>NC_141876.1:96417500-97667500 GCF_056163025.1 Triticum urartu
GTGTTCCGTACGAAAATTAGTATGCGCTACATACGATACGGGGCACTAAAGGATCGAACCGTGCAACGATTTCCAAAACATTGTGTTTGTCGTTCTAACAACACATTCATTCAACCCATAGACAAAATATACTACTGATTGTACATTGAAAACAGCAGCAGCAACCAGGGCTGGGGGTGCAACAGAAGCAGTAAGCCGGCCAGAAGAGTGAAGACGCAACTCTCTCTTCCAAACGAAACATCAGCCATCATTACAAAAGGGCTACCAAAAAAGAACAAGTGTATGCATCAAACTAAATAAAGATCCTACTACACCAAGTGTACGCATCTGACTAACTGGCTCAGTTAGACGTTACTATTTATTAAGTTGTGGAGATTGGCTGACGGCTTGAACCAGATGGGTGCCTGACAGGGGAAACTCCAGCCAATAGGTCGAAGTTTGATACTTGCGACCCTCTCTCCTACTTTGGGCTACAGAGCGTGGCGGCACATATCAAGGTATGGTGCATGCAGAGACGCATGGTACGCTGTGTACACACAGTTTTGCCTGATGAACGAAACCGCGCTACCATCATGATCCTTGCCGTTGGTTATCTCCTGGTTAATCGGATAATTCAGTCCGACAAACAGAGAGCATGTACCAAGGCTACTTACCAGCCTCCAGTCCAAAATTCTTGAAGGCCCAGAGAAGCTGGGATCCTGCTCAAAGACCTTGCAGTGACTATGATTGTATTCCACGAAACAACACGTCCGGTACGTGCGAACGATCATCAATCTTCCGCCGTCGTCTGATCGAGCCAGGAACCACCTGCAACTGCCATGCCGCTTTTCTTTGAAAGGTTCTAGGATTAGGAAGGGTAGGGACACCAGGCGGCCTACAACATCATATGAAGTTGGAGTCAAATAAAAAAGGGCTCTTGATTTAGTCAATCTTAAGAACAACATGTTATGAGCATGAATATTTTTTCAGCAAATGTTGACAGTAATATAAGCAAGCCATAATGATATCATAGGAAAGTAACATACTGCTGTAACAGCCTTTTATAGCGATGACTGGAGTAGGCCAGCAATACGTCCAACCATAGAAGGAGTCGACAGCGTAAATGAAGCCCTTGTATTCAATGGCATCAGAGAACCATGGAGGATGTATGATCCTGCGATGGACGTGTAGATTTATCCACTTACCGCAGTGAACTGTCAGATAGGCGAGACCGCGGTTAAAGAACGCAATTAGCCTGAAGTCTTTATAATTTACAGATCTTGTGGGCACTTGGCAGATTACAACCTTGAGCAAATCAAACTTGGTATCATGTTGGCTACTGTAAGATTCTGAGTATTCTGGGCCATGGTGCCAAAGCAGTGCAGTGTTAATCAAAGGAAGGGGCATCAATCGCCGGGTGTAGACCTCCACGAGCATCCAGCTGCCGTGACTGTCGACGAGCATCATCCAAAACGTGTTCATGCCGACCCAGTACATACCGTTAATGTAGTTGAGGCTGACGGGGATCGGATTGCAGTCAAGGGGGTTGATGCTCGCCACCCTACGATCGTTATGCTGCGTGACACGCCGTTTCTAAAGATCAGGCGGCATTAGCAAGCAAGGAGCTGGCTTAAAAAGCTCCGGCCTAAGGGCTTTGAGTAAACGGTACAACCCCGACGAGCACACCGCGAGCGGCATGGAACTGAGATTGTCCACACGCGAAATAATCAGCTTGATTACCTCTGTGGGGAGCGAATTCCAGCCACTCTTTCGGCGGACGCTGCTCGGTTCTGCCATTGTTAGTGCTTGGGTTTCGGACGAGGGGGGAGGTGCCTTAGCGGGGATGGAAGATTGGACGAGATTATGTGCGGACAAAGATGGAGAAGCGAATATGTGCTACGGGAAGTGGACAGGTGATGATGACTACAGCACGTCGCTTGACTTACGAGACACATACCAGCAGCGTAGGGTCATGTCGATGCCAGCCAACTTGCTTGAGTGATCACAGTACTGGTACTCCCTATAGTGCTATGCCCTAACTTGCTTGAGTAGAGTTGTAGAGTAGGACTCTACTCTACTACTAGCACCGGAGGAGTAGTATATTCTAATCTAAAATAGTTACAAACTTCAATGCCCAAGCATGGAACGACTACGAACCGTGCTCAAAGACCGTGTCTACGTGGTGTTTTGACATGGGCGACAACCTCAATGCCAACGGTGCTGCTCCCGTTGCACTGTATGTGTTTTTGTCCTTCCTGTATGAAATCGTGGTAGAATTCATGTTTCTACTCTGTATCCTACTACTATGCTAGTCCACATGATTAGTTTCATCTCTGTTATAGCCGTCATGATTTATTTTGTGCTTATTCGGATTAAATCTCGTAGTAACTTGCTCATATATTCAACTGGCGCAACGTCCCCTACAGCCACTCCCGTTTCATGGACGGCCTGGTCGATGTTGGAATTTTGCTAGTAGGCCTTTATAAGGTGAGCTCTTCTACCACTTGTATGAGCATGAGAAGAGGAGACTACACGCGTGCTCCTCCTCCTCGCTCGCCTCGCCACGCCTCGTCATGACGCGCTGCGGATTGCGGGATTGAGCCGAGCCGAGGACAGAGCTATACTCCCACGACCTACCCGGCCCGCACTATATAGTTTCTCACCATCGTTAGAGATCATTGCGCCGCCAAGCAAGTCTTCTCCATCCCTCCTTTCGGCGTGCACCGGGAGAAGGGACAGCAGGCCTCCGGAACCCCGCCTCTCATGATCCTGTACGAGAGAGAGGCGATCAGGTTTTTGGGGAGCACACTCGCGCGACTGCTTGCAGCGACGACTACTTTCCCAACCTCGGCAACCTCATCCTCGACGACATGGGCGACAACGTCAACGCCGGCGGCGCTGCTCCCGCTGCACCGTATGTGATTCTATCCTTCCTGTTCGAGATCGTGGTAGAATTCATGTTTCTAGTATGTGATCTATTCATCTGCTATGCTAGTTCGCATGATTAGTTTAATCTCTGTCAATGCTGTCATGATCTATTTCCTATTTATTCGGATTAAATATCATAGTAATTTGCTCATATTTCCAACAATCGAAAAACCTGATAATAGGCCCTTCGTCCACTACTATGAGTGGTCGATGCCATTTTGTGGCTCGCCGGCGGACATGGTGCATCACCTCACGGATGAGTGCAGCGGTCACTGCTGGCCCTTGGCGAAGAACATCAAGTACGAGACGTGCTACCCGTTCACCATGCCGGAGTTGCTGGAGGATCATCGCCGCTTGCTAGTCTTGGAGGAGGACGGCAGCGTCTTCCTCTTGATCGTGGGCACCGGCGAGGCCCGTGCAGGCCGCTGCCCCGTCTCTGTAATGTGCGTTAGGGGCGATGCCGCTGACGCTGACACTGACACGAGGCCGATGTACGGGTGCGTGGTCAGTGTTACTACCCCTCCATGTCGCGTGGGCGGCAACACCGGCCTCATCGAACAGACTTGGACTCTAGGGAGTTGGGACTATCCCGCCAATAAGAAAGTGCCATGTCATCTGTAGCCAACATGTATAACAATCGATACTCAAAAACTAATTCTTAAAGATCATTTCTTGCAAAGCACAATAAGTGTTATTTCTTCACAAGCTTTGGATGCAGGTTGAATAGTTGAACGCTTTTGTTTGCAAAATATACCTTTTTATCTATTTCACCCGGATGTTTGTGAGCTCTAGAGATGAAATAATATCCGAAGAAACCTATCGATACCCGTTACACATGAGATGACCCCCAACATCCTTTGTGAAAATAAACAACTCCCCGATCAATGCATTTCACTCTTCGGTGCAACGCACGGGCACCTTACTACTATAGATTAGTATGACCAAAAATTGAACTAACATTATATATAGTATGATAAATGCTGATGCATGTCACCTAAAATTATATCATTCAACACTATGTTCAAATACGAATCCAACGATATAGTTTTTGTTGACATGCACTAACATTTTGTTAGTTAAATCTTCACTCAAATTCAATGGGGGACTTATAAACCATGACACATGTAGTACTCCTACAAGTGTAGAGGGCGGTGCTGCATGGGAGTCTCACCTCTCACCCCGCTCGTGGCGCAGCAGTAAAGCCGTCATATCATAAAACCCAACCACTCCAAGTAATAAGTGGCCTGGTAAAATAAACGGACAAGCAACCATCACATCCCTCCGTCTTTTTTGCATTTCATCTCTCTGCATTTACTTTCTCCGGTTCATCTCGCACACTCGATCCCTAGCTACTACTCCTAGGGCCAGTTCTTTTGGCGGCTTCCCAAGCTTTTCCCACAAGACTAGTCACAGTGGAGAGTAACAATAAGGCACCTCACTCATTTATTTGGGCTTCTAAACTACTACTCCGTCCTGGTTTATTCCTCACCATTGTAATTTGTGCTAAATTTTGACCAAAGATTTAACTGGTTTATTCCTCACCTTTGTAATCCCCCCGTCTAGATGTGTAAGTCATCTTACGAAAACCAAATAATCCCAAAACACTTAGACGCGGTGCATTAACTTCTACCTCGTTTCTTGTTTCTTGACATATCAACCAATAAGAGATAAAGAGTGTTCATGCTTTTAATGACTTGAGATATCAAACACGACATGCAGTGGTTAGTTCATTGCATGCAATACTATTAATTAGCAAATAAACATTAAGGTTTCTCGTTTTCTCCTCCTCCTTGGTCACGGTGCACAGCCTAAGATGACTTACTCACCTAGACGGATGGAGTAGTGCATGTGACATGCACTAACATTTCATTTGTTAAATTTATGATCAAAATTTGACACAGATTACAATGGGGACCAATAAACCAGGACGGAGGTAGTAGTTATGGGATTACTAATCTAGAAGCCTAAAAGAACTGGCCCCTGGTACTCCTACTAGTAGTAATACTCAAGTTGGAATTCCAATTGCATGACACAACTTTTTAGGCAAAAAATTTGATACAGGGTGTAGGAAGCGGTTTGGGAATTTGCATGCCTTTCCAACCAGTGAGATACTCCATACAAAGTACGACAGAGAATTAACCACAGAGAAGGAAGCTAAAAGTAAACAATCAAACGAGCATTTTTGCATTTGTTTTGCTTTGAATCGTTTCACAAGCTTGACTAGTGTTGTTTTTCAACTTTTACAAAAACCGCATCGTAATGTTAAAACATGCATTTCCACGTACATAAGTAATAATAGTTCTCCCTCCGTCTAGGTGTATAAGTCTTCCCTCCTTCTTGGTCACGGTGCACAACCAAAGATGACTTATTTACGTGGACGGAGGGAGTAGCACAGTCTGCAAGCATATTTTGAGAGAGACGTGTAGTGCGATAGTATATAGTAAAGTTTGTGCTATATGCACGTACTTGCAAAATGCGTACGAATACACAAGGTTTCCAAACTTTCCCTTTTACATACTTCATTAAGGACGCTAAAAATTCCTGAACGTTCGGGATTTATCATTTGCGTCCCAAAACTAATGAGATCGCCTTACGAAACAAAAATTATACTCCTCCTAAAAGCCACGACGCTCGCAGGAGCGCCTGCAGCGCGCCACGAGTGCCCTGGTATGCGGCTGTTTCCCAACGTGCCGACACAACGCCTCTTCCTCAGCCTCGCAACTCGCGAGGTGCTGATTGGCGGCTTGCCGCGGGCGAGCGCGATCTCATCGGTGTGGTGATCCGGCGCCAACAGGTACTCCTCCTTGCTGGAAACATGCACCCGGTCCACGTACCGCCAACCGTAGATGAGGCGCTTGGGCCCGACTGCACTCAGGGCGTGGGCACGGGTGTCCTCTGCCACCCTCACGGCCCTCGCACGAGCCTTCTGCCAAAGAGCCAATTGCCGGACTCTCTCAGACGCGACATAGGCCTCCCAGGCAACTTGTTCCACGGTGCGCTTCTCTTCCTCGGCCTTCTTCTCCGCCTCTATTTTGGCGCGCTCTGCTGGAGGCAAAGCCTCCCACAAGGCGACATCCATTTCTTTCCAAAGCTCCTCAAGGCTGTGGGGGCTCGGCAGGCGGCGCGGCGTTCTCCTCGTAGCGGGGAGCCGACGCGTCCTCTGGCGCGCGTGCTAGCGAGATTGGGAACGCCGACGCGTCATCCTCGACTAGTGGCGGCGAGGAGCGGAACGCTAACGCGTCCTCCTCGACTGGTGGCAGTGAGGAACGAAACGGCGACGCGTCGCATAGCGGCGAGGAGCGGAACACCGATGCGTCCTCCTCGACTAGTGGCGGCGAGGAACGGAACGACGACGCATGACCGTCCGTGCGGTGCAGCGAGGGGCTCCTAGGGCTTGGGAGGGGAGATGCCATGGTGGTCAATGTGAGAGGGAGGGGGAGGAGATACCGATGAACGTGAACGTGAGGGGGAGGAGATAGCAATGTCATGGGAGGCGCAGTATTTATAGCGAGCAATGGCACACCTACGTAAGATATGGACTGAGCTGCACTGACTTAACTGCAGGTCCAGTTGCGTCACTGACATGTGGGCCAGACCCCTGTTGGGCCCATATGTCAGTTACCCAATGCACCTGCAGTTAAGTAATAGCTACGTGGGCATATTTGTTGGAGTAAATTACGGGGGAGCGAAGGGGTGGAAATATTGCTGGTCACAACGGATTGGACGAGCCTGGGGGGAGGAGAGTCATGCATGCAGATGTTTTCACACAGGGTGGAGTGGTGGGATCGCCGGAGGGAGGAGAGTTTGGCAGGCATATTGTTTCCGCACATGGAGAGGAAAAGATTTGGAGACGAACGGGCTTCCTGCAGGTATGGGGAACAGTGCATAGTAAGTCAACTTGCATGCCGGGCTAGGTATAGTCTCAAGTCATTAAAAACATACACGCCCACACATGTTCATATTTCAAGGTGCACTAAATTATTGCATGCGATGATTAAGGCTGGCCATAATGGTGGGACGTTAGCTGGTATCATGCACACGGGAATAACAAACATGCTGATGTGGCAAAGAATTAAAGAAGAGAGGGGGGTTAGAGTAACTAGTGTCCATGCATGCATTGGTAAACACATTTTTTTGTGAAGAATGACATCACTAGTTGAGTACTTTTGCAGACTTCAAAAACTATTCCACCGCCTCTACTATCTTGCTAAGAGTAGGTGAAAATTTTGAATCGAGCCCTTTAAACTAGAAGGGAGGTAGTGGTACTCTAATAGCTAACCTTGTTGTGATGACAAGATAGGACATGTCACGCACCTGGACGGAGGAACTAGTCTACATTGTGCATTTAAGTTTTGTCTGAAGTCAATGTACATCTACTTTCACCAGACTTACAGAAAAATGTGTCAACATTCACAATGTCAAATCAATATTTTTACACTCATTATAAAACGTAGTTCTTATACTCATTATAATCAGTATTGTAGATATTGATATTTTTAGTATAAATTTGGTCGTGGGATTTCATTGATGCCTGTCAAAGCATGGAGGAAGCGGAGCTTAGGGCTTGCATTGTCGGTCTCTACATAGGTATTTCTCTTCATAATCCTGTAATTTTAGAGACTAATTGCACTTTTGTGGTAGCGTCTCTTGCATCGGGGGACTATGACAGGTCTGCTATGCGTGACCTGAAGATGAAAGCGTTGAGCATCTCGAAGTTGATCAACAATCTTCAATTGTCAAAGATTAGCCATTCGGCCAATAAGGTGGCACACTTAATCGCTAAGTATAGCTTTGACAATAGATTAGATGGTATTCTTGTAAATAACGTATCGCCCTGTGTGGTGAATATTGTATTGAATGAGTGTACTGGTGTGGCTGGTTAATTAATAGGGACATTTACATCTATGCCCCTAATTTGCGCCCACTCTCAGATTTACCCCTAATTTCAAAGCCTGCTCAAATTTGCCCCTCCACTGTTAGGTGCACTTACAGAAATACCCTTCTCTGCCGTTACCGTCCGGTCAAAGCAGGTCAAAGTCGGTCAAAGGGCTTTGACCATCTTGAAAAAAATAGCAAAAAATTTCTAAAAAATCTAAAAATTTGTGGGATCAAAGATACTCAGGTTCACAAGGTGCGTGCAATGTTTCGTGTTGTTCGTACATTCCAAGAGCTCATGTCGGAGGAAAAACAATAAATATGTAAGCATGTGAACAGTAAATTCAAAAAAATAGTAAGAAAATTCAAAAAAATATGAAATATTTTGGCATCAAAGAGACTCGGGTCTGCAAGCTGCGTGCAAATTTTTGTTGTGTTTGGACATTGGTGGGACTTGTAGAGAAAAAACAAAATTTGGCTCAGGAAAAAACTTGGGAAAAAATGACTATTTTGTTTTTTCTTGCTAGAGCTCCTCGCATGTCATTTGATCACAAAAACTTGCAAGAACCTTGTGCACCCAAGCCACATTTATGCCAAAAAAATTCATATTTTTTTAATTTTTTTGCTATTTTATTTCAAATTTATTGTTCACAAGCATGCAGATTAACTTTTTTTCCTCGCCACGAGCTCCTGGAATGTCCAAATAGCACGAAAATTTGCACACACCTTGGGCACATGAGTATCTTCGATCTCACAAAATTTTAGATTTTTTAGATTTTTTTGCTATTTTTTTCAGGACGGTCAAAGCTGTTTGACCGGACGGTAACGATGCAAAAGGGCATTTCTATAAGGGCACCTAACGGCGGAGGGGCAAATTTGAGTAGGCTTTCGAATTAGGGGTATATCTGATTAGGTGGTTCGAGTTAGGGACAAAAATGCAAATGGCCCTAATTAATATAAGGTGGTGTTCAAAAAAGTATAAATTTGGTCAAACACTTTACAAACGGTTCACGGGAGTAAAAAGGACCAGAGGGAGTATCATGCTTGCGGAGTAGGCAAAAAAATTGCTTGTCTAAAAAAGGCAAAAAAATTGCTCATTTATAGCCGGTCGAAGTCTCAAAGGGCGCGACCACGCGAGGGAGGCGAAGGTCATGGGAGGTGCGACGTTTGATGGAATTAAGTGAAGTTACATCCATGCACCGACATGGCGTGCGAATAGGCAGAAGCTATACCGTCAGGCCTACGATATGTGTCTAGTAGACATGACATCTAGTGGGTCCCGCATAGTTCTCGAGAACTCTTTGGGGGCTTGCAACCGTTTATCCACCGGGCAAGCCAGCAACCCCACGCCGTTCGCATGCCCTACTCGTCCCCGTCTTCTACTAGTAGTACAGTACCTTACAACAGTTCACTCCCAGTTGTCCCGTCCTTTCACATTACAGCAGTTCCACTAATCCTAACCCTCCTCCCAAATCCATGGCGTCCCAAATCTCCATCATCGGCGGTGAGTACAATGTTAGAACCATCACCGGCAATGAGTTCGACGTCATCTACGCCCATTCTTCCGCAACGTTGATAGAATGCCTTGCTCGCTTCAAACGCATGTTCGAAAACTCAAATGATGAGTGGGTCACTGGGCTAGATGTTGAGTACACCACAGTCCTGGGAAGCGAGAAGAAACTAAAGGAGGCAGAGAAGAAGAAGCCCGCCGTGATCCAGGTTTGCGTGCATGACTTATGCTTGGTCTACCACATATGCCATGCCGATGTTGAGTGCGGGGAATTTAAGAAGTTCCTCAAGGGCGGCCGAGTCAAATTTGTTACTGTAGACTTTAGGAACGACAAGGAAATCCTAGGTCAGATAGGCCTCGTTGTAGGCCAGCCCTTCGATCTCCAGAAGGCAAGCCTGGTGTCCTCCTCTCAGCCTTCAATGCTGACCCTGGCAGCAGCCATGATTGACCGTTCATACGCTAAACTGAAGAAACCTCACCACGAGTTTCATCATGCATGGGAGTCGAAGATATTAGATGAAGATCACATCCTGTATGCAGCAATGGATGCCTACCTTTGTTTCCCCGAGAGGTGTCCGCTGCAACCACATAGAAGCCCTTACGAGTTCAACCAGCGCGCCACGACAGCCGCTTCCAAACCCCTCTCCTTCCCCGCATCGGCTGCCTACATCGCCTCGCCCCTCATCGATCGGTGAAGCCCTACATCGCCTCGCCCCGCATCAATCGGTGAAAGCCCTACATCTCCTCGCCCCGCATCGATCGGTGAAGCACGCATGGCTTCGTGTCGCTTCACATCAGGCTATCACTGGCACACGAGGGATTGGAATGAGACTGGGTTGGTCGATGACGGAGGATGCACAGCAGTAGGAGAGATACACAGACCTATAGAGGACGGATGGAGGAAGTGACTCTGGCCGCCTCCTTTGCCATGATCTCCTTTCTTCGCGTGAGATTTGGAGGCTCGGTCTAGAAGGGCAGCGATCTGAGTAGCTCCACTCCGCATGATGTGCTTGGCGATCCGTTTGGCCCGCCATTGACATTTTCATCACACCTCTCTCTATTTCTCTCTGCGGATACGATCACAGCGGCAGCGCACCTCGAGGGATCGGGTGGAGTGGAGGGTGCGGGGAGGGGATTCTCGTGTTGCATCTTGAGGGTAAAACGTGGAGGTGGCTGGGCGAAGGAGAGGCATCCTTCCACGGATGGGGATGGGGATTTCGGCGGTGGCTACGCAACTGAATCCTAGACGACAGACGAGAGGTCAGGCCGTCAGGGAGTGGAGGCGAGGGGAGTACTGGTCATGCATGTGGTGGGAGCATTGGCCCGGCAGGCCCAAACAACAGCAGATTACTGATTTTGTTGCGGGAGCATCGGCCCTGTCCGCTTAGGGCTCCCAGTGGGGTGGAAGGTGTATCCAACAACCAAAAATGCCTAGAAGTGCAGATCCGACGGTTGAGATACTAATAGCCTGAGAGGGATGGAAATGTGCTCGGTTGTAATGTTTCTAAATATCTACAAGGGTTGGATGAAGAAGCAGAGCCCAGTGTCCGGTTCAAGCAAAGAAGCGTCAGCGAAGAGGAAGAGGAAGAGGGACGAGGACGAAGTCGAGGACATGGACTCAGAGTCCGAGTAGGTGGTAGTGCCGTCGCTCATGCTGGTTCTACTGCAGTGTCAAGCAGACTAGTTGCTTAGTTTATTTTCTAGGGTGTGTTGTGCTGAGGCCCCAGCAGAACTATGTTTATGTTCTTTCTCATTATTTGAACTCTTTAGTACGTACAGTAGTACTAGTACTATGTCTTACTACTGTTCTTCTTGCAGTTGGTACTACTGCTCGTATCTTTGTGTTCCTACTATACTTAATACGTTCGTACTAGTAGTATAATTTGGGTCAGTCGATTTGTGAAAGAAGTTTGACGGAGCGAAGGAAGAAGACGACAGAAGAGGTGGAAGAAGCCCTTCTAGCCATCCATGTTGCATCAAATGGCTCACATGAGTCGACTGACCCAAATTGCTCCTTCAGATTGCAGGATCCACGTGGCATTCAAGGTCTCAAAGGTAGATTCCGCGTCCGCACCCGGTTTGCGGGCTCGACGCGTGCGCGACCGGCTTACGCCGCGACAGCCACCATGCGCGCCTCCTCCGCGCGGGCGGAGACGACAATGACACGCTAGTTCCTCCTCGCTGGCGTGCTGGACCACGCACTTGTCCTCCTCTTCGTATGCTACGTGCATACACGCGGCTCCACCAGCTGCTCGTGTGCTTCGCAACGCAGCGGCATCGCGAGGAGGGACTACAGACAACGTGAGCGGGCGAGCCTTCGGCTTCATGGCACAGGGATGGCAGCGACACAATGATGATGGGCGAGAAATTGTTGGCCGGAGCAGGCGGGCGCCAGCATGCGCAACGGCGGCGGCGGCATATTGATGAGTGCACGTGTGGGAGCTTACTTTAGTTTTATTTATAAGGTTGGTCAAACTTACAAGAAAACCGTACTAGTACACGTAAACATTAGACTTAGGCAGTGCTTTTATTAGTTAGTACCACAACCACGATACGGAATCCTATGCAAGCGCGTGAACCACGGCCGCGCGGTAGATCGAACGGTGCGTCACCGTGCCACGCTCGAAGGACATCCACCGAACCTTTTTGTGTGTGTGAAAACAATCCTCGAATATTACTCAACTTTTTTTTCTGTGAAAGTTCTTGATGTTGTATTTGAATTTAGCTCCAGTTCGTGTTTATTTGGATTTGGACGTTTAGGTGCGCCCTAGTTTTTTTTAATACTGATTTTGTGTGTGTGATTAAGAGAGAATGTGTGTATGTGTCCATATGTGTGTTGTGGCGGAAGGGCAATGTGGAGGCAGTGTGCGTGTGATACAGACATAGAGAGGTGTGAATGTGCAAATGATCATGCATGAGTGAGACATAGACAGATGCTGATACGTTGTGTATACATGAGAGAACGGTCTTCTAGTTTACTTGTGTGTGTGCACTACAAAAAAAGACACATCCGTGACATTTTAGGCCGAACAAATTTTTTTCTGTCATACATATGACACTTCTATGATGATAATTGTGACAAAACCCGGTATCATCATAGATGTGGTGGGCTCCTACTTCTATGACAAAAAATCATGACAGAAAATGGGCTTTTCGTCCTGGGCGGGCCGGAGACGCAACTGCATGACATTGTTTTGGTCGTCCATGACGGAAAAAAAACCATGGTAGAAGCGAGGGGAGGAAAATTTCGGGGAGTTCCCGGTTACGGTGGGAGGTCGGGGGCCGAACGATGCGCGTTTCTCTCGTACACGTACGCGCGTGTGTGCGAGGCGTTGGCTCTAACTGAACCCGAGCGAGGCGTTCGGCTCTAACTGAACCCGAGCGATTGCACTGCAGGCTATGCGTTACTGAACCCGAGCGATCGACCGATGGCTATTAACTGAACCCGATCGATTGGTTCCTTCGGTACTGCTGCTAACTGAAGCCGATCGATGTTGCCTCTGGGATGAACAGTGAGCGTTACGGGGGGTTTGGATGAACAGTGAGCGGTGGCGTTGCCTCTGTATGAACAGGACCCCGTGGTGTGGTGGAGGGCTGGATGAACAGTAGACGGTGGAGGGGTGCCCGTGGAGGGGTGGATGAACAGGACCCCGTGGTGTGGAGGGCTGGATGAACAGTAGACGGTGGAGGGGTGCCCGTGGAGGGGTGGTTGAACAGGACCCCGTGGTGAGGTGGAGGGCTGGATGAATAGTAGACGGTGGAGGGGTGCCCGTGGAGGGGTGGTTGAACAGGACACCGTGGTGTGGAGGGCTGGATGAACAGTAGACGGTGGAGGGGTGGTTGAACAGTAGCCGGTGGAGTGGCGCGCGGTGGAGGCTGGATGAATAGGAGCCCGTGGATGAACAGTCGCAAGTGGAGGCTGGAGGAGGTCGACGGTTGATGAACAGTAGCCCGTGGAGGCTGGAGGGGTCGACGGGGGAGATGAACAGTATCCCGTGGAGTCCCGTTTTGCGGTACGCCACACCCCTCCCGATGAACAGGACCCCGTTTCGACCGTAGCGCTCCAACACAAGTCCGTTTCCTCTGTTTTGTGGTACGCCACACCCCTCCCGATCAACAGGACCCCCATTTCGACCGTAGGAGGTCCGTTTCGTCCGTTTTGCGGTATGCCACACCCCTCCCGATCAACGGGACCCCCGTTTCGACCGTAGGAGGCCCGTTTCCTACGTTTTGCGGTACGCCAGACCCCTCCCGATGAACAGGATCCCGTTTCGAACGTGGCCGGTCGAACACAAGGCCGTTTCCTCCGTTGTGCGGTATGGTAGGCCTCGTTTCCATCGCCTATTCTGTCCAAGCCCTCCCGATGAACACGACCACGCATTCCGTTCCGACCCAGCCGGTTGGCTCCCACGCTTTCCATTGCCTCCCGATGAACACGACGCATTCCGTTGCCTCCCGATGAACACGACGCATTCCGTTGCCTCCCCATGAACACGACGCATTCCGTTGCCTCCCCATGAACACGACGACGATGCTGTTTCTCCGTTCCGACCTAGCCATGTCAATGAGCCCTCGCCGTACGTATGCGCGAGTAGGCGTTCGACACCCCGCCCGTATGTACACATACGTGGCCGTATTTTCTTTATTGCACCCTGGCCGTTGTACGTACGACACGTGTGCGCCTCTACTACGACACGTGTGCGCCTCTACTACGACACGTGCGCGCCTCTACATCGACCAGTATGTACGTACACGTTCGTGACCAGAATGACAACGCTACGTACGCTTCGACCAGGTGGGTCCCGACTGTCAGGCACTTCCTTGCCTGCGAAGATGTAGCTGGTGGGTCCCAGTAGTCAGAGGGCGAATCATTTTTTTTGCCTGGACGCACTTCCTTGCATGCGAAGATGTAGCTGGTGGGTCCCATCAGTCAGGGGGAAACGTTTTTTTTGTGAAATATAGTGGCCCGTCCGGTGGGTTCCAGCTGCCAGGTGGAGGAATCATTATTTTCCGCGTAATAAGGAGGAACTTCGTTGCTGCAGCCGTGGACCAAGCTGTCAGCCTCTCCATGTACAGTCCACGTCTGATGGAAGTCGTTCCTTGACCACGTTGACCACGCCGCGCCGAGAGCACCAGGGCGGTGGACGATGGCGAGGCCTAGGAAGGGGACGACGAGGAGCCGGGGAAGACGCGGTAGTGGAAGCCCGCGCGGAGAGGAGTACGAGGGTTCACTGGTTTGGTTGCGGTGTGAGGCTGCCGTCGCCGCAGGGCCTGGCCAGTGGTGGGAATAGTAGGGGGCGGTGAGGCCTCCGCGGCAGCCCAGCCGGCCACAGGAGGTAGGAGCATGGGACACGACCGGCGCTGCTTTGGGCGGCTGGAGCAAGAAGACCAGAGGTTGAAGAAGCACTACGGCCGTTGGATGGACATCGTACGGACACTGGAGCTAGAATCGTTCATATTGACTAAAGTTTACAAAGGCACCCGTCCCATTCAACTTAGTAGGCCCGCAAGTCAGCCTCCCACCATGGTGGGTCCCAGCTAGCAGGGGGAGTATTCATTATTTTGTGCGTAATAAGGAGGCACTTCCAGTGGGTCCGAGCTGACAGTGGGGGAATGTTTTTTTGTGAAATATGCTAGCCCATCCGGTGGGTCCCAGCAGTCAGGGGGAACGTTTTTTTCGCGAAATAAGGTGGCCCGTCCGGTGGGTCCCTGCTGTCAGGTGGAGGAATAATTATTTTGCGCGTAATAAGGAGGCACTTCCTTGCGGCCGCCTGGACCCAGCTGTCAGCCTCTCCACGTACAGTACTCTTCCGATGGAAGTCGGTCGTTGACCACTTTGACCATGCCGCACCGAGAGCACCAGGGTGGTGGTCTGGACGATGGCGAGGCCTAGGAAGGGGACGACGCAGAGCCGGGGAAGACGCAGCAGTGGAAGCCCACGCGGAGAGGAGTACGAGGGTTCACTGGTCCGGCTGCGGTGTGAGGCTGCCATCACCGCAGAATAACAGGGGGTGTGGGTGAGTAGAGGGATGGCCTGGCCAGCGGTGGGAGTAGTACGGGGCGGTGAGGTATCCGCGATATCACAGCCGGCCACGGGAGGCAGGAGCACGCGACACGACCGTCGCTGCTTTGGGTGGCTGGAGCAAGAAGACCAGAGGTTGAAGAAGCATTACGGCCGTTGGATGGACATCGTACGATCACTGCAGCTAGAATCGTTTATATTGACTAAGTTGACAAAGCCCTTGGTACGCGTCAACTTAGTAGGCCCAGAGCTCGGATTTGGCAGAGAACATATAGCCCATTTGCGTTTTGTAAGAATGTACAACCCATTTTTTAATTCTAATGGAATTTAGTACAGCCCATTTACAGTTTGTTAAAAGTACAGCCCAACTTCTAGCTAGGACAACGATTAATAATTTCAAACAACCGCTCAAAACAGAATTAAAAAAAATTCCCACATTTTGATGGGATCCAAAATATTTTTATCTGAAATTTCTAGTCAGGTTAAATATAATTTCAAAATAAAGTTGTATTACGTTAAAATCCAACGAAATATTGCGCGCGCAACAAGTAATGAAATTAAAATTTTCAAATTCCAAAAATAATATATTTTCAAACTAATTACGTGTTTGGTGCATAGTAACCGTCCAATTATTATAATTACATCCCATTTATTATTTCTTAAAGTCCATTTTCTTGTTAAGCCTAATGCATACCTCCTAGGAAAGTTTGTAGCCTAGCGGGGCGGAGAATAACAAGTTGACCCGGATATTGTGTACAACTGTTGGCCCAGTTGCATTGCTGATGTTGAAAAAAAAGGCCTGTGTAGTACTGTAAAACCTAACATGGTTACTCAACCCACATTCAGCGACACCGGAAAGGCCCAAACAAGGCTTCTGTACAACTTTTTGAAGTCACTGAGCTCAATTAATAACTTAAGAAAAAAGTTAGATTAGAGTGGAACCTAATTAAAAGCTGTCACGAGAAAATAAATAATTCAACGGGTCCCACTTGTGCGTGTGCGTGTGTGTGTGCGTGTGTGTGTATGAGAGAGAGAGACCCATCGGTCGATGCTCGTAAATACATCTTTCAGCCATATGCATTGCTGATGCTCAGTAAAAACTTATATAGTTGACACAATCATATAGAACATCATAGCACACTGAACTTGCATACAAAAATTTCACGCAGGCGGCACAATCACGATGGAAGCAGTGGATCGCTATGGGAAGGGTTATGTTGAAACCAACAAAGTCGTACATAACGGTTCATCGTCTTTATCAATGACAGGGAAATATCTTGAATGTTGTGCAAAGAAAACAGACATACAACATAATAAGTTCTGCTAGCACATTAAGTTGACGTACAACCCTTTCTAAAAAAAGTTCAGGTACAAAATTAGAACAGGTCACAATCAAATGTACTAGCATATCAGTGCTTCACACCCATGGCTCGGATTTCACTAGTATCTGACAAGATTCAGTTGTTACCTCAAATTAGAGCACATCCAGGCAGCCAGCCCTGCCTCTTCTCCCAAAGAAGCAGTGGCCTCCGTCGCGCGATGGAGTAGGCCCTGTGCCATCCATCATTCCGAGCAACACGGGGAAAGTCTGACGTTGACTCCTGTAATGGACGTCATCGACGGTCCCTGGCACCAGCGGCGGCGACAGGACTTTGATTAATGGATTGACCACTTCTTCGACATGCACGAACACTCGATACAGGTACATCCCTAACGTGGTCCGCGGCGGCCTTGGTGGCGACGAATAGTACAACCCAGGTTCCTGCACCGGTATCTCAACACTAATCACCTTCAGTATGGTGGAAGGCTTCTTCATCCATGCCATAACCGTCAGAGCCCAGCTGTCTAGAGGAACAAACACACTCACGAGCTCACCTCCAAGGTCGTTGATAAGCTCGTTCATGGACTCGCTGTTCCAAGCACGTCGAGGCATGCCGTGGAAGGTAAGCTTTGTTAAAAACTCAAGCTCAGAGGGCACCGAGACCCATCCTGGGTGCCACCGATCAAAGCTCACCAGCGTGCCATCACAGAACAAACGCCGGGAAGATTCGAACACACGACTGCAGTCAAAAGTTGTTCGAAACCTGACGAAGAAATCAGCCGGTGGCGGACAGACTTCGATGAGCAAGTCACTTATTTGGATGCCGTGCGCAATGCCAAGAGCTTTGACAAGGTCGTCTGGCGAGACGGGAGGCTGATCGCCATTGATGGTTACCATCAGCACTTTGCCGGCAAACTGGTCGTCAAGCGCCGCCATGCCACTGTTGAGCGACAGCATGCAGCGACCGAAGGCAGGACGGACCTCAGGTTCTCTGGCTTGGAGATCCACGTTGACCTGCGACATGATAGTGCGGTTGAGTACAGGGAGTACAAGAGGGGGATTTGGGGGAACTGTAGTAGGAATCAAGATTCTAGAGGTTGGGGAGGGGCGGGAGACTGGGGATGAAAAGGTAGCATGAATTTCGAGCACGCGCCAATATGATCTCGGCGCGCCAGCGCACGAAAACACCAGTGGCGCCCACATGTCGGCCTAAGAGTCCTTATTCTTTCTTTTTTGGAGAGCCCAGCCTTTTTTTCTAGGATCTTTTGAGAGCCCGGCCTGAGAGTCATAATTGACCTGTTTGGCATTGCGTTACTACTCAGCCCATATTCAACGACACCTCACTGGCCCAAACAAGTGTACATCATCGAAAAGACACTGAGCTCAAATTATATAACTTGAAAAAAGGAGATATGCTCTGAACACTGGAGAATGGTGATGCCCTCATTTAGCCCACCAGTAGTTCGAGACAATAAACAGTTCGAAACAACGATTTATACAAAAATCAAACACTGACTAGTGACTGCTACTGATATAAACAACAAGACATGATAGTTCATAAGAAGTCTTGCTACACCACCAAAATGCACCCATCTGCAGCGCTCAGACTCTCGTGATCCAGACGAGAATGACATTCTAAACAGAAGCAACTATTACATAGTAAGAGTGACATAGACGAGGATGACCAAATGACAAGGAATATGCATAACAAAAGAAAGAACTACCCATCCAGAACCAGCAGCAAAGACAACAAAGTCATTTGAAGAGATGATCCAACACCATCATAATTTGCAGCCCCGCTTTAGCGACTAGTGATCCGGAGACACCAGTACTCCACCCTTTCGATGCAACAGCCCAATTACCTATCAACCTGAAGGCTTGAACCACATCACTGCCTGTCGTAATTGAGACATCCAAGGATCAAAGTTAATCCGGATGCCTTTGTCATTCTCACCTTCTTTTGGCTGCAGGCTATATCATTGACAATCAGGGGAGGTTGCTCCCGAACTCCTAGGGCTCGCCGTGTAGACACAGTTTTCCATAGCAAACAGAGCCTCTCTACCATCAAGGTCCTTGCCAACGGTGATTTCCTGGTTAATCGGATAATTGAGTCCGAGAAACAGAGAGTGTGAACCAAGGCTGTTTACCCGCCTCCAACTAAAAAATCCTAAAGGCCCCAACAAGCTGGTATCCTGCTCATAGACGTAACAGCCACTGTCCGGATACTCACGTATTACACGGTGCTTGTGTATAGTGGGGTTTTTGCAATATAACTTTCCGGCTCATGTCTCCGAATGATCATCAGTCTTTTGCAGTCGTCTTATCGAGCGAGGAACCAGTGCTTCCCTGTTTTTGGCAAAGGTGGTGTGATTACAAAGGGCAGTAACTGTAGGGACACTGCATCATATCAAAAAGGACACGCATTGTTAATGTAAGATCAGCATTGTTCAGAGTATGAGTAGGATAATGCAAGAAACAGAATTGATATGTCCCTGTTGGAACTAGGAGGAAAATATAGGGAAATGTATACTGGGTTCGAAAATATAGAAGTGCCATGCATGGTTATACTCATGTTATCTCGCAATCGATTCTTCACGGGAAACTACCATGTCATGCATGTTATGTAATCATGTTATGTCCTCACAAACAAATTCTTCAAGGTAACTAACAGACCATGCATTGTTATATACTCGTGTTCTGTGGGCAAAATTTTTGTGAGGATATTATTCTAGCCATTGATTGCTGAAGGGCGAATATAGGTATGTACACATGGTAAGCATTGCAGGATTTCACTACTTCCAAATATAGAGTTATCCATATGCACATTTACTTCCCTAATGTATGGTTAGATGAAACCAACAGTGTGGTGCATGTTTCTACATCATGAAATGAGGAAACTAACATGGCCATTGATACACACTCATATTTAGTAGTAGTATATAGATTACTGTAAAATAAGGATAATATCCATATATTCCTAACCGTTTGATTATTCAGGGTACAAATTCGCTGTAATGACATGGTCACAATCGCATGAATTAACTCATTCCCAATATAGCTGATTTACGGCGTCTCTAATACATCGCCATTGTTCTACTCAAATTCTGCTCAAACAGGGATATGCCAATCATCACAAAAAGTTCAAACAGTGTCATGGCGTCATCATTAACATGAGGCGGAAACAACTTACATGCGCCATCCCAGCAATACGTGGTGCCATCCGCTTTGTCGATCGCGTAGATGATGCCATTATGTTCAATAGCATCACAGAAGTGTGTATCAGCTTTGACGATGATCCACTGCGAGCCGAGTTGTCTCCAGCTAAAGAAGGCACCGGCGTAAAGATAGGCAAGTCCGCGGTTGAACAAGGCAATTAGCTTGAAGTCTGCGTAATTCGCATGTCGTGTGGGCACTTGGCAGATTACAATCTTCTGCAAAACAAGGTCCATCCAACTGACGTAGTAATCTAGATGACTTGGACCGTGATGGTAATACTCTATATAATCCAACGGAGGAAGGATAATCTCATGGGAGGTCTGGAAGTTCACGAGCACCAACTTTTTACCGTCTTCTCTGAAGGCAGCCATCTAGTGGGAGTTCATGCCGACCCAGTACATACCTGCCAAGAAGTTTCGGGCGATGGTGATCGGATCGATGTCGAGGGAAATGATGTACGACGACCCACTACATACCTGCAAAGAAGTTTCAGCTAATGGAGATCCGATTGAAATCGAGGGGCATCATGCACGCCTCCGTATCATGGTGAGCCAATCTCGCAAGACCAGATAGCAGCAAGCAGGGTGTCTTGAAAAGCTTAGGCCTCGCTTCGATGATGGCCGTGTGCATGTCCCTCAAGCATGCAGCCAGCCGCAGGGCGCTCAACATATCCATACACGAACAACAGAGGTCGAGGATGTCACTGGGGAGATTGCTCCAATCGCGGCTCATATGGATGTTGCGCGGTTCGCATTCAACCATGGTGGAGTTTGAAAGGGGTCTTGATTTATGGGGGAGAAGGATGTCGGTGCTGGAGCGGCTAGCGAGGCAATAGTGGTACTGGGGGAGGCAAGTGAGGCGACGGTACACAGGGGCACAGTGAGATGGAGACGGAGACGGAGACGGAGAAGGAGATGGAGATGGAGTGGTGCTATGGGAGCGGAGAGGGAGACAAGGCGAGGAGCCAATGTGCTGTACAACAGCAGTGACAAACTGCACAGTGCACAGGGTGAGGCTGACTTTGGTAACCCGAACACGCCGCCTGGACTAGTGTCAGGCGCAGGGTGTTGTCACTTCACTTTGAGGACCGGATGAATAGTATTTTAACCATCAAGTGTACCACAGTTGTACTACTACTACTACTACTACTACTACTACTACTACTACTACTACTACTAGTAGTAGTAGTAGGTACATGAGTACTCCAGTATTGTATAGCGGAAATAGGTCTCCCGTGCTAGCATGCCTATTCACTTCATCGTTCAGGTATCATCCATATTGCGAGAAGAACCAAATTCTCGTGCATGCCCAATCAACGCTCTGCGCGATGCATGAGGTGGTCGTTCTGGTGCATCAAGGACGGCATGCAGATCGTTCCACACTTGAGAAGAGGAAAAATGGAAAGGTAGAACGCAGCAGCAGAGGAAGAGAACGTGGCTAACGATGCTGGGAGGGGATCGAGCAGGAAGTTAATGCTCCACGCCGAAAGGTTTTGGGAAAACCTGATTTTCATAAGGTGACTTATACTCACCTAAACGGAGGGAGTATTCCTTAACTAGAGAATGTTGTGTCTCCCACTCACGTGCTCAAAAAAATCTATGACACATTTTTTTATCTGTTTGCATAGGTCCCACCTATCAGGAAGGATGGGCACATACACGAACATGTACGACTCATCAGTCTACCCGCATAGCCTTTTCGTTTAGTCTACCTAGCCGTCTAATCAATTGCCTGCACACCACTTCTCCCATTTACTTCTCCATCGGGAACCGATTCTCCTCGGCTTCTTCACCTGAAAGTGAAACTATCCCTGGGTGGTTTTGGTAATTCCTAACAACATATAGCTCATTGAGCTAACATTATTCCAAGATTAATATTTCAGGAAAAGCTCAATGAATGGCATGGCATGGATGAGGAAAGTGGATCCCACAAAATTCTAAGGACAAAAAGTTTGGCTCAAGCTTGAAGCTCAAGACTCTACATTTTATATTTTAGTGATCCAAGATCACATTGAGTCTATAGGAAGAGCCAATACTATTAAGGAGGGATGAGGTGTTGCTTAATGGCTTGCTTGCTCAAAATGCTTAGTGATATGCTCCAAAATCCTCAACTACCTTCCCACATCCACATATGACCTAAACCAAATTTCAAACTCGGCCCCACCGATTCTTTCTATCCGGTGCAACCGAGTTTCAGATGTCATAGCCACTGCCACAAACCCTAGGCAAATCGGTCTCACCGATAGGGATCTCGGTCTCACCGAGATGGGATTGTAATCTCTCTGTTTCCCTTCATAACGTTTTGGTCTTACCAAGATGAGCGATCGGTCCCACCGAGATTGCAATGTAAACTCTCTGTTTCCCTTTTGTAACATTTCGGTCTTACCGAGATGAGCGAATCGGTCCCACCGAGTTTACCTGACCAACTCTCTGGTTAGCTTATTACCAAAATCGGTCCCACCGAGTTTGTGTAATCGGTCACACCGAGATTACGTTATGCCCTAACCCTAACCATATCGGTCCTACCGAGTTGCATCTCAGTCCCACCAAAAATCCTAACGGTCACTAGGTTTGCTGAATCGGTCCGACCGAGTTTAACCATCCGGTCCCACCGAGTTTGGCAAATTGTGTGTAACGGTTAGATTTTGTGTGGAGGCTATATATACCCCTCCACCCACTCTTCATTCATGGAGAGATCCATCAGAACATACCTACACTTCCAATACACATTTTCTGAGAGAGAACCACCTACACTTGTGTTGAGGTCAAGATATTCCATTCCTACCATATGAATCTTGATCTCTAGCCTTCCCCAAGTTGCTTTCCACTCAAATCTTCTTTCCACCAAATCCAAATCCTGTGAGAGAGAGTTTAGTGTTGGGGAGACTATCATTTGAAGCACAAGAGCAAGGAGTTCATCATCAACACACCATTTGTTACTTCTTGGAGAGTCGTGTCTCCTAGATTGGCTAGGTGTCACTTGGGAGCCTCCGACAAGATTGTGGAGTTGAACCAAGGAGTTTTTAAGGGCAAGGACATCGCCTACTTCGTGAAGATCTACCGCTAGTGAGGCAAGTCCTTCGTGGGCGACGGCCGTGATGGAATAGACAAGGTTGCTTCTTAGTGGACCCTTCGTGGGTGGAGCCCTCCGTGGACTTGCGCAACCGTTACCCTCCATGGGTTGAAGTCTCCATCAACGTGGATGTACGATAGCACCACCTATCGGAACCACGACAAAAACATCCGTGTCTCCAATTGCGTTTGAATCCTCCAAACCCTTCCCTTTACATTCTTGCAAGTTGCATGCTTTATTTTCTGCTACTCATATAATCTTTTGCATGCTTGCTTGAATTGTGTGGAGATTGCTTGACTTGTGCTAAGATAGCTAAAATCTGCCAAGAATTAAATTGGAAAAAGGCTAGATTTTTATTTGGTCAAGTAGTCTAATCACCCCTCCTCTAGGCATACTTTCGATCCTACAAGTAGTATCAGAGCTTTGGTCTCCATTTTCTTTGATTTCCATAGCTTTTGGCGGTCATAGCCTTGGTTTCACAACCTAGAAGAGTATGGCATCTAGCGAGGGAAATTATCACCGTAGAGGTCCTTACTTTGATGGTATTTATTTTGCTAGTTGGAAGCATAAGATGAAAATGCATATTCTTGGACATAACCCCACCGTTTGGGCTATTGTGTGTATTGGCTTGCAAGGTGAATTCTTTGATGGGAAATAACCGAACCGTGAAGCTACCGCGGAAGAGTTAAAAATGCTGCAATAGAATGCTCAAGCTTGTGATATCCGCTTCAACGGATTGTGCACCGAAGAATTCAACAAAATCAGCCGTCTTGAGAATGCAAAGGAAATTTGGGATACTTTGATTGATATGCATGAAGGTACCAACTCTGTCAAGGAATCCAAATTGGATGTGCTTCAAAGTCAACTTGACAAGTTCAAAATGAAGGATGGTGAAGGTGACGCTGAAATGTACTCTAGGCTTGCTCTTATCACAAATGAGATTGCCGGCTTAGGGAGTGAAGAGATGACCGATAGATTCATCATCAAGAAGATCCTAAGAGCCTTGGATGGAAAATATGATACCGTGTGCACATTTATCCAAATGATGCCAAATTACAAAGATCTCAAGCCAACAGAAGTCATCGGAAGAATTGTTGCTCATGAGATGTCACTCAAGGATATAGAGGAACTTCACAACAAATCAAGTGGTGCTTACAAAGCCTCATGTGAAGCCCCCACATCATCGAGTGAGAAACAAACCTTCAATGAATAATTGAGCTTAATGGTGAAGAACTTCAACAAGTTCTACAAAAGTAGAAGCAAAGAGAGAAGCTCCAAGTCAAGGTCCTGCAATGACAAAAGATCTTCTAGTCGAGAGCGAAACTGTTATAATTGTGGAAGGCTCGGACACTATTCCAATGAGTGTACGCCCCCCTAAAGAGAAGAGAAGATTCTCCCAAGTGAAGAAGTAGAAGAGAAGAATCACCATCTAGCGAAAGAAGGAGTAGAGATGATCATTATGAACGAAGACCCTCACGGAGAAGCAAGGATTCGAAAAGAAAGGACAAGTCATCAAGGAGCTACACAAAACGAAGACATCAAGCTCATGTTGGTGAATGGGTATCCGGCTCCGACTCTGACAACCACTCCGAGAGAAGCTATCACTCTGACTCCGAATATATTCAAGATGAAGGTGTTGCTGGTCTAGCACTTGTGACAACCAACTCCTACGACATATTTGACTCACCAAATGAAGGAGTTGGAACATTCTTCATGGATAAAGGCCCAAAGGTATCACACCCCGAGTATGTTGATTTCAATAGTGATGAAGATGACTTGTTAGGTGATGATGATTTACTTGTTGACAACTCTAGTGATGAATACTATGATGAAACATCAATTAATCATGCCAATCAAGATAAAACGAATGACAATGATAAGGAGAAGATTGAGTCTCTAACTAAAGAACCAAACACTCTTAAGTTAGCTCATGAAACTATCTTAGGAGATCATTGAGAACTTTTAAGGACTCATGAGAAATTACGCTTTGAAAAGCTCAACCTTGAGCAAGAGCATGAGTTCTTAAAAGCAATCAATGATGATCTTCGTAAGAAAAGTTCTTCTTACATTGCCAAGCGTTTACTCTTATCCACTTACATGCATCAAGTCAAGTCTAGTAACAAGAACAAGAAAGATTCTTCCTCTAGTAGTAAAAATAATCATGCTAAATCCAATATTGTTGCTTCTAGTAGTTCTCTTGATTCCACTAATGATTCTCTCAGCCAAGTTACACTTGAGCAAGAAAATAGCTTATTGAAGGGAATTATAGAGAAAGGTGTTTACAAGAGCCTTGCCGGAAGTAAGCAATTCGAGGAAATTATACGCAAGAAAGGAAGGCACCGGAAGAATCAAGGTATTGGTTTTGAACGAAAGTTCAATGCCAATGGATTTGAGTGGGAAGAAGATCAATACCCCAAAACGAAGTTTGTTCCTCAACAAGAGAAGTATGATCCTACTTCTTTCAAAGGGACACAAGCTCAAGATGATCTTCCACCACAAGACCACAAGCAAAAAGGCAAGGACAAGCTTCAATAGGAAATTGATGCATTTGAAGAAGCTCCTAAGGCCTTGGTCAAGTGGGTTCCCAAGACTACTTCAAGTTCCACTTCATCAAGTACAACTACAACACCGAGGATTCCCATCAAGATGGTGTGGATCCCGAAGAAGAAGAACTAGAGAGTTCTTGAGGGTGACTCCGCCAACATACTTCACTCTTATCTTCTTGGCAAGAACAAGTGCAATCAACTTCCACATCTTGCACTAGTTTAAGGAGTCACAAACCCTCTTGTTGGTAAGACAAGGGACAAGGTAACCTAAAAGCTTTCATAGACATCATCTTGTGTGTGCATCACTTTATGTCTATGGATATCCTTGTTTGTTCCTTGTGGGACTAACCCGTGTAGGTATTGAAAGTGCAACTCACTCCAATGGATAGCTCCAAATGATCTACATCAACATTGAGCATCCATATCTTCAACATCTACATGAAGTCATCATCGACAAAATCCAGGGTTAGTTCATCCCTCTTAGGGGGGATCTCACATCTAGGGGAGCTTTACTCTAAGAATTGAGCTAAAGCAACTGATGGTGTGAACACAACAATGCTTTATGTAAAAGTGGTAACCCCACTTGTGCTTAAACGATGAGTATGACCTATGATCAAATGTTCTCATTTGACTCCTAAGTCAATGTACTCATATATAGATGACCTAGTCATCGCAAATTGTTTGATAGATGCTAGAATTGGTTGTGCATGCTTTGCCACATATTTCATTTGTCATTTTATTGTGTGAGCATGTTGGTTGCATATTTCACTCATTCGAGGACGTCCACTTGTTGTTTTGATTGATTGGTTTCTTTTTCTTTGGCCAAGTGGATGGACAAGAATGCCTAAGAACCTTGTCTAGCTATCTATGCTTTTCTCGTCTCAAACTCTATTCATGCTACATCACAAAATTTGATCAAGTCAGATTCAAACCACTCTGTGTGAGGAGCACTCGGAGTCCCCGATTCATCATAGACTTAAACTTCCAAAACTTCTTTGTGTGTTTCGGTCTGACCGATTCCTCCATTTCGGTCATACCGAGATCACTAAGTCGATCTAGGTTTTCAATCTCGCTGCAACCGATTTGAACTTTTCGGTCACACCGAGTTGCTGTAACTGTCAACAGTTATGCATCTCAGTGCCACCGAGTTGTTCTACTCGGTCACACCGACAAGGTCGGGCTATATATACTCATGGGAAATTTTTTGGAAATTTCTCTGAAACCCCTTCGCCCGCGCATAGCTCGCTCTGCCTCCTGGGTCTCCGGATCGTCCTCCTCGTCGCCAGCCGCCTCCTCTCGCTGGTCTCAACCGCCGTCAACGGAATTCTTCCCCGCCGTTGCCGCCGTAGCGAGTTCATCGCCGAAATAGGGTATGGACTCGATCACAGTGATATCCCCGTTCGATTCCTAGAACATTGTGTTCATTATGATTCTTACCACGATTGAAACGCTTCTATCCAGTCAAAACACTCCGTAGATTAGAGTTGAATTGAAAATTTAGGTTTAGGTTTCCGCCGAAACCATCTCGGACCATCCGAGTTGTGGAACTCGGTACCGCCGATTCGGCTCAGGCCATTGCACATGAGATTCTCGGTCTGACCGAGAATTGAAAATCGGTGTGACCAAGTTCAGGACTTTGTGAAACCCTAGCAGTCTCGGTGCCACCGAACTATGACTCGGTCTGACCGAGTTCACTAGTTTTGGGTCCAACAGCTGCTTCGGTATCACCGAGTTTGCAAATCAGTTGATTCGAAATGCTTTGTGTGGAAAACTAAAACTAAGTTTTTGACTCATTCTTTTGCAAAAATCTCTGTATTTTGTGATGCTCATCCACTCTATCTCATCTACAATCTATTCACAGGGTCTCCAGTTAGTGTTTGCAACATGTCTGACCAGAGTGACAACCAGAACAAGTCAGAGGAGCAGGTGCACATGAGTGAGGGCACTAGTCCCTCTAGCGGCTCAGATGAGGGTAGCAGAAGCACCCCAAGCAATTTGCCAAAGGATACCACTAGAGCAAGCAAGAAAAGAACTTCAGAATCTGAGGATGAAGATTATGTGGTAGAGGAAGATGATGCCACATCAAAGAAGAAAGTGCTGAAAAAGGAATATGGCTCAGCTGCAGCCACAAAGCTAGGTATGCAGAAGAAGGCACCTGCAAGGAGAGTTCCCACTTCCAAACCTAGGAAGGTTGCCACTGGAGAAACCATAAAGTTTACCATTGAGTGAGAAGAGGAAGCTGTTGGCCAAGATAAAAAGAAAACGAGAGTCAGAACCACTACTGCCAGAGTTCTCGGCAAACCCTCTATGAGGAGAGATTCAGAAGAGGAAGAAGAAGAAGAGGTTGCTGCACCAGCACCTAAGGCCCAGAAACTCATGGGTGATGCTATCAGGACAGGGGCTGCATCATCTAAGCCCAAAGCTGCTGCTAAGTCTGCTGCTCCAGCTCCAAAGCCAAAACCCAAGAGGAGCACCACAAACATCCCTGCAGAGGAGAAGAACAAGGCCCCAGTGCCTGAGACAGCTGCTGTTGAAGAAGAAGAAGATGAAGAGCATGTTTTGAGAAAGTTGAAGCCCAAGATTCCAGACCACAATGATGCTCATCATGTGGCTGAGAACATGAAGCTCAGAAGAGACTCAGGGTTGAGGCTATAGAGAGTGTAAGATCCATATGCCAGCCAGAGAAGAACGGTTGTTGATTACAGGTTCCACACAAAGGAACAACAGGACTTCTATGAGACAGTGTTGTTGGACAAGAAGCCTATAGTGTGTGAAATGAGGTGGGTCGACTGGAAGTATATCAAGGAAAATGAGGAACACTATCCTGGTGTGTTTGACAGCTTTAGTGCTTGTGGAGTAGCAGACTTTGTTGGGCAGAAGCTCACAAAGTGGAATGAGGAGCTCATAATGCAATTCTACTCCACAACACACTTCTATCCAGATGGCAGGATAGTATGGATGTCTGAAGGTACAAGGTACCACTCAACTGTTGAGGAATGGGAAAATCTGATCAATTCTCCTAAGGAAGATGATGATGACTTGGATGTCTATGCCAAGAAGAAGATGGATCACAACTCTATGGCAAACATGTACAAGGAAATTCCTGAAGATGATCTTGGGATTCACCAGTTTGGGTCAGTAAAACACTTGCTGTCAGGGCTGCCTACAATCAATTGGATACTTAGGCACACTCTCTTTCCCAAGTCTGGTGATCACAGAATGATCAGAGGCCATGCAATTAACTTGCTACATATATTTGATGTGCCACAGAAGTTCAAGGTCATGAGCCTTATAGTTGAGACTATCAAGAGGACTGCAGCTGACCAGAAAAGAAGTTGTGGATATGCCCCATAGATCCAGGAGTTGATAAACTCAAAGATGGGCACAGGCACATACTTGTTGGATAAGGAACACTTGCCTATCTACCCAGACTTCGAGGACAACCAAGTTGTGATGAATGAAGATGAACCCTCCTCAGTGCAAGCACAAGCAAAGAAGGAGAAGGCAAAGATGGAGAAAGCTGCCAAGATGCCAACCATGGAAGAGGCATCTCGGTATTTTCTAAAGAGCAAACAAGATCAGCTTGGCTACTTTATTGCATCCACTAAGGATAGAGAAAGGACTGGCCACCCTGACTCGAAACCAGGAGAGCTTGGAAAGAATCATGGAGCAGAAGTTCTATAACATGGATGTGATGGTAACTGAGATCCATTCTGTTGTGGAGCAACTTCAGGATGACATGCAGGAGAGGAAGGGCAAGACAACAACTGAGGCATTTGCCAGAGTGCCTAGAGCTCAGAGGTCAACTGCAGTACCAATACCAGACACTAGAGCCACTTCATCTGCACCAGCTACAGCTTCAGTGCCACCAGCTCCAGCACCTACCCCAGCAGCTCCATCTACATCAACAGAAGCCTTCGTCCTTGGCGTTATCCGGACACCACCACCTGAAGACCAAGCTTGAGAGACGTTTTAGTGCTATGCATTTTCTATGAACTTTTTGGTAACTTGTTGCCAAAGGGGGGGAAATGTATAGATCATAGGCTTCGAGAGAGAGCGTTGCTTTTTATTCTCTCTTGCTTTGGTGGTTGAACTTTATTTTCTTGTTTGTGATACTTGGATGATCATGTGTGTTTGATCATATGCTACATTAATTCTTGTTGGATGATACTATAATTTTATCCCTATTTGATCATTCACTTTGCTTGGTGATGAGTGCATGTATTTAATTCTTATCATTTTGAGCGCTCCACCAAGATGTATGTGACATGGAAGAGTAACCCATGATCCTAACTCATTGTGCATTTGCAGTCCAAAGCAAATCTTAAGATATGCACAAATTTAGGGGGAGCTCTTGCTTTTCACATACTTCTCAAAGCGACAATATCTTTCACTCTTATTATCATTTGTCGAAGCTTTGATCTATATGTTGTCATCAATTACCAAAAAGGGGGAGATTGAAAGTGCAACTATCCCTGGGTGGTTTTGGTAATTCCTAACAACATATAGCTCATTGAGCTAACATTATTCCAAGATTAACATTTCAGGGAAAGCTCAATGAATGGCATGGCATGGATGAGGAAAGCGGATCCCTTAAAATTCTAAGGACAAAAAGTTCAGCTCAAGCTTGAAGCTCAAGACTCTACATTTTATATTTTAGTGATCCAAGATCACATTGAGTCTATAGGAAAAGCCAATACTATCAAGGAGGGATGAGGTGTTGCTTAATGGCTTGCTTGCTCAAAATGCTTAGTGATATGCTCCAAAATCCTCAACTACCTTCCCACATCCACATATGACCTAAACAAAAAGTAAAACTCGGCCCGACCGATTCTTTCTATCCGGCGCCACCGAGTTTCAGATGTCATAGCCACTGCCACAAACCCTAGGCAAATCGGTCTCACCGATAGGGATCTCGGTCTCACCGAGATGGGATTGTAATCTCTCTGTTTCCCTTCGTAACGTTTCGGTCTTACCGAGATGAGCGATCGGTGCTACCGAGATTGCAATGTAAACTCTCTGTTTCCTTTTTGTAACATTTCGGTCTCACCGAGATTAGCGAATTGGTCCCACCGAGTTTACCTGACCAACTCTCTAGTTAGCTTATTACCAAAATCGGTCCCACCGAGTCTATGTAATCGGTCACACCGAGATTACGTTATGCCCTAACCCTAACCATATCGGTCCTACCGAGTTGCATCTCAGTCCCACCGAAAATCCTAACGGTCACTAGGTTTGCTGAATCGGTCCGACCGAGTTTAACCATCCGGTCCCACCGAGTTTGGCAAATTGTGTGTAACGGTTAGATTTTTTGTGGAGGCTATATATACCCCTCCACCCACTCTTCATTCATGGAGAGATCCATCAGAACATACCTACACTTCCAATACACATTTTCTGAGAGAGAACCACCTACACTTGTGTTGAGGTCAAGATATTCCATTCCTACCATATGAATCTTGATCTCTAGCCTTCCCCAAGTTGCTTTCCACTCAAATCTTCTTTCCACCAAATCCAAATCCTGTGAGAGAGAGTTGAGTGTTGGGGAGACTATCATTTGAAGCACAAGAGCAAGGAGTTCATCATCAACACACCATTTGTTACTTCTTGGAGAGTGGTGTCTCCTAGATTGGCTAGGTGTCACTTGGGAGCCTCCGACAAGATTGTGGAGTTGAACCAAGGAGTTTGTAAGGGCAAGGAGATCGCCTACTTCGCGAAGATCTACCGCTAGTGAGGCAAATCCTTCATGGGCGACGGCCGTGATGGAATAAACAAGGTTGCTTCTTCATGGATCCTTTGTGGGTGGAGCCCTCCGTGGACTCGCGCAACCGTTACCCTCCGTGGTTTAAGTCTCCATCAACGTGGATGTACGATAGCACCACCTATCGGAACCACGACTGTCGGTGTCAATACCGGCGGATCTCGGGTAGGGGGTCCCGAACTGTGCGTCTAGGCTGGATGGTAACAGGAGACAAGGGCCACGAAGTTTACCCAGGTTCGGGCCCTCTTGACGGAGGTAAAACCCTACTCCTGCTTGATTAATACTGATGATATGGGTAGTACAAGAGTAGATCTACCACGAGATCAAGGAGGCTAAACCCTAGAAGCTAGCCTATGGTATGATTGTTGTATGATGAAATTGTCCTACGGACTAGAACCCTCCGGTTTATATAGACACCGGATAGGGTTAGGGTTACACAAAGTTGGTTACAATGGTAGGAGATCTTGAATATCCGCATCGCCAAGCTTGCCTTCCACGCCATGGAAAGTCCCATCCGGACACAGGACGAAGTCTTCAACCTTGTATCTTCATAGTCCAGGAGTCCGGCTACCCGGACACCCCCTAATCCAGGACTCCCTCAGTAGCCCCTGAACCAGGCTTCAATGACGACGAGTCTGGCGCGCAGATTGTCTTCGGCATTGCAAGGCGGGTTCCTCCTCCAAGTTCTTCATAAAAGATTGTAAACACCAAGAGTAGTGTCCGGCTCTGCAAAATAAGTTTCCACATATTGCCATAGAGAGAATAATATTAACATAAATCAAATCTGCTGACGTATTCTGTAGCGTGATATCACACTACAGCCAAGTCCTTATTCGAATCGTTTTCACTTCTCCACCTAGCGTCATGGGTCAGCAAAGGGTTAGATTGGGGGTTACCCAAAGACGTGCCCTTACTGCAGGGCTGCATAAGGGATCTCTTAGAAGGAGACCTCAGCCTGGTCAAGGTGACGCAGGTCATGCTGATTCGCCGAATATTGCCCGGCAAACATCGCACCCTTCGCCTATGGGAGTTTAATCTATGAGATGTATAAACTGTTCTTCAGATCACAAGCGATGTGTCCGGATTTGACCGAGGACGCAGGTCTAAGATGCAATCGCCTGGATACTCAAGTAAGTAACCTTGTGCCTGGACCTGCTATCCGTATAATTGTCATAAACTTGCCCCTAAAAGAGCTGTCCTTTTAAACAGGAGTGGAGAGCGAAGGCAAAGCTGATCAGGTGTCCGGTTCCCTTTCCCGAAACCAGGCCGGATCCCGTGCTTGTCAGGATGTTGAAGATAATGCCTTTGGAGGGAATTAAGGGGGAGGACAAGGAAACTATTGCCTCCTCGAAGGAGGCTGCTTTGAAGGCAGGAACCAACAATTCCTCTCCTAAGGGGAAGAAGAGGGCCGCCTCTGACGACCCGGAGACCATGGCCTCGAAAAGGGGGAAAAATCCTTGTCAGAGGGTCCGACGCCGGGGAGTTCCTCGGCCAAACTACACCCTCAAAGGGATCAGCCCTCCAGCGAGCCGTAAGTAGAGAAAGATTTTCCTTTCGAGGGATGAGAGAAATCCTTGATTTATATCTGAGAAGATTAACCGAAATTTTACCTTGTAGCTCGGACCTCAGCCCTTCTCAGCAGAGCTCGTCTTCGGGGGATCTTCTTCCGGAGATGATGGAGAGCGGGACGCCTCCCCCTACGGTACCGCCTAGCGAGGCGGGCGACCCTGAGGTGTCATCGTGAAGGGTTTCTCCGAATCCGGCAGGGGCGGAAGATAGCTATGTGGCCCCCCAAGGTTCTCCGCGTCCGGCCTTCAAAAGAGGCCATATGACAAGTCCGGCACCGTCTGGTGCTCGGCCGGAGGAGCTAAAGATTCTGCTGGGGCGAGCATCTATCTCAGAGGAGCACCGTGCATTGATGGGCACGGTGATTGAAAGGATTTCATCCGCAGAAAGCGGATTGCATGGGGCCATCAAAAGTTTACTGACGGGTTTTGAGGTACGTTAGATAATGTACACTTTTGTCAGTTGTGCATAAGTAAGATGCGCCCTGTGTAGATAATAGCCACTGAGACTCTGTGCGTCGTCAAGAAATGACGGCGCGCAGAGGATCATAATCCCAGGTCTAAGATGTCACCTTTGAATGTAGGTGGCGAGGTGTCCGGAATCGAGCCGAACTGATGGTTTTGCCGAACTAAAGCGGCAACTGGACGTGGCAGATGCCGACATCGCGCTTGTCAACAAGCGGCTTGATGAGGGTCAAGGTATGTAATTCCTCAGGCGGCATCAGGTAAGAGGAGCTTCATGCCAGTGTCTTACAATGTGTGTGCTTGACGCAGCTGGTGCGGTCGCCGTGGAGAGTCTTAGGGCAGAACTTGCCCGAGCTAAGGAACAAGCCAGAAAAAGCGATGCGGCTGCCGAGAAAGCCCTTGAAGAGCTGAGAGCCGAAAAAGCTGCTCACTGCAGAAGCAAGGAAAAGATGGCCGAGATGGCTGAAAAGTTAAAGAGCGCTGCAGACCATTGCAAACTTCTTGAGAAAGAAGACCGGGCGAGACAAACGGACTTAGATAAGGCCATTACCGATGCCAAGGACGCTCGCTCTGCGATGAGAGCTGCAAAGGAGGAGCTGCGTCAGGCCGAACAGATTGCGGCTGGAAAGCCCTTTATGCTGCGGAGGAAGTTTTGCGATCTGATGTTTGCTCCGTTGGACCGGATGTGGAGTGTGGAAGACACCTATCTGGATTTGGCAGCAAGTGCTGCTGATGCGACTGAACACTTTCGAGATCGCGAAGTGGAAAAGCTTTTTTGGTCGCAGTTCCACAATCTAGAGCGTCCACTGGCAGTGGACGATCGCCTGGCTCAATGGGCCAAACTGAATAGGTTGTCCGCACTCGCCATGAAGTACGTCATGGGTCATCTATGGCCGGGGAGATCGGAGCTGAAGAGTTATTTCAGCTTGGTGCAACAGTTCCTTGACGTGGTGCCTCGTATCAATGCAATGAAGAGGTCAGCATGCATAGAGGGCGCACGGATGGCTCTTGCCCGTGTCAAGACATACTGGGCAGAGATGGAGACCACCGTTGTTGCGTCCCGAGATTCGGACAAAAGCCAAGTACCCTCCGAGCACTATTTTCTGGAAGTCCTTGAAGGCGCTCGTGTAATAGAGACACAGTGCTCGAAGGATGCTATGTTATGATAGCATATGTAATTATAGAGAAATAATTTGATAAATTGTAGTGGCCTTTTATACTTGTGCCTTCAAGTATTGGAACACCTCCTGTGCGGCTGTTTTTAATATATATAAAATCTGAAAGATGGCAGTCGTTGGCTTCAGCCCCCACGCACATAGTGCAGGGGTGCTTGCAGAAGGCGCTTTTTCACACTTAATCCAAAGTCTTGGTCCTACAAAGGAGGTGATGGCGCAGCGAGCCAGGCAACTGGACTATAATGCTTTAACACTTTCACTTAGCCATAGGAGCTTGAAAGTGGGACTCTTTAGATAGCCCTTGGTGGCGACTGCGCTCGCCCGAATTCGGGGCGCGTGTGTGCCTGGCCGGGAAACGGCCCTTCGTTAATGCGGAGGAATCCTATAGATTCCGGAGAGTCATCGAGTGGTTGACCAGTCTCGCGCTATATCATGACAGTTGGTTTTCGGCTTTCTCTACTGAGGTGCTCGCCCGGCCGAACCGGGGCACAATCGCAGTAGTTCTCCTGGTGCTGCCTTAGCCGATAGAGCGGAACATAAGGCGGCCGAACACAGGAGCCGGGCAACCCAACATTGACCAAAATCATGATTCGGAGCTGATGCATATAAGGCCAAACTCATGACGCCGAACACTCCCTAAGGTATTCGGTCTTTATGAGAGCGGGTAAAGGAATACTCTTGGTTATAAGCCCCTAGTGTCCAGGTACGCGCAATAATTCTGACGTGGCCACATGCCAAGACGCCAGCCTCCTCCTTGGTTATAGAACCAGGGGATGTGTAGCAACAAGAGACAGTAAAAAAGGTTTATGCAGGGTCTTAATCTGAAAAGAATCCTTGGAATGGGTCCCTACTGCACGTCTGCGCCTGTGCCTCCGTTGTGCCATATCCTGGACGGGCGCAGCACGATGTTCATCTGTGAAAGAGAGGAACTAAGTTGAAAAGAAAAATTGTATTAAATAAACAAAAATTCGTGCCGAACAAAAATTGTATTAAATAAACAAATATAAAGTAAAATGTGTAAAATTGAGCTTTATTTTCTCTTATATGTGCGGAGCCCCTAGGGCATGCCGGGCTCATCTATCCGTGCCCATGGTTTTAATGACCTGTTCGGATGTTCTGGCTGGTGAAGCCATTGTATTGTGGGGCTGTTAAAGCGGCCGCACTATCCTCCGCTCGGGGGAGGAGCGCTCAATGCTTCCCCTTCAAGGAGATGATGCCTCGTGGACCGGGCATTTTAAGCATGAGAGATGCATAATGCGGTATTGCATTAAAGCGGCGAAAGCTTCGCGCCCCATCAGTGCTTGATAGCGACTTGAGAATGGGACGATGTGGAAAGTTATCCTTTCGCGGTGGAAGTTATCGGTAGAGCCGAATATAACTTCGAGCCGGATAAAACCCATGCAATGGGTGTCCAGACCGGGCACTACCCCTTGAAAGGAGGTCTTGCTGTGGCGGATTCTTGTTGGGTTTATCCCCATGTGACGGATTGTGTCCTGATATATCAGGTTTAGTCCACTGTCGCCGTCCATTAGGACATTTGAAAACTGGAGCCCGCCAATTATTGGATCGAGTACCAAGGCAGTCCAGCCTGCGCTCCTGGTACTTCTTAAATAATCCAGATGATTGAATATGATTGGTTTTGACAACCAGTGGCGGGACCCCTTTGGGATGAGTCGTGTGGCGCGTACCTTTATGGGCGCCGCACGTTTTGTTATATGAAGTAGGTTTACTGTTTTTACTTCTTGTGGGAAATTCTTCTATTTCCTGGTGCTCTACTTTTGGGGTTCGTCCTCATCTTCACTTGGTGTGTCGAGCCCCTTGTGTTCGATGTTGAGTCTGCCGGATTGTTTGAAAACCCAACAATCTCTGTGAGTATGGTTAGCAGGCCTCCCTGAAGTACTGTGTATTTGACATATCATGTCCAGGATTTTGTTTAGGTTGGATAAATCGTCTTTGTTATCCTGGAGGGGCGGCTTTTTCTGATTCTGCCGTGAGCCTTTGAATCCGGCGTTGACTTCTATGCTCTTTGTTCTGTTTTCCTTAGTCCGGCGACGTTCCTTGTTGCATCGCGGTTTTCCATTTCCATCCCTTATTTCGGATGTACTTGGGTCGCTGGTGCTACATCTTGCCAACCAGCTGTCCTCTCCTGCGCAAAAGTGGGTCATGAGGCTTGTTAATGCGGCCATTGTTCTTGGCTTTTCTTGGCCGAGGTGTCTGGCGAGCCACTCGTCTCGGACATTGTGCCTGAAAGCTGCTAGGGCTTCAGCGTCCGGACTGCTGAGCTGACTCTCCGGGCTGTTGTGTTATGTGACTGAGGTCGTCAGCATCGGGAGGACGGACATAAGTCCCTTGAAAATTTGCTCGGAAAGCGTCCTCGAGCTCTTCCCAGCTTCCAATTGTGTTTTCAGGAAGGCTTTTAAGCCAATGCCGGGCTGGTCCTTTAAGCTTTAGTGGTAAATATTTGATGGCGTGGAGATCATCTCCTCTAGCCATGTGTATGTGGAGGATGTAATCCTCTATCCAGACTCTAGGGTCTGTTGTTCCATCATATGCCTCTATGTTTATGGGTTTGAATCCCGCTGGAAATTCATAATCCAGGACCTCATTGGTGAAACATAGGGGATGTGCGGCGCCCCTGTATTTGGGTGTGCCGGATTCTGATAATGGTTTTATTGCATTGCTTACGAGAGCTTGCTTTCTTGGCCCATAAATGGACCTGGCTGGGCCATCTTTTTGATGCGACGCCATTTGCCGGCTTAAGTGCGGCGCCATTTGCCGCTTTATGCTAGCTATGGGGTCGTCTATCCGACCGTGTGGCTTTCTTACTTTTTGAGTGCGAGGGCTCTAAGGCCTCTTCGTCGAATTCAGGCAGTAGCTTTCGCTTCGGATAGCTTTTAGTGCGGTGACTGTCGCCATATTTGTGTGCGCTCTTGATTACTTTACTCCATCTGATCCTGAGTGCATCTTCTGCAGTCTTAAGCTTCCGCTTCTATTTTTTTAGGCTGCGTGCGGTTGCAACGAGCCTCTTGTGGAGGTTCTTCTTCTCCGCGGGTTTATCCGGCGTAAGGTTGTCCGGAATGCCATTTTCGCCAGGGGAGGGATGCTCGGTTTCTTCATCCGGGCTGCCCTGTTCGGACAGTTGCTCTAGGGCATGCTCGTCGCCTGCTGGCTCATCCTGCTCTATGGCTGGGTCTGTATCGAGGCGGGGCTTGGGTTGGCGTTTACGCCGACGCTTTGATTGTTTTTTGAGGGATTGATCCTTCGTTCTATCCCCGTTTTCCTCGTGGTTGCTACCTTTAGGGGTATCCACCATGTACACATCATGAGGTGAGGTGGCCGTCCAATGCCCTGTAGACGTTGGTTCATATGTATCTCCTGCATCGTCGTCCATACCGTCGATGTCTTCGGAGTCGAAGTTGAGCACGTCATTTAAATTGTCGACAGTGGCTACCAAGTGGGTGGTGGGTGGGCTTTGAATTTCTTCATCGTCCGTATCCCATCCTCGCTGACCGTAGTCTGGCCAGGGCGAGAGACTTTAGAGAATTCAGGATGTCGCTGAAGGGCGAGTGCTGAAAGATGTCCGCGGTGGTGAACTCCATTATCGGCGCCCAATTGGATTCGATCGGCAGGGGCACGGGGGGTCCTGAGTCCGGAGAGGAATCCGGATCCTCGGAGTCACGGGTCACACAGAGTGCGGGGCTGCGGTTCGGCTCGATCGTCTTTGAGATCGCAGCCCCCGAGGTGACGTCCAACCGCTTATCCTCGATTGGCGCAATAGGCTCCGAATTAAGGGTCGGAACCGGTGTGTGTGTGGCCTCCAAGGCATTGTTCGGCGGCAGAGCTAGATCATGCCCCTCGAGACAGTGCGGCGTGCTTAGCTGTGGCTCGAATCTGTCGAAGATCAAATCCTCGCGGATATCTGCCATGTAGTCTAAGCTTCCAAACTTGACCTGATGGCCAGGGGCGTAGCTTTCGATCTGCTCCAGGTGGCCAAGCGAGTTGGCCCGAAGTGCGAAGCCGCTGAAGACAAAGATCTGTCCGGGGGGGAGTCTCACTCTGGACCGCATCATCGTTGATGATCAAAGGAGCCATCGGGCCTAAAAGTGACAACACAGAGGAACTCTCAATGAAAGCACCAATGTCGGTGTCAAAACCGGCGGATCTCGGGTAGGGGGTCCCGAACTGTGCGTCTAGGTTGGATGGTAACAGGAGACAAGGGACACGAAGTTTACCCAGGTTTGGGCCCTCTCGACGGAGGTAAAACCCTACTCCTGCTTGATTAATATTGATGGTATGGGTAGTACAAGAGTAGATCTACCACGAGATCAAGGAGGCTAAACCCTAGAAGCTAGCCTACGGTATGATTGTTGTATGATGAAGTTGTCCTACGGACTAGAACACTCCGGTTTATATAGACACCAGATAGGGTTAGGGTTACACAAAGTCGGTTACAATGGTAGGAGATCTTGAATATCCGCATCGCCAAGCTTGCCTTCCACGCCAAGGAAAGTCCATCCGGACACGGGACAAAGTCTTCAATCTTGTATCTTCATAGTCCAGGAGTCCGGCTGAAGGTATAGTCCGGCTACCCGGACACCCCCTAATCCAGGACTCCATCAACGACAAAAACATCCGTGTCTCCAATTGCGTTTGAATCCTCCAAACCCTTCCCTTTACATTCTTGCAAGTTGCATGCTTTACTTTCTGCTGCTCATATACTCTTTTGCATGCTTGCTTGAATTGTGTGGAGATTGGTTGACTTGTGCTAAGATAGCTAAAATCTGCCAAGAACTAAAATTGGGAAAAGGCTAGATTTTTATTTGGTCAAGTAGTCTAATCACCTACTACTCGGAAAAGGCCTACTAATGGCGCACCGGTTTCGCCTACTAATGGCGCACTACCGGTGCGCCATTAGCATCACGCCACTAGAATTTTTTTCTAATGGCGCACCTGTGGTGCGCCATTAGAATCTGGTATTCTAATGGCGCACCGCTGGTGTGCCATTAGTATGGCCCACGGTGCGCCATTAGTATCTGGTATACTAATGGCGCACCACATAGAAGTGCGCCATTAGTAACAATATTTTTTCAAATTTTTTTCTCAGAAATTTTTTAAATTTTTTTTTCAAATTTTTCCAATTTTTTTTCGTTTTTTTCTTAATCTCAGGTCACTATGGCTTAATCTCGGGTCAAATCGCAATCCATGGTCAAACTACCTGAAAGGTCACTCCAGCCCAAGCACGCTTAACTTCAGAGTTCTATCCAACCCCAGCAATAGCTCACTTCACAGGCACTTGTTGATATATCTAGCATATCAATCCTATTATACCTTGTTGATGTCTAGGACTTTGTTCATGTTCATGACTATGATGAAATTTTGAAAAATATTTCAAACTTCCCGGTCATATTACGTATCATTTTTTGAAAAAAAATAAAAAAAAAATTCAAAACCTTTTTTTTAATTTTTTTGCCTCTAGATCTTGAAAGCCCCGTAACTTTTTTGTGTTAGGTTTTTGGGGATTTTGAAAATGTTTAACGGGGTTCCCACAGTTAAATTCGGATGTAACTTTTCGAGTAGATGATTTTTCATATATAAAACTTTTTAATCCGAGTTCGTATGCAAAAGTTATGCCCATTTTACAAATTTCCAAAGAGATTTTGCAAATAAAGTCGAAATTTATATTTGTAAATTTTACCAACAACTAGACCACATATGACATGGGAAACTTATTTTATTTTATTTTTTTGACATTTTTATCATTTTTTTATTTTTTTTAAACTGAAAAGGCGGTCCATGGGGGGTGCATTCGGTGGAAGCCGGGCAAACTAGTAATGGCGCACCACACCCACGGTGCGCCATTACTAGTTTTGAAAAAAAAATATAAAAAATTTTGAATTTTTTTTGAAAAAAACTTAGTAATGGCGTACCAGTGGACGGTGCGCCATTACTAGTTAAAACTAGTAATGGCGCACTGTCCACTGGTGCGCCATTACTAGCAAGTTTTTTTTATTATTTTTTTACTTTTTTTTTCAAAACTTCTAATGGCGCACCGTGGGTGTGGTGCGCCATTACTATGTCAACTAGTAATGGCGCACCATACCCACGGTGCGCCATTACTAACAATTTTTTTTATTTTTTACTTTTTTTTCAAAACTTCTAATGGCGCACCATGGGAGTGGTGCACCATTACTATGTCAACTAGTAATGGCGCACCATGGGAGTGGTGCACCATTACTATGTCAACTAGTAATGGCGCACCACACCCACGGTGCGCCATTAGTAACAAATTTTTTTATTTTTTTTCAAAAGTTCTAATGGCGCACCGCACTCCAGGTGCGCCATTAGTAATATATATTACTAATGGCGTACCTGTATGTGGTGCGCCATTGCTATATACTAATGGCGCACCACACATGTGGTGCGCCATTAGTGTCCATTTCATCTATAGCCGTTTTCCTAGTAGTGACCCCTCCTCTAGACATACTTTCGATCCTACATCACCTCCCCTTGGTCTTCTTTTGCATCCAAACCCCACTGCGTTCACATTGTTTAAACCTCTTTAAATAATCATCTACTACTTCAGTTAGACTAGCCATCTAATCCTAATTCTCCAAACCATAGCCCTCCGTTCCAGCGGTTCCAAATGGCGAAAGAGATCGAGATGCAGGTTTTTAGCGTCCAACATGTCCTCGTCGAAGGCTCGATGCGCATAGTTGCCACCGTCACCGTCCACCCAAGGGTTGTTCAACAGTGGATCAACAATGTATCCAACTCCCTCGAAAAGGTAGAGACGAGGGTCATCAGTCTCGACGCAGAGTACACAGAGTGTGCCCCTGGGAAGATCCAGCGCGCCGCCGTCCTTTAGCTGTGCCTCGAAGATGATGTTTTGGTGTACCACATCATACACTCGCCCTCCATACCAGGTGAGCTTCACGATTTCTTGTCTCGGGAGGACGTATACTTCTGTGGGGCAGCCATCGAAGGGGACAAATAGAAGCTGGAGCCATACAACCTAGATTTGAAAAGCATCGCTGGCCTACAAACCAGAATCAAAATTCCTGTAGAAGATTGTGATAAACAGACACCATCCCTATTCGACGTAGCAAATTTTGTGCTCGGTACAAATCTTCAGAAGGGTGACGAGACGGTGGCATTAAGGTCGTCTGGATGGGAGAATTATCCCTTGACGTAAGAGCGGATAAAATATGCTTCCCTCGATGCCCATGTGAGTTTCGAGATAGCTGCAAGGTCCAAAGAGCTTGTTGCGAAGCCGTCTCCCACAGAGAATGAGAAGAAGAAGAAGAAGAAGAAGGGCATTATGGATGGATGAACTATTTCCTCTCTTATAAAAAAATTATTCCCTCTCGGTGTATATTGATATAGATGGACTATTTCGATGGTGTGCATGTCTTTGGAATAGAGTAGTAGAGTGGGTCCGCTTGACTATAAGGAACTATTTATCCGCATATATAGCTTTCTCTGCTACTCCTTCCAGTGATCGGTATGCAGTGCATGTGTCCGTATACATGACAGCTTGTCCATGGAAGTTCAACTACGACGACCATCACGTTTCATCTCGCGATTCCCACGACGCCTCTCCAACCCACGGCACCACACCCCCCGACGTGCGCTTCACCCCTCTCGGCCGCACCACCCCTCTGCCTTTGTGTGCATGACATGTGGGCCACCTAAAATGCGGCGACCAGCAAGTTTCTACCACAGCCACCTGTGATTCCCACGACGCCGCTCGAAACCATGAAACCACACGTCCCCCGACTTGCGGCTCACCCCTCTTGGCCCCACTGCCCCTCTGCCTACAGGAGCATTACATGTGGACCAGTCACCTATCGGGTCCACATGTTATTGACTCAAAGGTAGGTGTAGTAAGGCGATGAAGCTCAGTCCCGACGACCCTGAGAGGGAAATGTAACTCCTGCACCAGGGCATGTGGTGCTCCCACAGCACGAACTCATGCCAAACTCGAGATTTGTTTCTTTACTATACATGCACGCAACGATTTAATGGACATTGTAATCTCAACCTGTGATGGGGAGCTCTAAATTTGAATTTGAAACTTATAAAACGAAAAGATTCAAAAGAAATAAACTAGGAGAGAGGGAGTGTATCGTAGGATGTGTCCCATACAAAATAAGTCCTCTAGTTTGTCACGCGAAGATGCGGTTAGAAAGGAGCACAACGTCTTCCTACTCGTACGGCAACAAATCGGCCGCAGACAGCATGGTCCGCCTTTGACCGCCATGGGCAAGGTTCGTGCTATCTTATTCAATCTCACCGTGGTTCCATCGTACCAATTCATGCGGTGGCCCGTTGCATGGCTGATCCCAATGTTGGACAAAGTTCTACGGGAACGGTGTCACCGTTGTAAATGTTGTGCAAATTGATGTTGGTACCCTCCCGTACATATGCAAGCCAATCTCCCTCGCACCGAGCCTAACCTGTGAAATAGTGGGCAGGGGGAGAATTAGGAAATGGACACGGAAGTAGTCTTTAGAATGCATTTACTACATGATCAAACTCATCTTACCTTCTCATCGAAGGAAATCCGAGTGCCCCTCAACATCGGCATCTCAAGGGGCGTCAACTTGCAACTACGGCCACGCCGCGCTGGAGAGACCCCCAAGGAAACATCCTCGTGCGTTCTATGGAACATCAAGATGCATTTGTATGAGTAGTTTATCTTGTGAGAGAAAAGGATGAACGAGGGAAGGCCTCTAGAGATAGAGATGGACACTACTACTACCAACGTGCTGGCCCGTGCGTTGCAATGGATCCAAAGTAGTAGAATAATACTTGTTCACGTGCCTGAAATATAAACACTCTAGTTTTGATATACATCTGTTAGCAGACATGACAGCTTGTCCATGGAAGTTGAACCACGGCGACCATCACGTTTCTTGTTTCTACCACTGCCACACCCACACGCGATTCCCACGATGCCGCTCCAACCCATGGCACGACGTCCCCGACGTGGACATGGATCCTCTGACGTGGCTATCACTGCCTTGCCCTGCCTTTCCTTTGCTGACAGGTGGGACCCATGCTTGTGGGTCCCACATGGCAGTGACAGAATGGTAGGATTGTTCGCGTCAGGGGATCCTCATCCCCTCGACGTGCCCCTCATCCCTCTCGGCCCCACCGCTCCTCTGCCTTTGTGTGCATGACATGCGGGCCAGCTGAACTGTGGCGACCATCAACTTTCTACCACAGACACACCCGATTGGACGCGGTTTGCCTGCTACGCTGCTGTGCTCCGATCCATACTCCCGCACCATTGAATTTTCATCCAGCGGCTCTGACACATTTCGTCCCGGGCATCAATCCTCAGCTGTCGTACTTATGTACTGCAGGTAGTACCCGCTGGGGTGGCCATCTACGCCTCGTAATGCCCTGACGCCCAGCTGTGGCACCCTCGCCACGGCCACGCCACCACCGGCTGGTTCATCTCGAACGAGTGAGTCGTGAACCACGCCACCACCATGAGAATGACATGTGGGCCAGCCGCATTTAAGGTCCGCATGTCATTGACTCATAGGCCAGGCACTAAGCCACTGAAGTTCGGTCCCGTGGGCCTCGAGAGGGAAATGTAACTCCTGCGGCAGGCCTTGTGGTGCTCCCGCAGTACGAGTTCATGCCAAAACTGGAATTTGTTTCTTACAACTACTACCAACTAGTACTAGTAAGGTACACATGCATTGCATGCATGAGATTCTGGTGGTTTGTGCATTATGCTTCTACATGTGGAGCTTTCTGGATTCTAACACGTGGCAAAATCTGGTGGAATGTAAGGTTAGGCAAGTTTGATTAACTTAGGTGAGTGTTTGGTTCAAGCCACACCTTAGGCAAGCCACACTAAGGCCCCACATGACATACACACAAAAAATGTGGCAAGATTCCCTTAGGCTTGCCAACTTGTGGCTCTCATTTTGAAGAACTAATAACTTTGCCTAAGCTTAGATGTGGCGAAGTTAGTCATGAATTAAGTTTAACCATGGAGTCTTCTAGATTATACATGTGGCAGAATCTGGTGGATGATATCCAAAGGCCAGTAGTGCTTGGATTTGCCATCTTTGTACCGTCGGATTGGCTTCATCCAACGACCAACTTTCAAAGTTTTTCACACACTATATAGGGGTTATAGATATAGATGTGCCGGTCCATTGCAATGGACCCAAAGTATATCTATACCATATATAGTGTGCGAATAACTTTGAAAGATAATCGTTGGATGAAGCCAATCCGATGGTGCAGAGATGGCAAATCCGAGCACTACTGGCCGTTGGATATCATCTACATTCCACTAGATTTTGCCACATGTACAATCTAGAAGACTCCATGGTTGAACTTAAGCATAATGCACAAACCTCAAAACACAAGCACTTCTCCTTTGTTCTGGAATCTTCCGTATCATAATTGCCCAATTTTTTTTCTACATGAATTGCCATTAGTTGTTTTTACTTTATGCTTTACAACGCACAATTCCATGAATCTTAAAATAGATTAGCTTTTTTATGAAAACTAAATGATTTTGAATGAGATGAACTATAAATATTAAACGAACATCTACATCATGCATATATGACTCAAAGCTTACATGCTATAATGTTGTATTTATTCATAATTTGGTTGCCAAATCTCATGCGTGTAATGCACGTGTACCTTAATAGTATCTATTTAGTGGAGTGCACTCTAAACACATTATCTATTTATTTTTCTCTAACCTTCCGTAGCCATGCAACCAAGCCACATAAGCTTCATGGGTGCCCCCCACATCATATTATTCATACTATGTTGATTAAAAAAAATATAAATAACCCAAAACAAGATCTTCCCGTTTTTTGTTCCTACGATGTTGTGCCGTGCACGTACCTACTAGTTGTATAGTGGTAGTACTAGTAATATACTATTAGGAGTACAAACTTGGTACTAGTAGGAGTAGTACTAGTACGGAATGCTCCTACTCTATCAACGAGCCCTGTCTAACACCAAAATTCTTGGCTTCCATGCTACAACTAGATCTTACCCTCATTTATGTTTTCCAACCTGGCGGCGGGGAGGGTGTCGGTTTGCTCAACGGCGGTCCCACATGAAAGTGAAAATGCTAGGCAACACGCCTTACCTAAGCTATGTGTCGTGCCAGACGGGCCGTGTTGCACTCCAGATTCCCGGGTGTGTGGGGGTGCGACGCGAACGCGGCAGGCCTTTTCCTTTTACCAGCAATGTGCCTGTGCGTTGCGACGGATCCAAAGTAGTAGAATAGTAGTATTTGTTCACAAACTTGAAAGAAATCACTATTGTTTTGATATACTCCTAATATATTACTCCCTCCGTACCTAAATATTTGTCTTTTTTGAGATTTCAAATGGACTAGCACATACAGATTATATAGACATATTCTAGTGTTTCTAGCAAGATGCCCGCGCGTTGCACGAAGTTGATGGAAAAGCTAAGCACAACTTATAAAATTGACGGATGGAGTACTAGTTACAGTGATGCATATAATTAAGCAAACGGATCGCACATGTCGGTATTGACTGGAACGAGAATGCAAGAGCACAATAAGAATTAAGGCCACGATGATGCGATCACAGTGGTGGTTACAGAAGGCAAGAAGAAAGATGGATCCACGAACGTACGACCTCCTCCTCCTCAACTTAGTGCGCCGGGCCACCGACCGACGACTAAGGAGCGGTGGCTTTTGTGGCGAGGTCGAGGTGCTTCTCAGCAAAGGCATCCAAGGCTTCCAGCCGGTTGAGGAAGGCCAACCTCATAGCATCCTCACTGGCCTTGTAGATACCTATGTACACGATTTTCTCGTACACGTGGATGTGTAGGTCGACGAATTCTTGCAAGGCGAGGAGCCTCGTGGCAAGCGCGACCTCCAGGTGGACATTCTTCGTGGCGTCGGCGGGCAGTCGCAGGGCCACCAGTGCTTGAAAGAGGTTCCGGCCATGGAGGCCGATTAGGGTGGCAGGCAATGAGGAGCCCAGGTGTGCGGGCTGGAGGAGTACAGCGATGTCGTCCGCTAGCTTCTTGATGACAGTGAACTTGTTGCTGGTGGCAACGATCATCTGGTCCAACTGAGAGTCATAGTTGGCGTCGACAGCGGCCATCCACCAGCCAGTCTCCAACACCGTCTGGAGACGATCCTCGGCGCCATGCCGCAGGCCGGCGTCGTGGACCATCTGGCGCGGCCGCTGGCCACTCACGCGCATCGCCGCCATGGGTCTGGAGTGAGCTATTTTGCGCTTAGTGTAGGTGCTTAGGCAAATGCTTAGGTGCGTACGATGTGGTAGATGCATTGGAATGGAGGGGCGCCTTTATATGAGGGCAATGAGGGCAAACTACGTTGCAGTCACATCGTGCAGCCTCTTTTCCCGGACCTCCCCCATTACTTTCCTCATGCATTAATTGAAGGAGGATGCATTGGCTGTTCAAAATATCGGGAACCGCTACTCCCTCCCTCGTCTGCATTAAAGCTGTATCGGGAACTGCACCGCCCGCTGTCAAATCGAATACTCCCTCCGTCTACGTGAGTATTAAGTCATCTTACGAAAAACAAATAGTAAACACATAGGCGTGGTGCATTAACTCTCACGTTGTTTCTTATATTTTGACATAAATAGAGGAATCAACCAAGAAGAGATGTGTAAAACTCCAAAAAATTTCATTTGGTTTTCATCAAATTCTTCAATTAATTGGAAGGAGGTTATTTAAATCTTTCTTAAAACCTCTCCTTCTCAAAACTTTTCTGACAAATATTTTATGTGTGCTTCTCAACCTTGATTTTTGGGTCTTGAGGGTTTTTCATCTTGTGTTGTCTCAACACATATAATTTTGGAATGTTTTTCTTTCAATTCTTTCTATTAAAAAGAATCCCTATGGATTATGGATTATTTCTTCCCCATTCAAAAAAAAACTCTCCATAGCATATGTTGAAATCTTTCTTCCAAATCCACCTCCCCACTTTGGGACAAGCCAAGCATCCAATTCCAGCAAGTTTCAACTTTCCCTAAATTTTATTTCTATTTATTTTACAAAGAAACTGCCAGATTTCCTTTGAGTTTTAACTCCAAATAAATTCCTTTGGCTAGTCCTTAGCACCCTCAACTAAGATCCATCAAGATCTACTGGTCCACAGTTCAATTTTTTTGAAATTTGCTTGCTGCAAGTTTGGACCAGATTTGCCATTTTTGTTGAAATTCATTCTTTTCCTTTTCCTAAAAATCTGAGATAATTCAGGCAGCCTCTAGATGCATCAAGAGACCACCTCACCAAGCCCCAACTCCAGAAAAATCTTCCACATGCCAAAATCATTTCGTCGAACAGGTGGTCGGCACTGTTTCTGTCAAGTTTCAGAGTTTCAGTGTTTAGTTTCAGTTGACACTATCGTTTTCTTCAGAGCGCGGCGTCAATCTCACCAGTGCCCGTGTTGGCACCTTGCTCACTACTTCTCCTCCTTATCCAGTGCGCCGCACCGTCGTTTGGACGGGCGGAAGCGTCGGTGACGACGTGTCTCACCAACGCCGGCGTCTTCCGTGGTGGCAGAACCACCAGTGGCGGCCAGCAGGGGCCAGCCCTGCCATACGGCGCCGACCAGCACCGCCCACAACACCGGAAGCCTCCGCGTGGCCGTCCCCTTCCCTGTGCGTGTTGCAGAGCCATCGTCGTGGCCTGGAAAGCATAGAGCGCGCTCCCTGCCGCCGACGTGCCCGTGGGGCCGTTCCGTCGAGAGCTTGGAGTATCACCCATGTCATGCTAACTTTAGCCCTTGAACGGAACCAGTGGACCAACACGATGATGCACAATCACCTAAACCTCCAGCCCGACTACTACCTCGCCGTAATCACTCGCCGGAGTTATCCCGTTCTCGGCAACCGCCTTGGGCCGGCTATAAATAGCGACCCCGAGCTCGCCTTCGACCGAGCACCACCCCTTCACCTCACCAGAACCGCGCCCAGCCACTAGGAGGACCTCGAGGAGGCCTTCTTCCCCGACTCCGACCGCCCCGATCCGCTTCGGGCTCCGGCAAGGTTCTCTCTGGTGAGGGCACCCCTGCCTCCCAAACCTTGCCAGCAGCCTCCTAGTGCACCCACTCTTCTAACCCGAGCCCCAATTTGACATTTGCAGCCCACCTCGGCGAGATCCACCACCGCCCGAACCACCGTCCGCCGGAGTGGAAGCCGCTGTCGACGTGGTGCTCGCCGATGACAAACTCCACCACCCACAGACGCGGAAGAGCTCCATGAACCCGTAGGTACTCTCCGTTTCTCCTACCTCGCCGTAGATCGACGCCGGCGACCACCGCGATCCTTGGGCGCTGGTGGACTCTGTTTTGATTTTGAAGCCTGACAAGTGGGACCCCCTCGTCAGCCTCTCCCCTTCTATTCAAACCGTTTTCTGTTGGCGCCTTCGGCCCGTATGCATTTTCTACTCTCGAAGGCGTATTCCAACCGAAACGTTTTCTGTTTTTATAAACTAACCCCTGGAAACTTTCTGTTTCATTACAGATGAGTCCATGGACTAAAAACTTTATAACTTTTTAACAAAAGATGATTTTGAATTGATTCTTTTTCTGTCATCTTTATTTTTCTGTCTAGTTTTTTATCATATTTATTTGAGAAATATTTATAAACTAACCCCTGGAAACTTTCTGTTTCATTACAGATGAGTCCATGGACTAAAAACTTTATAACTTTTTAACAAAAGATGATTTTGAATTGATTCTTTTTCTGTCATCTTTATTTTTCTGTCTAGTTTTTTATCATATTTATTTGAGAAATATTTGGAACAATTTTTATACACACACGGTATTTACATTAGTATGCGATTTCTTTATACCGTAGATACCGAAGGAGGTGACGGAACCGCAAACTTCGCCGAGCTAGACTCCGACTACTCCGAACCAGGCAAGCATGTTTTAACCTTTGATATGATAAGTGCTTTTCATGTTTGCTTGAGTGGTTTTGCATGGCATGATTTATATGCACATTGGTGAAGGTTATATTTCATGCAAAGAAAGCTACGGGTGAACTTCGATATTGATGTGTTCTTATGATGGTGATATAACCTAATCATGTGGTGGCATGATAGGTTGCAAGCTGGTATTGTTGAAGCATGCCAGTTTTATATCAACCGTTTAACTCCAGTATTAACATGGATCAAGTCTCGATCCCGTTCGTTCCCCCTTCGTGCTGCCACATGTTTTCTGCAAAGAGTGCGGTTTAGTAAGTTGCAAACCTGTTTCCTTGTACACACCAAACAGAGGGACCGTGATGAGGGTTCCATGGCCCTGGATTAAAGCCCGTCATCCAGTCAAGGGGCATGGGTGTTTCCGGTTGGGACTGAGAGGGGGCACCCCTTAGAGCGCGCGATATAAATTTGATCCCATGCTATTCGAGGTTGTGGCCTCCCCGTATTAAAGTTTTTCTTGAACGTTGCCTAGGGTGATTCCTAGCAGCGGAATGTGGAATGGGTGTGTACTGGTTAGATGTGTTTCTTCTAAAATACCGTAAATGGAACTAGTACTTTGGGACTACTGAAATCCGTTGGCTATGGTTAAAGAGTACAAACTCTGCAGAGTCAAAACCATTCTAGTATCCATGTCCATAATCAAGGACTTGAACAACATCTCAGTGTCAGTATCAGTCTCAGTGTCGATCTCAGTGTCAACCCCAGTGACAGTCTCCGGAGGATAAGCATGAAACTGAGAGTGGTAAACCCGGCTGAATGTTATTCCTGTGAATGGACTAACCAGTTTATTATTATGTGCTGAGTATTCCCTTGGGATGATTTAAATTCATGAACTGCTTGAATTCGAATGATGAAATATAAGCCCTTTATGTGATGTCGCTCAGACGTCCGACTGTGGCACTCTTGTTATTTACTTTCGATATAAGCGCTTTATGCGATGTCGCTCAGACGTCCGACTGTGGCATTCTTGTTATTTACTTTCGATATAAGCCCTTTATGTGATGTTGCTCAGAAGTCCGACTGTGGCATCCTTGTTATTTACTTTAATTATAAGCCCTTTTCGAGATGTCGCTTAGACGTCCGACTGAGGCATGTTCTGTCATTTACTTTTCAATATAAGCCCTTTATGTGGTGTCGCCCTGACGCCCGACTGCGTCATGTTAATTTAATTTTACCTTTCGAGGCGTCGCTTCAGACACCCGATCGGTCTTCAGCTATTTTTATTGGGATTTCAGGAGGACTACCGCCTGACTTCCTTTTCATTTTACATGCAGTGCAATTTATTATCTAAGTGCGCATTACTAATCTGCTCATGTGCATCATGTTTGCATTTGTTATATCTTATGTCCAAACTGTCTTGCGAATACATTCAAAGTACTCACGTGGCTTGTTGATTTGGCCAGATGTTGACGAAGGCAATCTTGTGGATGAAAAGTTCGATAGCGAGTCCGACGCCTAGAGGAGTCCCAGTCAGTCCCGTGCGATCCTGGAATTGGCCACTTGTATTATATACGCTTCCGCTACCCAAATAAAATCAGCGAGCCTCACTACGACGCTTGATGAGCTATAAGATTTTGGAGTCATGTCACCCACTTCACTGTGACATATCCACCACCATTTTTATTACAAGTCAGTAGTTATGCCACCATACCCTTTGTGTCATATCTGCCTTTATGTATAATATCGGCATGCTTGTAATAAATTGTTGAGCAGCCTCCGCTCAACCTTGTATAATATTTAGTACTACTAGATTTCTGTATCAAGGATTTGTCTACCAGTAAGAAGGTTTCTTCTATACTGGTCCGATAAAAGGGTCGGTTTCTCAATAAATGTTTATTTGGAAAACCGGTCCTGACATCCTTGATACCAGAGCCAGGCTGACTGTAGGAAGCCACTAGGTGCGATCGCTAATCGGTTATTAGAGTAATAAGTCCTATTTTTAGCGTTTTGCAAATGTAGCAATTTTCTGTTAGTCATCATAAATTTATGACTTGACTATTCAGAATTTTTGTCTACCTTTGTAGATGGCTGGCAGCGACTGTGAGTCACAGGTGTTTGCCAATGTACCTGAGGGGTTCATCAAGCTTCTCGTCTCCATCACCAAGGTCGCGATCGGGCCATTGGCTCATCCGGAGTTCACACTCTACCAGCACAAGCTCAGCGACAGCGTATCTATGCACAAGGCCGCGGTGCAATTCAAGGGAGGACGTTCTGAGTCACGCCGCTTCCGATTTGTAGGAAGGGACATGCCTACGGAGAGGCATGCCATGCAGATGGCTGCCCGTGAGGCGATAGCTCGTCTACGGGATGCGCTCCCTTCGATGAAGGCTTGTCGCTACCGCTACCTCCCATGCCACGTGCCATACACTTGTCACTATGCATTCGCTTGCCCTAGGGGAGAGAGAGACGAGGCTACTGAAATGTTGGTTGAGTATCTCAAAGCTCTTGAGGCAGCTTTTGATAACCTAGTGGATGACATTGTGGCTGCTCGTATGGACTTTGTTCAGGGTTGTTCCGCCAACAGGAGGGAGCTCCTCCGTATAGCACCGCCACTGTCATACATATCGTCCTCAGCATCCTATGCACCTGCCACCTTAGCCACTGCTCCCTGCCTGCCTACCACTTAGGAGTTTGACCAAGTCATTGCTCCTACTCCAGTCAGAGCTGCACCACCTGCCGCGCCCGCACCAGCTCCTCAACTCAGTACTTCACGCCTGGAGCCTATTAGTGAGGAGGAGGTTGAGTCTCGAGCATCACTGTGTCTTACCCTCAGCAGGCCGAAGGAAGTTTTCACCATCTCCGACTGAATGCGCCTAGCAGTCGTGCGATGTGCCATCTTGTATGATATGTTTATATGTATATAGGTTTGGTGAGAAGTAGTTTGTGTGCGCATCATGTAGGAACTCGGAGAAGTGCACTAGCCTAAATAACATGTCAGGAATGTGTACGCACATCCTGAGTGATGTATTGCATAATTACGGCTTGCGTGTAAGATATGTACTGAGCGGTCCTTCTCGATGCGCAATCAAGTATTTTCTTGGAAAATCTTGGAGTTTTAAAAATTCTTCCTTTGCAAAATTATTTATTTTTGCCACTCAGTTTTTCTCATAAGTTCTACAAAATACCCCAGAGTGGAAAATGCCTCGTCCCTGGACTCATTCCATGCCAAGTCCGCCATAAGAAAATTATGGTACCCAGACAAGTAACAATTTCACACAGGGGCAGTCAAGTCAGCAAGGCAGTGAATCAGCATTTTCTCAAGTATGCCGCCTTTATGAGCAAAGCCAGCAGCAACATCAAGAAATGATGAACCATGTTATCAATATGGGGTATCACCGTGAACCATATCAGTAGCATTCCAAATTGTTTGAGCTACAAAAGACACGTCCCCCAACGTTCTCTCACACTGATAGACCTCTTGAGGCCGATGATTTGTTTCGAGACATTGAAAGGATGTTAATTATTGCACAATGTTCGGACCGTGAGAAGGTACTTTATGCACCTCACTACCTCACTGGAGTAGCTGCATCATGGTGGGAAAATTTCCTACACATGCACCCCAATGAAAATAATATCACCTGGGAAGAATTTAAAGAAGGTTTTCGTGGGGCGGACATTCCCAGAAGTATTATGAAGATCAAGAAAAGGGAGTTTGATGACCTCAAGCAGAGAAGCATGACAGAGACTGAGTACAATAGTCAGTTTACTCTATTATCTCATTATGCCAACGAAGAGCATATGACTAAAAACAAAAAGATGGAAAAATTTCTGGACGGTCTGGCACCAGCACTTAAATGCCAACTGCTCGTACACACCTTTCCGGATTTCAGAACACTTGTGGACAAAGCTATTACATTGGAAAATGAGCGCCGCAGCTTGGAGGATTTTCGCAAGCGCAAAAGGGACAAGACTAGTCACGCTCGCAACAACCGGAACAAGATTGATTTTTAGAAGATTGTAGTGAACAAACCCACAACCAATGTTCCATGCCCTAACAAAAAATTTCATGCAAGGGACAAGGATTTTACGTATCACCCAGGTGTTACTTGCTACGCTTGTGGAGAGGAAGGACACTATGCCAAACAGTGCCCAAAACCGAGAAACTCGGCCCCCCAAGCTGAACAACAATGGAAACAATTCAGCACCCAAGCGTAACAACTTCAACCCCAATAACAATCACAAGAAGGGTCACTTGAACCATGTGACCAAGGAGGAAGCACAGAATGCCCCAGATATCGTACTCGGTACATTCCCTGTCAACACAATACCTGCCACAGTTTTGTTTGATTCTGGAGCTTCTCACTCGTTCATTTCAAAGAAATTTGATTTGCAACATGATTTTTTGATGTTTCCCTTGAAAAAATCAATGATCATCAAGTCCACCGGGATTAAGCAAATCACTCAGAGTTACTGGCAAGGTGTGGTTATTGAGATTGAAGGACTAATGTTTCAGGCAAACCTCATTGTATTGGAAAATAAGGGACTGGATGTTATCCTAGGAATGGACTGGTTAACCACCAACAAGGGATTTATCAACTGCTTTAGTCGGACTGTAATTCTTACTCATCATCACGGGAAGACGATAAAAGTTTCAGCTCAAGAAAGACCAATGTCATGACAACCAAAGTTGAACAAGGTGGACATTTCAGAGTTAAGAAAAGTTCCTGTGGTGTGTGAGTTCCCTGACGTATTTCCCGAAGAACTACCGGGCATGCCACCAGACCGGGAAATAGAGTTCATCATTGAACTAGCACCTGGAACCACCCCCATTTACAAGAAACCCTATAGAATGGCACCCTCCGAGTTGGTAGAATTAAAGAAGCAAATAAAGGAATTATTGGACAAAGGATTTATACGGGACAGCTCCTCACCTTGGGAATCACCAGTATTATTTGCCATGAAAAAGGATGGGACACTGAGATTATGTATAGACTATCGAGCACTCAACATGGTCACCATCAAAAACAAATATCCGATGCCACGGATAAATGATTTATTTGACCAGCTCGCACAAGCCAAGGTTTTCTCAAAAATTGATTTAAGGTCGGGGTATCATCAATTAAAAGTACGGACAGAAGATATCCCTAAGACAGCATTCACCTCCAGATACAGATTATATGAATTTACAGTAATGCCATTTGGACTGACAAACCCCCCCGCATATTTTGTCCACCTCATGAACAAAGTGTTTATGAAATTTATGGACAAATTTGTTGTGGTGTTCATTGCTGATATTCTGGTATACTCTAAGACACAAGAAGAACATGCAGAACATCTCAGAATTGTACTGGGAGAATTGAGGAAACATCAATTATACGCCAAATTCAGCAAATGTGAATTTTGGTTAAGACAGGTTGGTTTTCTAGGCCACGTATTGACCCAAGAAGGTGTTGCCGTGGACCCAAAAAAGGTCAAGGCCATACTTGGCTGGAAACCACAACCAACGTAAAAGATGTATGAAGTTTTCTGGGAATGGTTGGATATTACAGAAGATTTATCGAGGGGTTCTCCACCATAGCAAAACCAATGACACAGTTACTCAAGAAGGATAAGAAATTTGTATGGACTGAAGCTTGCGAGAAAAGTTTCCAAGAACTAAAAAGGAAATTAACAACAACACCAGTATTGGTTGTACTAGACATACACAAAAGTTTTGAAGTATATTGTGACGCATCCCGGAAAGGCCTCAGATGCGTACTAATGCAAGAAGACAAAGTAGTTGTATACGCTTCCAGGAAACTACGAAAGCATGAAGAAAACTATCCTACTCATGATTTGGAATTGGCAGCAGTCATTCATGCACTCAAAGAGTGGAGGCACTTTTTGCTTGGAAATGGTTGTGAAATATATACGGACCATAAAAGCCTCAAGTATATTTTCACACAACCCGAACTCAATTTACGACAACGACGCTGGTTGGAATTAGTGAAAGATTATGATGTTGGCATTCACTACCATCCAGGAAAGGCGAATGTAGTGGCAGATGCTCTTAGTCGACACTCCAACTCAGGCAACGACAGTCCACAGAACTTGAGACCTGAATTTTAGCAGGAGTTCGCCAAACTCAACTTGGTGATTGTCACTGAAGGCAATGTGGCAAATTTGGAAATACAGCCCACCCTAATGGAACAGATTAAGAAGGCTCAGCATGGACACCCCAACATCGAAGGCATAAAAAGGAAAGTGTGTTTGGGCAAAGCTTCATAATTCGTCGTAGACGATGAGGGAATATTATGGTACGGAGACAGACTTTGCGTGCCAAATATAGAGGACCTCAAACAACAAATTCTAGCCGAAGGCCACACCGCTCCATATTCAATCCACCCTGGAGGAACAAAAATGTATAAGGACATTCAGGAAAATTTTTGGTGGCACGGTATGAGGAGGGATATAGCCACCTTCAATGCATGTTTTGATTCTTGTCAGCTCATTAAAGCCGAGCACCAAAAACCAGCAGGACTATTACAGCCAAACAGGATACCTGAGTGGAAATGGGACGAAATTGGAATGGATTTTATTGTCGGACTACCTCGGTCACAACACGGAAATGTTGCCATATGGGTCATCAGAGATAGATTAACCAAGGTATCACATTTCATTCCTGTAAAGACAACCTACACCACTCAGAAGCTTGCCAAACTTTATATCTCCCGTATAGTTTGTCTGCATGGAATCCCAAAGACTATAATATCCAACAGGGGCACTCAATTCGTCTCTAAATTTTGGGATCATTTACAACAGGCTCTGGGAAATCAACTAGTATTCAGTACAACATACCAACCCCAGACTGATGGACAAACTGAACGCGTGAACCAAATTCTAGAGGACATGCTGAGAGCATGTGTTCTCACCTATGGGACCAGTTGGGAAGTAAGCTTGCCATATGCCGAGTTCGCATACAACAACAGTTACCAAGCCAGTCTACAAATGGCACCTTTTGAAGCCTTGTATGGGCGGAGATGTCGTACTCCATTAAATTGGTCAGGAATAGGAGATAGTCGTATCTTTGGCCCAGACATGGTCAAGGAAGCTGAGGAGAAAGTTAGACTAATCAGGGACCGACTCAAGACAGCTCAAAGCCGACAAAAGAGTTATTACGATCGAAAACATCGTGAAGTCAGCTTTGAACCCGGTGAATATGTGTATCTATGAGTATCTCCTATGAGGGGACTGCAACGGTTCAAAGTTAAAGGAAAGCTAGCACCAAGATTTATTGGACCCTTCTGTGTGGTTGCACGAAGAGGCACAGTAGCCTACTAGCTAGACCTACCCAAAGAGCTGTCAGACGTCCACGACGTGTTCCACGTCTCTCAGTTGAGGAAATGTGTAAGCAACCCGGAGAAGCATGTATCTGATGAGAGCATTGACGTGCAACCAGACCTCACCTACAGAGAACGTCCAATAAAAATATTAGAGGAGTCTGAAAGGAGGACCCGTCAGAAAACAATTAAGTTTTTCAAGGTTCAGTGGAGCAATCACACCAAGGATGAAGCAACATGGGAAAGAGAGGACTTTCTTCAGACAGAGTACCCACACCTATTTGAGGATCAGCTGAAATCTCGGGGACGAGATTTTTCCTAAGGAGTAGGTGTTGTAACACTCCAAAAAATTTCATTTGGTTTTCATCAAATTCTTGAATTAATTGGAAGGAGGTTATTTAAATCTTTCTTAAGGACTCTCCTTCTCAAAACTTTTCTAACAAATATTTTATGTCTGCTTCTCAACCTTGATTTTTGGGTCTTGAGGGTTTTTCATCTTGTGTTGGCTCAACACATATAATTTTGGAAAGTATTTTCTTTCAATTCTTTCTATTAAAAAGAATCCCTATGGATTATGGATTATTTCTTCCCCATTCAAAAAAAATTCTCCATAGAATATGTTGAAATCTTTCTTCCAAATCCACCTCCCCACTTTGGGACAAGCCAAGCATCCAATTCCAGCAAGTTTCAACTTTCCGTAAATTTTATTTCTATTTATTTTAACCTCAAAATCTTTTCTCTCATTTATTTTGGACCTTAGAGATTTACAAAGGAACTGCCAGATTTCCTTTGAGTTTTAACTCCAAATAAATTCCTATGGCTAGTCCTTAGCACCCTCAACCAAGATCCTTCAAGATCTACTAGTCCACAGTTCAAATTTTTCGAAATTTGCTTGCTGCAAGTTTGGACCAGATTTGCCATTTTTGGTGAAATTCATTCTTTTCCTTTTCCTAAAAATCTGAGATAATTCAGGCAGCCTCTAGATGCATCAAGAGACCACCTCACCAAGACCCAACTCCAGAAAAAATTTCCACATGCCAAAATCATTTCGTCGAACAGGTGGCCGGCACTGTTTCTGTCAAGTTTCAGAGTTTCAGTGTTTAGTTTCAGTCGACAGTGTCGTTTTCTTCACAGTGCAGCGTCAATCTCGCTAGTGCCCGCATTGGCACCTTGCTCACTGCTTCTCCTCCTTATCCAGTGCGCCGCACGGTCGTTTGGACGGGCGCAAGCGTCGGTGGCGACGTGTCTCGCCAACGCCGGCGTCTTCTGCGGTGGCAGAACCACCCATGGCGGCCAGGAGGGGCCAGCCCTGCTGAGGGAGTCCTGGATTAGGGGGTGTTCGGGTAGCCGGACTCCCGGACTATGAAGATACAATATTGAAGACTTCGTCCCGTGTCCGAATGGGACTTTCATTGGCGTGGAAGGCAAGCTCGGCGATGCGGATATTCAGGATCTCCTACCATTGTAACCGACTTTGTGTAACCCTAACCCTATCCGGTGTCTATATAAACCGGAGGGTTTTAGTCCGTAGAACAACAACTTCATCATACAACAATCATACCATAGGCTAGCTTCTAGGGTTTAGCCTCCTTGATCTTGTGGTAGATCTACTCTTGTACTACCCATATCATCAATATTAATCAAGCAGGAAGTAGGGTTTTACCTCCATTGAGAGGGCCCGAACCTGGGTAAAACTTCGTGTCCCTTGTCTCCTGTTACCATCCGGCCTAGACGCACAGTTCGGGACCCCCTACCCGAGATCCGTCGGTTTTGACACCGATATTGGTGCTTTCATTGAGAGTTCCTCTGTGTCTTCACTTTTAGGCCCGATGGCTCCTTTGATCATCAACGACGATGCGGTCTAGGGTGAGACTTTTCTCCCCGGATAGATCTTCGTCTTCGGCGGCTTCGCACTATGGGCCAACTCGCTTGGCCACCTGGAGCAGATCGAAAGCTACGCCCCTGGCCACCAGGTCAGGTTTGGAAGCTTAAACTACACGGCAGACATCCGGCGGGATTTGATCTTCGACGGATTCGAGCCACAGCCAAGCGCGCCGCACTGTCTCGAGGGGCATGATCTAGCTCTGCTGCCGAACAGTGCCCTGGAGGCCGCACACGCATCGGTTCCGACTCTTAATTCGGAGCCTATTGGACGAATCGAGGATAAGCGGTTGGACGTCACCTCGGGGGCTGCGATCCCAAAGGCGATCGAGCCGAACGCCAGCCCCGCACTCTGCATGACCCGTGACTCCGAGGATCCGGATTCCTCTCCGGACTCCGAACCCCCCGCGCCCCTGCCGATCGAATCCGATTGGGCGCCGATAATGGAGTTTACCGCCGCAGACATCTTTCAGCACTCGCCTTTCGGCGACATCCTAAACTCACTAAAGTCTCTCTCATTATCATGAGAGACATGGCCAGACTACGGTCAGCAAGGATGGGATGCGGACGATGAAGAAATTCAAAGCCCACCCACCACCCACTTTGTAGCCACTGTCGATGATTTAACCGACACGCTTGACTTCGACTCCGAAGACATCGACGGTATGGACGACGATGCAGGAGACGAACAGGAACCAGCACTTGTAGGGCGCTGGAAGGCCACCTCGTCATATGACATATACATGGTGGATACTCCAAAAGACGGAGATGGCGATGAAACAGCGGGGGATGACACCTCCAAGAAACAGCCAAAGCTTCGGCGCCAGCGGCGCCGCTCTAAATCCCGCCAAAGCAAAAACGGTGATTCCGGCACGGGAGATAATACTACCCCGGATAGCTCCGAAGAACACCCCCTCCAGCAAGATTCGTCACAGGAAGAAGGAGAAGCCAGCCCTCATGAGAGAGCGGCAGACCGAGAGGTTGAGGATGATAACTATATGCCTCCCTCCGAAGACGAGGCAAGCCTCGACGACGACGAATTCGTCGTACCATCAGACCCCGCCGAACAAGAGCGTTTCAAACGGAGGCTCTTAGCCACGGCAAGCAGCCTCAAGAAAAAGCAGCAACAGCTTAGAGCTGATCAAGATTTGCTAGCTGACAGATGGACAGAAGTCCTTGCGGCCGAAGAGTATGAACTCGAACGCCCCTCCAAGAGTTACCCAAAGCGCAGGCCGCTACCCCGATCAGAGGAGGAAGCACCTACATCACCAGCGCACGACATGGCCGACCGGCCACCTCGCGGCCGCGACAGAGAGGCCTCTCGGCCCTCCACCCAAGCCATGCCCCGGCGCCGTTCAACTAAGGCACGGGAAAATGCGCCAGACCTGCGAGACGTACTGGAGGACAAGGCAAGGCAAACAAGATCGATCTATGGATCGCGCAGGCGCCCCACGGCACGTGATGGTGATCTTTATTCCGGATACAACAAATCCGGCCGGGCCGAACACAACAGACATAGCTCCTTCGAGCTGCGTCGTTATATAGCCCAGTATAGAGGCGTCGCACACCCACTATGCTTCACAGATGAAATAATGGATCATAAAATCCCAGAGGGTTTCAAACCCGTAAACATCGAATCATATGATGGGACAACAGATCCTGCAGTATGGATTGAGGATTACCTCCTTCATATCCACATGGCCTGCGGCGATGATCTACACGCCATCAAATACCTCCCGCTCAAACTTAAGGGACCGGCCCGGCATTGGCTTAACAGCTTGCCAGCAGACTCAATCGGTTCTTGGGAGGTCCTGGAAGCCGCATTCCTCGACAAGTTCCAGGGCACGTATGTGCGACCGCCGGATGCCGATGACTTAAGCCACATAATTCAGCAGGCAGTTCTGGACACGGTTCCTAACAAAGAAAAACCAGATAGTCGACTGTCCGGATGCAGAGGCACTAGCAGCCTTCAAGCATAATATCCGCGACGAGTGGCTTGCCCGGCACCTGGGACAGGAAAAGCCGAAACCCATGGCAGCCCTCATGACACTCATGACCCGCTTTTGCGCGGGAGAAGACAGCTGGCTAGCTCACAGTAACAACTTAGGAAAGAACCCTGGTAATTCAGATACCAAGGACAAAAGTGGCAGGACACGTCGGAACAAGCAAAAGCGCCGCGTTAGCAGCGACAGCAACGAACACACGGCATTTAATGCCGGATTCAGAGGCTATAAATCCGGTCAGCGGAAAAAGCCATTCAAAAAGAATACTCAGGGCCCATCAAGTTTGGACCGAATACTCGACCGCTTGTGCTAGATACATGGCACCCCGAAAGGCCAGCCAATCACACCAACAAGGATTGTTGGGTGTTCAAGCAGGCAGGCAAGCTAAGAGCCGAAAATAAAGACAAGGGGTTGCATAGCGATGACGAGGAGGAGCCCAGGCCGCCGAACAATAGTGGACAGAAGGGTTTTCCCCCACAAGTGCGGACGGTGAACATGATATACGCAACCCACATTCCCAAGAGGGAGCGGAAGCGTGCGCTACGGGACGTATACGCGATGGAGCCAGTCGCCCCAAAGTTCAACCCATTGTCCTCCTGCCCGATCACTTTCGATCGAAGGGACCACCCCACTAGCATCCGTCACGGCGGCTTCGCCGCATTGGTTCTTGACCCAATTATCGACGGATTTCATCTCACAAGAGTCCTCATGGACGGCGGAAGCAGCCTGAACCTGCTTTACCAGGATACAGTGCGAAAATGGGCATAGATCCCTCAAGGATTAAGCCCACAAAAACGACCTTTAAAGGCGTTATACCAGGTGTAGAGGCCAACTGTACAGGTTCAGTAACACTTGAAGTGGTCTTCGGATCTCCGGACAATTTCCAAAGCAAAGAGTTAATCTTCGATATAGTCCCGTTTCGGAGTGGCTATCACGCCCTGCTCGGGCGAACCGCATTTGCAAAGTTCAATGCGGTGCCGCACTACGCATATCTCAAGCTCAAGATGCCAGGCCCTCGAGGAGTAATTACGGTCAACGGAAACACCGAGCGCTCCCTCCGAACGGAGGAGCACATGGCGGCCCTCGCAGCGGAAGTACAAAGCAGCCTTCTTAGGCAATTCTCCAGTCCGGCCGTTAAAAAGCCAGACACTGCCAAGCGCGCCCGGAGTAACCTACAACAAGACCGCCTGGCACGTTCGGAGCAGGCGTAGCAATGCGGCCCCAACCCCAGCCCTCGCGACATAGCGAAACCAGTGCTTCGCGTACATAACTACGCTCTTGAAATACCATGGGCGCAGGGAAGGGGCACAATAACGGCAACCCCAAAATACGGCCTAAAACGTACTAGGGGCTGCCGAATTCTTTTTTTAATTTCTTCTTACTTTTAGGACTCCATACTTCGGACGACCTGTTCGGCAATTCAACTGCCGCACGAACGATGCAAGATCCAGGGAAGCAGACAAGCCATGCCGCATTATGGAACTCCCAGGTGGTCTCTGTTACGAGCAGTATGCCTGTTTTGAATACAATTCCGCGTCCTGCCCCTGGCTAGGACATGTTAAATAGTCCAATATCTTTTGCTCATCACACTACTTGTATCGTTCTGCTTGGATAGCAGCCTTTCTATAAACAATGCATAGCTTTCTGTCTATTTTTTGCATTATCCTCTTTTCATACATATGTTTATGACATGTTGCACCCATACACTATGGTACGGCAAAATACGCCAGGGGATTCAGCACCCATAAATATGGTGTGAGAAGTCCGTACACTTTCACAAGTGCGGCACCCTGAACTTATAGCACTATATGCATCGGCTCCGAATCATGATTTGGGTCAATAGTTGTGTTTGCCCGGCTCCTATGTTTTGGTGCCTTACGTTCTGCTATATCGGCTAAGGTAGCACTAGGAGAACCACCGTGATTGTGCCCCAGTTGAGCTGGGCTAAGCACCTCAGTGGAGAAAGCTAAAACTGACTGTCATGATGAGGCGAGAGACCGGTCACTGTTCGAGAGGTTTTTTGAGTCCCTAAAGACTTATGCCGCTTAGAGCGAGGAGCCGGCTTTGTTCGGCCAAGGCATGGATAGCGCCCCGAACTCGGTCTTCTGAACTAGGGACTTCGCCGAAACTTAAAATTATAGAGTTCTATGGCTAAGTGAGAGTGTTCAAGCATTATAGTCCGATTGCCTGGTTCGTTGTGCTGAGCGCCTCCCTCGAAGGACCCAAATATGGGAAAAAGAGCGCTCAGGTTTATCCCGAACACCCCAGCACTAGTGGCATGGGGGCAGAAGCCGACGACTAGCCATCTCTCAATTTTTGATAAACGGCCGCACAGAAAGTAATATTTTAAATTCAACAAGCATTGCTTAGCGCATATGAACAAGTTTTCAGCGCACGGGATAAACACGAGCGAGTTCATTCAAAAATTACATCCTTGGTACATTCATCCGCCACAAGGCGGACACCCGCAAGAACATCCTTATAGTAGTTCTTGGGCTTGCGATGCTCCTTCCCCGGCGGCAGCCCGTCCCTCACAAGCTTCTCACCGTCTAGCTTACCCCAGTGCACCTTTGCACGGGCAAGGGCCCTACGGGCACCTTCGATGCAGACGGAGCGCTTGATGACCTCGAGCCTTGGACATGCCTCCACCAGCCGCCGCACTAGCCCGAAGTAGCTCCCAGGCAGGGCCTCTCCAGGCCACAGCCGAACTATGAAGCCCTTCATGGCCTGTTCGGCCGCCTTGTGGAGCTCGACCAGCTGTTTCAGCTGGTCGCTCAAGGGCACAGGGTGTCCGGCCTCAGCATACTGAGACCAGAACACCTTCTCTGTTGAGCTGCCCTCTTCGGCTCGGTAGAATGCGGCGGCATCGGATATGCTACGGGGAAGATCTGCGAATGCCCCTCGAGAGCTCCGGATTCAGGTAAGTAACAAGTAGTTTACTTTTATATTTCTGCTTTGCATAAAGAATGCCTTACCCGCCGCTATCTTTTTCATCTCCTCCAACTCTTGGAGGGCCTTCTGGGATTCGGCCTTGGCAGACTGGGCAGTTTCAAGGGACGCCGCGAGCTCGGATGCTCGCGTCTTCGAGTCCAGCTCCAAACTCTCATGTTTTTTCATGACAGCCTGAAGCTCTCGCTGCACCTCGCCGACCTGGGCCTCAAATTTCTCTTGCTCGGTGCGCCCCATGGCCTCTCTCTTCTCGGCCTCGGACAGCGCCTGCTTGAGGGTCGCCACCTCAGTCGTGGCCCCTACAATAAGCAGTACAATCCTGTTATTTTTTGCAATCGCGTCTTTTTATAGGCACTTTCTCTGTAAGGTATCTCTTACCTTCTTTCTCCTCCAGCTGCCACTTGGCAAGGCCGAGCTCCCGCTCGGTCCGCTCGAGGCCCTGTTTCAGGGCACCCACCTCCGCAGTCAGTGCGGCGGTGGCTAGCAGCGAAGCCTGCATACGCATATTGACTCTTTTTTGTTAGACTCCTACGAAATTTAATAGATCCTCTATTCGGCTTTTCTTTCCGAACGCCAAACAGAGCATCAGGGGCTACTATCCATGCGGTAATAGTTTTACACATTTTTACTTACCTCGAAGCCTGTTAGAAGGCCAGCGCAAGCTTCAGTAGCGGACTGAACCTTCTGGATCACCGTACTCATAATAGTACGGTGCTCCTCATCGATGGAGGTGCCGTCAAGCACCTCCAGCAGATTGTCCGGCACCTCCGGTTGGACGGAGGCTGCCGGCTCAGAAGGCTTGCTCCTCTTGGAAGGAGTTCGCCTACCGTGGTCTGGAACTGTTGAAGCCCTGGGGGGTCTTGTCCCCTTTACTCCTGGGGTCCGGGAGGTCGCCTTGCGGCTCCTCCAGGACCACCTCCTCCTGCCCCGGAGCTTGTCGCGACGCCACTTCGGCTTCGTCCGCAGTGCGGGGGGAGACAGCGGGTGGAACTGAGTTCACGTCCGATGAATCCAGGGAGCCGCTCGACGACTCGTCGAGTCCGGTCCGGGGCGGGCTGCATAATTATGTTCGACATTAGGGAAAGCTGTGCAACCAAGGAATGTCATGAGTTACTCTGATATCCGAATACTTACGATTTCGCCGGACGCTTGGCCCTGTCTGGCCACTCCTCTTCGTCCTCTTCGGCGTCGGGGGAGTAGTTCGGCGGAGGGGTCTTCCTCTTCCTGGACCCTTCGGCCTCCCCCGTTGGGGCGGCCTTCCTTTTCTTTCCTCCCCCCGCTGGAGGGGGAGAGGTTTCTTCTTCCTCCTCCTCATTCTCACGGGAGGAGAGCGTCTCGGACTCGTCGGATGATGAGTCCGACACCACCATATTACGGGCACTCTTTCGAGTCCCCGTGGCCTTCTTCTTCTTGGCTTTCTTCTCCGGCACCACATAAGGCGCCGGAACTAGTAGCTTCACTAGGAGAGCAGGGGCTAGATCTTCGGGCAAGTGAGCCGGACAGTTAATCGGTCCGGACTTCCCCTACCAAGCCTGTCAAAGGTGAGGGAGTTTAGATCACGCATAGGGTCAAACTATGAAAAAACTTAACATCCTGTAAAAGGTGAAAATAGCTTACCTCGCTAGCGTGACGCTGCGAGCTGTATTCGCGGTCCTCGGAAGCGGATGCGGGAGCCTCGGCGCCTTTGGTTAGCACCTTCCAGACGTCTTCATACATCGTGTCGAAGAGCCTGTTAAGGGTTTGGTGCTGCACCGGGTCGAACTCCCACAGATTAAAGTCCCGTTGTTGACACGAGAGGATCCGGCAGACGAGCATAACCTGGACTACATTAACAAGCTTGATCGGCTTGTTCACCAGGGACTGGATGCATGTCTGCAGTCCAGTCACCTCTTTTTCGTCACCCCACGACAGGCCCGTCTCTTTCCAGGACATAAGCCGCGTGGGGGGTCCGGATCGGATCTCAGGGGCTGCGGTCCATTTCGGATCGCATGTCTCGGTGATGTAAAACCACCCGGATTGCCACCCCTTTAGGGTCTCCACGAAGGAGCCCTCGAGCCATAGGACGTTGGCCATCTTGCCCGCCATGGCGCCTCCGCACTCCGCCTGGCTGCCGCGCACCACCTTGGGCTTGACGTTGAAGGTCTTGAGCCAGAGGCCGAAATGGGGGCGGATGCGGAGGAAAGACTCGCACATGACGATAAATGCCGAGATGTTGAGGACGAAGTTCGGGGCCAGATCGTGGAAATCCAGGCCGTAGTAGAACATGAGCCCCCGGACAAATGGGTGGAGTGGAAAACCCAGTCCGCGTAGGAAGTGGGGAAGGAATACTACCCTCTCATGGGGCCTTGGGGTGGGGAGAAGCTGCCCCTCCTTGGGAAGCCGGTGCGCGATGTCTTTGGACAAGTATCCGGCCTTCCCTAGCTTTTTGACATGGCATTCCGTGACGCAGGAGACCATCCACCTGCCTCCCGCTCCGGACATTGCTGGGGAAGGTTGAGGTGGGAAGTGCGGGCTTGGGCGCTGGAGCTCGAGTGCGTGGAAGATGGATAGGCAAAGGAGGAAGAAGGCGTAGGTAAAAAGGTGGATCCTTATCCCCTTATATGGGCGGATGCGGCTATGCATCCCCACCAGCCTAGTAAAACTCGCTTGCCTCCCAAGCGCTGTGATAAATGGCACGATTGGGTTACCCACGCCCGTATTGATGAGAATCCCATAAATGGGGGACACGATCTATGCTTTGACAAGACGTGCCAATGAAACCGCCTCGCAAAACGTGCTGAGGTGGAAAAGAAAGAATGATTCGAGTAAAAGACTTGGCCGTAGTGTGATGACACGCTGCGGAATACGTCAGCAGATTTGATTTGTGTTAATATTATTCTCTCTATGGCAAAATGTGGAAACTTATTTTGCAGAGCCGGACACTACGCTTGGTGTTTACAATCTTTTATGAAGAACTTGGAGGAGGAACCCGCCTTGCAATGCCGAAGACAATCTACGCGCTGGACTCGTCATCATTTAAGCCTGGTTCAAGGGCTACTGGCGAGTCCTAGATTAGGGGGTGTTCGGGTAGCCGGACTATACCTTCAGCCGGACTCCAGGTCTATGAAGATACAAGATTGAAGACTTCGTCCCGTGTTCGGATGGGACTTTCCTTGGCGTGGAAGGCAAGCTTGGCGATGCGGACACTACTAGGAAAAGGCCTACTAATGGCGCACCGGTTTTGCCTACTAATGGCGCACTACCGGTGCACCATTAGTATCACGCCACTAGAATTTCTTACTAATGGCGCACCACTGGTGCGCCATTAGTATCTGGTATACTAATGGGGCACCACTGGTGCGCCATTAGTATAGGCCACGGTGCGCCATTAGTATAGGCCACTGGTGCGCCATTAGTATAGGCCACTGGTGGGCCATTAGTATTTTTGAATTTTGAAGGCGGGAAAATAGTAGTGGTGCACCGTCTAACCCCCACCGTGCGCCATTGCTATTTTTGAATTTTGAATTTGGATCTGGATCGTGAATTTTTTGCCCATTTTTTGCTTGTTTTTTGGCACGATATTATTTCAAATTTTGTTCCTGTTTTTGGATCTTGTATGTTCTTTTGCCCTGTTCTTTTGCCGTGTTCTTTTGCCGGAGAGGAGTTCGCCGGAGAGGAGGAGGAGGAGTTCGCCGGAGAGGAGGAGGAGGAGGTCGCCGGAGAGGAGTTCACCGGAGCATCGGAGAGGAGGAAGGAGAAACCATGAGGGGATGGGAGGAGAGGAGGGAGGAGGAGCTCACCGGAGAGGAGGGAGGGAGGAGGAGCTCACCGAAGAGGAGGGAGGAGGAGCTCACCGGAGAGGAGGGAGGAGAAACCGTGAGGGGAGGGGAGGGGAGGAGAGGAGGGAGGAGGAGGTCGCCGGAGATCACCCTATGCAATAAATTCTAGTACTCCCTGTGTCCCATAATATAAGAACGTTTTTGGCACTACACTAGTGTCAAAAATGTTCTTATATTATGGGACACAGGGAGTACGAAGAAAGAGATAGAGAGGAGTAAAAAAATACACTTATAGCCAACTGAGGGAGTCCTGGATTAGGGGTTGTTCGGGTAGCCGGACTATACCTTCAGCCGGACTCCAGGACTATGAAGATACAAGATTGAAGACTTTGTCCCGTGTCTGGATGGGACTTTCCTTGGCGAGGAAGGCAAGCTCGGCGATGCGGATATTCAAGATCTCCTACCATTGTAACCGACTCTATGTAACCCTAACCCTATCTGGTGTCTATATAAACCGAAGGGTTGTAGTCCGTAGGCGATCAACTCCATATACAACAATCATACCATAGGCTAGCTTTTAGGGTTTAGCCTCCTTGATCTCGTGGTAGATCTACTCTTGTACTACCCATATCATCAATATTAATCGAGCAGGACATAGGGTTTTACCTCCATCAAGAGGGCCCGAACCTGGGTAAAACATCGTGTTCCCCGCCTCCTGTTACCATCCGGCCTAGACGCACAGTTCGGGACCCCCTACCCGAGATCCGCCGGTTTTGACACCGACATTGGTGCTTTCATTGAGAGTTCCTCTGTACGGTCACAATCAGGAAGGATGCCTCCTCCCGTCTTTAAAGACGACGCTGTTGCTAAGGGAGCCTTGGCTGTCGGCCAAACCCTCCGGCTAGGTGGTTTCCTCATGACCGCCTGTTCGGCTGTTGCGCCGACGGTGACCTCTCGGGTCATCAAAAGCAACCTACACGTCAGCTCGGAGCTCATCGAGCAGCTAGTTCCAATGGAGCTCTCTTCCGTAAACGAGCTCTTGGATCGCATCGCCGCCCTGGGGGTCGCTACGGATTACGACCAGGTTGGGCTTAAACCCGATCTAAGAGAAATTAACTCTCCCCAAGTCACCCACCACGTTTCCGTGGTAGAGACGCTGTGCGGCGACCCTTCATCTATTTTAAAGACTAGCTACGTCTGAATTCCCGACCCCTCCAAGCCGGATACCCGCGGAGGGGGAGATATAACTCAAGACCTGAGCTTAGGATCAGGCAACGGGCCAGATTCACTGGACAACATCCAAGAATCTGAACTTTAGAGTTCGGAAACTCTTCGGTCTCCGAATCTTGGATTGGGTGAGGTTTCAGATTCAACGACAACCGCCCACCCAATCATAAGCGATCTCTCCCAAATCAGGCAGAGGCCCGAGGAAACAGTACATCATTACTGGGCAGATTCCTCCTAGTTATGAACAGGATAAAGGATTGCCGCGAGGAAGACGCAATCTCAATTTTTTGCGGTAATTGCACGGACAAGGGAATCCTTAACGCCGTATGTCGTCGTGATATCACACGCTTCGCTGACTTGGCGTCCATAGTACAGAAATACTGTGCGATGGAAAGCGCCTGGAAAACCGAAATAAATTTTTGGGATAATCCGGCCCTGAATAGTAATCCCATCCGAACTAAGAGGGTGCATCATCACAGGACACCCAGGATAAACAGCAAAAAGCCAAAACCCTCTACAGGGCATGAAACCATACTAGAAAGATGGCTTGATGGACCCTATAGAATTCACAGTACAGAGGACGCCACACCAACTCACAGCCTTAGAACATGTTGGATACTCCGGTAGGAGGCCAAAATCGGCGAGGACCTCTTAATTCCGGAGGCCGCAAAAAGCCAGCCCAAGGACACCAGTACCGTTCTCACAGTCTTCGAGACTTTCGCATCAAACAATGTGCGAAAAGGAACACTCCGCAGCCTCGCCGAAGTCTATCAAGTTGCAACAATAAATCCATGGAATGACACTGCCATTACCTTCAACGCAAGTGATGAACCTAGATCCCGAACAGCCCGAGCACCAGCCGCATTGGTCCTCAGTCCCATAGTGGATGGCTTTCGCCTCACCAAGGTGCTCATGGATGGAGGCAGCGGACTGAACCTCATTTATGAGGAAACCCTTGAAAAAATGGAAATAGACTGGAACCGCGTCGAGCAAAGCAGCACAACCTTTAGAGGAATAATCCCCAGTCGAGAAGCGCGCTGCACAGGAAAAATCACACTAGATGTGGTGTTCGGCACGCCAGATAATTACAGGTCCGAAGAAGTCACGTTTCAGGTGGCCCCGTTTAAGAGCGGATATCACGCTTTACTAGGGCGGGAAGCATTCACAATCTTCCAAGCAATACTCCGTTACGGGTACATGAAGCTTAAGATGCCCGGGCCGAATGGAATTATCACTCTAGCTAGTGATCCGGACATAGCACTCCGCGCCGAAAACAAGACAGCCGCATTAGCCCTTGAGACGCTATCCGAAGCCTTAGCGCCCGAGGAACTGACTACGCTCTGCTCCACGGTTAACAGGGATGATGTGATAGTTGATAAGAGATCCAAATCCACATCCTTCAAGCCAGCCGACGAAATAGTCAAATTCCAGGTCCATCCAACGGACCCCAATAAAACAGCATCAATCGGGGCACGACTGAACCCCGATGCAGACGCCACACTGCGAGAGTTCCTACGAGAGAACTGGGACATCTTCGCCTGGCACCCTTCAGACATGCCAGGGATCCCATGCAGGCTGGCTGAACACAGCTTAAATATCCTAAAAGGATTTAAACCTGTCAAACAAGCCCTTCGGCGTTTTTACGAACCCAAGAGACAGGCTATGGGAGAGGAGCTAGCCAAGCTATTGGAGGCCGGATTTATCAGAGACATAAAACATCTAGACTGGCTAGCAAACCTGGTGATGGTACCCAAGAAGGACAAATCCTGGCGCCTGTGTGTCGATTTTAAAGACCTTAACAAGGCTTGCCCAAAGGATCCCTTCCCCCTCCCCCGCATCGATCAAATTATCGATGCCACCGCAGGACACGATTTGTTGTGTTTCCTCGACGCATACTCCGGTTACCATCAAATCAAGATGGCAGAATCAGACCAAGCTGCAACAGCACTCATCACACCATACGGCCCATTCTTCTTCAACACAATGCCCTTCGGGCTGAAAAACGCCGGCGCAACATATCAACGCATGATCCAGACAGGTCTGGCAAACCAGATCGGCAAAACAGTGGAGGCGTATGTGGATGATGTGGTCGTCAAATCAAGACATGTCGAATCCCTAATAAACGACTTGAGGCTTACATTCGATAACCTCCGACAATATGACATCAAGCTCAACCCAGAAAAATGCGTCTTCAGCGTTCCAGCCGGAAAGCTCTTGGGCTTCATTGTATCCGGTAGAGGAATTGAAGCAAACCCAGCCAAGATCCGAGCTTTGTCACAATTGGATGTCCCAAAGGACCTTAAGCAAATACAAAAATTAACCATCTGCGTGGCGGCTTTAAGCCGCTTCATCTCCCGCTTGGGAGAAAAGGCACTACCCCTTTATCGCCTCCTCCGGCGCATCGAACACTTCGAGTGGACGGATGCCGCCACGGCCGGACTTGATGAAATAAAAGCCATATTGGCAACAAACCCAGTCCTGGCCGCGCCAATCACCCGCGAACCAATGTTATTGTACATTGCAGCAATACACCAAGTTGTCAGCGCAGTGCTCATTGTCGAGCGGGAAACGGATGGACACAAATTCCCCCTTCAAAGGCCGGTCTACTATGTGTCCAATGTCCTCACTCCATGCAAATCAGGGCACCCGCATTATCAAAATATTGTATATGCGGTATTCATGGCATCCGGGAAGCTACGACACTACTTTCAAGAGTGTTCCATAACAGTAGCCTCGGAAGTGCCATTAACGATATTATCAACAACCGCGATGCAACGAGCCGGATTGCAAAATGGGCCATCGAGCTTCTCCCGTTCGATATAACCTATAAGCCATGGTGAGCTATTAAATTGCAAGTTTTGGCCGACTTCCTCGCAGAATGGACGGAGGCCGAGCTCCCTAAAGAGTACGACACATATTCAAATTGGATTATGCATTTCGACGGCTCCAAAATGTTGGCCGGACTGGGGGCCGGCGCCGTCCTGACGTCCCCCACAGGAGACACAGTCCAATATGTGCTCCAAATCATGTACACAGATTCCAACAATGCAGCCGAATATGAGGCCCTCCTACATGGCCTCCGAATAGCAGTATCCATGGATATCCAGTGCCTAGAGGTACAGAGGGATTCGAACCTCGCGATATCCCAAATAAATGGAGACTTCGACGCCAAGGACCCAAAAATGGCAGCTTACCGCAACGCCGTCCTAAAAATGTTAGCTCGGTTCGAAGGGCTGGAGTTTCACCATATAGCCCGAGAAAACAATCAAGCGGCGGACGTCCTAGCACGCATCGGAGCAAAACTCGATGCAGCCCCCCCCAACGTCTTTTTGGAAAGATTGTTCAAGCCATCTGTAGCATGGGAGGGGGGACCCGCAAATAACAACCCGAACCCAGCCGCACCACTCGACGCCGAACAATCTGACACAATTGGAGGCTCTGCCAACGAAATTACACCTTCAGCCCACGTAATAATGGCGGTTATCGCCCCGTGGACAGAACCATTCCTAGCCTACCTTACTAGGAAGGAACTCCCGGAGGACCAAAACGAGGCCCGCTACATAGTTCGGCGATCTAAGGCCTGCAGAGTCCATGAGGGAGAACTTTATAAGAAAAGCATACCGGAGTCCTTCAAAGGTGCATCTCCGAAGAGGAAGGGTGGAACCTCCTGGCGGAAATTCATGCCGGACTCGGTGGTCACTGAAACACCCTCGATGCGACTATAGCTCCCATGTGTCGAGGCACGACTTAGAGACATAATCGCATTGAAGGCATATGTCGCAAGTTAGGCAATCTTCACAACATCCCATGTAATATGATAATAAAAGGGGAGATAACATGGTTGGCTTACACTCGCCACGTAAATCAAGTACATAAATAACATTACATCATCCAAAGACACATGGCCCGACTACGGCGCCAAAATAAAAGATAACCCAACAAGCGACACGGTCCCGATCACCCCCAACTGGGCACCACTACTGATCATCAGGAAAGGAAACATAGTAATGTTGAGAGTCTTCGTCGAACTCCCACTTGAGCTCAAACGCGTCTCCTGGAGCGGAATCATCAGGCCCTACATCTAGTGTAATAGTAATCTGTGAGCCACAGGGACTCAGCAATCTCGCACCCTCGCGATCAAGACTATTTAAGCTTATAGGTAAGGCAAGGTAAATATATGTGGAGCTGCAGCAAGCGACTAGCAAAATATGGTGGCTAACTTATTCGCAAAAGAGAGCGAGAAGAGGAGGCAAAGCGCGAGCGAGAAACTAGAGAACAACCTGCGCAAACATTACTCCAACACCGTGTCCACTTCTCGGACTCCACCGAGAAGAGGCCATCACGGTAACACACTCAGTTGATTCATTTTAATTAAGTTAAGGTTCAAGTTATCTACAACCGGACATTAACAAATTCCCATCTGCCCATAACTGCGGGCACGGCTTTCGGAAGTTCAAATCCCTGCAGGGGAGTCCCAACTTAGCCCATGACAAGCTCTCCCGGTCAACGAAGGAATAGACCTCCTCCCAAGACGTTCCGATCAGACTCGGTATCTCGGTTCTTCAAGACATTTCGACAGGTTAAAACAAGACCAGCAACACCGCCCGAATGTGCCGATAATCCCGATTGGAGCTGCACATATCTCATTCTCAGGGCACACTCAGATAGTTCAAGCTACGAGTAAAACCAACCCATGAGTTTCCCCGAGGAGCACTGGCCCGGGGGGGTTTAAAATACGATGACCCTCGGGCTCCGGAACCCAAGGGAAAAAGAGGCTAGGGGACAAATCGTAAAACCAAGGTTGGGCATTGCTGGAAAATCTTTAATCAAGGTGAACTATCAAGGGGTTCCCATTATAACCCAACCGCGTAAGGAACGCAAAAATCTCGGAACATAAGACCGATATGACGGAAACTAGGGCGGCAAGAGTGGAACAAAACACTAGGCGAGAGGCCGAGCCTTCCACCCTTCACCAAGTATATATAGCATTAAGATAACATGGCAATATAATGATATCCCAACAAGTAAATAAATGTTCCAACAAGGAACGGGCTCCAATCTTCACCTGCAACTAGCAACGGTATAAGAGGGGCTGAGCAAAGCGGTAACATAGCCAAACAACGGTTTGCTAGGACATGGTGGGTTAGAGGTTTGACATGGAAATTTGGGAGTCTTTAAAGCAAGTGGTAGGCATCATAGCATTGGCATAGCAAAAGAGCGAGCAAACTAGCATAGCAAAGATAGTAGTGATTTCGAGGGTATGATCATCTTGCCTGCGCAGTTGCCAGAGTTGACTGGATCCTCGAAAGCAAAGTCAACGGGCTCCTCGTTAGCAAACTCGTCTCCCGGCTCTACCCAAACAAGACAAACAAACAACAATGGCACAATCAACCACGTGCAAGGACCAAACAAGATGATGCAAAGATGATATGCTATGCGGGATGCAATGCGGGATGCATATGCAAGATATGACAGGAAATGCATGATACTTGACTCAACATGGAAATCCATGTATGCCACAGTAAAGATGAGATTAAATCGCTTGAAAACGATATAAAGAACGCCGGAATCGGAGTTACGGTCTGGAAATGGCAAGCGATTCAAATAGGACACCGGTCTGCGATTTACAGCAAGTAGCCATCTAAATGCAACGAAATTAACATGCTACAGCACCCAAACATGACAAAAAATACATGGCATGGATGCATACAAGATGCTTAACAAAAGTCTAGGACTGAGCTATGGCCAATTAATCCATTAACAGGTTCAAACAAGCATGGCAAAAATGCATATGGCAAACAGATTTCAGACTTAGTGAAATCAACACTTGTCTGAAATTTCAGATCAGGTAGCACTCTTCGGAGCAATAAAACTACATGCTACAAGACCTGAACATGACAAAGTAAAACATGGCGTGGAGCTACTCAAAGAGCTTAACAAAAGTCCCTTAGTGACCTTGAGCCAAAAGGGATCAGAAAATACAATTGCAAGCATGGGAACATAGCAAAAACATAATCAGTTTTCAGACTTAGTGAAAACTGGCACATGCTGAAATATATCTCAAGTAGGCATGTTTACGAGCTCGATGCACTCACTACTGTGCAATTCATGGCAAGAAAAACATACACCCATCAAGAACACACAAAATGCAAGCTAGACATGGCAAGAACAATAGCATAGCATGCACGGATCAACTACAACATCATCGGCAAAATTGCAAACAAGTTGACAATCTGCCCAGATTCACAAAGTAGCAAAAGTAGAGCTCGATTGACTCAAGCTAGGCTGATCCATAATTGCAAACAAAGACATGGATGGATAGAGCACAACAAGATTAACAACACATCCTTACTGATCATCCACAAAAGAGGCACAGATCACTAGGAAACAACATGAACATATGGAATCATGAGATAAACAGATCAAGGACTTTGCGGAATTGCCAAGTCCCTGAAAACAGAATTACCAAGTGCACCACTTTGCAAGCTTGTTCTAGTCACCACACACATCAAAAAAATACATGTGTTGCACCTCTGGAAAGATGACAAAACCCTTAACAAAACATATGTAGAGCATCTGGGCATATCCTGCACACAATAATCATGGCAAAAAAATGACAAAAACCTAAATGGAGTAGCAGATCTGACAATTATCTCAAGTAGCCCTCTTCTAACAGCATTTCGGGCATCAACATGAGCTCAAATGAAAATGATGCAATGAGACGAAATGATGTACTCTCTGAGAAGAACATTTTGATATGCTATATGCCCAAATCGAAGCTACGGATGCAAAGTTACGAGGCTATGAACATGAGCACATGTATCTGGAATTTCGAGGACTTAGAAGAAAAACAACGTCCGGATCTAGGGTTTACTGTTCATGGCACGCGAACCGAGGTGGCGGCGCTGCTCGCCGGGGAAGCTCGTTAGCATCGATGGCCCCGGTGGCCGGACCTTGAGGTGGCGGAGAGGGACGCGGGCCCGGGCGGCGATGGAGGCCGCGGTCGAGGCGGGAGGAGCCGGGCGGAGCGTCGCGGCCGCCGGCGCCGTTGAACGCGGGCGGCAGCGACGAGGTTCGGCGGCTAGAGCGGGGCGGCTTGCCGGAGCGCGAGGAATGGGGCGGCGCGGGCGGCTGCCCGGAGGAGGACGGCGACGGGGGCGGCGTCGGGCCCGCGGGGGCTCTCCCCGGGCCGAGCGGGACGGTGCGGGCGCGGGTGGCGGCGGGACACGTGGCAGGCGGCGGTTGGCTGGGGCGTGGCGGCGGACGCGTCCGATCAGGCGGCGGACATGTCCGTCGGTGGCGGGGCGATTTTTTACGGTTTCAGGGGGGAGAAGGAGATCCGAATTTCGGGGGGTTCTATTTATAGCCATAGAGGGAGCTAGGAGAGTCCAAATGAGGTGCGGTTTTCGGCGACGCGATCGTGATCGAACGCTCTAGATGATGGAGCAGGTTTAGGTGGGTTTTGGGCCAAATTGGAGGGGTGTTGGGCTGCAACACACACGAGGCCTTTTCGGTCCCTCGGTTAACCGTTGGAGTATCAAACGAAGTCCAAATGATACGAAACTTGACAGGCGGTCTACCGGTAGTAAACCAAGGCCGCTTGGCAAGTCTCGGTCCAATCCGGAAATGATTAGTCCCCACACACAAAAGAAAGCTAGAAATGACCATCGGAGGAGAACGAAGCGCCGGAATGCAAAACGGACAACGGGGAAAATGCTCGTATGCATGAGACGAACACGTATGCAAATGCAATGCACATGATGACAAGATATGAGATGCATGACAACGATAACAACACACGGAGACAAAGACCCAAACCCGAGAAAATAAAATAACTTAACGCCGGAAACAGCAAGAGTTGGAGTACAAATTTGGAAAGTTACATCCGGGGTGTTACAACACTCCACCACTACGAAAGGATCTCATCCCGAGATCTAGGATTGATAGAACGCCGGGTACTCAGAACGGAGGTGATCCTCGCGTTCCCAGGTAGCTTCACTGTCGGAATGGTGTGACCACTTGACTTTGAGAAATTTGATTGACTTGTTGCGAGTCTTGCGTTCAGTCTCTTCAAGAATAGCAACTGGGTGCTCACGATATGAGAGATCTTCTTGGAGCTCGATGTCCTCGAAGTTGACGGTGTGGTCAGGAGTCTTGAAGCACTTTCGAAGCTGAGAGACATGGAACACGTCATGAACATATGCAAAGTTTGATGGAAGCTCGAGTTGATAGGCGAGATCGCCTCTCTTGCTGACAATCTTGAAAGGTCCCACGTATCTAGGGGCAAGCTTCCCTTTGATACCGAAGTGACGAGTACCTTTCATAGGAGAGACACGGAGGTAAACATGATCTCCGATCTCGAAAGCCAAATCACGGTGCTTACTGTCATAGTAGCTCTTCTGGCAGGATTGGGCCGCTTTGAGGTTATCACGAATGACTTTGCACATTTCCTCTGCCTCTGTGATTAAGTCATTACCCAAAAGCTGACGTTCACCGGTTTCAGACCAGTTGAGAGAGGTACGACACTTCCTGCCATACAGAATTTCAAATGGGGCCTTGCCCGAACTTGCTTGAAAACTGTTGTTGTAGGAGAATTCAGCATAAGGAAGGCAATCCTCCCACTTCATGCCGAAGGAGATCACACAAGCCCTGAGCATATCTTCAAGAATCTGGTTGACACGCTCGACTTGACCGCTAGTTGGAGGATGGAAAGCTGTGCTGAAGCGGATGTTGGTGCCCATGGCCTTCTGAAAAGAATCCCAAAACTTTGAGGTAAAGATGCTGCCACGGTCTGAAGATATCACTTGTGGAATACCATGCAGAGAGACAATCCGAGAGGTATAGAGTTCCGCCAATTGAGCTGCAGTGATCGACTCTTTGATAGGCAGAAAGTGAGCCACTTTGGTGAGTTTGTCGATGACAATGAATGTAGCATCATTGCCACGCTTGGACTTTGGATACCCAGTCACGAAGTCCATTTCAATGTGGTCAAACTTCCATTCTGGAATGGCAAGAGGTTGGAGGAGACCAGCTGGCCTTTGGTGTTCTGCCTTCACTCTTCTGTAGACATCACACTCATTCACGAATTGAGCAATCTCGCGCTTCATTCGATTCCACCAATAAGCTTGCTTAAGGTCCTGATACATCTTCGTGCTCCCAGGGTGGATGGAGAGGAGAGAATTGTGAGCCTCGTTCAAGATCACTTTATGAAGTTCACCTTTGGGTACAACAATACGATCCTCGAAGAAGAGAGTGTCCTTGTCATCAAGGCGGTAGCACTTGTACTTGGGTTGACTCTTGGCAAACCCAATCTTCACCTTTTTCACCATAGCATCAAGAAGCTGGGTTTGGCGAATCTGGTCTTCCAAGGTAGGAGAGACTTGAAGGTTGGCGAGGAAACCTTGAGGAACAACTTGCAGATTAAGTTTGCAGAAAGCTTCACAAAGCTTGGGTTGATAAGGCTTGAGAATCAGACTGTTGCAATAAGCTTTCCTGATCAAAGCGTCAGCAATCACATTGGCCTTGCCTGGAGTATACTCGATACTCGGATTATACTCTTGAATCATTTCGACCCATCAATTTTGCCTGAGGTTGAGATTAGGCTGAGTGAAGATGTACTTGAGACTCTTGTGATCAGTGAAAATGTCCACTTTTCTTCCCAATAAGAGATGTCTCCAAGTCAAAAGAGCATGCACAACTGCCGCCAACTTGAGATCATGAGTGGGGTAGTTCTTCTCATTAGGCTTCAACTGGCGAGAGGTATAAGCAACAACTTTATTCTCTTGCATCAATACTGCGCCAAGACCTTGGAGAGAGGCATCACAAAAGACCTCGTACGGCTTGGATTCATCAGGCGGAGTCAGAACTGGAGCAGTGATCAATTTCTCTTTCAAAGTGTTGAAAGCAATGTCACACTCCGGAGACCAAACATACTTGACGTGCTTCTGAAGAAGATTAGAGAGAGGCTTCACGATCTTAGAAAAGTTTTCAACGAATCTTTGGCAATAGCTTGCGAGACCGAGGAAGCTACGGAGTTGCTTCAAGTTCTGAGGAGGTTCCCAATTCACAATTGCAGACACCTTCTCAGGATTCACGGCAATGCCCTTGGCAGAGATGATATGACCAAGATAAAGAACCTCATCGAGCCAAAATTCACACTTGGAGAACTTGGTGTAGAACTGATGTTCCCTTAGATTATCGAGTACCAAACGCAAGTGCTTGGCATGATCTTTCTTGTTCTTCGAGAAAACCAGAATGTCGTCAAGATAGACCAAAATGAAGTCATTGGTGTAGGTGTTGAAGATGGAGTTCATCATGCGAGAGAACGTCGGAGGAGTGTTGACGAGGCCAAAAGACATGACATTGTATTCATATGAACCATAGCTTGTCCTGAAAGCCGTCTTGGGAATATCTTGCTCATGGATTCGAATCTGATGATAACGCATACGAAGATCAAGCTTGGAGAATACTTGGGCACCTTTGAGTTGTTCGAACAGCTCGTTGATGTTGGGAAGTGGATATTTGTTCTTGATGGTCTTCTTGTTCAATGGACGGTAATCAACACAAAGTCGGTCCGTTCCATCCTTCTTCTTCACAAAAAGAACACCACAACCCCACGGAGAAGAACTAGGCCGGATGAGACCCATTTTCTCTTGAATATCGAGTTGCTTCTTCAGCTCCTTCAACTCTTCAGGTCCGAGCTTGTAAGGACGCTTGCACACAGGTTCCGTGCCAGGCTCAAGATCAATAACGAATTCAACTGGCCGGTGCAGAGGCATTCCTGGAAGCTCTTCTGGAAAGACGTCTTGATATTCGCAAACGTCTGGAATCTGCGAGATAGCATCCAGTTCACCCTTCTCATTGAGAGAAAACAGACGGATGGTATCATCACGAGCGGCAAAGATAATTACATCCTCAGACGAATGAGTCAATTGAATCTGCCTGGCTGCACAATCAAGCTGAGCCTTGTGCTTAGAAAGCCAATCCATTCCGAGAATAAGATCAATATCCGAGTTGCCAAGAACCATTGGGGAAGAAAGAAACTTGTAGTCGCCCAAGGTGATAGTAACATCTGGCACCTCCAGACTTGCACTCAAACGTTTGCCAGGAGAAACGATATCCATTTTGTTTACCCAAATGAGAAGAAACGAACTCATGCTTGGTAAAAAATGGCTTTGACATGAAACAATGCGATGCACCAGTGTCAAAAAGAACTCTTGCAGGAATATTGTTAATAGGAAGGTTACCCATGATGACATCTGACGAGTCCTCTGCCCGAGCTGCATTCATCAAGTTGACCTTAGCATGCTTGGGATTATGCTTGACTACAGCTGTACTTGCCGATCTGACAGGAGGAGGAGGAGGAAGACGCCTCTGGTTGAGACACTTGTTGGCATAGTGACCCTTCTGTTGGCACTTGTTGCACGTGACCTCTGAAAGCGGACGGTGATACGATGCACTCGATCTTGGAGCTTAAGATGAAGTCTTGTTCTGAAAGCCAGGGTTGGGTGGGTGGGAAGAACCACTGCCACCTTTGCTCTTCTGCTGATACGGCTGACGGAACGGAGGAGGAGGAAGCCAATACTTATGCTGCTTGGCCACTTGAGTAGAGGAAGGAGTAACATCTCTAACTCGCTTCTTGGAAGCATCACACCTCAACTGAGCAGCCTCTTGCTTCAATGCCATGTTATAGAACTCATCGTATCTCAAGGGCTCGAAGAGAACAAGAGCTAGCTGAATTTCTTCTCTGAGACCACCCCTGAACTGATATATCATGCTCTTCTCATCAGGGACGTCCTGCTTGGCAAAGCGGGCGAGCTTCTGAAACAACTTGTTGTAGTCATAGACAGACAAAGAGCCTTGCTTCAGATTGCGGAATTCCTCACGCTTGCTTTCAATCACGCTTTGAGGAATATGATGAGCTCGGAAATCTTGACGGAATTCATCCCAAGTAATAACATGTCCACCTCTGGAATCCTTGTACTGCTGGAACCATTCTGCAGCTTGATCTTTGAGTTGGAAGGAAGCGAACTTGACGAAGTCCTCAGGCCTGACGTTACTGCACACGAAATGCTTGCACAGATCCACAAGCCAATCGCCTGCATCGGTTGCCTCAACACAATTGCTGAAAGTCTTTGGCCCATTAGCAAGGAACTGGTTGAGTGTAGCAAAGTGATACTGATTATTGCCTTGGTTCCCTTGGTTGCCTTGATTGCGCTCTTGGAGAATTTGCATGATCAACTGTGTGTTTGCATTGGTTGTGGCCATCACAGCTTGCCATGCCTCCTGAGGAGGTGGAGGTGGTGGCGGATCAGGATTCGGAGTCCTGCGCGTTGGAGGAGCCATCCTGAAGAGGTTGACATCCATTAGCACATTGATAGACAAATATTGAAGCTGAATCCAACGGAATGAAAATTGCAACATATAGTCTTGACATCCGAACAAAATGAACGAATGCATTCCTCTTGAAATGGTCACATATCCATAAATTGAGAAGCCACTTAGAATTAAGGTAGAGAAATAAATCAACAAGGTACGGATCAAGAACGAATAATCGGTAAGAAATCCCAATCTCAAACCAATATCCGTGGAAGAAGAACTAGTGCTACAAGAATTCCCACCTATGAAACTCCCGAACCTTTCCGGTTATGCAATCAGGTGTTGGGGATACAGGGGAAGCATAATATCTCACCCAAACTAGCAAATCCTACATCCAGCTGTATCCATCCTTCAACACATAACCAAGAAACCTTCGGAAACCATCTACCTCAACCTTCGAAAAGCATCCGTTATACAAGTTATGGCGATACTCCCGAACTCCCGCCCCAGTACTGGGTGGCATCGAGGTTATCTCACCAACGAACTGCATAAAAGAGATTTTCGATGTTGGCGTACTAAACTCAGGTATTCCAGAGCTGCAACGATAAAATTATGACGACAACACCTCAGAGCTCAACTCCCCGGGACACTTCCACAAAACCCCTGACAGGAGGCACCAAGACAATGTTCTCATCATAAAACCACCGGAACAATTCCAAGATACCCGCGTGATCCTAAAATTTTTTTTAGTGAAATTTGAGAAGAGAAGAGTCAAAACTCTACGTCAGGATGCCTTACCAGAGCGATGAGAAGACTGGGAAGTAAAAAGAATTCCTAAACTCTCCGATATATAATTCCTAAAAGACCCAAAACATTTTTCTAGACACAACTCGGCCGCTAAAAACGATCAAGCAATGGAGCTCCTAAGGTCGGGGAAGGCTCTGATTACCAACTTGAAATACCCTCGATGCGACTATAGCTCCCACGTGTCGAGGCACGACTTAGAGACATAATCGCATTGAAGGCATATGTCACAAGTTAGGCAATCTTCACAACATCCCATGTAATATGATAATAAAAGGGGAGATAACATAGTTGGCTTACACTCGCCACGTCAATCAAGTACATAAATAACATTACATGATCCAAACACTCATGGCCCGACTACGACGCCAAAATAAAAGATAACCCAACAAGCGACACGGTCCCGATCACCCCCAACTGGGCACCACTACTGATCATCAGGAAAGGAAACATAGTAACGTTGAGAGCCTTCGTCGAACTCCCACTTGAGCTCAAATGCGTCTCCTGGAGCGGAATCATCAGGCCCTACATCTGGTGTAATAGTAATCTGTGAGCCACAGGGACTCAGCAATCTCGCACCCTCGCGATCAAGACTATTTAATCTTATAGGTAAGGCAAGGTAAATATATGTGGAGCTGCAGCAAGCGACTAGCAAAATATGGTGGCTAACTTATTCGCAAAAGAGAGCGAGAAGAGGAGGCAAAGCGCGAGCGAGAAACTAGAGAACAACCTGCGCAAACATTACTCCAACACTGTGTCCACTTCCCGGACTCCGCCGAGAAGAGGCCATCACGGTAACACACTCAGTTGATTCATTTTAATTAAATTAACGTTTTAGTTATCTACAACCGGACATTAACAAATTCCCATCTGCCCATAACCGCGGGCACGGCTTTCGAAAGTTCAAATCCCTGCAGGGGAGTCCCAACTTAGCCCATGACAAGCTCCCACAGTCAACGAAGGAATAGACCTCCTCCCAAGACGTTCCGATCAGACTCGGTATCTCGGTTCTTAAAGACATTTCGACAGGTTAAAACACGACCAGCAATACCACCCGAATGTGCCGACAAATCCCGATAGGAGCTGCACATATCTCGTTCTCAGGGCACACTCAGATAGGTCAAGCTACAAGTAAAACCAACCCTCGTGTTTCCCCAAGGTGGCCCCGCAGGCTGCCTGGTTCAGACCAACACTCAGAGGAGCACTGGCCCGGGGGGGTTTAAAATACGATGACCCTCGGGCTCCGGAACCCAAGGGAAAAAGAGGCCAGGTTGCAAATGGTAAAACCAAGGTTGGGCATTGCTGGAAAATCTTTAATCAAGGTGAACTATCAAGGGGTTCCCATTATAACCCAACCGCGTAAGGAACGCAAAAATCTAGGAACATAAGACCGATATGACGGAAACTAGGGCGGCAAGAGTGGAACAAAACACTAGGCGAGAGGCCGAGCCTTCCACCCTTCACCAAGTATATATATGCATTAAGATAACATGGCAATATAATGATATCCCAACAAGTAAATAAATGTTCCAACAAGGAACGGGCTCCAATCTTCACCTGCAACTAGCAACGCTATAAGAGGGGCTGAGCAAAGAGGTAACATAGCCAAACAACGGTTTGCTAGGACATGATGGGTTAGACGTTTGACATGGCAATTTGGGAGGCTTGAAAGCAAGTGGTAGGCATCGTAGCATTGGCATAGCAAAAGAGCGAGCAAACTAGCATAGCAAAGATAGTAGTGATTTCGAGGGTATGATCATCTTGCCTGCACAGTTGTCAGAGTTGACTGGATCCTCGAAAGCAAACTCAATGGGCTCCTCGTTAGCAAACTCGTCTCCCGACTCTACCCAAACAATACAAACAAACAACAAGGGCACAATCAACCACGTGCAAGGACCAAACAAGATGATGCAAAGATGATATGCTATGCGGGATACAATGCGGGATGCATATGCAAGATATGACAGGGAATGCAAGATCCTGGCCTCAAATTGGAAATACAAGTGTTCCACTGGAAAGATGAGATTAAATCGCTTGAAAACGATATAAAGAACGCCGGAATCGGAGTTACGGTTTGGAAATGGCAAGCTATTCAAATATGACACCGGTCTGCGATTTACAGCAAGTAGCCATCTAAATGCAATGAAATGAACATGCTACAGCACCCAAACATGACAACAAAATACATGGCAGGGATGCATACAAGATGATTAACAAATGTCTAGCACTGAGCTACGGCCAATTAATCCATTAACATGTTCAAACAAGCATGGCAAAAATGCATATGGCAAACAGATTTCAGACTTGGTGAAATCAACACTTGTCTGAAATTTCAGATCAGGTAGCACTCTTCGGAGCAACAAAACTACATGCTACAGGACCTGAACATGACAAAGTAAAACATGGCATGGAGCTACTCAAAGAGCTTAACAAAAGTCCCTTAGTGACCTTGAGCTAAAAGGGATCAGAAAATACAATTGCAAGCATGGGAACATAGCAAAAACATAATCAGTCTTCAGACTTAGTGAAAACTGGCACATGCTGAAACATATGTCAAGTAGGCATGTTTACGATCTCGATGCACTCACTACGGTGCAAGTCAAGGCAAGACAAACATACACACATCAAGAACACACAAAATGCAAGCTATACATGGCAAGAACAATAGCATAGCTTGCACGGATCAACTACAACATCATCGGCAAAATTGCAAATAAGTTGACAATCTGCCCAGATTCACAAAGTAGCAAAAGTAGAGCTCGATTGACTCAAGCTAGTATGCGCCATAATTGCAAAAAAAGACATGGATGGATAGAGCACTACAAGATTAACAAAACATCCTTACTTATCATCCTCAAAAGAGGCACGGATCACTAGCAAAACAACATGAACATATGGCATCATGAGATAAACAGATCAAGGACTTAGTGGAATTGCTAAGTCCCTGAAAACAGAATTACCAAGTGCACCACTTTGCAAGCTCGTGCTAGTCACCACACACATCACAAAAATACATGGGTTGCACCTCTGGAAAGATGACAAAACCCTTAACAAAACATATGTAGAGCATCAGGGCATATCTTGCACACAATAATCATGGCAAAAAATGACAAAAACCTAAATGGAGTAGCAGATCTGACAATTATCTCAAGTAGCCCTCTTCTAACAGAATTTCGGGCATCAAGATGAGCTCAAATGAAAATGATGCAATGAGATAAAATGATAAGAAACATTTTGATATGCTATATGCCCAAATCGGAGCTACGGATGCAAAGTTACGAGGCTATGAACATGAGCACATGGATCTGGAATTTCGAGGACTTAGAAGAAAAACAACCTCCGGATCTAGGGTTTACTGTTCACGGCACGCGAACCGAGGTGGCGGCGCTGCTCGCCGGGGAAGCTCGTCAGCATAGATGGCCCTGGTGGCCGGACCTTGAGGTGGCGGAGAGGGACGCGGGCCCGGGCGGTGATGGAGGCCGCGGTCGAGGCGGGAGGAGCCGGGCGGAGCGGCGCGGCTGCCGGCGCCGTTGAACGCGGGCGGCAGCGACGAGGTTCGACGGCCGGAGCGGGGCGGCTTGCCGGAGCACGAGGAACGGGGCGGCGCAGGCGGCTGCGCGGAGGAGGACGGCGGCGGGGGCGGCGTCGGGCCCGCGGGGGCTCTCCTCGGGCTGAGCGGGCCGGTGCGGGCGCGAGAGGCGGCGGGACACGTGGCAGGCGGCGGTTGGCGGGGGCGCGGCGGCAGACGCGTCCGATCAGGCGGCGGACATGTCCGTCGGTGGCGGGGTGATTTTTTAGGGTTTTGGGGGGAGAAGGAGATCCGAATTTCGGGGGGGGTCTATTTATAGCCATAGAGGGAGCTAGGAGAGTCCAAATGAGGTGCGGTTTTCGGCCACCCGATCATGATCGAACGCTCTAGATGATGGAGCAGGTTTAGGTGGGTTTTGGGCCAAATTGGAGGGGTGTTGGGCTGCAACACACACGAGGCCTTTTCGGTCCCTCGGTTAACCGTTGGAGTATCAAACGAAGTCCAAATGATAAGAAACTTGATAGGCGGTCTACCGGTAGTAAACCAAGGCTGCTTGGCAAGTCTCGGTCCAATCCGGAAATGTTTAATCCCCACACACGAAAGAAATCTAGAAATGACCACCGGAGGAGAACGAAGCGCCGGAATGCAAAACGGACAACGGGGAAAATGCTCGCATGCATGAGACGAACACGTATGCAAATGCAATGCACATGATGACATGATATGAGATGCATGACAACGATAACAACACACGGAGACAAAGACCCGAACCCGAGAAAATAAAATAACTTAACGCCGGAAATGGCAAGAGTTGGAGTACAAATTGGGAAAGTTACATCCGGGGTGTTACAGTCACCACGCCACTGCTTGATCCCTCGTTAGGAAGGCTTTCCGTACAGGCTTTTACTGGCCGACGGCCTGAGCAGACGCTCAAGACCTAGTCCAACGATGCGCTGGTTGCCAACTTTTGGCCAACCAAAGCCATATGCCACCCACCGCACTCCAAACTATACCCATCACCTGTCCTTTTGCGGTCTGGGGGCTTGACATGGTTGGACTCCTTAAAGGTGGAACCCATAGGAAAAAATACTTACTGGTCATGGTGGATAAGTTCACCAAATGGATAGAAGCCAAGCCTGTTAAAACGGCCGAATCCGGACCTGTGATAGACTTCATATCCGGGTTGTACACCGTTATGGCGTCCCCCACAGCATCATAACCTACAACGGTACAAATTTTACCGCCGACGAGGTAAAACTCTGGTGCAAAAACATGGGCATCAAGCTCGATTATGTTTCCATCTATCACCCACCAACCAACGGCCAGGTCGAACGTGCAAATGGTCTTATCATGAGCGGCATCAAACCCAGACTGGTGCGGTCCCTCAAGGAATCTAACACGCAATGGGTAGAGGAGCTCGACTCCGTGCTATGGGGGCTGCGGACCACGCCAAATCGCACCACCGGGTACACACCATTTTTTATGGTGTACGGCGCAGAAGCACTTCTGCCCTGCGACATAATTCATGACTCACCTAGAGTGCGCATGTACGAAGAAAGAGAAGCCGAGCTCGATCGGCAGGAAAACTTGGACGCCTTGGAGGAGGAGCGCGATGTGGCAAAAGCACGTTCCGCATTTTATCAACAGCAGGCCCAAAGATATCAAAGCAGAGAAGTACGGGCCAAAAATTACAATGTTGGCGAACTAGTTCTACGCCTGCCGGGTAAGAAAAAGGATAAACTCAACCCCAAGTGGGAAGGGCCATTCATAATCGACCAAGTCCTGACTGGTGGGGCGTACCGCCTGCGAGATGCGTCGAACAGCCGACTCGAGCCGAACCCATGGAATGCCACCCATCTCCGAAGATTCTATGCCTAGCGCCGGACTCGGTGTTCGTCTCCTTCCTCTGTCCATCCCTTTTTGTATTTTTCCGTCTTACATTTCTCTCCTTCCCATTTTTTTTCTTTCATGGCCCTTAAAGGCTCATCTAGTGACATGCCACTCGCGCTCATTAAACCTGTGGGCTTCTTTAACAGAAGCTTATTTATACGGGCTTCACGCCCAACACATGCGTCAAACTTCCGCATGTACCTTTTTTCTTCACCATTATATGCATCGATATGACTTAAGTTTTGGCCAAGCTGGGTTGCCTGGCTCCTGTGCTTACCCCTACGTTCCCGATTGTTCGGCTAGGCGGTAAAGGGAGCACCTCTGCGATTGTTACTGCCGGGTCAGCCGGATGTGTACCTCAGACTGGGTGAAGCCGAAAGCTAGCGTTCTTAAGGGAATATTCGGTCGGTGAAATAAAATATGATCTTTTTACTCATTTTATGCGCCCCCAGATGCCTTTTTTCTGCGTCTTTTCACACAGTCCAGACATGCACCTTAGGGCATGCCTCCCAGCGAAAGGAACCCTTAACGGAACTATTCTCTCTGGAAGATGTTTCTTACTAACCATGTAATATAACATAACTGAAGGAAATATGCCCTAGAGGCAATAATAAAGTTATTATTTATTTCCTTATTTCATGATAAATGTTTATTATTCATGCTAGAATTGTATTAACCGGAAACATAATACATGTGTGAATACATAGACAAACAAAGTGTCACTAGTATGCCTCTACTTGACTAGCTCGTTAATCAAAGATGGTTATGTTTCCTAACCATGAACAATGAGTTGTTATTTGATTAATGAGGTCACATCATTAGTTGAATGATCTGATTAACATGACCCATTCCATTAGCTTAGCACCCGATCGTTTAGTATGTTGCTATTGCTTTTCTTCATGACTTATACATGTTCCTATGACTATGAGATTATGCAACTCCCGTTTGCCGGAGGAACACTTTGGGTGCTACCAAACGTCACAACGTAACTGGGTGATTATAAAGGAGCATTACAGGTGTCTCCAAAGGTAGATGTTGGGTTGGCGTATTTCGAGATTAGGATTTGTCACTCCGATTGTCGGAGAGGTATCTCTGGGCCCTCTCGGTAATACACATCACATAAGCCTTGCAAGCATTACAACTAATATGTTAGTTGTGAGATGATGTATTACGGAACGAGTAAAGAGACTTGCCGGTAACGAGATTGAACTAGGTATTGGATACCAACGATCGAATCTCGGGCAAGTAACATACCGATGACAAAGGGAACAACGTATGTTGTTATGCGGTCTGACCGATAAAGATCTTCGTAGAATATGTAGGAGCCAATATGGGCATCCAGGTCCTGCTATTGGTTATTGACCGGAGACATGTCTCGGTCATGTCTACATTGTTCTCGAACCCGTAGGGTCCGCACGCTTAAGGTTACGATGACAGTTATATTATGAGTTTATGCATTTTGTTGTACCGAAGGTTGTTCGGAGTCCCAGATGTGATCACGGACATGACGAGGAGTCTCGAAATGGTCGAGACGTAAAGATTGATATATTGGAAGCCTATGTTTGGACATCGGAAGTGTTCCGGGTGAAATCGGGATTTTACCGGAGTACCGGGAGGGTTACCGGAACCCCCCAGGAGCCATATGGGCCTACATGGGCCATAGTGGAAAGGAGAAAGGGGCAGCCCAAGGTGGCTGCGCCACTTCCCCCTCCCCTAGTCCTATTAGGACTAGGAGAAGGTGGCCGGCCCCCCTCTCTCCCTTCCCCTCCGAGGAATCCTAGTTGGACTAGGATTGGGGGGAGGAATCCTACTCCCAGAGGGAGTAGGACTCTCCTGCGCCTCCCCTCCTTGGCCGGCCAGCCCTCCCCCTTGGCTCCTTTATATACGGAGGCATGGGGCACCTCTAGACACACAAGTTGATCCACGTGATCTATTCCTTAGCCGTGTGCGGTGCCCCCTGCCACCATATTCCTCGATAATACTGTAGCGGAGTTTAGGCGAAGCCCTGCTATTGTAGTACATCAAGATCGTCACCACGCCATCGTGCTGACGGAACTCTTCCCCGACACTTTGCTGGATCAGAGTCCGGGGATCGTCATGGAGCTGAACGTGTGCTCGAACTCGGAGGTGCCGTAGTTTCGGTGCTTGATCGGTTGGATCGTGAAGACGTACGACTACTTCCTCTACGTTGTGTGATCGCTTCCGCAGTCAGTCTGCGTTGGTACGTAGACAACACTCTCCTCTCTCATTGCTATGCATCACATGATCTTGAGTGTGCGTAGGAAATTTTTTGAAATTACTACGAAACCCAACAGTGGCATCCGAACCTAGGTTATTTCTGTTGATGTTATATGCACGAGTAGAAAACAAGTGAGTTGTGGACGATACAAGTCATACTGCCTACTAGCATGTCATACTTTGGTTCGGCGGTATTGTTGGACGAGACGACCCGGACCAACCTTACGCGTACGCTTACGCGAGACCGGTTCCCTCGACGTGCTTTGCACATAGATGGCTTGAGGGCGACTGTCTCTCCAACTTTAGTTGAACCGAGTGTGGCTACGCCCGGTCCTTGCGAAGGTTAAAACGGAGTATATTTGACAAACTATCGTTGTGGTTTTGATGCGTAGGTGAGATTAGTTCTTGCTTAAAGCCCGTAGCAGCCACGTAAAACTTGCAACAACAAAGTAGAGGACGTCTAACTTGTTTTTGCAGGGCATGTTGTGATGTGATATGGTCAAAATGTGATGAGATATAAGTTGTTGTATGAGATGATCATGTTTTGTTAAAGTTATCGGCAACTGGTAAAAGCCTTATGGTTGTCTCTTTATTGCATAAGATGCAAGCGCCAAATAATTGCTTTACTTTATCGCTATGCGATAGCAATAGTTGCAAGAGCAATAGTTGGCGAGACGACCATGTGACGACACATTGATATAGATCAAGATGATGGAGATCATGGTGTCATGCCGGTGACGATATAGATCATGACAGTACTTTGGAGATGGAGATCAAAGAAGCAAGATCATGATGGCCATATCATGTCACATATTTTGATTGCATATGATGTTTATCTTTTATACATCTTATTTTGCTTAGTTTGACGGTAGCATTTTAAGATGATCTCTCACTAATTATCAAGAAGTGTTCTCCCTGAGTACGCACCGTTGCGAAAGTTCTTCGTGCTGAGACACCACGTGATGATCGGGTGTGATAGGCTCTACGTTCAAATACAACGGGTGCAAAACAGTTGCACACGCGGAATACTCAGGTTATACTTGACGAGCCAAGCATATACAGATATGGCCTCGGAACACGGAGACCGAAAGGTCGAGCATGAATCATATAGTAGATATGATCAACATAATGATGTTCACCGATGAAACTACTCCATCTCACGTGATGATCGGACATGGTTTAGTTGATTTGGATCACGTGATCACTTAGAGGATTAGAGGGATGTCTATCTAAGTGGGAGTTCTTAAGTAATATGATTAAATTGAACTTAAATTTATCATGAACTTAGTCCTGGTAGTATTTTGCAAATCATGTTGTAGATCAATAGCTCGCGTTGTTGCTTCCCTGTGTTTATTTTGATATGTTCCTAGAGAAAATTGTGTTGAAAGATGTTAGTAGCAAAGATGCGGATTGGATCCGTGATATGAGGTTTATCCTCATTGCTGCACAGAAGAATTATGTCCTTGATGCACCGCTAGGTGACGGACCTATTGCAGGAGCAGATGCAGACGTTATGAACGTTTGGCTAGCTCAATATGATGACTACTTGATAGTTTAAGTGCACCATGCTTAACGGCTTAGAATCGGGACTTCAAAGACATTTTGAACGTCATGGACCATATGAGATGTTCCAGGAGTTGAAGCTAATATTTCAAGCAAATACCCGAGTTGAGAGATATGAAGTCTCCAACAAGTTCTATAGCTAAAAGATGGAGGAGAATCGCTCAACTAGTGAGCATGTGCTCAGATTGTCTGGGTACTACAATCGCTTGAATCAAGTGGGAGTTAATCTTCCAGATAAGATAGTGATTGACAGAATTCTCTAGTCACCATCACCAAGTTAGTAGAACTTCGTGATGAACTATGACATGCAAGGGATAACGGAAACGATTCCCAAGCTCTTCGTAATGCGGAAATTGACGAAGGTAGAAATCGAGAAAAACATCAAGTGTTGATGGTAGACAAGACCACTAGTTTCAAGAAAAGGACAGAGGGAAGAAGGGGAACTTCAAGAAGAACAGCAAGCAAGTTGTTGCTCAAGTGAAGAAGCCCAAGTCTAATCCTAAGCCTGAGACTAAGTGTTTCTAATGCAAAGGGACTGGTCACTGGAAGCGGATCTACCCCAAGTGATTGGCGGATAAGAAGGATGGCAAAGTGAACATAAGTATATTTGATATACATGTTATTGATGTGTACTTTACTAGTGTTTATAGCAAACCCTCAGTATTTGATACTAGTTCAGTTGCTAAGATTAGTAACTCGAAACGGGAGTTGCAGAATAAACAGAGACTGGTTAAGGGTGAAGTGACGATGTGTGTTGGAAGTGGTTCCAAGATTGATATGATCATCGTCGCACACTCCCTATACTTTCGGGATTAGTGTTAAACCTGAATAAGTGTTATTTGGTGTTTGCGTTGAGCATGAATATGATTTGATCATGTTTATTGTAATACAGTTATTCATTTAAGTAAGAGAATAAAATTGTTGTTCTGTTTACATGAATAGAACTTTATATGGTTACACACCCAATGAAAATAGTTCGTTGGATCTCGATCGTAGTGATACACATAATCATAATATTGAAACCAAAAGATGCAAAGTTAATAATGATAAGTGCAACTTGTTTGTAGCACTGCCGTTTAGGTCATATTGGTGTAAAGCGCATGAAGAAACTCCATACTGATGGGATTTTGGAATCACTTGATTATGAATCACTTGATGCTTGCGAACCATGCCTTTTGGGCAAAATGACTAAAACACCCTTCTCCGGAACAATGAAGCAAGCAACAGATTTGTTGGAAATCATACATACTGATGTATGTGGTCCGATGAATATTGAGGCTCGCGACAGGTATCATTATTTTCTGATCTTCATAGATGATTTGAGCAGATATGAGTATATCTACTTAATGAAACATAAGTCTGAAACATTTGAAAAGTTCAAAGAATTTCAGAGTGAAGTGAAAAATCATTGTAACAAGAAAATAAAGTTTCTACGATCTAATCGTAGAGAAGAGTATTTGAGTTACAAGTTTGGCCTTCAGTTAAAAACAATGTGAAATAGTTTCACTACTCATGCCACCTGGAACACCACAATGTAATGGTGTGTCCGAACGTCATAACCGTACTTTATTAGATATGGTGCGATCTATGATGTCTCTTACCGATCTACCACTATCGTTTTGGGTTTATGCATTAGAGACAGCTGCATTCACGTTAAATAGGGCACCATCTAAATCCGTTGAGACGACAACGTATGAACTATGGTTTGGCAAGAAAGCTAAGCTGTCGTTTCTTAAAGTTTGAGGTTGCTATGCTTATGTGAAAAAGTTTCAACCTGATAAGCTCAAACCCAAATAGGAGAAATGTGTCTTCATAGGATATCCAAAAAGAAACTATTGGATACACCTTCTATCACAAGACCGAAGGCAAGACTTTTATTGCTAAATTTGGAAACTTTCTGGAGAAGGAGTTTCTCTCGAAAGAAGTGAGTGGGAGGAAAGTAGAAAACTTGATAAGGTAATTGTACCTTCTCCCTTATTGGAAAGTAGTTCATCACAGAAATCTGTTCTTGTGACTACTACACCAATTAGTGAGGAAGCTAATGATGATGATCATGTAACTTCAGATCAAGTTGCTACTGAATCTCGTAGGTAAACCAGAGTGAAATCCGCACCAGAGTGGTACGGTAATCCTGTTCTGGAAGTCATGTTACTAGACCATGACGAACTTGCGAACTATGAGGAAGCGATGATGAGCCCAGATTCCGCGAAATGGTTTGAGGCCATGAAATCTGAGATATGATCCATGTATGAGAACAAAGTATGGACTTTGATGGATTTGCCCGATGATCGGCAAGCCATAGAAAATAAATGGATCTTCAAGAGGAAGACGGACGCTGATAGTAGTGTTACTATCTACAAAGCTAGAATTGTTGCAAAAAGGTTTTTCGACAAGTTCAAGGTGTTGACTACGATGAGAGTTTCTCTCTCGTATCTATGCTTAAGTCTGTCCGAATCATGTTAGAAAATTGCCGCATTTTATGAAATCTGGCAAATGGATAAACAAAACTGCATTCCTGAATGGATTTCTGGAAGAAGAGTTGTATATGATGCAACCAGAAGGTTTTGTCGATCCAAAGGGAGCTAAAAAAATATGCAAGCTCCAGCGATCCATCTGTGGACTGGTGCAAGCATCTCGGAGTTGGAATATACGCTTTGATAAGTTGATCAAAGCATATAGTTTTATACAGACTTGCGATGAAGCCTGTATCTACAAGAAAGTGAGTGGGAGCACTACAGTATTTCTGATAAGTATATGTGAATGGCATATTGTTGATCGGAAATAATGTAGAATTATTCTGTAAAGCATAAAGGAGTGTTTGAAAGGAGTTTTTCAAAGAAAGACTTCAGTGAAGCTTCTTACATATTGAGCTTCAAGATCTATAGAGATAGATCAAGACGCTTGATAAGTTTTTCAATGAGTACATACCTTGACAAGATTTTGAAGTAGTTCAAAATGGAATAGTCAAAGAAAAGTTTCTTGCCTGTGTTACAAGGTGTGAAGTTGAGTAAGACTCAAAGCCCGACCACGGCAGAAGATAGAAAGAGAATGAAAGTCATTCCCTATGCCTCAGTCATAGGTTCTACAAAGTATGCCATGCTGTGTACCAGATCTATTGTATACCCTACACTAATTGGAATGGGAGTACAATAGTGATCTAGGAGTAGATCACTGGACAGCGGTCAAAATTATCCTTAGTGGAATAAGGATATGTTTCTCAATTATGGAGGTGGAAAAAAAGGTTCGCCGTAAAGGGTTACGTCGATACAAGTTTTGACACAGATCTGGATGACTCTAAGTCTCGATCTAGATACATATTTAAAGTGGGAGCAATTAGCTAGAGTAGCTCCGTGCAGAGCATTGTTGACATAAATATTTGCAAAATACTTACGGATCTGAATGTGACAGACCCGTTGACTAAGATTCTCTCACAAGCAAAACATGATCACACCTTAGTACTCCTTGGGTGTTAATCACATAGCGATGTGAACTAGATTACTGAATCTAGTAAACCCTTTGGGTGTTGATCACATATCGATGTGAACTATGGGTGTTAATCACATGGTGATATGAACTATTGCTGTTAAATCATATGGCGATGTGAACTAGATTATTGACTCTAGTGCAAGTGGGAGACTGAAGGAAATATGCCCTAGAGGCAATAATAAAGTTATTATTTATTTCCTTATTTCATGATAAATGTTTATTATTCATGCTAGAATTGTATTAACCGGAAACATAATACATGTGTGAATACATAGACAAACAAAGTGTCACTAGTATGCCTCTACTTGACAAGCTCGTTAATCAAAGATGGTTATGTTTCCTAACCATGAACAATGAGTTGTTATTTGATTAACGAGGTCACATCATTAGTTGAATGATCTGATTGACATGACCCATTCCATTAGCTTAGCACCCGATCGTTTAGTATGTTGATATTGCTTTTCTTCATGACTTATACATGTTCCTATGACTATGAGATTATGCAACTCCCGTTTGCCGGAGGAACACTTTGGGTGCTACCAAACATCACAACGTAACTGGGTGATTATAAAGGAGCATTACAGGTGTCTCCAAAGGTAGATGTTGGGTTGGCGTATTTCGAGATTAGGATTTGTCACTCCGATTGTCGGAGAGGTATCTCTGGGCCCTCTCGGTAATACACATCACATAAGCCTTGCAAGCATTACAACTAATATGTTAGTTGTGAGATGATGTATTACGGAACGAGTAAAGAGACTTTCCGGTAACGAGATTGAACTAGGTATTGGATACCGACGATCGAATCTCGGGCAAGTAACATACCGATGACAAAGGGAACAACGTATGTTGTTATGCGGTCTGACCGATAAAGATCCTCGTAGAATATGTAGGAGCCAATATGGGCATCCAGGTCCCGCTATTGGTTATTGACCGGAGACATGTCTCGGTCATGTCTACATTGTTCTCGAACTCGTAGGGTTCGCACGCTTAAGGTTACGATGACAGTTATATTATGAGTTTATGCATTTTGATGTACCAAAGGTTGTTCGGAGTCCCGGATGTGATCACGGACATGACGAGGAGTCTCGAAATGGTCGAGACGTAAAGATTGATATATTGGAAGCCTATGTTTGGACATCGGAAGTGTTCCGGGTGAAATCGGGATTTTACCGGAGTACCGGGAGGGTTACGGGAACCCCCCGGGAGCCATATGGGCCTACATGGGCCTTAGTGGAAAGGAGAAAGGGGAAGCCCAAGGTGGCTGCGCCACTTCCCCCTCCCCTAGTCCTATTAGGACTAGGAGAAGGTGGCCGGCCCCCCTCTCTCCCTTCCCCTCCGAGGAATCCTAGTTGGACTAGGATTGGGGGGAGGAATCCTACTCCCAGAGGGAGTAGGACTCTCCTGTGCCTCCCCTCCTTGGCCGGCCAGCCCTCCCCCTTGGCTCCTTTATATACGGAGGCAGGGGGCACCTCTAGACACATAAGTTGATCCACGTGATCTATTCCTTAGCCGTGTGCGGTGCCCCCTGCCACCATATTCCTCGATAATACTGTAGCGGAGTTTAGGCGAAGCCCTGCTGCTGTAGTACATCAAGATCGTCACCACGCCGTCGTGCTGACGGAACTCTTCCCCAACACTTTGCTGGATCGGAGTCCGGGGTTCGTCATCGAGCTGAACGTGTGCTCGAACTCGGAGGTGCCGTAGTTTCGGTGCTTGATCGGTTGGATCGTGAAGACGTACGACTACTTCCTCTACGTTGTGTGATCGCTTCCGCAGTCGGTCTGCGTTGGTACGTAGACAACACTCTCCTCTCTCGTTGCTATGCATCACATGATCTTGAGTGTGCATAGGAAAATTTTTGAAATTACTACGAAACCCAACAATAACTAGTTTGGCACTTGTCTGATAAAGCACTGATGACCCCTATGCCTGGTCTCCATGCATACCCCGATTCTTATATAACCGCTAGGGTATTCGGACACACTCCGGACCGTCAGGTCCCGAGGTTGAAGCGAAAAGGTCGGCAACGACAAACGATCTACAATCCGGCTAGAAGGCATTACACATGTCAATTCAAATTAAACAGTCATTCTGACTAATTGTATTCCTCTTCTATACCATCTAACAGGCTGTCTAATTTACAGTCCTGCTGGGAATACTTCCCGTCAGGCCCCACTGGTCCGACCTCGGCCATGTGGTTTGGGTCAGACTTCGTAAAACGGGTCTTCACCATGGCCCAGGACTCCCTAGCGCCTTGTCGGCAGGCCGATATCTTCCACAACCGGAAGCGCCGCCGAGCTCCCTTCAGCTTCTCCGCAAGCTCTCCAAGGTCCTCGGACACGGAGTGGGCAGGCCATAAGGCTTGGGCAATGTCCCGCATCACCTGCTGAATTCACTCGTGCAGTTGCAAGAGTTCGGGAAGAAGGTCACCCGTAGAACCGGGCATCTCCTCTGCAGGACGACCTGTGAGCATACCTACAGACATTACTCTGTTAGTCGACTTCCTCGCCGAACTCTTTTTTCAAAGTTCGTTCAAGCACTTACTAAAAATGCCGCGTCAATGCCGCTGATTCTCCTTCGTGGAGTCCGACAGCTGGCCACGAACATCTTTAAGTTCGACGTCCAGCTTGGTGTTGGCATCCTGAAGATCATTCTTCTCTCGCCTCACCTTTGTCAACGTACTCTCACCGGCCTTTAGCCGGCGTAAGAGTTGTTGCTTGTCCGGATCGAGTCCGGCACCATCTGCAATATGATTTGTCAGATTTGCACCCACACCGCACAATACTAATCTTTAGAAGTGTATCTTACCTGAGGGGGTCTCTTTGGGCTCCCCTGCTACGGCTAGTGCGGCCTCTAGTTGGGCCTTGCACTTTTCCAGCTCCTGGGACAGTACGGTATTCTTCTCTGTAAGAAGCTGCATATTAAATGATCCTTAAATCAGTTGCTCTAACTGCTTCAAGTCTCAGGGGCTACTGGCATATATATATATATATATATATATATATATATATATATTTAACCAAAATTTTCTTACCCGTATGTCTTTTACATACTGCTCCGTGGATCTGGCTAAACCATTTTGAGTGGCACGGAAGTACGCATCTCCCGAATTAAAGGCATATAAAGCCTCTTGGGAGAAACAAGCGTCGCGTAGAATTGTTCGGTGACGCCTGTGGTTCATGGCACTCTCCACTTCAGAATTTGTGGCAGACAGCCTGTCCGCATCCTCTGTCGGAGGAGCGTCCGGTGCGCGCCTTGTGCTCGCCTCCGCTTCCTGGCCAGACATTGGAGCCTGGCTGGTGGTGGCGCGATTGGCGACCTCTCCGAATGTAGTCTGGCGAGGTCTCTTCGTTCTGAAGAGAGCATGAACGTTAATATGCCCTGACAGAATAACTCCAGGGAAACAGAGGGTGCACTATACCTTTGCGCCGGCATCTCAGTCCGGAATTCATTCCTTTTTGCCCCACGGGGCCCTGCGGCCCCTCGTTGGCTAGCCGCCGCAGGTTCGGTCTCCTGCCTCGGAAATCTCCCCTGCAAAACATGGCTGTCGTCAGAAACACCGGGCTACGTGAGGGTGGAATCTCTTTCAAGGGAATAAGACCCCGGTTTCTGTCACCTGGGAGGCCGGGATTAACCCTGGGTAATCCGCCGTAATGGCTACCAAGGTATTGTCCTTGCTTAGCTGATGGAACACCCCGTCGATAAGCTCCACTGATATGTCCGGATCCTCTTCGGAGTCCGGATTGAGGGACCGTTCTGGGTCCTCGGGCTGTGGGGGGTGGCTGCTTATATCCTTTACCTCCTGTCGCAGTTCCTGCATTGAAGTCGTTAGACTACCTATCTAACCATGGGAGTATAAAACAAACGGGCAAGCGCAATTGTTCACTTACCCAACTTGGAGGATCGTACATACTGAATCCGGCCCGCGGGTTGACGCGGAGGATTTCCTCCTTTTCTCCCTTGTACAAAGAGGATAAGATCTTTACTAAGGCGGCGGCTGAGGCCGGCCCCTTACGACCATAACATGTGGCATCATCTCCCCGTTGAAATCCCACATGGGGTGGCCCCTATATTGAAGCGGCTGCACCCCCCGCATAATGCATGCGGCCATGACTCCAATCATGGTTAGTCCGAAATGAGCCAACAGTCTTATCCGGCCCATCAGGTAAAGGACGTCTCTGTCGCTTTCTCTCTGAGAGCTCCGCAGACGCCAGCTCAAGCGTTTCTTCAATGGAGCACTGTTGAACTCAGGGAGACAGAACCGGATAGGGTCCGGTAGCGGGACGTCATCTATATAAAACCATTCCGAAGGCCAGTCCTTGGACGCCTTCTTTGGGGTTCCGGATAGGTATCCGGTCCCGGCGATGCGCCATACTTCGGCTCCGCCCACTTGGTATATAGACCCCTTTTGAGAACGGGGCACCAGGCAGAATAACCTCTTCCACAGCGTGAAATGAGCCTCAACGCCTAAAAATAGCTCGCAAAGGGCGACGAAACCCGCAATATGCAATACGGAGGCGGGCGGGAGATTGTGCAGCTGGAGGCCGTAGAACTCCAGAAGCCCGCGGAGAAATGGATGAATTGGATATCCCAGTCCCCTTATTAGATAGGGGACGAGGCACACCCGCTCTCCTTTAGAAGGATTGGGGGTGCTCTCCGCTTGTTTTCCGCCATTGTAGGTGGCGAGAACGGCTCGGACCGGGACCATGTATGCTTGAGGGAGAAATCCCTTGGCCTGAAGCGACACTAACTCGCTATGCAGGATGGTGCAACTCTCCCAGTCCCCAGGTTTGGGACCGGAGGGGCGAGGGGAGGAGCTGCGACGGCTGGTCATGTTGGAATGGACCTTTGCTAGAAGCGCTCTGATGATAACTCGCGGAAAGGAGAAGATGTGGTTTGGACTTAAATCCCCATCCCGTTAAATAGGCGGCTTGTTTATACGGCTAGGGGTGTGGATGTAAAAACGCCCAGGCTTTTCGCATTCGTTTGACACGTGGAAGATGGCCATTATTGGGTGTGGAAGCCGAGGAGCACTATATTACAAAAATCGGACATTATTCCTACAGGTACACAAGATTTGGAGAAGAACCCGCCTTGCAATGCCGAACAATCTGCGCGCCGGACTCGTCGTCATTGAAGCCTGGTTTGGGGGCTACTGAGGGAGTCCTGGATTAGGGGGTGTTCGGGTAGCCGGACTATACCTTTAGCCGGACTCCAGGACTATGAAGATACAAGATTGAAGACTTCATCCCGTGTCCGGATGGGACTTTCCTTGGCGTGGAAGGCAAGCTCGGCGATGCGGATATTCAAGATCTCCTACCATTGTAACCGGCTCTATGTAACCCTAACCCTATCCGGTGTCTATATAAACCGGAGGGTTGTAGTCTGTAGGCGATCAACTCCATATACAACAATCATACCATAGGCTAGCTTTTAGGGTTTAGCCTCCTTGATCTCGTGGTAGATCTACTCTTGTACTACCCATATCATCAATATTAATCGAACAGGACGTTGGGTTTTACCTCCATCAAGAGGGCCCGAACCTGGGTAAAACATCATGTTCCCTGCCTCCTGTTACCATCCGGCCTAGACGCACAGTTCGGGACCCCCTACCCGAGATCCGTCGGTTTTGACACCGACACCAACCTTGTTGTAGTATGAGTGACTAAGTGATGACTATGTATGACATGCCAACATCAGATAGCCTAACACACCGTGTTAAATCTCCAAGGGCACGACCGCGCGAGCGACGTGACGGTCGTGGTAGGCACGACCATGATACGGGCTGCTGGCAGCCCTTGGATCTGAGATCAAACGGTCGCATGCTAAGTTGCTGAAAATTTGCAGAATAACCCTCCAGGATAGGATATTCACCCATAGGTCTAGAATCACGCCATTCAACCGTTCGATCTCAGATCCAAGGGCTCTCGGAAGCCCGTATCATGGGAGAATGGAAAGCCACTACCCTGCCGTTCGCACGCTGGTAGTTCGCTCCTACTCGTCCCCGCACGCCTTTCAATACTATGGCGGTTCGCTCCTAGTCGTCCCGTCCATTCACATTACGGCAGTTCCACTAATCCTAACCCTCCTCCCAAATCCATGGCGTCCCAAATCTCCATGATCGGCGGTGAGTACAATTTTAGAACCATCACCAGCGATGAGTTCAATGTCATCTACACCTGTTCTTCCGCGACGGTGAAAGGATGCCTTTATCGCTTCAGACGCATGTTCGAAAACTCAGATGATGAGTGGGTCGCTGGGCTAGATGTTGAGTACACCACAGTTCTGGGACGAGAGAAGGATCTAAAGGGCGAAGAGAGGAAGAAGCCCGCCGTGGTCCTGGTTTGCGTGCATGACTTATGCTTCGTCTACCACATATGCCATGCGGACGTTGAGTGCCAGGATTTGAAGGACTTCCTCGGGAGAAACCTAGTCAAATTCGTCACTATAGACTTTGGTAACGACAAAGAAGTCCTGCGTCGGATAGGCCTCGTTGTAGGCAACACCTTCGACCTCTAGAAGAATCGGCTGGTGTCCTCTCTTCAGCCTTCAATGCTGACCCTAGCAGGAGCCATGGTTCATCCTTCGTACGGTAAACTGGAGAAACCTCCATACACGTTTCATCGTCATGGATGGCAGCGGAATGTACTAGATATAGACCAAATCCACTACGCTGCAATGGATGGCTACCTTTGCTTCAGTATCTACAAGGGTTCGATGAAGAGCAATAGCCAAGTGTGCGTTTCAAGCAAAGAAGTATCGAGCAAGAGGAAGAGGGACAAGGACGAAGTCAAGGACGTGGACGAGGACTCCGAGTAAGGTTCCAGTGTTGTTGCTCATGGTGGTTCTAGTGCAGTGTCTACCGGAATAGTTGCAAAGTTTAATTTCAGGTGTGCTTAATTTAATTTGAGGGGTGTGTTGAGCTGAGCCCCCAGCAGAACTATGTTATGTTTCTTCTTGTTACTTTAACTCTTCAGTACGTACATACTAGTATTTCTTACATTTCATCTTTTAGTTGGTATAGTACTACCACTCGTTTCTTCACATTATATACGTACAATATATATGGCCAATATCATATAGCCAGCAGTTTAGTTGTCAAAGAATTTCAGGGTGCTTAGTTTTGTCAAAGAATTCTAGGGTGCTTAGTTTTATTTGAGGGGTGGGTTGTGCACTTGTGCTGGACACCATTATTGTGACAAGCCTTTTTAATAGTACTATATGCATAATTTGGTGACAAGCGCTCTCTATATGTACCACCTTTTTTTAATTTCAAGTTTTGCTCCATGGCGCAATCCATCGATACTACTACTGTAGAAAATTCGAGTATACACATTTTTTAAAAGGCTAGAGGGCGGGGCAGTCTAGCTCGGTCGGTTTCACGAGAGGCGAGGGCCTTTGTGATTTGACAGCTCATTACTGCTGTCAGATCGAATAGTACTGCGCCGCCCACTGCACGCCCGACGCCTCCATTAAACCCGTCCGTTAAAACCGCATGCAAACCGAGAATCCTACTTCGGCCACACATCCGTTCATGAGCGGGCCGGAATTAAACACAACACCGGCCGAGCTCCTCCCGTCCGCCCTCAGTTTAAACGAGGCCAGACGCCGGCCAAGCTCCTACCGTTCGCCCTCTATTTACAGGAGGCCAGACAGACAGCGGGCAAGAATCGCACCCCTCCGCCGCTCCCCCATCTCCTCCTTCACCATTTTCTCCACTCCTTCGATGGTTTCTGATGAGCCATTCTCCGGCATATTACCCGGGTGGGTGGCCCGCCGAGCCCTCCGGATACGGGTTAGGCTGCTCGGTGCTTCACCAACCTCGCTTGGCCCGACGGAGCCAGTTGCCGCCCCAAGCAGGCGCGTGGTTCAGCAACTCACCACTCCAGTTCAGCTCGATGAGGATTGAGGAGTGGCGGGTTGCTCCACGCCGGCACGACGGCGAGCATGCAGGTACGGGCGCCATCGCTGCCGCGTCGTACCGTGCCACTAGTGTCTGCGGGGGTCGCGCCTCCCGTGTCTGTGGGCGCGCCTCCCATGCCTGCGGCAGCGCCATGCAGGCAGAGACAGAAGCCGGGTGCGTGGAGAGCGATGAGTTGGTGGCCAGCTTCTCCGTGTACGCCGCCATCACCGAGGAGAAGTAGAACACGGGAGGCCGCCGCCACTTGGGACCCATGAAGGCCACCGCCGAGGTGACGACCGCGGATTTAGGTGGTTTGTTTGCTGCTTCGTCTCTTCCGAGGACCTTCGTCGACCCCACAAGTGTCTGACGGACATGAGGAAGACAAAGGGATCCGCGGGCAGCCATTTAGAACTAAAATAAGTCTAGATACATACATTTCCGGACAGAGGGAGTATTAATTATACAAGAGAGCCGGATTGGCACCTCTTAGCTCATGTAAATGTAATGAAATCCATCATGTTTATATGAAGATCCGACTTTTTTATACGAAATCCTTCATGCTTATATGAAATCAGTCCGTGTTTGCACGAATTTCATCTGGTTGGTTAGAGTTTAAAAATGTATGCCGCTGGCGTTTGATGTCGTCCTCCACTTAAGGAAGCAGGAGGAAATTTGCCGGCTGCCGTTGGAGATGCTCTTTATGATGGAAATAATAGAGTGACATCCAATCCATTTGAGTTAATTACCTGTATGATTGTCCCTCTATAAAAAGTTAATTGCATGCACAGTGTACACGTGACTTGCAGGGTGGCTACAGCTTCGTACGAAAAGTTAAAAAGAAACAAGTCCATCCTTAATCTTGTATTCTAAGTACTCTGTGGGTTCCACTGTCATCAGTACAGTGGAGAAAGAAGTATATATCAAATAAGTAGAGTAATATATAATATAAAAATATAAAGTTAAAAGATAGAATACAAACTCATGTCATCGCGTTGCGAGCATCCGGCGCTAACCGGCCCAGCACATTTTTCTTGTAGACCATGCTAGAGATATATCTCCATGTCTACTCTTATATATACTCCATTCGTTACTAAATATTTGTCTTTTTCAGATTTCAAATGGACTACCACATACGGATGCGTATGTAGACATATTTTAGAGTGTAGATTCACTCATTTTGCTCCGTATGTCTTTTCAGGAAGGGGTCAGATTTGTCCTTGATTTATTTATGAGGTATCCAGATGGCACTACACCACCAAGAAAAGACGGTAACATCAAAATTATGGACTACTTTTTTGAGTATGTTGGTAAGGTCCGGTCATAGTCACTTGTTGAAATCTCTAAAAAGACAAATACTCCCTCCGTCCGGAAATACTTGTCATCAAAATGGATAAAAGGAAATGTATCTAGACGTATTTTAGTTTTATATACATCACTTTTTATCCATTTTGATGACAAGTATTTTCGGACGGAGGGAGTAGAAAACAGAGTTGGTGATGATGGTGTGCGTGCCATCCTGTAATATAGGCCGTCGGATTTATATCTAACGGATAGGAAATAAACTATGGCAATTTTGCAAAAATATACCCACACGTCTCTCCACGTTCGCAAATAAGGCCTTCCCTTGTTCAACCTTTTCTCTCACAAGATAAACTACTCATACAAATGCATCTTGATGTTCCGTGCAACGAACGGGCAGCTAGCTAATTTCTTTTAAAATAGTTGCTGCGATAATTGGGTTGAAGTGATATATTTTATGTCTACCCTGAATGATTTAAGATTCACTAGTAGTAACAAAGAAAAGGTAGCCTTGTTAATTAACAGAAAACAGGGTGAAAACTATCACATGAGGCCGGTAAAAACAAGGCACACTGGGTTCAGCTTCATCGTCACTACAGCTGTGAGCGCGCGAGAAGTCTACATATCGAGGGGGCTACCGAGCGAGGCACCGAGACACAATGTTTGAGAGATAAACCAATTGACAGATTATGATCAGATCGAGTTGTCACCCTTCTGTTGTCATTGTTGGCGGGGGAGAGAAAGACGTATCGAGAGTGTGCGCGGTAGGCACAAAGGCACAACTAGCGCGCGCGCGCGCGTGTGTGTGTGTGTTTGAAAGAGGAGTAGATAGATTATTATCAAGATCGATGTGCCACCCTACTCCTTCGGTGCCGGGTAGTGTGTGTGTGTGTATGTTTGAGAGAGAAGCTAGTCGATAGATTAGTATCAAGATCGAGGTGTCACCCTACTCCTTCGACGTTGGGAAGTGTGTGTGAGGGGGGCAGTGATAGTCACACTGGTAGAAAAAGGGCCTGTTGTCCCGGTTCGTAAGGGCCTTTAGTCCCGGTTCCTGAACTGGGACTGAAGTGTCGGTACTAATGCCCTATCCCTTTAGTCCCGGTTCAATCCAGAACCGGGACTGATGGGCCTCCATGTGGCCTCTGCGCGGAGCCCAGGCAGGAGACCCTTTGGTTCCGATTGGTGGCACCAACCGGGACCAATAGGCATCCACGCGTCAGCATTTCTGTGGCTGGGCGTTTTGTTTTTTTGAAAGGGGGGGGGTTTGGGGGTTTTGGGGGTTTAATTTAGGTGTTTCATATATTGTGTTAGCTAGCTATAATTAATAGAGAGAAGTGTCCTCTCTTATGTCCGTGCTTGGTCGATGCTACGTATTATACATACGTATAGAGAGGACTAGACACGCTAGCTAGCTAGTAAGCAAACGAAGGAAACAGAAGATCGTCATGAACATATATGCATACAGAGAGAAGTGATATCGACCACCTCTCCTTCTCCGAGAGATTGGTCGAACAACAAATTCTCGTATATCTATCCGACACTACCGGCTACATATATACAATAATTATCTCTTACAAATATAATCATACGGACTCATGGTCCACATAGTATTCTCCGTCTTCAGCGATCACGTGGTCAAGAAAGAATGCCGCCAATTCCTCTTGAATTGCTCGCATGCGAGCTGGTGCTAGGAGTTCATCCCGCTTCCGAAACATCTAATTTGAAGAAGGGGGTCAATACATATATATATATATGAATGAATGAAACTCAATACAAATTATGGTAATAAAATAAAATTGTGAATGTTGTTATTTACGTACTTCATATTGTTCGTCAGAGTACCCGCCCCGCTCACAGGTCATGTGGCGGATGGACTTGCAGACGTAGTATCCACAGAAATCATTCCCTTGTTCCTGCCACAACCACTTTAATTACAAGAAATAGAGGTCAATCAAACTGATAAGCAAGAATGCTAAATGGTATTGATGAAACTAGCGCTTGAATCACTAGGAGATGCGCGGAACATGCTACTATAGTACTTACTTTCGGGTGTCTAAATTCCAGCTCCTTCGACAGTCCCGGAACTTTTCTGGTGAATTTTCTCCAAACCCTGCCGGACAAAGAAAACAATTACTTGATATCAGGAAATGAACAAAGTTGCTGATATGGTGGATAATGATCGATTTAACTTACTTCTTGAGGATTTCAGTCATGTCCGCATACTCCTGGGGATCTTTTCGTTTAGAGTCCAAGACGGTTACTACTCCTTGCTCAAGCCTAATCTCTAGGAGAATATAGTGGAAATTGCACACACATGCATAACTCATCAATTACATTACTATAACCTGGACTAATATATAAGGGAAACCGAATATGCACAAGACAGTAACACTCACTTGAAGTTGTAAGGAAAGAGTATTATATCTTTGTTTTCATTTTTTTTGAATGATCGTACCAAGTTGGCCTCGGTATCTCCGGGACGATGTTCAACCTCAGTTGCATCTATGAGATATGTGTTAACGAACCCAATATCACCGATTTGTCTTTTCTTTAATTCGGCGATCTTCATTCTGCATAATCTAGAGAGGATAATTATAAATACATGCAATGAAAGAGATGAGCTATATAGAGAGACTTAATGATAGAAGTAGTAGTACTTACAGACAGTAGCAGGTGATCGTTGTTTTATCGAGGGCCAATTGATTGAAAAACTGATAGAACTCCTCAAATGGAATAGGCAATAGTTCAATTCCAATGAGGTCGTGCTCCGGTTTAACTCTCGCATACAAAGTACTCCTCCCACCAGACTCTCTTCAGATTTTCAAGTACCAATCATGTAATCTTCGCATCATCGTTGTTAAAGATTTTTCATCTTTGACGAGAGGCTTCCCGTACTCGTATCTGTGTATCTGCACCTCCATGGGATCATAATGTACATCGTCGGGCAGGTAATCGTCAACATTGCCATAACCGGGCACCATCCTCGGATCGACGATGTCACTAGGCACCTTGACGGGGGGGGGGGGGCACGATTGCTTCGCTTGTTGGCCGAGCTGGGCAATTTGTTTCCCAGCTGCTCGTTGTTCTTTCAGCCTTTGATCACTGACTGTACTTCCCGACCGCTCCGCTTCAGCCCATGTCTTTGCAATAATGCGCTCATAGTTGCCTTTCAGCGGAGTCTTGGGTGGTTTTGCCAGGGCAGCCAGAGTGCGCTTCACTTTCACCGGATCTACCTTCTCCTCCGGAGGTGGATCTCTCTTTGCTCTCAACCCTTGAAACCAGTCATCCACTTCGGTTCGCACGATCTTCGCGTTCTCCTCCAGGGTCCTCTCGTATGGTAACTTCTGTGGACTCTTCAGAGAAGGACCGAATCTGTATGTCCTCCCGCCTCTGGTTGTACTGCTAGATGCCGGCCGAGCAGACGAAGCGGTTGTATTCTTTACTTGCTTATGAGGCGGAGGAGAAGGACTACGACGCGCCGGAGCAGCTGCTGGAGCGGCGGCGGGTCTCTTCCGCCCTTGCTGACGAGGCAGAGAAGGAGGAAGCTGGCTGCTCGGGCGCGCCGGTGCAGGCGGAGTGCCACCACGCGCCGGAGAAGGAGCCGGCCGAGGGCCCTGATCGTCACTCGCTGGAGGAGGAGGCGATGGAGGAGGCGGAGTGCCCTGACTCGCTGGAGGAGGAGGAGGAGGCGGAGGCGTCCAGTTCGGAAGGTTGATGAGCTCCTTCCGCCATAGGCATGGAGTCTTTAGAGAAGACCCCAGCCGAGTCCCCCCTTCACCGGTATGGTGGTCAAGCTGGAGGTCCTCAAATCCCTCCGTTATTTCATCCACCATCACCCTAGCATATCCTTCTATAATCGGTCGGCAGTGAAAAGTCGCGCCGGGTTTAGTAGGATAAACAGAGCCAACAGCCGCCTTGACCTTCAAATTCATCCATTGCGTCATAAGGTGGCAATTTTGAGACTCCATGATAGCATCCACGGGATAGCTGGCAGGAGCCATCAAGGCATGCTCCGGCTGAAGCAGCTCAGTGGAAGCCACGCTGCTTCTGCGCTGAGATGGCGGGGTAGCTTCAGGGAAAGCTTCGGCAGTACGTTTGCTGCGATTTGCTTCTCGTTCCTCTATCGCGTCTACCCTTGCTTGTAGCGCCTGCATTTGGGTCTGCTACACTTTTTTCCTCCTCTCATGGGATTTGTAACCGCCTGCGTCCGGAAACCCAACCTTCCACGGAATGGAGCCTAGCGTGCCTCGTCTCCGTCCAGGGTGCTCAGGATTCCCGAGGGCCATTGTGAGCTCCTCATTCTCTCTGTCTGGAAAGAACTTCCCTTGCTGCGCTGCTTCGATATACTGCTTAAGCTTCCTGACTGGTATGTCCATTTGATCGTTCGTCCAAATGCACTTCCCTGTTACAGGGTCCAAGGTTCCGCCAGCCCCAAAGAACCAAGTCCGGCAATGGTCTGGCCAGCTAATTGTCTCTGGTTCGATCCCTTTATCAACCAGATCATTCTCAGTATTGGCCCACTTAGGCCGGGCTACGAGGTAGCCACCTTACCCCATGCAATGGTGAAGCATCTTCTTCGCAGCATTTTGCTTGTTTTTCGCCGACATCTTCTTACTCTTTTCCGATGTCTTGTGGGCCACAAATGCGGGCTAGTGATCTCTGATCTTCTCATATCTGCCCTTGAATTCTAGTGTCTCATTATTTTCAACAAACTTATTCAGCTCTTTCTTCCACCTCCTGAATAGTTCTGCCATCCTCTTAAGAGCAAAAGACTTGATTAATTGCTCTTTAACTGGGTTCTCTGGATTATCCTCTGGCAGTAGGGTGAAATTTGACTTCAGCTCAGTCCAAAGATCATTTTTCTGCATATCATTGACATAAGACACCTCAGGGTCTTCTGTAGCCGGCTTAAACCATTGCTGGATGCTTATCGGGATCTTGTCCGTAACCAGAACCCCGCACTGAGCAACAAATGCGCTCTTTGTCCGGAGGGGTTCAATCGGTTGGCCATCGGGCGCGATTGCTATGATCTCAAAATTTTCATCTGAGCTCAACTTTTTCTTCGGGCCTCGTCTCTTTACTGAAGTTGTGCTCGATCCGGAGGGCTAGAAAAAAGAACAAAGACTTAATTAATATGTGTACATACCCAAACAATGAATGCATCAATCAGCTAGTCAGCACAGGCTTAACTAATATATATACCTGGCCGGACTCGGTTCTGTCACCGGAGCCGTCATGACGGTATCCTTGTTGCACCGGCATTGGGTCACCGGAGCCATCCTCGTGTTCCTCTTCTTGCACCGGCATTAGGTCACCGTAGCCAGCTTCTTCACCCTCTCCTTCCAGACCATCGGTGTCGTTGAGAAACAACGAGACGGCATCACTTCCTTCTGCGATTATGTCCCTCAACAACGCTTCTTTTGCTTCGTCTCGGGCGGTGTCCATAGCTTCTACAAATATTTACAACATGGCAATTATTATTCAAACATGACAGATGGATATATTAGTGCCAAACGTAGAACTAGCTACCTAATCATAGTAAGGAATCATATATATTAATTAGTGGCCTCGACCCCCCCCCCCACGTGTTGAAGCTATCGGCAGGGGGTATATATCGACAACGACGACACTACATCTATATGTCCCTCGACGACCCTCGTTCCCGATAAAAAAAGAGGAAGAAGAAGAAAAAAAGAGAGGAGAAGAACTCCTCTATTCTTTCATCTCCTCTTTTTTTTTTCTTCTTCCTCTTCTTTTTTTATCCTCTTCTTCCTCTCATGTTCGAGAGGATCGCCGAGGGGTCGGAAGGTTGCCTAGTGTCAAAGGATTCAACAAAACCATGTCTTCATCATTAGGCGAAAGTAACAGGTGCATGATGGTACGAAGGTCTCCAAAGTTATTTTGGAACAGAGTCCTAGATAGGATAATTCGCTTTTTGGTACAAAGTTCACCAAGAACCTTCCAAATATCGTGATTTGGAAGGCCTTTGCTGAAATTCATAAAAAAAGGCAACTTATCCTATCCGGGACACCATTCCAAAATAACTTTGGAGGACTTCGTCATGCCCTGGTTACTTCTGGCTAATGATTAAGCCATGGATTACTTCAATACTTTGACACTAGGAAACCTCTCTCAACCCCTCGGCGATCCTCGACCCCTCGAACCCTCGACGACCCTAGAACCCTCGACCCCTAGACGACCCTGAAATAAAAAGAGGAGAAGAAGAAAGGAATATCTAGAGGAGAAGATCGAAGAAAAAAAAGAAGAAAAAAAAGAGGAGAAGATATTCTATTTTCTCTTCTTCTCCTCTATTCCTTTCTTCTTCTCCTCTTTTTTTTCTTCTTTTTTTTCTTCGATCTTCTCCTCTAGATATTCCTATTCTATTTTCTCTTCTTCTCCTCTATTCCTTTCTTCTTCTCCTCTTCTTTTTTTTTCTTTTTCTTATTTATTTTTCCCCCTCTTCCTCTCCTCTTCTTCTCCTTTCTTCCTCTTCTTATTTTCCTTTTTCCTCTCCTTCTTTTTCTTCTTCTTCCTTCTTTCTAGCTAGATATATAAAACTTCTCTAAAAATGTAACTTTTGCATATATACATGGAAAAAATTGTTATCGGGGAGGGAATATATTCTATTTTCTCTTCTTCTCCTCTATTCCTTTCTTCTTCTCCTCTTTTTTTTCTTTTTCTTATTTATTTTTCCCCTTCTTCCTCTCCTCTTCTTCTCCTTTCTTCCTGTTCTTATTTTCCTTTTTCCTCTCCTTCTTTTTCTTCTTCGTCCTTCTTTCTAGCTAGATATATAAAACTTTTCTAAAAATGTAACTTCTGCATATATACGTGGAAAAAATTGTTATCGGGGAGGGAGTATATCGACCCCCCCTCGACCCTCTTTCACTTCTTCTTCTGTCTTCCTTCTTCCTCTTTTCTTCTCCAACAAAAAACACATCTCATCTCATCTAATTTCATCCAAAAATAATTCTTTGCATATGAACATACATACATTTACTGTTTTTCTTAAATGTTACATATGAACATTTTCTTAAATGGGCATATGAACAATTTTTTAAATATTAATGAGCATATGAACATACATATCAACAAAAAATAGACCTTTTTCATGGTAACAAAAAAAATGCAAAAACGAGCATTATATATACAACATATACAGAGCATTATACAGTGAACATACATACATACATACATACATACATACATACATACATACTTACAGTGAGCATATACATGAGCATTATACGGCGACGGCGACGATGGTTGGCTGTGTCGCGCGCTTACGGATGACGTGCGGGGACGGCAATTAGAAGGAAAAGGGGAGGAGGCAGGGGCTCACAGCGCGGGAGGGGTCGAGGTCGCCGGCCGGAATCGGTGCGGGCGACGATGAAGGCATCGGCGGGGGCGGCGGGCGGCTTCGGGGCAGCCTGGCGGCGACGGGGCAGGGGCGATGACGGGGGCGCGCGGACGGCGTCTGGGCGGCGGGCGGCGTTGGGGCAGCGGATCGGCGTCGATCTGGGTAGCCTGGCGGCGTCGATGAGCTCGGCATCGTCGGGCAGGCCGGGAGGCAACTAGCGATGAGTTCATCAAATTTTCCCAAGTGCTACTTATATACCCAGGCCTTTGGTCCCGGTTCATGGCACAAACCGGGACTAAAGGGGGCATTGGTCTCGGTTGGTGGCACCAACCGGGACCATAGGTCTCTTTTCAGTAGCCGAAAGGGCGGGAAGCAGAGGCCTATGGTCCCGGTTGGTGGCACCAACCGGGACTAAAGGGGGGCATTGGTCACGGTTGGTGACACGAACCGTGACCAATGCCCCCTTTAGTCCCGGTTGGTGCCACCAACCGGGACCAATGGCCTTGTGCTGCCTAGTGCCCAAAAGTTTAGTCCCATCTCGCTAGTTGAGAGGGCTCGGGAGTGGTTTATAAGCGCTGCTGCGCCCGCCCTCCTGAGCTCCTCTCAAGTGCAGGCTTTCGGGCCTAATCTGTCACTGTAATGTCTGTGGGCCTACTGGGCCTGCCGCGGGCCTGAATCCTGGCCCATGGTAGGGTTTCTAGTTGTATTCAGGCCGTGGTGGCCCAGTAGGTGGCATTTTTTTGTTTTTTTGTTGCTTTATTTATTTTATTTTGTTTTTTGCTTTATTTTTTAATTCTTTATGCTTTTAGTTTTAGAAAAATTATAAACTTTTTGTTAATGCCATTAGTTTTCAAATTTGAAAATAATTTTTTAGTTTTTTGTTTTCTGCTTTATTTATTTTATTTTGTGATTAACTTTACTATAAAAATAGTTTTTTCCTGTTTTTTGATTTTTTTGCATTATTTATTTTCTTTTGTTTTTTGCTTTAATTTTTAATTCTGTTTGCTTTTAGGTTAGCAAAATTATAAACTTTCTGTTAGTGCCATTAGTTTTAGAAAAATTATAAACTTTCTGTTAGTGCCATTAGTTTTGAAATTTGAAAACACTTTTTTAGTTTTTTTTCTTTGTTGCTTTATTTATTTTATTTTGTGATTAACTTTACTATAAAAATAGTTTTTTCCTGTTTTTTTGATTTTTTTTGCATTATTTATTTTCTTTTGTTTTTTGCTTTAATTTTTAATTCTGTTTGCTTTTAGGTTAGCAAAATTATAAACTTTCTGTTAGTGCCATTAGTTTTAGAAAAATTATAAACTTTCTATTAGTGCCATTAGTTTTCAAATTTGAAAACACTTTTTTAGTTTTTTTGTTTTCTTTGTTGCTTTATTTATTTTATTTTGTGATTAACTTTACTATAAAAATAGTTTTTTCCTGTTTTTTTGATTTGTTTTCTGCATTATTTATTTTCTTTTGTTTTTTGCTTTAATTTTTAATTCTGTTTGCTTTTAGGTTAGCAAAATTATAAACTTTCTGTTAGTGCCATTAGTTTTAGAAAAATTATAAACTTTCTGTTAGTGCCATTAGTTGAAAGTTGGCATGGGCCAGGGACTAATGGTCATGGTATTACGAGGGCCGAACCATAAGACATGAAAGCATTTCAAATGAACTCTGAAAAAGTTGAAAGTTGGGATGGTATCATAATTTCACCCACATAGCATGTGCATGTACAAAACGGACAATGATAGCATGTTCGTGTGTTACAAAGTTGCGGGAGAAAGTCTTCACTTTTTCTTCGCTTGTGTCATTTGCTTATTGCGCCGTAACCATGGATAATCTTCATTGTTTATCAGGATGCTTGGGTCAGCCTTGACATTGAAGGGAGGAATTTCATGAAACTTTTCATAATCTTCAGACATGTCTGTCTTGCCGTCCACTCCCAGGATGTCCCTTTTCCCTGGAAGAACTATGTGGCGCTTTGGCTCATCGTATGATGTATTCGCTTCCTTATCTTTTCTTTTTCTTGGTTTGGTAGACATGTCCTTCACATAGATAACCTGTGCCACATCATTGGCTAGGACGAACGGTTCGTCAGTGTACCCAAGATTTTTCAGATCCACTATTGTCATTCCGTACTGTGGGTCTACCTGTACCCCGCCGCCTAATAGGTTGACCCATTTGCACTTAAACAAAGGGATCTTAAAATCAGGTCCGTAGTCAAGTTCCCATATGTCCACTATGTAACCATAATATGTATCCTTTCGGCTCTTGGTTGCTGCATCAAAGCGGACACCGCTGTTTTGGTTGGTGCTCTTTTGATCTTGGGCGATCGTTTAAAATGTATTCCCATTTATCTCGTATCCTTTGTAAGTCAATACAGTCAAAGATGATACCCTGGACAACAAGTACAACTCATCACAAACAGTGTTGTCACCTCTGAGACGTGTTTCCAACCAACTGCTGAAAGTCCTGATGTGTTCACATGTAATCCAGTCGTCGCACTGCTCTGGGTGTTTGGAGCACAGACTGTTCTTGTGTTCATCGACATACGGGGTCACCAAGGTAGAGTTTTGTAGAACTGTGTAGTGTGCTTGAGACCAAGAATATCCGTCCCTGCATATTATTGAGTCTCTTCCAAGAGTGCCTTTTCCAGTCAGTCTCCCCTCATACCGCGATTTAGGGAGACCTATCTTGTTAAGGCCAGTAATGAAGTCAACACAAAACCTGATAACATCCTCTGTTTGATGGCCCATGGAGATGCTTCCTTCTGGCCTGGCGCGATTACGGACATATTTCTTTAGGACTCCCATGAACCTCTCAAAGGGGAACATATTGTGTAGAAATACGGGCCCAGGATGACAATCTTGTCGACTAGATGAACTAGGACGTGCGTCATGATATTGAAGAAGGATGGTGGGAACACCAGCTCGAAACTGACAAGACATTGCGCCACATCACTCCTTAGCCTCGGTACGATTTCTAGATCGATCACCTTCTGAGAGATTGCATTGAGGAATGCACATAGCTTCACAATGGCTAATCGGACGTTTTCTGGTAGAAGCCCCCCTCAATGCAACCGGAAGCAGTTGCGTCATAATCATGTGGCAGTCATGAGACTTTAGGTTCTGAAACATTTTCTCTGGCATATTTATTATTCCCTTTATATTCGACGAGAAGCCAGTCGTGACCTTCATACTGAGCAGGCATTCAAAGAAGATTTCTTTCTCTTCTTTAGTAAGAGCATAGCTGGCAGGACCTTTATACTGCTTCGGAGGCATGCCGTCTTTTTCGTGCAAACATTGCAGGTCCTCCCGTGCCTTAGGTGTATCTTTTGTCTTCCCATACACACCCAAGAAGCCTAGCAGGTTCACGCAAAGGTTCTTCGTCACGTGCATCACGTCAATTGAGGAGCGGACCTCTAGGTCTTTCCAGTAGGGTAGGTCCCAAAATATAGATTTCTTCTTCCACATGGGTGCGTGTCCCTCAGCGTCATTCGGAACAGCTAGTCCACCGAGACCCATTCCAAATATTACGTAGTGTAAATCATTGACCATAGCAAGCACGTGATCACTGGTGCGCATGGCGGGCTTCTTCCGGTGATCTGCCTCGCCTTTGAAATGCTTGCCTTTCTTTCGACATTGATGGTTGGTCGGAAGAAATCGACGATGGCCCAGGTACACATTCTTCCTACATTTGTCCAGGTATATACTTTCAGTGTCATCTAAACAGTGCGTGCATGCATGGTATCCTTTGTTTGTCTGTCCTGAAAGGTTACTGAGAGCGGGCCAATCTTTGATGGTCACGAACAGCAACGCCTTAAGGTTAAATTCCTCCTGTCTGTGCTCATCCCACGTACGTACACCGTTTTCATTCCACAGCTGTAAAAGTTCTTCAACTAATGGCCTTAGGTACACATCAATTTCGTTGCTGGGTTGCTTAGGGCCTTGGATGAGAACTGGCATCATAATGAACTTCCGCTTCATGCACATCCAAGGAGGAAGGTTATACATACATAGAGTCACGGGCCAGGTGCTGTGATTGCTGCTCTGCTCCCCGAAAGGATTAATGCCATCCGCTCTTAAAGCAAACCATACATTCCTTGGGTCCTTTGCAAACTCATCCCAGTACTTTCTCTCAATTTTTCTCCACTACGACCCGTCAGCGGGTGCTCTCAACTTCCCATCTTTCTTTCGGTTCTCACTGTGCCATCGCATCAACTTGGCATGCTCTTCTTTTTTGAACAGACGTTTCAACCGTGGTATTATAGGAGCATACCACATCACCTTCGCAGGAACCCTCTTCCTGGGGGGCTCGCCGTCAACATCACCAGGGTCATCTCGTCTGATCTTATACCGCAATGCACCGCATACCGGGCATGCGTTCAGATCCTTGTATGCACCGCGGTAGAGGATGCAGTCATTAGGGCATGCATGTATATTCTCCACCTCCAATCCTAGAGGGCATACGACCTTCTTTGCTGCGTATGTACTGTCAGGCAATTCGTTATCCTTTGGAAGCTTCTTCTTCAATATTTTCAGTAGCTTCTCAAATCCTTTGTCAGCCACAGCATTCTCTGCCTTCCACTGCAGCAATTCCAGTACGGTACCGAGCTTTGTGTTGCCATCTTTGCAATTGGGGTATAACCCTTTTTTGTGATCCTCTAACATGCGATCGAACTTCAGTTTCTCCTTTTGACTAATGCATTGCGTCCTTGCATCGACAATGACCCGGCGGAGATCATCATCATCGGGCACATCGTCTGGTTCCTCTTGATCTTCAGCAGCTTCACCCGTTGCAGGATCATTGGGCACATCGTCTGGTTCCTCTTGATCTTCACCAGCTCCCCCCGTTGCAGCATCACCGTATTCAGGGGGCACATAGTTGTCATCGTAGTCTTCTTCTTCGCCGTCTTCCATCATAACCCCCATTTCTCCGTGCCTCGTCCAAACATTATAGTGTGGCATGAAACCCTTGTAAAGCAGGTGGGAGTGAAGGATTTTCCGGTTAGAGTAAGACCTCGTATTCCCACATTCAGTGCATGGACAACACATAAAACCATTCTGCTTGTTTGCCTCAGCCGCATCGAGAAACTCATGCACGCCCTTAATGTACTCGCGGGTGTGTCTGTCACCGTACATCCATTGCCGGTTCATCTGCGTGCATTATATATAATTAAGTGTCCAAATTAATAGAAGTTCATCATCACATTAAAACCAAAGTGCATACATAGTTCTCATCTAACAACATATATCTCTCCAGAGCATCTAATTAATTAAACCATACATTGAAACTATGTAAAACATTTCAATGCGAAAACAAATGCGATCATAACCGCAACCAAGGTAACAATTGATCCAACGGCATAATGATACCAAGCCTCGATATGAATGGCATATTTTCTAATCTTTCTAATCTTCAAGTGCATTGCATCCATCTTGATCTTGTGATCATCGACGACATCCGCAACATGCAACTCCAATATCATCTTCTCCTCCTCAATTTTTTTTCCTTCAAGAAATTGTTTTCTTCTTCAACTAAATTTAACCTCTTGACAATAGGGTCGGTTGGCATTTCTGATTCACATACATCCTAGATAAATAAAATCTATGTCATGTTGGTCGGCATAATTTTCATAAACAATAAATGAACCAATAGTTATAAAGATAATATACATACCACATCCGAATCATAGACAGGACGAGGGCCGACGAGGGCGGATACCAAAACCATCGCACTATATAAGATGCAATAATAAATGTAAGAAAATGATACAAGTATCTATCTAAACATACAAGTAAGAATATTTTTCCTTTCAGAAAGAAGATAAGAACAAGAGGCTCACCACGGTGGTGTCGGTGATGAGATCGGCGCGGGTGATCGACGGCGGTGAAGACGGGGACGGGGCGTGACAGACCGCTAAATCTAGACAAATCTCGAGGAAAATGGAGCTTGGAGGTCGAGCTTCGAGAGGAGAAAGCTTAAGTACTCTGGCTCGGGCATTCCAACGAACACCTTATGTGCATAGGAGGTGAGCTAGAGCACCACAAAGCCCTCTCCCCCTCGGCCAGAGAAAAGCAGAGCACTGGGGTGCTCTGCTCGCGAGCGAGGGGTATATATATAGGCACCTCATTGGTCCCGGTTGGTGACATGAGCTGGGACTAAAGGGGAGCCTTTGGTCCCGGTTCAAGCCACCAACCGGGACCAATGGTGGTGGGCCAGGAGCGAGGCCCATTGGTCCCGGTTCATCCCACCAACCGAGACCAAAAGGTCCAGATGAACCGGGACCAATGGCCCACGTGGCCCGGCCGGCCCCCTGGGCTCACGAACCGGGACCAATGCCCACATTGTTCCCGGTTCTGGACTGAACTGGGACTAATGGGCTGACCCGGCCTGGACCAAAGCCCTATTTTCTACTAGTGTCACATATCTCTACTCTTATTAAAAAACAGAGTTGGTGATGATGGTGTTCCTGCCACCCTGCAATATAGGCCATCCGATTTATATCCGACGGACAGGAAGGAAACTATGGCAATTTTGCAAAAAGATACCCACAACCCTCTCCGCATTTGCAAATAAGGCATTCCCTTGTTCATCCTTTTCTCCCACAAGATAAACTTCTTATACAAATGCATCTTGATGTTCTGTGCAACGCATGGGCATCTTGCTAGTAGGGAGAAGGAGTTTGTGTGACACATATCTAGCTATATTAAGGGATAGGTAGATAGCATATGTGTGAGAGACATTATTATACTTTGAGACATTAGTGGCTGTGGGTGGGCGGAATTAAAAGGGTGGGCGTGTTAGACATAGAGAGTGTGTGTGTTTCTGTGTGAGAGACTTGTAGGACGGGGTAGAAAGACGAATTTAACCCTAACGGAGGGAGAGAAATACACGAAGTGCGCGTGTGTGATTCCGAAGCCCACAGGGAAATGAGATATGTATGCGTGTGAGAGAGATTGCACAATTCATTCACGTATCACTATCTAGCGATCGTGGACGTGCATCACTTGAACATAAGTCAATATCTACTTCGTATCGTGGCCAAAGGTACAATATCGATTGAACGCTATAAAGATTGGACACTCACATATCACACTTTTTTCTATTTAAAAAAACCTTTTCAGTTGTGCATGCCAAAGTTACAGTGATGTTTCTTCAAACAACCAATGTAGCTATCATGTACATGCACCATTGTTACTCTTGCATTCAAATTCATTAGTCTTGGATGATTTAAGTTTCTATTTTGAAGTAATATATGTAATATTCATATATGAATTCAATGGGTACACAATTTATGAAATGGACGCTATGTAATCATATGAGGTAACACTTTTAAGTAGCTGACTACAATATCCATTTCTTTTTGTGCTCCTCTACACTAACACGTCAATGCATCATGTTTAAAGTAAATAACCAATGGCAATAAATTATCTATTTACACGAGAAATACATAGGCTGAGCATTTGATCCCTTTTTTGTGAACGGCCACTACACCCGTACGATTGGTCGCACCCGTGTGAACGTCCAAGTTATCGGCGCATCATCCCGAGATATTGTCTTTTCCTCTGGGGTGGACTTCACACCAGTTATTAACTGCTGACGCGTGCCCCGTGTACACAGTCTAGCATGACCTTCCCGCTAGCACGGTCCAAAATTAGTTGAAACTAGATACAAACGTTCCCGCGGGCGGCAAAATCTCCCGCCTCCTTCTAAAATTTCCGCCACCTTAGTCTTTAGCATGCAAAATCCCCCTTTTGTCCTTGGTGCACGGAGACCAACAGTTACAATACCGCCCTCATCTACATGATAGGTCGGGGCTGCTTTGGTAACTTCCGGTCCCCCACTACACGACACCCCAATTTCCTCTCCCCCTCCCGCAAAAACGACTAACTCCATAGCACCAGAGCATCTTACATCACGCCGTCCGTACTTCATCGCCCTTTCTCCCCTCCCCTCTCGAAACCCTAGACTGCTCATCCACCGGCGTACCATAGCCCATTCACTGTCAGCGGCATCCACCTCGCCGGATCTGCTTCTGCGGCCGCATCTACCCCTCCCACCTCCACAAGAAACAAGTAGACTGCTCATCCACCACTGTACCACAGCCCATTCAGTGCCGGCCTTGTCCACGGTGCCGGATCTGCTTCGCCGGTACTCTCGTCAACCGCCATGCATCTGCAGCGGCTCATTCGTACTCCCCACCGGAGACGCTTCGTCCACACCCCCCGGAGCCGTCCCACCGACGCCCCCGTCGACGGTCTCTGATCCTCTTCGCCGATACCTTCCTCAACCCTACCTGAGCCGCTTCGCCGACTGAGGGAGTCCTGGATTAGGGGGTATTCGGATAGCCGGACAATACCTTCGGACGGACTCCTGGACTATGAAGATACAAGATTGAAGATTTCGTCCCATGTCCGGAAGGGACTTTCCTTGGCGTGGAAGGCAAGCTTGGCGATGCGGATATTCAAGATCTCCTACCATTGTAACCGACTTTGTGTAACCCTAACCCTGTCCAGTGTCTACATAAACCGGAGGGTTCTAGTCCGTAGGACAACTTCATCATACAACAATCATACCATAGGCTAGCTTCTAGGGTTTAGCCTCCTTGATCTCGTGGAAGATCTACTCTTGTACTACCCATATCATCAATATTAATCAAGCAGGAGTAGGGTTTTACCTCCATCGAGAGGGCCCGAACCTAGGTAAACTTCATGTCCCTTGTCTCCTGTTACCATTCGGCCTAGACGCACAGTTCGGGACCCCCTACCCGAGATCCGCCAGTTTTGACACCGACATTGTTGCTTTCATTGAGAGTTCCTCTGTGTCGTCACTTTTAGGCCCGATGGCTCCTTTGATCATCAACGACGATACGGTCCAGGGTGAGACTTTTCCCCCCGAACAGATCTTCGTCTTCGGCGGCTTCGCACTGCGGGCCAATTCGCTTGGCCACCTGGAGCAGATCGAAAGCTACGCCCCTGGCCATTAGGTCGGGTTTGGAAGCATAAACTACACGGCGGATATCCGCGGGGATTTGATCTTCGACGGATTCGATCCACAACCAAGCGCGCCGCACTGTCTCGAGGGGCATGATCTAGCTCTGCCGCCGAAACAATGCCCTGGAGGCCGCACACGCACCGGTTCCGACCCTTAATTCGGAGCCTATTGCGCCAATCGAGGATGAGCGGTTGGACGTCACCTCGGGGGCTGCAATCTCAAAGGCGATCGAGCCGAACGGCAGCCCCGTACTCTGCATGACCCGTGACTCCGAGGATCCGGATTCCTCTCCGGACTCCGAACCCCCCGCACCCCTGCCGATTGAATCCGATTGGGCGCCGATCATGGAGTTCACCGCCGCGGACATCTTTCCGCACTCGCCCTTCGGCGACATCCTGAACTCGCTAAAGTCTCTCTCTCTTTATCGGGAGAGCCCTAGCCGTACTATGGTCAGCAAGGATGGGATACGGACGATGAATAAATTCAAAGCCCACCCACCACCCACTTCGTAGCCACTGTCGACGAATTAACCGACATGCTCGACTTCGACTCCGAAGACATCAAAGGTATGGACAACGATGCATGAGATGAACAGGAACCAGCACCCGTAGGGCGCTGGAAGGCCACCTCGTCGTATGACATATATATGGTGGACGCTCCAAAAGATGGATATGGCGATGGAAAAACAGGAGATGATGCTTCTAAGAAACATCCCAAACACCAACGTCAGCGGCGCCGCTCTAAATCCCGCCAAAGCAAAAACGGTGATTCCGGCACCGGAGATAATACTACTCCGGATAGCGCTGAAGAACACCCTCTCCAGCAAGACTCGGCACAGGAAAATGGAGAAGCCAGCCCTCATGAAAGGGTGGCAGACCGAGAGGTTGAGGACGATAACTATATGCCTCCCTCCCAAGACGAGGCAAGCCTCGACGACGAGAATTCGTCGTACCATCAGACCCCGCCGAACAAGAGCGTTTCAAACGCAGGCTTTTAGCCATGGCAAGCAGCCTCAAGAGAAAGCAACAACAGCTTAGAGCTGATCAAGATTTGCTAGCTGACAGATAGACTGAAGTCCTTGCGGCCGAAGAGCATGAACTCGAACGCCCCTCCAAGCGTTACCCAAAGCGCAGGCTGCTACCCCGATTAGAGGAGGAAGCACCTACATCACCAGCGCATGACAAGGCCGACCGGCCACCTCGTGGCCGCGATAGAGAGGCCTCTAAGCCTTCCACTCAAGCCATGCCCCGACGCCGCTCAAAACATGCTAAGGCACGGGAAAACGCGCCAGACCTGCGAGATATGCTGGAGGACAAGGCAAGGCAAACAAGATCGATCTACGGATCGCACGGGCGCCCATGGCATGTGACGGTGATCGTCACTCCGGATATGATAAATCTGGCCGGGCCGAACACAATGGACAAAGCTCCTCTGAGCTGCGCCGTGATATAGCCCAGTATAGAGGCGCCGCACACCCACTATGCTTCACAGATGAAGTAATGGATCATAAAATCCCTGAGGGCTTCAAACCCATAAACATCGAATCATACGATGGCACAACAGATCCAACAGTATGGATCGAGGATTATCTCCTTCATATCCACATGGCCCGCGGTGATGATCTACATGCCATCAAATACCTCCCACTCAAACTTAAGGGACCGGCCCGACATTGGCTCAACAGCTTGCCAGCAGACTCAATCGGTTCTTGGGAGGACCTGGAAGCCAAATTCCTCGACAACTTCCAGGGCACTTATGTACGACCACCGGATGCCGATGACCTAAGCCACATAATTCAGCAGCCAGAGGAATCGGCCAGGCAATTCTGGACATGGTTCCTAACAAACAAAAAACCAGATAGTTGACTGTCCGGACACTGAGGCCCTAGCAGCCTTCAAGCATAATATCCGCGACGAGTGGCTTGCCCGGCACCTGGGACAGGAAGAGCCGAAATCTATGGCAGCCCTCACGACACTCATGACCCGCTTTTGCGCGGGAGAAGATAGCTGGCTTGCTCGCAGCAACAACTTAACCAAGAACCTTGGCAATTCGGATACCAAGGACAAAAGCGGCAGGTCGCGCCGGAACAAGCAAAAGCGCCATGTTAACAGCAACAGCAACGAGGACACGGCAGTAAACGCCGGATTCAGAGGCTATAAATCCGGTCAGCGGAAAAAGCCATTCAAAAAGAATACTCAGGGCCCGTCTAGTTTGGACCGAATACTCGACCGCTTGTGCCAGATACATGGCACCCCCGAAAGGCCAGCAAATCACACCAACAGGGATTGTTGGGTGTTCAAGCAGGCAGGCAAGTTAAGAGTCGAAAATAGAGACAAGGGGCTACATAGCGATGACGAGGAGGAGCCCAGGCCGCTGAACAGCAGTGAACAGAAGGGTTTTCCCCCACAGGTGCGGACGGTGAACATGATATACGCAACCCACATTCCCAAGAGGGAGCGGAAGCGTGCGCTACGAGACGTATACGCGCTAGAGCCAGTCGCTCCAAAGTTCAACCCATGGTCCTCCTGCCCGATCACCTTTGATCGAAGGGACCATCCCAGTAGCATCTGTCATGGCAGGTTTGCCGCATTGGTTCTTGACCCAATTATCGACGGATTTCAACTCACTAGAGTCCTCATGGATGGCGGCAGCAGCCTGAACCTGCTTTACCAGGATACAGTGCGGAAAATGGGCATCGATCCCTCGAGGATCAAGCCCACAAAAACGACCTTTAAAGGCGTTGTACCAGGTGTAGAGGCCAGCTGCACAGGCTCAGTAACACTTGAAGTGGTCTTCGGATCTCCGGACAATTTCCGAAGCGAAGAGTTAATCTTCGATATAGTCCCGTTTCACAGTGGCTATCACGCCCTGCTCGGGCGAACCGCATTTGCAAAGTTCAATGCGGTGCTGCACTACGCATATCTCAAGCTCAAGATGCCAGGCCCTCGAGGAGTAATTACGGTCAATGGAAACACCGAGCGCTCCCTCCGAACGGAGGAGCACACGGCGGCCCTCGCAGCAAAAGTACAAAGCAGCCTTCTTAGGCAATTCTCCAGTCAAGCCGTTAAAAAGCCAGACACTACCAAGCGCGCCCAGAGTAACATACAACAAGACCACCTGGCACGTTCTGAGCAGGCGTAGCAGTGCGGCCCCAACCCCAGCCCTCGCGACATAGCGATACCAGTGCTTCGCATACATAACTACGCTCTTGAAATACCATGGGCACAGGGGAAGGGGCACAATAATGGCAAGCCCAAAATACGGCCTAAAACGTACTAGGGGCTGCCAATTTTTCTTCTTCTTACTTTCAGGACTCCATACTTCGGACGACCTGTTCGGCAATTCAACTACCGCACAAACGATGCAAGACCCAGGGAAGCAGACAAGCCATGCCGCACTATGGAACCCCCAGGTGGTCTCTGTTACGAGCAGTATACCTGTTTTGAATACAATTCCGCGGCCTGCCCCTGGCAAGGACATGTTAAATAGTCCTATATCTTTTGCTTATCGCACTATTTGTATCGTTCTGCTTTGATAGCAGCCTCTTTATAAACGATGCATAGCTTTTTGTCTATTTTTTTGCATTATCCTCTTTTTATATATATGTTCATTAATGACATGTGGCACCCATACACTGTGGTACGGCAAATACACCAGGGGCTTCAGTACCCCTTAATATGGTGTAAGAAGTCCGAACACTTCATAAGTGCGGCACCCCGAACTTATAGAACTATATGCATCGGCTCCGAATAATGATTTGGGTCAATAGTTGGGTTTGCCCGGCTCCTATGTTTTGGTGCCTTACATTCCGCTATATCGGGTAAGGTCGCACTAGGAGAACCACTGCGATTGTGCCCCAGTTGAGCTGGGCTGAGCACCTCAGTGGAGAAAGCTAAAACTAACTGTCATGATGAGGCGAGAGACCGGTCGTTGTTCGAGAGGTTTTCGAGTCCCTAAAGACTTATGCCGCTTCGAGCGAGGAGCCGGCTTTGTCTGGCCAAGGCATGGATAGCGCCCCGAACTCGGTCTTCCGAACTAGGGGCTTCGCCGAAATTTAAAATTATAAAGTTCTATGGCTAAGTGAGAGTGTTCAAGCATTATAGTCCGATTGCCTGGTTCGTCGTGCTGAGCGCCTCCCTCGAAGGACCCAAACATGGGAAAAGGAGCGCTCAGGTTTATCCCGAACACCCCAGCACTAGTGGCATGGGGGCGGAAGCCGACGACTGGCCATCTCTCAATTTTTTGATAAACGGCCGCATAGAAAATAATATTTTAAATTCAACAAGCTTGCTTAGCGCATATGAACAAGTTTTCAGCGCACAGGATAAACACAAGCGAGTTCATTCAAAAATTACATCCTTGGTGCATTCATCCGCCACAAGGCGGGCACCCGCAAGAACATCCTTATAGTAGTTCTCGGGCTTGCGATGCTCCTTCCCCGGCGGCGGCCCGTCCCTCACAAGCTTCTCACCGTCCAGCTTACCCCAGTGCACCTTTGCACGGGCAAGGGCCCTACGGGCACCTTCGATGCAGACGGGGCGCTTGATGACTTCAAGCCTTGGACAGGCCTCCATCAGCCGCTGCACCAGCCCGAAGTAGCCCCCTGGCAGGGCCTCTCCAGGCCACAGCCGAACTATGAAGCCCTTCATGGACTGTTCGGCCGCCTTGTGGAGCTCGACCAGCTGCTTCAGCTGGTCGCTCAAGGGCACAGGGTGTCCGGCCTCAGCATACTGAGACCCGAACACCTTCTCCGTCGAGCTGCCCTCTTCGGATCGGTAGAATGCGGCGACATCGGATATGCTGCGGGGAAGATCTGCGAATGCCCCTGGAGAGCTCCGGATTCGGGTAAGTAACAAGTAGTTTACTTTTATATTTCTGCTTTGCATAAAAAATGCCTTACCCGCCGCTATCTTTTTCATCTCCTCCAACTCTTGGAGGGCCTTCTGGGCTTCGGCCTTGGCAGACTTGGCAGTCTTGACAGCCGCGGCGAGCTCGGACGCTCGCGTTTTAGAGTCAACCTCCAAACTCTCATGTTTTTTCAAGAGAGCCTGAAGCTCTTGCTGCGCCTCGCCGACCTGTGCCTCAAATTTCTCTCGCTCGGAGCGCTCCATGGCCGCTCTCTTCTCGGCCTCGGACACCGCCTGCTTAAGGGTCGCCACCTCAGTCGTGGCCCCTACAATAAGCAGTACAATCCTGTTATTTTTTGCAATCACGTCTTTTTATAGGCACTTTCTCTGTAAGGTATCTCTTACCTTCTTTCTCCTCGAGCTGCCGCTTGGCAAGGCCGAGCTCTTGCTCGGTCCGCTCGAGGCCCTGTTTTTGGGCACCCACCTCCGCAGTCAGTGCGGCGGTGGCTAGCAGCGAAGCCTGCATACGCATATTGACTCTTTTTTTGTTAGACTCCTGCGAAATTTAATAGATCCCCTATTCGGCTTTTCTTTCCGAATGCCAAACAGAGCATCAGGGGCTACAGTCTATGCGGTAATATTTTTACATATTTTTACCTACCTCGAATCCTGTTAAAAGGCTAGCACAAGCTTCAGTCAGTCCGCTCTAGGCGGACTGAACCTTCTGGATCACCGTACTCATGACAGTACGATGCTCCTCATCGATGGAGGCGTCCTTAAGCACCTCCAGTAGATTACTCGGCGCCTCCAGTTGGACGGAGGCCGCCGGCTCATTAGGCTTGCTCCTCTTGACAGGAGTTCGCCTGCCGCGGTTCGGAACCGTTGAAGACTCCGGCGCGGTGTCCGGCTCAAAGCCGGACTTGAAGCCCTGGGGGGGTCTTGTCCCCTTTACTCCTGGGGTCCGGGAGGTCACCTTGCGGCTCCTCCAGGACCACCTCCTCCTGCCCCAGAGCTTGTTGCGACGCCACTTCGGCGTCGTCCACAGTGCGGGGGGAGACAGCGGGCGGAACTGAGTTCACGTCCGATGAATCCAGGGAGCCGCTCGACAACTCGTCGAGTCCGGCCTGGGGCGGGCAGCATAATTATGTTCAACATTAAAGGAAAGCTGTGCGACAAAGGAACATCATGAGTTATTCTGGTATCCGAATACTTACGATTTCGCCGAACGCTTGGTCCTGTCCGGCCACTCCTCGTCGTCCTCGTTGGCGTTGGGGGAGTAGTCCGGCGGACGGGTCTTCCTCCTCTTGGACCCTTCGGCCTCCCCCATTGGGGCGGCCTTCCTTTTCTTTCCTCCCCCCGCTGGAGGGGGAGAGGTTTCTTCTTCCTCCTCCTCATTCTCACGGGAGGAGAGCGTCTCGGACTCGTCGGGCGACGAGTCCGACACCACCATATTACGGGCACTCTTTCGAGTCCTCGTGGCCTTCTTCTTCTTGGCCTTCTTCTCCGGCACCACATAAGGTGCCGGAACCTGCAGCTTCACTAGGAGAGCAGGGGCAGGGTCTTCAGGCAAGGGAGCCGGACAGTTAATCGGTCCGGACTTCGCCTGCCAAGCCTGTCAAAGGTGAGGGAGTTTAGATCCCGCATAGAGTCAAACTATGAAAAAACATAACATCCTGTAAAAGGTGAAAATAGCTTACCTCGCTAGCATGACACTGCGAGCTGTATCCGCGGTCCTCGGAAGCGGATGCGGGAGCCTCGGCGCCCTTGGTTAGCACCTTCCAGACGTCTTCATACGTCGTGTCGAAGAGCCTATTGAGGGTTTGGTGCTGCGCCAGGTCGAACTCCCACAGATTAAAGTCCCGTTGTTGACACGGGAGGATCCGGCGGACGAGCATAACCTGGACTACATTGACAAGCTTGATCGGCTTGTTCACCAGGGACTGGATGCATGTTTGCAGTCCGTCACCTCTTTTTCGTCACCCCATGACAGACCCGTCCCTTTCCAGGACATAAGCCGCGTGGGGGGTCCGAATCAGAACTCAGGGGCTGCGATCCATTTCGGATCGCGTGGCTCGGTGATGTAAAACCACCAGGATTGCCATCCCTTTAGGGTCTCCACGAAGGAGCCCTCGAGCCATAGGACGTTGGCCATCTTGCCCGCCATGGCGCCTCCGCACTCGGCCTGGCTGCCGTGCACCACCTTGGGCTTGACGTTGAAGGTCTTAAGCCAGAGGCCGAAATGGGGCCGGATGCGGTGGAAAGCCTCGCACACGACGATAAACACCGAGATGTTGAGGACGAAGTTCGGGGCCAGATCGTGGAAATCCAGGCCATAGTAGAACATGAGCCCCCGGACAAATGGGTGGAGTGGAAAACCCAGTCCGCGGAGGAAGTGGGGAAGGAAAACTACCCTCTCATGGGGCCTTGGGGTGGGGAGAAGCTGCCCCTCCTCGGGAAGCCGGTGCGCGATGTCTTTGGACAAGTATCCGGCCTTCCTCAGCTTTTTGACATGGCCCTCCATGACGGAGGAGACCATCCACTTGCCTCCCGCTCCGGACATTGCTGGAGAAGTTTGAGGTGGGAAGTGCGGGCTTGGGCATTGGAGCTCGGGTGCGCAGAAGATGGATAGGAAAAGGAGGAAGAAGGCGTAGGTAAGAAGGTGGATCCTTATCCCCTTATATGGGCGGATGCGGCTATGTGTCCCCACCAGCCTAGTAAAACTCGCTTGCCTCCCAAGCGCCGTGATAAATGGCGCGGTTGGGTTACCCACGTCCGTATTGATGAGAATCCCGTAAATGCGGGACACGATCTCTGCTTTGACAAGACATGCCAAGGAAACCGCCTTGCAAAACACGCTGAGGTGGAGAAGTGAAAAGGATTCGAGTAAAAAACTTGGACGTAGTGTGATGACACACTGCGGGACACGTCAGCAGATTTGATTTGTGTTAATATTATTCTCTCTATGGCAATATGTGGAAACTTATTTTGTAGAGCTGGACATTATCCTTGGTGTTTAAAATCTTCTTGAAGAACTTGGAGGAGGAACCCGCCTTGCAATGCCGAAGACAATCTGCGCGCCGGACTCGTCGTCATTGAAGCCTGGTTTAGGGGCTACTGAGGGAGTCCTGGATTAGGGGGTGTTCGGATAGCCGGACAATACCATCGGCCAGACTCCTGGACTATGAAGATACAAGATTGAAGACTTCGTCCCGTGTCCGGAAGGGACTTTCCTTGGCGTGGAAGGCAAGCTTGGCGATGCGGATATTCAAGATCTGCTACCATTGTAACCGACTTTGTGTAACCCTAATCCTATCCGGTGTCTATATAAACTGGAGGGTTCTAGTCTGTAGGACAACTTCATCATACAACAATCATACCATAGGCTAGCTTCTAGGGTTTAGCCTCCTTGATCTCGTGGTAGATCTACTCTTGTACTACCCATATCATCAATATTAATCAAGCAGGAGTAGGGTTTTACCTCCATCGAGAGGGCCCGAACCTGGGTAAACTTCGTGTCCCTTGTCTCCTGTTACCATCCGGCCTAGACGCACAGTTCGGGACCCCCTACCCGAGATCCGCCGGTTTTGACACCGACACCGACACCTTCCTCAACCCTACCGGAGTAGCTTCGCCTATACCATTCTCAACCCTATCGGGGCCGCTTTGCCAACTCACAAGTCCACGGCCTCAGATCCGCTTCCTCGCACTCTCATCCAACCTACCGGAGCAGCTTCTGACGCCCCATCCACGGACGCATATCCGCATCGTCGACACCACCCTTAACCCAACCACCGGTGCAGCTTCTGGCGCCCCGTCCACAGCCACAGATCCGCATCGTCGACACCATCCTTAACCCAACCACCGGAGCAGCTTGTGACACCCCATCCACGGCCGCAGATCCGCGTCGTCAACACCATCCTTAACCCAACCACCGGACCAGCTTCACCTACGCCCTCGTCCACGGCCACAGATCCGCTTTTCCCACATCGTAGTCCACCCTACCAGAGCCGCTCCACAAACACCCTACTCGACGGTTCTAGATCTCCTTACCGGACCCCAACAGCCAGCGTTGCATCATCACCCTCGATGTTTCTAACCTGATTCCCACCTTCTGGAGAGATGCCAAGCACCCGCCACGGCCTAGGTACTTGTCACCTGTAAACCCGTCCAGCATCACCTGCCCGATGTACTTCAAATATACTAACCGGTCGCTGTTACCTGTTATGCAGCTGGCAAAAACTATAAGGACAATGTTTCTTCTGGATCTAACAGCTTGGCCAACCAAGATCCTGGACTGAGGAATTGCTATGATCTTGTAAGCGCGTCTCTCTCTTTCTTGTATTGTTCTGTGCCCGCCAGCGTGCTTTGCTAGGATTTTTGACCAGTAATCCCTTTGTGCAGACAATGATTTCTACTACTGGCTGCTAAATTAGATATGTAGATGTCATACATGATACTACCTCGTACCTCTGTTCCTAAATATAAGTCTTTCTAGAGATTCCACTATAGGCTACATACGGAGCAAAATGAGTGAATCTACACTCGAAAATGCATCTATATACATCTGTATGTGGTCCATACTGGAATCTCTACAAAGACATATATTTAGGAACAGGGGCAGTACATTACACAAAATCGTAAGTGGCATGTAGGAATTCCAGTGCACTACATTAGGCTCCCTTAGAGTGCCTGCTAGTCCAGCATACAGAGTCATGGCTAGTTTATTGTATGCACACAATCGTTAATTGGTGGTTTAAATATGCACAAGGGATATCCAATGTAGTATCATGTAGAGATGTCTGAAATTAGCCGTGTCAACTTGCAGATAAGGTTACACAATGAATAAGTACAAGATGTATGTGGCAATTTCATGGAACATCGCGAAAAAAGGAGAGGCAGGGGTGAGCCTATATAGTGTGCTATGGTACGTCACTCCTCCATTGCAATCATCGTGACATGTTATTTGTATGCCAGTTCTATTAGCCAAGTTTCTTAGGGACAATTATTATGAGTTATCCTAAGAAAATAAGCACCTGTGAATATAAGCTCCATGTAATAAGCCAACCAGTTCTTTTCATTGCGTTTTCAGCTTATCTTTGGTATGATCAGTGGAAAGTCTAGATTGCATTATATTTTTTTCATTTTGCTGCCCATATGGAAATTAATTTGACTTGCAAACATCACAAATTGAACCCAGTGCAGTAATTAATATGATAGGAAAACAGACCATCACTATTTCACTACTAGGAAAAGGGCTATAGATGGAATTGACACTAATGGCGCACTAGACATGTGGTGCGCCATTACTATATACTAAGGCGCACCATGTGTTGGTACGCCATTAGTATCCAAATACTAATGGCGCACCACATCCACGGTGCGCCATTAGTAAAAAAAATTATTTTTTTTCAAAACTACTAATGGCGCACCGTGGGAGTGGTGCGCCATTACTAGTTGAACTAGTAATGGCGCACCACATCCACGGTGCGCCATTAGTAATAACAATTTTTTTTAAAAAAAATTCAAAACTACTAATGGCGCACCATGGGAGTGGTGCGCCATTACTAGTTAAACTAGTAATGGCGCACCATGCCACAGTGCGCCATTAGTAACTTGGCCCAAACATTCGCCCGAATGCACCCCCCCCCCCCCGGTGGACCGCCTTTTCAGTTTCAAAAAAATAAAATAAAATGATAGAAATGTCAAAAAAATAAAAGAAAATAAGATTCCCATGTGATATGTGGTCTAGTTGTTAGCAAAATTTACAAACATGAATTTTCGACTTTTTTGCAAAATCTCTCGAGAATTTGTAAAAATGGGCAAAACTTTTGCGTACGAACTCGGATGAAAAAGTTTTTTATATGAAAAATCATCTACTCGTTAAACATTTTCAAAATCCTCAAAAACCTAACAGGAAAAAAGATATGGGGCTTTTAAGATCTGGATAGGCAAAAAAATACAAAAAAATTCAAAAAATTCCAAACTTACTAATGGCGCACCTACCCATGGTGCGCCATTACTATCTTCCCGCCTTCAAAATTCAAAATAAGTCAAAATAATAAAAATAAAAAGTTACTAATGGCGCACCTGCCCATGGTGCGCCATTAGTATCTTCCCGCCTTCAAAATTCAAAATAAATAAAAAAAATAAAAAAGTTAGTAATGGCGCACCTGCCCGCGGTGCGCCATTACTATGCCGTATATATGGCTGGGCGTGGTCCTCTCCTCCTTACCTCTTCACTCTTCTCCTCCACTCCACCTCTCCTCCACTCCATCTCCTCCTCTCCTCCACTCTATCTTCCCTTCTCTCCTCCACCATACTACCCTCCTCCTGTCCGGCGACCTCCTGCTCCTCCTCTCCGGCGACCTCCTCCTCCCTCCTCTCCTCCCCTTCCCTCCCCTCACAGTTTCTCCTTCCTCCTCTCCGGTGAGCTCCTCCTCCCTCCTCTCTGGTGAGCTCCTCCTCCCTCCCTCCTCTCCGGTGAGCTCCTCCTCCCTCCTCTACTCCCATCCCCTCATGGTTTCTCCTTCATCCTCTCTGATGCTCAGGTGAACTCCTCTTCGGCGACCTCCTCCTCCTCCTCTTCAGCGAAGTAGGCGAGCGCTTCTCTGGTGACCTCCTCCTCCTCCTCTCCGGCGAACTCCTCTCTGGCGAACTCCTCTCCGGCAAAAGAACATACAAGATCCAAAAACAGGAACAAAATTTGAAATAATATCGTGCCAAAAAACGAGCAAAAAACGAGAAAAAAATGGGCAAAAAATTCACGATCCAGATCCAAATTCAAAATTCAAAAATAGCAATGGCGCACGGTGGGGGTTAGACGGTGCGTCACTAGAATTTTCTCGCCTTCAAAATTCAAAAATACTAATGGCTCACCAGTGGGCTGTACTAATGGCGCACCAGTGGCCTATACTAATGGCGCACCATGGCCTATACTAATGGCGCACCAGTGGTGCGCCATTAGTATACCATTAGTATACCAGATACTAATGGCGCACCAATGGTGCGCCATTAGTAAAAAATTCTAGTGGCATGATACTAATGGCGCACCGGTAGTGCGCCATTAGTAGGCAAAACCGGTGCGCCATTAGTAGGCCTTTTCCTTGTAGTGTTTGCTCAAAATGCAAATACAAAGATACCATCTACTTGGCACAATCTACTTTGGTCAATGTTTTCCATAGAGATCCCATTGCCTAATTTAAATGAAGAATGCATGACCCACATTTAAATGAAGAACAATTATTTATTGAAATGCGATGGTCCAAGTGGCTGGTTATTATCGTATAGCAGCACCACCTGAAAGCATCATATAGCAGCAACAGCTCATAGCAACTCATCATACAGCAGCACCAGTCTGCTATTCATCATATACCAGTAGCAGATCATAGCAATTGATCATATAGCAGCAGCAAGAGCAGCTCATAGCAATTCATCATGTAGTAGCAGCAGAAGTAGCTCATAGCAATTCAGCATATAGCAGCAGCAGGAGCATCTTGTAGCAACTCATCATATAGCAGCAGCAGGAGAAGCTTGTAGCAACTCATCATATAGCAGCAGTAGCTCATAGCAATTCATCATATAGAAGCAGCAGCTCATAGCAACTCATCATACAGCAGCAGCAATTCATCATATAGCAGCAGCGGGAGCAGCTCATAGCAATGCATCATATAGCAGCAGCAGAAGCAGCTCATAGCAATTCATCGTATAGTGGATCAGAATGAAAATTTGGCAAAAATCAGAGGAGCTCCTCACCTTGTTGGATGAGCTCATCCTTCAACAGCACCTCAAGGCCATGGCCTGGGAGGAGGGGAGGGGGAATAAGGTGCCTTCTGCCGCAGTGTGGCATCAGCCGTAGTTGTGCAGCGCCCGCCGAAGTAGTGCGTTGGACGAACCACAGTGGAGCAGCTGCTGGAGACCATGAGAATGAGGGGCGGTGCCAGAGGGAGGATCAGCCAGGGAGATTTGCCCCTACCCGCCGGCCATGTAGCCTAGCTGGACATAGCATCGCCGAGGACCAGGCCAGATGGGACTAGTGGCGATGGCTCGCTCGAGGAACCCTAGTGCTATAGGCAAGGGATCGAGGTAGAGGGAAAGGGGAGAGGAGATGCAAGCGGGCAGGGCAATGAATGCTTGCGTGTTTGTTTTTACTTGAGAGTCAGGTGTGACATGGGCGTTAGCAGTTGCATTTTGAGTGTAATATAGGCAGACAACAGAGTCATTTCATTATTCCCCTTCCCTTCAATTTTTAGTAAGGTTCTACCCGAAACACCCCCCTCCAAAGAGAAATTAGTTAAGCCCAAGCCCATAACTCAAAAATGACTTCTTTACATCTTTTATGGCTTATTTTGACAATATGCCGTGAAAAGGCGGAATCGAACTGGCCCTTAACCTGCAATTCAATTGTGCGTGCAATGATGAATCACTCCTGCCTACTATCTGTACATTTAGGCATCATCATACATGGCATAACCTAATACATGTGCATTCCATTGTAGAATCTGGAATATGAAATGTTTATGTTAGTTCATACGTTGCACATGATGTTTAAATGCCCCTTAAATCTGGTCAGTCAAATGATGGTCTTTAAGCCTCCTTCTTTCCTTCTTTTCTTGATATGTAAGATTTGCTCACACATCTGTTCAATTTCTTGTTTGCATCAGCCAGCCATACTAGGACTTTTTTCTTTGATTACTTGTTGTTCTTGACCTAACACTCTAACAGAGCTTGTCAACTATTTAAACACTAAGGGCTGCTATAGTGGGGCCTTGTCTAACTCATAGGTGACATAAAGGTTTGGCTGTACACTACAGTAGGCTCTCCAAGAGTACCTGGAGATCCAGTTCGAAGGTATGCCTAGTTTTTACATAGTGCAGACATAGTAAATGCTCATTTCATTGTGTGCAAGTGCAAGAGATGCGGCATGTTTCATTATGTGGTGTTGTTTTGTTTTAATCTCATCCTTTTGTGTCCACAGACTGGAAAGTATGCATATTTATCTTCCAAGGAGACGAGTAACTAGTTTGTGTCACCTTGCAGAGGGGGTGCAATGAAGATAAGATTGAGGATTTCCAAGTACAAGATGTTAGGAAGGAGCCTTGCAAGAGAAGTAGGAGCTGCGCTGAGCCTCTTCAACCTGCTAAGGTAAGTCACTGTATGCAACTCAATAGTTCAATTCCTTGTTTGTTTCAGGCATAGTTAATTTTCTCTTTTCAATTGCTTTATTTGTCCTCTGTTAATGAGATGCCCAAATAATCATGCCTGATGTTCGGTACTTGTATCACTATTAGTTGACATAATTAAAGGCCTTACCATTTAATTACTCTGCCGAAGTGTGCCTGAAGCTTTGAAGTCTATTAACCAACTATTATTGCATGAGGCTCACAATCTAGTTTATACTATGCTAATGATTGCATAGTTTTGCCTGCTGTAGTATGTTTTTATGAAACCCTCTGCTGTTCATTATGCTCCCTAAGACTTTAATTGAGGCACAGAATGGCCAACTGCTTGCTTACTTATAGGCAACGTGCTGTCTAAATTTGTAACTTGTTTGTGTTTTTGATTGGGCCCCAACATCATGCTCCTCTGGTGAGCTAAGAGGGATTTCTGTATGCAGGCTGCACAGACTATCTTTTTTATAATTTTTTAAATATCATCTCCTTATGCTTCATGACGTGTAACAATTTTTTTTGAAAGTGACATGTAACATTATTGTTAGTCCTGTTTTGCCATGTAGTACAAAATAGTATCTTGTTCGCTTCATTGTTGTAACTATATTTTTGCCCTAGTCATGTGTACTTACAGAAACATTTCAGGATGAAGTGACATCAACACAAAGATCTGCGAGCAGTGTGGCATGGCCGTTACCGAATGATTATGGATTGGAATTGGAATGTGCTGACGTTCTCGAGCATCAACTAGAGGTGACAAGACAACGTGTACATTATTGTCAACATATAATCAACAAGTTGAGACTGGACATGCAGGTATTAGATGCAGGAGTCAAAAAAATGAAACAAGACACTGAGGTAACCATGAAGTAATTGGAGATTTTGCAGACTGAAATTTGTGCTATCTGAATCCGGCCAATCCTATTTTCTGAAGAGATTATAGTTCAAATGGAGTTAAGTTGATGCGCGTCCATGATGTATGAGCTGTATTTGCCCAGTGTATGTAATTTGCTGTTTGTGTATGCTTTATTATCACCTGTGCCGAACCATAATGCCCAATGGGTATAATCGGCTGTAATTTCTTTATTGTATAGTGTAGGATTATTCTACCTTTCTGTGCCTTGATCTCTTTGTTGTATAGTGTATGCTTTTTAGAGGTGATAGTATTGAGTAGGATAATTCTTTGAATATGCTATACCATTTAAACGGGGGCCAACTTGCCCGACCATGGCTCTCATGGGCCGTCGGATCCATGGGCCTTCTACATCTCATAGAATCCATGGGCCTTGAACGTCTCGTAGGATCCATGGGCCTTCAATGTCTCGTAGGATCCATGGGCCTTGTACGTCTCGTAGGATCCATGGGCTGTCGACTCATTTATGGGTCTTGTACGGGCCTTTAATGGGCCGTAGACGGGCCTTTAATGGGTCGTAGATGGGCCTTTAATGGAAATCATACATTTTATGGGCTGACCATAACGGGCCGTTAATAGGCCGTATTTGGTGATGCTATGAAAATGTCCCAACAGACTAATGGTCCACAAACGGGCCGACTGTAATGACGGGCTAAATTTGGCCCACAAGCAGAAAATGACACTAACGGGCTGTAAGTAACCGAATGCTGCAAATGAGCCCAAGAATAAATGGGCCCTCAGAAGGCCGAAAGTTAACTTGGGCTGGAAACGTCCCAACGGAATAATGAGCCGTTAATGGGTATAAAGTGATACACTGTTCATTACGGGCCGGTTTCACCAGGGGCTGTTAATGGGTGTAAAGTAATACACTGTTCATTATGGGCCAGTTTCAACACAGGCTGCTAATGGGCCAAGAGTTACAAAGGGCCTCATATTGGCCGAAAGACATCATGGGCTATACATGGGCCAGAAGTGAAAACGGGCTGGAATCATATTGGACGGCCCAGATGACACTACTGGGCCTAATTCGGATAGGGCATAACGGGCCTTGGGTTAGCGGGCTGTAAATGGGCTATATGCGAACAGGCCGTTAACAGGCTTTCCATGGGCCGGCCCGCCAGCTTTTGACCAAGTCAAACGGGCCGGCCTTTTCACAGGAATGGGCCACTGTTGGGCCGTGCCACGTGTCGACGTATCATAGGCGCCTTATGTCCAGTGAGTGGATGACATCTGTCCCAACGATGAGCCGACACGTGTTTCCTCTAGCCAATGATGATTTTACATGTGGAAAATCCCCATTGGTCGGGGCTGTTAATGGGTTATCGGATCCAAAACCCGACCCGATAGCTTAACGGCGTTCCGTTACGATGGATGCCACGTGTCGGTCACCCTTGACGAAAGCACTTCTGTGATGCCTGATTTATCGTCATGGAAGTGGACACTTTCGTGATGATAATTTTGGTAATGTCATGGAACACTTCTACGACAGCACAGGTATTACTATGATTCTGTCATAAATTTGTCATGGATGTACATGCATGACAAAAAAGCGACCTACTGTGACAAACACGTATCATCACGGAAGTGTATTTTTTGTAGTGGTGTGTGTGAGAGAGAGAGAGAGGGAGAGAGAGAGAGACAGGGAGAGGAGCATCCGTAACACAACAACCATCTCTCTCGATTCGTCCGTCCCTCGCACGGTCGCATACAACACATGCATCAACGCGCACATTTTGACACCCTCACCCGACCCCTGCCCACCTCAAGGCCCGCACAATCTCTTCATGAATACCCATTTCTCTCCTTAGGTTTGTTTTCTCTCAATATCTGACACACATAAACACACACACACACACACAGACACACGCAGCACAACACACACACACACACTCCCCCGAGCACACAATTCATCCCCATCCAAGGTTATAATGGCGACCACTCTCGCTTGTGCTTCTTTGCACCCCAACATGCACAACACCTCAATCTTCAAAGAGGGCATCGAGCATATCGAAGACGGCGACCACACCATGCTAGAGAATGCGGGGTCATTTGGAAGCAGGGTGATGTGACGTCGGCTGACTAACTCCTCCCCCCACCCTCTCTCTCTCTCTCTCTCTCTTGCACAAAATTACCAACCCCTCTCTCCCCCGCACAAAATTGTCAATCCCGCAACCCACGAGATCCTTCCCCTCTCGTCCATGTTTTTCCAGGTCTCTCATCAAACATGTTGTCTCTTCTCCTTCCACGTATACAGAATCCAGATGCACACGCATCTCATGTATATTACATGTATCCATCTTTCTCACAGACCTAACTTCTTCCTGTCTCTTTCTCTCTCTATCTCTGTCTCGTTAGGTTTGTCTCCTAGTCTCTCGTCCACATACATACAATCTTTCCCGCCCTATCTGCTCCATCTTCAAAAGGTCTCTCTGCATGTTTCGTTCACACATTGGGATATGTCAAAATGTTGCTTCTATAATGGCCGATGTAGAGTTATGGTTGTTTTTGTTGCATCCTACAAAGTAATAACTATGAAATGCATTTAGATTCTCATTTGACTGGGATTATGTGAGTTTGAGCATGTTGTGAAGTACTATAGACCTTGTATACATCTTGGGATTCGACAATGATTGTAACTATTGAACTGTATAGACCATTACATTCGAAGTCAATAGCATAATATATTTATTTCACAATTTCAACAAATGATTAGTTCACTACAAACTAAGAAAACAAATGTGTACTGCCTCCATTTTTATTTAAGTCCGCGTATTAGCATTGGTCGAAGTCAAGTTTTGCAAACTCTCAGAAAGCTTATTACAAAAAATATTAACATATACAATAACAAATAAATACCATTAGATTCATTATTGAATGTACTTTCACATCATACATATTTGTTATGGTAAATGTTTATATTTTTCTATAAACTTGGTCAAACTTTAGGAAGTTTGACTTCGGTCAAACCTAATATGCAGAGTTTACTACTACTACTCGCTAGTTGCTTAGCCGAATCACTCAACACGCCACACGGGGAGTCCACTGTCACAAAATTTTGAGGTCGGCGGGAAAATCTCCCGTGACACTGATTCGAGCAGTGGGAAGTTACCATCATAGCCTTCGGAACAGGCCTACGGATGACGCTTGGTAGGGGGCTGTTTTCGTAACTTCAGGTTCACCCTACCCAGCCAACTCCACCCTGGCACCCAGAGTAGTACACCTGAATACTCCCCATTTTCTATCCCCACAGCAAAATAGACTTCTCCACGGCACCGCAGCCTTCGTGCTCCTCCCCTTCACATCGGCGCACTCGTCCACTGCAGCGCATCTGCCTCATCGACGACCTCGTACGCCGCACTAGAGCCGGTCCACCGTCATCGTCGTACACGGAGCCTCTTCCCCGGCATCGTCTTCCACGGTCTCGGATCTGCTTCCCGAAAGCCGACGCCAAGCGCAGAAGTACCACCGTCGTGGACAATGAACTGACTCCCGTTGCCGACCATGACTCACAGAGGCCGCCGCAACCATCGTTCTCCTCCTCGATTGGTAATGTGTGTATTGAATCACTTAGTAGTACATGTGCAGTTCCAATTTTGTTCATACCTACCCTTCAAATTTCCTGGGTGCTATTGTTCCCGTAAAAGTAATTGGTTATAGCCTCCATTGTCCAACAAAATATCAGCTTGTAATTGTGCGTCGCTCCTGTATCGCGCATGCATTTGTATGAGTAGTTTATCTTGTGAGAGAAAAGGATGAACGAGGGAAGGCCTTATTTGCAAATCTGGAGAGGGGTATGGGTATAATTTTTGCAAAATTCCCATTTGTTTCCTTCCTATCTGCCAGATATAAATCGGACGGCCTATATTACAAGAAAAAAAGTATAGAGAAAAAAAGTAGACAGTAAAGGAAGTAGAGATAAATATTAAATAGTAAATATAAAATAAATATAATAGTAGAGAAGAGAGTAGAGATAGCAGAGACATCGGGAAAGGATCGCGCACGCGCGGGTAAAAGCGGCCGGGCGTGCGCTAGTTTTGGCGCGCGGCGTCCGGCGCGCTTTATAAAATCCAACGCCCTCCCACCGCTCTGTGCCTTCCCACCGCTCTCTCCCCGCTCTGTGCCTCGCTAGCGCTCTCTCCCCGCTCTTTTTCGCCTCGCCGCCGCCGCGCCACCATGCCGCCGCGTCGCCGGGAAACTTGGGGATACCGCGGCATCCGCGCGCGCCCCTCCGGCGGCTTCTTCGCCGAGATCCGGTTCCGCGGGATGCGCCTTGGCCTTGGCAATTTCGACACCGCCAACGAGGCCGCCCGCGCGTACGACGCGGCTGTGTGGCGCCTCCGGTGGCCTCATAGAACATTGAACTTCCCCAACGTGCCGACGCGGGAGCGGGCGCAGGAGCTCGCGCCTCTGCCGCGGCTTAGCATCGACGAGGATCGTCGCGACAACCGGAGGCGGGAGCACCGTCTCGGCATCGCCGAGATGGATGAGGAAACCATGGCGCTATGGCGCCAACACTTCCCGCAGGACATCATCAACGAGCGTGAGTTCTACGCGCAAAGGAGGGCGGAGAGGGATAAGAGGAGGGCGGAGCGAGCCGCGTATCGTGAGGACAAGCGTAGGCGAAAAGCGGACGCTCAATTCAACATGAGGCTAGGAGCAGCGTCACCCTGGGAATCCAACGACGATCGGTATCTTCACACCTACAGTCAGACCTCGGAGGAGGACATCACCGAGGAGGAGTCGGACGACGAGGAGTAGTTGAATTATCTTCTTTTATCTATCTATGCTGAGAACTATCCTCTAATCTCTAGTATCTACTTCTCGATCTCAGCACTGTAAACGCTTTTTAAAGCGCCGCGCGTTGCAATTCTGTTGGAGATGCTCTACCATGGGAGACGAGTGCTTTAATGTTGCCCACAACATGCGCGAGTATTACTAGTAGTATATTTTTCTTGCCATGTTGAGATTTTAAAACCACGAGTGCGAACATGCAGAGGAGCAATGAAGACCAAACACGGGATATTTGGGACATCTTCAAGGAGCGTGGCAAGTTAAAGAGGAGCTGCACCGAACCTGTAAAACGAGCTTTGGTAAGTAACACCCTTTGAATTACTTTCGTGTAGCCTCGTGTTCTTCGATGTGTATATGTTGTAGTTTCTGTTTCTCTTAAGCGTGGTGTTCCTCGATGTGTATTAAGAAGAGTCTTAATCGTCCTAATGCTTTCGTTTCTAGCTTGATGTAGGAAGTGGGTGTTCTCACCTTGTAGTCTGTTTTTATTTTTTTCCTTTTGAATTCACTTCTCCGAGTTCTGTTTATCTGGCTTGTACTAAATGGATCTAGGTTGCTCTGAGTATCTATTATATATAAAAAGTACTTTATGGGCTAACCAGAAAAAATAAATTAGTCTAGAAATTACCACCAAAATTAGAAACATCTAACCGTTAATTTAATAGTCCAAAAAATATGCCCATTAGATTATATTTGAATTTAAAATTACCCACCATTGCCATTGTGTTATAAGATATAGTGGGAAAAAAACTTCCTCACGTCTACCTTTTTTTCCTTTAAAAAATCTTAACCTACCAAGGCCAACTTACGAACAGAAGAAGCGATCTAACAAAATCAGAAGAAACCTACGCTCAGGAACCCTAGCTTGCCTAAATCATCTTCACCGACATTGCCTTGGCAAAATACCACACGAACGATCCAGGCTTCCACGTATACATGCTTCCTCCTCTCAGGTCAGCAATCTAGGCTTCCACCCCTACGTATTTCCTCCTATCTCAGGTCTTTTTTTACTCAAGCAAATAGGACCGGAAGGCACATGTCGCCCGTCCAAGGTGGCTCACACAACAATATACAGCATGAGCAACGGCCCAAGCCAAGATAGGTATGTTAATCGCTTCTCCCAAACAATCCAACCTTGCACTGATCATTTGCATGTATTCTCTTTTGTTTTTGTTTCCAATAACATATAAACTAATCTCACGATCAATCTTACGGCCTATCACATATTCTTTACACCAATCTCACAATCAATCTCATGATTCCATAGACAAACTCATGATAGGTTAGACTTGTACCCATCATGATGTTGCTATTACAGTTACTCCAAATTAATATACACCACCATGATGGCTTTCCCTCAAAGAAGAAAAGGAAATCTCGCAAGCAAGTTCCCCCAATATCCTCAATTGCGCCATCGGTCGAGCGAGCCTCCAGTAAGTACCATCTACACAGATCGTGTAGAAATGACATATAGTTTAATATTTTCTCAAAAGCACCAACAGAAACAAAAGGTATGACAACATAATCAAATAAGCTTTTCATTCATGTCCTAAGTTTCCTTTGTGATTGTTCAGTGGTTATTATACATCAACTTTGCATCCTAGATTACAATCTTATCTTATTCCTACAGTTCAATCTTTTCCCAACAGCAAGAATAGAAATGACAGTACAATGCACACCTAAAAAATCTCTTATTTCTACTATGGTATTTATGCTTATGCAGGGCAAGTAATACAAAGAGATAGCTAGAGATGTAAGACTATATATGAAAAGAAAAATATGAAGAAAGAACAATCTAGAACCAGTGACAAAAACAAAATCAGTAATCAGTCAGGCTGGTATGACTAAGAGGTAAGTATCAAGGAAGTTCAATCAAGATCTACAATTTGGACATTCAAGAACTTGGTATTTCTTTTAGGGGCGTGTAAACGACTAAAAATAACACAAAGTGTATGACAGAAAAAACAAGGATAGAGAAAAAAACCACCAAATATGTAAGTTTTATCAAGTTTGTTTCAGTACCAACAAGAACAACTAGACAATATGAATTTTAAATTGATGCTGAATTAGGAAACTTGAATAGGACGTTGGAGAGGGCAGATATGGAAATTTGGAACGTAAGAAACCCAAGTTGCAAGTGAGTGATGTGATGCAATTTTCTGGTACGAAGAAAGAACTTCAGGTAGAGCGAGAACATGCCATCTTTCAGATTATGCTACCAACAGGCAAGGTTGACTTGCCACTATTGAGAGAGCCGCTGGATAACACAAAATTGCTAAGGAAACACAATGGAAAGAGGTGGAAAAACAACATGAAAAAAATTCAGATTGTACAAGTCCATGTTCGCTTTCATATCAATGGGAGGAAAGGTAGACATAAAAATAAACAATGGTCATGGACCTTATGTATTTGGAATGAATGGCTAAAAATACCACAAAATAGGAACGCTACTTCCTGAAGGTAAAGATAAAACACGCACAGCGTAGTTATGCACCTATGACCCTACAAATGAGGTAAAAATAGGATTAACGCGCCAGCATCAGAATTCACAAGGCATTCAACCAATCGTCATACTATCGAGGGCCTTAAAAATATGTTCGATAGCGATAATAGACTAGCAAAAACACTCAGAATGGCAATCAAAGTTGCAGGCTTGATTGTGAATGATACAATAGGGAATAGAAAAGGATGTGATATCATTGTTCAGTACAAAGATATAAGGCCGAGAAGAATATGAAAGAACCATTCATAATTCATGGCTATGCAGTATCCATTATTATTCCCCTATAGAGAAGACATAGAGGAAATATACATTAAATATTAAGGTAAGGTGCAAAATGCAAGAGAAAGCATGTAACAATTTTGGAATACTTTGAGAGTCATATACAACACCATACTAATCAATCAAAACACTTCCAGGTGTGTCAAAAGATTAAACTGCAGTTCAATGTGGATGCCCTTGCATGCATTTTGCAGTACAAACTGGACTGGATCAAAAGACACCAAGGAAACCTAAGAACGGAATTATATGGTGGCTTGCAAGAGGCAATAGAAAGAGAAGATACAAGAGGTGAGCAGGTGAAAGGATCGAGAAGAGGTGTCTAGAGGGGGGGTGATTAGACACTAAGTGCCAAAAGTTGCAGTTTTTAATATTCTTAAGTTTAGGTGGAGTTTAGGTACAAATTTAACACATACAATACATATCAAGCAAGCATGCAATGAGTATATGAGCAGCGGAAAGTAAAGCATGCAACTTGCAAGAATGTAAAGGGAAGGGTTTGGAGTATTCAAACGCAATTGGAGACATGGATGTTTTGGCGTGGTTCCGATAGGTGGTGCTATCATACATCCACGTTGATGGAGACTTCAACCCACGGAGGGTAACGGTTGCGCGAGTCCATGGAGGGCTCCACCCACGAAGGGTCCACGAAGAAGCAACCTTGTCTATTCCATCATGGCCGTCGCTCACGAAGGACTTGCCTCACTAGCGGTAGATCTTCACGAAGTAGGCGATCTCCTTGCCCTTACAAACTCCTTGGTTCAACGCCACAATCTTGTCGGAGGCTCCCAAGTGACACCTAGCCAATCTAGGAGACACCACTCTCCAAGAAGTAACAAATGGTGTGTTGATGATGAACTCCTTGCTCTTGTGCTTCAAATGATAGTCTCCCCAACACTCAACTCTCTCTCATAGGATTTGGATATGGTGGAAAGAAGATTTGAGTGGAAAGCAACTTGGGGAAGGCTAGAGATCAAGATTCATATGGTAGGAATGGAATATCTTGAGCTCAACACAAGTGTAGGTGGTTCTCTCTTAGAAAATAGGTATTGGAAGTGTAGATGTGTTCTGATGGCTCTCGCCACGAATGAAGAGTGGGTGGAGGGGTATATATAGCCTCCACACAAAATCTAACCGTTACACACAATCTGCCAAATTCGGTGGGACCGAATCATTAAACTCGGTCGGACCGATTTTAGCAAACCTAGTGACCGTTAGGATTTTCGGTGGGACTGAGATGCAACTCGGTAGGACCGATATGGTTAGGGTCAGGGCATAACGTAATCTCGGTGTGACCGATTACACAAACTCAGTGGGACCAATTTTGGTAATTAGCTAACCAGAGAGTTGGTCAGGCAAACTCGGTGAGACTGATTACACAAACTCGGTGGGACCGATTTTGGTAACAAGCTGACCAGAGAGTTTGCATTGTAATCTCGGTAGTACCGATTGCTCAAACTCGATGAGACTGATTTTGGCAATGGACATACACAGTGAGATTACAATCCCATCTCGGTGAGACCGAGATCCCTATCGGTGAAACCGACTTGCTAGGGTTTGAGGCAGTGGCTATGACAAGTGAAACTCGGTGGCGCCGGATAGAAAAAATCGATGGGGTCGAGTTTGACTTTTGGTTTAGGTCATATGTGGATGTGGGAAGATAGTTGAGGGTTTTGGATCATATCACTAAGCACATGAAGCAAGAGGATCATTAAGCAACACCTTGTCCCTCCTTGATAGTATTGGCTTTTCCTATAGACTCAATGTGATCTTGGATCACTAAAATATAAAATGTAGAGTCTTGATCTTGAAGCTTGAGCCAATCCTATGTCCTTCGCATCTTGAAGGAGTTCCACATCCTTTAGTCCATGCCACTTCATTGTTGAACTTATCTGAAACATACTAGGTAAAAAGTGTTAGTCCAACAAGAGATATGTTGACATTAATTACCAAAACCACCCAGGGAGCACTTGTGCTTTAAATCTCCCCCTTTTTGGTAATTTATGACAACATACATCAAAGCTTTAGATAAAAATATAGAGAATAGCAAGTAAAGCTTTGGAAAGACATGTAACAGGCATAGGCTCCCCCTACATGTATGCAATCATATGAATATTGAATATAGGAGCATGTGAATGCATAAGGATGACAGAGTTAGCAATGTGTTACATGTATCTTGGCTATATGCAACAGAGCAAATGGTGTAAGTATAAGAAATGTACCTTCATGCTCATGAGTCCTTCTTGCAAACAGTATGTACATCAGCAAGAACTTCTCATTCACATGACTGTGATGCATATACTTACCTTGTGGTCTTGAGTTGGCTTAGAATGGGATGAACCTGCGCAAACAAGGTTAGATAACACATATACACCTACTGACCAGAGCAAACAAGAGAAACCACTAGAGAACCAAGACTAGGATGACATGTAGAGTGAGTACTACATTGGATATAGACATGTCCGCAAAGATAAAAATATGCAATAATATCAGAGATTTCCTTCCCTTAGATGTCTTGCTCCCCCTGAATCTAACATGAGATATTGGAAGAAGATAGGGAACAGAAAATCAGAGCAATAGAAAATAAATAGCAGAGCTTGAGCTAAAGCAAGCAAACAAGTAAACATGTCTTTCCCCTCTTAAAGACATGTGACATCTTCTCTCCTCTTGAACACCAAGCATCTGGGGTCATTGATGATATTACTTCCTCTCCCCCTGAGTATTCTCTTTTTCTCCCCCTATAGGAAAGATTAAGCTTTGAGGTGATCTCTCTCTCCCCCTTTGACATCAATTTCCAAGAAGGGTCTTCTGGACATGTGATACAAATGGGTTGGTCCTTGAGTCACAGAGCAAAGCAGCATGTGTAACATGATGCTGGTAGAGGACAAGAATCATTGAGTGGAGCTGGAGCAAAACAGAAATCAGGAATGAGTGGCAAGTTGGTTTTCCTGTGATGAAATCAGTGACTCCAAGTTGTGTGCTTCGGTTGCACCGAAAGATTTCGGTTAGACCGAAGGAAACAAACCGGTGTGACCGAGTTCATCAGAGTGGAACCACTTGTCCTCTCACCTCACTAGACAAGTAAGATCTCACAAGGATTTGCAAGGAATTAACTGAAAGATTTGCAATGAATTGGATGCAGAAAATGCAGAACAAAAAGAAAAGAAAAGAAAAGAAACTTAAAGATCTAGATGAAGTTTTTTGTTTTTTTGTTTGAAAAGGGGAAACAAATATGCAAGGGAGAAATGCAATAACACAGAAAAGAACACAAGAGAACTTCATCTAGAATTGGGCGGCGACAAAGTCACCTATGTTAGAGTATATTGACTTAGGAGTCAAGTGAGAGCACTTGATCATAGGTCATACTCATCGTTTAAGCTCAAAATGGGATTACCAATTTTCGTTTAAGAATCTTGATGTATTCACATCTAGTCGAGTTGCTTTGGCTCATGACTTGGAGTAAAGCTTCTCTAAGATGGAATAACATACCTTGGGTGGTGGTATCGATCTTGCTCATGTAGTTGAACTTGTGTGGGTAGCTCAAGGTTGATGTAGTTCATCAAGAGTTGGGAGCACCACTTGGAGTTTGAGTTCATCTACCTACATGGGTTAGTCTTGCAAGGAAGAACACTTGTGTATCCAAAATGACAATTATAGGATTTAACATAGAATTTGTCAAAGGATATGTTTGAATGGCTTCGTGCTTCCTTGTCTTCAACCACCATTGAGTAGAGACTTGGTGATGTAGAGATTGCTCAAGATGTGAATGAGTTGCAATCTCATAGATTTAGATTCAACCAAGTACCTACACGGGTTAGATAACATGCAAGGTACAAATATATCCAAGACATAGGAATAGCATCATAAGAGCAATATCGAGGATTAGTCATAGGCTCATGCCTCACATGTATCAAATGGAGTTCCTACTCCAAGTTTGAAGCATCAATGGTGTTCAATTCACCTCTTAACCTGCAAAACACTTTCTCATCAAGTGGTTTAGTGAATATATCCGCCAATTGCTTATCGGTGCGAACATGCTTAACGTTAATGTCCCCTTTGGCAACATGATCTCGAATGAAATGATGACGAACTTCAGTGTGCTTAGATCGAGAGTGTTGCACGGGATTGTGAGCAATCTTAATAGCACTTTCATTGTCACATAGCAATGGAACATGTTTCACATATATCCCATAATCTTTAAGAGTTTGGGTCATCCAAAGTAATTTAGCACAACATGAACCAGCGGCAATGTATTCCACTTCGGCGGTGGATAAGGATACCGAGTTTTGTTTCTTGGAAGACCAAGACACTAGAGATCTACCAAGGAATTGACAAGTACCCGAAGAGGAATTTATATCAACCTTGTCTCCGGCATAGTCTGAATCGGAGTAGCCAACAAGATCAAAAGAGGACCTCTTAGGATACCAAATGCCAAAATTTGGTGTATGGATTAAGTATCTCACTATCCTTTTCACAACCTTAAGATGACATTCTTTAGGAGCATCTTGATATCATGCACACATGCACACACTTAGCATAATATCAGGACGAGAGGCACATAGATATAACAATGAACCAATCATAGAGCGATAAACTTTTTGATCAACCGGTTCACCATCATTGGTTAAATCAAGATGTCCACTAGTAGGCATGGGTGTAGTCATACCTTTGCATTCCTGCATATTGAACTTCTTGAATAAGTCTTTGGTGTACTTCATTTGTGAGACAAATGTACCTTCCTTAGTTTGCTTGATTTGCAAACCGAGAAAGAATTTGAGTTCACTCATCATAGACATCTCAAACTTCTCCGACATTAGCTTTCCAAACTTCTCACTAAAATGAGGGTTAGTTGAACCAAATATGATATCATCAACATAAATTTGGCACACAAATAGTTCTCCATCGACCCTTTTAGTAAAAAGAGTAGAATCAATTTTACCAATTTCAAAGCCTTTTTCAGTAAGGAACTCGGTCAAGCATTTAAACCATGCTCTAGGAGCTTGTTTAAGACCATAAAGGGCTTTGTGAAGTCTATAAACATGATTAGGTTTCTTAGGATTGACAAAGCCGACATCATGGTGTTTAAGACCATAAAGGGCTTTGTGAAGTTTGTAAACATGATTAGGTTTCTTAGGATTGACAAAGCCGGGGGGTTGCTTAACATAAACATCCTCCTCAATTTTGCCATTTAGAAAAGCACTTTTAATGTCCATTTGGTACAAGGTGACATCATGGTGATTAGCATAGGCAAGTAAGATGCGAATGGACTCAAGTCTAGCAATGGGAGCATATGTCTTACCATAGTCCATACCTTCAACTTGTGTATAGCCTTGGGCGACGAGATGTGCTTTGGTGTGAACCACTTGTCCATCTTCATCTTGCTTGTTGCGAAACACCCATTTGGTACCAATGATGTTGTGATTGTTGTCGGGCTTCTCGACCAATGTCCATACTTGATTTCTCTCAAAGTTGTGTAGCTCTTCATGCATAGTGTTTATCCAATCTGGATCCTTCAATGCTTCTTCAACCTTCATGGGTTCAATTTTAGAAATGAATGAGTAATGTTCACAAAAGTTAGCTAAGCGAGTTTTAGAGCGAGTAATTCTCCCGGTTTGGATATCATTGTAGATTTGTTTGACGGGGTGATCTTTGGAAATTCTTGCTCGAACTCGTGAAAGCTTTTGCTTGGGTCGGGGTGGAACATCCTCTTAATATTGCTCTTCTTCTTGGCCTTCTTCATTGTTGACGTTGTCGTTCTCTTGTCGTGGTGGAGATGGAGGTTGTTGATGTTCATCTTGGTGTACTTCCTTGTTTTCTTCATCTTGGTGTGTCCCACTTGTGGATGCTTCCGTATCAATTCTTGGTTCACCTTGTCGTGAGGTAGAAGCTTCCACTTGGATGGACGAGGTACTCTCCTTCATTTCCGTTGGACGAATCTTGCCAATGGACAAGTATTGAATTGCTTCCGAAGGGTCTTTGTCTCCTACATCAATTGGCAATTTATCTATTTGCGAGCCGTTAGATTCATCAAACTTCACATCTACCGTCTCTTCAACCTTTCGGGTGAAATTGTTGTAGACACGGTAAGTGTGAGAGTTTGAGCCATAACCAAGTAGGAAACCTTCATGAGATTTAGGAGCAAATTTAGAACGATGATGCTTATCAAGAATTTAGCAATTTGAGCCGAATACTCGAAAGTATCCAACTTGGGGTTTGTTACCGGTGAGGAGCTCGTATGCCGTCTTGCCGAGTAGCTTGTGAAGATACAAGCGATTGCATGACAAGCTGTCTCAACCACTTCTACCCAAAAGTGATTTGGCGTTTTGTACTCATCAAGCATCGTTCTTGCCATCGCGATAAGAGTCCGGTTCTTCCTCTCAATAACTCCATTTTGTTGAGGTGTATACGTAGCCGAGAACTCGTGTGAAATCCCTTCTTCGTCAAGAAAGGTCTCCACATTTCCGTTCTTGAACTCCGTTCCGTTGTCGCTCCGAACCTTCTTGATCTTCACGTCAAACTGATTTTGGGCCTTCCTAGCGAAGTTTTTGAAGATATTTTGGACCTGCGACTTGTCATCAAGAAAGAACACCCACGTAAATCTTGAAAAATCATCAACTATGACTAGCCAAATGAGTTACCACCGAGACTCATGTATGCATTTGGACCAAAGAGATCCATGTGAAGTAGCTCGAGTGGTCTTCTTGTGGTCATGATGTTCTTTGCGCGGTGACTTCCTCCAACTTGTTTCCCTGATTGACAAGCATTGCAGAGTCTATCCTTGTCAAATACGACATCTTTTATTCCAAGGATATGATCACCTTTAATAAGCTTATCAAGATTTCGCATTCCAACATGACCTAGTCTTCTATGCCACAACCAGCCTTTAGAAGATTTAACAATTAAGCAAGTTTTAGGTTGAGCCCTTATTGTGAAATCAACAATGTAAAGATATCCTCTACGTATACCGGTAAAGACCATTTTATGATTGTCTCTATGAAACACTTGGCAATCTACTTCAGTGAATAGGACATTGAAACCAAAATCCGCAAGTCTAGAAACTAAAAGTAAATTGTATCCAAGGGATTCAACGAGCATGACATTTTGTATGGAGCTATCGTGTGAGATGGCCACCTTACCAAGGCCAACCACCTTACCCTTTGAATTATCACCAAAGGTGACATATTTTCGAGGGCCGTCATTTTCAGCAAGCTCACGGAACATCTCTTCATCTCCGGTCATATGATCAGTACATCCACTATCAAGGACCCATTCCTTTCCTCCAGCCATGTAGCCACGAAGATTTGCCATAAGACAAAAATGCCTCATTGCATCATCAAGATCATAGTCACTATCGTCATCTTCATCATAGTATCCATGTTCAACATCATCTTGTGACTGATCAATTCCTAGAGAGGGTAATTCATTAGATAAATGATCATCACAATGGTTACCTTTATGAATTCTAATAGCTTCGGATATGATATCGCTAATGATTCCAACGTTTCCTTTAGCATGCATGAGATTGGTAAGCTGAAACAGACAATCACCAAAATTAGGATCACTAGAGTTCATCTTACTCAAAGCAATAGACTTACGGAGAATTTCGTCTAAATTCTTTAGGGAATAATCGGGAAGTCGATCCTCAAGAAATTTCCATATAGTATAGGCACAATTAAGAGTAGGCAAACTAGCAATCAAATTTTTGGGCAATCCTCTAATGATGAGCTCAACAGTTCTAAAATTGCGAATCATGTCAATATCTTCATCTAGGGTAGGGTGCAAAGGATCAATATGAGGTGCACAAGGACTAGCAATGTACTTGTTCAAATGATATTCATTGAAAATCTCAAGCATTTCATTTTTCCACTCATGAAAATACTCTCCATCAAGAATGGGCACTCTATGTATAAGACTCCCTAAAGTAGACACATCCATCTTCCTCCAAAGGTGTTTAAACCAAGGCAATGGAGACCAAAGCTCTGATACCAATTGAAAGGATCGAGAAGTGGTGTCTAGAGGGGGGGTGATTAGACACTAAGTGCCAAAAGTTGCAGTTTTTAATATTCTTAAGTTTAGGTGGAGTTTAGGCACAAATTTAACAAATACAATACATATCAAGCAAGCATGCAATTGGAGACACGGATGAGCAGCGGAAAGTAAAGCATGCAACTTGCAAGAATGTAAAGGGAAGGGTTTGGAGTATTCAAACACAATTGGAGACACGGATGTTTTGGCGTGGTTCCGATAGGTGGTGCTATCGTACACCCACGTTGATGGAGACTTCAACCCACGGAGGGTAACGGTTGCGCGAGTCCACGGAGGGCTCCACCCACGAAGGGTCCACAAAGAAGCAACCTTGTCTATTCCATCACGGCTGTCACCCACGAAGGACTTGCCTCACTAGCGGTAGATCTTCACGAAGTAGGTGATCGCCTTGCCCTTACAAACTCCTTGGTTCAACTCCACAATCTTGTCGGAGGCTCCCAAGTGACACCTAGCCAATCTAGGAGACACCACTCTCTAAGAAGTAACAAATGGTGTGTTGATGATGAACTCCTTGCTCTTGTGCTTCAAATGATAGTCTTCCCAACACTCAACTCTCTCTCACAGGATTTGGATATGGTGGAAAGAATATTCGAGTGTAAAGCAACTTGGGGAAGGCTAGAGATCAAGATTCATATGGTAGGAATGGAATATCTTGAGCTCAACACAAGTGTAGGTGGTTCTCTCTTAGAAAATAGGTATTGGAAGTGTAGATGTGTTCTGATGGCTCTCTCCACGAATGAAGAGTGGGTGGAGGGGTATAGATAGCCTCCACATAAAATCTAACCGTTACACACAATCTGCCAAACTCGGTGGGACCAAATCGTTAAACTCGGTCGGACCGATTTTAGCAAACCTAGTGACCGTTAGGATTTTCGGTGGGACTGAGATGCAACTCGGTAGGACCGATATGGTTAGGGTTAGGGCATAACGTAATCTCGGTGTGACCGATTACACAAACTCGGGGGGACCAATTTTGGAAATTAGCTAACCAGAGAGTTGGTCAGGCAAACTTGGTGAGACTGATTACACAAACTCCGTGGGACCGATTTTGGTAACAAGATGACCAGAGAGTTTGCATTGTAATCTCGGTAGTACCGATTGCGCAAACTCGAGGAGACCGATTTTGGCAATGGACATACACAGTGAGATTACAATCCCATCTCGGTGAGACCGAGATCCCTATCGGTGAAACCGACTTGCTAGGGTTTGTGGCAGTGGCTATGACAAGTGAAACTCGGTGGCGCCGGATAGAAAAAATCGGTGGGGCCGTGTTTGACTTTTGGTTGTAGGTCATATGTGGATGTGGGAAGATAGTTGAGGGTTTTGGAGCATATCACTAAGCACATGAAGCAAGAGGCTCATTAAGCAACACCTCATCCTTCCTTGATAGTATTGGCTTTTCCTATAGACTCAATGTGATCTTGGATCACTAAAATATAAAATGTAGAGTCTTGATCTTGAAGCTTGAGCCAATCCTATGTCCTTAGCATCTTGAAGGAGTTCCACATCCTTTAGTCCATGCCACTTCATTGTTGAACTTATCTGAAACATACTAGGTAAAAGTGTTAGTCCAACAAGACATATGTTGACATTAATTACCAAAACCACCCAGGGAGCACTTGTGCTTTCAGCAGGTATGAAAGAGAATACTACTGCCATGTGCCATCCAGCTTCATGGATAGCCCAAGATACAAAGCATAAAACTACCAAGATGCTATGGCAATATGTTAGTGGGATGGATACGCATACCTATTTGTGACATTCATGTTGAACACAGCTTGGCCGGAGATACAGTCTATGCTACGTGAAGTAGGCCAAGCTGCATCAGAAAAACCTGATATTGTTGACCGAGTGTTCCACATAGTTCATGAGTGACATAAGAGAAAGGGGGTACTCAAAACACTTGCATGTAATATCATGCTGACTTGATCAGACCTGTTATTTTCTTTTCTATAGCAAATGAACTAATAACAAGGATAACCATAAGTAGATGGAAAATTAGTACAGTGCGAACTATCCTCAAAATAAAAATTGAATTTTCTATGCTAACATGATATGGCAGAACAAATATGATCACCTACTCCTAGAAGTATTGGAAACATGCATCAACATTCGATCGAAATAGCTCAATAATACCAATTGTCGACTCTATATATTATCTAATATTTAAACCTTATTCTATTGTACAAGTCAATAGCAACAACATCCACAGATCGTTATAGTTTATATGTAAAATGCAATAGCACCCATTTTCATATTCACTTATTAAAATTAATTCTATCTTTGGAAAATAGTAAAACTATACCTAATTACAAATAAACATATTAATTTCTTAATTTTTTTAAATATGAATGGGGACAAGGGGCCTAACACTTCATATGCCACTCCCAAGTACGGAAAAAGTGTATGGGGGCATAAATAGATTTACATATTTCACTAACAAGTCGTACCTTAATGTACATTATATGAAACAAGAAAAAAAATATACGAGTATGAGATAGGCTGGAAAGGAAGAAGGGGGGACCTGCAGGTGAAAAATGAGCCGCCGAAGTAGGATGAAGATGACCTGCTAGGGCGCCTCGCTCCGGGACGGCCACGATGTGATGGAAGACACGCCGCCAGCATCCTCACAATTGAGGTGGATTCAAGCTGGATGTGCGAGACGAAATCAACGCCCACGTCGCCTCCAAGGACGCCGACGACCGCGGCACTTCAAGATCGACAAGCTCGCCTCCTCCATTGCACAGTTTCTCATCGAGCCCTGCTAACCCTCCATCGCCGTTCGGCTTAGCAGATCGAGGAGGCGTACAGGGAGCCAAATTAGGCACACGAGATGGCCACCCCGTGCGTGCAGGTGTGTAAGAGCAATGTCACGGCAAGGAATCAAGAGGGGAAACCGTGGTGGTGTTTGGAATTAAATCCGTAGCGCTCGGGTGGAACAAAATTTTTACAGAGGGGATAGAACAAGATGAAAAGGGGATCAGGCAAGAGCACCGTGTGAGACTCATTTTTTTCTTGAGCGGTGAGACTGAATTTTTTTAGGAATGGTGAGACTGTGAGGTGTGTGATGTGTGAGTGCGAGAGAAGTGATCTTATTGGGCTTCCACCAGAAACAATGCGTGCACGCTGTCTAAACTTGAAACACCCACTTGGGCTTCCACCAGAAAAAATCATTTTTTCTAAAAAAACCAAAATTTCCAACTATTAAACAGTGATTGCGTACAGTATTGTACACCCCTAAAAACAGGTGGAGTTCACATAAGTGCGCTCAAACTAAATACTAAATTATAGTCTAATTTTCTATGCTGCAAAATGTTCTGAACAAATCAAAATATATATTACATGATCATAAAGAAAACATATTAAACCTGTACCAATCATTGATATTTGAAGTATGCATATGAAAGTACAATTTCATGTCAAGTCGGTACAAACTATCAACAAGATCCTACGGCCACATCCGGCAAACCCACGGGCTGAGGAGGTGCTCCCAAAAAAATTCGATGAGAAAGTCTTCACCCAATATTTCCAAAAAATGAAAGAGAAATTATTCTCATCTTATCATGAAAAAATACCAAACATATGTCTAAGGGTAATCATGTTTACAATCATCCTTGCCAAACAAACGATAATAATGACAAATGATTATAAATGTCATCACACTTGGTTCCAAATTTTCTTTACACAAATAAAATAATTTGTTTTAATTATTAAACTTCAAAGAATTCTAGCCCGCACATCGAGCGGGCCACTTTGCTAGTTGAACTCAAAAAGAAGTAACTTCATGTCAGGATGCAGTTCCTGCGAGGAGGGAAGTATGGTAAACCTCGAGATCATGTTTCCAAAATGAGGCTGGATTACACACAAGGTTCCAGTTCCCTAATGATGCTGGATTAGACACAAGGTGCAAATTCGCAGATGATGCTGGATTACACACAAGCCAGGTGGAGTCGTCAGATGTTCGTGTTCTCGTGGCATTAGTAAAGGCTGAAAGAAAGCGTGCAGCAACCCTTGAGAATGTAGTTGAGTTCCTGAAGAAGCGAAAAGAGCAATCAGATGCTCTCTTCACCCAAGCCAAAGAAGAGATGGAAGAAGCCAGAAATAAGCTAGCAGAGGCAGAGCAGGCTAGGCGTCTCCTGCTATCTAAAACTGTTGTCAATACAAAATTTCCTTCATAATAGCTAGGTTCAAATGTTTATCCAGTCAGCATGCCTGTTTTGATGTCCGTGCATCTACTGATGTGGCACAAAGTGTTTTTTTTCAGGTCATGTAATAACAGCAATTACTTTCCAAACAATAACAGACGAAGCATTGGACATGGTATAGTTCACGCGCAAGCCCGACGTTCCAAGTTCAACTTCCACATCAAACTCATGTTCACAGATATCTGCACATTCATACATAATGTCCACAACAGTGATTCACTTCAAAGCCAAAACAAATGTGAGTAGAGTTATAAATAAAGAAAATCCTCTACTAGTTCCTGCTACCAGTGCGAGCACAACAAGTTAAGACCATGCGTAAATTAATTATATTTTAGTCACTTTTTACGTTCTAAAATGCCTGTCGGCTCATGGAAGGACGTGTTGCCGGCACACGCGTGGATTCAATGAAGGCAGGCGGGGCAGTCTTAAGTTGGTTGCACGCGGCGAGGAGGCGTGCTCAGCGGGGCCTGCAGCGAGTGCGGCCCTCTTGGCCGGCGCGTCGGTTCAATGCCTGCGCTATGAGAGGTCGCGTCCGTGTCAGAGCAATCACTCCCTCCAGTCCTTTTTTGTTTGGGTATAACAAAATCTCGTTTTCCATTCACATTTTACAAGTAAAAGTCGTCGACAAACTTTGACCCAAAGTATGATGGGGACTAGTAAACCAGAATGGAGGTAGTAGTTTTTTTAATCAAAGAAGGGTTTCCCCTTCCGATTTTCATTACTGAAAACCAGCATCTAAATCTAAACCATAGTATTTGCCCTAGAACTACCAGGTTGAACATCTCGCAACATAAACCCATACAACCTCCATTGCAAAAAAAAACCATACAACCATACGCCAAGGAGGTACGTAGTACTATGGATTCCATTTTCGCTCCATACCAATCGTTCTAAAAACTACTTACTACTTATAATGCGCCATTGAAAATCGGAACTCTTAACCCCGCTAAAAAACGATATTTTAAACATGGCTACTCGATCTGTGGCAACTGGCGAGCCACCGCGCTCCAAGTCGTTCACCTGTGGTCCCGACCATCAACTCCTACGGATCAAATTATCACGCGAGCTGACTATTCCTACAAAGGTGCTCCAGCATGTACCCGGTACCCACGAATGCAGCAATCGTGCACCTAGGGTTTTAGGTTTTATTTCTTAAGGTCGCCTTTACGTAACACTCATGTGTGCGAGAGAGCGAGAGGCCGACTACGTGCGTGCGCCTCTTCTCTTCGTATATGTACTCCACCGTTTGTCTGGTGTCCAAAAAATTATAATAACTACTAGCAATGTGCCAATGCGTTGCCACACGATCAAAGTAGATTAATACATATTCACCGATTTGTTAGAAAAAAAGTCTAGTTTTGAAATACGTATATCACTAAAAATATGTTATGTTTCACTCAAAATATATTCCTTTGGCGGTTTTGATGAGATAAGGGAGGAACGTTGTTGGTTTCAAGATTCGAGAAGTGGTATATGTATAATTTCTACTCTTACTAGCAAGATGCCCGTGCGTTGCACGGAACATCAAGATCTTGTGGGAGAAAAGGATGAACGAGGGAAGGCCTTATCTGCAAATGTGGTGAAGAGTGCGGGTAAATTGCCATATTTTCCTTCCTATCCGTCAGATATAAATCGGACGACCTACATTGCAGGATGGCAGGCCCACCATCGTCACCAACTCTATTTTTTATCCCTACTCTTATCAAAAGCATTGTCGGTGATGATCGTGTGCCTGCCATCCTGCAATATAGGTCGTCCGATCTATATCTGACGGATAGGAAGGAAACTATGGCAATTTTGCAAAAAGATACCCACACCCCTCTCCACATTTGCAAATAAGGACTTCCCTCATTCATCGTTTTCCCCCACAAGATAAACAACTCATACAAATGCATCTTGATGTTCCATGCAATGCATGGGCATCTTGCTAGTTGTTGCAAAAAGCCCATGTGTGTGTGAGAGAGAGGGAGAGTGGAGGAGGACGGAGTGCATGTGTGACAAAGACACAAGGAGTGTGTGTGCGATAGGTATCAGCTTAAAATGAGACGATAGTGTGTGTGTGTGCACGATCAAGAGGGCGTGTCTCAAGAAGGGAAGAAAAATCTACATAGATACAAGGAGCGGGAGAGAGACATGTATGCGATGGTGGAAGCACGAGTGTGCGGGTGTATAAACCTATCTAGAGGCTAGCTAGTCGATAAATGTTTGTGAGAGAAATACGAGTCGGGGTGCGAAAGCGAGAGTTTTGTGTGTGTGAGAGAGAGACGGTAGTCGGAAAGGGGAGTGGAAGCAGGAGTTGTGTGTGTGTGTGTCTGTGAGAGAGAGAGAGGAGACGATAGTCGGGGTTGTCTGATCGGTAAACAAATGAATAATGTCAGTCTGGGATGGAGACGAAAAGGAGACCACAACAAATGTTGTGTCTACAGGAGAGAGAGAAGAGAGAGAGAGTAATTTTAGTGGTATGAGTCATATGTAGAGACGTATAGGGTGTGTGAGAGAATCCCATAGAGAGAAAGACAAAGTGAAAGACGAGTGGAGACTGTGTGTGTGGCGGTGAAAAAGAAAGCTTAGGTACTGAGTGATACCAGAGAACAGTAGAGACGTGAGAGATAATGAAAACCGTGTAATGTATAATGATAGGGAGAGTGTGACACTTCTCAAGGGAGACGTCGAGAGACCATGTTTGCGAGGATAGGAGAAACATGAAGTGAGCATGCGGGTGAGCTGGAGAAAAGAGAGTGATAGCTACCTGAAGGAGCATGCATGCGAGAGAGATGGGCATGAAAGGAGTGAACAAAAAAGGGATTCAAATATTTCAATTCGAGATGATGATACATGTAATCCATACTCGAACCAAAATTGATCTATCAAACATGCATACTCATATGAATTCACGCACATCTATGTTATTTAATATGTAGATATTACTGATCCATACATTTTAGTAGAACATAATTTGGTTAATTTTTTTCGATTTCAACCTTAAGATTTCGAGATCGCTGTATTCGTAAATCATATTATACATATAAAGAAGCAGAATTCTTTGTTGTGCTTTTGAAAGTATATAAAAAAATGATGTATATAGAATGTAATTCCAATTGAAAATGGATCCCGCCCGAGAAAAAATAGAATACAAACGGGATTCGAATTGAGTTGGCACGGTAAACGTGCACTCTGCAAAATTTGAACGAAGCGGGGAAATTCGCAGTAACCGTCCGAAACCAAAATCTGCGAGATGGAAATCACTACTTCCTATCCCTGTCACGCAAAGCCTATCTACTGGATTTCTATAGGTTTCGATAGGGGTAGGTTTGTAATTTCACCCAAACGTGACGTAACCGCCTCTCACCTGGATTCATACACGGTGGGCGCCAAAACACATTGTGTCCTCGGCCGAAATTGACTCCCTGCCCGATTCATATTCATACACGTTGGGCGCCAAAAACAAACTCTCGTCCGCAAATATTCGGTGTATGCGAGATTACCGTCCTATCCCCAACCGACTAATGTTGCTGTGATGTAGTAGAAATTTGAAACGGGGGCTAAGTTTGTAAATTTCCTCGGATTTGAGACAAGCGCGCTCTGAATACATCGTTCCCCCCTCGTCTCTACCTCCCTTTTGCCCATTCGTACTCCGTGGGCGCCAAAACACCCTCTCCACCCCACCCTCCTCCGTCCGCCGCCGTCCGCCACCCCATCCACCGCCGTCCTCCTCCACCATGCCGGAGCTGATACCCCGACGCCGCTGTCCATTACAAGAGATCAACCTCTCTCATCCACGGCTTCAGACCAGGATCCTTGCATCCCGTCCTCTCGGTTCATCCCCGTCGTCGTCCACCTTGCCGGCGCCGCTCCTACGACCGTCTCGTCCACCGCGCCCTGCCGCCACTGTCTACCCTCCTAGATATGCTTCCACGCTGCCGACAGCCATCACTACCGCAGCACCGTCAAATTCTCAGAAGATGCCTACACGGTGCCGCACCAGAGGCGGTATTCTTTCGTATCTGCTCAACTTATTTATCACAGCAAGAAAATAGATCGCCACTGCTTTACTCCGATTTCTTGTCTTGGTTGCGAAGTTGCCTTTGTCCGGTTTGCACCTTCAAATCCGCCATGGCACGCTCAACACTATACTCCCAATGCTTATGGTTTTCCCCTTTTATATTCCACACTAGTTAAATCACAGTAGACTAAATTTCAAAATTGGGTCAGTCGATGTTTCAGAGCTCGCCGGAGTTCGCCGGTGCGATCGAAGGGGCTCGGGTGGTTGTGGGGCCTCGCTGAACGAAGAAAACTCGACGCGGGTGGGGGCTGGGGCGGGGGTGGGGGTGGGGGTGGCGGAGGAACACAGGCGGTGGGGGCCGGTGGTCCGGCCGGCAGCCCGTGCGGTGTTCTGTATGGGAAGAATCAGAGACAAGTAAGAAGAAGGGTTAGGAGACGTAGGATCTTCATCCAACCGCCTGAAATGGTCGAGAGACAGCTGGCAGTTGCATTCTTAATGCGCTCTGGTTCATCATGTGTGGGCTCTGCGCAACCAACATTTTATTATCCAAAATCTTCTTGCTCTTCTTTACCATGTTCCTCTTCCATTCTTCTTTAATATGTACTCTCTCTATTCCTAAATACAATTCTTTGTATAGATTCCACCATGGACTACATATGGAGCAAAATGAGTGAATCTACACTCTAAAATGTATCTGGATACATTTGTATGTGATCCATAGTGGAAATCTCTACCAAGACTTATATTTTGGAACGGAGGGAGTATGATAGTAGTACAGTATGTTCCTTGTACTGAAGATGAGCAGGGACATTTGCAGTGTAGAGGTCTATACGGTCGGTTGTGATGGACACTTTGAGCCTATTTGATTCGTAGGATCTTGTAAACATAGGAATAGGATTTGTAGTGGCGTGCCCACTTGAATCCTATAAGGATAGCAAGGAAATGCGGGGAGCTGTGTCGCCTTTGAGAGTTACACTGATATTAACAGTATCGCACCTTCACTTGAAGAGAGCTGGTATCCGAAGCCATTCTAGCCGTACCGGCAATACTAGCACATATATTCCAGCAAGTTCCACTTTGCTGATTTTACTCTGATGCTTAAGGTTTTCCCATTATATCTACACTATGATCTGTGTAGCTGCTTTGTGTCGCACTAGCAGCAGTCCACTCTTGAAGCTAAACACTGGAATGACTTACAAAATTGGCACCAAGGCATTGAGTGCCATTCTGGATGCAATGAAACTCATACGCTCCCCACCTATTGATTCTTGTTCAGAATATGATCCTAATAACTATTCTAACCTCGAGGAGTCAAAGGCAGATGGCCTGTCCTGTTCACCCATCAAGGTGACTGTTCTAATTTGGCAATGTTTTATTGATTGCGGGTATCTTGCATATGTTGTCTTGCATTTCTTCTACTTTGTTGCACCGCCATCTGCTTAGTTTACTCATCATATATGTCGAGATGCCATGCCCATCCATTATCAATACATATTCCATCTGTCATCATACCATGTTTTTCCACTCAAATGCTGTTCTTGTGCATCAGACATCAAAACACTACTAGAAAAAGGGCTATAGATGGGATTGATACTGAAGGCGCACCAGACAAGCGGTGCGCCATTAGTATATACTAATGGCGCACCACCTACTGATACGCCATTAGAGTTGAAACTACTAAAGGCGCACCTGGCCCCGGGTGTGCCATTAGTATCAAAAAAAAATTTAACTAGTGCGCCTGTCCAAACATACTAATGGCGCATCCAGACACAATGCGCCATTACTAGTTGTAACTAGTAACGGCGCACCAGTCGGAAAGTGCGCCACTAATGTTGTTTTTTTATTATATTTTTTATTCCCTTTTTTGCAAAACTACTAATGGCGCACTGTTCCACCGTGCGCCATTACTATTTTTTTTGCAAAACTACTAATGGCGCACAGTATTTTTTTTGCAAAACTACTAATGGCGCACCACCAGGAGGTGCGCCATTAGTAACCTGGATAACTAATGGCGCATTTAGAGTTGGTGCGCCATTAGTAAGTGGGCAGCAACAAGATATTTTGGACAGCCTCTCCTACCCACACTCACTTTCTCCCCACTTCATTCTCTCCACCTCCTCCTTGTCTCGGGTGCCTCCTCTTTTTCACCTCATTTCCACCATAGATTCATTCAATTTAAGTGGTTAAATTACCTTGTTTTGATAGGTAAGTAAGGGGGAAGCTATATTTATGTTGTTCTCCCTACAACAATGTGCACATGCACTTTTTATGGCCTAGCTAGATCTATGTATGTTCGTGGTGTTGCATATGTTTGTGGTGTTGCATATGTGTTTGTGTTTGGAGGTGTACCGGTATTTGAAATTCGATAGTTGCCAATATTTTGCCGGAATGTTGATTCATTTCCGTTTCGGCGAGAATTTTGGCATTAAGCATTCTTTTTGGTCCTATTTTTAGGGAAAGTCATGCCAAATTTTTTCTTGGTTCTAAAATATCGTTTTGCTCTACCCCGCAGGCGACCATGGTCCGCATGATGACCGAAGGCATCGTGAATAGGTTTTTGAGGTCCGCGAAGGCCGAGATGCTTCAAAAGAACGAGACGGGGATAAGATGTCCGTGTCGAAGATGCAAGCTGAAGAGCCTTATTGCGGACCCGGAATCCGGGCAGGTGCGGGACCACCTGCTCTTGCATGGTTTCATGGATGGCTATCGGTGGCAAGGTGATGAAGATGACTACGAAGTCGTCCATGGGGGCCGGGCAAGAAATGAGGAAGGGCAGCAAGACAACCACCGGGGCTCGGGCGGGCGAGAAGACGAAGAATCCCCATGAGATGATCACAACGGTGATGCTGTACACAGTCATCATGTAGAAGATGCAGGACATGATGATGAGGAAGATGCCGGAGCAGTCGACGGGCATGATCATGAAGATGATGATGCTAGCGGAGCAGACGACGCTGGACCATCGATGGGCTGGGTGCAGGACCCTCATATTCAAGAGCTGCTTCTCAAGCAGACGGATAACGCAAGAGCAGCCGCCCGAGAGAAAGCCAAGATGGATCAACTTGAGTTAGACGCGGTTACTCCATTGTATGAAGGATGCAGGCCCGAGGATACCCTCCTGAAAGTAATGCTCATGGCTCAGGAGATGAAGGTAAAACACAAAATGACCGACGCATGCTTCGACGAGAACATGTCATTCTGGCACGAACGTCTTTCCGAGGGGAACAAGTGCCCGACCAGTTTGGAGGAGGCGAAGAAAATCGTGTGTCCTCTGGATTTACCGCACGTGAAATACCATGTGTGCAAGAACAATTGCATCATTTATCGGGACGAGCACGCGGAATCTACCATATGTCCGGTGTGCGGCGTCACTCGATACAAGAAGAGGAAGAAAGCTCCTCGAAAAGTGGTGTGGTACTTTCTGATCACTCCTCGTCTGCAGCGGTATTTCGCGGACCCTAAGGTAGCAAAGCTCCTGCGTTGGCACGCGGATAGGGAGGAGAAGAAGCGAGAAGATGACGCAAATGATCCGGAGATAGATAAAAAAGACAAGATGCTGAGTCACCCTAAGGATGCGAGCCAGTGGAAAGCGTTGAACTTCGAAGACCCAGAATTTGGGAATGATCCAAGGAACATCGTGCTGGGCGCGAGCACCGATGGAGTCAATCCGTTTGGCAGCCAGAGAAGCACACATAGCACCTGGCCTGTGTTTGTGTGGATGTACAACCTTCCGCCCTAGTTGTGCATGAAGAGGAAGTACATTCACATGAGTATGCTAATTGAAGGACCGAAACAACCAGGGAACGACATCAATATGTATCTGGGGCTGCTGAAAGAGGAGCTTGACACGCTGTGGAAAACGCCAGGCAATACGTGGGACGCCGCAGAGAAAGAATATTTCCCTATGAGAGCCGCGCTGCTCACGACGGTGCACGACTATCTTGGTTACGGATATGTCGCGGGGCAGGTGGTCCACGGATTTTCTGGATGCGTCAGGTGCATGGATGAGACAACGTATCGCCAGCTAGATAGAGATCCCGGGTCTTTGAAAACCGTGTTCGTGGGACATCGAAGGTGGCTTCGCGACGATGACCCGTGGAGAAAACGCAAGGATCTGTTCGATGGTGAAACCGAACCCCGAGGATGCCCGCGTACGAGGAGCGGCGAGGAAATAGACGAGCTGTTGAAAAATTGGAAAGACTGCCCACTGCCGGGAAAGAAGCAAAAGGTGCCAGAGCCGGGAAAGAAGCGAAAGGCGCCAGAGCCGCTGCTGAAGGTATGGAAAACGAGGTCTGTTTTCTGGGACTTGCCGTACTGGAAGATCCACCGTGTGCCTCACAGCCTTGATATCATGCATATCACGAAGAACGTGTGCGAGAGTCTGCTTGGTACCCTGCTCAACATGCCAGAGAGGACCAAAGATGGGCCGAAAGCAAGGGCAGACTTGAAATCAATGGGCATCAGGCAGGAGCTTCACGCTATATATGATGATGATGATGATGATGATGATGATGAGGCGAAGCAGGACACGGAAAGTCGTCACAAAGGCAAAAAGGCCAAGAAGACCAGAAATGACTACCCTCCCGCGTGCTTCACTCTAAGTCAGGAGGAGATCGAGCAGTTTTTCACCTGCCTCGTAGGAGTAAAACTTCCTTACGGTTACGCGGGGAAGATAAGCAGATACCTAGACCCAGCGAAGCTGAAGTTCAGCGGGATGAAGTCTCACGACTGTCACATGTTGATGACGCAGATACTTCCAGTTGCAATCCGTGGGATCATAGACGTGCACGTCGGTGAAACCCTATTTGGCCTATGCAACTTTTTCGACGTCATCTCTCGGAAGTCTGTTGGCGTGAGGCAACTCAGAAGGCTACAGGAAGAGATCATGGTGATACCATGCGAGCTTGAGATGTACATCCCGCCCGCATTCTTCGACGTTATGGTGCATCTGCTGGTCCATATCATGGACGATATCATCCAACTCGGGCCGACGTTCCTGCACAGCATGATGCCGTTCGAAAGGATGAATGGTGTCATCAAAGGATACGTTCGCAACATGTCACATCCAGAGGGAAGCATAGCCAGGGGCTTTTTGACCGAAGAGTGCATCTCCTACTGCACGAACTATCTAGGCATCGAGAACCCCGTTGGTCTGCCCGTCAACAGGCACCTCGGCAGGCTCGCTGGATGGGGTCACCGTGAGGGTCATCGCGAAATGCATGTCGACTTCGAGGGTCGACTCGCCGACTTTGAAAGAGCAAACCTAGTCGCGCTACAACACATAGACGTGGTCGATCCTTGGGTGGTACAGCACAAAACCTTTATTAAGAAGACGTACAATGACCGAGGCCAACAGAGGACGGACGGAGATATACTCAAAGAGCACAACTCATGTTTCACGCGTTGGTTCAAGCAGAAGCTTCTGTCGTACCCTTTACATGAGGATTCTTCCGCGGAAGAACAACTCATATTCGCCTTGTCATAGGGCGCCGAGCACAACCTGATGACCTATGAGGCGTATGATATCAACGGCTACACATTCTACACCGAGGCCAAGGACATGAAGAGCGATGGTTATCAGAACTCCGGGGTAACGATGGAATCCTACACTGGTAACGACAAGGACAGATACTACGGAAGGATCGAGGAGATCTGGGAGCTGAGCTACGCTGGAGAGAAGGTCCCGATGTTCCGTGTCAGATGGGCCAAGAGCGTCCTAAAAGAAGAACGGTATTTCACCACCATGGTTATACCCGAAGCCAAATCCAAGACCGCGGGCGCAAACGTCACGGCGAAAAATGAGCCATGGGTACTGGCTTCCCAAGTGGACCAATGCTTCTTCATTACCGACCCGTCAAATCCCAGTCGTGTTGTCGTGAGGAGAGGCAAATTAAAGGAAGATCATCGGAATGGATGGAGTAGCCAATGAGCAAGACTTCGACAAGTACGGCGACCCGAGGATCGAACATGACGACGATGATGAAGTAGCAGCATACACCACAAGAAGAAGCAGGACCACCCTACCTAAAGGACACCCGTTCCACAGAAGAACTCCATTTGCGAAAAAGAAGGGCAAGAAGATTGTGAACAGATAGCTAGCTAAGATCGATTGTATTTAAATCGTAGCCTTCATTTCTCGATTGTATTTCATGGGCACTTTTTGAACTATCATGAATATTTTTAAATTTCATGGACACTCGATCTCGATCCCCCTCCATCTCGATCGCTATCCCACCTCGCCAGATCCGGTCCCCCTCGCCGCCGAGCACCCCCGGTCCACCGGCCGCCGCCGCCGACCCTCCGCACCCTCGATTCCCCTACTCAACCGCCGCCGCTGACCCCCCGCACCCCGCGCACCCTCCCCCGCTCCACCGGCATTACTGTTTGATGATATTTTTTTAAAAATTATTACTGTCTTATAAAAAATATTACTGTTATGATTTAAACAAGTTTGAACATATTTAAACACAAATAAGTATCAAACAGCATTTTAAATGCATAAAAAAAATTTGTGGAGCCTGGGAATCGAACCCAGGACCTCCTAGTGTGAGAACTGGCTGCTGACTAGTCGAGCTAGTAGAGGGAACTTGGTGTGGATCAGGTCAGGTGGAAGATAACCTGTTGGCTCGAGCAGAAATAAAAAAAATACTAATGGCGCACCACAGTGGGGTGCGCCATTAGTATGGATGTACTTATGGTGCACCGAGGGGTGGTGCGCCATTAGTATTGTGCCATTGGTAACAAAAAAGGTCAGCGCCCACGCCATCCTCTTTCTCTCCCCTCTGTCTCTCTCCCCTCACTGCGCCGTCCCCGTGCCCGAGCCGCCCCCGTTGCCGCCGACCCCCACCGCCCTCGCTGCCTCCCCACTTGCCCCCTCGCGCTTCCCCTCGCCCTTCCCCTTGCCCTCTCGCCTTCTCCTCTCCCCTAGATCCGCATCGGCAACCCGCGCGCGACGCGCCCGTCACCGGCCACCTCGCACCACCGTGGCAACCGTCGACCTCATGCCACACTGACGTGCCCAAGCACTCCACCTCCCTCGACTACGTCTCCCCGGACAAGACGCAGGACTCCGGACACCCCCGCGACACCTTCCCCGCCACCGGCTTCCTCTTCGGCCCGGCGGACTCCGTCGACAATTCGCTCGGGCGAGATCTCCCCCGAGCCCGCTTTGCTCACCTGCAGGTGACGGTGAGCTCCTCTGTCGATCCCCTCCCTTTCCCCTTCGGTTCGTCGGGAGTACAGCTTAAGTGATGCTTGGATGTGTAATCTGCTCTAGTGAGTTCCTGTTTGTGATGTGTAATCTTCTCTAGTGACCACTCCATCTGGTGGTGGTCAGCTACTTGTCCAAAGATCCGAGGAGTAGGCTGTCATCACTTAATCTGCTCTAGTGACCCGCGATGTGTAATCTGCTCGATGTTGTTGCTGCTGCTGCTTAAGTGATGCCGGTGCTTGTTCTTGTAGTTGCACTCTAGTGATGCTGCTCTAGCTCTAACTTCTAAGTCCACTGAATTTTGTCAACTTGTGATGCTGCTGCTACTGTAGATCTTGTGAACTTGTGATCTTCTGAACTTGTGAATTTTGCTTAGAAACATCAATGAATTTGGTGATGGAGTACAATTTTGTATAAAATGAAATGCAAGGTTGCTCATACTGTAACCCAGATCACACAGATCAAATTTTTTTCAATTTATGTAACTGTAAGTGTACCAACCAGATTACACAAATCATTTTTGATCTGCAAGGCTGTTGTTGCTGTGATGGAGTAACTCTGTAAGATGGAGTACATGAGTACTGTAGTAGTAACTCTTGATTAATTATGGCATTGTGTGTCATAATTTAAAATTGCCATGTTTATTAGAAGTGTTAACCATCACTTCTGGGTTGTAACCTTAGCTGTGTTTCAATGCTTAAAGACTATTAGCTGCATAGTAATTTCCCTGTCCTAATTGTTGTTTTTCCATGCATAGATGAACATTCTATGATTTCCAAGGATCAATTAGACCAGATTGGGCTCTCCTTTTTATTGTTGTTTTGACCTTTCTGTTGTGAAAAATAAAGCAGGATTTTAGACTAATGTGGGCCTATGGCTACACCAGCATGGTGTTTTGATTCAGAAGTGATGATTTGCTACAACCAGTGCATGCATGCCTTTTTTCTTCTTCATTTTTAGTAAAGTGCTCTGTTCTGGGGAATGGACTTTGTGCCATGGACCAGTGCATGCATGCTGCTGCTGCTGTACTACTTGTCAAGTGATGCTGCTGCTGCTATCTGCGAGTTGCTGCTGCTAGTTGTGATTTTGTCAAGTGATGCTGCTGCTACTTGTGATCTTCTAAAATGACCCCTTTCTCCTGAAACGTTGATTAATTTCCGTTTCGGTTGAGAAATGGGGCACTCCAAGGTCAAGAAAATTGGCAAAGGTCATGCCCAATTTTCTTGACCTAGAAGGTGCCCGATTCTCAACCGAAATAAAAATTAATTTGCTTTAGTGGTTGGATTAGTTTAGTATTTTTTTCACACACTCAGACACCCTTGCTTGCCATGTGTGTGAGAGAGATAGTGAGAGGAGACAAGAAGAAGGGGGTTAGGAAGATGTTGCCTGCTCATCAAAGCTAACCATCTCCCCCTTTTCACCCCTTTTCCTTTGTCTTTTGTGGGTTGCAAGGAAGCTACTGTCTTAGCTAGCTTAGCTTGTGCACAAACCCAGTGTTACAATCTAGAAAATTAGCCTGCAAAGATGAGGTCCCATACTGCCTGTACCACTGCATCATGCAACAGTGCCTTCAAGATCCAAGGCAATATCACAAACATCATAGGCAATTTGACCAAACTCACAATGGCTAGCAACTCGCAGAACGCAATGGCGGGGCCATTGGTGTCTCCGGCGGAGGCGGCATTGGTGTCTCCGACGCCGGCATGGGAGCTTAATGCACCCGGGTGTACGTCGTCTGGCACCTCTGCAGCAAGCGGCCCCTCCGTCAACTGCACGCCCGCCGTTGGCGGTGCCTCGACATTAGCCGAGCTCGACGCCATCATCACGGTAACTAATTAAGCCTCTCTCGGCCGAGGACTTCATCTCCTTGCCTTTGACTGGGCAAACCCTGACGCCCTACATGTTTTCGCAGGGCGCCGCCGACGTTCCGTGCACTCTCCTGCACTTCGTGAACAACGAGTTGGTCGATGTCGCCAAGGGCAAAATTGTTCAACCGGGCAACCCCTTGTTCCAAGGTACCCAGATGCCACCCAACTTGTTTAGGGTTCAACTGGTTCGGGTGCTGCCAGGCTACGACGAGTTGTTACCTCCGATTCGACCCGTCGGGGCCGACGATGATGACGTGATGAACCTCAGCGCCTGCCTGAGCTGGCCCCTACTTTGGCCGAAGAGCCAGATTCGTTTGGGGGCGGGGGACACCACCCCAAAGACAACACCGCCAGTCGTGCCAGCGCCAAGTCAGCCCCATGGCAAGACCGCCGCAACGGTGCCGGACATCCCTATGCCACTGGATCCAAACATGCATATGGCACAGGATCAGAACGACGACAACGACGATACATTTGCCAACGTCGATCAGTACTTTGCCGATCATGGGTACGGTGGCGACTTCATGGGGCCTCCTTCTCAAGAACCCAACCCAACAAAAGACGTGCGCGATCTAGCTGGTACCGCGGAGAAGCCAAGTTGCAACAGGCGTCGTCTGTAGTTCAGCTCTCAGGAGACGCCTCCAGCTGCCGACTTCACGGAGCCTCAGATAGGCGAGGTGCGAAATATGATCAGCCCCAACACACTCAAGAAGGCGGTCTGTGAGCAGAACTCGGTCCCATTACAGGAGAAGAAGAAGGCACGCAAAAGAAAGACTAACAAGGGTGCGGGCCAGCCGGCACCGAGTACGATCCGTGCTCAGGACGGGCCACCTTCACCTGAGGATATCTCAAGGAGGGTGCATGTGGCGGGTAGGCCGATGCTACTGAGAAATATGCTCGATGCTGCATCCGGTGCTATGCGGAGTGTGCATGACAGTGTTCTTTCTTTGGAGAAGCGGCGTCTCGGAGAGAAGGATGTGGCATACCCGGTTTTCGCGGCCCAGGTGCCAGAGGGTAAGGGCTTTGTGTATAACTCGATCGGGGGTACAATCGTCCTGCGGTTTGATGACATCCACGCTATGTTGAACCTTCATCCTCTGCACTACACCTTCGTTCGGCTATTTTCGCTGAGTATGGAGATGCGGATCATTCGCAACAAGACCCCGGACATCGTGATAGTCGACCCCTTCTACATGCGTTCCAAGATCTTGGGCAGCGCTGGGGACCGGCAAGTCGCGAGTTCTTACCTCGAAGGCATCATTCTGGCAAACCAAGATAAGGATAACTTCCTCGTGCCTTACTTTCCCAAGTAAGTCCTCCCCTCAACCGCCCCGTAACATATGAATTCTTAGATTTCGATCGTTTTTCTTTTAACATTCCGTGTTTTCTGCAGTGACACACGTTGCACGCTCATCCTCCTAAGCCCCAAATATTCCATGGCCACGTATTTCGACCCGGACCGTCAGTCGAACGTAGACTACACAAATGTCAAGAAGGTTCTTGATGATGTTCTCCCCGGCTACGTCAAATCTGGAGGCACCTTCACCAGGCCTATTCGTAAGTACGGCAAGCACATGTTCTCCCACAATACGATGTTCTGCTGCGTCAAGCAGCCGCCTGGCGGTCAGAAGGGTGCCTACTACGCCATCCATCACATGCGGGCGATCGTACGGGACCATCATCAACTTCTGCTACTGAGTAGACTCAAAGATTGGGCCGCGAGCGTGTCGGCAATCCAAGATGCGGACATCAGACAAGAATTCTTTCGCATCCAGTCGGAGTTTGCGGAAATCATCCATCAAGATGTCCTTCGTACCGCGGGGCAGTTCTACCTCAAAAATCAACTGTCCAACAGTGACATCGACACAATCCTACAAATGCAGGCTGACAACGCCCGTTCTTTCATGACTCCCACGATAGACAGCGGCTTCATCCACGCTCCGGTCCCTTGAGTCTCATGTTGTAATTAAACTTTAATGAACTTGTAGTATGTCTCTTTGGTTTCGAGAGTCGTTCAACTCAAGGTGTAATCGATGCTATTAATGTCTTGCTTTTCTCTTCCGATCGTTCTGTTGCATACTTATATATTACTTATGTATTGTCTGTGAATTGGTACTAACATTTCGTTTGGCTACTGCATAGCGATGCCGTGGTATGTCGTGTACAAGGGTAAGGTTCCCGGAGTCTACGACGACTGGGAGGAGTGTCGGAGACAGGTTCACCGATTCAGCGGTAACAGTTACAAAGGGTACGCCACTAGGGCCGAGGCCAAATCTAGATACGCCCGCTATCTAGCGGGAGAGGGGAGGGAGTGTTGGAGGAACCGGATGAAGACGAGTTTCATCGTGATGATGCTTATCGTGATGACCGCAGCTCTCTTCTATGTGATGGTAGTTTAGATGATCGATATCGACTTGTAATGTGAAGACAAACTCGCGGTCTCGAGACTTGTAATATAATGTTCTATCTTTGTTCGGTCTTTTCAATTCGGAGACTAATATGATGACTTGTATTCGGAGACTTAAATGATGAATTGTATTCAGAGACTAATCTTATATTGTATTCGATGAATCTGTTGTTGATGTGTGTTGTCTATATTTTGTCCAATTATACATTTTGTAACCTGTGCAAAAAACAGAAAATTAAAAAATAAAAAAACCTAATATTCATACTAAAGGCGCATCACATCATAGTGCGCCATTAGTATGCCAAAGGATACTAATGGCGCATCATTAAAGAGTGCGCCATTAGTATGCCGAAGTTACTAATGGCGCATCTTGCTGTCGTGCGCCATTAGTATGCCAAAGCACCTGGGTATACATGGCCCCTTGGGAGGCATACTAATGGCGCACTGTTGTATATACTAATGGCGCATCTGGGGTGCGCCATTAGTATACCATATACTAATGGCACACCTGTGGTGCGCCATTAGTAAAATATACTAATGGCGTGCTACTAATGGCGCACCACTAATGCACCATTAATGGCCAAATTAGGTGCGCCATTGGTAGGCCTTTTCCTAGTAGTGAAAAGGAAGAGGGTGATTGCCGAACCTAAAGGAGCACCAGCAAAGTCCTTGAAAAACATGGTGGTGCCGGAGAAATCAGACAGCACCCCACTTATATTGGTTGTACAGCCAGTGACACAAAACGTAGGACCGACTCAAGCAGACTGTACCCTTACTTCACTGGCCACACCACACTACTAGGAAAACGGCTATAGATGAAATGGACACTAATGGCGCATCACGTGTGTGGTGCGCCATTAGAATATAGCAATGGCGCACCACATACAGGTACGCCATTAGTAATATATTACTAATGGCGCACCTGGTGTGCGGTGCGCCATTAGAAGTTTTGAAAAAAAAATAAAAACAAAATTTGTTACTAATGGCGCACCGTGGGTGTGGTGGGCCATTACTAGTGACATAGTAATGGCGCACAACACCCACGGTGCGCCATTAGAAGTTTTTGAAAAAAAAAGTAAAAAAAAAATTGTTAGTAATGGCGCACTGTCCACTGGTGCGCCATTACTAAGTTTTTTTCAAAAAAAAATTTAAAAAAAATTCAATTTTTTTTTTCAAAACTAGTAAATGGCGCACCGTGGGTGTGGTGCGCCATTACCAGTTTAACTACTAATGGCGCACCACCCCACGGTGCGCCATTACTAGTTTGCCCGGCTTCCACCGAATGCACCCCCCGCCCCTCGTGGACCGCCTTTTCAGTTTTAAAAAAAATAAAAAAATGATAAAAATGTCAAAAAAATAAAAGAAAATAAGTTTGCCATGTGATATGTGGTCTAGTTGTTGAGAAAATTTACAAATATAAATTTCGACTTTATTTGCAAAATCTCTCTGGAAATTTGTAAAATGGGCATAACTTTTGCATACGAACTCGGATTAAAAAGTTTTATATATGAAAAATCATCTACTGGAAATTTGTAAAATGGGCATAACTTTTGCATACGAACCCCGTTAAACATTTTCAAAATCCCAAAAAACCTAACACAAAAAAAGTTACGGGGCTTTCAAGATCTAGAGGCAAAAAAATTCAAAAAAAAAGGTTTTGAAATTTTTTTTAATTTTTTTTCAAAAAATGATACGTAATATGACCGGGCAGTTTGAAATATTTTTCAAAATTTCATCATAGTCATGAACATGAACAAAGTCCTAGACATCAACAAGGTATAATAGGATTGATATGCTAGATATATCAACAAGTGCCTGTGAAGTGAGCTGTTGTTGGGGTTGGATAGAACTTTGAAGTTAAGCGTGCTTGGGTTGGAGTAGTGTGAGGATGGGTGACCTTTCGGGAAGTTTTACCATGGAGTGCGATTTGACCTGAGATTAAGCATATTAACCTGAGATTAAGAAAAAAACGAAAAAAATTGAAATTTTTTAAAAAAATTTTGAAAAAAAATTTTGAAAAAAATTGTTACTAATGGCGCACTTCTATGTGCTGCGCCATTAGTATACCAGATACTAATGGCGCACCATGGGCCATACTAATGGTGCGCCATTAGAAAAAAAATTCTAATGGCGTGATGCTAGTGGCGCACCAGTAGTGCGCCATTAGTAGCGAAAATAGGTGCGCCACTAGCAGCCCTTTTTCTAGTAGTGCCACTAGCCCCACCGCACAGGACCTGCACTCCAGCAAAAGGCATACCGATTTCATTTTCCATAGCACCAGCTGTACCACAGAAAAATCCCACTCCAGCAAAAAGTAGAGCAAGTCCACCGGCCGAAGACCTATCCCAACTGCAGAGACGGCCAATTCCTGCAGATTGGAACCCCATTCCATTTATTCCCAGTTTAAAAGACAATGCTTTCAATGTTGTTAAGGACTATGTGCATATATTCCCATCATGGGAAGATTATTGTGAAGACAAACACTATTTTCACATCTTCTTGTACAACTTACGTGTAAGTGCTATTATTCATGGTTATTATTTTCCTGTTTTCTGCTGATTGAACACATCAATGATTTACATTACATTGTTGTAACTAGGTGAGGGTCAATATGGATAGTCATGACGAGCAAAGCTTGCTTGTGCTTTTCAAGGAAGCATTGCAGCAGTATCGGTGTTACCTGAGGAAATCACACTTTGATGGCAAGTCTATAAACGAATTTCCGGTGAAGTCTCCTGTGCTAAATTTCGATGACATTGAATGGAAAAACCTTGTTATGCACCGGTCTCGTTCCCAGTATGAGGTACTGCCTATGAAATCACATGACAATTTGAACTTCTACTTTTTCGCATGTGCCTTACGGATCTTTTTTGCAGGAAATCTGCTCGAAGAAGAATTCCGATTTGACAAGAACGACAAGATATCGCAAATATGCTGCCCGCTGCTTTGTTTTTGTTAGTACCTGTTGTCCTGTATCACTATACTTGCATACATACCTAGTTCATTATATGACAACAATATGCATGATAGCTTGCTTATCAATTGTTCGCTCCAAATTATCTCATCTGTATGAATGGTTACATTAGTGTAGAATATATCCAATGCCAATGTTTTCTTAGCTCTGCATTGTTCTTGTAAGTACATGTTGTCCTTTATCAGTGTACTTATAATGACAGGTAGTTGTCCATGTACCATCACTCTGCAGCTTATTTTCCTTTACCCTCCATTTTCTACACATCAGATCTATATTCACTCTTACCATAAGGTTGATACTGAAGAAGTTTAGCTGTGCATTGCTCTTGGCTGTACCTTTTGCCTATATCACTTCACTTACATTTATAGCTACTTGGTTATGTAGCATCACTCTTCATCTTATCTTAAATATTCTCCATTTTTTCGTATATTATCACATCTATATTTACTCTTAACAAAATGTAGAATAAAGGCAATTCTTTTGAAGAAGATTCTGTGGTAAACTTCTTGAATTGCCCCCCCCCCCCATCAGCATGGACAAGGCCTTTATAGAGCCTGTCTTCACCAATAATGTAAGTTTGTCCATCTCAAGCCTTCAAACTTTGTTGTATATATTTGGTTAGGCATGACTGCAACAGCTGTTTATTTTTGGTGTTTGCATGAAATTGCTTGTTTAAAGTTTATTATGTAGTTCATAAATAGAAGTTTGTCCTTTCTCAATTTAAGTTTTTAGTTGTACAACCAAGTTCCTTCTTCATACCATGTAAATTAAACTATACAGAGCAAGTGATCTTCTTTTGCACTGCATGTATGCTTTTGTTCTTCATCTGTAATCCAGTGGTGTGGTGAACCTACCCACTACAGCACAATGTCATATTCTTCAATGTCTTAACTATGAACAATGTGATATCATTCTAATATTATTTAAACCGTCTCTTTATTTGCTAATCTGAAATGGTATAAATTCACAGCACACTAACCATTGATACTTATGAGTTCTTGATCTGTAATCCAGTGGTGTCATGAAGCTGGCAACTCCTTCACAATGTCATTTCCTGCCATGTCTTGACCTGAACAATACCATATTGTGTTAATGCAATTTTAAATTGTGTCACTTTATTCGTCAATAAGAAATGTGATGAATTGTCATCACTGATACTTTTATGTGCAAAACCTGTCATCTGTCTGCTTGTTTATCTTTCAGAGTGAGGAATATATAAGTGGTGAACAAGCGCAGTCTCATCATCTTTCTCAGTTGCTTGCGCTGTAGCTCCCCAGCAGGGCTAACCTTTCTTGAACTCTATTGAAGTGCTGTCGGTTTTGTATATTATTTTGTCGGCGTGTTTATTTGCACTGGTGGCGATCTTAGTGTATGTAATCTGCTGTCTGCTTGTGCTTTATTATCATAGTGGCGAACTTTGATGCCCAGTGGATGTAATATGCCGTAATTTCTTTATTGTATAGTCTAGGTTTTTTCTTATTCCCGATGCTGCAGTTATTTTACTGTATATATATCCTGTCTTCGTAGTAAACCGGCCAAACCGTAAAATTACGGTACATAATCAGGCCGTCATGTAATCACGATGTAGGTTGGTGTAACACCCCAAAAATTTAACCATGATTTATTAATTAAAATTTTGCCATGGTAAATTTAATTTTTATTCTCTGGATTTTCTTTTGATCCAGAACCACTCTTTTCTTCTGAATTGTAGAGTTTTCCCTCCAAAAAGGAAACTTCTCAAAAATGTTGTTGGACTTGTATACCCTCTCAAGAAATATTTCTTTTTATCAGTGGAATTATTTCTATGATTATTTTTCTGAACTTTACGTCTTTTAAAATAATTTTTCATAAGTTTTAGAGCCTCTTTTTCACTACAACCCTTTGATAAATTTATTAAAAATTCCCACCAAAATTTGGGGACGTTATGTGAAGTTCCTACATCACTTTTATGCAAAAATATCTTTTAGTCATTTGGAGATTTTGAGCTTCACCCCAAATTTTCAAATCTGGTCCAGTTTGCAATTTTGCACTACAACCTATTTAAATATTTCTTTAAAACTTCCACCAAAATTAGGGGATGTTAGTAGTAGTGTATAATTCAACTTTATGCAAAAACCCACTGGTGTTCTTTGAATTTTTTTGAGCAAATCATCCTCTTTTGCTCTCTGGCCCAGTTTGGTATTTTCTACTACCACCCTATTTTGTTTTGCTCTAGTGCCCTTGAGATCTTTCCTGCTTATAGTCCACCCTGCCAAATCCTTAAGTCCAGGAGATTGGACCCATTGGAATATTTTTGGTCTATGCAATAATAGCCTTCATTTTCTGTCCAGATTTGGTTTTCTCAAAATTTTGCACTAACAAGTTTCTGTTTTTGTCAAACTAACCTTACCACCCTCTTTATCATCTAAAGAGTCTATGATCTGGAGTTTTTGGCCATCCCAAGAGATGCCTAGATGACCATAGAATTATGTCAAACACCTTGAGTGCATGAACAGATTTGGCATGAACCCCGGTTTGATTTTGAACCTGCTTGCTTTGCCAAACCAGCATGTCTATTAGCTCTCTTATAATCATTAGCCTAGTCATGTGTAGTTGCAGAGGCATCCGAGAGGCCTAGAACGCGTTGGCATTTTGTTGAACGCCTAGCGTGCGTGCTCTGGGCGCGGCCAGAGCACACGTTTCGCATGTGTGTCCGCCCGAGTCGCCGCGTCCCGCTGCCGCCTCCCCGCGTCCGTTCTGGTTCCTTCCCACTCACAGCCAATGCACACCGACTCCACCCACATCACAGAGCCGCCCTTGCCAACTCCTGGCGCCCACAGCACCACCACCGCAAGCCGCCATGGCCGCAGCAGGCTCGTGCCATGGACGACACCGCCCGAACCACAGCCGCGTGCCAGCTCGCCCCTGAACAGCTCGAGCTCATCCCCTCGCCCTACCAGACCCCGCCAGCCATCGCCACGCGCCCCTGGCTACAGAACAGCGGTTCGCCGTTCCTATCCACTCCCGCCGCGGGGACCGACCTCGACCGCCTATAAAAGGAGCCCCCGAGCTCGTCCTGACCCTCAGGCGACCTCATGCCATCCCCCTAGTGCTCCCTTAGCCGGCAATCAATGGAGGGAAGTCGTCTTCCCCGTCTCCGGTCAGCTCGGCCGCCGCCACGTTCCGGTCCCGTTCGTCGCAAGCAGGGCCTCCCCAGTCCATCCAGTGCCACCATCCTCTTCCCCTCGACCTTGCGGAGCCACCCCACCTCTCAAACCTGATCGGGAGCCACCGTAGCTCGAAGCCCCAATCCTCCTGAAGCCACCGTCCGCCGCGGAGCTCGCCGCCGGCGACTCCCTTCATCCCCGCCAGCCTTTCGACCACTTGGAGGACCGCCCGGGACTGGCGGATCCATCCCTGCCCTCGGAATCCCGTGGGGAGCCGTGGTTCATCGACGGCGATCGCCGGAGCCCCGCCACTGCTCGGACAGAGGAGGAAGGAGGCGTTGGCGACTGGTCAAACCTGACCAGTGGGCCCAAGGGACCCACTGTCAGTGACCCAGCCCCGCCAAAACGTGTTTTAAGGGGAAGCGTATTCCACCAAATACGCTTTCGCTAGAGGAAAATGTAAGTGTTGCTGAACCGTTTTCTTTTTCTGATTTTTATAAAAAATAGATTTTTGACTAATCTTTGACTAGCTGTAACTCTTTAAATATAAGTCCAATTGATTTGATTCTTTTTCTATTGTTTCTCAAATTTTGTCTAGTTTATTTTCATATTTATTTGAAAATTTTCCAAACAACTTTGTTGTACTGTTTTGAAAGTGTGTGTTAATTTAAATTTTTGTAAAATAGGATTTTGAAGAAGAAGGCAACTTTCAAAAGGTGCACCCCCACTTGCATACTCTTGAAGGCAAGCATTATGAACCCTGGCATAATATTGTTGTGTGTTGTTTTACAATGGTTATAACACCACCTTGACACAGAGTATTCGTTATTTTATGTGATGATATGATCATACTCATGAGCGCATATTTGATGATTTCGTACTGTTGGATGTGGATACGATTGTGATAGTAATCACCCTCGTATGACTCTCATGCCTAACGGAAGGAATCCGAGAAAGCCTCTGTCTTGGGTAGACACGAGCTTATCTCTAGATCCTCGTCGAGACGGTTGTGTCCGGTATGGCATGGCAAGGTATGATGAGTGGTGATTCAGTCTGATTGGTCTGAAATATGTTCCAACGCTAATCATGCAGGAAATGCTTAAACCTCCTGAGTCGGCCGCAGATCGAGTCTTGTTCCAGTAACCCCCATACTTATTTCGTACTACCACTTGTCCCTGCCACAGGTAGGGTACGGTTCAGTAAGTTGTCAACCCCTCCCTTAGCACACACCGTACAGAGAGGCCATGGTGGAAGATACCGGCGGCATCCGGTAGGCATGCCACCTGGTCCGGGGGCATGGGTGTTTTCGGTTGGAGCCGAAGGGGTAGCTCCCCTAGTTTGCGCGCGTTATAAATTTTGTGATCCCATGCTATTCGAGGTTGTAGCCTCCCCACTTAGAGTTTGGCTTAACGGGTGTCGTGGGTGATTCCAGACACTGGTAAGTTAGGCTGGTGTGTGCAGTCAGGTGTGTTTTCAATTAGAAGACCATAGACGGAATTAGTCCCGATGGACTAAAGGAATCCGTTACTCGTGGGTAAAGAGTACACCCTCTGCAGAGATTATATCTATTCGAATAGCCGTGTCCATGGTTAAGGACTACAGTCTGGGATGGGTCAAGTGTTGGTCTTGGTGTCGGTCTTTGGAGGAAAAACTGCTAAACCAGAACATTGATCATGACCTGTGACATATGATGATTATGATTATTATTATTGTGGACTAAACATTTGTATTGTTTATTGAGTATCCCTGGAACAGTTCTCCCTCCTGGATATTTACTGTGTTTATTCTTATGTAAGCCCTTTATGTGGTGTCGCTCAGACGCCCAACTGTGGCATGCTTGTTACTTAAATTACTTATAAGCCCTTTATGTGGTGTCGCTCAGACGCCTGACTGTGGCATGCTTGATATTTAAATTACTTATAATCCCTTTATGTGGTGTCGCTCAGACGTCCGATTGTGGCATGCTTGTTATTTAAACTATTTATAAGCCCTTTTTGTGGTGTCGCACAGACACCCGACTGTGGCATGCTTGTTATATCTTTTATTTATAAGCCCTTTATGTGGCGTCGCTCAGACGCCCGACTGAGGCATTCTTATACTATTATCCTTTCGAGGCGTCGCTTCAGACACCCGATCGGCGCATTCTATCTTTGCTCTCTGATGGCATATTCATATTTGACATGAATAACCTGCTTGCGTGCATCATGGATTGCTATTTCGTGACTGACATTGTGATCATGGAATATTTTAGAGCATGATTATCATTTGTTATATTATACTTGTGTTCATGATGTTTGCGAGTACGTTCAAAGTACTCACTGGCTTGTCCCTGGCTATTGTCTTGGACAGATTTCTTGCATGGAGAGGAGCATTGCGATGACAGCCCCGGAATCTATGCAATGGTGATAGCAGCCTCGTGTAGATAGGAGTTATCTAGGTCAGCTGTTCCTGTGGGAAATGGAGTCCCATAGACACTGATGAACCACAAACCGCTTCCGCCAGCAGCCACTAGACACCTTGTGTTGTACTCATAGGCCAGAATGGTCTTGTACTCTATATTTTGTATTTTTGCTTGGAATTTCTGTATCAATTTGGTGCCTCATCATCTAACAGAAATCCTGGGGCTGGTGAGCACAAGGGCCATTTTATGGGAAATTGATATCCTGAAAATCCGGTCCTGACAACCTTGGTATCAGAGCCAGGCTGACCATTGGCTAATCCTATCTTAGCTAGGTCGAAAAAACCTAGGTTAACCAACCCACCAGACCTTAACCTAACCCCGGCCAAGCTTCTCGTGTAAGATAGCCACACAATGACCCGACACCTTTTGGCAGTCGATGCCCAACCTATCAGTCTAGCCTGTCGATCACGCGCCAGTGACCGGCACCTAAATTGTCTCTTTCGCAAGCGTGCAAAGGAAGACATCGTCCCCTTTTTCTATAAAAAGGGCACGCTAGCCTCAACCCAGCACAATACAGCCTCTACCCCAAACCAAGCCAAGATGCCTGGACCCATTGTGCACAATGAGACCACAGCAACCAACCTTGGAGGTTTTGTGACCGTGCTAGCAAACCTCACCCGTCATGCCTTTGCATTAGAAGAGCCCCCAGAGTATGTTGTGTACCAAGGGCACATGAGCAATGAGAGCCGTCAGTTCTGGGCCACTGTGCACGTCTATGGCAGGGGTCTATCGCCAGAACACCCCTACAGGTTCACCAGAAGGACTACTTCCTTTGAGCCACAAGCCATCCAACTAGCTTCTCGAGAGGCTATAGTTCAACTCCGGCACTTGTCGCCCAGAGTTAACTGTCGCTCATTCTACTACTACCCCAGCCGTGACGGGTATGGTAGGCCACCCCAAGTTGCCAACAGAGATCATGAGACGAATCCTGCATTGTTGCATCTGGTGCGCTATGTAAGTGCACTAGAGGAATTATTCGATCAAATCACCCTTGATCTGATCGTAGCTCGTGGAGAACTGGTTCGCCGAGCCCCGACAAGAGGAGAAGATGAGCCCGACGACGACAACCCAGTCATGCTATTCGGACAACCGATCGAGTCCTTGAGGTCTGCCCCAGCCATCGACCAAAATGTGTTGGTGTCTCCAGAAGTGCTTTATTGCCTTTTGGGAACACGCTCCAACGGGATTGTGGCCAACAACCCCCGCGATGGTCATCATCGCTACCCCGACCCTGCAGCCCCTCAACCCTCTCCAGGTAACCCCGACGGTGAAACCTGTGGAGAAGCCTCGACGTCCATAAGGCACGCCCACTTAGATATAAACGAGGTAGACTAAGTCACTCGAGTAGTACCGAGTCTTAGTATGTCCACACCCTGTAATTGTGAGATCTTGTGTCGCCATAATTAAATGCTGGCTGCTTGTACACCCCTATTTTAAACAGTAGCTATGCATAAGTATGTGGGTGTACGGTTGCATTTTTAATTCCGGGCGTAGCTACCAAAAACCACCCCGACGACACCCACATAATACATCACTTTTGTGAGATATGTGTATCTGTGGCATTGACCCCAACCCCATAGGGAAAACCGACAAACTAGTTGCCGCTCACCGTAATAAATAACCAAGCCCAGTTGCTATATAAAAGGCCACCTCGTGACCTTGCCAAGTAACCCTCACCTTGTGCACAACTCTCACAGCCATTCCTTGCCATGCCGAGCCCTAGTATTTATCTGAGAACCCCAGATGCCACCCCGAGTAGTTTTGTTAAAATATTGTGGGACTTTACCTGGAGTACCATGAGTTCTATCTATCCACCCCAGTATGAGTTGCTCAAATCGAGGATCACCCCTTCCACCTCGAAATATTGGGTAGTGGTGCACATTCCTCCCGCAAACCCAAACCAAGACCCAACAGAAGTCTCCTTCGTGGGGAAACCTATGCCGACTCCGCAAATGGCCGTGGAAGCTGCTGTGTATGAAACACTTTCTCGCCTTTGATTCACGGTATCCTATGCCAGCGAACGAGGGTATTATTACTTCCCGAGTCGTGCAGCACCCGGAGAAGTAGCAACTTTTCCCGGTGGACGAATTGAGAGAGACCTAGTACTGGCCAACCTTGCCTAGTATGTTATCACTCAAGAGCGTTTGACTCAGCGGGTAATGGGTTATCTCCAGAGCCCCGCTGATTTAAATCCTCAGATCGCCATCGGCAGACCATTGAGGCCCGACCAGGAGAGACGCATTCATCAACTAGTCAATCTGCTTCCCCCGATAGAAGAAGAGTGTGCCCCAGTACCAGAGACGTTTTCTCAGGACCCTGTCTATTTACCGTTTTCATTGTAGACGTCACTGCTATGTTTATTGTCCCAGCATTTATTTATGTGTTGCAACTTATGCATGGTATCCTAAATTTGTGCGATGAATTAAATGTTTGGTTTTCAATTGATGTGAGTAGTTTTTACTACTGTTAATTTTCATTAACTAAATTAGCTCTTGGTAATTTCTGAAGTGAGATTTTCCCCTGAGTTGTTGCAGCATATATCTCTTCACGACATAGATTTTGATTCACGCAGCACCACGACAGCAGACTCACAACTCCAACCACTCGACCACGTGCACTAATTGCAAAAGCACGTACCCATGTTGCATCTAACTGATCACCTCCCTAACACACCATAGTCTCTGAAGGAGAGATTTGTGGGTAATTATTCGGGTGCAAGTTGCCTACAGCACACTGACAACAGTTAGCACCTGGCACCAGCACCTAATCCTCATGATCGCCGCCACCGCGAAGAGCTAACACTCAAGCAGCAGCATCACGACGATCATCGAGGATCATCGCGCACAAGAGCACGGAGAACCCCCAACAATGCCGCCAACCCTACGCACACCAGGATCATGCACCAGTCCGGCATCACCTCCGCCATTAGAGCCTCGTCTCGAGCTCCTGCAAACAGAAATGGAGGAGAAGGAAGGAGAAGGAGAAGCAAGGCTAGGTGTGAGGAAGAAGAAAGGAGCACCTCGGTCATTTTATAGCTTGAGATCGGTGTACGATGGGCGAAGTCTGCCAGCGCCGCTCGTCGCTCGATCATCGGTGTTCGAAGGCAAATCCGCGAGCAGTGCCGACAGCGCACTGGCCTGGGAGGAGAGTGCACGCTGCACCGGCAGCTAGCACGCCGCGCACTACCGCAGTACGGCCTAGATGCCCTACGCGCTAGATGTCGCCGGTGGAGAAAGCGCGGGAAAGCACGCGAGAGAGAGGAAGAAGAGAGAGCCAGAGGTAGAAGAAGAGACTGACAGTGGGCCCCGGGTCCACCTGTCAGCCAGATAGAGCATTGTGCTCTCGGGTGCGACCAGCGTATTTTAGAGTTTAGAATTTTATTCTAAATTCACTGTAACCAAAAGTAGAAATTTCTCGTTTTCCCCAACCATAGATTTTTTCACGCAGCGCCAATTTTCTACACTGTAGTTTTACACCACTTATTTGCCCTCTCACTGTAGCCACATTTTATTGCATGAATAGGATGGTTATTTTTGTGATTTTACTTTGTGATAGTAGGAGTAATTTTTTTTTCAAAGCATCCCTTAGCAAATCTCGAGGACGAGATTTTTCCTAAGGGAGGTAGTGTTGTAACACCCCAAAAATTTAACCATGATTTATTAATTAAAATTTTGCCATGGTAAATTTAATTTTTATTCTATGGATTTTCTTTTGATTCAGAACCACTCTTTTCTTCTGAATTGTGGAGTTTTCCCTCCAAAAAGAAAACTTCTCAAAAATGTTGTTGGACTTGTATACCCTCTCAAGAAACATTTCTTTTATTAGTGGAATTATTTCTATGATTGTTTTTCCTGAACTTTACTTCTTTTAAAATGATTTTTCATAAGTTTTAGAGCCTCTTTTGCACTACAACCCTTTGATAAATTTATTAAAAATTCCCACCAAAATTTGGGGACATTATGTGAAGTTCCTACATCACTTTTATGAAAAAATATCTTTTAGTCATTTGGAGATTTTGAGCTTTACCCCAAGTTTTCAAATCTGGTCCAGTTTGCAATTTTGCACTACAAACTATTTAAATATTTCTTTAAAACTTCCACCAAAATTAGGGGATGTTAGTAGTAGTGTATAATTCAACTTTATGCAAAAACCCACTGGTGTGCTTTGAAAAATTTGAGCAGATCATCCTCTTTTGCTCTTTGGCCCAGTTTGGTATTTTCTACTGCAACCCTATTTTGTTTTGCTCCAGTGCCCTTGAGATCTTTCCTGCTTATAGTCCACCCTGCCAAACCCTTAAGTCCAGGAGATTGGACCCATTGGAATATTTTTGGTCCATGCAATAATAGCCTTTATTTTCTGCCCAGATTTGGTTTTCTCAAAATTTTGCACTAACAAGTTTCTGTTTTTGTCAAACTAACCTTGCCACCCTCTTTATCATCTAAAGAGACTATGATTTGGAGTTCTTGGCCATCCCAAGAGATGACTAGATGACCATAGCATTCTGTCAAACACCTTGAGTGCATGAACAGAATTGGCATGAACCCTAGTTTGCATTTTGAACCTGCTTGCTTTGCCAAACCACCATGTCTATTAGCTCTCTTATAATCATTAGCCTAGTCCTGTTTAGTTGCAGAGGCATCAGAGAGGCCTAGAACGCGTTGGCATTTTGTCAAACACTTGGCGTGCGTGCTCTGGGCGCGGCCAGAGCGCGCGTTTTGCACGTGTGTGTGCCCGAGTCGCCGCATCCCGCTGCCGCCTCCCCGCGCCCGTTCGGGTCCCTTCCCACTCACAGCCAACGCGCCCCGACTCCTCCCACATTGCAGAGCTGCCTTGGCCACCTCCTGGGGCCCCACAGCACCACCACCGCAAGCCGCCATGGCCGCAGCAGGCTCCTGCCATGGACGGCGCCGCCCGAGCCACAGCCGCGCGCCAGCTCGCCCCTGAAAAGCTCGAGCTCATCCCCTCGCCCTACCAGACCCCGCCAGCCATCGCCACATGCCCCCTAGCTACAGAACGGCGTTTGCCGTTCCTATCCACTGCCGCCGCAGGGACCGACCTCGACCGCCTATAAAAGGAGCCCCTGAGCTCGTCCAGACCCTCAGGCGACCTCATGCCATACCCCTAGTGCTCCCTTAGCCGGCAATCGATGGAGGGAAGTCGTCTTCCCCGTCTCTGGTCAGCTTGGCCGCCGCCACGTTCCGGTCCCGTTCGTCGCAAGCAGGGCCTCCCCAGTCCATCCAGTGCCACCATCTTCTTCCCCTCGACCTTGCAGAGCCACCCCACCTCTCAAACCTGATCGGGAGCCACCATAGCTCGAAGCCCCAATCCTCCCGAAGCCACCGTCCGCCGCGGAGCTCGCCATCGGCGACTCCCTTCGTCCCTGCCAGCCTTTCGACCACTGGGAGGACCGCTCGGGACTGGCGGATCCATCCCTGCCCTCGGAATCCCGTGGGGAGCCGCGGTTCGTCGACGGCGATCGCCGGAGCCCTGCCACCGCTCGGACAGAGGAGGAAGGAGGCGCGGGCGACTGGTCAAACCTGACCAGTGGGCCCATGGGACCCACTGTCAGTGACCCAGCCCCGCCGAAACGTGTTTTAAGTGGAAGCGTATTCCACCAAATACGCTTTCGCTAGAGGAAAACGTAAGTACTGCCGAACCGTTTTCTTTTTCTGATTTTTATTAAAGACAGATTTTTCACTAAACTTTGACTAGCTGTAACTTTTTAAATATAAGTCCAATTGGTTTGATTCTTTTTCTGTTGCTTCTCAAATTTTGTCTAGTTTATTTTCATATTTATTTGAAAATTTTCCAAACAACATTTTTGACCTGTTTTGAAACTATGTGTTAATTTAAATTTTCGTAAAATAGGATTTTGAAGAAGGCAACTTTCAAAAGGTGCACCCCCACTTGCATACTCTTTAAGGCAAGCATTCTTAAACCTGGCATAATATTGTTGTGTGTTGTTTGATAGCGGTTATAACACCACCTTGACACGGAGTATTCGTTATTTTATGTGATGATATGATCATACTCATGAGTGCATATTTGATGATTCCGTACTGTTGGATGTTGATACGATTGTGATAGTAATCACCCTCGTATGCCTCTCATGCCTACCGGAAGGAATCCGGGAAAGCCTCTGTCTTGGGTAGACACGATCTTATCTCTAGATCCTCGTCGAGACGGTTGTGTCCGGTATGGCATGGTGAGGTATGAAGAGTGGTGATTCTGTCTGATTGGTGTGAAATATGTTCCTACGCTAATCATGTAGGAAATGCTTAAACCTCCTGAGTCGGCCACAGATCGAGTCTTGTTCCAGTAAACCCCATACTTGTTTCGTACTACCACTTGTCCCTGCCACAGGTAGGGTACGGTTCAGTAAGTTGTCAACCCCTCCCTTAGCACACACCGTACAGAGAGGCCATGGTGGAAGATATCAGCGGCATCTGGTAGGCACGCCACCTGGTCCGGGGCATGGGTGTTTTCAGTTGGAGCCGAAGGGGTAGCTCCCCTAGTTTGCGCGCGTTATAAATTTTGTGATCCCATGCTAGTCGAGGTTGTAGCCTCCCCACTTAGAGTTTGGCTTAACGGGTGTCGTGGGTGATTCCAGACACCGGTAAGTTAGGCTGGTGTGTGCGGTCAGGTGTGTTTTCAATTAAAAGACCGTAGACGGACTTAGTCCCGATGGACTAAAGGAATCCGTTACTCGTGGCTAAAGAGTACACCCTCTGCAGAGATTATATCTATTCGAATAGCCGTGTCCATGGTTAAGGACTACAGTCTGGGATGGGTCAAGTGTCGGTCTTAGTGTCGGTCTTTGGAGGAAAAACTGCTAAACCAGAACATTGATCATGACCTGTGACATATGATGATTATGATTATTATTATTGTGTACTAACCATTTGTATTGTTTATTGAGTATCCCTGGAACGGTTCTACCTCCTGGATATTCACTGTGATTATTCTTATATAATCCCTTTATGTGGTGTCGCTCAGACGCCCGACTGTGGCATGCTTGTTATTTAAATTACTTATAAGCCCTTTATGTGGTGTCGCTTAGATGCCCGACTGTGGCATGCTTGATATTTAAATTACTTATAAGCCCTTTATGTGGTGTCGCTGAGACGCCCGACTGTGGCATGCTTGTTATTTAAAGTATTTATAAGCCCTTTATGTGGTGTCGCACAGACGACCGACTGTGGCATGCTTGTTAAATCTTTTATTTATAAGCCCTTTAGGTGGCGTCGCTCAGACGCCTGACTAAGGCATGATTTATATTATTATCCTTTCGAGGCGTCGCTTCAGACACCCGATCGGTGCATTCTATCTTTACTCTCTGATGGCATATTCAAATTTGACATGAATAACCTGCTTGCGTGCATCATGGATTGCTATTTCGTGACTGACGTTGTGATCATGGAATATTTCAGAGCATTATTATCATTTGTTATATTATACCTGTGTTCATGATGTTTGCGAGTACATTCAAAGTACTCACTGACTTCTCCCTGGCTATTGTCTTGGCCAGATTTCTTGCATGGAGAGGAGCGTTGCGATGACGGCCCCGGAATGTATGCAATGGTGATAGCAGCCTCGTGAAGATAGGAGTTATCCAGGTCAGCTGTTCCTGTGGGAAATGGAGTCCCATAGACACTGATGAACCACAAACCGCTTCCACGAGCAGCCACTAGACACCTTGTGTTGTACTCATAGGCCTGAATGGTCTTGTACTACATATTTTGTATTTTTGCTTGGAATTTCTGTATCAAGTTGGTGCCTCATCAGCTAACAGAAATCCTGGGGCTGGTGAGCACAAGGGCCATTTTCTGGGAAATTGATATCCCGAAAATCCGGTCCTGACAGTTGGGCCTGAAACGTGCCGAACAGCTCACGGGCCGGCAGCAGCCCGAAAGGAACCCCGGCCCATGATTGTGCGAAACAAATCATGGGCTTTTAACAGGCCAAAATTGTCTCGGTCCTTGTTTGGCCCAATCAGATATCGGCTGCGAGCAGGCCGGATGCAAACCGGGCCATAGTTAGGCCCAACTATATGACGGGGTTTTAACAGGCCAAAATTAATATAGGGACGAAATGATAAACGGGCCCTTAACAGGCCAAAACTAATAGCAGGCGGAATTACTAAGTGGGCCTTTAGCAAGGGGACCCAAAAGCATAGTGTCCAGTTGACGGGCCGAATCTGATATGGGCCATAATCGAGCCCAAAGCCTCTTAAAGGGCCAGACCTGATCTGGGCCATAATTTGGCCCAGAACATGGTAGGCTTTTAACGGGCCGGATCTCATATGGGCCAATATTAGGCCCGGAGCGTGGCAGGCGATTAATGGACCCGATCAAATATGGGCCGACATTTGGCCCAAAACATGGCAGCCAGTTAATGGGCCGGCCTACTAGGGTCCTCAAAATCTTGTGGGCCTACAGCTGGGCCGGCCCATTAATGTCGGTGAAATCTTGTGGGCCTTTAGCTTGGCCGGCCCATTATGATCCACAAGAATCTTGTGGGCCTTTACCTGGGCCGGCCCATTATGGCACACAAAAATCTTGTGGGCCTTTACTTGGGCTGGCCCATTATGGCCCGCAAAATCTTGTGGGCCTTTAGCTGGGCCAGCCCATTATGGTCCAGAAAATCTCGTGGGCCTTTAGCTGGGCCGGCCCATTATGGTCCGCAAAATCTTATGGGCCTTCAGTTGGGCCGGCCCATTTAAACTTGATGGGCCGGTCCACGTGTCAACATATCATAGGCGCGTCTCGCCCATTGGATGAGTGACACCTGTGCCAACGCGGACCTGACACGTGTCTCCTCCAGCCAATGATGATTTTACACGTGGAAAATCCCCATTGGTCGTGGCTTTTAACAGGTTATCGGATCCAAAACCCGACCTGGTAGCGTAACGGCGTTCCGTTACGGTGGATGCCATGTGTCGGTCACCCTTGACGAAAGCACTTCTATTACGCGCGATTTATCGTCATGGAAGTGGACACTTCCGTGATGATAGTTTTGGTGATGTCATGGAACACTTCTACGACAGCATAGGTATGACTATCTTGATTCTGTCATAAATTTGTCATCGATGTACTTGCATGACAAAAAACGCGACCTACTGTGACAAACACGTATCATCATGGAAGTGTATTTTTTTTGTAGTGCAAGGGATATAGATATCCGGCTACGCAAAAGTGAATTGACACCATTAGGGATGCGGGGTATGATCTTCCTGCTCATGAGCGTGTAGTCATACATCCATCCCCCCCCCCCCCCCCCGCGGACTTGCTATGGACGGTGGCACGTCCACCCATTGTTTTTGGTACAGTTACTCCTCTACCGGAGTTGAGCCGGCAGGCATCATCTGCGCCGGTGACTGATCCAGTTTATGAGGAACTTTCCCCCGTGCATGTTGGGTTTTCGCTCGCACGTTTGACGGAGGCGGGATTGCCACCCTTTCAAATCAATTGTCGGGATTCCGACCCAGTGGCTTTGGAGGCCCACCAAACCTCTACCCCAGCTTTGTTGCTTAGCCCAACTGCTTTTGGGCCTTCCACGCCTCCGGGTCCAAGTCCTCTAGGCCATTGTCAAGATATCCCCTCCTCTCAAGAGGCTACGAGGCAGTTTGAAGCTATGGTCGATGACATGGTGGACTGCGTGGTTACTTGCACTATTTGCTCGCAGAGGGGCCACTTGTCACCGACATGTGGAATGCGAGCAGTCTGTTCGGTTTGCTCTCGCCCAGGTCACTCTAGCCGCGACTGTAATGATTTCGCGCGCTCCAATGGATTGGTTTGGAGACCAATTTCTGTGCAATAAAAAACGAGTTTATCGGAATCTGCTGCTTCTCATGGGAACAGAGCCGGAGTTATTGGGATAGACTGCCCAGTCCCATCGCCGCCGCCCCCATTGCATCTTCCCTCTTCCCAAGCCAAAGAAAACCCCCGACAAGCTTCTGGCTCTTCCATGGAGAACTACGAGCTCGATCCTTAGTGCTTTGTGCCTCCTTGCCATCACATCATAGATGGTGGTGATCGTCGGCTCCCACGCACCTTCTTCACGCCTGCCGCTCGTCCACCCCGTCATCATGAGGACTTCATGGTTGCCGAAGTGATGCCGCCGCCGGAGGGGCCGCTGGGTCCGGTGCGGGAAGAGGTGGTCCAGTTTCTGCAAAATAGAGGTATTATGGTCTGATCTGCTCAGCCGTGGTTTCATGGGGTGGGATTGTTTCAATTCAGGGATCCGTCAGTTAGATATACCTTGATTCAGCATGCACCTTTTTCGCTGGGAAATGATCATTGTTTTAGATTTATGAAGCATGATGAGGGAGAAAATTTCAAGGGAACTCATGGTTTTCGCAAGGGCTGGTTAATGTTTATTGGGATTCCATTGGATTACCGCACTACTGAATACATCTCGCAGGCAGTAGGCACTTTTGGAAAGTTTATTTCTTGGGATAGTGAGGATCCATATCTCGTCCGGACTTTGGTTGAAGCTAGCTTCCCAGATACACCGTTGGTTCCAAGAGATGTGGTTTTTGGCGATTATGAGGAATACGGAGGTGCTCAAGTGTCTTGGACTGCATCTTGTTATGTGCTTGGTGCAGACTTTGCATATCAGATGCCGAACAACGAGGACCCAATGCCTCTGGTAATCTGGTTCCGGATAATTTGATGTTTCTCTTACCACCATACCCAATGTTGGGATGGAATGATGCACCTGTCGCTCCTCCTCCTCCACCTGTAAATGATGCAGCGCCAGGTTGGGGTAATGCCATGTGGGGAGATGAAGCAGAGAATGAGCAGCCCCCCAGCGGGCTGCTCCTGAGCAGGATCAAGTTTCAATAGTGATTGATCAGCCTGAGGGATCAGCTTATCTGGAGCAACAGGAGCAGGGTGTTGAGATCCAACAACAACATGATTTGCCACTCCCAGATCTTCAGCAGCATCCTGTCTTTGAGGAGAATCAGCTTGCAATTGTGCCTTACCAACCACCTGTGATTCAGCAGCATGAAATCTTTATTGGCATGGCACGCATTGTGGCTGGACCTCCTCTCCCTCCAGAGATGATTTGGAAGAGGTCTTTCCAGAACCTTATGTTTGATTTCTCAGTTAAGGAAGTGCCAAGGTCTATCTTCTTCAAACCCATGGGCACAATCTTTTATTCCAAGAGGTCCTGGTCCATTGCTTTTGATGAAACAAGGAAGATGTCTTGCTTGACTGCCTCTCTGCCTATAGTTGTTGCTGTCAGAAAACCTGTCATGGTGAAGCGTCCGGTGGCCAAAGCTTTATTTGAGGAATTGCCGGCTATTCCAGTTTCTGTGTCTGAAGAGGTTGCATCTGCTAGTTCTGCTGTTTCTGTTTCTGTTTCTGTTCAGTCATAACCTTTGTTTTTTTCTGTGGAACAATTTACTACGAGAAAAAGAAGAGAGAAGAAGACGGCTCCGGTTGTTGATACGTCATTGAGACGTTGCACTCAGAGCGCGGCAAAGTTGGATGGCTTCAAAAACGTGGTTTTTGAGCAGCTCTCCCTACAGCCATCTAAGAAGTGCTCCCATGCCAAGCCCATGGAGGACAAGGCCCAGCCCACTTCTGCGGTTGATTCTGAAGATGCTCGGCCTACTGCACCATCACATACTCCGATTCATGTTCTTCAGGCTGTGGGCGCGGAGCTGGAGATAGATCCTTCTCTTCTATCAGTGGTCAAGCTTATGGCTAATCCACAGGAGGATTCTTCTGCATCTTTAGCTTAATATTTATGTTAGCTTTTATGTCGAGGCCGTGCGTGCCTGTTATGCTTGTTTTCTTTTTGGTTGAACTGAGTCCGGTCTGGGATGTGGCACATTGTGGTTCTGAACTTTGTTATCTTTTGGATGGTATGGCATTATGTGTCATGCTCTTTATGTTCTTCTACGCAATGGTCACTCATGAATCGCGTTACAACGCGTAATTGGAAATTTTTATGTTGGAATGTTCGCAGACTGAATTCTGATGCGAGGCAGCGGTCTGTCAGGGAGAAAGTAACTGAGAGTTGGTGTGCAGTGCTTTGTCTGCAAGAAACTAAATTATGTTCATGCTCGCGTTCAACCATAAAAAGCGTTTGTCCCTATGGTTTTGATCAATTCGTTGAGTCTCCCTCTAGAGGAGCTTCTGGGGGTCTTTTAACAGTGTGGCGATCTGATGTGTTCCACGGCACTCTGCTTGAAGTTAAGCCCTACGCTATCGTGATGCAATTCACCTCTGTTCATAATAACGAACTGTGGTTTCTGGTTAATGTGTATGGTCCCTGTCAGGGTGAGTTACGTGATGAGTTTGTTTCTTGGATTTACAATTTGGACATCGACCCGGACCAGAAGTGGATGTTGATGGGGGATTTCAATGTTATTCGTTCCACTGAAAATAGGAATATCCCCGGTGGTGATATAAATGATATGTTTATTTTCAATGAAATTATTGGCCATTTGGGACTGCTGGAACTTCCTTTAAAAGAAAGAAAGTTTACTTGGTCTAATATGCAGGACATGCCTCTTATGGAACAGTTGGACTGGGATTTTACTTCTGCCAGTTGGATTAACATTTATCCCATGACTCAAATGACCCCTTTGGCCAAGACTGCGTCTGATCATGTGCCTTTCCTGGTGACCATCAGTACAGCAATTCCAAAAGCACATATCTTCAGGTTTGAAATTTTTTGGGTCCATCAGGCTGGTTTCATGGATTCTGTGCAGGAGGTTTGGACTCGTCCCTCTCGTTAGACTCATATTTCAGCAATTATTGTTGACAAATTAAAGGATTTGCAGTTTGCTTTGAAGAAATGGCAGAAAGGTTTATCACATATTAAAAGGTTACTTGAGAAGTGTAACTGGGCAATTCTTTGGCTGGACAATCTTGAGGACATGAGATCTCTTTCTAGACCTGAGTTTAATTTCAGAAAAATCACTAAATTGCACCATGAACATCTGCTGCACATGCAATATATGTACTGGAGGAAGAGATGTACAATCAGGTATATCAAAGTGGGGGAGGAAACCTCTAAGTTCTTTCAGGCCATGGCAAGTGAGAGATATAGAAAACACTCTATTGCTAGCCTGTTATTGTCTGATGGCTCTGTAACGTCAAACCATGAGGAAATGGCCAAAGAGTTCTTGTTATCTTTCAAAAGCAGAATGGGGACGGGTCGGCCAATTTCTTCGGATGAAAACATATTGTCTTTAATACCTAGGGTTCAGGGCTTGGAGGTGCTCACCAAACCTTTTGATCTCAAAGAAATTGAATAGGTTATTAAAGAATTGCCTATTGATAAGGCCCCTGGGCCTGATGGCTGCAATGGAGATTTTAAAAAAAAGTGTTGGCACATAATTTCTACTGATTTTATTCAGTTACTGAAACAGTTTCATGATGGAACAGTGCAGTTAGAATATCTCAATGATGCATACATTACTCTGATCCCAAAGAAGCAGACACCTGAGAGTGTGGGAGACTTTAGGCCTATTTCATTAACCTGTCTTGGCCTGAAATTCCTTACAAAGGTTGCTGCTAACAGATTTCAACATGAGGTCACCAAATGTGTGCATAAAAATCAATATGGTTTTATAAAATCGAGAACAATCCAGGATTGTCTTGCTTGAATCTTTGAGTACATCCATCAGTGTAATCAGTCTAAAAGGCACATCCTTCTGCTTAAGTTAGACTTTGAAAAGGCTTTTGATTCTATCCAGCATGAGGCTATCATAAGGATTCTAGTTGCAAAAGTTTTTGATGAGAGATGGATTATTTGGATTAAGCAGTTGTTGTCTTCTGGCACTTCTTCTGTACTTCTGAATGGAGTTCCTGGTAATCACTTTAAATGCAAATGTGGAGTTAAGCAAGGGGACCCAATCTCTCCCTTGCTCTTTGTTATTGCGGCTGATCTCTTGCAGACATTGATCAATGATCTTCTTCAGCAATGTTTAATAAGCAGGCCTCTGCCTACTCATGATCCTAATTTCCCTGTTGTCCAATATGCTGATGACACACTGCTTTTCTTAAATGCTGACAAAGCTCAATTGGGGGCAATGAAGTCAATATTACATTCTTTCTCAAAAGCAACTGGTCTTTAGATTAACTTCCATAAATCCTCCATGTATCCTATTAATGTGATTGACCAGGATGCTTCTGATCTTGCTGCCTTTTTTGGATGTAAGTTAGGCAAAATGCCATTCACATATCTGGGTCTGCCAGTGGGGACTACCAGGCCCAAGATTGTGGATCTTCTTCCCCTTGTGGATTGTATGGAGAGAAGATTGACAGCAAGTTCTTGGTTCTTACCTTAGGGGAGCAGATTGCAATTAGTAAACTCTGTCATTTATTCTTTGCCTATCTTCTTCCTTTGTAGCTTGTCAATTCCTCAGGGTATTTTGAAACAATTGGAAAGAATTTAGAGGCAGTGTTTATGGAGGAAATATGGTCAGGAAAGGGGTCATTCGCTGGCTGCTTGGCCACTTGTTTGCAGGCCTAAATCGAAGGGGGGGCTTGGAATCCTAAACCTTGGTTTGCAAAATGATGCTCTCCTTCTGAAACATCAAAATAAATTTTATAATAAGATGGATGTGCCTTGGGTCTAGTTAGTCTGGGATTCCTACTACTTTGAAAGGATTCCACATGATACTATTCTTTGTGGCTCTTTTTGGTGGAGAGATGTCTGCAAGTTGATGGATAATTTTAGAGCAGTTACTTTGGTGGATGTTCATAGTGGAGATACTGTGCTGTTCTAGTCTGACTACTGGCAAATTGGAAACAGTTTTTTCCCTCTTCAGGATCGATTTCCTAGGCTCTATTCTTTTTGTCTCCACAAAAATCTCTCAGTCAGGGAAGTCTTTGAGGCTAGTAGTTTCCAAGGCCTTTTTTACTTGACTCTATCTGAACAAGCTTTTCAGGATCTACAACAGCTTTCCTCCTTAATGGGGTCCTTTCATTTGCACAGTACCTCTCATGACTACTGGGGATGGAGGCATGGCAAGAAGTTGGAATATACTGTAAAAAAGTTTTATGACTTTGTATATCAGCCAATGGTAGCCAACCCAATTCTTGGGTGGATATGGAAAAGCTGTTGTACAATGTCGATCAAGATGTTTGCTTGGCTTGTTATAATGGACAGGGTTAACACTAAAGACATGATTCAGAGGAGGCATTGGAAGATTAATGATGGACCAGAATGTGTTCTGTGTCCAATTGGAATACTGGAGGACAGAAACCACCTCTTCTTCTTTTCAACTTCAGTGTTCGCGTGTGGGTTTACCTGCAAATTCTATGGAAAGATTGTGATGATATGGTGGAAATTGCTTGCCATGCTAGGAAGGATTTCAACAAACCTTTCTTTGGAGAGGTGGTTTTCACGGCTTGGTGGAATATTTGGAAGATCAGGAATGACAGAGCTTTCAGGAACATCCAGCCATCTTTCAGGGCATGGAGAAATGGCTTCATTCATGATCTCACTCTGCTCTCTCACAGAATCAAACGGGAGTATAGAGAGGCCCTACTTAAGTGGATTGATTTTTTACCTCCTTGAGGAGAGTTGATTCTTTGTCACATTGTAATTATTAGGTATAGTGCTCCCCTTCTTCGTATAGCCTTCTTTAGTTTCTTCTTTTTTCTTTTTTCGTGTTTTCCTCACCTTGAGGAAACTCTGTATGGTTCCTGCTCTCTTTTTTAATAAAATGCTGTGGGGTGTAAGCCCTGCAGTCTTCATGGTAAAAAATACATAGTCCTATCAACATACAACTAACCCTATGGTGTGATCCATGCGCGCGCTCATATGATCGGCACCAAAGGACAACAACATAACCACAAGCAAATTAAATCAATCATAGCAATTCATCAACCACCGATAGGAAAACGAAAATCTACTCAGACATCATAGGATGGCAACACATCATTGGATAATAATATGAAGCATAAAGCACCATGTTCAAGTAGAGGGTACAGCGGGTTGTGGGAGAGTGGACCACCGTAGATAGAGGGGGGAAGGTGATGGATATGTTGGTGAAGATGGCGGAGATGTTTGTGAAGCTGGCGATGATGATCATGGCCGTGGCGGTGTTCTAGCGCCACCGGAAGAGAGGGGGAGAGGGGCCCCCTTCTTCTTCTTCTTCTTCCTTGACCTCCTCCCTAGATGGGAGAAGGGTTTCCCCTCTGGTCCTTGGCCTCCATGGCATGGGAGGGGCGAGAGCCCCTCCGAGATTGGATTTGTCTCTCTGTCTCTCTTTGTTTCTGTGTTTCGGGATTCTGCCCTTTCGCCGTTTCTTATATATCCGGAGATCCGTAACTCCGATTGGATTGAAACCTTCGCCAAGATTTTTTTCCGAAAATTAGTTCTCCTGCGGCCAAAGAAGAGCAGCAACCGCCTTACGAGGGGCCCACGTGGGTCAGGGGCGCGCCCAGGGGGGCAGGTCCGCCCCTAGCCTCGTGGCCACCTCGGGCACCATCTCGCGTTGATTCTTCCTCCCATATTTCCCAAATATTCCAAAAATATGCTCCGTCCATTTTTATTCCGTTTGGATTCCGTTTGATATGGGGTTTCTGCGAAACATAAAACATGCAACAAACAGGAACTCGCACTGGGCACTGGATCAATATGTTAGTCCCAAAAATAATATAAAAAGTTGCCAAAAGTATATGAAAGTTGTATAATATTGGCATGGAACAATCAAAAGTTATAGATACGACGGAGATGTATCAAGTGACTATACTATTCTCTTGTGCAGTTCAACCAAAATTGCGGTCACTTTGTTTGTTTGCCAAATAGCAACGGGCAGACATCTCTGTCTGCACAAATATCAAGTAGCTAGTAAACATATACTCCACCTTGTATTTTCGGTTTAAACACGTCTCTTCCGCTTAGCATCTGTCATGTTTTGCACTGGACAATTTGATACACTCATTTTTTGCCCTGGACAATTTTATACTGAATTGATTTGCTGGTTCAGAGCATAAATATAGTACCTATTCTTCATCATACCAAGGATATCCATGTACGCAGTGATGGAAGAGGTGAAATTGATACAACCGAAATTGAGCATCCAATCATTGAATCTTGTCCTGCACCTCCAATGTAGGTCCACCCTGCCAATAAATTCACATGCAAACCACTAGTATTACTATCTAATGACAGTACAAAAAGAGTAGCAAGATAGTAGCAAACCATATACCTTCATAATGAACAGCTCATAGTTCCACCAAGTGGATATAAAGGTTTGGAAAAAAACATGCTCCTAATGTTGAACCATTTGGACTTTTTGTGCAGTTGCACTAAAATCGAGCATCCCTGTTTGCATAGATATTGAAAGTGTGATTACTATAAAAGTGGCACTAGTTGAAGCATAGACTCACAAATATAAGCATTCCAATTTCTTAATGGGAAAAGGTAGCAAGACTGTTTCTAACCACCTGTTTGAAGGAATAAATAAGGCAACTGCGGCTGATGTCAGGAAGGCATACATAGTTTTTCTGAAAAATTGAGCCATTCTTGACCTTTCCTCTTCTTTTAATCATATTTTGTGCAGTTCAACTAAAATAAAATGCCATCACCGCCTTGACAATTCAGTGACACTGTACAAAAGGAAATGACTTAACATTACATCATGATGTCAGGTATGTAGTCGACAGGCATTAGAGACAAACATACAGACCTCCTCCGATAATATAATGAACATTAATTTTAACAAAGGTGTGACTAGCTTTACCGGGATAATTTGAGTGAATTCTACACCCTCTGTTCCTTAATATAAGACGTTTTTGCAGTTCAATTTAAAGTACCCAAACGTCTAGTATTTAGAAAAACAGGTAGTAGTTTTCTTGAGCACATATCTGGGAAAGCTTGCCACACTTTATATATGTCCATACGCTAATGCAGCACCATTCGAATAGTAAAAATATACAATAATCCAGTTGCTAGTGCAACAATATAATAGTTATTTTATGGGACATTTACATCTGTGCCCCTAACTCGAACCCACTACTAAGATTTACCCCTAATTTTGAAGCATGCTCAAATTTGCCCCTCCGCCGTTATGTCACTACTCAGAAATGCCCTTCCGTACAGTACTGTAGCACTTTCCGTCTAATATTGTAGCACTTTCCAACTGCTACAGTACACATGGGCCTCTGACGGTCAAAGGCCTTTGACTAGACGGAAGGGAATTTCTGAGTAGTGACTTAACGGTAGAGGGGCAAATTTGAGCATGCTTTGAAATTAGGTGCAAATATGAGTAGGTGGTTCAAGTTAGGGGCAGAAATGCAAATGGCCCATATTTTATTGCAGGGTACAGTACAATGGTTTTACTGAACAGATTTCCATAAGCTCTAGCACTGGAAGATTTCTATAAGAATTAACAATACAAAATGTAAAGGTAACAAGTTTCAGCATTGGTATACTCGCTGTGCAAGAGCATTAAACCATTATTAACTAATGACAGTATAAAAACATTGCAAACCATGTACGTTCAAGGTAAATATCATTTTGAACTCGAGGGGACCAAAAAATTGCTATCCCAATCTTGATAACCGGTCAAACATAAAAACTTGATCGAACGAATTAAGAGAACTACCGGAGGAGGAGGTGCCCACTCTTGACCTTTCCTCTTGACACTGTACAAAAAAGTTGACTTTTCTCATGAAAGTGAGGTATGTAATCTATAAGCATTAACAATGCAAAAATCTGAAGGTGGTAACAAGATTCATCGTACTGGTTGTGCAATAGCATTAGAATGCCTTAGCTGAAAAATCTTTAATACATCCACAATCAATAACTAACCCTGAAATAATCCAGTGACATTAAATGGCATTGCTTAAATTTATCGGTGGCATTAGACTGAGTGTCGCATTAGTTAAATGTGGCATCACTTTAGCAGTAGCATTGCTTGACTTGACCGCTGGCGTTATACTAAAAGCAAAAAAGTGGCAATAAGAGCATGGGAGGCCCATTCGGACAGTGAGCGCACGCGTACGATGTACCTCCACAGACGCATAGAGTGGTGAGGGAGGTATGGTTGCCCAGAGCAACAAATATCCAGGCAGCATATGTGGATTACGTCCCATTTTTGTTCTCTTTAGCCACCTTTTTCCTATGTGAGCACAACAAACCGATCGACCTGGTCATTCTCTATTGCGTTGTCATGTTTTTTTACCCTTCTTCAACCAAGAGACACGAGACTCGTTCCTTAGCTATTGATTTTTCCCTTTTCAACCTAGATGCGGGTTCGATGCCTACTCTCTTTGACAGTACAATCTCCCTTCCCTTTCTTATTCAACCCAGACATGAATTAGTCTGCATGAAGTAGGGTTTCCTTTAATAGTGCAAATTAACGTTTTCGTCTGCATGACCAGTAGAGCTGAGGATAGCAAATTGGGAAGAAGGTGGAGTGGAAAAAGATCCACATGCAGTGACGTGGCAGATGGGGCAATAAAACAAGGGTATGGTTTGAAAAGAGGTAGCATACCTGAGGGTCGGCAGGAAGTGGCTTCGCTCGTGGTCTTCATCCTCTGCACACACTATGGCAGCGAGCTTGGGGACGAAGGCCATCCCACGCGGGCGCTAGGTCTGAGAGGACGGCCTTGTCGTCAGTGCGTGACCTCGTTCGCCGATGACGAGTGCGTCAACACTGCACGTCCTTTTCTTCCCCGGCGGATCTGTGACCACCGGTGAGGAGGGGGAGAGAGGCCATATTTTTTATATCTGGAGAGAGGGTGATAGTGTGAGAAGCAAGTGGGCAGCCCTTAACAAGAAAGTGTTGAAGCTCCAGCCTATATATCTTTTTTATACTACTAGGACTAGAGGTGGAGTAGTGGTAGAGTAGTTTATATTTTCTCTACATACAGTACTAGTTAGTCGTGCTTCAAAACTGAACTTGCACGCCATTAAAAAAATAAAGGTCGATAACTAATGTGGCACCTCAGGAAAACGCGGCCAGATCGCATTTTGCACGAGAAATAACACACCATGTTTCGTTGACATGTGATCCCGTTCCCACATGTCAGTGAGACGATGGCGGGTCCTTTTGTACAATTTCTGAACGGACGTCTATGTAGGCCGGGGTGCCTCTTCGTGTACCATGGCAACCGTGCACCGACTCTTCGCCTTTCCCTCTTGATTTGGAACTGCCGTCGCACGCTCTTCCTCCGTCCTCCATTTGCCTTCACCCTTCCTTCTGCCATTGTTCGATCGTCTTCTCCATGGAGGGAACAGGCTGGAAACGACCCCGTTATTTTGGCCTGATGTGAATGATGACATGGTGGAGGAACTCATTGATCGGTGCGACGTCATCACCTCGGCTAGCATGGCAGGTTCATTCAAGACCATTCTCGACTCAGCTAATAACATCATTACAAGGAACCCAAGGGTACAAGAGCGGTTTGATCTCCCCTATCTTCTTGACCGTGACCCTGGTCACTGGCACGCGGACGACGCAGGCCTCGCCTTGTGCAAGTTGATGCCGCTTGATAATGATATGTGTGATGTTAAGATGCCATCGCTTGAGGGTAAGGCTTGGGCAGGTGCAAATGGAGATTGGTTTGTTTATATTGGGTACAACTGCGAGTGGGAACTTGTGAATGTGTACACTCGTCACCTTGTTCCACTTCCAAAAATCTCAGACTGCCCAGAGGTTGAGCACACCGGTATTCTACGTACGTTCAACTACAATCATGGTGACTGTCGTCTACGGAAGATAGCAATTTGTCGAGTTCCCGACTGCTCTTGGGATTACACGAATTATGAAGTTGTTGCTATCTTCGACAAGCTTGTTGCCGTCCTTACTTCCACGCCTCGATGGATATTGCTCGAAAATCAATTTCTATACACGGATGATGAGTACTATGATGCAATTCAATACGAGGGTCTTGTGTTTGCTGCCACCACTCGTGGCACTGTTTTCGCATCGAATCCTTATGCTTTCGGTACGTTTGTATTCCACCATAATTATAATTGTTTCATCCACATGTGTGCGAGTTAGCTAGTTTCCCTTTACTAATTAACCTTCTTGTGTTTCCAAGGTCCTGTGAACATTCCACCACCTATACTTGAAAAAAATTATAACCAAGGGGGAGATGATGATGATGATGATGATGATCACGAGCATGAGGACCCATATACTCAGTGGCGCTTGACAACTTATTCCGATGGATCACCTCTTCTTGTTTGTATACAGGGCACCGCTGATGTCACTAAGGAAGCAGGTGTTGTCTCCCATGGTCACATTCTCCGGACCTATTCCAACATCCGTTGCAGGGTATTCGGGATGGATACTACTGTGCTAGCGCCAACACCTTCTCCCTAGTTTAGTATTGATACTCTTGGAGGAAACTCGCTCTTCCTTGGACAAAACTATCCAATCATGGTGAAAGGCAATCCAGCTGCTCTTGACACAACATTACTACCATTTATGAGAAGCAACTGTATTTATACCTCAGACATTTCTATGGTTCCCTACCGTGGCTATCACAATATGCGTCCTGACCTAGGCCGCTTCATCCTGGATGATCAGTCCCTTGTTGGTCACGAGATTGACAGTAGCTGCCCCTTCCCAGAGAATCACTTCTGGTTCAAAGCAAGAGTTTCCAACGCCGACGAGTGGTTGAGCTAAAGTTTGTTTCATTGCTTGTTATTTGTTGTGTGATGAAAACTTTAGTATTTATAACGTATCCTCATTGTCGTTGTGGGTAGATGACATGTTGTATGGAATAAAATGATATGCCTGTGATAAACTTACTAAATTTATGAATGGCTTTTGAGTCGCTTCTCTGAGTGGGTGCTGCGACGAGGCAATTTTTTTCCAAATACATAATTGTACGTGCATTGCAATAGGTTATCGGATGAGGCCAATCAACAATAGTACTACTATTTGTACTAGCTTCACATGCTTCGCACGTCAGGCGGGTGTTTTTACTATAGCTGAGAATCCCATCATCCTAGGTCCTCAATGAGTCCAGTAGAAATTGCATATATTCTGATGTTTGCGTTCAAGCTTTCAAAACTGATGCACTATCTCTACGTCTACGTATACGTAATACGACAAGTTTTAAACTTGAGACCAGCCACCCACCCTCACAAAGAACACTTTTTAACCTAGCACAGACTCCGGGAAATTTGGTCACAGTGTGAGGTGGGCCATATGTTAATGTGTTCGCTGTACGTAACCAGCACCTCGAATCCTCAATACTACGTACTATATAGTAGGGTGGCATGGGCAGAATAAGCATTCATGTCCAGGAGTATGGCACACGCCACCAACACGACTTCCATCTGACACCATATTTCTTGGAGTCCGTGCTACATCTATCTCTTCAACCTCATCATTTCTCTAACTCAGCCACCGCGCGGCGGGCGAGGTGGGGGTTTGCCGATAGTCGGTTTCCTCAACTGCAGTCCCACTTGTAAGGCCAACTCCAACGCACGATCCCAAACGGACCTCTCTTTTGCCCGAATTCTGTCCGTTTGGGTAGGGCAATGGGGTCGTGTCCGGGCCATTTCTCGAATGCGGTGGCCGTGCGCCCAACGCGCGGACGCATCCCGGCCGCGTACATTTTTCTTTGCATACACATATCTTTTTTTCATCATTGATTTTTGGTACATGGAAATATATCACCAAAATTTGACAAGAAAAGCAGGAGCAAAGAAAACAAGAACTAGGAGAATACATTTTAGAAGATATCCAACTTCCATAACTTCTCCTGTAAGTTGGATTAGTGCCTTCTTGATGCATTCATTGTTGATCTGCGGAGGCTTGATCTTGCATGCTTCTTTCTTCTTCGAGTGTAAAGAAGTAGATGTTGCTTCCTCGCATCTAGTCTCATGTCTAGCCTCTATTCTATCAACAAGTACACTAGTCTCATCTCTAGCCTCTATGCTAGCTAAAAGTGCTAGAACATCTACTAAATTGCGGTCTATCAATATATCGATGTACTCTTCTTCCCAATACCAAAACTTGCATCCATTCTACACAATGAAATTTTAAGTTAGCACAACTAGTCTAATCCGAGAGCACAACTGAAGCTAAAGTAGCACATACCCCATCGGTTGAGCACTTGATGAACACCCATCCGGGATGTACCGACATTGTAGACACGCGGCGCAAGACCTTCTTTGGGTAGTCATCGCATGTAATGAGTGGCAACAGTGCGCCGACGAGCTTTTGGGCCAGCACCGAGCCCGGTCGACCGCCATTCATGTATTTGCCGGCGGACGGCCGACGATGTAGATCCGAGAGGCTAGAGGAGGATTCAGTACCTGCATGCGGCATTGCAGCCTTGCCAGGGCCTTCCGGCCCGGTGCCCGGCCAGTCCTTGGTGCGGCACGGCCTCCCACAGCCTGGCGAGCTCAAGCCCGACTGGATCCGCTCCATATCTGTCCGTCGGGTGCGCAAAACACGTAGTCGTGGTTGGGTAGCTCCGGGGCTTCGAGGGAAAGGGGGCTGAGAGAGCGGGCGTCCGAGCTGCATGCGCTGGAGTTGGCCTAGCGGTGTGGCAGACCAACCGTGTGGGGGTTGAAGTGGCTTCGCTCGTGTGGGGGACGGAAGCCATCCCGCGCGGGCTCTAGGTCTGACAGAACGACCTTGTCGTCAGTGTGTGACCTCTATGGCAACCGTCCGCTCCCCACTAGCCTCTTCGCTGACATGTGGTCCCGTTCCCACATGTTAGTGAGACGACGGCGAGTCCTTTTGTACAATTTACGAACGGACATCTATGTAGCCCGGGGCGCCTCTTCGTGTACTGTGGCAACCGTCCAGCGACTCTTCGCCTTTGCCTCTCGATTTGGAACTGTTGTCGCACGCTCTTCCTCCCTCCTCCATTTGCCTTCACCCTTCCTTCTGCCATTGTTCGATCGTCTTCTCCATGGAGGGAACAGGCCGGAAATGACCCCGTTATTCTTGCCCTGATTTGAATGATGACATGGTGGAGGAACTCAATGATCTGTGCGATGTCATCACCTCGGCTAGCATGGCAGGTTCGTTCAAGACCATTCTCGACTCAACTAATAACATCATTAGAAGGAACCCAAGGGTCCAGGAGCGGTTTGATCTCCCCTATCTTTTTCACCGTGACCCTGCTCACTGGTGCACGGTCGACGGAGGCCTCGCCTTGTGCAAGTTTGTGCCGCTTGATAATGATACATGTGATGTTAAGATGCCATCGCTTGAGGGTCAGGCTTGGGCAGGCGCAAATGGAGATTGGGTTGTTTATATTGGGTCCAACTGCGAGTGGGAACTTGTGAATGTGTACACTCGTCACCGGGTTCCACTTCCAAAAATCTTAGACTGCCCAGAGGTTGAGCACACCAGTTATGACCAGACGTTCAACTACAATCATGGTGACTATCGCCTATAGAAGATAGAAATTTGTCAAGTTCCCGACCGCTCTTGGGATTTAATGGAATATGTAGTTGTTTCTATCTTCGACAAGCTTGTTGCCTTCCTTCATAGTTCGCCTAGATGGATATTGCTCAAAAATGAGTTTCTATACAAGGATGAGTACTGTGATATATGAGGGTCTTGTGTTTGCTGCCACCACTCGTGGCACTGTTTTTGCATGTAATCCTTATGCTTTCGGTACGTTTGTCTTTCACCGTAATTATAATTGTTTCATCCACATGCATGTGGGTTAGCTAGTTTCCCTTTACTAATTAACCTTCTTGTGTTTCCAAGGTCTTGTGAACATTCCACCACCTATACTTGAAAATTTTTATAACCAAGGGGGAGATGACGATGATGATGATCACGAGCATGAGAACCCATATACTCAGTGGCGCCTGGCAACTTATTCCGATGGATCACCTCTTCTTGTCTATATATATGGCACCGCTAATGTGACTAAGGAAGCAGGTGTTGTCTCCCATGGTCGCACTCTCCGGACCTATTCCAACATCCGTTGCAGGGTATTTGGGATGGATACTACTATGCTAGCGCCAACACCTTCTCCCTGGTTTAGTATTGATACTCTTGGAGGAAACTCGCTCTTCCTTGGACAAAACTATCCAATCATGGTGAAAGGTGATCCAGCTACTGTTGACACAATGTTACTACCATTTATGAGAAGAAATTGTATCTATACCTCGGACATTGCTATGCTTCCCTACTGTGGCTATCACAATATGGGTCATGAAATAGGCCGCTTCAGCCTGGATGATCAGTCCTGCATTGGTCTCGAGATTGACAGTAGCTGGCCCTTCCGAGACAAACACTTCTGGTTCAAAGCAAGCATTTCCAACACCGAGGAGTAGTTGAGCTGAAGTTCATTTCATTGCTTGTTATTTGTTGTGTGATGAAAACTTTAGTATTTACTAGAATGTTTTGTTGGAACTAATCTATAATCTAACATGTATCCTTGTTGTCGTTGTGTGTTGATGACTTATTGTATGTAATGAATGGTACATTTGCATATGCATGTCATAAACTCAATTTATAAATGGTTTTGACTCACTTCTTGGAGTGTTAGTGCCATAGTAGTATAGCCAGCATCCATAGTAGTATGAAGTTGCCACATCACATAGAGCCAACCAATAGTTAGATCTAGTTAGATCAAGTAGATCTAGGTGTCGCACGGAGGCCGAGAATATGGTGATAGCGGTATTGCGTGAGGTGGGCTTGTACGTAGTATGATGTAGGCACATGGCTTGCCGTGTTTCCTACTCCTCCGGACTAAATGTGGAGAAGATTTTGTCGAGTTCTTCCTCCTTTTGCCGACACGTGGGACATCCAGCATCCAGGTCATGTCATGCAAGAAAATGGAGTGGTAGTGTCACGCCCAAGATGCGACCCTATCCTAAAGGAACTCGAAGGTCCCACCAAGGATAGAAGCGCATCTTGAAGACGCTTTTGAAAGGTGGATATCATTACATCAACATTACATAATAGTGGGGATACAAGCAAGACATACAATGTCACATGAATACAACAATACATCATACAAGAGAAACAACATCCAACTACAGATGAAGCATAAATAGAAACTCAAACAACATCCACCCTGCTAGCCCAGGCTGCTAACCTGGAACCTATCCCCTGAATCAAAGAAGAAGCAGAAGAAGAACTCCAACACAAATAAACATCGCTCTCACGTCATGATCATCGAATAACCTATACCTGCAACTGGTGGTGTAGTAATCTATGAGCCATGAGGACTCAGCAATCCCATTACCATGGGTATCAAGACTAGCAAAGCTTAATGGGAAAGGAAGGGGTAAGGTGGTGAGGTTGCAGCAGCGAATAAGCAATGTATGGTGGCTAACTTACGCAAATCAGAGCGAGGAGAGAAGCAAAGCAAGCGGTCGTCATCTAGTAATGATCAAGAAGTGATCCTGAACTCTTGATTACGTCAAACATAACACAGAAACCGTGTTCTTCTCCTGAACAACCCCGAAAAGAGACACTCACGGTTACGCACACGGTTGGTGTATTTTAGAAGAGTTTACTTCAAGTTTACTACAACCGGACATTAACAAATTCCCATCTGCCACATAACCGCGGGCACGGGTTTCGAAAGTTCAAACCCTGCAGGGGTGTCCCAACTTAGCCCATTATAAGCTCTCACGATCAACAAAGGATATTCCTTCTCCCGAGAAGACCCGATCAGTCTCGGAATCCCGGTTTACAAGACATTTCAACAATGGTAAAACAAGTCCAGCAAGACCTCCCGGCATGCCGACACCCTGATAGTAGCCGCGCGTATCTCGTCTCAGGCCACGACCAGATGAGCACTACGTACAACTAGAACCAGCCCTCAAGTTTCCCCGAGGTGGCGCTGCAAGTGGCTCTAGTTTGTACCAACACTTAGACAAGCATTGGCCCGGGGGGCTAAAATAAAGATGACCCTCGGGATGCACGACTCCCAAGGGAAAAGGTAATAGGCTGAGGCAAATGTAAAACCAATGTTGGGCCTTGCTGGAAGAGTTTTATTCAAAGCGAACTGTCAAGGGGGTCCCATAAATCACACAACCGCGTTAGGGACGCAAAATCCGGGAACGTAACACCGATATGACGGAAACTAGGGTGGCAAGAGTGGAACAAAACACCAGGCATAAGGCCGAGCCTTCCACCCTTTACCAAGTATATAGATGCATTAATAATATAAGAGATATTGTGATATCCCAACATAAACAGAGTCCAACATGGAGCAATCTTCATCTTCACCTGCAACTAGCAACGCTATAAGAGGGGCTGAGCAAAAGTGGTAACATAGCCAAACAACGGTTTGCTAGGAAGGGTGACAAAGGTTAGAGGTTCATGGCAATTTGGGAGGCTTGATAAGCAAGTGGTAGGTAACGCAGCATAGTGATAGAACGACGCAACTAGCATAGCAATGATAGTAATGAGATCCAAGGTGACGGTCATCTTGCCTGAAATCCCGCAAGGAAGAAGAACGATTCCATGAAGAAGATGAAGCCATGAAGACGAACCAAGCGTAGACGAACGAATCCTCACGATCGCAACGAAACGGGAACTATCGACAAGAAGCACACAACATGGTAAACACACCACACATGAACAAGGCATGATGCTTAACCAAGTATGATGCATGACAAGGCTACATGAGGCTACACATGGCAAGAGATGGTGCATACAAGAGCTACACATCAAAGCAAGTTTAAATGAGGCCGGAATCAACATAGGACAATTCCGGTAAGTCCCCATATGCAAATTTCGAAATTGGTTCATATATGAATAAAACTTATGTTCAAGTTGTTAAACAGCAAGTTAAGATGCACCACGATGATCTACACGAAATTCTAGTGAAGTCACATATAAAGTTCATTAGATTCGGAGCTACAGCCTAGAAGATATGCGGAAAACAAGATAAGCATGGCATTGATGCAAAATGCACTCAATCATCAAGCAAACACATCAAAACATGGATGCAACAAGGTAACATGAAACTACATGCAAAACTAAGCAAGTTTCATATAGAGCACACTCAAAACGGAGCAACGGTTCAACACATACACTCTATACAAGTCTAAAGGACAAGCTGTCCAAAACAGCAACTAGTCATCTAGCAAGCATCAAAACAACATGCTATAGAACCCCAACATGAAAACAAAAGACATGGACATGATGTACAGGTAAAGAATTACAAAACATTAACAATGAGCTATCTCCAGAAAGTACTAGAACATGCTAAAAAGGACATGGAAGATATAACATCAGGTTACAATGTTTAGAGCTATCAAACAGCATGCTACAGGAACATAACATAGGCATGGCTTGAATCTACTGATTGCATGGAACAAAACTCCCTTAGTGATAATGAGCCAAAAAGGCACAAAAGATATGATGGCACCCATGTAGACATAGCAAGTTTCATAAACAGATTCAGACTTAGCAGAAAAACAGAGCATGGCATAAACAGCAGCATGAAGGCAACTTTGTGAGCTCGATTCACAAATAAGACATGTTCATGAAGCTAAACATGGCAAGGTCAAGTTCATAGTATGCTTGGTTCACTAGCAACAACCTTGGCGAAATTGATTAACATGTAAACAATCTGCCAGGAACATTTTATGGCAAACGTAGATCAAGATTAAGACATGCTAAAGCACTCTATAAATGCAAACAGAGGCATGGATGGATATAGCATAACCATATGTCCAAAACATCCTTACTGAACATAATAAAAAGAGGCATGGATCTCACTATAGCAACATGAATACATGGCATGAAAATCAGCAACATGACGGAGGCTACTTTGCAAGCTTGTAACAATCAACACATGGCATACCATGAAGAATGGGTTGCACCACAGCAAACATGGCATATTGTAGCTCATAACTCATGTAGACTTCATGTTCCAAAGAAAATCACACAAAAAGATGCAAAAATGACAAATGAGCATGTTCTGATAAACTACAGCAGACAACATTACCTAGCACTCTTGCAACGATGATTAAGGCATCAAGATGAACTCAAATGAACATGGCACAATGGAACAAAATGAAGGGCACGACAAGATGAACATTTCGATATATTATATGCATGCAACGGAGCTACGCCCATGGATATATGGCATGATGAATAGTGCATGAAAATGTATGTATCTGGGGACTAGAGAAAATTACCCCCGTCGAAAACGGGATGGAGAGAAGCGGGACGACGGGATCCGGGGCGCGGGCGCGTCCATTTGGATCGGCGGGCTGGTGGATCTGGTCCAGCCCGGCCGGATCCAGCGCGAGGGAGGACGGGGCCGGCGACGAGGCACTCGCCGGCAGCGAAGGGTGGTGCAGCGTGGACGGGCGCTGGCGCGGGGCGAGGCCGGCGGCGGAGCTGGCGGCGGCGGGTGGTGCAGGCGGCGGCGGAGCTGCACACTGGTGGTGGGGAAGCGGAGTGGTGGGGCGGCGAACTCCGGGCCGCGGGGCAAGGCGCCGGCGTGGAGCAGGCGGCGGCTGAGAGGTGCGGGCGCTTGGGGCGTGGGCGGCGGCGAACCGGGCCGGGAGGGCCGCGGGCCGGCGCGGTGGGAGGCGGCGACCTGCCACGTGGCGCGATGCCACTGGCTGCAGGCGGAGACGCGCAGGCGTCCGGCAGGCGGCAGATATGTCCGGTGGCGCAGAGGGAGGTTAGGGTAGGGTTTGGACCCGAAAATTCGGAGTGCATATATTTATAGGTAGAGGGAGCTAGGAGAGTCCAAATGAGGAGCGTTTTTCACCCACACGATCGTGATCGAATGTCCGCGAGCATGGAGGGGTTTGGATGGGTTATTGGGCCATTTTGGACGGGTGTTGGGTTGCACACAAAAGAGGGCTTTACGGCTACCCGGTTAACTGTTGGAGTATCAAACAACCTCCAAATGAAACGAAACTTGACGGGCAGTCTACCGGTGGTGTAACAAGGCCGCTTGGCAAACCTCGGTCCATTCCGAGAAAGTTTAACACCCGCACACGAAACGAGGTAAAAGGGGGCGCCGGATGACATAGGGTGCCGGATTGCAAAACGAACAACGGGGAAAATGCTCGGATGCATGAGACGAACACGTATGCAAAATGAGATGCACATGATGACATGGAAAAATGCAACACGCAAGCAAATGACATGGCAACGACGATGAATAACTGGCAGACACCTGGCGCATCGAATCCGGGGCGTTACAGGTAGTTGAAGCCACGTGATGTGCATCTTTGGTTAAACTGTAAATAGAATCTCACTACTCTTGAGTAACTCCAAAAGCGGCCACCAAAGATCTTTATTGGATTTGTTTTTCATCACCAGCACGTCGAGGTGAAAGATGTGCAGGTTTAGTGGGTCCTCTTGCGTTTTCAATGACATGTGGGACCGCATGTGAGCAAACAGACGATGGGATCTACGCGTCTGTTGGCTCGCTGAGAAGAGAGATGGAGGAGGGCTGAGCACGGACTCCAGGAAGTTTGTTCTACGTAACCAACACCTCGATATAGGCTTGATATAGTGGGGTGGCATGGGCCATAACTAGCATTCACGTCTAGCAGTACAGCACACGCCACCCACACGAGTACCATCCGACACCAATTTTCTTGGAGTCCATGCTACAACCATCTCTTCTCCCTCCTGTTTTCTCAGCCATAGCACGGTGGGCAGGGTGGGGGTTTGCTGATAGTCGGTTTTCTCAACTGCGGTCCCACTTGTAAGTGAAAATGCAACACAGCACGCATTCCCCCTTGAGCGGCGTGCCGGACCAACCGTGTGGGGGTGCGACGTGAACATGGCAGGCTTTTCCTTTTGAACTTGTAACTTGTAAATTTTGGTTATGATCCATGGCGCGACCGATAGATAGAAATAACGATTTTCCCTAGAGTAATGAGGAGTTTGGTTCTGGCGCGGTTCATGCATGGAGTACGTATGAAAATTATGAAGTTAATGCGAAAGGTAAGATAATTACTAGGTATAGTACCATATACTACTACATGGATTTGACGGAAAGATAAAGATACATACGGATCCATCAAGAACGTCCTCACGCCCTAGTGCGCCGGGTCACCAACCGACATGTGAGGAGCAGCGACGTTGGCGGCAAGTTCAACGTGCTTCTGAACAATGCCGTCCAAGGTTGCCCTGCGATGCAAGAAGGCCAGCGTCCTATCGTCCTCCTCTTGCATGTACTAGTCCTTGTGGACGATTTGCACATAGACATGGGTGATTATGTCGATGGTGTCTTGCTGCGCCAGGCGTTGCACGGTGAGCGTGACCTTGAGGTGGACATTCTCCGGCACGACGGCGGGCAGTCGCAGGGCCACCAGTGCGTCGAAGAGGTTGTCACCATAGAGGCCTTTGAGGGTGGCGGGCATCGCAGATCCTAGGCGCGTGGGCTGGAGTCATACGTCAAGGTCATCCGCGAGCTTCTTGATGACGGTGAACTTGTAGAGGAAGCCGAAAAGGACCTCATCGAACAAGGAGACGAAGCTGTCGTCCAAGCGGCTCCTCGCCCTGGCGGCCTCAAGAACGACCTGGAGACGTTCCTTGGTGTCAGGCCGCAAGCCGGCGTCATGGACCATCTGGCACAGCCGGCTGATGCTCGCGCTCATCGCCTCCATGGGTCTAGCTTCTAGTCAACTGATCTTGCGATTCGAGTGATCACTCTTGCCCTTGGTTAGGGTGCGTAGGATTTCGTAGATTGGACAGGCGGGGAGCCTTTATATGAGAAGTGCAGACTGCATTGAATTCACGTGCGTGTTGGCCATCTACTCCTCAGCCCTCTACTGCACCTGCCTTTGGCTGTATGAAAGGTGGGCCAACCACCTGTTGGGCCAACGTGTCATACAACCAAAGGCAGGTGCAGTAAGTCAATGAAGCTGTGTCCCCCTCCGTGCCAGTGCAGTATAGTCATCTCACCGGACCTCTAGTTGGGGCCAAATGAGAGAACTTTGATGTTTACTGGTTTATTGGTCCCCTTTGCATTTTGTGCCAAGTTTTGACCTTTGATTTAACTAATAAAATGTTAATGCATGTAAAAAAATGTTGTGTAATCCCAAAACACTTAGGCATGGTACATTAACTCCCTCCTCATTTCTTATTTCGTGACATATCAACCAATGAGAGATGTGGGCCATGCATGCTTTCGATGACTTGAGACTACCAAACATGACATGCAGTGGTTAGTTCATTGCATGTAATCCTATTAATTAGCAAAAATACATTAAGTTCTCTCGCCGGTAGGAATAAAACAATACACCATGTATTTATTTACAGAGGGAGTAGTAAATTTTTTGTGACATGCATTACTAGATGTTGCTAGTCAAATACTAAATCCAGATGGACGTGGTAGTACTACTAAATCCAGACGGTGGAGCTAGTACTACTAGTAGTACAACCAATGTACTAGTAGCACTGTACTACCCGTTGGTCAAATTATTACGTGCTGCTCCTCACAGTGAAGTGAAAAGACCCTGTGCCGGAGATGACACCTGAGTATAGGCGCCGTGTTCGGCATACCATAGTCAGCCTCACCGTCTGCAGTCACTATCATCATGGCTGTAGAGCTAGCCTGCTTACAACTAGCCATGTTCGACATAATTTCCCGTGCGTAGATGCCCGTGCATTGTATGGAACACCAAGATTGGGGGTGGACGGCGCCGGCAGCGACCATCACACCAGATTTCTCCATGGCCTTCTAGATGTGGTGGGGAGGAGATAAGGCTGATTGTGAGAGACAAGGAGTTGTTTGTAAATAGGGAACAAGTGCGGGCATCTTTTTGCAAAACTAGAGAAGTTTGGTTTCTATGCGTCAGATCTAGTTCCGACGACTATTGGTGAAAGATGGCAGACATAACATCATCACCAACTCAGGACCTCTTCGATTCGCAGGATTTTGAAAACGCAGGAATAGGACACGGCAATATTACAAGTTTCAAACTGATATTACAAATTATAGGAGTAATGATGCACCTACGAAGAGGAAATTACTAGGAAGTTTACGTAAGAACTTTCGTTACTTTAGGTGGATGCAGCATTATCGTACAAACTAAAATCCACCGCCCTGACAAGTCACTAATGGGCAAATAAATTTTCAAGTCTCTGGCCACTTGATGTTTCAAAAACAAATTCATCTTCTGTGGAGACTTTGTCATTTAGGCCTAGACACTTGCGTGGATCTGCACGCCATTCATTCTTGGGCCAGAGCACCAAACTTCATTACCTTGAGCACACTTGCCTCCAGAACAAAGAACCTGGCCAATTTAATCTTATATGTGCTGCCTCGGTAGTCGATCAAATCAATTTCTATGAGATGGAGATCAAGGCATTCGATGAGATTGTTATAGTGCAGCACATTTTTCACTTTCGCGTCTTTTTTTATCTACAAAAGAAGAGAACATATTAGTGCAACTGGACGTATAAGATTGTCGTGTCATCAAGAGGTACCAATATCATTCGCTCATATGATAGGGTTGGCTGGCTAGTGAGATTTTTTCACTCTCTCTCTCTCTCTCTCTTTCTCTTTCCTCTCATTTACCTAGGAGCACGTGAAGAGCTTGGGCATTTGTTGCCTTCCACTATGTGGCCGATGCCATATTTCTCAAAAGTATGCTACATAATACGCATCGATGTCAAATCAAAAGATTTTGGCACCGCTCTTGCGATGTGAGAGAGTTGGCACCGCTGTGCACACAGACCCACATGTATAAAGAAATCAATCAAACCAACTACACCAGCCTCTCACTCTCCCAAACAAGTGTTTTTATTGCCTCAGTCCTCTCTCGCTCCCATGCAAGTGTTTTTTCATTGTGTGAGTTAATTTGGCACCAGAGCAAAGTAGGTGATCCAGATTGGGGCACCAGGTGAGCAATGGAGGGGCACCGATGCCAAATGCATCACAAGTGAATTTGGCACGACCTACATAGTGGAGGGTCGTTATAGCCCACTTTTGTACTACCTCGTATTTAGTGTAAAATTTTGACCACCAATTTACCTAAGAAAATGCCAATGCATGTCACCAAAAATTATACCATTTGAAATTATGTTCAAATACGAATCCAACGATATAATTTTTAGTGACATGCATTAACATTTTGTCAGTTAAATCTATGGTCAAATTTTGGTACTACAAAATAGGAAGAGTAAACCAGGACGGAGGTAGTACTTGCTCTTAGGGTAACCATAGAGTTACTAGTCTAAGTTACTTTCCACTATGACTAGCCTAGGCTACTATAGTAGTACAACAACAAAACAATGCAGGTGATCACGTGAGAAAAAATACTAAAAACATTTCTTTCGGTGCAGTGCATAGATGCAATTTTGAACACTACACTTGTCATCATAATTTGGGAAAATTACAAAAAAATTGAGCTACGTTGTGACTACCGTTTACTAATAGGAAAGAAGTTTCACCTCGATGAGTAACTTCTCCGTGCATGGAAAGCATGTAAGGAATCCAACAACTTGATCTAGATTGGGGCCGATAGATTTTATTGCCAAGATCTTCACTGTGCGCATAGACTGGGTCAAGATTGTGGTAATCATTTTCTGGAAGACGGTCGTAAATACATCAAGAAGAAATTTAAAAATGTGAATTTCAAGAACACGGAGAAGAAGATGAGTGATGTACCTGAACGATTACGGATCCAATAAAGAGTCAGAGAATTTGGCAGACGAGTACACCAACGCTGTCAATTTCGGCGCGTCAATGACCCTGATTTTTGTTGGACCTTGTAGATCAGATACAAGTATTCTCTCAAGGAAAGGCGCATTCTCAATGACCATAACGTGGAACAGCTGGAGTGCTCTTTTCCCAATTGATGTCTTGTTGCGGGGCCAGCAAGACACAAAAATCCATCAGAGATTTGTCGAGGCGATGTGGAGGCTAATGAACCCGTGGATCTGGTGAAGACGAAGGTACTCGAGCACAGTAAAGCTGCGGAGCAGGTGCTCCATAGCCTGCTTCGAGATGCCAACATCGAAGAGGTCGAGCTGCTTGAGTTGAGGGAGAAGAAGGGCGGACGCGGTATTAATCTGGGGAAGATAGCAGGAGCTGAAGCTGGCGCGGCGCAGCGTTGGCGTGAGGCGGAGCGCCGACGGCAGCAGAGAGTGACATCGTCCAGCTTCAAAGCTGAGCTCCTCGAGCTAATCTAGGGCGGGGGATAAGAACCACTTGTCGAACTTGGCTTCGACCTTGTAGTTGGTACTGAACATGCGGATGTCAAGGCGTCTGGCTGGCCCAGGATGTGATGAAAGGATCTTGGAGACTGCGGCCATGCGTTTGCAATCCCCGTCGCTGAGGCAGCTGTCGACGGTGAGGTTGAGGGGGACGCACCGCTAGAGGGGGAACCACCGCCGGGAGAGTAGGGCGGTCTGCACGGCAGATTTGGTGGGGAGGAGGCCGATGATGACGAGCAGCATGTCATCGGGAGGCTGCTGATGAAGTCCAGGCTCGCCGGATGTGGTTTTTGCTCGAGCCGCCTCCGCTTGTTGGCTGCCTCGCTGTCCATATCAACCATCGGCGACGCCGGTGTACACGTGTGCTGGTCTGTGTTGTGTGCTGGCCTGCTGGGTGTGCGTGAGTGCATCCTTCTGTGCATGCCGCCGCGCTGTGGTGAATTGTGTGCGAGTGCGTCCTTCACGCAGAAGAAGTGTGTCCTCAATGTGCCCTCAATTTACTAGCTTGCGGGGTGCTACCCCGAGTGGTTTCAACTTTGTTTACTTCACCGCATGTCAGATGGGCTTCTAGTTTACTTATTTCACCTAGTGCCACATGGGCCAGCACACAAAGATAGAGAACATGAGCTGATAAGGAAGCATGTACATTGGTTGACCGGTCAACTAAACAATATATGGAGCTATACGCTGACACGGTGAGTGTATAATCCGTCGGTATAGAGAGTTCGAGTGAGAGGGGAGGCCCGTGAGAGATAGCAGAGAGAGAAAGAGCTACTCCCTCCGTTCGATAATGTAGTGCCAAAAATTTTTTAAAGTCAAACTTTTGAAACTTTGACCAAGTTTATAAATAAATTACTTATATCTACAATACCAAAGATAAATGATAGTATGAAGTAAGTACATGTTGTGATGAATCTAATGATCGTTCCAGATGTAAATGTTTTTCTCCACATATACCGGGTAAAACTTTTCTGAGGTTTGACTTTTCAAAACATCCATATGCTTATGGACGTGAGAGAGTCCCTAACTAGAGAGAGAGAGAGAGTTTGTGTGAAATAGAAAGAGTGAGTGAAAAAGTGTGTGTGTGTGTGAAAGAGACATGGACAACACACGATAAAAGTAGAGAAAAGGCGTGTGTGTCTTATGCAAACATATCACACATGCATCGTCGACAACGGAAGCAAGGTGAGGAGATAGTGTGTGGTTGTTTGCAACCGAGAGAGAAAGAATCCTAGCACGTGGCCAACAGGGGTTTGACAAGAAAGAGAGAGACGTCGAGAGAGACGCACGGAGAAATTGCAGACATGGGGAGGAGAGAGTGTATGTTTGTGATAGAGAGATCCCTTGGAGATCGTGATGGGACTACATGGCTGGGAGATCAAGTGAAAAGGTGTGTGCGCGATAGATGATACCCCGAGAGATATCGAGATAGACGTATGGATGGAAGGAGATAATACGTGTGTTCCTGATGGCTAGTGAGAGATAATCATACTTAGGGGGGGAGTGCGTGCGCCTATGATGGAGTGAGGGATTATGGTACTTAGGGGGGTGCGTGTCACATAGAGAGAGAGAGAGAGAACAAGGGAAGAGAGTGTTGGATGGGTCTATATGTAGCGTGAGCGAGACATGTGTATGTGTGAACCAGGGAGATATAAAGTTTGAGAGAGATAGAGGAGCCCCGATAAGGCTGAGTGGTGTGTCAGATAGCTGAGAGGGGGAAAGAGATATTCCATCCGCTCGATAATGCAGCGCATGTATATTTTTTTAGAAGTCGAAATTGGAAAAATTGATCAGGTTTACGCAAATGTTATTTATATCTACAATACCAAAGATACATCATATGAAACTACATCTCATGATGAATCTAATGGTATATGTTTGCCGTTCTAGATGTAAATGTTTTTCTCCACGTACATGGTCAAACTTTGTGATGTTTGACTTTTCAATAAATCTATATGCTATGGACCGAAGAGAGTGCCTAAGTCGAGAGAGATCAAGTGCGTGTGAAGGAGAATGAGTGAGTGTGTAAAAAGAGTATGTGTGTGAAAGAGAAAGCAACAACAAATGATAAATTAGAGAGAGTGTGTGTGTTTTTTCGTTTCTTATGCAAACATAACACGCATGCATCTCTGAGATAGAAAAGCAAGGTGAGGAGATACACGAAGATAGCTAGTGCGTGATTGTTTGCAACAGAGAGAGACACCCCTATAGCACATATCGAATAGAGGTCTGGCCAACAAGGAACAAAGGTTGAGAGGGACACATGGAGAACATGGACACATGGGGAGGGAGAGAGGGTGTGTTTGTGATAGAGAGTTCCCCTCGAGATCGTGAGGGGACTATATGGGTGGGAGATCGAGGGAGATGTGTGCGAGATAGAAAGATGCCCCGAGAGAAATCGAGATAGACCATGCACATGTTTGTGATGGAGACTAAGATTAGCTAGTCATATACATATATGGGGGGGAGGACTGCGTGTGCCTACATTTAAGTGAGAGACCATCATACTTGGCTAGGCATGACCGCCTGAGATTGTGTGTGTGTGTGCGTGTGAGATGGAGAGAGAACAAGGGGGAGAGATCAAGTTTTAGATGGGTCTATCGAGTGCGAGTGAGATATGCATGTGTATGTGTGACCCGGGTAGATGGAGAGTTTGAGAGAGAGAGGGAAGAGCTCCGAGACGACAGAGTGGTGCGTGAGAGAGTTACGGGTAACGAGCCAAGGAATTTGTGTGTGTACAATGAGTGCACCCAAGATATTTAGCTTGGACTAGATAATCATACATAGCGTGCGAGAGAGACCTATAGATGGAGTATATATGCATGCGAACTAGAAAGACCCCCACACACAGAGAGAGAGAGAGAGAGACAGAGAGAGAGGGAGAGGGATCAACAAGGTTTGTGTGTTGGATGCGTGCGACAAAATTGAAGATTGTCGGAGACAAAGAGAGAGAGAGAGAGAGAGAGAGAGAGAGAGAGTAGGAGTCCGGGAGAGGGGGAGGTCGCGTTTTATGCACCAAAGACTGATATAAACCATGTTTTGATATAAACTTGCATTCAAATATTTAAATTGGAGAACATGTTGTCTGCAATCCACACATGAACGGAGATATGCGTATATCAAACAAGTTCATTAATTTGACTCTCAACATGTGAGTACTATAATACTGTACAACATGGTACTCGATTGAGGTGTTCAATTTTGGATTTAGTTCACTATTTTTACCTGGTGAATGAGCTATTTCATTGAATCGCGATATTTCATTTTGGGTTTGATTCTCATTTTGAGTGGGTCAACTATTTGTCATATAGTAAATCGCTAGCAACGAGCATGCAAAAACACATTACTCCTGAGCATCATCTCTCCATCTAAAAAAGAAGTGGAAAGCTAATATTTCAAAATTTGATTCGAATCGACTCGGTAAGGTAGACGTGGATGCTCGTTCTCCCAAAATTTTAATGAACCATTAAACACCCTCTGCTCGGTGGAATTCGGCCGAGAAAATAAATTGGAGACACGAAATTACCAGCCTATGTGGGACACGCATCAATTGGCCCGTGGTACATCGAGGGTAGGTTCGTAACTTCATCCAAGCGCGCCTTCTCCTCGGCCGAAATGACATGTGCCGAGTAATTCATAAACCATGGTCGGCAAAACACCCTCTCCTCGCCCGAAATAACTCGCACCCACTATTTCAAAACACGCTCTCCTCGCCCGAAATCGCTCTCGCCCACTATATTTCAAAACACGCCCTCTTCGCCTGAAATCGCTCGCGCCCACTATATTTCAAAACACGCCCTCCTCGCCCGAAATCACTCACGCCCAGTATATTTCAAAACACACCCTCCTTGCCCGAAATCGCTCGTGCCCAGTATATTTCAAAACACGCCCTCCTCGCCCAAAATCTCTCGCGCCCACTATTTGGGAGAAGCAAAGTTAGTCTACTATCCCCGACCCTCAGTACATAGATCCAAGCCGAGAAGCCTAAAGGCAGGGTAGAACTGTAACTCCCCCCACATTTTAGACAAATGCGTCCAGAAGACATGGTTCCCCCTCCCAATTCCCCATTCATACCTCGTGGTCGCCAAATCACCTTCTCCCGGAAGCTCCCTTCTCCCGAGCCGCGAAACCTCAGCCCCTCCTCCATGGCGCCCCCATCGCACAAAATTCACAGCCGCCCTCCTCTCTAATCCCAGAGAAGCTGTCCATTTTTCGTCGTGCATTGGGCCATGTACCTCATACTCCGTGCTACCGGAGCTGCCTCGACGACGGCCGCGTGAACCGTACCGGAGCCGATTCACCACCGCCGTTGGTCACAGTGCCGGAGTGGCTCCAACTTTGGACCCGTCTAGAGCCCTGGCACTGCTTCCCCGTAGCCGTCGACCATCGCGACATCTCTACTTCCCTGCCGCCGGAAGCCACCGCAACCGCGGCGGCCTCGCCGACTAGGCAGCTGGAGCTACCTACTTCACCGGGCCGCCAGATAGGTCGCACCCTCATCTCAAATCACTTTATTTAGGCATCAGTTGAATGAATTTTTATTCTGGGCCAATCGATCCCAATGGGAAGCTGTACCCCTCGAGCCGGCGGAGCTCCTAGGCTGCCGGTTGGCTGGTGTCTAACATAAGGGTGCGGGGCGAAATTTGCCGCGGAAGTAGCGCTTAGATGGCTATCTTAGAGTTGCGTGGGTTGAAGGTACTGCCGCCGCAGGATCTGGATGACGGCGAGTCTTTGTGGATTTGACCGGGAGCGGCGCAACCACGGAAGTGCGGTGGGGCGGGGAGCGGGGTTTTGGTCGGGGCCACGGACGGCGGAGGCAGGCTGCTCTGCTGGTGGTCGCTGGCTCTTCAGGGAAGATTCCGAACAGTGTCAGCCGGGAGGCACAAGACGGCCATCAAGCCATCCGGTGTAGATCGGACAGTACCAAAATAAAATAAAATCGTGTGACCCCAATTTACTCTTCAGCAACAGACGTGTGACCACTCTCGTACCTTGATGTTGATCTCTTAGGGTATTTCTTCAGATCAGAGAGATGTGTCATTCTTAACATTATGCGTTTTCTGCATCTTCAGCCACACCGTCTTCCGACTCACCGCAGCTGCTCCAACAAGGGAAGCATGCACCAGAAGGGAGCTATAGTCCATAGTCAACAGTTCCCTGCATCGAATGCGCGTGCCCGACATCGACAGCCACAACAACTGCAGGGCCATCGACAAGTCAGCACATGATGCTCACTCCTATGGATGGCGGCTAGATAGGTTGTACCCTCATCTTACTTGTGTGCGACATTTATGGCTTTGTTATTCATCTAAGCATTGAAAATAGATTATCACATTTCACTGTATATCCATGCTGATCTCTTACGGGTCTTGTTTAGGAGTTAACGATGTTCCATAGTTCAGCTAACAGACTTGTTCTTTAGGCAACGCTGTTCGATAATTATCATCCATCAGCCAATGCTATCCCCACAGGCTGGTGATTATACTATTATACCACTTCTAGTATAACCTATGTTGTTCCTTAATACTTTTGTGTGCCATCTAATTAATCTCGAGTACAAACGATACATATTCTGTAGCTTTCATCTGTGTTTTCCCTTTAGTTTTTTAGACCTGTTGCTGCTAGTTAACCCCAGTCCTACTATTTATGTCGTCTCCTACAGGCACTCATTACATAAATCTAACTACTAGTTTTCTTCCATGCATGTCATATATAATTGCACACACTGATTTATCCACAAGAACCTCAAGGAACAATGTAACAGCCAACAAACTTGACGTCAATGATACCCAATATGATGGAACATGTAAAGGCAGTTCTTCACAAGACTTGTAGAAAGATGATGAATCCTATTCACCCCATAAGGTCCTTGCTCTAACTTGGCCTTGATATGCGTACAACATGCATATAATGTCCTGGAATGCATCTACTCTGTTGCAATGCCTTGTGCTTCGCCTGCTGATCATGCATGTAAATATGGCATGCTTTCCTGTTTTTCTGTACCTATTCCATTAATGATAACATGTTTTCAAATTAAAGTACTGTCATTCTACTCTATCACAATGCCATCTGCTTAGTTTGGACATCATGCTTGTCAATATCTTATGCATTGTTATTCATCAGTATGTACTTCATCTATCTACCATACCATGTTCTTTTTTTACATTAAAGTCTTGTTCTAGTGGTCTCTTGCAATGCCATCTTAGTTTCCCAATCATACACACACATGTTGCCTTAGTGTTTTTCTGTAATGTATTCCGCTAGCATACAATTTTACATTTATGTAGTGTTTTTTTACACTGTTGTCCTATCGTATCCCTAGCTCTTACATCATAATCCCTCCGTCCGGATTACATGTCGCAGAAATGGATAAAACTGGATGTATCTAGAACTAAAATACGCCTAGACCCTCCAATTATTTCCGGATGGAGGTAATACATGTCAATATGTCATGCCTTTCTATTATTCATTACCTATTCCATCTTTGTTGTAGCATGTTTTATAATTGAAGCACCATTCTTCTATATAAGGCATGAAAGGGGAAGATGGCTATGTTAGAATATGAAGGGTTACAAACCAGGTCTTTGCAAAAGATCTAAACACCAGGAGATAATAAACCAACTCCAGTTTTCATAGATACTGCTCCAGCATAGAGAAACCCAACTCCCACTGATAATAAGCAGATTCAAGTGGCCAAAGAACTAGTCCGCTCCAGTCCAGCAAAAACATGTCAACTCCATTCTAAGAAGTGTGTCCGTATCCTCGCATCATGAAATTTTATAGCACTCTGATCATAGTTTCTACATGTTTCTTACCCATCTCTCTTTTAGAAAATAAGTTTAAACGATAGAAGATTCCCTCCGTTGGGATCGTATTCGAGGAAACTATATTGCGGGAATTCTCTGTGCTCCAATGCTGATGTAAGTACCTGCTGTATATCACTATATTCTTACATCAGTGTCGGAGTAATGGGCCACGGGTAGGCTAACCCGAAGCCCAGAACCTTTCAAGACATCGGGGCAGACTGCGCCCCTCAAAACGCCAAGACGAAGAGCCGCCTTCTAGTAGCCGGCTAGAGGAGCAGCCGACTGCCCACTCACAGCCAAGTCCTGGAGGCGAGTTCAAGACAAGCCGACTCCTACTTGGCGGCTTCCAGAGAAGCCGGCCACGGGGAGTCGGCCCACGGCACCCACAACACCCACGCCCTCATCAAGGGGGACGGGACGGGGAGTGGCTACAGTGAATCCCACTCCCTCCCCTTTCCGGAGGCTGGCGTGGCCACAGTGCGTCGTACCCGCTGAGATCTCCGTCCGGCGTGGCAGTGTTGCCATGACATCCCTGACATCAGCACCAGTGGGCAGAGTCCTGCACTCACAACGGCCTGTCTGTACGACCTAGGGACGACGGGTCCCACCAGTCAGGGAGAGTCCAGAAGACGGCGAGAGCGCCGCCAGTCGGACCCGTTGGGAGTGGTCCCCCGCGAGTCGGCCTGCCCCTCCCACGAGACCCACGCGCCAGTAACCAGACGAGACGGGGAGTGGCTACATTAATCGCCCGCCAGGCGGCGGAGCTGTAGCCACGACCCCATGACCAAGCCCGCGTCATTAGAGGCACGGCTACAGTAATCAGCTGTCGGCAAGACCCGCAAGCAGCGGACACGGCCTGTCGGCTCCGTACTAGACCAGTCGGCGGGCCCCAGCAGTCGGCGGAGAAGCCGGTGACCGAAGAGACTGGCGGCTGGGCTCTGCGCCCAGCCGGATTACCATTGTACCCCTGGGGGGTAGGCCCATATAAACCCCCAGGGCACCCATGCAAAGGGTTGGAACCCATTAGAACTAGACTAGATCATATAGGAAGGAGAGAGCTAGCCTTGCCTTCTCCAACCTTCAGCATATAGCTCGAGGAGCAGCCTTGTACACACTTTCGCCTTAGCTCGAGGAGAGAGCAGGACTAGGGGTGTTATCTCCTAGGAGAGCCACGAACCTGGGTAAAGTACGCCGGCGTTCGTGTCTACGCCTCATCCCGCTTCCGGGCACCGGCGACGTTCTACTCGCTCCCACCATGATAAGCCATCCTTTGGCATATGTCGCACACAACCCTCGACATTTGCCGCCCACCGTGGGGGCAGGTGTACCATTGTCCGGAGACCTGTTCTGGACGGGAACCCTTTTCCTCAATGGCGAGCGCAGCCAGCCCGGCACGCCAGACGGAGTCTGCACCGACGCACTTCATGGCGCTGAAATCGCCTGCGCGGCCAGTTGCCTCGCCGATCTTGTCGGTGAGATTCGCCTCTCCAACGAGCCTGGATCCGACGCGAGCACGGGCGGCCCCAAGAGCCTCCTCGCAGGCCTGCTCGATCAACTCCACGTCGCCAGCGAGCCAGCTGTGGTCTTGGAGTCCGTAGGCTCCACCGATCCAATGTTGGTCGACTCCGACACCGCGTTGCTCGACGCGTTCCCCACCAACGTGGTGGTCTACAACGAGCCGCTCCCTCGCGCGGAGAGCGGCGGAAGCACCATCACAGAGGTTCTTGTCATCGGTCATGGCGAGCACTCCGGCGGAGGAGCTCATGACCCGCTCGACGCAGCGCTGCAAGACCTGACTGCGCCCATTCCCGAAGACGCCGACGCCGAGACGCTGGAGGCACGCCGCCTTCAGCTTGTCGAAGGCGCCAAGAAGCTGGCCAGCATGAGACGCCTATCAGAAGCCTACCAGCGCGAGATGGACCACGCTGTGGGTGGCACGCCGACTCCAATTGGGACTAGCCGCCTTGGCACGGTCCAGCCGCGAGATGGACTAGCCGCCTTGACTCCAATTGCCATCGCCAACCTGTTCGGGGCGAATCGCCCTGTTTACGCCACGCCTGCAGAGAACATCCGTGCCGCCCAGGCGGCGGCGGACGAGCTGGACAACTTCAAGGGCGAAGAACGTCGCCTGATGACAGAACTCGTCCAGCGGCTCCTCGACGCGGCCGCCGAGCAGAACGAGGCCGGCTGCCGCACTAAGGTGCCGCGGCGACAAAATGATGACCTACCTCCCCGCCGAGACCAAGGCGCGACATCTCGGACACCGACTGGTGGCGTTCATGGAAGAAAAGACAAGGAGCCGGCTGCCAGCCATAGTCGGACTCGCATCACCATAGAGTGCGACCAAGACGGCCGCCTAAGAGCAGTGGAACAACGAGAAGACTGCCCGCCTCCTCCCCCTTGCAGGGAAAGGCGAGTCTCCCCGCCGCCTGTTAACGATCCGACACTCGATGACCGCCTTGGCCGCCGAGAGGGAGTCGGCGAGAATGACGCCCGCCACCGGATCGATTGTCTCCACCGATCCCTGGCGCTTGAAAAGGAAGATGAGTTGGGACCGTCGTGTTTCGGCCCCCGCATTCGAGACGAGCCCTTCCCCAAAGGATTCACACTCCCAAGAGACACACCCAAGTACACCAGCTCCGTGAAGCCGGAAGACTGGCTAGTTGACTACTCCACGGCCGTCAACATAGCAAACGGCAATAAGCGTGTTGTCGTGAAGTACGTTCCGCTCATGCTCCACGGCAGGGCCCGGACATGGCTGAACAGCTTGAAGCCCCGCAGCATCAACAGTTGGGTCGACATCACCGACGCCTTCATTCGCAACTTCACCTGCATGTACAAGCGACCGCCCAAGCCACGCCAGCTCTCCTTGTGTGTGCAAGGCCCCAACGAGTCAACTCGCGACTACCTTACGCATTGGGCCGAGCTCCGTAACTCCTGCGAGGGCATGCACGAGGTGCAGGCCATTGAGTACTTCACTGCAGGGTGCCGAGAGGGCACCCTCCTCAAGCACAAGCTTCTCTGCGATGAGACAGAGACCCTCAACGAGCTGCTGATCATAGCAGACAAATATGTCACGGCTGACTCCTCCATGAAGGTGGTGATTCAAGTTAGTGCGACTGGCAAAGTGGCTCCTCAGGCTCCTCGAACCCCGGCTGGAGACGCCAGTCGGCGCCAACAACAGAACGATCATAAGCGCAAGGCCCCACAGTCGGCTTCCAGTAGCTGGCAGGTGGCAATAGTCGAAGGCCAGCAGCCAGAAGGGCAGCCACCGCCCAAACGTCAAAGGGCGGCAAGCCCAACTGGTTGCCGGCTTTCTCATATGAGAAGACTTTGGATGGACCCTGCAAATTCCATAGCGGTGCGAAGCCGTCCAACCACACCACTCAGAAGTGCCACTGGCTCACCAGAATCGCCAAGGGAGATGGCCTCTTGCCTCCCCCGCCTACTGGGCAGCCGGCTCCTCCTCCGCCCCAACAGCCGGCGGTCAGACCAGTCGGTGTGATACAAGACGAGTACCCAGAAGAGCATGGAGCCTACGTGGTGTTCACCAGCGTAGCCGATGATCGACGTAGCAGGCAGCAGCAGCAGCAAGAGGTGAATGCAGTAGCATCAGAGACACCAGAGTTCATGCATTGGTCCGAGAAGCCCATCAGCTGGAGCAGAGCTGACCACTCAGAGGTGATGCCCAATCCCGACTCCTATGCCTTGGTTTTGGATGCCACCTTTGCCACGGACAGGTGAGCTGCTCGCTTCTCCCGAGTCCTGATAGACGGCGGCAGCAGTATCAACATCCTGTATAAGGACACCATGGAGAAGTTAGGAATCAAGCAAAGATAGCTTCAGGACAGCCGGACTGTATTCCATGGCATAGTTCCTGGCCTTTCCTGCTCACCAATCGGCAAGATCCTGATAGACATCCCCTTCGGAGACAAAGATCACTTCCGCCGAGAGTCAGTCTGGTTTGAGGTGGTGGACCTCGAGAGCCCATACCATGTGTTACTTGGCCGGCCTGCCCTGGGCAAGTTCATGGCTGTCCCCCACTATGCCTACCTCAAGATGAAGATGCCGAGTTCCAAGGGGATTCTGACCATTGCCGGCGACTACAGGAAGTCGTCTGCCTGCGCAGCTGAGAGTAGTCGGCTGGCCGAGTCCCTCGTGATCGCAGTTGAGAAGCGGCTCCTTGACCGGGTTGCGGCGATGGCCAGCAAGCAGCCAGAGATGTCGCCCGACCCCAAGGAGTCGGAAGCTGAGGGCTCGTTCAAGCTGGCCCAAGAAACAAAGAAGATACCCTTGGACTCGGAGCACCCGGAGAGGTACGCTGTCGTAGGTGCAAATCTCGACAGCAAATAGGAAGGCGAGCTCGTCGATTTCCTCCATGAGAATCGAGATATCTTCTCATGGTCCCCCAAAGACATGCCAGGTGTCCCGGCGGATTTCGCCAAGGACAAGTTACATGTCCGATCTGATGCCAAGCCAGTCAGGCAGCCCTTGTGCCGCCTGTCAGAAGAGAAGAGAAGAGTTGTCGGAGAAGAGATAGCCCGGCTTCTAGCAGACGGCTTCATCATGGAGGTGTTTTTTCCAGAGTGGCTAGCCAACCCGGTCCTGGTGCTAAAAAAGAACAAGCAGTGGCAAATGTGTATTGACTACACCAGCCTCAACAAAGCATGCCCTAAGGACCCATTCGCTTTGCCAAGGATCGACCAAGTGATAGACTCCACAGCCGGATGCTAGCTGTTGAGTTTCTAACATGCATATTCAGGATATCACCAGATCAAGTTGAACCCGGCCGACAGACTGAAGACCGCCTTCATCACGCCATTTGGAGCCTTCTGCTATTTGACCATGACGTTCGGCTTGAGGAATGCCGGCGCCACCTTTCAATGATGCATGCAGAAATGCCTCCTCAAGCAACTCGGCAGAAATGCCCATACGTGGATGATGTGGTGGTAAAGACAGAGAAGCGTGGAATGCTACTGGAAGACCTCAAGGAGACTTTTGAGAATCTGCGCTGGTTTCAGATCAAGCTCAATCCTGAGAAATGCGTCTTCGGAGTACCGGCCGCCCAGCTTCTTGGCTTCTTGGTCTCCGAAGGCGGCATAGAGCGCAACCCCGTGAAGATGAAGGCCATCGAGAGGATGGAAGTGCCCACCCGACTGCTGGACGTGCAGAAGTTCACTAGCTCTTTGGCATCCATCAGCCGCTTCATCAGTCGGCTGGGAGAGAAGGCTCTTCCCCTATACCAACTCATGAAGAAAACCGCCTTTTTTGAGTGGAACAACAAGGCGGACGAAGCTTTTCTCCAGCTTAAGAAGATGTTGACTACTCCACCTGTCCTGGCAGCTCCGACTCCTAAGGAGCCCATGCTCCTATACATCGCCGCCACCAGCCGAGTGGTCAGCACAGTCATCGTGGTAGAGCGCAAGGAGCAAAGCAAGGCACTACCAGTCCAGAGACCGGTATATTATTTGAGTGAGGTACTGTCGACCTCCAAGCAAAACTACCCCCACTACCAAAAGATGTGCTACGGCATGCACTTCGCCGCCAAGAAATTGAAGCCTTACTTTCAACAGCACCCAATCATTGTGGTCTGCACAGGTCCATTAGCCGAGATCATCGGTAGCCGAGATGCTTCAGGCCGAGTGGCCAAATGGGCCATAGAGTTGGCCCTCTACACCATCTACTACCAGCCTCGCACCGCCATCAAGTCGCAAGCATTGTCCGACTTCCTCGTCGACTGGGCCGAGACCTAGTACCTGCCGCCAGCGCCCGACTCCACCCATTGGCGGATGCATTCCGATGGATCCAAGATGCGCACCGGCTTGGGAGCCGGCATCGTCCTCACCTCTCCCAAAGGTGACAAGCTCAAATATGTGCTGCAAATCCATTTTTCCGCCTCCAACAACGTCGCCGAATACGAGGCGCTCATTCACGGGCTCCGGCTTTCCAAAGAACTCGGCATTCGCTGGATCCTGTGCTATGGTGACTCCGACTTGGTGGTCCAGCAGTCGTCCGGCGACTGGGACGCCAAAGATGCAAATATGGCGAGCTACCGCTTCCTCGTGCAGCAACTCAGTGGATATTTTGAGGGGTGCGAGTTTCTCCACGTGCCAAGAAATGACAACAAGCAAGCAGATGCCTTGGCACGAATCGGCTCTACCCGTCAAGCAATACCGTCTGGCGTCGCCCTTCAGCGCCTCCTCAAGCCGTCTGTCAAGCCTTCACCAGAATCAGACTCCATCTTTGTGCCGGGATCGCGGCAGTCGCAGCCGGCCCGGGGACTTCAGAACCCGGCCCGGGGACTGCGGCGGTCAGCCCGGAGACTTTAGAACTCGGCCCGGGGACTGCGCCAATCGGCCCGGGGACTTCATCGATCCAGCAAGCGGTTGCCGACTCCAACCTGCCGCCTCCCAGCCCAGCCGCCCTCGTCCAAGTCGCAGTTCTGATAGTCGAAGAAATCGCAGCACCTTCATGGGCCAATCCCATCCTCAAATTCCTGGTGAGCAAAGAGCTGCCAACTTATGAGATCCTAGCTCGGAAAGTGCAACACCGGGCAGCAGCCTACACCATAGTTAACAGAGAGCTTGTAAGGCGCAGTCTCACTGGCGTCTACCAGTGCTGCATGGAGCCGGAGCAAGGCCAAGCAATTCTCAAAGATATCCATCAAGGCGAGTGCGGCCACCACGCGGCTTCAGGAGCACTCGTCGCCAAAGCGTTCTGCCATGGTTTCTTCTGGCCGACTGCTTTAGAAGACGCCAAGGACTTGGTCCAAAAATGCAAAGGGTGCCAGAAGTTCTGCTCCAAGACGCATCAGCCGGCTTCTGCACTCAAGACTATTCCCATTGCCTGGCCCTTTGCTATTTGGGGCCTGGACATGGTGGGACCATTCAAGACGGCACGAGGCGGCCTGACTCACTTGTCGCAGTGAACAAGTTCACCAAGTGGATAGAATCAAAGCCGATCAAGAAGCTGAATGGTCCGATAGCCATGACTTTCATCTCTCACATCACAATCTGATATGGCATTCCACACAGCAACATCACCGACAACGGCACTAATTTTGCCAAATGCGCCTTGGCCCGTTTCTGCGCGACGCAATGCATCCGACTGGACTTAGCGTCTGTTGCCCATCCGCAGTCAAACAACTAGGTAGAGTGAGCAAACGGCCTCATCCTGTCCGGCATCAAGCCTCGACTGGTCGAGCCTCTAGAGCGTTCGACCGGCTACTGGCTCGACGAGTTGCCAGCCAACCTCTGGAGCCTGCGCACAACTCCAAACAAGTCAACCGGCTTCACGCCTTTCTTCCTCGTCTACGGTGCCGAAGCCGTCATCCCAATGGACGTAGAGTTCGACTCCCCATGAGTCACCATGTACACCAAGGAGGAAGCAGAAGAAGCACGTCAAGACGGCGTCGATCTGCTGGAAGAGGGCCGGCAGTTGGCACTCAGCCGGTCCAGCATCTACCAGCAGAGCCTGCACCGATACTACAACCGGAAGGTCAAGCCGAGATCTTTCCAAGAAGGAGACCTTGTGCTCCGGCTGATCCAGCGAACAGCCGGCCAGCACAAGCTCTCAGCACCTTGGGAAGGCCCTTTCATCATCAGCAAAGTGTTGGGCAGTTGGGAAGGCCCTTGATCCAGCGAAGATTTTACAGTTGATGCAGTATGTACCACGCTACCTTTTGTATTAAAGTACGAAGACTTCGGTCCCCCAGAGAAGAGCTCGGGGACTGCCCTCTTTTATCTATATGATAAGAATTATGCCTACGAGTATGTTATTCTTTGTTATGCCGCTTGGCACCGGGTTCGACTAGTCGGCCCGGGGACTTGTCGTCTTGCACTTAAGCCACCTTCTGTCAGAAGCCGCAGCTCGCAGAGCGACTGTCTGGTGGGCAGGAGTAAGGTAGAATGGGTGTCGACATGAAACATGGCTAAGGACTCAAAGCATGAACATAGTTTAAAGCCGGCTCCCAGCCTTTTACAACCGACTCTTGAGCAGCCGGCTCACCGTCTTCTACTCAACTTGCTAAAGAACACTAAATGGCTAAGTACTTGCCATCCCAAAGTAGCCAAGTACTTGACCCAGCAGCAGTCCGCAGAGCGGCTGTCCAGCTGGCAAGACGGCAACCAAGGGAAGGCAGCAAAGGAAAAAGCTAAAGGAGCAATAAGCAATAAGAGATAGAACTTGGAGAAATATTTACATAGCAAAGGCCCTTGGCCGAATCTTCAAACAGAAGTTCAAGATACACCCCGCGGGTGAAATTGTGCAAATTAACAAGTTCCTCGAGACTATTAAGCAGATAAAACATAGATAAAGTGGCAGCCAAGGAAGCGACAGATGGGTTCGGAGGATCAGAGGAGTCGGCGGTGCCAGTTGTTGGGGCGGCCGGCTGGTCGGTCTCGGCTTGATCCCCTCCAGCGGTAGCCGGCTTGGTTGGGCGCGGCTCGTTGCTGGAGGCACGGTCGAGCTGAGGCTGGCCGTCCGCTCCGTCTTCTGGTGCCTCCACTTTGCCTCCCTCCTCCGCCTCGCCTTCCTCCTCGCCACTGGAGCCGATCACCTCCGCCGAGTCTTCACCGTCGTCTGGATTCATCCCGAACCACTCCGGCGGCACCTCTTTGCCGTTTTTAGCCCACTCTGGGACGAAGATGCGGGTGTCGGTGTACTCGGCAATCGATGCCGCACGCTTGACAAGATCGTCTTCCATGACTGCCAACTCCGCCTGAGCCTCTAGCAGGAACGTGGCTAGCTGGGCTAGATTCAGACCAGGATACCACGCCTTGATGAACTCCAAGGCCCAGCATGCTCCGGCCCGGGCCGCGGAGCCCTTCCAGGCCTCAAGACGGCCAGCCGCGACCTCCAACCAGTCAGCAGTCCGACTGAGAGTGCGCGGAGCCTGCATATCTGGCCACAGGGCGGCAATCGTCTGGGCGCCGACACGCTGAAGCCTGCGTAGCATCCGGTGAGCCTGCCGAAGGTGGGCCTCGATGCTCAGGATCTGCTCGTCAAGAGTTCGGGGGATTGCATATTTAGTCATCAGAACATTAAGGTAACACTCTTCCTTGTTGCTATGTAGCCTGGGATTGCATATTTAGTCATTCAGTACAATACATGTTGCTAAACAACAATTGAAAAATGAAAAGGCATGTTAACTGCAGTATCCTTAACAGCAATCAAAAATCATAATTCATAGTGGTATTGTTGAAACTGTTATTGATGAAATTGAAATGCACAGAAATAGTTGCACATATAGAGCATCACATTGTGAAGAACTGAAATAAACAAGTCATAAGGACATCTCTAGGCGATCCTTAAATAGTTAAAAGGACTAAAACCCTTAGTGGATATATATATATAGGACAAATTTTATCTACCACCGGTGGTAGTTACCACCACTTGAGTTTTGTATGTTGTATGTAGTATATATCAAATCGGAGAGTATGTACGCGTAGTATGTAGTATATAAGAATGTTTAGATAGTATATATACTACTTTTTTGGTAGTATGTATCGTATTTTGAGTATGCTCTTTTTTATGTACAAATATATACGTATTTCACAAATATAATAAAAACCATGAGCCAACTTGCAATTTTTTCATTTAACTCACTTTGGAGTATCTTATATATAGTATATGAACATACTTAAAATGATAAAGTAGAATATATACTACCACATGGTAGTATATGAGACATGTGGGGTAACTACCCCTAGGTGGTAGGATGGATTCTCTCTCTCTCTCTCTATATATATATATATATCTATATATATATATCTATATATATATATCTATATATATATATATCTGTATATATATATATATATACTCCAGCAATTTTTGGCCTTTTCTAGTCGATCCCCTAAACTTAAGGTTGTAAACTTCAATTTTATCAAGTTCAAAGGAGGTTCAACCGAAAGTAGCATGCATTCAAACATAAACATTGATAGTTTTGCATAACCGAACATAAAACATAAATTTTAACTAAGCTAAACTACTTTCAGTCGAAGTAGAGGTCGAGCCAATCCTACCTCGTCATGTACGGTCTGCCGTGAGCCGGGTCCAGGCCAATACCGTCGTCGGGTTCGTCACGGAAGGCACTCCTCCACTCGTCGACGTCGATCTCCTCATCCTAGGGGCCCACCTCGACGCCCTCCATGCCGCCGTCGCCGCCGCCTTCGACCTCACCATCAGAGGAGAGCGCGACAACCTCGCCACCCTCCGCGCCGCCGTCCTCGCTGCCTTCGACCTCGTCATCAGAGGAGAGCGCGATAACCTCGCCGCCCTCCGCGCCGGCAAAGATCGCCCGCTCCGCCTCCCGAGCTCCGGGTGCTGCCGGCGGAGCTCTTGCATGCAGGCGTCATTGGCGGCATCGGCCTTGAGACGCTCCCATGCCTCGTGGACCTCCTGCGCCATAGCCAAGCTCACCACCCCTGGCTTCGGCAGAACGAGGTCAACCGGATGTGCGCCAAAGGGGAAATAGAGCCTAGCCGCCGCGCCGTGCTAGTGGACCTGCCAGCGGTCGTACTCCATGGCCGCGAGCTCGGTCGTGTGGAAGCTATGAGCCACCGGGGGGTGTGGGTCTCTCGATCTATAATCTCAGCGACCCACGTCCCCCACCGCCGCTGCCGGACCCCGAGGTAGGACTTTGTCGGCTGCCAGGTCTGGGGAAGGACGGGGAAGTCCTCAAACCGGCGTAGGGGCGTGGCGGTAGGCGGACTAGGGGACCGGCAACGGCTGACCGGGCCCGCGGAGGACGACGGGGACACCTCACCGGCGTCTTGCGAAAAGGCCGCGATAAACCTCTTTTTGGCCATTGGCTTCTCGAGCTCTCCAGCACACAGGCAGAGGTTGAGGATGGAGGCGTCGGCGATGGTGGTGACCTACCAATGGTTTCAAGGGTTGTGTGTGTCTGTGTGAGCGGAGGTTGTGTTTGAGGAAATTCTGCGACAACTGAAAATTTTGCTAGGCGGGAGTAACAAGGCGGGGCTACTAAAAATTTGGATCAAGGCCGAGCAGCTATTTTTGAGATTGTGAGGGATGCAGAGGCGGGAGTAAAATGCCAGGGCTACTGAAAATTTGAATCAAGGGACTGAAGGAGAGAGGGATGCAGAGGCGGGAGTTTTGGGGGAGCGAGCTAGTGTGCTTGACATGCCGGCTGTGGACTGTAGCCGACACACCTTCTTGCATAAGCCATAGGCGTACTATACATCGACGGTGCTCCAAGCTATTTTGTACTACATCTCACACGGTTGGTGAGAATAAACTGTGTGGGATCTACTTGATTTGAATTACAAAATTGGGTCACAGCGGCAATGGACGGTATTTGAATTACTAGACCTTTTATCTGCAGTGAACATGCAACTGTATGTGTGTCGTAAAAGAATTGGAATTATTCACGGTTCGTTTGGACATTTCATACATTAAACTGGTTTTCTAGCCATTTCAGGTGCACAATTCAAAATTAAACTACATGCACATGCTCCGGTGCATACAAATTGGTTGAAAAATCAAATATGTGTCAGTGCATGCTTAGGTCCTGTCGGCGTCAAAACCGGCGGATCTCGGGTAGGGGGTCCCGAACTGTGCGTCTAGGCTGGATGGTAACAGGAGACAAGGGACACGAAGTTTACCCAGGTTCGGGCCCTCTCGATGGAGGTAAAACCCTACTTCCTACTTGATTAATATTGATGAGATGGGTAGTACAAGAGTAAATCTACCACGAGATCAAGGAGGCTAAACCCTAGAAGCTAGCCTATGGTATGATTGTTGTATGATGAAGTTGCCCTACGGACTAGAACCCTCCCGTTTATATAGACACCGGATAGGGTTAGGGTTACACAAAGTCGGTTACAATGGTAGGAGATCTTGAATATCCGCATCGCCAAGCTTGCCTTCCACGCCAAGGAAAGTCCCATCCGGACACGGGACGAAGTCTTCAATCTTGTATCTTCATAGTCCGGGAGTCCGGCTGAAGGTATAGTCCGGCTACCTGAACACCCCCTAATCCAGGACTCCCTCAGTAGCCCCTGAACCAGGCTTCAATGACGACGAGTCCGGCGCTCAGATTGTCTTCGGCATTGCAAGGCGGGTTCCTCCTCCAAGTTCTTCATAAAAGATTGTAAACACCAAGAGTAGTGTCCGTCTCTGCAAAATAAGTTTCCACATATTGCCATAGAGAGAATAACATTAACGCAAATCTGATCTGCTGACGTATTCTGTAGCTAACATCACACTACGGCCAAGCCCTTATTCGAATCGTTTTCACTTCTCCACCTCAGCGCGTTTTGCGAGGCGGTTTCCTTGGCACGTCTTGTCAACGCAGAGATCGTGTCCCCTTTATTTACGGGATTCTCATCAACACGGTCGTGGGTAACCCAATCGTGCCCGTTTAGCATGTTTTCTCGATTAAAGGCGAGTCCCAAACGGTCACGGGGAGGGCTCTTGGTATTCAACCTCTTATAAAGAGACCAAGGCCCTACTCCTTTTTTCCAAGCTCAAACGAGTTCGCCCATCGCCTCGAGTTCCAACACCCTAGGCTCTAGATTTCAGGCGCTTCGGACCATCGACAATGTCCGGTTCCAACTTTCAAGGCCGATGGATGACAGAGGAGGACATGCTAAAGTTGAGAGAAGCTAAGTTCTTGACCGGCGAAATTTCGCATAGGTTGCCTGCTCAAGGGCAGGCGTTTCCCAGTCCCTAGCCTGGTGAGAGTGTGGTGTTCATATCTCATTCCTTCGGGGATTAGGCTTCCCAATGGATCCCTTTGTGAGGGGGCTGCTGTTCTATTATGGGTTGGAATTTCACGACTTAGCTCCGGAGTCCATCCTCCATATTTCCTCATTCATCGTCGTGTGTGAAGCGTTCCTCTGTGTTACCCCTCACTTCGGATTTTGGATCAAGACCTTTAAAGTGGAGCCGAAGATGGTCGAGGGACGGCACGCAGAGTGCGGAGGCGCTGTTATAAGTAAGAATGCTGATGCTCCCTGGCCCGAGGGCTCTTTTCAAGAGGAGCTCGGCTTATGGCAACGGGAGTGGTTCTATATCACCGCTCCCAGGGGAACCAAATGGGTGGCGCCGCCTACCTTTCGCTCGGGTCCCCCACAACAGCTAGGGTCATGGGTCAATAAAGGCCTAGACTGGGGGCCATCTCAGGACGTGCCTTTGTTGCAGGGCCGAATCAGGGCTCTCTTGGAAAGAGACCTCAACTTGGTCAAAGTGATGCAAGTTATGCTGATCCGCCGAACCTTGCCCGGCAAACGTCGCTCCCTCCGCTTCTGGGAGTTTAATCCGGAGGGACCACGAGCTCTCCAACATTTTATGGGCGCAACGCCCGTGGAGATGTACAAGTTGTTCTTCGGATCACAAGCAATGTGTCCGGATTTAACCGAGGATGCAGGTTTAAGCTGCAATCGTCTGGATACTCAAGTAAGTAACCTTGTGCCCGGACTCGCTATCCATATAATTGTCATAAATTCTCCCCTAAAAGAGATGTCCTTTTTAAATAGGAGTGGATAGCAAAAGCAAAGCTAATCAAGTGTCCGGCTCCCCTTCCTGAGACCAGGGCGGATCCCGTGCTTGTCGGGATGTTGAAGATTGTGCCTCTGGAGAGAAGTGAGGGAGAGGACAAGGAAACTATGGCCTCCTCAAAGGAGGCTGTTTCGAAGGGAGGAACCGACAATTCCTCTTCTAAGGGCAAGAAGAGGGCCGCCTCTGACGACCCGGAGCCCGTGGCCCTAAAGCGGGGTAAAAAATCCTCGTCAGAGGGTCCGATGCCGGGGGGTTCCTCGTCCGAACTATGCCCTCAAAGGAGTCAGCCCTCCAGTGAGCCGTAAGTAGAGAAAGATTGTATATTTTAAAAGAAGGATCCTTGTGTTTAAACCTGAGAAGATTAACCAAAATTTTACCTTGTAGTTCGGACCTCATCCCTTCTCAGCAGACCTCGTCTTCGGGGGATCTTCTTCCGGAGATGATGGAGAGCGGAACGCCTCCCCCTGCCGTACCGCCTAGTGAGGTGGGCGAACCTGAGGTGTCGTCACGGAGGGCTTCTCCGAATCCGGCAGGGGCGGAAGATTGCTATGTGGCCCCCCAAGGTTCTCCGCATCCGGCCTCCGAAAGAGGCCACGGGACAAGTCCGGCACCGTCTGTTGCTCGGCCAGAGGAGCTAAAGAATCTGCTGGGGCGAGCTTCTATCTCAGAGGAGCACCGCGCATTGATGGTCACGGTGATTGAAAGGATTTCATCCACGGAAAGCGGATTGCACGAGGCCGTCAGGAGTTTACTGACGGGCTTTGTGGTACGTTTAAATAGTGTACACTTTTGTCAGTTGCGCATAAATAAGATGCGCCCTGTATAGATAGTAGCCCCTGAGACTCTGTGCGTCGTCAAGAAATGACGGCGCGCAGAGGATCATAATCCCAGGTCTAAGGTGTCACCTTTGAATGTAGGTGGCGAGGTGTCCGGAATCGAGCCGAACTGATGATTTGGCCGAACTAAAGCGGCAACTGGACGTGGCAGATGCCGACATCGCGCTTGTCAACAAGCGGCTTGATGAGGCTCAAGGTATGTATTTCCTCAGGCGGCATCAGGTAAGAGGAGCTTCATGCCAGTGTCTTACAATGTGTGTGCTTGACGCAGATGGTGCGGCCGCCGTGGAGAGTCTTAGGGCAGAACTTGCCTGAGCTAAGGAACAAGCCAGGAAAAGTGATGCGGCTGCGAGAAAGCCCTTGAAGAGCTGAGAGCCGAACAGGCTGCTCACTGCCGAAGCAAGGAGGAGATGGCCGAAATGACCGTGAAATTAAAGAGCGCTGCAGACCATTGCAAACTTCTTGAGAAAGAAGACCGGGCGAGACAGACGGACTTAGAGAAGGCCGTTGCCGATGCCAAGGACGCTCGCTCTGCGATGAGAGCTGCGAAGGAGGAGCTGCGTCAGGCCGAACAGATTGCGGCTGGAAAGCCCTTTATGCTGCGGAGGAAGTTTTGCGATCCGAAGTTTTCTCCGTTGGACCGGATGTGGAGTGTGGAGGACACCTATCTCGATTTGGCAGCAAGTTCTGCTTATGCGACCGAACACTTTCGAGATCAAAAAGATCGCGAAGTGGAAAAGCTGTTCTGGTCGCAGTTCCACAATCCAGAGCGTCCGCTGGCAGTGGACGATCGTCTGGCTCAATGGGCCGAACTGAATAGGTTGTCCGGACTCGCCATGAAGTTCGTCATGGGTCATTTGTGGCCGGGGAGATCGGAGCCGAAGAGTTATTTCGGCTTGGTGCAGCAACTCCTTGATGCGGTGCCCCGTATCGATGCAATGAAGAGGTCAGCATGCATAGAGGGCGCACGGATGGCTCTTTCCCGTGTCAAGACATATTGGGCGGAGATGGAGACCACCGTTGTTGCGTCCCGAGATTCAGACAGAAGCCGAGTACCCTCCGAACACTATTTTTAGGAAGTCCTTGAAGGCGCTCGTGTAATAGAGACGCAGTGCTCAAAGGATGCTATGTTCTGATAGCATATGTAATTATAAAATAGTATTTTGATGAATTGTAATAGGTTTTTATACTTGTGCCTTCAAGTATGGGAAACACCTCCTGTGCGGCCGTTTTTAATATAAAATCTGAAAGATGGCAATCGTTGGCTTCAGCCCCCACGCACATAGTGAGGGGGTGCTCGCAGAAGGCGCTTTTTCACACTTAATCCAACGTCTTGGTCCTCCAAAGGAGGTGATGGCGCAGCGAGCCAGGCAACCGGACTATAATGCTTTAACACTTTCACTTAGCCATAGGAGCTTGACAGTGGGACTCTTTAGATAGCCCTTGGTGGCGACTGCGCTCGCCCGAGTTCGGGGCGCGTGTGTGCCTGGCCGGGAAATGGCCCTTCGTTAATGTAGAGGAATCCTATAGATTCCGGAGAGTCATCGAGTGGTTAACCAGTCTCGCGCTATATCATGACAGTCGGTTTTCGGCTTTCTCTACTGAGGTGCTCGCCCGGCCGAACCGGGGCACAATCGCAGTAGTTCTCATGGTGCTGCCTTAGCCGATAGAGCGGAACGTAAGGCGGCCGAACACAGGAGCCGGGCAACCCAACATTGACCAAAATCATGATTCGGAGCTGATGCATATAAGGCCAAACTCGCGACGCCGAACACTCCCTAAGGTATTCGGTCTTTATGAGAGCGAGTTAAGGAATGCTCTTAGTTATAAGCCCCTAGTGTCCAGGTACGCGCAGGAATTCTGACGTGGCCACATGCCAAGACGCTAGCCTCCTCCTTGGTTATAGAACCAGGGGATGTGTAGCAACAAGAGACAGTAAAAAAGGTTTACGCAGGGTCTTAATCTGAAAAGAATCCTTAGAATGGGTCCCTACTGCACGTCTGCGCCTGTGTCTCCGTTGTGCCGTATCCTGGACGGGCGCAACACGATGCTCATTTGTGAAAGAGAGGAACTAAGTTGAAAAGAAAAATAAAAAATTCGTGCCGAACAACAATTGTATTATGTAAACAAATATAAAGTAAAATATGTAAAATTGAGCTTTATTTTCTCTTATATATGCGGAGCGTCTAGAGCATGCCGGGCTCGTCTATCCGTGCCCGTGGTCTTAATGACCTGTTCGGATGTTCTGACTGGTGAAGCCATTGTACTGTGGGGCTGTTAAAGCGGCCGCACAATCCTCCGCTCGGGGGAGGAGCGCTCAATGTTTCCCCTTCAAGGAGATGATGCCTCGTGGACCGGGCATTTTAAGCGTGAGAGATGCATAATGCGGTATTGCGTTAAAGCGGGCGAAAGCTTCGTGCCCCAGCAGTGCTTAATAGCGACTTGAGAATGGGACGATGTGGAAAGTTAGCCTTTCGCAGCGGATGTTATCGGTAGAGCCGAATATAACTTCGAGCCAGATAAAACCCATGCAGTGGGTGTCCGGACCGGGCGCTACCCCTTGAAAGGAGGTTTTGCTGTGGCGGATTCTTGTTGGGTTTATCCCCATGTGATGGATTGTGTCCTGATATATCAGGTTTAGTCCACTGCCGCCGTCCATTAGGACATTTGAAAACTGGAGCCCGCCAATTATTGGATCGAGTACCAAGGCAGTCCAGCCTGCGTTCCTGGTACTTCTTGAATAATCCAGATGATCGAAGATGATTGGTTTTGACAACCAGTGGCGGGACCCCTTTGGGATGGATCGTGTGGCGCGTACCTTTATGGGCGCCGCACGTTTTGTTATGTGAAGTAGGTTTACTGTTTTTACTTCTTGTGGGAAATTCTTCTGTTTCCTGGTGCTCTGCTTTTGGGGTTCGTCCTCGTCTTCACTTGGTGTTTCGAGCCCCTTGTGTTCGGCGTTGAGTCTGCCGGATTGTTTGAAAACCCAACAATCTCTGTGGGTATGGTTAGCAGGCCTCCCTGGAGTACTGTGTATTTGACATATCCTGTCCAGGATTTTGTTTAGGTTGGATAAATCATCTCAGTTATCCTGGATGGGCGGCTTTTTCTGATTCTGCCGTGAGCCTTTGAATCTGGCGTTGACTGCCGTGCTCTTTGGACTGTTTTCCTTAGTCCGGCGACGTTCCTTGTTGCGTCGCGATTTTCCGTTTCCATCCCTTGTTTTGGATGTACTTGGGTCGCTGGTGCTACATCTTGCCAAACAGCTGTCCTCTCCTGCGCAAAAGCGGGTCATGAGGCTTGTTAATGCGGCCATTGTTCTTGGCTTTTCTTGGCCGAGGTGTCTGGCGAGCCACTCATCTCAGACATTGTGCCTGAAAGCTGCTAGGGCTTCGGCGTCCGGACAGTCGACTATCTGATTCTTTTTAGTAAGAAATCTATTCTAGAACTGCCGAGCTGACTCTCCGGGCTGTTGTGTTATGTGACTGAGGTCGTCAGCATCCGGAGGACGGACATAAGTCCCTTGAAAATTTGCTCGGAAAGCGTCCTCGAGCTCTTTGCAGCTTTCAATTGTGTTTTCAGAAAGGCTTTTAAGCCAATGCCGGGCTGGTCCTTTAAGCTTTAGTGGTAAATATTTGATGGCATGGAGATCATCTCCTCTAGCCATGTGTATGCTGTCCTCTCCAGCGCAAAAGCGGGTCATGAGGCTTGTTAATGCGGCCATTTTTCTTGGATTTTCTTGGCCGAGGTGTCTGGCGAGCCACTCGTCTCAGACATTGTGCCTGAAAGCTGCTAGGGCTTCGGCGTCCGGACAGTCGACTATCTGATTCTTTTTAGTAAGAAATCTATTCTAGAACTGCCGAGCTGACTCTCCGGGCTGTTGTGTTATGTGACTGAGGTCGTCAGCATCCGGAGGACGGACATAAGTCCCTTGAAAATTTGCTCGGAAAGCGTCCTCGAGCTCTTCGCAGCTTCCAATTGTGTTTTCAGAAAGGCTTTTAAGCCAATGCCGGGCTGGTCCTTTAAGCTTTAGTGGTAAATATTTGATGGCGTGGAGATCATCTCCTCTAGCCATGTGTATGCTGTCCTCTCCTGCGCAAAAGCGGGTCATGAGGCTTGTTAATGCGGCCATTTTTCTTGGATTTTCTTGGCCGAGGTGTCTGGCGAGCCACTCGTCTCAGACATTGTGCCTGAAAGCTGCTAGGGCTTCGGCGTCCGGACAGTCGACTATCTGATTCTTTTTAGTAAGAAATCTATTCCAGAACTGCCGAGCTGACTCTCCGGGCTATTGTGTTATGTGACTGAGGTCGTCAGCATCCGGAGGACGGACATAAGTCCCTTGAAAATTTGCTCGGAAAGCGTCCTCGAGCTCTTCGCAGCTTCCAATTGTGTTTTCAGAAAGGCTTTTAAGCCAATGCCGGGCTGGTCCTTTAAGCTTTAGTGGTAAATATTTGATGGCGTGGAGATCATCTCCTCTAGCCATGTGTATGTGGAGGATGTAATCCTCTATCCAGACTCTAGCGTCTGTTGTTCCATCATATGCCTCTATGTTTACGGGTTTGAATCCCGCTGGAAATTCATAATCCAGGACCTCATCGGTGAAACATAGGGGATGTGGGGCGCCCCTGTATTTGGGTGTGCTGGATTCTGATAACGGTTTTATTGCATTGCTTACGAGAGCTTGCTTTCTTGGCCCATAAATGTACCTGGCTGGGCCATCTTTTTGATGTGAATCCGTAAGTGGGTCGCGTGCCGGCTTAAGTGCGGCGCCATTTACCGCTTTATGCTGGCTATGGGGTCGTCTATCCGACCGTGTGGCTTTCTTACTTTTTGAGTGCGAGGGCTCTAAGGCCTCTTCGTCGAATTCAGGCAGTAGCTTTCACTTCGGATAGCTTTTAGTGCGGCGACTATCGCCGTATTTGTCTGCGCTGTTGATTACTTTACTCCATCTGATCCTGAGTGCATCTTCTGCAGTCTTGAGCTTCCGCTTCTGTTTTTTCAGGCTGCGTGCGGTTGCAACGAGCCTCTTGTGGAGGTTCTTCTTCTCCGTGGGTTTATCTGGCGTAAGGTTGTCCGGAATGCCATTTTTGCCAGGGGAGTGTAACACCCTCGATGCGACTATAGCTCCCACGTGTCGAGGCACGACTTAGAGACATAATCGCATTGAAGGCATATGTCGCAAGTTAGGCAATCTTCACAAACATCCCATGTAATATAATAATAAAAGGGGAGATAACATAGTTGGCTTACACTCGCCACGGCAATCAAGTACATAAATAACATTACATCATCCAAACACTCATGGCCCGACTACAGCGCCAAAATAAAAGAGAACCCAACATGCGACACGGTCCCAATCACCCCCAACTGGGCACCACTATTGATCATCGGGAAAGGAAACATAGTAACGTTGAGAGTCTTCGTCGAACTCCCACTTGAGCTCATACGCGTCTCCTGGAGCGGAATCATCAGGCCCTGCATCTGGTGTAATAGTAATCTGTGAGCCACAGGGACTCAGCAATCTCGCACCCTCGCGATCAAGACTATTTAAGCTTATAGGTAAGGCAAGGTAAATATGAGTGGAACTGCAGCAAGCGGCTAGCAAGTATGGTGGCTAACTTATTCGCAAAAGAGAGCGAGAAGAGGAGGCAAAGCGCGAGCATGAAACTAGAGAGCAACCTGCGCAAACATTACTCCAACACCATTTCCACTTCCCGGACTCCGCCGAGAAGAGGCCATCACGGTAACACACTTAGTTGATTCATTTTAATTAATTAAGGATCAAGTTATCTACAACCGAACAATAACAAATTCCCATCTGCCCATAGCCGCGGGCACGGCTTTCAAAAGTTCAATCCCTACAGGGGAGTCCCAACTTAGCCCATGAAAAGCTCTCACGGTCAACGAAGGAATAGACCTCCTCCCAAGATGTTCCGATCAGACTCGGTATCTCGGTTCTTCAAGACACTTCGACAGGTTAAAACAAGACCAGCAACACCGCCCGAATGTGCCGACAAATCCCGATAGGAGCTGCACATATCTCTTTCTCGGGGCACACTCAGATTGTCTAAACTTCTGGTAGGCCAGCCCAGAGTTGCCCCTGGTAGCCACCGGCGGCTGACAGTTTGGACCAACACTCAGAGGAGCACTGGCCCGTGGGGGTTAAAATAATGATGACCCTTGAGTCTGCAGAACCCAAGGGAAAAAAGGCTAGGTGGCGAATGGTAAAACCAAAGTTGGGCATTGCTGGACTATCAAGGGGTTCCCATTATAACCCAACCGCGTAAGGAACGCAAAATCCGGGAACATAACACCGATATGACGGAAACTAGGGCGGCAAGAGTGGAACAAAACACTAGGCGAGAGGCCGAGCCTTCCACCCTTTACCAAGTATATAGATGCATTAAGATAACAAGATAAAATAATGATATCCTAACAAGTAAATAAATGTCCCAACAAGGAACGGCCTCCAATCATCACCTGCAACTAGCAACGCTATAAGAGGGGCTGAGCAAAAGCGGTAACATAGTCAATCAAAGGGTTGCTAGGACATGGTGGGTTAGAGGTTTGACATGGCAATTTGGGAGGCTTGCAAGCAAGTGGTAGGCATCGTAGCAATGGCATAGAAAAAGAGCGAGCAAACTAGCATAGCAAAGATAGTAGTGATTTCGAGGGTATGATCATCTTACCTGCACAGTTGTCAGAGTTGACTGGATCCTCGAAAGCAAACTCAACGGGCTCCTCATTAGCGAACTCGTCTCCTGGATCTACCCAAACAAGACAAACAAGCAACAAGGATACAGTCAACCACGTGCAAACTCAAACAACGCAATGCAAAGACGGTATGCTATGCGGGATGCGATGCGGGATGCAAAATGCAAGATATGACAGGAAATGCAAGAACCTGACCTCAACATGAAAATCCAAGTGTTCCACTGGAAAGATGAGACGAAATCGCTTGAAAACGATATAAAGAACGCCAGAATCGGAGTTACGGTTTGGAAATGGCAAGCGATTCAAAAATGACACCGGTCTGCGATTTACAGCAAGTAGCGAACTAAATGCAATGAGATGAACATGCTACAACAACCAAACATGACAACAAAATACATGGCAGGGATGCATACAAGATGCTTAACAAAAGTCTAGCACTGAGCTATGGCCAATTCTTCCATTAACAGGTTCAAACAACCATGGCAAAAATGCATATGGCAAACAGATTTCAGACTTAGTGAAATTAACACTTGTCTGGAATTTCAGATCAGGTAGCCCTCTTCGGAGCAACAAAACTACATGCTACAGGACCTGAACATGGCAAAGTAAATCATGGCATGGAGCTACTCAAAGAGCTTAACAAAAGTCCCTTAGTGACCTTGAGCCAAAAGGGATCAGAAAATACAATTGCAAGCATGTGAACATAGCAAAAACATAATCAGTTTTCAGACTTAGTGAAAACTGACACATGCTGAAATATAACTCAAGTAGGCATGTTTACGACCTCGATGCACTCACTACGGCGCAAGTAATGGCAAGACAAGCATACACCCATCAAGAGCACACAAAATTCAAGCTAGACATGGCAAGAACTATAGCATAGCATGCACGGATCAACTACAACATCACCGGCAAAATTGCAAACAAGTTGACAATCTGCCCAGATTCACGAAGTAGCAAAAGTCGAGCTCGATTGACCCAAGCTAGGGTGCTCCATAATTGCAAGAAAATACATGGATGGATACAGCACTACAATATTAACAAAACATCATTACTGATCATCCTCAAAAGAGGCACGGATCACTAGGAAACAACATGAACATATGGCATCATGAGATAAACAGCTCTAGGACTTAGTGAAATTACTAAGTCCCTGAAAACAGAATTAGCAAGTGCACCACTTTGCAAGCTTGCACTAGTCACCACACACATCACAAAAATACATGGGTTGCACCTATGGAAAGATGACAAAACCCTTAACAAAACACATGTAGAGCATTAGGGCATAGCATGCACATAATAATCATGGCAAAAATGACAAAAACCTAAACGGAGTAGTAGATCTGACAATAATCTCAAGTAGCCCTCTTCTAACAGCATTTCGGGCATCAAGATGAACTCAAATGAAAATGATGCAATGTAACGAAATGATGTACTCTCTGAGATGAACATTCTGATATGCTATATGCATGAATCGGAGCAACGGATGCAAAGTTACGGGGTCTCGAACAGGAGCACTTGGATCTGCAAATTTCAGGACTTAGGAAAAATTCAACCTCCGGATTAGGGTTTGACCCGGCGTGGAAATCAAGGAGCTCGCCGGATCTGCACTGTAGACAGCCGGAGAGAAGAGGTATTGGCCGGATCCAGTGGTGCGGCAGCCGGATCTGGCCGGGGTGGAGTCGGCGGCGGCGGCTGCGGCGGGCGGCGCTGCGGAGGCGGCCGGAGGCGGCGGCGCCGGGAGGAGGCGGCTGCCTCCCGCGGGTCGACGACGCCGGCGATGGCACGCGGCGGCTCGGGCAGCCGGGGCTGGGGAAGATGGCAGAGTGCGGCGGGGGGCGTCGCCGGCTCGGGAGGAGATGGCGGTGGGGCGACGCGGGTGCGGGCGGCGGCGACTGGGCCCGTGGGGGCCCGCTACGGGCCTCGGCGGGCCGGGCGGTGGGGAGGCGCGGCGATGCGGTCCCGCGGCCACGTGGCGGCGCGCGATTCGCGGCGGCGGTGATGTCCGGCCCGGACGGACAATGTCCGGTGCGGCGCGGTGGATTTTTAGGGTTTCGGGGAGAGGGGAGTTCCGGAAACGGAGGGGTGTTTAAATAGGCATAGAGGGAGCTAGGAGAGTCCAAATGAGGTGCGGTTTTCGGCCACGCGATCGTGATCGAACGCTCTAGATGATGGAGCAGAGTTAGGTGGGTTTTTGGACCAAATTGGAGGGGTGTTGGGCTGCAACACACATGAGGCCTTTTCGGTCCCTCGGTTAACCGTTGGAGTATCAAACGAAGTCCAAATGGTACGAAACTTGACAGGCGGTCTACCGGTAGTAAACCAAGGCCGCTTGGCAAGTCTCGGTCCAATCCGGAAATGCTTAAACCCCACACATGGAAGAAAGCTAGAAATGAACACTAGAGGAGAACGAAGCGCCGGAATGCAAAACAGACAACGGGGAAAATGCTCGAATGCATGAGACGAACACGTATGCAAATACAAAGCACATGATGACATGATATGAGAAGCATGACAACGACAACAACACACGGAGAAAAAAACCCGAACCCGAGGAAATAAATTAACTTAACGCTGGAAACGGCAAGAGTTGGAGTACAAATAGGGAAAGTTACATCCGGGGTGTTACAGGGAGGGATGCTCAGTTTCTTCATCCGGGCTGCCCTGTTCGGACGGTTGCTCTAGGGCATGATCGTCGCCTGCTGGCTCATCCTGCTCTATGGCTGGGTCTGTATCGAGGCGGGGCTTTGGTCGGCGTTTACGCCGACGCTTTGATTGTTTTTCAAGGGATTGATCCTTCGTTCTATCCCCGTTTACCTCGTGGTCGCTACCTTTAGGGGTATCCACCATATACACATCATGAGGTGAGGTGGCCGTCCGATGCCCTATAGGCGTTGGTTCATATGTGTCTCCTGCATCGTCGTCCATACCATTGATGTCTTCGGAGTCGAAGTTGAGCACGTCGTTTAAATTGTCGACAGTGGCTACCAAGTGGGTGGTGGGTGGGCTTTGAATTTCTTCATCGTCCGTATCCCATCCTCGCTGACCGTAGTCTGGCCAGGGCTCTCCTGATAAAGAGAGAGACTTCAGAGAATTCAGGATGTCGCCGAAGGGCGAGTGCGGAAAGATGTCCGCGGTGGTGAACTCCATTATCGGCGCCCAATCGGATTCGATTGGCAGGGGCGCGGGGGGTTCGGAGTCCGGAGAGGAATCCGGATCCTCGGAGTCACGGGTCATGCAGAGTGCGGGGCTGGCGTTCGGCTCGATCGCCTTTGAGATCGCAGCCCCCAAGGTGACGTCCAACCGCTGATCCTCGATTGGCGCAATATGCTTCAAATTAAGGGTCGGAACTGGTGCGTGTGCGGCCTATAGGGCGCTGTTCGGTGGCAGAGCTAGGTCATGCCCCTCGAGACAATGCGGCACACTTGGCTGTGGCTCGAATCCGTCGAAGATCAAATCCCCGCGGATATCTGCCGTGTAGTTTAAGCTTCCAAACCTGACCGGATGGCCAGGGGCGTAGCTTTCGATCTGCTCTAGGTGGCCAAGCGAATTGGCCCACAGTGCGAAGCCGCCGAAGACGAAGATCTGTCCGGGGAGAAAAGTCTCACCCTGGACCGCCTCGTCGTTGATGATTAAAGGAGCCATCGGGCCTAAAAGTGACGACACAGAGGAACTCTCAATGAAAGCACCAATGTCGGTGTCAAAACCCGCGGATCTCGGGTAGGGGGTCCCGAACTGTGCGTCTAGGCCGGATGGTAACAGGAGACAAGCACTACTGGAATCAGCTAATTTGCCATCTGCCAGCTCTTTGCCGTCTGCTAGCTGGCGGCAAAGAAGCTCTTTGCCATCAGCTACCAAAAAGCAGACGGCAAAGATCTGGCGGACGGCAAACAAGCTCTTTGCCGTCCGCCAGATCTTTGTCGTCCGCCAGCTGACGGCAAAGAATCTTTGCCGTCAGCTGGCGGACGGCAAAGAGAGAGGTGGCCCCCACCCCCCGCCCGTTTGGGAAACACTTAACGGCCCACCTCTTTGCCGTCTGCCAGCAGACGGCAAAGAGGCAAAAGGCGGACGGCAAAGAGGGGCGGTCGGCAAAGAGGCAGTACCTAACGGCCCGTATACCCCCCGTCGCCCCTCTCTGTTCTCTCCTCGCCCCACTTCCCACCCGGCCCACCGCTGCCGCCTCTCGCCCCCGCCGCCGCCGCCCCGTCGCCCCCGCCTCCCCGGGCCCCCGTCGCCCCCCCGCCCCGGCCCCACGCCGCCCCGGCCCCCCGCCGCCCCGGCGCCCCGCCGCCCCGCGCCCCACCGCCCCGGGCCCGGCCCCCCGCCGCCCCAGGCCGCCCCGGCCAGCTCCTCCACCGCCCCGGGCCCGGCCCCCCGCCGCCCCAGGCCGCCCCGGCGCCCCTGCCAGCTCCTCCACCGCCCCGCCCCCCTCCTCCACCGGCCCTGCCCCAGGTGAGCCCCCCTCCTTTTTTCTGTTTTTTTCTGTTTTTTTCTTTTTTAATTTTAGTTTAGATTTAGTTTTAGGTTTAGTTTTAGTTTAGTTTTAGGTTTAGATTTAGTTTTTTCCTTTTTTTTCTGTTTTATTAGTTTTAGGTTTATGTTTAATTTAGATTTAGTTTTAGTTTTAGTTTTAGGTTTAGTTTAGTTTGAGGAAAGAAGAAGAAGAAGAGAAAAAGAGGAGAGGAGGAGAAGAAGAAGAGGAAAAAGGAAAGGAAGAAGAAGAGGAGGAGGAGGAGAAGAAAAAAGAAGAAGAGGAAGAAGAAGAAGAAAAAAGAGGAGAGGAGGAGAAGAAGAAGAAAAGGAAAAAGGAAAGAAGAAGAAGAAGAAGAAGAAGAAGAAGAAGAAGAAGAAGAAGAAGAAGAAGAAGAAAAAGAAGGAAGAAAAGGAAGAAAAGGAAGAATAGGAAGAAGAAGAAAAGGAAAAAAGAGGGGAAAAACCCGACCCGACACGGCACCCCGACCCCGACCCGGCACCCCGACACGACACCCCGACCCCTAGACCCCGACCCCGACACCCCGACCCTGACCCCGACCCCGACACCCCGACCCCGACCCCGACCCGACACCCCGACCCCGACACCGACACGGCACCCCGACCCCGACCCGGCACCCCGACCTGACACCCCGACCCCGAGACCCCGACCCCGACACCGACACGACACCCCGACACCGACACCCTGACACCACACCCACCCTTACCCCGACACCGACACGGCACCCCGACCCCGACCCGGCACCCCGACACCGACAGGACACCCCGACCACCGACACCTCCCGAAAAGGTGTTCTTTGGCCTTCCAGAGGCCGACGGGGTCATATATTTGTGAATTATTAGTTAGGTCATATATTTTTCGATTTTGTTATGAAAAACATCATATATAATTGTGTTGATCGTGTAGTTTTAAATGTGCAGTTGTTTCATCGCTGCGAGGTTTGGTGTTCGACGACCTCGCCGTGCGTTTGACGAGCTCTGCCCCTTCGTTCGTGGGTGAGCACAAATGACAAGTCCTCCTCCCCCATTAATTATTTGATCTATTCCGATGAAACTTGATAGCTAGCTATATATGTGTCTTGAATCATCAGTATGCGTAACCAATATGTGTCTCCCGTTCGAAAGCGTCATAGTTATAAATATGCATGCATTTGCATATTTATAACCTTGATTCATTTGAATTGTCCAACGCTATCCATGGACAGCCCGAGTATGTGTAGATTGGGTTCGTTTTTACATATGCTTTGCTCCGGATCCGACGCATATATTTCGTCAGTGCCTCCCCTGTTGTTCTCCGGGTACACATCCTCTCTGTTTATTGCAGAGACGTGTATCAGGAGAACAGCGGGCAGGTGCTGCCGAAATTTTGCGTCGGATCCGGAGCATAGCGTGGGAAATTATACCCAATCTACACATACATGGGTGGGATTAGGACCTATCATTACCTATTAGAGTGTAGGTTGCATGGACGTAATAAAATTGACAAAGTAGATCAACTGATGAATATATACATGGTGAATTACATATATAATTATTGTGTGTCCAGTAGCTCTGAAAGTCAAGATGAGTGACCGTGCTTGGATGTATACCGGTCACACTAGTCAGAACAAATGGAGCGCTGAATGGTTCACAAAAACTAAGGGGTTTGTGCAAGCCGCATTTGCAAATGGCCAAAAGAAAACCTGGTGCCCCTGTTTCCGGTGCGGCAATTGGGAAAAGAAGACAGAGGCTGAAATGGGCAAACACCTGCAGAAGAGTGGTTTTACGCCCGATTATACGGTGTGGACATTTCATGGTGAGTCTGCCCAATGTGACCGAGCTGAGGTGGATCGTCGTCACACCGACGAGCATGGTACCGGGATGGAAAACATGGTGCAAGGCTATGATGATGCTCGGGATTCGGACGAGGAGATGGAGGAATCTGCAAAGGCCTTCAACGAAATGTTGGAGTCTTCGAAACGTCCGCTCCACGAGCACACTGAGCTTTGTCAGTTGGATGCCATCTCACAAGTAATGGCTCTAAAGGCTTAGTTCAACTTGGGCAGAGAATGCTATGACGCAATTATGATAGTATTTGGACGCTTTCTACCCAAAGGCCATGTAATGCCTGCAAACCTGTACCAGTCGGACAAAATCCTCCGTGCACTGAAGATGCCCTATGAGAAGATACATGCCTGTGAGGAAGGATGTGCCTTATTTAGGCTTGACTATGCGGACTTGAACTATTGTCCCATTTGCAAGTCTTCCAGGTATATTGTGGTAGACAACGGTATGGGTGAGAAGACACAGACCAAAATCCCCGTTAGTGTTCTTCGGTATATGCCAATCGTACCAAGACTTCAACGTCTTTTCATGGTCGAAGAGACGGCCAGACAGATGACATGGCACAAAACAGGCAAAAGAACCGAACTAGATGCAGATGGGAATCTGATGATGGTACACACATCGAATGGTGTTGCGTGGAAAAGGTTTGATGAATTACATGCTGACAAAGCGGCAGATCCGAGGCATCCTCGAGTCGGCATCAGCACGGATGGGTTCAGTGTGTTTGGTATGACGGCAGCCCAATACAGTTGTTGGCCCGTATTTGTCTTTCCACTCAATCTCCCCCCCCCCGGACAGATTATGCAAAGAAAGAACATTTTCCTGACGTTGATAATTCCAGGACCCAACTATCCGGGCAAAAATATGAATGTGTACATGCAGCCGCTTAAGGACGAATTGCAAGAAGCCTGGGATAATGGGTTCAAGACATACGATGCCTTTAGCAAACGGAACTTCATAATACGTGTCTGGTACATGTACTCGACGCATGACTTGCCGGCGTATGCGCTATTCGTTGGCAGGTGTGTGCATGGAAGGTTCCCGTGCCCCACATGCAAGGCAGCTCTTGAGTTTCGTTGGCTTCAGGCCGGTCGCAAGTTTTCTTGCTTCGACATGCATAGAAAGTTCCTGGATCCTCGCCATAAGTTCAGGAAAGACAAGAAGAACTTCATCAGGGGTAGAGTTGTCAAAAACTCTGCACCACCTGCATTGACAGGCCAACAGACCCTGGATCAGTTAAACGCTCTTGAGCCAGATCCACAACGTCCAGGGTACTTCAAGGGGTATAATACTAAGCATGCGTGGACTCACAAAACATGCTTATGGGATCTGCCTTACTTCAAAGACCTCCTTTGCCCACACAACATCGACGTGATGCACACTGAGAAGAATATCGCCGAGGCACTTTTTGGTACATTGTTCGGCATAGATGGGAAGTCAAAGGATAATACTAAGGCTAGAGTCGATCTGGAGGCGCTATGTGATAGGCCGTTACAAAACATGAAAGAACCGAAAGGAAAGCAGAACTGGACGAAGCCAAAGGCATGGTTCAATCTTGGAAGGCCAGCTATGAGGGAAATTCTCTTGTGGGTGCAACAGCAGTTGATGTTCCCCGATGGGTATGCAGCGAATCTAAAGAGGGGAGCGAATCTTGATAAACTGAAGATATTTGGTCTCAAGAGTCATGATTGGCACATATGGATTGAGCGGGTAATGCCGGTGATGTTGCGTGGCTTCATCCCTGAGGATGAATGGCTAGTACTGGCAGAACTCAGCTATTTCTTCCGTGTTCTTTGTGCGAAAGAACTATCGCCTGGCGTGCTAGAAGAAATGGAAGAGTTGGCGCCGGAGTTGATCTGCAAGTTAGAGAAGATCTTTCCACCGGGCTTCTTTAATCCAATGCAGCATTTGATTTTGCATCTCCCGACCGAGGCAAGATTGGGGGGGCCCGTGCAAAATCGTTGGTGCTACCCAACTGAGAGGATCCAGAAGACGCTTCGAGAAAAATGTAAAAATAAACGTAGAATTGAAGCATCGATGGCTGAGGCATTCATCACAGAGGAGGCGGCAAACTTCGTAACAGCGCACTACGAAGCCAAAAATCGTCATTTGCATAATCCGAAGCCTCGGTACAATGCTGACGAGCCTAAAAAGGGTGGATCCAACCTCAGCCTATTCAAAGGGGATCTCGCACCAGCTAGTGTTTCACATCCAGTATCTTTGGATAACGAAGAATGGCGGACCATTTCGTTGTATATCTTCAACAACCTGATAGAAGTGCGGCCGTACATCGAGGAAGTTCTCGGTACATTGTTTCGCAACTTCTATTTCCTTTGAACTACTCTTATTCCTGGATATGTCATACAGTCGATACGTCACCATATTCTCGTATGGAGCGGAGATCCAAAAGGATTCCGTCGAAGAGTATGAGCTTCTCGCAAAGCAAGGAGGTGGCTATCCCGGTTTCATCTCTTGGTTCAAACAAACGGTAATTTCTATTAGACAATTTCATATCATTCGCTAATTTGTGCATAATGCAACAATCCTTTCATATTAAACTTGTAGGCTAATTCAGAGTCTACGGACGCCGAATTGAGACAAGTCGCTAATGGTTTTGACTATAAGGTCCGTTCATTTGACAAGTACGACATCAACGGGTATCGCTTTCGTACCTATGGCAAAGAGCTATCTATGGCCGATCAAAAGTCAACAAATTGTTGTGTATCTGCTATCGGCGAAGGAGGTACCGAGTATTATGGGAGAGTTGAAGCAATTTATGAACTTCTGTTCTATGGTGAAAATCCACCGAATGTCGTAGTCTTCAAATGTTATTGGTTTCAGCCGAAGGAGACTAGAAGGACTCATGAACATGTAGGGCTAGTTGAAATCAACCAAAGCACTCATTTAGATGTTCCTGATGTCTATATTATGGCTCAACAGGCGACCCAAGTATTCTATCTACCGTGGGCCTGCCAAACTAATCCAAATCTGAAGGTTCGAGCCCTCTCGATGGAGGTAAAACCCTACTTCCTGCTTGATTAATATTTATGATATGGGTAGTACAAGAGTAGATCTACCACGAGATCAAGGAGGCTAAACCCTAGAAGCTAGCCAATGGTATGATTGTTGTATGATGAAGTTGTCCTACGGACTAGAACCCTCCCGTTTATATAGACACCGGATAGGGTTAGGGTTACACAAAGTCGGTTACAATGGTAGGAGATCTTGAATATCCGCATCGCCAAGCTTGCCTTCCACGCCAAGGAAAGTCCCATCCGGACACGGGACAAAGTCTTCAATCTTGTATCTTCATAGTCCGGGAGTCCGGCTGAACGTATAGTCCGGCTACCCGAACACCCCCTAATCCAGGACTCCCTCAGGTCCCATGGAAGAAATAGGAATGAATTTTTCGGGGTTTGTTTAGCCTTTTTTATACATTAGCTTGGTTTTCTAGGCATTTTATGTGCATAATTCAAATTTGAACTACAAGCACATGCTCCAATGCACTAAAGTTGGTTGAAAATCGCATGTGTGTCCTTGGGTGAATTTCTAGGTCCCATGCAAGAGATGTGAATGAATTTCAAACACCAGGGCACTGTTGATTACCGGCAAAACGTTGAGATACCTGGTTTTTAAATTCAAGTAAATCCAAAAATCGTCTGAAATTGATGAAACTTGGCATGCTATCATGGAGCGGCATCACCATGCCGTGGTGAAAATTTTGTCCAATTTGGGGCAGGTTTGGGTACAAGCTTCTCACAAATCAGAGCTTCTCACAATAAGCATGATGGTTTCGATAGGGAATGTACCACCTTTGGGGATGAGAAGATATCCGTTGCCTCTTATTGCTTTCAAAAAATTTCTAGTGTCAACATAGAACAACAGGAGTGTTGTGTTCAATATTGGAATTTTTTGGGGTTCGTTTGGCCTTTTTTATACATTAACTGGGTTTTCTATGCATTTTATGTGCATAATTCAAATTTTAACTACAAGAACATGCTCCAATGCACCAAAGTTGGTTGAAAAATCACATGTGTGTCCTTGGGTGAATTTCTAGGTCCCATGCAAGAGATGGGAATGAAATTCAAACACCATGGCACTGTTGATTGCCAGCAAAACATTGAGATGCCTGGTTTTTAAATTCTAGGAAATCCAAAACTCGTCTAAAATTCATGAAACTTGGCATGCTATCATGGAGCGGCATCAACATGCCATGGTGATAATTCTATCCCATTTGGGGCAGGTTTGGGTACAAGCTTCTCACAAATCAGAGCTTCTCACAACAAGCATGATGGTTTCGATAGGGAACGTACCTCCTTTGGGGACGAGACGACATCCGTTGCCTCTTAATGCTTTCAAAAAAATTCTAGTGTCAACATAGAACAGCAGGAGTATTGTGTTCAATCTTGGAATTTTACGGTGTTCGTTTGGCCTTTTTATACATTAACTGGGTTTTCTAGGCATTTTATGTGCATAATTCAAATTTGAACTACATGTACATGCTCCAATGCACCAAAGTTGGTTGAAAAATCACATGTGTGTCCTTGGGTGAATTTCTAGGTCCCATGCAAGAGATGGGAATGAAATTCAAACACCATGGCACTGTTGATTCCCAGCAAAACGTTGAGATGCCTGGTATTTAATTTCTAGTAAATCCAAAACTCCTCTGAAATTCATGAAACTTGGCATGCTATCATGGAGCGGCATCAACATGCCGTGGTGAAAATTTTGTCCCATTTGGGGCAGGTTCGGGTATAAGCATCTCACAAACCAGAGTTTCTCACAAGAAGCATGATGGTTTCGATAGGGAAGATACCACCTTTGGGCACGAAATGATATCCATTGCCTATTACTGATTTCAAAAAATTTCTCGTGTCAACATAGAACAACAGGAGTGTTGTGTCAATTTTTGGGATTTTTCGGGGTTCGTTTGGACATTTTTATGCATTAACTGAGTTTTCAATGCATTTATGTGCAAAATTCAAATTTGAACTACATGCACATTCTCCAGTGAATATAAATTGTTGAAAAATCAAATCTTTGTCCTTGGGTGCATGCTTAGGTCCCATGCAATAAATGGGAATGAATTTCAAACACCAGGGCACTGTTGATTGCCGACAAAACATTGAGATGCATGGTTTTTAAATTCGAGTAAATCCAAAACTCGTCTGAAATTCATGAAACTTGGCATGCTATCATGGAATGGCGCCCGACATGATGTGGTATTTTTTGTGTCCATTTTGAGAGAAGGGGCACTCGAATAATGACAGCCAACAAAGGCATTTTGAAAAAAATAGCTGCCACTTAATATCTAAAACCTTTGTATAATTCAAAACGTGTGTGTTCTGTTAACCATTCACGTGACGCCATGTGTCTTGGTTTTAATGGCTGTAGGAGGTGCCGTGCGGACAGCTGCTTGACCTTAACTGAAAGGGAGGCGTGCGAGCACAGTCCGGTGTGCAGGCTGACCGAGAGGCATGCAAGCTATCCTCCAATGCGTAGGCTCACCGGGAAGCGTGCGAGCTTTATGCTACGGAGGCTCACTGCAAAGCGAGCCCTTTGACTTCCATGGCCACTCGCCTTCCTCTCCATTAATGGCGCTCGAGTCGCTATATAATACGGGCGGCCTTACTATTCGCCTCCCATTCCCCCCCCCCCCCCCCGCAGACCTCCACCGCCATGGCGCAGAATGATCATCTGCCACTAGTCTTCAAGTTTGGTGAAGTTGACAACGAGCCGGAGGATATAGAAAATAAGGAGGAATGGGGCCTCATGGACATGGCCCAGAACAAGCTGGCCGCGGTGGTTGCTGCCCCCGCTCCCATCCCAGCTCCCATCCACACACCCGCGCCAGCGACCAACCCCATAGCATTGACGGGCTGGTCGCCGAGCACTATCGCAGAGCTGGAAGCCGCGAGCGTCAGCGAGGTATCCGCGGACCCGCACGAGCTCGTGTACATGCTAGCGCCAGCGCCCGTGCTCGTGCCCGTGCGCCCCTCCACCCACCGTGCCGCCGGCCCCCGTGCGTTTGGCTGCACCCACCGCGCCCATGTGCGCCCCTCCACCCATCGTGGCGCCGGTCCCCGTGCGTTTGGCGGCACCCGCCGCACCCGTGCCCGTGCACGCACCCCCCGTCAGCGGCATGGGATGCTGCCGTCGACCGCTACCTCTCAGCGGCGCCAGTTGCCATGCTCCCGCTCCCCGTCCGTCAATCGCGCAACGACATTATCTTTGATTTACAAGTGAAGAACATTTTGTGCTGCCTTGAAGACGTCAACAACGGTGTCCCGGAGGACGACAACGACGGCACGGCACGCCGCCTCCGCCGCCGCGGGAAATAGTTTTTTTCGGTTTTAATACTGTATCTCGAATTCTCGATCATATGAATATAAATTCACAATGTGACTGAATGAAAGATATTGTTTGAACGGACTTGCATTTTCTCTTAATGTACAGACTTATCAAACGATTTTCTTTTGAAAAAAACATCAATGGTTTTTAAATATAAAACACTCATCGCAAACGTTTTAGTTATAACGCCCTTATGCAGACCGAAAACTTCCCCAGGAAGCCAAGGGAAAATGTGCCGAGCAGGATTTCTACATGCCTTCAACGCAAACGGTTGTTTTGCATGACCCGTGTGCAACCACGTACAAACAATTGGGTAAGATTTGCATATCTGTCATTTTTGGTATGTTGCCATTTGTCAAACTGGAAAGATTGACATTTGTTTATCTAGTAACATTGCCATTTTTCAACCTTGTAACACTACGATTTGTCAAAATATGCAGCTACAAATCACTAGCACTATCTAATTTTTGCAACTAAAATCACTAGCACTGTTCATATGGACACCACTAGCAGGCGTGAGTTCATGGACACATATGCAAATGTACCATTGGTTACATACAACAAGTCATTAACCCACAACAACAAGGAGGATACACGTTGGATTATAGATTAGTTCTAACAAAACATTTCTAGTAAAGTTTTTCTCACACAACAAATAACAAAGCGATGAAATGAACATCAGCTCAACCACTCGTCGGCGCTGGAAACGCTTGCTTTTAACCAGAAGTGATTCTCTGGGAAGGGCCAGCTACTGCCAATCTCGAGACCAATGCAGGACTGATCATCCAGGCTGAAGCAGCCTATTTCAATACCCATATTGGGACGGTAGGGAAGCGTAGTAATGTCCGAGGTATAGATACAGTTGCTTCTCATAAATGGTAGCAACGTTGTGTCAACAACAGCTGGATCGCCTTCCACCATCATTGGATAGTTTTGTCCAAGGAAGAGCGAGTTTCCTCCAAGACTTTCAATGTTGAACCAGGGAGAAGGTGTTGGCGCTAGTACACCAGTATCCATCCCGAATACCCTGCAAAGGATGTTGGAATATGTCCGGAGAGTGTGACCATACGAGACAACACATGCTTCCTTAGTAACATCAGTAGTGCCCCGTATACGGACAAGAAGAGGTGATCCATCGGAATAAGTTGCCAGGCGCCACTGAGTATATGGGTCCTAATAAAATTTTCAAGTATAGGTGGTGGAATGTTCACAGGACCTTGGAAACACAAGAAGGTTAATTAGTAAAGGGAAACTAGCTAACCCGCATGCATGTGGATGAAACAATTATAATTACGGTGGAAGAAAAATGTACCTAAATCATGAGGATTCCATGCAAAAACAGTGCCATGAGTGGTGGCAGCAAACACAAGACCCTCGTATTGAATTGCATCACAGTACTCATCTGTGTATAGAAACTGATTTTTGAGAAATATCCAGCGAGTCGAACAATGAAGGACGGCAACAAGCTTGTCGAAGATAGCCACAACATAAGCATCCCTATAACCCCAAGAGCGGTTGGGAACAAGACAAATTGCTATCTTCCATAGACGACAGTCAGCATGATCGTATTTGAACTCACGTAGAATACCGATGTACTCAACCTCTGGGCAGTCGTCTGAGATTTTTCGAAGTGGAACCCGGTGACAAGTGTACACATTCACAAGTTCCCATTCACAACCCAATCTCCATTTGCGCCTGCCCAAGCCTTGCCCTCAAGCGATGGCATCTTAACATCATACGTATCATTATCAAGCGGCATCAACTGACACAAGGCGAGGCTTCCCTCGTCCTCGCGCCAGTCAGCAGGGTCACAGCGAAGAAGATAGGGGAGATCAAACCACTCCTGAACCCTTGGGTTCCTTGTAATGATGTTATTAGTTGAGTCGAGAATGGTCTTGAACGAACCTGCCATGCTAGCCGAGGTGATGACATCGCACCAATTAATGAGTTCATCCACCTTGTCATCATTCAAATCGGGGCAAGAATAATGGGGTCATTTCCGGCTTGTTCCCTCCATGGAGAAGATGATCAAACAATGGCAGAAGGAAGAGTGAAGGAAAATGGAGGAGGGAGGAAGAGCTAGTGTGTGACAGCAGTTCCAAATCGAGAGGGAAAGGCGAAGAGTCGGTGGACGGTTGCCACGGTACACGAAGAGGCGCCTGGGGAGCGAACGGTTGCCATAGAGGTCGCACATTGACAACAAGGGCCGAGTGAACTGCATGTAATCCCATCGCACAACACACACGTCTTGTTAAGTTGAACTGTTTCTCTACTCTTGTGTCAACGCAAATAGTTCATCCGAGTGAACCGCATGATGTATATCCCACACACCTTGATCTAGCTGACCGTTTATTTTGTGTTGCCTAATCACAAATAGTTCATCCGAGTGAACCTTATGTTGTATATCGCACACACCTTCATCTGGCTGCCCGTTTCTTTTGTGTTTCTTAATCACAAACAGTTCATCTGAGTGAACCATATGTTGTGGATCGCACATGCCTTCATCTGGCTACCCATTTCTTTTGTTCCTCCTCATCGCAAACAGTTAATTGAACTGAACCGTATGCCCGTCATCGCACACGCAACTAAAACCTGAACTGTGTTTGATGCATCCGTCATCGCAAAGTTTTATACATTTCTGACGGTTTTCATACAACACCGTTTGCGATTATGTCATCACACACAATTTCTGGAAGGGTCTCTGATTGTAGTGTCGCGTTAGCAGCATCCTGCAGTAGTGAAATGTCATCACTTTTGTTGACACATTAGGAGCACTGGACATACAATTGTTCAACAACTAAATATTAAACCATTTGCCAACAAAGGCACAAATAGCAACCATTTTACACTGTGCATGAACTAATTCAAGGAAAACAAATTAGAGAAGAGAAAGCATAGATGTTGAATGTGTCCACTTGGTCCCAACATTGCTCAAAAATCATCATTATTTTCCTTTTTGTCAGAAAGATACAAACGATGAAAGTGAATCACAGCAACCTGAGTGGACACACACCAGTAGTGTGCTCTGTAGATGGGCAGTGGCTGCATTTGTTTTTCTTCTTTGGGTGTAGCTCTAGCGCCAATTTGTACCGTCGACTCTTCGCCCTACCCTTTGTAGTAGACCCTAGAGGATCCCTGGGCACAAAATCATCAAAGGCTTGTGCAGGGGATGCAGCCTCCAACGGGGCAGTAGGACAAGTGTGCGTGGGCGCTGGACCATCATGAGGTTGTGTTCGATCACCTGTGGAATAATCATATAAAAAGTTTAGTAATTTTTTTGCGCAACCAGGACTGATGTTCTCTGCAACCACACAGCCCATGCTGTGCAACTAACTGGTTGCTGTGTGCAAGTTAAGTTTAAAAAACCTGTAGTGGCACGGCCCGTCATGGCACTTGGATGGTAATCACCTATAGACAGAACAGGAAAAACAAGTTAGTTTTTTATCTTGATGGTCGAACTAATATAGCGCGCGCAACTGGGTAGCCTGTTCTGTGCAACTGGGCACCATGATGTGTGCAACTGAAGTTACACACCTAGTTGCATGGGGATTTGGGGTAGGTAATTACCTGGGTGGTGAGCCCCCTGAGTACTCCCTGTAGGGCCATTGGGAGGAGCACGCGAGGCACTGGTTTTTGGGCCAGGCGGAGGAGGAGGTGGCAAAGCATGCCGTGTTGGGCCTGGAGGTGGAGGAGGTCCTTCAGGGTTGCCATCACCTATAGCCAGAACAGGAAAAACAAGTTAGTTGTTTACCTTGATGCTCGAACTAGCATAGCGTGTGCAACTGGGCAGCCTATTCTGTGCAACTAGGCACCATGATGTGTGCAACTGAAGTTACACACCTAGTTAGATGGGGAGTTGGGGTAGGTAATTACCTGGATGACGAGCCCCCTGAGGCCTGTAGAGCCATTGGGAGGAGCACGCGGGGCACTGCTTGTTGGGCCAGGCAGGGGAGGAGGTGGCGGAGCATGCCATGTAGGGCCTAGAGGTGGAGGAGGTCCTCGAGGGTTGCCATCATCTGATGGCCCTGTAGCAGCAGTCGGTTTTTTCTTTTTCATGGACTTTTTCAGGTGGCCAATCTCGGTATGTGGTTCACGCATATTCTTGTATACAATGGCCTGTGCTGCATCAGAGCCACTTGCAAACTTGGCTAGTTTCCAAAAATCGTATATCATGTTTCTCTCCCTTATCTGCTTTTTTGATTGAGGAGGCATTTCATCCGGTTGCTCATACCCAGTCCCTGGTGCACTAGGGACAGCAGTAGGTGTCCACCGTCTTAGCATGTACCTTGCCGGTATGACATCAACTCCAAGATGGGTGAACACCTTGAGGATGTGGCAACAGAGCATGCCGTCCTTGTCCATTTTGCAGCACTCACACAAATAGGAACCCTCCCCCACCCTTGCCTGCACCAAGTAGTTTCAAGAACCATATTTGGCAACAAATTCCTGGTTCGGTCAGAGAAAAAAGGTCAGCACCAACTTGGAACGCATTATAACGTCCAATCAGCACAAACTCTTCTCCGAACTTGCAGTAAAGGTCCCTAGTGTAGGTTTCGTAAGCTTGCCTCTCTATTGGGAAGTTGGACCATAGCTCAATCTGAAGGTGTTCTGTCCTGTAATCATTGCAGCCTTCCTTGGCAAGGATGTGGTTCTGAATTTTTTCATATTGCTTGACGAAGTTCAGCATTGAGTTGTGTGGGTTCACATATCTTTTAAGACGGCGTTGAACCGCTCACTGCGTTGTGTAGACTGTAGGAAGGGGAAGAACTTGTGTTTGAAGTAGCACGGCACCCAAGTTGACCTGTATTCGTACAACTTCTCGAAGTGTGTGTGTGTCATAGCCTCGTACTTCATCATTAACCCATCCCAATTCTGCTCAAACTCGTCTATAGTGAAGCTAAAGTCAACACAGTAGTTGAAATCATTAGAGAGCCCTGGATTCCGGCACAATAGCCAACCAACTTTTCTTGATCCTTTTTCATGATGTGCCATCGACAACAGCGATGCACTGTGGTTGGAAAGATGCTCTGTATTGACTGCCTCATTGCACCATCCTGGTCGGTTATGAAGTTGTCAGGAGGTTTGCCATCCATAGCCTCTAGGAATGCTCGGAAGACCCAATCAAAGCTCGATGCCAACTCCTGCCTCACAAATGCGCAACCCAGCATGAAATATTGGCCATGTTGGTTTATTCCGATGAAGGCGCGAACGGCATATTGTACATGTTGGTCATGTATGTGGTGTCAAATGATATGCAATCGTGGTACGCCTCCGCATAAGCTTTTTGAGCTAAGCCATCCACCCATGTTGGGGAATGCAGTAATTTCAAAAATTTCCTACGATCACGCAAGATCTATCAAGGAGAAGCATAGCAACGAGCGGGGAGAGTGTGTCCGCGTACCCTCGTAGACCAAAAGTGGAAGCGTTAAGTAACGTGGTTGATGTAGTCGAGCGTCTTCGTGATCCAACCGATCAAGTACCGAATGCACGACACCTCCGCGATCTGCACACGTTCAGCTCGATGACGTCCCTCGAACTCTAGATCCAGCTAAGGCCGAGGGAGAGTTCCGTCAGCACGACGGCATGGTGACGGTGATGATGAAGTTTTCAGCGCTGGGCTTTGCCTAAGCACAACGACGATATGACTGATGTCTACTACGCAACCTTCTTCTTGTAGACGTTGTTGGGCCTCCAAGTGCAGAGGTTTGTAGGACAGTAGAAGATTTCCCTCAAGTGGATGACCTAAGGTTTATCAATCCGTGGGAGGCGTAGGATGAAGATGTTCTCTCTCAAGCAACCCTGCAACCAAATAACAAAGAGTCTCTTGTGTCCCCAACACACCCAATACAATGGTAAATTGTATAGGTGCACTAGTTCGGCGAAGATATGGTGATACAAGTGCAATATGGATGGTAGATATAGGTTTTTGTAAACTGAAAATATAAAAACAGCAAGGTAACAAGCGATAAAAGTGAGCGTAAACGGTAATGCAATGATAGGAAACAAGGCCTAGGGTTCATACTTTCACTAGTGCAACATAAATAGATTATATAACTAACCCTCAACATGCAACAAAGAGTCACTCCAAAGTCACTAATAGCGGAGAACAAACAAAGAGATTATGGTAGGGTACGAAACCACCCCAAAGTTATTCTTTCCAATCAATCCGTTGGGCTATTCCTATAAGTGTCACAAACAGCCCTAGAGTTCGTACTAGAATAACACCTTAAGACACAAATCAACCAAAACCCTAATGTCACCTAGATACTCCAATGTCACCTCAAGTATCCGTGGGTATGATTATAAGATATGCATCACAAAATCTCAGATTCATCTATTCAACCAACACATAGAACCTCAAAGAGTGCCCCAAAGTTTCTACCGGAGAATCAAGACGAAAACGTGTGCCAACCCCTATGCATAGGTTCATGGGCGGAACCCGCAAGTTGATCACCAAAACATACATCAAGTGAATCACGTGATATCCCATTGTCACCACAGATACGCACGGCAAGACATACATCAAGTGTTCTCAAATCTTTAAAGACTCAATCCGATAAAATAACTTCAAAGGGGAAACTCAATCTATTACAAGAGAGTAGAGGGGGAGAAGAAAAATAAGATCCAACTATAATAGCAAAGCTCGCGATACATCAAGATTGTGTCAAATCAAGAACATGAGAGAGAGAGATCAAACACATAGCTACTGGTACATACCCTCAGCCCCGAGGGTGAACTACTCCCTCCTCGTCATGGAGAGCGCCGGGATGATGAAGATGGCCGCCGGTGAGGGTTCCCCCCTCCGGCAGGGTGCCGGAATAAGGTCCCGATTGGTTTTTGGTGGCTACAAAGGCTTGCGGCGGCGGAACTCCAGATCTAATCTCCGTTCTAGAAGTTTTAGGGTATGTAGGTATATATGGGTGAAAGAAGTACGTCGATGGACCGAAGGGGGGGCCACGAGGTAGAGGCGCGCCCTAGGTGGGGCGCCCCCCCACCCTCGTGGGCACCTCCCTTCTCTTCTGATGTGGGGTCCAAGTCCATCCTGTAGCTTTCCTTCCAAAAATAACTTCTCCAGTTAATTTCGTTCCGTTTCGACTCCGTTTGATATTCATTTTCTTCGAAACATTGAAATAGGCAAAAAAACAGCAATTCTCGGGTGGGCCACCGGTTAATAGGTTAGTCCCAAAAATAATATAAAACTGGATAAAAAAGCCCAATATTGCCCAAAACAGCAGATAATATAGCATGGAGCAATCAAAAATTATAGATATGTTGGAGACGTATCAAGCATCCCCAAGCTTAATTCCTGCTCGTCCTTGAGTAGGTAAATGATAAAAAGGATAATTTTTGATGTAGAATGCTAGTTGGCATAATTTCAATGTAATTCTTCTTAATTGTGATATGAATATTCAGATCCGAAAGATTCAAGATAAAAGTTCATATTGACATAAAAATAATAATACTTCAAGCATACTAACTAAGCAATTATGTCTTCTCAAAATAACATGGCCAAAGAAAGTTCATCCCTAAAAAATCGTATAGTTTAGTCATGCTCCATTTTCATCACACAAGAATGCTCTCATCATGCACAACCCCAATGACAAGCCAAGCAATTGTTTCATACTTTAGTAATCTCAAACCTATAAACTTTCACGCAATACATGAGCGTGAGCCATGGACATAGCACTATGGGTGGAATAGAATATGATGATGGGGGTTATGTGGAGAAGACAAAAAGGAGAAAGTCTCACATCAACGAGGCTAATCAATGAGCTATGGAGATGCCCATCGATTGATGTTAATGCAAGGAGTAGGGATTGCCATGCAACGGATGCACTAGAGCTATAAATGTATGAAAGCTCAACAAAAGAAACTAAGTGGGTGTGCATCCAACTTGCTTTCTCACGAAGACCTAGGGCATTTGAGGAAGCCCATTGTTGGAATATATAAGCCAAGTTCTATAATGAAAGATTCCCACTAGTATACGAAAGTGACAAAACAAGAGACTCTCTATCATGAAGATTATGGTGCTGCTTTGAAGCACAAGTGTGGAAAAAAAGGATAGTAGCATTGCCCCTTTTTATTTTCTCTTTTTTTGGGCCTTATTTTTTTTCTTTGGCCTTTCTCTTTTTTTTAATTTTTTAATTTTTTTGGGACAATGCTCTATTGAATTATGATCATCACACTTCTATTTATTTACAGCTCAATGATTACAACTCGATACTAGAACAAAGTATGACTCTATATGAAAGCCACCGGCGGTGTACCGGGATATGCAATGAATCAAGAGTGACATGTATGAAAGAATTATGAACGGTGGCTTTGCCACAAATACTATGTCAACTACATGATCATGCTAAGAAATATGACAATGATGAATGTGTCATGAAGAACGGTATGGTGGAAAGTTGCATGGCAATATATCTCGAAATGGCTATGGAAATGCCATAATAGGTAGGTATGGTGGCTGTTTTGAGGAATATATAAGGAGGTTTATGTGTGAAAGAGCGTATCATATCACGGGGTTTGGATGCCCCGGCGAAGTTTGCACCAACTCTCAATGTGAGAAAGGGCAATGCACGGAAGAGGCTAGCAATGATGGAAGGGTGAGAGTGCGTATAATCCATGGACTCCACATTAGTCATAAAGAACTCATATACTTATTGCAAAAATCTACAAGCCATCAAAAACCAAAGCACTACGCGCATGCTCCTAGGGGGATATATTGGTAGGAAAAGACCATCGCTCGTCCCCGACCACCACTCATAAGGAGGACAATCAAAGAACACCTCATGTTTCAAATTTGTTACATAACGTTTACCATACGTGCATGCTACGGGACTTGCAAACTTCAACACAAGCATTTCTCAAATTCACAACTACTCAACTAGCACGACTTTGATATTATCACCTCCATATCTCAAAACAATCATCAAGTATCAAACTTCTCTTAGTATTCAACACGCTCATAAGAAAGTTTTTACTAATCTTGAATACCTAACATATTAGGATTATTTAAGAAAATTACCATGCTATTTAAGACTCTAAAAATGATATAAGTGAAGCATGAGAGTTCATCTATTTCTTCAAAATAAAACTACCACCATGCTCTAAAAGATATAGGTGAAGCACTAGAGCAAACTACAAACTACTTTGAAAGATATAAGTGAAGATCAATGAGTAGGCGAATAATTATGCAACCATGTGAAGACTCTCTAACATTTAAGAACTTCAGATCTTGATACTTTATTCAAACAGCAAGAAAAGCTAAATAAAATAAAATGACGCTCCAAGCAAAACACATATCATGTGGTGAATAAAAATATAGCTCCAAGTAAAGTTACTGATAAACGAAGACGAAAGAGGGGATGCCTTCTGGGGCATCCCCAAGCTTAGACGCTTGGTTATCCTTGAATATTACCTTGGGGTGCCTTGGGAATCCCCAAGATTAGGCTCTTCCCACTCCTTATTCCGTAATCCATCGAATCTTTACCCAAAACATGAAAACCTCACAACATAAAACTTAACAAAGAACTCGTGAGCTCCGTTAGCGAAAGAAAACAAAACACCACTTCAAGGTACTGTAATGAACTCATTCTTTATTTATATTGGTGTTAAACCTACTGTATTCCAACTTCTCTATGGTTTATAAACTATTTTACTAGCCATAGATTCATCAAAATAGGCAAGCAACACAATGAAAACAGAATCTGTCAAAAACAGAAAAATCTGTAGTAATCTGTAACTAACGCAAACTTCTGGAACTCCAAAAATTCTAAAATAAATTGGTGGACCTGAGTAATTTGTCTAGTAATCATCTGAAAAAGAATCAACTAAATAGCACTCTCGAGTAAAAAGTTGAAGCTAATCTCGTGAGTGCTAAAGTTTCTGTTTTTTTACAGCATGATCATAAAGACTTCACCCAAGTCTTCCCAAAGGTTCTACTTGGCACAAACACTAATTAAAACACAAAACCACATCTAAACAGAAACTAGATGGATTATTTATTACTAAACAGAACCAAAAAGCAAGAAACTAAAATAAAATTGGGTTGCCTCCCAACAAGCACTAACGTTTAACGCCCCTAGCTAGGCATGATGATTTCAATGATGCTCACATAAAAGATAAGAATTGAAACATAAAGAGAGCATCATGAAGAATATGACTAGCAATTTTAAGTCTAACCCACTTCCTATGCATAGGGATTTTGTGAGCAAACAACTTATGGTAACAACAATCAACTAGCATAGGAAGGCAAAACAATCATAACTTTAAAAGTTTAAGCACATAGAGAGGAAACTTGTTATTATTGCAATTCCTACAAGCATATGTTCCTCCCTCATAATAATTTTCAGTAGCATCACAAATGAATTTAACAATATAACCAGCACCGAAAGCATTCTTTTCATGATCTACTTGCATAGAAATTTTACTACTCTCCACATAAGCAAAATTCTTCTCATTCGGAATAGTGGGAGTATCATAAGAGACTTGAATACTATAAATTGTTTCCATGTTAAAAGAGTAATGTTCATAAAAAGGGTAATCATAATCATGACAAGTTTTATAAGTATAATCATCACTACTTTTTATAGCATAAGTTTTATCACAATAGTTACCGTAAGTAGCAACTTTGTTCTCATCATAATCGATTGAAACCTCTTCCGAGATAGTGGATACATCACTAAATAAAGTCATGACCTCTCCAAATCCACTTTCATAAATATTATAAGATTAAACATACTCCAAAATAGTGGGATTATTACTTCCTAAAGTTGACACTCTTCCAAACCCACTTTCATCAATATAATCATCATAGGTAGAAGGCATGCTATCATCATAACTACTTTGCATATCAAAACTTGGGAGGCTAAAAATATCATCTTCATTAAACATAGCGTCCCCAAGCTTGGTACAAACATTAATTTCAGCAAATATATTCTCAAATATGTCATCCTCATCAAACATAGGTTCCCCAAGCTTGGGCCTTTTCATATCATAAGCATAATCACTATCATCATTAATAGTATAGATAGCACCAATAGTATAGCAATTATTATATTCTTCCAAGCAAGTGCCAAAAAGATTTTCAAGAACATAAGGGGTATCATTATCTTCCCAATGATAATCATCACAACAAGCAATAGGCATAACGAGATCATCATCAAGTGCATCATCTTCCACAATTATTTTTGATTCGTTTTCATGAGGCACAACAATAATAGGAGCAACATTATTTGGGAGAGATACATTTTTACCTCTCTTCCTTTTTCTTTTCTTCTTCTTCACCACATCATGTGTGGGTTCAATCCTCTTTTTGGAGCTCCTTATTAATGAGATTGGTTGAATAGAAGGCTCCTCCTCGTTACCTGATTCATCATAAGAAATAATAGGAAGATATTGGGGAGTCTTTTCCCTTTCATTAGTATTCTCTTCATCCTCTATTTGTTTTCTTTTCTTTATGTAATTGGCAATATAAGGATTTTTGATGCAATTCACCGCACAATACATATAAATCTTCTCTAGATCAAAATGAAGAACTTTATTAAGGGCAAATTTTGGAATATCCTTAGTTATACGATTAATTTCTTCATAACCCAAGAGAAAACTAAGTTCATTATGAAGTGCAAGGGAAATCAAGTCATCACAATTTTTGGATATGATACGATCATGAAACAATTTGCATTGGGTACTAAAATGATCACGTTCATTGAAAAGTTCACAAGTAGAGCTAAGAAAAAATAAATTTTCAGCACATTCATCTAGCTCTTCTTGCAACAATTTAATTTCTAAGCACTTATGCCTCTTGCAATATCTATCTTCCCTATTTGGTGTGTACTTACAAACCCAATGCACTCCACAAAAATTGACATGTTTATAGGAGGCATTTTCATCATAACTAGTGCAATCATCATTAGTACTATGGATATTCAAGGAGTTCATACTAACAACATTGCAATCATGCTCATCATTCAAAGATTTAGTGCCAAACAATTTAATGCATTCTTCTTCTAACACTTTGGCACAATTTTCCTTTCCATCATACTCACAACAGATATTAAAAAGATGAAGCGTATGAGACAAACTCAATTCCATTTTTTGGTAGTTTTCTTTTACAAACTAAACTAGTGCTAAAGCAAGAAACAAAAAGATTTGATTGCAAGATCTAAAGATATACCTTCAAGCACTCACCTCCCCGGCAATGGCGCCAGAAAAGAGCTTGATGTCTACTACGCAACCTTCTTCTTCTAGACGTTGTTGGGCCTCCAAGTGCAGAGGTTTGTAGGACAGTAGCAAATTTCCCTCAAGTGGATGACCTAAGGTTTATCAATCTGTGGGAGGCGTAGGATGAAGATGTTCTCTCTCAAGCAACCCTGCAACCAAATAACAAAGAGTCTCTTCTGTCCCCAACACACCCAATACAATGGTAAATTGTATAGGTGCACTAGTTCGGCGAAGAGATGGTGATACAAGTGCAATATGGATGGTAGATATAGGTTTTTGTAAACTGAAAATATAAAAACAGCAAGGTAACAAGCGATAAAAGTGAGCGTAAACGGTAATGCAATGATAGGAAACAAGGCCTAGGGTTCATACTTTCACTAGTGCAAGTTCTCTCAACAATAATAACATAAATAGATCATATAACTATCCCTCAACATGCAACAAAGAGTCACTCCAAAGTCACTAATAGCGAAGAACAAATGAAGAGATTATGTAGGGTACGAAACCACCTCAAAGTTATTCTTTCCAATCAGTCCATTGGGATATTCCTATAAGTGTCACAAACAGCCCTAGAGTTCGTACTAGAATAACACCTTAAGACACAAATCAACCAAAACCCTAAGGTCACCTAGATACTCCAATGTCACCTCAAGTATCCGTGGGTATGATTATACGATATGCATCACAAAATCTCAAATTCTTCTATTCAACCAACACATAGAACCTCAAAGAGTGCCCCAAAGTTTCTACCAGAGAATCAAGACGAAAACCTGTGCCAACCCCTATGCATAGGTTCATGGGCGGAACCCGCAAGTTGATCACCAAAACATACATCAAGTGAATCACGTGATATCCCATTGTCACCACAGATACGCATGGCAAGACATACATCAAGTGTTCTCAAATCTTTAAAGACTCAATCCGATAAAATAACTTCAAAGGGGAAATTCAATCCATTAGAAGAGAGTAGAGGGGGAGAAGAAACATAAGATCCAACTATAATAGCAAAGCTCGCGACAAATCAAGATTGTGCCAAATCAAGAACACAAGAGAGAGAGAGAGAGAGATCAAACACATAGCTACTAGTACATACCCTCAACACCGAGGGTGAACTACTCCCTCCTCGTCATGGAGAGCGCCGGGATGATGAAGATGGCCGCCGGTGAAGGTTCCCCCCTCCGGCAGGGTGCCGGAACAGGGTCCGGATTGGTTTTTGGTTGCTACAGAGTCTTGCGGCGGCGGAACTCCAGATCTAATCTCCGTTCTAGATGTTTTAGGGGACGTAGGTATATATGGGTGAAAGGAGTACGCCGGTGGACCGAAGGGGGGGGGCACAAGGCAGGGGGCGCGCCCTAGGAAGCTGGATGACCGAGACACTTCTCCGGTCAATAACCAATAGTGGAACCTGGATGCTCATATTGGTTCCTACATATTCTAAGAAGATCTTTATCGGTCAAACCGCATAACAGCATACATTGTTCCCTTTGTCATTGGTATGCTACTTGCCCGAGATTCGATCATCGGTATCATCATACCTAGTTCAATCTCGTTGTCGGCAAGTCTCTTTACTCGTTGTAATGCATCATCCCGCAACTAACTCATTAGTCACATTGCTTGCAAGGCTTATAGTGATGAGCATTACCGAGAGGGCCCAGAGATACCTCTCCGAAACATGGAGTGACAAATCCTAATATCGATCTATGCCAACCCAACAAACACCATCGGAGACACCTGTAGAGCATCTTCATAATCACCCAGTTACGTTGTGACGTTTGATAGTGTTGGGGAACGTAGTAGTAAATCAAAAAAATTCCTACGAGTCACCAAGATCAATCTAGGAGATGCTAGCAACGAGTGAGAGGGAGAGCATCTTCATACCCTTGAAGATCTCTAAGCGGAAGCGTTACAAGGAACGCGGATGATGGAGTCGTACTCGCAGCGATTCAAATCACGGAAGATCCGATCTAGCGCCGAACAGATGGTGCCTCCGCGTTCAACACGCGTACAGCACGGGGACGTCTCCTCCTTCTTGATCTAGAAAGGGGAAGGAGAAGTTGGGGAAGAGCTCCGGCAGCACGACGGCATGGTGGAGGAGCTTGCAGTTCTCCGGCAGGGCTTCGCCAAGCTCTACGGAGGAGGAGGGGGTGTTGGAGAGGGGGAGGGCTGCGCCTTGGGAAGGGTGATGTTGCCCTCCCACCTCCCCTCTATTTATAGGGTGAAGGGGGAAGGGGGCCGGCCCCCTTAGATCCCATCTAAGGGGGGTGGCCAAGGGGGGAGCTTGCCCCCCAAGTTTGGTGGGAGGCGCCCCCACCCCCTAGGGTTTGCAACCCTAGGCGCCTTGGGCCCCTAGGGGGCGCACCAGCTCCTTTTTTCAGCCCACTTCGCCCAGCAGGGCAGGTGGCCCCACCCGGTGGATCCCCGGACACCTTCCGGTGGTCCCGGTACAATACCGATAACCCCTGAAATTATTCCGGCGACTAAAACTGGACTTTCAATATATAATTCTTCACCTCCGGACCATTTTGGAACTCCTCGTGACGTCCGGGATCTCATCCGGGACTCCGAACAACATTCGGTAACCACATACTATTTCCCAGAACAACTCTAACGTCACCGAACCTTAAGTGTGTAGACCCTACAGGTTCGGGAACCATGCAGACATGACCGAAACACCTCTCCGGCCAATAACCAATAACGGGATCTGGATACCCATATTGGTTTCCACATGTTCCACGATAATCTCATTGGATGAACACTACTAGAAAAAGGGCTGCTAGTGGCGCACCTATTTTCGCTACTAATGGCGCACTACTGGTGCGCCACTAGCATCACACCATTAGAATTTTTTTCTAATGGTGCACCTGTTGTGAGCCATTAGAATTTGGTATACTAATGGCGCACCATATAGAAGTGCGCCATTAGTAACAATTTTTTTTCAGAATTTTTTTAAAAAAAATTTCAAAAATTTTCAATTTTTTTTTGTTTTTTCTTAATCTCAGGTCATTATGTCTTAATCTCGGGTCAATATGCTTAATCTCAAGTCAAACCGCACTCCGTGGTCAAACTTCCCGAAAGGTCACCCATCCTCACACTACTCCAGCCCAAGCACGCTTCACTTCAGAGTTGTATCCAACCCCAGCAACAGCTCACTTCACAGGCACTTGTTGATATATCTAGCATATCAATCCTATTATACCTTGTTGATGTCCAGGACTTTGTTCATGTTCATGACTATGATGAAATTTTGAAAAATATTTCGAACTTCCCGGTCATATTACGTATCATTTTTTGGAAAAAACTAAAAAAAATTCAAAACCTTTTTTTTGAATTTTTTTGCCTCGAGATCTTGAAAGCCCTGTAAATTTTTTTGTGTTAGGTTTTTGGGGATTTTGACAATGTTTAACGGGGTGTAACTTTTCGAGTAGATGATTTTTCATATATAAAACTTTTTAATCCGAGTTCGTATGCAAAAGTTATGCCCATTTTACAAATTTCCAGAGAGATTTTGGAAATAAAGTCAAAATTTATATTTGTAAATTTTCCCAACAACTAGACCACATATCACATGGCAAACTTATTTTCTTTTATTTTTTTGACATTTTTATAATTTTTTTTAATTTTTTTAAAAACTGAAAAGTCGGTCCACAGGGGCGGTGCATTCGGTGGAAGCCGGGTAAACTAGTAATGGCACACCGTGGGGTGGTGCGCCATTAGTAGTTAAACTAGTAATGGCGCACCACACCCACAGTGCGCCATTACTAGTTTTGAAAAAAAATATAAAAAAAATTTGAAATTTTTTTTGAATTTTTTTTTGAAAAAAACTTAGTAATGGCGCACCAGTGGACAATGCGCCATTACTAGTAATGGCGCACTGTCCACTGGTGCGCCATTACTAACAAAATTTTTTATTTTTTTTTACTTTTTTTCAAAACTTCTAATGGCGCACCGTGGGTGTGGTGCGCCGTTACTATGTCAACTAGTTATGGCGCACCACACCCACGGTGCGCCATTAGTAACAAATTTTGTTTTTTTTTTCAAAACTTCTAATGGCGCACCGCGCACCAGGTGCGCCATTAGTAATATATTACTAATGGCATACCTGTATGTGGTGCGCCATTGCTATATTCTAATGGCGCACCACACACGTGGTGCACCATTAGTGACCATTTCATCTATAGCCGTTTTCCTAGTAGTGGAACCACGATTTCGGGGATTCAATCAATCCCGTATGCAATTCCCTTTGTCCATCGGTATGTTACTAGCCCGAGATTCGATTGTCGGTATCCCAATACCTTGTTCAATCTCATTTTTTTACTATGAAGACAGTAGGAAAGACTCCTACTACATATATATTACTATGTAAAAAGGGGGGATACAATTACATGGTGTGTTACATACAGAGGGTGGTTGGGTCACCACCCATGGCTACCAGAAGGCAGCAAACAGCTATTGTCTGGAGTCTAGCAGTGCTGTAATAATATGTACTTTGGAGGGTTGCACTCTTTATCTAAGGTTGGAAAATTCCAACTTGAATCTCTGCTTCCAGGCTGCCACAGTAGGCTTGATCTTCCTGAAGTGGTGATTGTTGCGCTCTTTCCATAAACTCCAAGCCGACGTCAGGAAAATGTCCATCCACATCCTACGGGGTTGCATGGTTTTTTGGTGCTTAATCAGTGCAAGTTTTTTATCATGCATGGGCCATATGAAGCCCAGGGATCTCCAGCACTCCTGACTGAAAGTGCAATGAAAAATAGGTGTTCCACCATTTCTTCTACGTGCTGGCCACACAGGAGGCAATCAAAGTTGTTTCCAATGTTGTAGTGCCTCCTCTTGAGCATATTTCTGGTGTTGAGACGATCAACAAGTAGGAGCCAACCAAAGGTCTTGATCTTGGGAATGCATTTTGCCTTCCACAACCAACCGAATGCTTCATGGGAAATCACTTCCCTGAAGTAAAATTTGTAGTATGAGGATGTTCTAAAGTTAGTGTCTCCCCACACACACTGCCAAGTGTCATGCTCATCCACAAGTGTGATCCCGGCCACTTCAGCTTGAATGGAACACAGTTCATCACAGGCCTATATTGAGAGGGGAAGGTGAAAGGTTTCATGCAAATTTGGAGATGTCAGAAGCTCTTTAACTGAGATGTCTTCAGAAATGTCATAAGAATAGGCCCTTGGACATGTCTCAGCGTAGATGGAATGATTCCAATTATCTTTCCAGAATAGAGCAGAAGACCCACTTCCAATATTGATGCGTGTCACACCACGATAGGTGGGCATTAGATGGATTAAATCTTTCCACCCGAAAGAACCGCATGAGTCATGAGCATGTGGAATAGTGTCACCGTAGTATGACTCCCAGATTAGGTGGACCCAGGGGATATCGTGCATCATTCTATATTTTAAGGTTGATGACACCCAAACCCCCATTCTTCTTGGGCCTGCACACCATGTCCCAAGTAGCAAGAGAATTGCTCTTAACACCATCCTCGATCTTTTTTTGCCACAGGCAGTGGCATCTGATCTTGTCAAGTTGAGCTACAATTTTTGGTGGGAAACGAATGGTGCCCATTGTGAACATGATAAGAGAAGTGATCAGGGAGTTCATGAACGAGTGCTTCCCAGCATATGACATTAAAGACATAGCAGTCGTGATATTTCTTTCAGCTTTGCAGACAAGTGGAGCCAAATCTTGGACCGATGGCCGAGTGGTGCCTAAAGGGAGGCCAAGGTACGTAAACGGCATGGATCCCACAGTGCAACCTAGGAGGTCACCCAGCTCTTTGCATTTATCAGGCAGTGTGTTGATCGAGACGATAGTTGATTTATGAAAATCGATTTTGAGTCCGATGGACGTGGTGAAATCTTCAAGGATCTCCTTAATCTTGGCAGCTTGTCGGATGCACACAGGCATGATGATGATCGTGTCGTCTGCGTACTGGATAATGGGGTAGTCTCCGTTAGTGTTGTGTCGGATGGGGAGTTCCAGGAGATTATTTCGAAGGGCATCATTAATTGCAGACTATAGTAGATCAGCGGTAATAACAAAGATCAGGGGGGACAGAGGGTCACCTTGTCTTACTCCACATTAGCACTGGAATGATTTCCCCGGAGTACCATTGAGAAAGAAAGAGGATACCAGAAGTGAAGATGCATTGGATCCACTGAAGCCATTTATCATTGAAACCCACCTTTTTCATAATGTGCAACATTGCGGAATGTTGGATAGCGTCAAAGGCTTTGGCAAAATCTAATTTCAGTAATATTATCTCCTTTTGTGATGATTGACATTGATGTATGTATTCGAAAGCCCACGCTAGACAGTCGTGTATGGATCGTCCACGTAATAATCCGTACTCGTTGCATTGAACTATTTGAAAAATTATTTTTTGGAGACGATTGGCCGATAGTTTTGTGATCAATTTAGGGCAGCAGTTTAGCAAAGTGATCGGGCGAAAGTCATTGACCGACTCTTGTGAGGAGTTCTTTGGGATCAGGGTAATATAGCCATAATTCATACATTCCAGATTCAAATCCCCCCTATGAAATTCATTGCACAGATTGTAAAAATCGTTTTTGATGATTGGCCAGCACACTTTCAAGAAGGCGCCATTGAAGCCATCAGGGCCAGGTGCTCTGCCCGGGGGCATATCCTTGATCACAGCATCAATCTCATCGTGTGTGAATAGAGTAGTGAGGCTATCGAAAGCAACTTGCTATCTGAGTAAAGACGAGAGATTAAACTTCATGTTTGGTTTCGAGCACGTACCCACTCGTTGTTTAAAGGCTTACAACAGAATAGACTCCTTGCTAGCTTGGTCCTCCACAACGATCCCTTGGTCAGATTTTAAGGTGGCAATGTAGTTTCTTCTGAATCTTTCAGTGGCTACCGACTGAAAGAATTTCGAGTTTTCTTCTCCAAACTTGATCCAACGGATGGTGCATCTCTTCTTATAGTATTCTCTTTGATAGCTAAGTAACCGGAGGAGGTGTTTTTTGAGGATGCTTCTGAAGTTCTATTCAGGAACAGAGACGGTGTGACGCTCTTCAATACCATCAAGTTCGAGCAGGGCCAAGTTTGAATTGTCAATGGCAATCTTGAGGCGGGAAATCATTTTGCTCCACTGAGTTAAGGCATATCTTACAGCTTTCAATTTTTGACAGAGGATAGACGCCACATTTTTATCTTTGCCAAATTTTAGTGGCCTATTCCAAGCCTCCTCAACAACAGTCATGAAACCTCAGTGAGCAATCGAATAGGATTCAAATCTGAAAATTCTGCTCTTGGGGATGTTTGATTGAATTACCACAGAACAGGGTATATGGTCAGAGACTATGCGGCCCAAGGGGTTTACCATAGTGTTTGGGAAGGATGTAGTCCAATTGAGAGAGGTGAAGAAACAATCTAATTGTTCTAGCAGAGGATTAAGTTGCATGTTAGACCAAGTGTATGCCCGATGAGGGAGTCCTGGATTAGGGGGTGTCCGGGTAGCCGGACTATACCTTCAGCCGGACTCCTGGACTATGAAGATACAAGATTGAAGACTTTGTCCCGTGTCCGGATGGGACTTTCCTTGGCGTGGAAGGCAAGCTTGGCGATGCGGATATTCAAGATCTCCTACCATTGTAACCGACTTTGTGTAACCCTAACCCTATCTGGTGTCTATATAAACCGGAGGGTTCTAGTCCATAGGACAACTTCATCATACAACAATCATACCATAGGCTAGCTTCTAGGGTTTAGCCTCCTTAATCTCGTGGTAGATCTACTCTTGTACTACCCATATCATCAATATTAATCAAGCAGGAGTAGGGTTTTACCTCTATCGAGAGGGCCCGAACCTGGGTAAACTTCGTGTCCCTTGTCTCATGTTACCATCCGGCCTAGACGCACAGTTCGGGACCCCCTACCCGAGATCCGCCGGTTTTGACACCGACATTGGTGCTTTCATTGAGAGTTCCTCTGTGTCGTCACTTTTAGGCCCGATGGCTCCTTTGATCATCAACGACGATGCGGTCCAGGGTGAGACTTCCCTCCCCGGACAGATCTTCGTCTTCGGCGGCTTCGCACTGCGGGCCAACTCGCTTGGCCACCTGGAGCAGATCGAAAGCTACGCCCCTGGCCTTCAGGTCAGGTTTGGAAGCTTAGACTACATGGTAGAAATCCACGAGGATTTGATCTTCGACGGATTCGAGCCACAGCCAAGCGCGCCGCACTATCTCGAGGGGCATGATCTAGCTCTGCCGCCGAACAGTGCCCTGGAGGCCGCACACGCACCGGTTCCGACCCTTAATTCGGAGTCTATTGCGCCAATCGAGGATAAGCGGTTGGACGTCACCTCAGGGGCTGCGATCTCAAAGACGATCGAGCCGAACACCAGCCCTGCACTTTGCGTGACCCATGACTCCGAGGATCCGGATTCCTCTCCGGACTCCGAACCCCCCGTGCCCCTGCCGATCGAATCCGATTGGGCGCCGTTAATGGAGTTCACCGCCGCGGACATCTTTCAGCACTCGCCCTTCGGCGACATCCTGAATTCTCTAAAGTCTCTCTCTTTATCAGGAGAGCCCTGGCCAGACTACGGTCAGCGAGGATGGGATACGGACGATGAAGAAATTCAAAGACCACCCACCACCCACTTGGTAGCCACTGTCGACAATTTAAACGACGTGCTCAACTTCGACTCCGAAGACATCGACGGTATGGACGACGATGCAGGAGATACATATGAACCAACGCCTACAGGGCATTGGACGGCCACCTCACCTCATGATGTGTACATTGTGGATACCCCTAAAGGTAGCGACCACGAGGAAAATGGGGATAGAACAAAGGATCAATCCCTCGAAAAACAATCAAAGCGTCGGCATAAACGTCGACCCAAGCCCCGCCTCGATACAGACCCAGCCATAGAGAAGGATGAGCCAGCAGGCGACGAGCATGCCCTAGAGCAACCGTCCGAACAGGGCAGCCCAGATGAAGAAACCGAGCATCCCTCCCCTGGAGAAAATGGCATTCCGGACAACCTTACGCCAGATAAAACCGCGGAGAAGAAGAACCTCCACAAGAGGCTCGTTGCAACCGCACGCAGCCTAAAAAACAGAAGTGGAAGCTCAAGACTGCAGAAGATGCACTCAGGATCAGATGGAGTAAAGTAATCAAAAGCGCAGACAAATACGGCGACAGTCGCCGCACTAAAAGTTATCCGAAGCGAAAGCTACTGCCTGAATTCGACGAAGAGACCTTAGAGCCCTCGCACTCAAAAAGTAAGAAAGCCACACGGTCGGATACACGACCCCATAGCCAGCATAAAGCGGCAAATGGCGCCGCACTTAAGCCGGCATGCGACCTACTTGCGGATTCACATCAAAAAGATGGCCCAGCCAGGTCCATTTATGGGCCAAGAAAGCAAGCTCTCGTAAGCAATGCAATAAAACCATTATCAGAATCTGGCACACCCAAATACAGCGGTGCCGCACATCCCCTATGTTTCACCAATGAGGTCCTAGATTATGAATTTCCCGCGGGATTCAAACCCGTAAACATAGAGGCATATGATGGAACAACAGACCCTGGAGTCTGGATAGAGGATTACATCCTCCACATACACATGGCTAGAGGAGATGATCTCCACACCATCAAATATTGACCACTAAAGCTTAAAGGACCAGCCCGGCATTGGCTTAAAAGCCTTCCGGAAAACACAATTGGAAGCTGGGAAGAGCTCGAGGACGCTTTCCGAGCAAATTTTCAAGGGACTTATGTCCGTCCTCCGGATGCTGACGACCTCAGTCACATAATACAACAGCCCGGAGAGTCAACTCGGCAGTTCTGGAATAGATTTCTTACTAAAAAGAGTCAGATAGTCGACTGTCCGGACACCAAAGCCCTAGCAGCTTTCAGGCACAATGTCCGAGACGAGTGGCTCGCCAGACACCTCGGCCAAGAAAAGCCAGGAACAATGGCCGCATTAACAAGCCTCATGACCCGCTTTTGCGCAGGAGAGGATAGCTGGTTGGCAAGATGTAGCACCAGCGACCCAAGTACATCCGAAACAAGGGATGGAAACGGAAAACCGCGACGCAACAAGGAACGTCGCCGGACTAAGGAAACAGTCCAAAGAGCACGGCAGTCAACGCCAGATTCAAAGGCTCACGGCAGAATCAGAAAAAGCCGCCCTTCCAGGATAAAAGAGATAATTTATCCAACCTAAACAAAATCCTGTACAGGATATGTCAAGTACACAGTACTCCAGGAAGGCCTGCTAACCATACCCACAGAGGTTGTTGGGTTTTCAAACAATCCGGCAGACTCAACGCCGAACACAAGGGGCTCGACACACCAAGTGAAGACGAGGACGAACCCCAAAAGCAGAGCACCAGGAAACAGAAGAATTTCCCACAAGAAGTAAAAACAGTAAACCTACTTCATATAACAAAACATGCGGCGCCCATAAAGGTACGCGCCACACGACCCATCCCAAAGGGGTCCCGCCACTGGTTGTCAAAACCAATCATCTTTGATCATCTGGATTACTCAAGAAGTACCAGGAGCGCAGGCTGGACTGCCTTGGTACTCGATCCAATAATTGGCGGGCTCCAGTTTTCAAATGTCCTAATGGATGGCGGCAGTGGACTAAACCTGATATATCAGGACACAATCCGTCACATGGGGATAAACCCAACAAGAATCCGCCACAGCAAGACCTCCTTTCAAGGGGTAGCGCCTGGTCCGGACACCCATTGCATGGGTTTTATCCGGCTCGAAGTTATATTCGGCTCTACAGATAACTTCCGCCGCGAAAGGCTAACTTTCCACATTGTCCCATTCTCAAGTCGCTATCAAGCACTACTGGGGCGCGAAGCTTTCGCCCGCTTTAATGCAATACCGCATTATGCATCTCTCACGCTTAAAATGCCCGGTCCATGAGGCATCAACTCCTTGAAGGGGAAGCATTGAGCGCTCCTCCCCCGAGCAGAGGATAGTGTGGCCGCTTTAACAGCCCCACAATACAATGGCTTCACCAGCCAGAACATCCGAACAGGTCACTAAAACCACGGGCACGGATAGCCGAGCCCGGCATGCCCTAGGGGCTCCACATATATAAGAGAAAATAAAGCTCAATTATACACATTTTACTTTATATTTGTTTATTTAATACAATTTTTGTTCGGCACGAATTTTTGTTTATTTAATACAATTTTTCTTCTCAACTTAGTTCCTCTCTTTCACAGATGAGCATCATGCTGCGCCCGTCCAGGATATGGCACAACGGAGACACAGGCGCAGACGTGCAGTAGGGACCCGTTCCAAGGATTCTTTTCAGATTAAGACCCTGCGTAAACCTTTTTTACTGTCTCTTGTTGCTACACATCCCCTGGTTCTATAACCAAGGAGGAGGCTGGCGTCTTGGCATGTGGCCACGTCAGAATTATTGCGCGTACCTGGACACTAGGGGCTTATAACTAAGAGCATTCCTTTACCCGCTCTCATAAAGACCGAATACCTTAGGGAGTGTTTGGTGTCGCGAGTTTGGCCTGATATGCATCAGCTCCGAATCATGATTTTGGTCAATGTTGGGTTGCCCGGCTCCTGTGTTCGGCCGCCTTACGTTCCGCTCTATCGGCTAAGGCAGCACCAGGAGAACTACTGCGATTGTGCCCCGGTTCGGCCGGGCGAGCACCTCAGTAGAGAAAGCCAAAAACCGACTGTCATGATATAGCGCGAGACTGGTCAACCACTCGATGACTCTCCGGAATCTATAGGATTCCTCCGCATTAACGAAGGGCCATTTCCCGGCCAGGCACACACGCGCCCTGAATTCGGGCGAGCGTAGTCGCCACCAAGGGCTATCTAAAGAGTCCCACTGTCAAGCTCCTATGGCTAAGTGAAAGTGTTAAAGCATTATAGTCCGGTTGCCTGGCTCGCTGCGCCATCACCTCCTTTGTAGGACCAAGACGTTGGATTAAGTGTGAAAAAGCGCCTTCTGCGAGCACCCCCGCACTATGTGCGTGGGGGCTGAAGCCAACGACTGCCATCTTTCAGATTTTATATATATTAAAAACGGCCGCACAGGAGGTGTTCCCAATACTTGAAGGCACAAGTATAAAAGGCCACTACAATTTATCAAAATATTGCTCTATAATTGCATATGCTATCATAACATAGCATCCTTCGAGCACTGCGTCTCTATTACACGAGCGCCTTCAAGGACTTCCTGAAAATAGTGCTCGGAGGGTACTCGGCTTTTGTCCGAATCTCGGGACGCAACAATGGTGGTCTCCATCTCTGCCCAGTATGTCTTGACACAGGCAAGAGCCATCCATGCGCCCTCTATGCATGCTGACCTCTTCATCGCATTGATACGCGGCACCGCGTCAAGGAACTGCTGCACCAAGCTGAAATAACTCTTCGGCTCCGATCTCCCCGGCCACAGATGACCCATGACGTACTTCATGGCGAGTGCGGACAACCTATTCAGTTCGGCCCATTGAGCCAGGCGATCGCCCACTGTCAGTGGACGCTCTGGATTGTGGAACTGCGACCAGAAAAGCTTTTCCACTTCGCGATCTTTTTGATCTCGAAAGTGTTCGGTCGCATCAGCAGCACTTGCTGCCAAATCCAGATAGGTGTCTTCCACACTCCACATTCGGTCCAACAGAGCAAACTTCGGATCGCAAAACTTCCTCCGCAGCAGAAAGGGCTTTCCAGCCGCAATCTGTTCGGCCTGACGCAGCTCCTCCTTCGCAGCTCTCATCGCAGAGCGAGCGTCCTTGGCATCGGCAATAGCCTTATCTAAGTCCGTTTGTCTCGCCCGGTCTTCTTTCTCAAGAAGTTTGCAACGGTCTGCAGCGCTCTTTAACTTTTCGGCCATCTCAGCCATCTTTTCCTTGCTTTGGCAGTGAGCAGCTTGTTCGGCTCTCAGCTCTTCAAGGGCTTTCTCGGCAACCGCATCGCTTTTTCTAGCTTGTTCCTTAGCTCGGGCAAGTTCTGCCCTAAGACTCTCCACGGCGGCCGCACCATCTGCGTCAAGCACACACATTGTAAGACACTGGCATGAAGCTCCTCTTACCTGATGCCGCCCGAGGAATGACATACCTTGAGCCTCATCAAGCCGCTTGTTGACAAGCGCGATGTCGGCATCTGCCACGTCCAGTTGCCGCTTTAGTTCGGCAAAATCATCAGTTCGGCTCGATTCCAGACACCTCGCCACCTACATTCAAAGGTGACATCTTAAACCTGGGATTATGATCCTCTGCGCGCCGTCATTTCTTGACGACGCATAGAGTCTCAGGGGCTATTATCTACACAGGGCGCATCTTACTTATGCACAACTGATAAAAGTGTACATTATCTAACGTACCTCAAAACCCGTCAGTAAACTTTTGACGGCCCCATGCAATCCGCTTTCTGCGGATGAAATCCTTTCAATCACCGTGCCCATCAATGCACGGTGCTCCTCTGAGATAGAAGCTCGCCCCAGCAGAATCTTTAGCTCCTCTGGCCGAGCACCAGACGGTGCCGGACTTGTCCTATGGCCTCTTTCAAAGGCCGGACGCGGAGAACCTTGGGGGGCCACATAACTATCTTCCGCCCCTGCCGGATTCGGAGAAACCCTTCGCGACGACACCTCAGGGTCGCCCGCCTCGCTAGGCGGTATGGCAGGGGGAGGCGTCCCGCTCTCCATCATCTCCAGAAGAAGATCCCCCGAAGACGAGCTCTGCTGAGAAGGGCTGAGGTCCAAGCTACAAGGTAAAATTTCGGTTAATCTTCTCAGATACAAATCAAGGATTTCTCTCATCCCTCAAAAGGAAAATCTTTCTCTACTTACGGCTCGCTGGAGGGCTGATCCCTTTAAGGGTGTAGTTCGGCCGAGGAACTCCCCGGCGTCGGATCCTCTGACAAGGATTTTTCCCCCGTTTCGAGGCCATGGTCTCTGGGTCGTCAAAGGCGGCCCTCTTCTTCCACTTAGGAGAGGAATTGTTGGTTCCTCCCTTCAGAGGAGCCTCCTTCGAGGAGGCAATAGTTTCCTTGTCCTCCCCCTTACTTCCCTCCAAAGGCATTATCTTCAACATCCTGACAAGCACGGGATCCGGCCTGGTTTCGGGAAGGGGAGCCGGACACCTGATCAGCTTTGCCTTCGCTATCCACTCATGTTTAAAAGGACAGCTCTTTTAGGGGCAAGTTTATGACAATTATACGGATAGCAGGTCCGGGCACAAGGTTACTTACTTGAGTATCCAGGCGATTGCAGCTTAGGCCTGCGTCCTCGGTCAAATCCGGACACATCGCTTGTGATCCGAAGAACAGTTTATACATCTCCGCGGGCGTTGCGCCCATGAAATGCTAGAGAGCCCGCGGTCCCTCTGGATTAAACTCCCACAGGCGAAGGGAGCGATGTTTGCCGTGCAATATTCGGCGAATCAGCATGACCTGCATCACCTTGACCAGGATGAGGTCTCCTTCTAAGAGATCCCTTATGCGGCCCTGCAGTAAGGGCACGTCTTTGGGTAACCCCCAATCTAACCCTTTGCTGACCCATGATGCTAGCCGTGGTGGGGGACCCGAGCGAAAGGCAGGAGGCGCCACCCACTTGGTGCCCCTGGGAGCGGTGATATAGAACCACTCTCGTTGCCACAAGCCAAGCTCCTCTTGAAAAGAGCCCTCGGGCCATGGAGCACCAGCATTCTTGCTTATAACAGCGCCTCCGCACTCTGCGTGCCGTCCCTCGATCATCTTCGGCTCCACTTTAAAAGTCTTGAGCCACAATCCGAAGTGAGGGGTAACACGGAGGAACGCTTCACACACGACAATGAATGAGGAGATATAGAGGATGGACTCCGGAGCTAAGTCGTGGAATTCCAGCCCGTAATAAAATAGCAGCCCCCTCACAAAGGGATCCATTGGGAAGCCAAACCCCCGAAGGAAGTGGGATATGAACACCATGCTCTCACCAGGCTGGGGACTGGGAATGGCCTGCCCTTGAGCAGGCAACCTATGCGAAATTTCGCCGGTCAAGAACTTAGCCTCTCTCAACTTTAGCACGTCCTCCTCCGTGACGGAGGAGGGCATCCACCGGTCTTGAAGGTCGTAACCGGACATTGTCGATGATCCGAAGCGCCTGAAATCTGGAGCCTAGGGTGTTGGAACTCGAGGCGATGGGCGAACTCGTTTGAGGTTGGAAAAAAGGAGTAAGGCCTTGGTCTCTTTATAAGAGGATGAATACCAAGAGCCCTCCCCGTGACCGTTTGGGACTTGCTTTTAATCGAGAAAACATGCTGAACAGGCACGATTGGGTTACCCACGACCGTATTGATGAGAATCTCGTAAATAAAGGGGACACGGTCTCAGCTTTGACAAGACGTGCCAAGGAAACCATCTCGCAAAACGCGCTGAGGTGGAGAAGTGAAAACGATTCGAATAAGGACTTGGCCGTAGTGTGATGTCACGCTACGGAATACATTAGCAGATTTGATTTGTGTTAATTTTATTCTCTCTATGGCAATATGTGGAAACTTATTTTGTAGAGCCGGACATTACTCTTGGTGTTTACAATCTTTTATGAAGAACTTGGAGGAGGAACCCGCCTTGCAATGCCGAAGACAATCTGCGCGCCGGACTCGTCGTCATTGAAGCCTGGTTCAGGGGCTACTGAGGGAGTCCCGGATTAGGGGGTGTCCGGGTAGCCGGACTATACCTTCAGCCGGACTCCTGGACTATGAAGATACAAGATTGAAGACTTCGTCCCGTGTCCGGATGGGACTTTCCTTGGCGTGGAAGGCAAGCTTGGCGATGCGGATATTCAAGATCTCCTACCATTGTAACTGACTTTGTGTAACCCTAACCCTATCCGGTGTCTATATAAACCGGAGGGTTCTAGTCCGTAGGACAACTTCATCATACAACAATCATACCATAGTCTAGCTTCTAGGGTTTAGCCTCCTTGATCTCGTGGTAGATCTACTCTTGTACTACCCATATCATCAATATTAATCAAGCAGGAGTAGGGTTTTACCTCCATCGAGAGGGCCCGAACCTGGGTAAACTTTGTGTCCCTTGTCTCCTGTTACCATCCGGCCTAGACGCACAGTTCGGGACCCCCTACCCGAGATCAGTCGATTTTGACACCGACACCCGACCTTTAATAGGAAGTTCAGTTAATTCTTTCTCGCGGATGAAATCATTGAAGGTGAACATATCCTGAGTGTCCCCCCTGGCAAATTACGATTGTCAGGTGATTGAATGTAGTTGAAGTCGCCCAGAAGAAGCCAATATTCAGAAGAAGGGATGGAGCGGTCGAATAACCATTGTGTGTATGCGTTACGCTGATCCCCTTGACATGGGTCGTAAATGTTAACCAAAGTCCAGTTATGAGCATTTTGGGTGGAAGTGAAATTGATGCCTAACGCAAAATGTTCCTCAATAGTGACCGTACCAGAGAAAAGAGCACTACTCCAAATCGTGACAAGACCCACCGAGGCGCCAACAGACGGGATATACGCGTATCTATCAAAGCGTTTAGGGCAGAGCGACTTGAGTGTACTAGCATCAAACATCTTCATTTTAGTTTCTTGTAGACAGATAATCGCACACCCACTAGACTGGATAGCATTAGAAAGGGCAAAATGTTTTTTGCCCGAATTAAGTCCGCGAATATTCCAACATAAAACATTCCAGGTTTTCAAAAGTACCATTAAACCAAGATAGAAATAAAGCAACCGAGCTTAGGCCGAGGAAGAAGTCCTTGCCGGGTCTTTAGTAAGGGCAGCAACAGTGAGTTCCTCCTCCAGAATGGCACACAGATGAGTGCCAATAGCTTGCATAGTGGTGATTGTAGTTGGTGGGAGAATCTCCTCATTCATCATCTGCAAGGAAGGATCAGCTGCCGAGGCCATGGAAGCAGCAGAGGGTATGGCACGTGGTTTCACTTTGGATTTGCTAGGTTTAACTTTAGAGAGAGAATTGGTACGAAGGCCATCTTATTTGTTGGAGCGGTTACTATGATGAAGAGTTGAGGTGTCAACTGGAGTTGGCACATTCCCTTTGCGTTTGTGAGCTGAAGATCCAACAGCTACGAGAGAGGGTTCAGATATTGCACCTGACGCAATCTGAAGCAAACCGGTCTGAGTTTCTAAATGATAAACAACCAGGTCAGTCAGAGAGGAGTCAGTGTCATTATTAGTCCTCATAGGGAGTAGTTCAGCATTGCCTTGTGGAATAGCAGAAGCATCAGCAATCTCAGATATAGCAACACCAGAATTTCCCATAGAACCATGATTCTCCTGCATGATGTGTCCACTATTGAGCTGGTTATCCGCATCAGAGTTGGGCAGGCTGTCAGATATCTCCTCAATGAGCACATTAGAGCTTGTGACAGGAGCAGGCAAATAGTGTTGTGTGAATTGAAGACCAGTAGGGCTGGCAGCCACCTGAACCTTAAGGTGCAGAACATCATGTCTGAACCCATAGCCACCAGCCCATGGTCCCCGTGTAGCAAGCAGAGGACGGACATCATGGAAAAGAATAGTGTTGAGTTGCTGTCGGGGTATGGGATTGGATAGAAGAATTTCTAGGAGAGAGTCACCTTGAGCAGATAAACCAAAACACATACCTTGGTCATGGATTTCCACAGAGATAGTGACCACCTCAGCAGAATTATGAACCGCATGATTGAGCTGTGAAGAAATAGTGTTCCCTTGAAAAGGAGCAGGTGTAATTAGCAGGTCTGAGTCAGTGGAAGAAGTATCTTCAGAAGATGTAACAGCATCATGCCAGGCTTGCAGAGGATTGTTAGTGACATTATTTTCAGGAACAACACCAAGCATAACAATAAGCCCCTGGGAAGCAAGCCAAGCTTGGTAATTCATGAGATGAGGTGGCATAGGACGAGCTGGTGGTTCTTGCCAAGCACCCCACCCCTCGTTTGGAGCATTACCACTATTATGAGCAGGTTGGTTGGGGGGAGCAGCAATTTGCACTAACCAATTGTGGAACTGCTGCTGATACAGTTGCTCAGCAGTAAGTTCAGGTCCAAACTGTGGATGAGGATTGCCATCAGGGGGGTTGCTCCACATTAGCTGGCAACACTTCAGGGAGCAAACCATTCCAGTCATTGCTTCTTAGGATTGTTACCTGGACTGTCCAACAGTCCCTAGCACCTCCAAGCTGCCAAACAATGAAACTCTTGTGCACCAAATTCAGACGTATCACACGTGCTTTGAGCAGCATATACCTCCTATCTTGACATGGGTTGTACCACGAAACCAGAGAACCATAACCCCCTAGAGCCTTAGTGATGTAGTAATCCATTTGGTAGTTGTAGGGGAAGCCGAAGAACATAACCCAAATCTCTGGGCCAAAGGAGGTCATGCGTCTCTTGAGAGCCTCATTATGAGGCAAAAAGGTGATAAGCAGATCTTCATCCTGTAGTTCAAGGGGAGTGTTGACAGCCGTGTCTCTCAAGAATGAGTTCGCAAAACCAAAAATCCCAATACCAAGTGGATGATCACTAGATTCGGTGGTAAAAAGATGGGCTTCATGCAGCAAACCTTCAATCAAAGGCCGAATGGCAGCCCGTCGGTGCAGAGGAATGTAGGAGCTTGCCTCCCCAATCGACAAGTAGTCGTGGTTCAGAGGTGCAATCGGGCCAACCACCATCCCAGACCTCACCAAGCGGTCAGCAGGTCCCAGCTCCATTGCAAAGCCAGGCGGCAGGAAGGGGACGGGGCTGAGAGGGTAGTTTGCCATGGTGGAGAGCAGTGTGGATGGGGGCATCAATGGCGAGCGAGGCAGAGTGATGGCATTGGTGGCAGGGGAGGTGGGCTGTAGACCGGGGCGAGACGTTTAGCCAATCGAGGTGGAAGGCGGAGTGGGAGGGGTAGAATCGGCAGGCGGAGCGGATTTGGGAATCCACTTCCATTTTTGCGCCTTCAATCATTGGAAACATTGTCGAGTCATATGGCTGTAAAAACCACACGATTGGCATCTAACGGTGCGTCTCTTTCTCTGATTGTTGGGAAGGGAGGTCGGTGCTGCGGATTTGACGTGTGGGGTGATTTGATTCCCCTGGTTAGCGCCAAAATGGTCAAAAATTTGCCTCGATGAGATAGGTTTGGGGCAATTAATTGCCTTGTGATCAGGCGCCGAGCATTTAATACATATTAGGCGGGCTTGACAAGAAGATTTTTTGTGACCCCATTGCAGACATTTAGAGCAAAGTGAGGCCCAATTAGTAGCTAGTTTTGAAATGTCCTCCAAGGAGTAGTGGGCTTGGGCCAGATCAGCCTTGTGCTGATTGATGAGCGTCGGAGGCTAGATATCGTGCGGGGGCGCATATTAGAACGCGGAGGACAGAAAACATTGGGGCAATGGTGGATATTGGGCGTGAAGTGAGCATTTAAAGCGGCCCAGGTGAATAAAATCTGTGGCATGATTGTCCACCAGTTGCTCTTGTCTGAGGAAATGTTGCATTAAATGAATATTTGAACCCATTGCCTGTATGTCGGTGTAAAAGTAGGGGCACTCCTTTTTACCCTTTACTTATGCACGGGCAGTCGGAGCCACGCGCCGCGACCACACTAAGCAGGGCAGAGAAGGGGAGCCGGAGAAAAGCCGAAGCCCAAGACAACGCCAAGGCCAAGAACACAAAGGACACAGAAGGGCGAAGCAGGCTCCCCCGGCAAGACCCTTGCCGAGGCGGCATGCCCGACGCCCGCAGAGTGAGCCACCCTTGAGCCCACGGGTTCCAACACAACCAACTACATTGGAACTACGACTCGGGAGGCACCTCCGTGGTGGCATGCAGATCTTTGTCAAGACCATAGATATGTAAGATCAGATGAGAACCAGAAGACGGCGACCCTCGGCGGGATCCTTGTCGAGGAGATCCACAAGACCCCCGGCAAGCGCCTTGCCGGGGACGACTACAACACAACGACAAGACCCTTGCCGGGCACCCGGCAAGGCCCTTGCCGACGGCGTCAGCGGGGCCACAGCCAGGCCCGCGCCAGCCAAGTTTCCACCGCCATTAGCATGCAGCCGCCAGCCCGACCAGCTGGGTAGGCACCTGCGTGGCAACATGCAGCTCCCAGGCCAACTCGGCAAGCGCCTGCGTGGCGGCATGCAGATCTTCATGAAGACCCTACCACCGCGCCACCTCAGCTGCATGCCTGCCTACATGGCGCCACATGCATCGCTGGCCAGGGCGCATGTCGAAGCAAGGAGGAGCGGCAACAGACGGGACAGGCCTCGTTCCCGTCCCCAATAAAGCTAAGGGACACCTAAGCGATGCATTAAATGCATCTTGTCCTATAATACGGGCGATAAGCTCACAGTACTATAGGCCTTTCCACCTCCTGTGTGCCACCGTGGCAGCCCCTTTCGACTATAAAAGGAGGACCATGGCATACTGGAGGGGGATTCAGCTCTTTTGAACGGCACAACCACCATAGCTAGTTTGAGAGCTCACGAACACTCAATACATCCACCAAAGCAGGACTAGGGTTTTACGCACCCTCGCGGCCCGAACCTGGGTAAACGATCCTTGTGCTGACTGTTAATCCTGCTCTTCTCACAACCCCGCGCCACGGCAACCGTAGTAGGGATTCTTGTGATCCCATAGGTGTCATTCACACTGACATCTTTGGCGCGCCAGGTAGGGGGCGCTATTGTGAGAATCTGGTCTAGTAGTTAGCCTAGCAGTTCTTCATCGCCATGGCTTCTAAAGAAGAAGACGACCGGGAGAAAACGGCGCCGCCTGCAAGCACGAAGGACGCCGGCGCGGCAACATAAAAGCTAAGTCGTCTAGAGCCTTGAGCAATTTCCTTTTATACATAAGGTTATTGTCCTCGGAGATCCTTCCTATGTATGGAAAACCTGCACGCCAAGGGGCCCTCCCATAATTGGCAACACCCTTGTTCTGTTTCGAGTCCACTCAACAGCTCAAGCGGCCGCGTTGAGAGTGGCAGGGTATCCTTCCGCACTTGGCAACGCTCTCGATTCTGACTCGAGTCAAGCTCGACTGTTTGAGCAGCCGTGTTAAGGGTGGTAAGGTGGTTTGCCCGGCAGCAAGCACACCCGGCAGGCCAACAGGGGTCCATCCTCAAGACGCCGCCCTGGGTTTATGCGCCGGCAAGCCTACCCACTAAAACGTAGGGTGGACATACAAAGAAGGGTTGAACAGGAGAATAATGTGCATCATATTAAAATTACTATAGAGTTATGTTACATCAAACTGTTGCTGCGGTTCTAACTAAAGATAGAAAATGTCCTGGTCATGAACCTGCAGCGGCGATAAGAAATGGGGTGCCTAATCCCGGCGCTGGCCCTCCGCCATTTGAATTCCATGGATGAGGCTGATGATGGGCTCGATACGCTCCTTGAGCGGCGCGAGGTCAGTACCCTCCGGCAGGCTCTCCAGCACGGCGTCGAAGTCAAGGGTGGGGTTCTAGTACGCCACCTTGGTGAGGACCTTGGTCATGGCACCCCGGCAGAGCCTTCGGTTCTCGTTGGCCAGTGAAGCCGCCCTGTTGGAGTGGAACTGCTCCAGGGCCCCGAGAACGCCCTCAAAGAACAGGGTCAGCTTGGCGTTGGTGGTCCCACTGCGCTCTGGGGCATACCTCACATTTGGCATCCCCATGGTAGCTAGCTGCGCGGTGATCGTGCCGGCGACGTCCACAAGACGGCCGACCCAGCGGTTCTGGTCGTCCACAACATCCTTGTGGTTGGTGGCCTCATTCTTCCGCAGTTGCTTCTCGTTCTCTAGATCCTTGGCTAGGATCACCTCCCAGGCCTTGCTCTCCGACAGCATCCCCTCGAGACCCTCCAGCTTCAGCTTGAGGTCTCTGATGGAGTTGTTGGCCTCGGAGAGCTCCCCGGCCCTGCTAATGGCCGCGCCCTGCGCCTCCGTCACGGCGCCATTGAGCGTGTCCTTCTCCTCGGACAGCTTCAAGGCCTGGTCCTTTAGCCCGTTCCGCTCCACCTCTAGCTCCTTCACCGTGCCGGCGTGAACCAGAGCCTCGGCATCTAGCGCCTCCCTGTGCCTCTGCTCCAGCTCTTGGGTCCGCTGCACGACGAGCTTCTCCACCTCCTCATCCTTGCCACAGAGTGTTGTGGCAAGCTTCTCCTCACGCGCGGCAAGGTCCTCCTCCTGGGAGTTCAGCGCGGCCTGGTGCTGGGCTCTAGTGGCCTCGGGTGCGGCAGCCAAGTTCTCCGCCGTCTCCTGGGCCTTCTCAATGTTGGCCTGCTTCATGGTGAGCTCCACCTCACACTTCTCCAACTCACCCTGGGTGGCCTTCAGGTCCTCGCAAGCCTAGCGGAAGCAGCCCTGCATCTCGACGACGCGCTTATGGAGGTCCGCCTCCGCCTTCTCCGCCACCGCCATCCTAGACTTAGCCTTGTCCAGGCAGGCGCGGTGGAGCTCCTGAAGCTTACGGAAGCTGGTGCCCATGGCGTGGAGGAGCCGCTCTTCCTGGGAGCCATCGCCACCAGCGCTCGTCTCGTCAACGCCCTCGAGCCCGGCGGCGGCAAGCACCTCGTCGTCGAACACCTCTCCCTCGACGGGAGCCCTGGTGCTCGACGCGCCAGGAAGGTGGACGAAGAGGTCGTCACTCACCTTCAGGTACCTGCCAGAGCCAGAGGCAGCGGACAAGGAAGGCTGGTCATCAACCACCTCTTCCTCGGTAGCGGACTTGCCGGCCTCTCCGGCAAGCCCCTTGCCGGGCTCCTCGGCAGACCCCTTGGCAGCGTCCTCAGCAGCGCCCTTGGCGGCCTCCTCGGCGGCGATCTTCTCGGCCTCCGCCTCGGCGGCCTTGGTGACATCCTTGATAACGGTGTCGATGTCCTCTGGGTCTGTCGAGGGAGAATCTGAACACCAAGGAGAGGATGAGGAGAGGCCCGGACCAAGATTCGGAAAAAAATAAGAAAAAGTAAATAGGAACGGAAGACGAATGGCTTACCTGTGCCGGGCTGGGAAGCAGAGGTCCCCTCCCCGCCATCACGTGGCGCCGAGGCAAGGCCACCAGCGCGCGAGTTCTCCTCCTCCTCCGTGTGCATGGGCACGGGGCTTGGCGCCCTTGCCGGGGACGCCCCTCGGGGCAGCATGGTCGATGGGGACGGCACGTTGGGGGTAGCCCTCTGTGGCTCCTCCTGTAGTTGTTCTCCTCCTGCAACCACGGCAAGGTCAGCGCCAACTGATCGTACCCCCAACACATGTTGGCGGAGGGCAAGTGGTGGACTCACGTTGGGGGCTGGGCCGGGGCTGCTGTTTGGACTGCTCAACACCACCAGTGGTGTGTCGGTGGCGCCTGGCGGGGGCTGGCCGCTCGTCGAGGTCCTGGCCCTCTTCACCCTCTAGGCCAGCATCTCCACATACCTGCCAAATGAAAATAACTCAAGATAAGCAGCACTATTTGAGGAAATAGAGATGACAAAAAGGGGGAAGCAAAGCTTACTCCTCCTCCTCCTCCTCTGTTGCCTTCCTCTTCCTCCGTGGGCTGAGGGACCCGAAGTCGAAGACGACCCCCGCGCCAACATTCGCCGAAGGAGGGGAAGGAGGTGGGGTCTGGGCGCGTCTGGCCGAAGAAGAAGCGGATGCTTTCTTCTTTGCCACCGTGGCCTTCACCACTTTCTTCACCACCGCGGCCCTTGTCTGGCGCGCGGACATCTCCTAGGCCTTCCGCAGTTGCGTGGCCCTGCCGGGCCGGACCGGCTCGCCGGAGGTGGCCCGCCGTAGAACCCGCCCTCTCCCCGTGGCTGGAGGGTCGACAGCCTCGACCTCCTCCTCCTACGACTCGTCGGCTGCATCTTCGACGAGGGGAGCCCCGGTGCCGGCGCTGCTGGCCTCCCCAGCGGCCTTCGCCCACTAGGCGAGCTCCTTCTCCTCCGCTTCTACAGCGGCCTTGTCCTCCACGCCACCGGTGTTGCTGGCCTCCTTGGAGAGCTTCGCCTCCACCGCCCTGGCGGCAATGTAGTCCAGCTCCGCCTGGGTGGTGTCCTGGACGAGCCACGGCTCGACGGTGACGTACCCCTCATGCAAGGTGTCAAAGAACTCCTGTACTTGAATTTCCTCCGGCTCGACCCAGCTCGGGTCAAGGCCATGCGCGTTGAAGTCCAAGATCATGGCGATGATGTCGGTCCGGCGTGAGTTATTTCTCAACGCGACCACTTCCACCGGCAACTTGAACAAGGGCCCCTTGGCGACCTTCCCGGCCTTCGTGGTGGCCCTCGCGGCCTTGCCGGTCCACTCAACCTCGCCGTCGCGGTTCATGTCGAGCTGGAAGAGCGCTAGCAGAAGTGGGCATGCCCCATCACCGTGAGGTTGTGGTCATGGCCGGGGAGAAGCCTCATGATGTCGGCGACGTTCGTGAAAAGCCAGGCCAGCCTCCCCTTCTTGTGTAGTGGAGCAATCCGGCGGCAGATGAAGTCCGCCCCAATCATCTCAAGGGTGAGCTCGGCCTCGGTGAGCCGAAGGATCCTGGTGCTGGCGATCGTGAGCTTCTCGTCATTGACGTCGACATCGCTCCAATCGCTTCTGCGGACCGGCGGCGCCTGGCGAACCTGACAGAATGCTGGCGGATCCTTCTCTTCAATCCAACACCACTGACCCCCCATTCTTCCCACCTCTCCTTCATGGCACCCTCCGGGGACGCCCCCTTGGCCCTTGGGATCCAGGCGACGCAACCGGAGATGGCGCCCCCCGGTTGGATACGAGGGAAGAAGTAGTGGCGGAAGAGCATCGTGTTGGGATGCACCCCGGCAAAGCCCTCGCAGAGGTGCGCGAACAGAGCCATGCACGCCACAGCATTTGGAGTCAAATCCAAAAGGTGGAAGCCGCAGGTGTACATAACGTCATTGAAGAAATCGGAGAAGGGGGGACAGAGACCGCAGGAGAAGTAGTCGACAAAGAAAGGGTACCGATTTGGGGCGGCCTCGGTGCAGTTGGCGGGGATGACGCGCGTGGCTGGATGCCCCTGTTGGGGAACGTAGTAATTTCAAAAATTTCCTACGCACACGCAAGATCATGGTGATGCATAGCAACGCGAGGGGAGAGTGTTTTCCACGTACCCTCGTAGACCGAAAGCGGAAGCGTTAGCACAACGCGGTTGATGTAGTCGTACGTCTACACAATCCGACCGATCAAGTACCGAACGGACGGCACCTCCGAGTTCAGCACACATTCAGCCCGATGACGTCCCTCGAACTCCAATCCAGCCGAGTGTTGAGGAAGAGTTTCGTCAGCACGATGGCGTGGTGACGATGATGATGTTCTACCGACGCAGGGCTTCGCCTAAGCACTGCTACGATATTATCGAGGTGGACTATGGAGGAGGGGGGCACCGCACACGGCTAAAAGATCAATGATCAATTCTTATCTCTAGGGTGCCCTCATGTCCCCGTATATAAAGGAGCAAGGGGGGAGAGGCGGCCGTCCAGGAGGGGCGTGCCAAAAGGAGTCCTACTCCCACCGGGAGTAGGACTCCCTCCCTTTTCCTTGTTGGATTAGGAGAGGAGAGGGAAGGAGAGAGAGGGGGAAAGGAAAGGGGGGCGCCGCCCCCCTCCTTGTCCAATTCGGACTTGGGGGGGGAGGGGCGCGCGGCTGCCCCTTGGCCGCCTCTCCTCTTCCACCAATTGGGCCCATGACGCCAATAACCTCTGGGCCGGGGTTCCGGTAACCCCCCGGTACTCCGGTATATATCTGATAACCCCCGGAACCATTCCGGTGTCCGAATATAGTCGTCCAATATATCAATCTTCATGTCTGGACCATTTCAAGACTCCTCGTTATGTCCGTGATCACATCCGGGACTCGGAACAACCTTCGGTACATCACAACATATAAACTCATAATATAACTGTCATCGAAACTTTAAGCGTGTGGACCCTACGGGTTCGGGAACTATGTAGACATGACCGAGACACATCTCTGGTCAATAACCAATAGCGGAACATGGATGCTCATATTGGCTCCCACATATTCTACGAAGATCTCTATCGGTCAGACCGCATAACAACATACGTTGTTCCCTTTGTCATCGGTATGTTACTTGCCCGAGATTCGATCATCGGTATCTCAATACCTAGTTCAATCTCACTACCGGCAAGTCTCTTTACTCATTCCATAATACATCACCCTGCAACTAACTCATTAGTTGCAATGCTTGCAAGGCTTAAGTGATGTGCATTAACGAGTGGGCCCAGAGATACCTCTCCGACAATCAGAGTGACAAATCCTAATCTCGAAATACGCCAACCCAACAAGTACCTTCGGAGACACCTGTAGAGCACCTTTATAGTCACCCAGTTATGTTGTGACGTTTGGTAGCACACAAAGTGTTCCTCCGGTAAATGGGAGTTGCATAATCTCATAGTCATGGGAACATGTATAAGTCATGAAGAAAGCAATAGCAAAATACTAAATGATCGTGTGCTAAGCTAACGGAATGGGTCAAGTCAATCACATCATTCTCCTAATGATTTGATCCCGTTAATCAAATGACAACTCATGTCAATGGCTAGGAAACATAACCATCTTTGATCAATGAGCTAGTCAAGTAGAGGCATATTAGTGACACTCTGTTTGTCTATGTATTCACATAAGTATTATGTTTCCGGTTTATACAATTCTAGCATGAATAATAAACATTTATCATGATATAAGGAAATAAATAATAACTTTATTATTGCCTCTAGGGCATATTTCCTTCAGTCTCTCACTTGCACTAGAGTCAATAATCTAGATTACACAGTAATGATTCTAACACCCATGGAGCCTTGGTGCTGATCCTGTTTTACTCGTGGAAGAGGCTTAGTCAATGGGTCTGCAACATTCAGATCCGTATGTATCTTGCAAATTTCTATGTCTCCCACCTGGACTAGATCCCAAATGGAATTGAAGCGTCTCTTGATGTGCTTGGTTCTTTTGTGAAATCTAGATTCCTTCGCCAAGGCAATTGCACCAGTATTGTCACAAAAGATTTTCATTGGACCCGATGCACTAGGTATGACATCTAGATCGGATATGAACTCCTTCATCTAGACTCCTTCATTTGCTGCTTTCGAAGCAGCTATGTACTCCGCTTCACACATAGATCCCGCTACGACGCTTTGTTTAGAACAACATCAACTGATAGCTCCACCGTTCAATGTAAACACGTATCCGGTTTGCGTTTTAGAATCGTCCGGATCAGTGTCAAAGCTTGCATCAACGGAGCCATTTACAATGAACTCTTTGTCACCTCCATAAACGAGAAACATATCCTTAGTCCTTTTCAGGTATTTCAGGATGTTCTTGACCGCTACCCAGTGATCCACTCCTGGATTACTTTGGTACCTCCCTGCTAAACTTATAGCAAGGCACACATCAGGTATGGTACACAGCATTGCATACATGATAGAGCCTATGGCTGAAGCATAGGGAACATCTTTCATCTTCTCTCTATCTTCTGCAGTGGTCGGGCATTGAGTCTTACTCAACTTCACACCTTCTAACACAGGCAAGAACCCTTTCTTTGCATGATCCATTTTGAACTTCTTCAAAACTTTATCAAGGTATGTTCTTTGTGAAAGTCCAATTAAGCGTCTTGATCTATCTCTATAGATCTTGATGCCCAATATATAAGCAGCTTCACCGAGGTCTTTCATTGAAAAACTCTTATTCAAGTATCCCTTTATGCTATCCAGAAATTATATATCATTGCCAATCAGCAATATGACATCCACATATAATATTAGAAATGCTACAAAGCTCCCACTCACTTTCTTGTAAATACAAGCTTCTCCAAAAGTCTGTATGAAACCAAATGCTTTGATCACACTATCAAAGCGCTTATTCCAACTCTGAGATGCTTGCACCAGTCCATAAATGGATCGCTGGAGCTTGCACACTTTGTTAGCTCCTTTTGGATCAACAAAACCTTCCGGTTGCATCATATACAACTCTTCTTCCAGAAATCCATTCAGGAATGCAGTTTTGACATCCATTTGTCAAATTTCATAATCGTAAAATGCGGCAATTGCTAACATGATTCGGACAGACTTAAGCACCGCTACGTGTGAGGAAGTCTCATCGTAGTCAACCCCTTGAACTTGTCGAAAACCTTTTGCAACAAGTCGAGCTTTATGGACAGTAACATTACCGTCAGCGTCAGTCTTCTTCTTGAAGATCCATTTATTCTCAATGGCTTGCCGATCATCGGGCAAGTCAACCAAAGTCCACACTTTGTTCTCATACATGGATCCCATCTCAGATTTCATGGCCTCAAGCCATTTTGCGGAATCTAGGCTCACCATTGCTTCTTCATAGTTCGTAGGTTCGTCATGGTCTAGCAACATAACTTCCAGAACAGGATTACCGTACCACTCTGGTGTGGGTCTTACTTTGGTTGACCTACGAGGTTCAGTAACAACTTGATCTGAAGTTCCATGATCATCATCATTAACTTCCTCACTAATTGGTGTAGGTGTTGCAGAAACAGGTTTCTGTGATGAACTACTTTCCAATAACGGAGCAAGTATAGTTACCTCATCAAGTTCTTCTTTCCTCCCACTCATTTCTTTCGAGAGAAACTCCTTCTCTAGAAAGATTCCAAATTTAGCAACAAAAGTCTTGCCTTCGGATTTGTGATAGAAGGTGTACCCAACAGTCTCTTTTGGGTATCCTATGAAGACACATTTTTTCCGATTTGGGTTCGAGCTTATCAGGTTGAAGCTTTTTCACATAAGCATCGCAGCCCCAAACTTTAAGAAACGACAACTTTGGTTTCTTGCCAAACCACAGTTCATAAGGCGTCGTCTCAACGGATTTCGATGGTGTCCTATTTAACGTGAATGCAGTCGTCTCTAAAGCATATCCCCAAAACGATAGCGGTAAATCAGTAAGATACATCATAGATCGCACCATATCTAGTAAAGTACGGTTACGATGTTCGGACACACCATTACGTTGTGGTGTTCCGGGTGGCGTGAGTTGCGAAACTTTTCCGCATTGTTTCAAATGAAGACCAAACTCGTAACTCAAATATTCTCATCCATGATCAGATCGTAGAAACTTTATTTTCTTGTTACGATGACTTTCAACTTCACTCTGAAATTCTTTGAACTTTTCAAATGTTTCAGACTTATGTTTCAATAAGTAGATATACCCATATCTGCTCAAATCATCTGTGAAGGTGGGAAAATAACGATATCCGCCACGAGCCTCAATATTCATCGGACCACATACATCTGTATGTATGATTTCCAACAAATCTGTTGCTCGCTCCATAGTTCCGGAGAACGGTGTTTTAGTCATCTTGCCCATGAGGCATGGTTCGCAAGTACCAAGTGATTCATAATCAAGTGGTTCCAAAAGTCCATCAATACGGAGTTTCTTCATGCGCTTTACACTGATATGACCTAAACGGCAGTGCCACAAATAAGTTGCACTATCATTATCAACTCTACATCTTTTGGCTTCAATATTATGAATATGTGTATCACTACTATCGAGATTCAACAAAAATAGACCACTCTTCAAGGGTGCATGACCATAAAAGATATTACTCATATAAATAGAACAACCCTTATTATCTGATTTAAATGAATAACCGTCTCGCATCAAACAAGATCCAGATATAATGTTCATGCTCAACGCTGGCACCAAATAACAATTATTCAGGTCTAAAACTAATCCTGAAGGTAGATGTAGAGGTAGCGTGCCGACCGCGATCACATCGACTTTGGAACCATTTCCCATGCGCATCGTCACCTCGTCCTTAGCCAATCTTCGCTTAATCTGTAGTCCCTGTTTTGAGTTGCAAATATTAGCAACAGAACCAGTATCAAATACCCAGGTGCTACTGCGAGCATTAGTAAGGTACACATCAATAACATGTATATCACATATACCTTTGTTCACCTTGCCATCCTTCTTATCCGCCAAATACTTGGGGCAGTTCCGCTTCCAGTGACTAGTCTACTCGCAGTAGAAGCACTAAGTCTCAGGGTTAGGTCTAGACTTGGGTTTCTTCTCCTGAGCAGCAACTTGCTTGCTGTTCTTCTTGAAGTTTCCCTTCTTCTTCCTTTTGCCCTTTTTCTTGAAACAGGTGGTCTTATTGACCATCAACACTTGACGCTCCTTCTTGATTTCTACCTCCGCAGCTTTTAGCATCGCGAAGAGCTCGGGAATCGTCTTATCCATCCCTTGCATGTTATAGTTCATCACGAAGCTCTTGTAGGTTGGTGGCAGTGATTGAAGAATTCTGTCAATGATGCTATCATCCGGAAGATTAACTCCCAGTTGAATCAAGTGATTGTTATACCCAGACATTTTGAGTATATGCTCACTGACAGAACTATTCTCCTCCATCTTGCAGCTATAGAACTTATTGGAGACTTCATATCTCTCAATCTGGGCATTTGCTTGAAATATTAACTTCAACTCCTCGAACATCTCATATGCTCCATGACATTCAAAACATCGTTGAAGACCCGGTTCTAAGCCGTAAAGCATGGTGCACTTAACTATCAAGTAGTCATCAACTTTGCTCTGCCACACGTTCATAACATCTAGTGTTGCTCCTGCAGCAGGTCTGGCACCAAGCGGTACTTCCAGGACGTAATTCTTCTGTGCAGCAATGAGGATAATCCTCAAGTTATGGACCCAGTCCGTGTAATTGCTACCATCATCTTTCAACTTTGCTTTCTCAAGGAACGAATTAAAATTCAACAAAACAACAGCACGGGCCATCTATCTACAATCAACATAGACAAGCAAAATACTATCAGGTACTAAGTTCATGATAAATTTAAGTTCAATTAATCATATTATTAAAGAACTCCCACTTAGATAGACATCCCTCTAATCCTCTAAGTGATCACGTGATCCAAATCAACTAAACCATGTCCGATCATCATGTGAGATGGAGTAGTTTCAATGGTGAACATCACTATGTTGATCATATCTACTATATGATTGACGCTCGACCTTTCGGTCTCTGTGTTTCGAGGCCATATCTGTTATATGCAAGGCTCGTCAAGTTTAACCTGAGTATTCCGTGTGTGCAACTGTTTTGCACCCGTTGTATTTGAACGTAGAGCCTATCACACCCAATCATCATGTGGTGTCTCAGCACGAAGAACTTTCGCAACGGTGCATACTCAGGGAGAACACTTATACTTTGATAATTTAGTGAGGGATCATCTTATAATGCTACCATCAATCAAAGCAAGATAAGATGCATAAAAGATAAACATCACATGCAATCAATATAAGTGATATGATATGGCCATCATCATCTTGTGCTTGTGATCTCCTTCTCTGAAGCACCGTCATGATCACCATCATCACTGGCGCGACACCTTGATCTCCATCGTAGCATCATTGTCGTCTCGCCAATCTTATGCTTCTACGACTATCGCTACCGCTTAGTGATAAAGTAAAGCATTACAGGGCGATTGCATTGCATACAATAATGCGACAACCATATGGCTCCTACCAGTTGCCGATAACTCGGTTACAAAACATGATCATCTCATACAATAAAATTTAGCATCATGTCTTGACCATATCACATCACAACATGCCCTGCAAAAACAAGTTAGACATCCTCTACTTTGTTGTTGCAAATTATACGTGGCTGCTACGGGCTTAGCAAGAACCGTTCTTACCTACGCATCAAAACCACAACGATAGTTTGTCAAGTTGGTGCTGTTTTAACCTTCACAAGGACCGGGCGTAGCCACACTCGGTTCAACTAAAGTTGGAGAAACTGACACCCGCCAGCCACCTGTGTGCAAAGCACGTCGGTAGAACCAGTCTCGCGTAAGTGTACGTGTAATGTCGGTCTGGGTCGCTTCATCCAACAATATCGCCGAACCAAAGTATGACATGCTGGTAAGCAGTATGACTTATATCGCCCACAACTCACTTGTGTTCTACTCGTGCATATGACATCTACACATAAAACCAGGCTCGCATGCCACTGTTGGGGAACATAGTAATTTCAAAAATTTCCTACGCACACGCAAGATCATGGTGATGCATAGCAACGAGAGGGGAGAGTGTTGTCCACGTACCCTCGTAGACCGAAAGCGGAAGCGTTGGCACAACGCGGTCGATGTAGTCGTGCGTCTTCAAGATCCGACCGATCAAGTACCGAATGCACGGCACCTCCGAGTTCAGCACACGTTCAGCCCGATGACGTCCCTCGAACACTGATCCAGCCGAGTGTTGAGGGAGAGTTTCGTCAGCACGACGGCATGGTGATGATGATGATGTTCTACCGACGCAGGGCTTCGCCTAAACACCGCTACGATATTATCGAGGTGGACTATGGTGGAGGGGGGCACCGCACACGGCTAAAAGATCAATGATCAATTGTTGTCTCTAGGGTGCCCTCCTGCCCTCGTATATAAAGGAGCAAGGGGGGAGAGGTGGCCGGCCAGGAGGGGCGCGCCAGGAGGAGCCCTACTCCCACCGGGAGTAGGACTCCCTCCCTTTTCCTTGTTGGATTAGGAGAGGAGAGGGAAGGAGAGAGGGGAGGAAAGGAAAGGGGGGCGGCGCCCCCCCCCCCCTTATCCAATTTGGACTTGGGGGGCAGGGGCGCACGGCTGCCCCTTAGCCGCCTCTCCTCTTTCACAAATTGGGGCCATGAGGCCTTATAACCTCCTGGGGGTTCCAGTAACCCCCCGGTATTCCGATATATATCCGATAACCCCCGGAACCATTCCGGTGTCCGAATATAGTCGTCCAATATATTAATCTTCGTGTCTCAACCGTTTCGAGACTCCTCGTTATGTCCGTGGTCACAACCGGGACTCCGAACAACCTTCGGTACATCAAAACATATAAACTCATAATATAACTATCGTCGAAACATTAAGCGTGCGGACCCTACGGGTTCGAGAACTATGTAGACATGACTGAGACACGTCTCTGGTCAATAACCAATAGCGGAACCTGGATGCTCATATTGGCTTCCACATATTCTACGAAGATCTTTATCGGTCAGACCGCATAACAACATGCGTTGTTCCCTTTGTCATCGGTATGTTACTTGCCCGAGATTCGATCGTCGGTATCTCAATACCTAGTTCAATCTCATTACCGGCAAGTCTCTTTACTCGTTTCGTAATACATCATCTCGCAACTAACTCATTAGTTGCAATGCTTGCAAGGCTGAAGTGATGTGCATTACCGAATGGGCCCAGAGATACCTCTTCGACAATCGGAGTGACAAATCCTAATCTCAAAATACGCCAACCCAACAAGTACCTTCGGAGACACCTGTAGAGAACCTTTATAATCACCCAGTTACGTTGTGACGTTTGGTAGCACACAAGGTGTTCCTCCGGTAAATGGGAGTTGCATAATCTCATAGTCATAGGAACATGTATAAGTCATGAAGAAAGCAATAGCAGAATACTAAACGATCGTGTGCTAAGCTAATAGAATGTGTCGAGTCAATCACATCATTCTCCTAATGATGTGCTCCCATTCATCAAATGATAACTCATGTCAATGGCCAGGAAACATAACCATCTTTGATCAACGAGCTAGTCAAGTAGAGGCTTACTAGTGACACTCTGTTTGTCTATGTATTCACACAAGTTTTATGTTTCCGGTTAATACAATTCTAGCCTGAATAATAAAAATTTATCATGATAAAAGGAAATAAATAATAACTTTATTATTGCCTCTAGGGCATATTTCCTTTAGTCCCTTCGTCTCTCCCCCCGTCTTCGCCCCCCCCCCCAGGGGTTTGAAGGCCTCCCAAAGCTCGAACACGTCGACCGTCGAGGGGAAGTAGGCGAGTTGCGTCCCCTGCGCCACCAACGCACTCTCCGGTGGCTCCGTAGCTCCGGCGTCCTTGGCCACTCCCTTGCCCTTGGTGGATTTGGGCGCCATGGCGGCTAGGGGGAGCAAGAGACAGAAGACGAAGAAGACGCAGCGGCGGCAAGCGAAGGCGAGAGCTCGAGAAGGAGGAAGAAAAGGGGTGGCGGCTGTGAGATTGGAGAAGACATAGGGAGGAGGGTAAAGTGAGCAGCGCGCCTGCGGTTATTCCTTTTTACGAGGAAGGCGTGGGCCACCTCCTTTCTCATTAACTGCGATGTGACGCATGCGTGCGGGAACCGCCCCACGCATGCCCCCCACGTCACACATGACCCACCCCCCCACGTCGCGCGTTCAACGCGGATTGTGGGGAAGCATAGCGGACGAAGAGTTACTGCGGTAAAAATTTGCCCCACCTGCCCGCGCACCATTCTGGGCCTGGCCCAACAATGTGTCGCGCTTATCTGTGGCCCAGGCCCGGGGGCTCCTGTCGGTGTACAAAAGTAGGGGCACTCCTTTGTACCCCATTACTTGTGCACGGGTAGTCGGAGCCACGCGCCGCGGCCACACTAAGCAGGGCAGAGAAGGGGAGCCGCAGAGAAGCCGAAGCCCAAGACAACACCAAGGCCTAGAACACAAAGGACAGAAGGGCGAAGCAGGCTCCCCCGGCAAGACCCTTGCCGGGGCGGCACGCCCGACGCCCGCAGAGTGATCCACCCTTGAGCCCACGGGTTCCAACACAACCAACTACATTGGAACTATGGCTCGGGAGGCAGCTCCATGGTGGAATGCAGATCTTTGTCAAGACCATATATATGTAAGATCAGATGAGAACCAGAAGACGGCGACCCTCGGCGGGATCCTTGCCGAGGAGATCCACAAGACCCCCGCCAAGCGCCTTGCCGGGGACGACTACAACACAACGGCAAGACCCTTGTCGGGACCCCGGCAAGGCCCTTGCCGAGGGCGCCAGAGGGGCCACAGCCAGGCCCGTGCCAGCCAAGTTTCCACCACCATTAGCATGCAGCCGCCAGCCCGACCAGCTAGGCAGGCACCTGCGTGGCAACATCCGGCTCCTAGGCCAACTCGGCAAGCGCCTGCGTGGCGGCATGCAGATCTTCGTGAAGACCCTACCACCGCACCACCTCAGCTGCCTGCCTGCCTACATGGCGCCATATGCATCGCTGGCCAGGGCGCGTGTCGAAGCGAGGAGGAGCGGCAACGGACGGGATGGGCCTCATTCCCATCCCCAATAAAGCTAAGGGACACCTAAGCGATGCATTAAATGCGTCTTGTCCTGTAATACAGGCGATAAGCTCGCAGTACTATAGGCCTTTCCACCTCCTGTGTGCCACTATGGCACCCCCTTTCGACTATAAAAGGTGGCCCATGGCATACTGGAGGGGGATTCGGTTCTTTTGAACGGCATAGCCACCATAGCTAGTTTGAGAGCTCAAGAACACTCAATACATCCACCAAAGCAGGACTAGGGTTTTACGCACCCTCGCGGCCCGAACCTGGGTAAACGATCCTTGTGCTGACTGTTAATCATGCTCTTCTCACAATCCCGCGCCCCAGCAACCGTAGTAGGGATTCTTGTGATCCCATAGGTGTCGTTCGCACCGACACTGTAATGTAGCAGAATTTGGACTAGGCTGAATCACGGGATTGAAGGAAATATGCCCTAGAGGCAATAATAAAGTTATTATTTATTTCCTTATATCATGATAAAAGTTTATTATTCATGCTAGAATTGTATTAACCGAAAACATAATACATGTGTGAATACATAGACAAACAGAGTGTCACTAGTATGCCTCTACTTGACTAGCTCGTTAATCAAAGATGGTTATGTTTCCTAACCATGGACAAAGAGTTGTTATTTGATTAACGGGATCACATCATTAGTTGAATGATCTGATTGACATGACCCATTCCATTAGCTTAGCACCTGATCATTTAGTATGTTGCTATTGCTTTCTTCATGACTTATACATGTTCCTATGACTATGAGATTATGCAACTCCCGTTTGCCAGAGGAACACTTTGTGTGCTACCAAACGTCACAACGTAACTGGGTGATTATAAAGGAGCTCTACAGGTGTCTCCAAAGGTACATGTTGGGTTGGCATATTTCGAGATTAGGATTTGTCACTCCGATTGTCGGAGAGGTATCTCTGGGCCCTCTCGGTAATGCACATCACTTAAGCCTTGCAAGCATTGCAACTAATGAGTTAGTTGCGGGATGATGTATTACGGAACGAGTAAAGAGACTTGCCGGTAACGAGATTGAACTAGGTATGGGATACCAACGATCGAATCTCGGGCAAGTAACATACCAATGACAAAGGGAACAACGTATGTCGTTATGCGGTCTGACCGATAAAAGATCTTCGTAGAATATATAGGAGCCAATATGAGCATCCAGGTTCTGCTATTGGTTATTGACCGGAGACATGTCTCGGTCATGTCTACATTGTTCTCGAACCCGTAGGGTCCGCACGCTTAAGGTTTCGATGACAGTTATATTATGAGTTTATGCGTTTTGATGTACCGAAGGTTGTTCGGTGTCCCGGATGTGATCACGGACATGACGAGGAGTCTCGAAATGGTCGAGACATAAATATTGATATATTGGAAGCCTATGTTTGGATATCGGAAGTGTTCCGGGTGAAATCAGGATTTTTCCGAAGTACCAGGAGGTTACCGGAACCCCTCGGGAGGTATATGGGCCTTAGTGGGCCTTAGTGGAAGAGGGGAGAGGTGGCCATAGATGGGCCGCGCGCCCCTCCCCCCCCTTGGTCTGAATATGACAAGGAGAGGGGGCTGGCCCCCCTTCCTCCTCTCTCTCCTCTTCCCCCCCCCCCCCCTCCGCGAATCCTATTCCAACTAGGAAAGGGGGGGAGTCCTACTCCCGGAGGGAGTAGGACTCCTCCTGGCGCGCCCTATGATGGCCGGCCGGCCCCCCTCCCTTGAACCTTTATATACGGAGGCAGGGGCACCCCCTAGAGACACAAGTTGATCCACGTGATCATATTCTTAGCCGTGTGCGGTGCCCCCTTCCACCATAGTCCTCGATAATATTGTAGCGGTGCTTAGGCGAAGCCCTACAACAGTAGTACATCAAGATCGTCACCACGCCGTCGTGCTGACAGAACTCTTCCCCGACACTTTGCTGGATCGGAGTTCGGGGATCGTCATCGAGCTGAACGTGTGCTAGAACTCGGAGGTGCCGTAGTTTCGTTGCTTGATCGGTCGGGCCGTGAAGACGTATGACTACATCAACCAAGTTAACGCTTCCATTGTCGATCTACAAGGGTACGTAGATCACACTCTCCCTTCTCGTTGCTATGCATCACCATGATCTTGCGTGTGCGTAGGAAATTTGTTGAAATTACTACGTTCCCCAACAGTGGCATCCGAGCCTAGGTTTTATATGTTGATGTTATATGAACGAGTAGAACACAAGTGATTTGTGGGTGATATAAGTCATACTGCTTACCAGCATGTCATACTTTGATTCGGCGGTATTGTTGGACGAAGCGGCCCGGACCGACGTTACGCGTACGCTTGCGAGACCGGTTCTCCCGACGTGCTTTGCACATAGGTGGCTTGCGGGTGACAGTTTCTCCAACTTTAGTTGAACCGAGTGTGGCTACGCCCGGTCCTTGTGAAGGTTAAAACAGCACCAACTTGACAAACTATCGTTGTGGTTTTGATGCGTAGGTAAGATTGGTTTTTGCTTAAGCCCGTAGCAGCCACATAAAACATGCAACAACAAAGTAGAGGACGTCTAACTTGTTTTTGCATGGCATGTTGTGATGTGATATGGTCAAGACATGATGCTAAATTTTATTGTATGAGATGATCATGTTTTGTAACCGAGTTATCAGCAACTGGCAGGAGCCATATGGTTGTCGCTTTATTGTATGCAATGCAATCGCGTTGTAATGCTTTACTTTATCACTAAGCGGTAGCGATAGTTGTGGAAGCATAAGATTGGCGAGACGACAACGATGCTACGATGGAGATCAAGGTGTCGCGCCGGTGACGATGGTGATCATGACGGTGCTTCGGAGATGGAGATCACAAGCACAAGATGATGATGGCCATATCATATCACTTATATTGATTGCATGTGATGTTTATCTTTTATGCATCTTATCCTGCTTTGATTGACGGTAGCATTATAAGATGATCTCTCACTAAATTATCAAGAAGTGTTTTCCCTGAGTATGCACTGTTGCGAAAGTTCTTCGTGCTGAGACACCACGTGATTATCGGGTGTGATAGGCTCTATGTTCAAATACAACGGGTGCAAAACAGTTGCACATGCGGAATACTTAGGTTATACTTGACGAGCCAAGCATATACAGATATGGCCTCGGAACACGGAGACCGAAAGGTCGAGCGTGAGTCATATAGTAGATATGATCAACATAGTGATGTTCACCAATGAAACTACTCCATCTCACGTGATGATCGGACATGGTTTAGTTGATTTGGATCACGTAATCACTTAGAGGATTAGAGGGATGTCTATCTAAGTGGGAGTTCTTTAAGTAATATGATTAATTGAACCTAAATTTATCATGAACTTAGTACCTGATAGTATCTTGCTTGTTTATGTATCATTGTAGATAAATGGCCCGTGCTGTTGTTCCGTTGAATTTTAATGCGTTCCTTGAGAAAGCAAAGTGAAAGATGATGGTAGCAATTACACGGACTGGGTCCGTAACTTGAGGATTATCCTCATTGCTGCACAGAAGAATTACGTCCTGGAAGCACCGCTGGGTGCCAGGCCTGCTGCTGGAGCAACACTAGATGTTGTGAACGTCTGGCAGAGCAAAGCTGATGACTACTCGATAGTTCAGTGTGCCATGCTTTACGTCTTAGAACCGGGACTTCAACGACGTTTTCAACGTCATGGAGCATATGAGATGTTCCAGGAGTTGAAGTTAATATTTCAAGCAAATGCCCGGATTGAGAGATATGAAGTCTCCAATAAATTCTATAGCTGCAAGATGGAGGAGAACAGTTCTGTCAGTGAGCATATACTCAAAATGTCTGGGTATAATAATCACTTGATTCAAATGGGAGTTAATCTTCCAGATGATTGCGTCATTGACAGAATTCTCCAATCACTGCCACCAAGCTACAAGAGCTTCACGATGAACTATAATATGCAAGGGATGAATAAGACTATTCCTGAGCTCTTCGCAATGCTGAAAGCTGCAGAGGTAGAAATCAAAAAGGAGCATCAAGTGTTGATGGTCAACAAGACCACTAGTTTCAAGAAAAAGGGCAAAGGGAAGAAGAAGGGGAACTTCAAGAAGAACAGCAAGCAAGTTGCTGCTCAAGAGAAGAAACCCAAGTCTGGACCTAAGCCAGAAACTGAGTGCTTCTACTGCAAGCAGACTGGTCACTGGAAGCGGAACTGCCCCAATTATTTGGCGGATAAGAAGGATGGCAAGGTGAACAAAGGTATATGTGATATACATGTTATTGATGTGTACCTTACTAATGCTCGCAGTAGCACCTGGGTATTTGATACTGGTTCTGTTGCTAATATTTGCAACTCGAAACAGGGACTACGGATTAAGCGAAGATTGGCTAAGGACGAGGTGACGATGCGCGTGGGAAACGGTTCCAAAGTCGATGTGATCGCAGTCGGCGCGCTACCTCTACATCTACCTTCGGGATTAATATTAGACCTAAATAATTGTTATTTGGTGCCAGCGTTAAGCATGAACATTATATCTGGATCTTGTTTGATGCGAGACAGTTATTCATTTAAATCAGAGAATAATGGTTGTTCTATTTATATGAGTAATATCTTTTATGGTCATGCACCCTTGAAGAATGGTCTATTCTTATTGAATCTCGATAGTAGTGACACACATATTCATAATGTTGAAGCCAAAAGATGCAGAGTTGATAAAGATAGTGCAACTTATTTGTGGCACTGCCGTTTAGGTCATATCGGTGTAAAGCGCATGAAGAAACTCCATACTGATGGACTTTTTGAACCACTTGATTATGAATCACTTGGTACTTGCGAACCGTGCCTCATGGGCAATATGACTAAAATGCCGTTCTCCGGTACTATGGAGAGAGCAACAGATTTGTTGGAAATCATACATACTGATGTATGTGGTCCGATGAATATTGAGGCTCGTGGCGGATATCGTTATTTTCTCACCTTCACAGATGACTTAAGCAGATATGGATATATCTACTTAATGAGACATAAGTCTGAAACGTTTGAGAAGTTCATAGAATTTCAGAGTGAAGTTGAAAATCATCGTAACAAGAAAATACAGTTTCTACGATCTGATCGTGGAGGAGAATATTTGAGTTACGAGTTTGGTGTACATTTGAAACAATGCGGAATAGTTTCGCAACTCATGCCACCCGAAACACCACAGCGTAATGGTGTGTCCGAACGTCGTAATCGTACTTTACTAGATATGGTGCGATCTATGATGTCTCTTACTAATTTACCGCTATCATTTTGGGGTTATGCTTTGGAGACGGCCGCATTCACGTTAAATAGGGCACCATCAAAATCCGTTGAGACGCCGCCTTATGAACTATGGTTTGGCAAGAAACCAAAGTTGTCATTTCTGAAAGTTTGGGGCTGCGATGCTTATGTGAAAAAGCTTGAACCTGATAAGCTCGAACCCAAATCGGAGAAATGTGTCTTCATAGGATATCCAAAGGAGACTATTGGATACACCTTCTATCACAGATCCGAAGGCAAGACTTTTGTTGCTAAGATCGGAAACTTTCTGGAGAAGGAGTTTCTCTCGAAAGAAGTGAGTGGGAGGAAAGTAGAACTTGACGAGGTAACTGTACCTACTCCCTTATTGGAAAGTAGTGCATCACAGAAAACTGTTTCTGTGACACCTACACCAATTAGTGAGGAAGCTAATGATAATGATCATGAAACTTCAGAACAAGATACTACTGAACCTCGTAGATCAACCAGAGTGAGATCCACGCCAGAGTGGTACGGTAATCCAGTTCTGGAAATCATGCTACTAGATCATGATGAACCTACGAACTATGAAGAAGCGATGGTAAGCCCAGATTCCACAAAATGGCTTGAAACCATGAAATCTGAGATGGGATCCATGTATGAGAACAAAGTATGGACTTTGGTTGACTTTCCCAATGATCGGCAAGAAATTGAGAATAAATGGATCTTCAAGAAGAAGACTGACGCCGACGGTAATATTACTGTCTACAAAGCTCGACTTGTCGCAAAAGGGTTTCGGCAAGTTCAAGGGATTGACTACGATGAGACCTTCTCACCCGTAGCGATGCTTAATTCTGTCCGAATCATGTTAGCAATTGCCGCATTTTATGATTATGAAAATTGGCAGATGGATGTCAAAACTGCATTCCTAAATGGATTTCTGGAAGAAGAGTTGTATATGATGCAACCGGAAGGTTTTGTCGATCCAAAGGGAGCTAACAAAGTGTGCAAGCTCCAGCGATCCATTTATGGACTGGTGCAAGCCTCTCGGAGTTGGAATAAACGCTTTGATAGTGTGATCAAAGCATTTGGTTTTATACAGACTTTTGGAGAAGCCTGTATTTACAAGAAAGTGAGTGGGAGCTCTGTAGCATTTCTGATATTATTTGTGGATGACATATTACTGATTGGAAATGATATAGAATTTCTGGATAGCATAAAGGGATACTTGAATAAGAGTTTTTCAATGAAAGACCTCGGTGAAGCTGCTTATATATTAGGCATAAAGATCTATAGAGATAGATCAAGACGTTTAATTGGACTTTCACAAAGCACATACCTTGACAAGATTTTGAAGAAGTTCAAAATGGATCAAGCAAAGAAAGGGTTCTTGCCTGTGTTACAAGGTGTGAAGTTGAGTCAGACTCAATGCCCGACCACTGCAGAAGATAGAGAGAAAATTAAAGATGTTCCCTATGCTTCAGCCATAGGCTCTATCATGTATGCAATGCTGTGTACCAGACCTGATGTGTGCCTTGCTATAAGTCTAGCAGGGAGGTACCAAAGTAATCCAGGAGTGGATCACTGGACAGTGGTCAAGAACATCCTGCAGTACCTGAAAAGGACTAAGGTTATGTTTCTCGTATATGGAGGTGACAAAGAGCTCATCGTAAACGGTTACGTTGATGCAAGCTTCGACACTGATCCGGACGATTCTAAATCACAAACCGGATACGTGTTTACATTAAACGGTGGAACTGTCAGTTGGTGCAGTTCTAAACAGAGCGTCGTGGCGGGATCTACGTGTGAAGCGGAATACATAGCTGCTTCGGAAGCAGCGAATGAAGGAGTCTGGATGAAGGAGTTCATATCCGATCTAGGTGTCATACCTAGTGCATCGGGTCCAATGAAAATCTTTTGTGACAATACTGGTGCAATTGCCTTGGCGAAGGAATCCAGATTTCACAAGAGAACCAAGAACATCAAGAGACGCTTCAATTCCATCCGGGATCTAGTCCATGTGGGAGACATAGAGATTTGCAAGATACATACGGATCTGAATGTTGCAGACCCGTTAACTAAGCCTCTTCCATGAGCAAAACATGATCAGCACCAAGGCTCCATGGGTGTTAGAATCATTACTGTGTAATCTAGATTATTGACTCTAGTGCAAGTGGGATACTGAAAGAAATATGCCCTAGAGGCAATAATAAAGTTATTATTTATTTCCTTATATCATGATAAAAGTTTATTATTCATGCTAGAATTGTATTAACCGGAAACATAATACATGTGTGAATACATAGACAAACAGAGTGTCACTAGTATGCCTCTACTTGACTAGCTCGTTAATCAAAGATGGTTATGTTTCCTAACCATGGACAAAGAGTTGTTATTTGATTAACGGGATCACATCATTAGTTGAATGATCTGATTGACATGACCCATTCCATTAGCTTAGCAACCGATCGTTTAGTATGTTGCTATTGCTTTCTTCATGACTTATACATGTTCCTATGACTATGAGATTATGCAACTCCCGTTTGCCAGAGGAACACTTTGTGTGCTACCAAACGTCACAACGTAACTGGGTGATTATAAAGGAGCTCTACAGGTGTCTCCAAAGGTACATGTTGGGTTGGCGTATTTCGAGATTAGGATTTGTCACTCTGATTGTCGGAGAGGTATCTCTGGGCCCTCTCGGTAATGCACATCACTTAAGCCTTGCAAGCATTGCAACTAATGAGTTAGTTGCGGGATGATGTATTACGGAACGAGTAAAGAGACTTGCCGGTAACGAGATTGAACTAGGTATGGGATACCGATGATCGAATCTCGGGCAAGTAACATACCGATGACAAAGGGAACAACGTATGTTGTTATGCGGTCTGACCGATAAAAGATCTTCGTAGGATATGTAGGAGCCAATATGAGCATCCAGGTTCCGCTATTGGTTATTGACCGGAGACGTGTCTCGATCATGTCTACATTGTTCTCGAACCCGTAGGGTCCGCACGCTTAAGGTTTCGATGACAGTTATATTATGAGTTTATGCATTTTGATGTACCGAAGGTTGTTCGGAGTCCCGGATGTGATCACGGACATGACGAGGAGTCTCGAAATGGTCGATACATAAAGATTGATATATTGGAAGCCTATGTTTGGATATTAGAAGTGTTCCGGGTGAAATCGGGATTTTTCCGGAGTACCGGGAGGTTACCGGAACCCCTCGGGAGGTATATGGGCCTTAGTGGACCTTAGTGGAAGAGAGGAGAGGTGGCCATAGATGGGCCGCGCGCCCCTCCCCCCTTGGTCCGAATAGGACAAGGAGAGGGGGCCGGACCCCTTCCTCCTCTCTCTCCTCTTTTCCCCCCCTCCGTGAATCCTATTCCAACTAGGAAAGGGGGGAGTCCTACTCCTGGAGGGAGTAGGACTCCTCCTGGCGCGCCCTATGATGGTCGGCTGGCCCCCCTCCCTTGAAACTTTATATACGGAGGCAGGGGCACCCCCTAGAGACACAAGTTGATCCATGTGATCATATTCTTAGCCGTGTGCGGTGCCCCCTTCCACCATAGTCCTCGATAATATTTTAGCGGTGCTTAGGCGAAGCCCTGCAACAGTAGTACATCAAGATCTTCACCACGCCGTCGTGCTGACGGAACTCTTCCCCGACACTTTGCTGGATCGGAGTCCGGGGATCGTCATCGAGCTGAACGTGTGCTAGAACTCGGAGGTGCCGTAGTTTCGTTGCTTGATCGGTCGGGCCGTGAAGACGTACGACTACATCAACCAAGTTAACGCTTCCGTTGTCGATCTACAAGGGTACGTAGATCACACTCTCCCTTCTCGTTGCTATGCATCACCATGATCTTGCGTGTGCGTAGGAAATTTTTTGAAATTACTACGTTCCCCAACAGGGATCCGCAACAATATTTGAATGATGAACCAACGTATGAGAAGATGAAGCTTCATTAGAATTCTAGTTCAAAAAATCCATCTTATCAATTGGAGCAATATGAAATTTGCTAAGCACATGAGCGGACATGGATCTCGAGGCAGCGATTAGAGTTGTTGAGCGTAAATGTGTCTTGATCGCAACAGGAGACCTAGAGGAAATGTCCAATATTTCTTGATCTGCATGCTAGAAAGAGGTAGAGGCAGGAGCTCTAGCATACCGGCCATTAAAGAGATGGAAGTGACAAACAAAATCCGGCCAAACTCGATCTTTTAAACCATAGATGAAATGTCCAACCTTATTGCTAGCAACAGAAAATCGGAATGAACGATCCTTGATTTTAGCAACGTTGAAACCAGAACTTAAACCCCCAAGGCAGCATTGCAAAGCAATACCAACAGATTCCACCGAGAGAGGAAAGGAGGCTGAAGAGAACGTGACCACCAGAAAGAATTCCTTGGAATCTCGAGAAGCAGAAAAATGAACCGTCGATCCAAACCTGTGCCTCACATGATCTGCAAGGGCAAGGCCCGGAGCAAAGTCCCAATGCAGAAGACCATCCATGATTCCTAGAACTAGAGGTCGCCATTGTTGGTGGTGGTGAGGTGGAAGGGGGAGAGGAGAGCCATCCCTCGGCGTATAGCGGGAGATTCTTGTTCAATCTCGTTACTGGCAAGTCTCTTTACTCATTCCGTAATGCATGATCCGTGGATAACTCCTTAGTCACATTGAGCTCATTATGATGATGCATTGCCGAGTGGGCCCAGAGATACCTCTCCATCATACGGAGTGACAAATCCCAGTCTCGATTCGTGCCAACCCAACAAACACTTTCGGAGATACCTGTAGTGCACCTTTATAGTCACCCAGTTACGTCGTGACGTTTGATACACCCAAAGCATTCCTACGGTATCCGGGAGTTGCACAATCTCATGGTCTAAGGAAATGATACTTGACATTAGAAAAGCTCTAGCGAACGAACTACACGATCTTGTGCTATGCTTAGGATTGGGTCTTGTCCATCACATCATTCTCCTAATGATGTGATCCCATTATCAATGACATCCAATGTCCATGGTCAGGAAACCATAACCATCTATTGATCAATGAGCTAGTCAACTAGAGGCTTACTAGGGACATGTTGTGGTCTACGTATTCACACATGTATTACGGTCTCCAGTTAATACAATTATAGCATGAACAATAGAAAATTATCATGAACAAGGAAATATAATAATAACCATTTTATTATTGCCTCTAGGGCATATTTCCAACAGATAGCACACTAAGTGTTCCTCCGGTATTCGGGAGTTGCATAATCTCATAGTCATATGAACATGTATAAGTCATGAAGAAAGCAATAGCAATAAACAAAACGATCATAGTGCTAAGTTAACGGATGGGTCTTGTCCATCACATCATTCTCTAATGATGTGATCCCGTTCATCAAATGACAACTCATGTCTATGGCTAGGAAACTTAACCATCTTTTATTAACGAGCTAGTCAAGTAGAGGCACACTAGGGACACTTTGTTTTGTCTATGTATTCACACATGTACTAAGTTTCCGGTTAATACAATTCTAGCATGAATAATAAACATTTATCATGAAATAAGGAAATAAATAATAACTTTACTATTGCCTCTAGGGCATATTTCCTTCAACACAAAATATATTGACAACTTTGTCCTCTTCATCATATTTTACCTGATAGAAGAAGCCTGGATCGTTTTTTGTATATCCTTGAAGTGCGCAATTGTCTCAATCATGTCACCCTCCTTTGTGTCATCTCTACAGAAACTTGTACACAGATTTGTTATTGCCTTTGGTCCGAATGACACCATCATCTCACATCCATAGAACTATGCCATTGCATGCATCATATGTCCTGCATAATACAAAGAGAAACAAATATCTTTTTTTAGTCGCACGAATGCACATATCCAGCTGCACAGCAATATGACATGTGTTGGCACAAAGGATAGTTGCAGGAAATGGACAACCAGCTGCACCTTTAAAAACACTTGCACTTTGTACACAGAACATTATGTAGTTGCACAATGAATGTAATCTAGTTGCACAACAAAGCAGCAAAGTGATATAGAAAACTGGATGGGAACTTGGACACTAGTTGCACACTTAAGGCATTTTAGTTGCACACTAGTACCATAACAGTTGCACACTGTACTGCCTAGAGGGAAACTTTATTATGTAAGGGATATAGAAACACACCTGTAGTCAAGTTGCAGTTATACAAGATGCACAAAAACTCCTTTTCATCAGGAGAGATGCCTTGGTGGGATCTCATGTATTTGGACAATAAAGGTTTGTTCACCAGCGGATGATTGTGGTCACGAACAAAGTGTGTCACCTGCCATCGCCCATCTATCAGCTTCACCAATATTTTTGCCTTGCATTGAGTCTGCTTTATTGTCTCGCGTTTACGGTTCTTATTTTTCTTACTAGTATCAGCCTCCTCTTAAGCAAATATTGGAGGTTCATCTTCCATCTCCTCATCATTGTCAATAGGTTTTGGATCTGGTGTGGGGTCCAGGACAGGAGGAGCCTCAGCTCCTCCATCTCCAGCTTTGGGCTTCTTGAACTTGTTGCAGCAAAACTGCTGTTTTACCAATATATTGGTGTGGGGTGTTCACCTAGAGGTGTTCATTTTGACAGAGAAACCCATCCGTAGGGCGTAGCTGTTGTAGTGATCCTTAGCAATTTGAAGGCTGTCAAACCTCATGCCAACATAGGGTTCCATCGGCTGAGAGCAGCCTCATCTTCTCCTTCTTCTCCTTGCACAACACCGTCAGCAGCACCAGCTCCGAGCTCAGTCCTGGTTGGACCAGGAACATTTACCGCGATGCCCGTGTCATCAAGAGTATGGCTCTCTGACTACAAAGACACCACTACAGGGGCACCACGGGTTGATGACTGTCCTGCCACATTGTCATGGCCCATAGGGTTAGGCCCACGACTTGTCTGCGTGTAGTAAATAGATCACCCATTTTCTGTCCAATTTCCTTGTGGTATGCTGGGTTGCTGCTGATCCATATCATGAGGAAGCTCATTGAGATCAGGAGGCAACTCATTGAGATCAAGCATCTTTTTTTCCTTTTTTTGGCTGCTGCCACACATCCCCTGCACATAAAAAAGAAGGAAGTGATGTCATAAGTTTAATCAAGAAAGAGTGTTTTCAAACAACCTAAAAGCTTAGTAAATAGCCAGTTGCACACCATTATGACAATCTTAGTTCCAAAAGCAACATGTCTATAGCAAAATCTTTATTATAACAGGTATGGTTTTTTTTGCACAGATTTGTTATCTTAGTTGCACAGTTTGCAGTAAATAGCTGGCAAGAACATGACTTTTTTTACTACAGAGTTTTTTTGACTTTTTCCTCTGTTTGTTGCAATGACCCGCGGGTTTTCTGTTTGGCAAGGAGCTGATTAAGATTTTTCTGCACATAATTTGGACATAATTTGATGCCACAATTGAGACGGGGAAATCCACGTGAAACAAGAAAGAAGAATTGGATGACAGATTATAGATATATGTTCTTTATCGCCGTTTTTGTTTTTTACTTCTAGTATATTGAACATATTTTTTACACTATAGCTTTGCAATAGGTGTGGGACCAGAATATATGTGTGGGACAAGAATATATGCGCGACTATTTTAATATGGTTTGTGGTTTCATTAGCTATGTACAAAAGTTTCTTGTGTTTTCGCTGTCGTACTACAGATTTTTGGTTTTGGCTAGAATAGATGTCTCATTGGCCAAGATGCATATTTTCAGTTGGCCAGCATGCATGTTCAGTTGGACCGTCAATGTGTTCAGTTGGCTAGAATAGATGTTTCAGTTGGCCAGGATGCATATTCAGTTGGCCAGCATGCATGTTCAGTTGGCCGGGATACATGTTTTTATTGCACATATACTTCAGGTTTTCTATAGTGTTCACTCAGAATACATGTTCAGTTTGCCTAGCATGCATGCTAAGTTGCCAGAATACAGGTTCAGTTGGCTGGGATGTATGTTCAGTTGCACACTTATGCATTTTCCGTTGGCTACAATGCATGTTTAGGTTTTGGCTACAATGCATGTTGAGTTGGCTAGAATCATGTTTCAGTTGGCCACAGAACTTGTATTAGTTGTCTTGTTTAACACATCTAGGTGGGGGAGACTTGGTTGGCATGCATGTTAGAAAAATGTTCAGTAAAGTTGGTCTCAAACCATGTTTAGTGTGCAACTAGGAAGCTATGTAACTAAACCTAAATGACTTGTGTTTAGTTGCACAAACCAGGAAATAGTAGGCTTCTATCCATTGTTAGTTGCACAATAATTCATGGTACTTGTTTTCAGTTGCAGATATGACACTCATGGGAGGGGGGAGGGTGGGGTTATATGCCAGATCCACCTCTTTTTTGAAGCAGCTTCTCCATGGATTTCTGCTAGATCCATGGAGAAGGGGGCTCACATATGCAGTAGAAGAAAGGGGGAAGTGAAGAGGGGCAGAGGGAAATTACCTGCCCTGATGTTACCACCCTGCCCTTAGATCTTTATTGAAACAACTTCTTCTTCTACTTTGGGGCTGCCATGGCGGCTGTGTAGGAGGATGAAGAAGGGTCTTGGATCCCCTTCTTTCGTGGAGAAGAAGGCACCATGGTGGCGTGGGGGCGAGCGGGCGTGGGAGGGGCTGCATAGGTGCAGCTGGCCACATGGGACGTGGGGAGACTTTTCCCTCCTTCTGTTTGGGCCTATCGGGACTGGCCGCTTGATCGTGTGGGTTCGGTGGTCGCTTTCCTTTTCTGGAGCGCGGGACCGCGGGGTGCGGGGACTTACCTTTTCAGGCCGGCCGCTCGATCACACTAGTGGGCAGCCGGCCACCCACTAGACGTGTCCTTACTTCTGTACGTATGAGCAAGCCCATGTCAATAAAACAAGTACTCCCTCCGTCCCAAAATTTAATTGGTACTCTGTCCTGTGAACGAGTCTACAAGATAAGATTTTTTAACTCTGATTGCTACAGACACGTGAGGAAGTTACAGGAAGCTAATTCAGGATTCAAGGGAAGGAAAAGTTACTACTGACATGTGGATCCCAAGAAAAAATGGGTCCAGAAACCCCCACGACCCGGAAGCAGTTTAAGTCACGGGTTCAGTCTCCGCGGACGGGTGGCTCTGGCCTCCGCCGGGTCACCATCGCCGCTGCACCAGACCGTCGCCGTCGTGAAGCTACATCTGCCACTATTTCACTCCGTCATCGCTAAGTCGCCAGTGCATCGCTCCGCCGTCGGGTGTCGAGCCGCCCTCGCGCTGACCCGCCGTCTGAAGCCTGCGGTGCTGCTTCTAAGCCGCCTGCATCATCCATGCCTCCGCTAGTTCCAAGTCGTTGCAGCCTCCGCCTTGTCCCTGCTGCGGGCAGCTACCGTCGTCGTGGTGCACCCTGTCATGGCCTGCCCTAAGCAGCCATCAGAGAGCCGCCCCGCGCCTTTGGGTCTTCCCGCGTTGAGCTACCACGGAGAAGCCGCCCCGCAAATTCCAGATCACCAAGATCCAAGCCGCTCGTTCCCCTCAACTGCCCTGCGCGACCCGCCTCTTCGTTTGGCCCTGAGTCGCTGCCCCGTCTTGCGCCCGAATCCGAGCCGCCCTCGCCGGTGTCCCTCAAAACTTCAGGCGCACCGAGGCACTACCGAGCCGCCTCTGGTTGATACACCATTTTCTGCTACACACGCGGCCTTTAGAGCCGCCGCCCCGCGGCTGTCCTTGCTAAGCCGCCGCGTTGCTCCCTTGAGCTGCCACTCCACCTCCGCTGCAGGTGAGCCGCCCCCTGCTCCGTTGACTCGTCGTGACTCGCCGCTGGCCATGAGACGCCCTACCTCTGTCACGGGGTTGCGACCCTGCTGTCCCGCCGCTGTTGAGCCGCTGTGCCCACGGACTTGCTTCAACCGTCACTAGAGTTGTTTCCTTCTTATATCTCGGGTGTGAGCTCGAGTAGCTATCGTGGGGAGTTCAGAGTCAGGGGGGTCTTCGACAAAAGATATATGACAAAATTTTGACACGCCCAGCTCTCCAATGCTATCGGATGTGAAAGTTGCACTTGCTTGGCGAATTGCGGCAAAGAAATTCCACTGATTTGACCAGGTCTAAAGTAGCACTTGATGCTGCCCAGATGGCATCACTTGGTCGAATTGCTATTGGTAATAATGTGTCAGTACAACTATTACATCCACCAGAGATACTATACGAATATGGACGCCGAAAGAGAACTGTTAGAAGGGAGAGAGAGATTTGGTGGAATAGTTCGTTGTATTGCTTGAGCCTCGTGGGCATATAAATAGGAGTACAAAGACCAACTTGGAATACAAGACAAGGCAGGACCAAATCCTAGTCTATCCTATACTTCCTAATAATCCTTATACTCAACATCCCCCCGCAGTCACAACGGTAGCGACGCAGACGCTGAGACTGGAGAAGAATCTGAAGGCAAGCCGACGGATACCCCCCCACAGTCGCAACGGTCGATGCATCACGGAAGTCATGGCTGGAGTGGAAGCCTATAAGGTTGCTCAAGCAAGGCGGTAGCCTTTGTGCCGTTTGTCGAGGTAGCCGAGAGTGTAGGGTGATGGAGCCGTGGTCGAGGTAGCCGTGCGAAGAATGTCGTGGTGGATGTCGAGTCGGCGTGGCCGGTGTCGAGGAAGTCGCCATGGAGCCGCGGGCGCAAGGGGGCGCCGAGTTAGCATGGGCGTAGTGGTGTCGAAGTAGTAGTGCGCCGGGGAGAAGACGGTGTTGACGAGGCGTCGCGCCGGGGTTGCCAAACCCGGGGACACGTCGTAGACGAAGGCACGCGTCGGTGTTGCCAGCACCGGGCATGCGTAGACGATTGAAGACGAAGTTGACAAAGCGCCGACCAGGTTTCCCGGCCCGGGGACACGTCATGGACGAAGGCACGCATCGGTGTTGCCAGCACCGGGCATGCGTAGACGAGGGACCTGCACGAGCTGTACGCCATGTCAGAGAAGTCGGAGGGGCCAGCAGAGAAGAACTCGATGACGATTGCGGCGTCCATCAGCGCAGGGCCGATGTCACCAACGATGGTCGGAGTAGACGAAGTGGTCGGGGTAGATGACGGCGACGCTGGCGACAGGCTGGTGCTTGGACGAAGACGAAGGAGGTGGACGGGCGGCGGCGGCGGATACAAAGGTAGCATCAGCGGCGGCCAAAGAAGTGCGGCGGCAGCGGCCTGATGGTGGCGGCGGCTAGGTTAGGAGTGCGGTGGTACTCGAAGTAGGCGAAGAACCCTGACATCATGACGAAGACCGGCGTGGACGGTGGCGTTCCCGCGCCAAGGGAGACGGCGCGGCACATACCACGGGAAGTCGACGCGCGGTGACGGCGGAGTAGACCGCGAGCCACGGTGCTACGGCCCAAAGGGGCGACGCAGCGGCGGCAGGCGGGTCGGGGCGACGGCGGGGACCGCGGGCCGCGACGCTTCGGCCTGAAGGGGCGACGCAACGGCGGTTCGCAAGTCGGTGCAGCCGCGGGGATGGCCTCGTGGCGGCGGCTCTGCGGCCCGACGGGGCGACGCAGCGGCAGCCCGATGCTCGATCGGTGGAGAGGCGCGCGGTACTTGGGACGATCTTCACAGGACCTGCGGAGGCGCACGTAACCGACGGGCCAGGTCAGTCGCACGGCGTAGATGAGGCGCATCGTGGCGGCGAGCGGGTGATCAAGCCGATCGCGCGCGATGTCAGGGACGCCGCTCGATGGAGGCATGGTGGCGGCGGAGTCCGAGATGAAGCCAGCAATGACGGACGGCGTGGGACGTCGTGCGGACAAGCTTGTCAACACCGGCACCCAGGCTGCCAAAGCAACTCCGGCGCCCGGGCAGCGAGGCCGACAAGCCTGACGCAGCCGTCCCGACATAGCTGAGGACGAGGCCGGCGAGGTAGACCGTCGGGCCGCCGTGCAGACGCGGCAGAGGCGGGTGAAGTGGATCGATGGGCGGGCCGGCGTGCGAGCGACGGCTATGATTGGTCGTCGCATGGCGCGAGGCCGCCGGGTCGGGGCGACTCAGGTGTCCCGATCGGAGTAGGGCGGTGACGGTCGGCGCAGGGCGAAACCGACACGCGAACGGCGGCTGGCCCTGACGAGCGGCCTCCGCGCGCGTGACCGCCGGGTCAGAGGAGAGGTCGGTCGATCGCACCGGGGTTGGAGTAGAGGCGCACGGGGTTGACAGCGGCGGCGGGCAACGCAAACCGATCAAGATTAGATCGGAGAACCAAAAAGAAAAACGCCGATCAAAACGACCATCGAGAGAGCGAAAAAAACCCGGAGCAAGGGCTCGGGAAAAAGACTCTAGGGCAGCCGGCCAACACGGACGGCTGACGAATCCTAGGTACGGGCGGCGCGGCCCCCGGCGGCTGTCATGGAAGCCGACCGCCCCGGGGCGGCGCGCGGGTGCGGAAGCAGCGGCGGCTAGGGTTTGGATCATGATTAGACTGATACCATGTTAGAAGGGAGAGAGAGATTTGACGAAATAGTTCGTTGTATTGCTTGAGCCTCGTAGGCATATAAATAGGAGTACAAAGACCAACTTGAAGTACAAGACAAGGCAAGATCAAATCCTAATCTATCCTATACTTTCTAATAATCATTATGCTCAACAAGAACAAAGGACCAAGGAGTTTGACTGAGTAAAGAATGGAGAATGGTTCGATCTGCGGGTAGAAGCTTGTTTGCTGGGTTTGCAAAGTGGGGACTAACATATATATAATATCATGCAAGCTATCATTTATTAAGATGTAGAGTCATTTTGCCTTGGAATGTATTATGTTATAGTGACATATTATATTACTCCAACCATCTCTCTTCATTAAATACATATCATATAAGCAAACTTTTTTTGAGATGTGTTATGTTATTTGATAAGTTACTCCCACTATGACCAGCCTGCTTTCTTCCCATGTATTTTATCAATACACTTTTTTCCTCTGAGAGCAACTATACTGTCTTTGATATTTTTATCCACAAGACAATTATTCCATGCCCATGGCAGACACGACAAGATTATCTATTGTCCAAATGCATCTGAGCAATTATTTACTTAAAAAATGGCGTTATACCACGGACACAGAACATGCGACAGCACTGACATTTGTCTGTGCCAAGCTACTTGATGGATATGTACGCAAGTCGCCGCCCCTGCTACATCAACACACGCGACTGACTCGTTGTCTGCGCCCGCGGCCGTCTTGCCCGTGGCCGTGCCGTTTCCAACACTGTGGCCGACTCTCTCCTTCGCGCCGGCTTACAACGCCGCGGCCGACTCTCTCCTCCGCACCGGCTTATAACGCCGCGACCGACTCATCTGTCTGCTCCTGTGGCCGACTCGCCCATGATTAACTTCAGCTTCACCATAGTGATCATCAACTCCTCGGCGGTTAATTTCCGGCCTAACATATCAGGTGAAATCCATCTAGTATACTTTTATATTACATGTTAATTTCTTTAAAAAAGCGATTACTCTGGCTCGCCAATTCTTTACTGAATGACAAGTTGTCTACTGCAAAAAGGACATTTATGTCACTGAGTTGTTGAATGACTCATACCGGAAGTATATAACAAATATTATTCAAGAACCTCGGGTCATTGGAGGGAAATAACCCAGTCTTGGGGGTTATTGCCACACTGGTGCAAATTTAAAAACCGTCAGAAAATTTCCAGTTTAAAAAAATGCCGAGCAATCAAAAAGTTCCGACTCAAAAGAAAGTTTCCGGGTTATCAGAAAATATTCCGGTTCAAAATCCGGCTCAAGGGAAATCCGTCTATCACAAAGTTTTGAGCTCTCAATATCCGGTTTAACATCCGGTTCAAGAAGAATCCATCTCTCGCAAGTTCGAGTTCTCAGAAAAATTAAAGGTTGCCAAAGAGAACTTGCTGCAGTGCGCAGTTCAAACATGGGTATCATGCCTTATTGGCTTATCACATTATAGATCACTTGGGGACTTTATGCTCAATGAGCAGAGCTATGCTTACCCTCTTGATCAAGCTTACATACCTTATTAGTGGTGCAGGGCGTAGATAGATGCCTTATTAGTGGTGCGGGGCGTAGATAGATGCGTGGTTGGTAGCATTAACCACAAAAAGACTAAGGGTCATTAGATCTTGCTAATAAATGGATCTGATTGTTTGGATCCACCCCCTCTCTCTTTCTTGTATAGGGGTAGTAGATATAAGTTCAAGTGCTATCTATATCTATTTCGAAAAAATGAATTCAAATTTGAATTATAAATTTCATTCGAAATTTGTTCAAATTTTGTGGGAAGTCCAGTGATTGAATGTTGGAACGTTGCAGAGCAGAAAAAAAACAGCTCCAGACAAACCGAACACATTACTTTAGGGTGAATGATGCCCAAGTGCCTGATGTAATCTTATTGTCCTCATCAAGCAAATAGGTTTTCCCAACAGCAGCTACTCTGATCAAACCATTGAGAAAACAAGCCTAACCCCAAAGCCGAATCTTGAACATCTCTAAAATAGTACATGTCATAGTTCAGCAACTTTGTGACTTCTTGTCTGGCGACTCATCGAAGGTGGATCGGGAATGACATGTTCGACTCCGCAATGCCAGTCATCATGATAGAGCGGCGGAATATCGCCGAGCGCCATGTCAGACCGGAACATATCCCCTGAAAGTAAAATAAACACTTTGTTGTTATCTCAATGATGAAATACATTTTCTTTTTTCCTTTCAGTTTGGATTTTACATTGTATACACACTGGCTTGCTCTTTGAAACTTTCTATACCCAAAAATTATCTTCATTTTACTAATGAAAAAATATTCCGTCCGATCGGAAATAAGTGTCATGGGTTTAGTTCAAATTAGCCACTTATATCCGATCGGAGGGAGTATTATTTTCCCACTCATACATATTTTTTCTTCCAAAAATATAACGTCATCAATCTGCAAGTTAATGCAAATGTGAAATGTTCATATTATTTTTGGAACACGGTTGCCCCAAAGGTACTGAAGACAAAATGGACCTTTACACATAGTAGAAATGAGAAAACATATACTTGTTCTGCTCAAATTTGAACAAAGCACGGTCCAAAGGGAAGCCCAGCTGAATCTGAACCTCCAGCGGACCAAGAACATGCTCTACGGCTCTAGTATGTAGGTTGACAATGTTGAATAACTAAGAAAATATTTGTAACAGTCAAAAGGTTACATTAACGGATATTTTTTGAATTTTGTCTCAGTGTCGCTGCCTTCGATGGTGGCTTCGCACCGGCTCTATCAGGCATGTAAACCTCCCTATAAGTATAGATATCAACTAATTTGGATGGAAATAACAAGAGAGATAAATTTGAAAACAGAAAGTTGTTAGATTCAAAAAATTCACTTGGCATTCTTAGAACAGCCAATATGAACCATATTGACCATTTGTGTCAATTTTACCAGAAATTTGTAACATCTATTTTGTCTACTATATCATAGAACAAGTATGCGCTCCTTTTAGAACTTTGACAGTAATATTATCTCAACAAATTAACTCTTGAGTTGTATCTATAGCATTATAATAATCTATAGTAAAGTCTCTACAATATTATTACATATCCATCAGTGAAGTGTTCTTACCCAGTGAAACATGTGGGTCAGATAATTGAGGTACTTCGACATTCACATCAACGGCTGCATCTTTCTTTTGTAGCCGAGCCGTTCGTTACTTCTTTAGGTATTCTGCTTTCTCATTTGATAGCTCAGCATACCAACCTTGACATGTTTGTTTTCTTTGTTCCACTAATTTTTTATCAAGTTGAAGATCAGCAGTCACGGATCTGTAGTTACACAGGCTACAAAAGGACATAACCTCATTAGTCACGATGACAAGTGGTCAATCAATATAGTAGGACCGAAAGGTTATGAACAAACCATTTATACGTCTGTATGTTTTGTCACTCAGATGAGTACATTGCATAGACCTTGACGCAGAAGCAGGCGTGTTTGCTACTTGGTCCGTGGCAACACTTTCCAGAGCTGCAACCTTCTTTTCCTGGGGGCTAAATGATGCTTCTGGAGAAATTCTGCTTTCTTCTCGTCTGACATTTGGGCATACCACACCTGACCAGTGGCATTTTTTTGTTGGAGATGGGAAGCTCCATTCCCCTCAATCGTTGTGTTTGTTAGACCTTTAAACGGGGACGCTCTCTAGCATACAATAGATATCTAGATGGATAATTATTCTCCATCTGCAATATTAAAATTACAAACGATAAATCATGTGGGAACACAGAAAGGCTGCCCAATTTGGTGAAGAAAGCAACTGAAAAAGCACAATGTCTCGAGCCTGCTCTCACTGGTATTCCACCTTCAGAATTTATTTGGCCGAAACCTATATATGTAGCTCCTATGCATGGTTCTGCGAGAATACCTTAAGTTGAATATTGATTTTCATCTACGAAATAGTGTGTTACTGAATATAGTATAACAATTTATTCCCCAAAATTATGTGTTCGATTACATTCGTTTGCTCCCCAGTTTAAACAATAACTTGCTGATGTAAGAAAAAAAAACATGCTGATGTAAGCTTTGTAAGTATATGTCAGTAGTCTTTTTTGTGAACGATGATCAGGAAATATCCATTGCATTGGATAGCTTAGAAGTGAGAGTAAAATAGCACCCATAGGCCATATGTATTCAACATGCACGAAGTTGAACGTACTCTGAACCAGTGACACTGAAAATTCAATTTTGTTTCAGAAATCTGCATGCTGCTGCCGGACAGTACCTGGGCAGCGTATCCCGCCGACGCACGGCAGAGGCGGGGCCGGGCCGCATATCAGCGACGGAGGGAGGCGCAGGTGACGGCTGGGATTGCGGTGCCGGAAGTGGACCACTCTGCTAGTCGGCGATGGGTGAGACGACGACAGCAAAGCAGCCGTTCAAGGAGGGGAGCGCGGCGCCTCTCGTGCCCCTGCTCGATCTGGATGGCATCCATGGTGCACCACGATGTGGGGCAAGCGGCAGGAGACATGGGAGGCGAGGACGACGGGCGTCGAACCTCGAACGGAGTCTTACAGGTGACGGCACACGCGGGGCGGCGATCTCCATAGAGGCGGAGCTGCATAGAGACAGTCGACAGAGAGGGAGCCGGAGGTGAAAAAACATGGAGAAAGGAAAGAAGGAAGGAGAAGGAAAGGGAGAGAAGGAGAAGGCAGGGGAGGAGCGGCGGGCGGCGGGCAGCGGGCAGCGGGCTGGCGAGCTGCATCCTCTTGGACACGCCGCCGCTCCAGGACTTCTCCGTGGCCAACCTGAAGGCCACCACAACGGTCGGTTGTTCACCTGCAACCTGGCGATGGTGGTAGTCTACATTAATTTCTTCTCCTTCGCCCTGGTTGCCGCATCCAGCACCAGAAGATGGGTCGGCACCGCCATCAGATGGGCTCATCGGCGGCGGCAGTCGGCGGGGCAGCAGAGGATGATCGGCTGGGGGCGGCCGAGCGAAGGATCTACGGCGGGCGGCCAAGCGGAGGATCTACAGGGGGCGGCCGAGTGGAGGATCGTCGGGTGGAGTGGGTAGCAGAGGAGGAGGAGAGTAGGTCGTGGTGAGCTGCGGGGTTGGTAGCGTTAACCAGATTAGACTAGTCAAAATGTAAAGTAACATACACTAGTAATATACACATATCCCTAAACTATATTATTATTTTCAGCGCTCATTTGATTGTTGGGGTGGAAAACGCTGAGCAGTAAACCCCCTCAGGGGGATTTCCCTCATCATATAGGATCCCCCTTCCATCATGTGAAAATGCCCCCTTTGCCATTTGGGCATCAATGGAAAGGGAAGAGAACTGAGGGAGAAGAGCAGGAGATAGATGAAATCGAGTAGGGGATTCTCACAAAGTGGAACAGAAGCAACCAACATTATAGCTTTAGGAGGGTGGACGCCAGAGGGAGTCGGATTGGTGAAATACGTTAGCCGTCGCTCGGAGAGATCGAGGAGATCGGGACGTGGAGCAGGTGTTGAGGGCCAAGAAGGTTGCAAGAAAGAAATTGGGGGAGGGGGGGGGAGGGGGGCAAGGAGGAGGACGGATGGCGGAGGAAGAGGAACCGAGTGAGAGAGGGCGAGGCGGCTAAGTCATCGCGTCGTGAGAGAGCCCAGACAAATTCTCCTGGTGTGTGGAGGTCGGGGTGAACGACCCAAGGATTTCGGGAGGATCGGGGCAAGAAAAATCTTTCCACGATGTTACCAAACTGGTCGTCTGAAAAACCGGGGTGAAGATTGCAGGCGGGAGTCTCGCCCAGGGAAAGGACGGGGATCCCGGGGGGATCCCTCGCAACCAAATGAGGCCTCATAGTGGGTAGTACTCCCTCCGGCCCGGTGTATAGGGCTCACTACCAATTTCTTTTTGTTCCAAAACACCTCAAGAATAAGGCCCTCTAGAATTGATTAGTCTACTTTGGGTTTGTTTGGAACTACTCCGCTTCATCAAAATCAGTTTCACTCCACCAAATCTGCTCTGGAGTAGTTTTTTACAGAAGTTGTAGCACTACCAAAGAGAATGTTTGGCTTTCATGTAGCTCTAGCTTCAAGAATGAGAAATGTCGTGGAAATGATCTATTTGATTGGATGAGGGGGGAGAAACGAAGAGGTATCCATTTGCTGATGGCAGTGATGGGTAATTTCCTCTCAACTCTAGCTTCTAGAGTTTTTTGAAGCACCTCCTTAAAAGCTTCATAAAAAACTGGGAGTTGTATCCTGGATTCTAATTTTTTGGAGCGGCATGTCGTGGAGTTACCCTGTTTGGCTTCTGTTTTCTGAAGCGGAGCTGGATGTTACCAAACAAACTCTTAATTGCCCTCGCTCTCCTAAGTGCGGCCCTGTTTGTTTCATAAGTCATAGGACTTTTTTAAATCCCAACTTATAAGTCATAAGTCCCTACCCTGTTTGTTTACAGGGACTTATAAGGCCCGAGTCCCTACCTGTTTGTTTACAGGGACTTATAAGATGATAAAACACTTGTTCACATAACCCTTGTTCATACAAACGAATTACAGAATAGTGACAACCGAAATAACACTTGTTCATAACACTTGTTCATACAAACGATTAACACTTGTTCATAAGAACCAGAATAAGAGAGAGTACATAACAACTGAGATAAAAGAAATTACATAAACAAACAACACTTGTTCATACAAACGATTAACACTTGTTCATAAGAACAAAAATAAGAGAGAGTACATAACAATCGAGATAAAAGAAATTACATAAGCCTTCATTCTCATCGACATCTTCTGAAGATGCAGCAGTTGACGACACACGTTGCTTCCCCGCAGCTTTTCCTCTACTGCCAGCCGACGAGGACCCATGGGCTCGACCTCCACCGCGTCCGGTGACCTGCGACACGGTCCTCCCACGCCCTATCACGCCTTCCTCAACGGCAGCTGCGCCCGGGGCGACGAACGGACGCAGGTGAGAGCCGGCTCGGCCTCCGAAGTTCAAAGACCGTGCTCGGCATCCTCCGCCCTGAGACACGGGCCTCCCACGACCAGGTCCAGTAGGAGGAAGACCATGGCCGGCGGACTGGTCGAAGAGGAGTTGCTGGTACGAGCCCAACTCTGGGAAGTCGTTGACGTTGTGGTTGAGATCCAAGAATCCCATTCCCCTCCCGAGATTTCCCCCAGCGGATGAGCCCTGCAATGCCTGATGATGCGCGTGGAACTGAGACAAGAAGGGGATCCGGTCCTCCACATCGTCGGCCATGGTGGCGGCGCTTCTGGGTACTGGGGGCGGCGGCGATTTTGGGTGCTGGGGGTGGCGGCGGAAGGAGCGAAGGGGGGGGGGGGGCAGGAGCGATGCGGGGCGGGGCAGGAGGGATGCGGGGCGGGGCAGGGGAATCGATGGATAAGTCCCAATAAGCTCCTCCCTGAAAGTCTTTTTTGATAAGTCTCAAATCACCACTTTAAGTCCCTATAAGTCCCTCCTGTTTGATTTAGATGTGACTTATAGAGACTTTTTTAAGTCCCAAAAGCAATAAGTCCCTCGAAACAAACACGGTCTTAACTCCTGGACGCCACATTTCTTTTTTCTTAGGTAGTGTTGGTTTCACACGCATGCATGGGTGAACACGGCTGTGTGGCTGCATGGCGATTAAAAATATATGCGTTCCCTCAGCTCCTTCACGCACATACAGATGTGAACAGGGCTGCATGGCCATTTTAAAAAAAAACTAACCGAGGCAAGCTCGGCTCCTTCACATGCATGCAAATGTAAAAACTAATCCGCATCGTTGCGTTCGTTTGCCTCTTCCATGCGGACACAAATAGAATGGCAAAACCCTTTTTTTTACGAAAAGTACCCAGTGCTACGTTTTATTCATTAAGAGGAACTGGCAGAGCCAGGAAATTACAAAGATTACAGAGACAACGGACAAGAGGATTACAGAAGAAACAACAGAAAAGGAGAGACAAATATTAGCAATCTAAGACTCAATGATACAATCTCCTTGGGAAGGGCCTTCACCTTCCTTCGTCAACCAGCCAACAAGAGGAACAATGCACGAGAAGCGTCACCGTTATTGACGAAAAGCTTCAATCCGCCGAGACCAAACCATGACACCTGAAGGCTACCAGGGCAGCCGAGGGGCAACGCGTGGCCGAGTCCACACCCGGACGAAGAGCCGCACGCCGCCGAGGCTACAACACAGCAACGGTGCCACTGGCGATATCGAAGGGCATCATGGAGCCGAGTCCACAACCGGATAGCTTCGTAGGCACGCATACTCGCCATTAACCTGCCTCGGAAAGGAATCCACGTAAATAAAGGGGACACGCACTACTAGGAAAAGGGCTACTAATGGCGCACCAGTTTTGCCTACTAATGGCGCATCACTGGTGCGCCATTAGTATCACGCCACTAGTATTTTTTACTAATGGCGCACCACTGGTGCGCCATTAGTATAGGCCATGATGCGCCATTAATATAGGCCACTGGTGCGCCATTAGTATTTTTGAATTTTGAAGGCGGGAAAATAATAGTGGTGCACCGTCTAACCCCCACCGTGCGCCATTGCTATTTTTGAATTTTGAATTTGGATCTGGATCGTGATTTTTTTCCCATTTTTTGCTCGTTTTTTGGCACGATATTATTTCAAATTTTGTTCCTGTTTTTGGATCTTGTACGTTCTTTTGCCATGTTCTTTTGCCAGAGAGGAGTTCGCCGGAGAGGAGGAGGAGGAGGTCACTGGAGAGGCACTCGCCTACATCGCCGGAGAGGAGGAGGAGGTCGCCGGAGAGGAGTTCACCGGAGCATTGGAGAGGAGGAAGGAGAAACCATGAGGGGATGGGAGGAGAGGAGAGAGGAGGAGCTCACCGGAGAGGAGGGAGGAGGAGCTCACCGGAGAGGAGGGAGGAGAAACCGTGAGGGGAGGGGAGGGGAGGAGAGGAGGGAGGAGGAGGTCACCGGAGAGGAGGAGGAGGAGGTCACTTGAGAGGAGGAGGAGGAGGAGGTCGCCGGAGGGGAGGAGGGTAGTATGGTGGAGGAGAGAAGGGAAGATGGAGTGGAGGAGATGGAGTGGAGGAGAGGTGGAGTGGAGGAGAAGAATGAAGAGGTAAGGAGGAGAGGACCACGCCCAGCCATATATACGACATAGTAATGGCGCAACGCGGGCAGGTGCGCCATTACTAACTTTTTTTTATTTTTTTTTATTTATTTTGAATTTTGAAGGCGGGAAGATACTAATGGCGCACCATAGGCAGGTGCGCCATTAGTAATTTTTTTTTATTTTTTGACTTATTTTGAATTTTGAAGGCGGGAATATACTAATGGCGCACCATGGGCAGGTGCGCCATTAGTAACTTTTTTTTTATTTTTTTGACTTATTTTGAATTTTGAAGGCGGGAAGATAGTAATGGCGCACCATGGGCAGGTGCGCCATTAGTAAGTTTGAATTTTTTTTCAATTTTTTTGAATTTTTTTGCCTCTCTAGATCTTAAAAGCCCCGTATCTTTTTTCCTGTTAGGTTTTTGAGGATTTTGAAAATGTTTAACGGGGTTCCCCCCGTTAAAATCGGATGTAACTTTTCGAGTAGATGATTTTTCATATAAAAAACTTTTTCATCTGAGTTCGTATGCAAAAGTTATGCCCATTTTGCAAATTCTCAAGAGATTTTGCATAAAAGTCGAAAATTCATGTTTATAAATTTTGCTAACAATTAGACCACATATCACATGGGAAACTTATTTTCTTTTATTTTTTTGACATTTCTATCATTTTATTTTATTTTTTTAAAACTGAAAAGGCGGTCTACAGGGGGGGTGCATTCGGGGGGAATATTTGGGCCAACTTACTAATCAACTAGTAATGGCGCACCACTCCCACGGTGCGCCATTAGTAGTTTTGAAAAAAATTAATTTTTTTACTAATGGCGCACCGTGGATGTGGTGCGCCATTAGTATTTGCACACTAATGGCGCACCAACACATGGTGCGCCATTAGTATTTAGTAATGGCGCACCACATGTACAGTGCGCCATTAGTGTCAATTTCATCTTTAGCCCTTTTTCTAGTAGTGACGATCTCTGCTTCGACAAGACGTGCCAAGGAAACCGCCTCGCTAAACGCGCTGTGGTGGGACAATAAGACGATTCGAATAAAGACTTGGCCGTGGTGTGATGTCAGCTATGGAATACGTCAGGAGATTAGATTTGTGTAAATATTATTCTCTCTATGGCAATATGTGGAAACTTATTTTGTAGAGCCGGACACTACCTTTGTGTTCAAAATCTTCTATGAAGTACTTGGAGGAGGAACCCGCCTTGCAATGCCGAAGACAATCTGCGCGCCGGACTCGTCGTCATTGAAGCCTGGTTCAGGGGCTACTGAGGGAGTCCTGGATTAGGGGGTGTCCGGATAGCCGGACTATGCCTTCGGCCGGACTCCTGGACTATGAAGATACAAGATTGAAGACTTCGTCCCGTGTCCGGAAAGGACTTTTCTTGACATGGAAGGCAAGTTTGGCGATACGGATATGTAGATCTCCTACCATTGTAACCGACTCTGCGTAACCCTAGCCCTCTCTAGTGTCTATATAAACCGGAGGGTTTTAGTCCGTAGGACACAACAAGAACAACAATCATACCATAGGCTAGCTTCTAGGGTTTAGCCTCCTTGATCTCGTGGTAGATCTACTCTTGTACTACCCATATCATCAATATTAATCAAGCAGGAGTAGGGTTTTACCTCCATCGAGAGGGCCCGAACCTGGGTAAAAACATCGTGTCCCTTGTCTCCTGTTACCATCTGCCTAGACGCACAGTTCGGGACCCCCTACCCGAGATATGCCAGTTTTGACACCAACAGTCGGTATCATCCAAACAGTGCGTGCATGCGCGGTATCCCTTGTTTGTTTGTCCTGAAAGGTTACTGAGAGCAGGCCAATCATTGATGGTCACGAACAGCAATGCCTTTAGGTCAAATTCTTCCCCCATGTGCTCATCCCACGCACGTACACCTGTTCCATTCCACAGTTGTAAGAGTTCTTCAACTAATGGCCTTAGGTACACATCAATGTCGTTGACGGGTTGCTTAGGGCCTTGGATGAGCACTGGCATCATAATGAACTTCCGCTTCATGCACAACCAAGGAGGAAGGTTATAGAAATATAGTCACAGGCCAGGTGCTATGGTTGCTGCTCTGCTCCCCAAAAGGATTAATGCCGTCTGCACTTAGACCAAACCATACGTTCCTTGCATCATCTGCAAACTCCTTTCCGTACTTTCTTTCGATTTTTCTCCACTGCGACCCGTCAGCGGGTACTCTCAACTTTCCGTCTTTCTTACGGTCTTCTCTGTGCCATCGCATCGCCTTGGCATGCTCTTTGTTTTGGAACAAACATTTCAACCGTGGTATTATAGGAGCATACCGCATCACCTTGGCAGGAATCTTCTTCCTGGGGCGCTCGCCCTCGACATCACCAGGGTCATCGCGGCTGATCTTATAGCACAATGCACCGCATACTAGGCAAGCGTTCAAATCCTCGTACTCACCACGGTAGAGGATGCAATCATTAGGGCATGCATGTATCTTCTGCACCTCAAACCCTAGAGGGCAGACAACTTTCTTTGCTTCGTACGTACTCTCGGGCAATTCGTTGTCCTTTGGAAGCATATTCTTTATCATTACCAGCAACTTTCCAAATCCCTTGTCAGATACACCATTCTCTGCCTTCCATTGCAGCAATTCCAGTGTGGTGCCCAGCTTTTTCTTGTCACCTACGCAATTCGGGTACAACAATTTTTTGTGATCCTCTAACATGCGCTGCAACTTCTTCTTCTCCAAATCACTTGCGCAGTTTCTCTTTGCATCGGCAATGGCCCGACCTAAATCATCAACGGGCTCATCTGATGCCTCTTCTTCAACTTCTTCCCACATTGCCGGCTCAGCTTCTACCCGCATTACCGGCTCAGCTTCTTCCCCCATTGTTGTATCATCGTATTCAGGGAACCCATGGCTAGGATAGCTGTCGTCGTCCTCTTCTTCTTCATTGTCTTCCATCATAACCCCTCTTTCTCCGTGCTTGCTCCAAACATTATAGTGGGGCACGAAATCGGACTTACACAGGTGGACGTGAATGGTTCTTGACTTAGAGTAATTTTGACCATTCTTACAGACAGCACATGGACAAGGCATAAAACCATCCGCCCGCTTGTTTTCCTCAGCCGAAAGCAGAAAAGTTTCCACGCCATTAATGAACTCGGGAGAGCATCGGTCATCGTACATCCATTCTCGGCTCATCTTCAATACACAGCACCAAAAACACCAAATTAATACAAGTTCATAGATAAAGTTCATACATAAAGTTCATACAACACTTAAATGCAACAAACAAATAACTCTCTAGCTAAAGCATTTAAATGCAACAACAAATGCGATCAAGATCGCAACTAAGGTAACAATTGATCCAACAGCATAATGATACCAAGCCTCACTATCGATGGCATATTTTCTAATCTTTCTAATCTTCAAGCGCATTTTCTCCATCTTGATCTTGTGATCATCGACGACATCGGCAACATGCAACTCCAATTCCATCTTCTCCCCCTCAATTCTTTTCAATTTTTCTTTCAAGTACTCGTTTTCTCTTTCAACTAAATTTAACCTCTCGACAATAGGGTCGGTTGGAATTTCCGGTTCACATACCTCCTAGAAAAAATATCTATGTCAACTTGATGGGCATAATTTGTCATAAACACGAAATGCAACTAGTTTTAAAAGAGAATATACCACATCCGAATCATAACAAGGACGAGGGCCGACGGGGACGGATATCAAAACCATGGCACTATGTATAACAAACAACGTATGGGTAAGATAATTATACGAGTAACTATATATCCAAATCACACAAACATCAATTTTTATATAAAATTTCATGAACAAGAGGCTCACCACAAGGTGGTGTCGGCGACGGACGGTGCGGGCGATCGATGGTGGTTACGACGGAGATTTAGAAGGCACTAAGTAAACCACACCTACATATGCAAACTAAGTGTTATTTTTGACCTCAAATTGCATATAAATCAAATACTAGCACATATAATTCCTCCCAAATTACTAAACTCACAAATTAATCACTATATAAAGCATTGCAAGACCTAATCTAGCAATGAGAGATGAAAGGACAAAGTTGCTAACCTTTGTGATCATTTGAATGGATGGGGGCCTTTAAATCTTGACAAATTTTGGGCAAAATGTGTGATGAGCTCGAGAGGAAGAGGGGAAGAAAAGAAGGGAGAGGGGAAAGGGGAAGAACAGAGCGATCTCGGGTGGACGAAGGGTTTATGTAGGACGACCTTTAGTACCGGTTCATGACACGAACCAGTACTAAAGGTGCTGGAGGGGCCCCGGACTGACAACATCCTGCCACCACTCTCATTAGTACCGGTTCGTGGCACGAACCGGTGCTAAAGGTTCGCCACGAGTCGGTACTAATGAGAGCGGCCCGGCTAGCTGTTGGAACCGGCACTAATGGACACATTAGTGCCGGCTCAAATTCAAACTGGCACTAATGTGCTTCACATTTGACCCTTTTTCTACTAGTGAAACCGGCCAAGCAGTTCCTTCGCCGATTCAACGAAGAAAGGCGCAAGGCGATCAGTGAGGAGGTGGCCAGACTCCTGGCGGCTGGGTTCATCGTTGAAGTATTTCATCCTTAATGGTTGGCTAATCCGGTGCTAGTACTAAAGAAGAACGACACTTGGCGTATGTGTGTGGATTACACAGATTTGAACAAGGCTTGCCCGGCAGATCCTTTTGCTCTCCCTCGTATTGATCAAATCATTAATGCTACGACGAGTTGTGAGCGTTTGAGCTTTTTGTTTGCATACTCTGGTTACCATCAGATCAAAATGGCAGTTAAGGACCAGGAGAAGACAGTGTTTATAACTCCTTTTGGAGCCTTCTGCTATGTGTCTATGCCCTTTGGGCTCAAGAGTGCCCATGCGACTTATCAACGGTGTGTGCAGAATTTTCTTCATGATCAGATCGACCGCAATGTTCATGCCTATGTGGATGATATTGTGGTGAAATCCAGAAAGGAGGAGACATTGATTGATGACTTGAAGGAGACTTTTGATAACCTCCGGGTTTATAAAATGATGCTTAATCCGGCCAAGTGTGTCTTTGGTGTACCGGCAGACAAGCTCTTGGGCTTTCTAGTATCTAACAGAGGCATCGAAGCTAATCCGGAGAAAATCAAGGCTATAACTTCTTTGGCTAAACCGAAGTGTATCAATGATGTTCAACGCCTGGTAGGCTGGATTGCCGTGTTGAGCCAGTTTATTAGTCGCCTTGGTGAGAAGGCCATTCCCTTATATCAGATGCTGAAGAAAACGGATACCTTCGTCTGGAGTAACGTTGCCAATGAAGCGTTTGAGAACTTAAAGCGACAACTTGCTAATCCGTCGGTTCTTGCTGCTCCTGTTGATAAGGAGCCATTGTTGCTATATGTGGCAGCTAATGCCCGGGCTGTTAGCGTAGCTATTGTGGTGGAGCGCAAGGAGGCCGGAAAGGAGTATCCGGTTCAACGACCGGTTTATTATATCAGTGAGGTACTTATTGAGTCCAAGCAAAGGTACCCGCATGGCAGAAGCTGGTATGTGGAGTTTTCATTGCAAGCCAGAAGCTTAAACGATATTTTCAAGGTCATCCCATCACGGTGGTCAGCTCTGCTCCTTTGGGGGATATAATCCAGAACAGGGAAGCAACTGGTCGGATTGCTAAGTGGGCTATTGAGCTTGGGCCACACGGATTAAAATATATGCCCCGAACGGCGATCAAATCTCAGGCACTTGTGGATTTCATCAATGATTGGATAGAACTACAGGCGCCAGAAGAGAAGCCGGATCATACTTACTGGACTATTCATTTTGATGGGTCAAGGCAATTGGAGGGCTCGGGGGCTGGAGTCGTATTAACTTCCCCACGAGGTGATAAGTCTTGTTATGTTCTCCGTTTAATGTTCCCTTGCACTAACAATGCAGCTGAATATGAGGCTGTACTCCACGGTCTTCGGATGGCTAAAGAGATGAATCTAAGCCGAGTTAAATGCTTCGGTGACTCAGACCTGGTGGCTCAACAAGTGTCTGGTACTTGGAATTCCAAGGACCCACTCATGGCGGTGTATTGTTGAGAGGTGGATATTGTTGCGGGTCATTTTAAAGGTTATCAGGTTGATCATGTGGACCGGTAGAAGAATGAAGCGGCGGACGCTTTAAGCCGCTTGGGTTCCCAACGTAAGCCGGTTCCACCCAATGTCTTCCTGGACGTGCTGCATAATCCATCCGTCAAGCTCCCTGGTGAATAGGATTTGGCTGTTCCTGATCCGGTGGCCTAGTTGGTGGCGGCTCTTCATGTTATCCCGGATTGGACAGTTCCATATTTGGCGTATATGAACCGGGGCGAGTTGCCAGAAGATGAAACTTCGGCCAGGCAGATAATCCGGCGGTGCAATTCCATGACTATTATCAATGGAGAATTACATCATTGCAGTGTGACACGGGCGTTTCAACGCTGCGTAGGTCTTGAAGAAGGCCGTGAAATTTTGCGTGAGATCCACGAAGGTGATTGTGGTCACCACGCCGGTTCAAAATCTCTGGTAGCCAAGGCATTTCATCACGGATTCTATTGGCTGACGGCGCATGCTGATGCTGAGGACTTGGTCAAAAGGTGTGATGGATGTCAAAAATTCTCACGGCGCGTTCACGTACCAGCTTAGGAATTGAGGATGATTCCAATGACTTGGCCGTTTGCAACTTGGGGGCTGGATATGGTTGGGCCCTTTAAGAGATCCAAGGACAAGAAGACCCACCTTTTGGTGGCGGTTGCTAAGTTCACAAAGTGGGTGGAGGTAGAGCCAGCCAGGAAGTGTGATGCGGCCACGGCAGTTCAATTCATCAAGAAGGTGATTTTCCGGTTTGGTTTTCCACACAACATTATAACAGATAATGGTACCAATCTGTCAAAAGGTGCCATGAAGGAGTTCTGTCAACGTGAGCACATCCGGCTTGACGTATCCTCAGTAGCTCACCCCCAGTCCAATGGTCAAGCAAAGAGGGCCAATCAAGAGATTTTGAGAGGCATCAAACCCCAGCTTAGGGTACCTTTGCAACGGACGCCGGGTTGTTGGGTAGAGGAGTTACCTTCTGTGTTATGGGGCATCAATACCACGCCCAGCAGATCCACGGGTATCGTGGTTTTGTCACGGCAGGTGTCCTAGTGAAAGGACTTAGTCGTGGAGCCATCGCGACGGGTTAGCTTGAAGGGGTTAAAGCGGACACAGGGACGCAGAGAGTTTTATACTAGTTTGGCCCCTTCGATGAAGGTAAAAGCTTACGTCTAGTTGTGATGGAATTGATGGGGTTTCGATGACTAGGGAGAAAACAAGCTTCGCCTAAGTCTCGAGTTGTTGTCGTCTGTCTTTGAACCGCCGCCGGGTCGTCCCCTTATATACACGGGTGACGCCTGTCGGTTCACAGAGTCCCAATCACCGGTTCATACTCGTATCCGGGTTGGTCTCTCCTTATTCCTAACTAACAATACAAGTGTAACACCCCGGATGTAACTTTCCCAATTTGTACTCCAACTCTTGCCGTTTCTGGCGTTAAGTTATTTTATTTTCTCGGGTTCAGGTTTTTGCCTCCATGTGTTGTTGTCGTTGTCATGCATCTCATATCATGTCATCATGTACATTGCATTTGCATACGTGTTCGTCTCATGCACTCGAGCATTTTCCCCGTTGTCCGTTTTGCATTCCGGCGCTTCGTTCTCCTCCGGTGGTCATTTCTACCTTTCTTTCATGTGTGGGGATTAAACATTTCCGGATTGGACCGAGACTTGCCAAGCGGCCTTGGTTTACTACCGGTAGACCGCCTGTCAAGTTTCGTATCATTTGGACTTCGTTTGATACTCCAACGGTTAACCGAGGGACTGAGAAGGCCTCGTGTGTCTTGCAGCCCAACACCCCTCCAATTTGGCCAAAACCCACCAAAACCTTCTCCATCATCTAGAGCGTTCGATCACGATCGTGTGGCCGCAAACCGTACCTCATTTGGACTCTCCTAGCTCCCTCTATGCCTATTTAAAGAGCCCCCGAAAATCTCCTTCTCCTTCCTCCCGAAAAACCCTAGATCTCATCATCGCGCACCGCCGGACAAAAATCCCACCGACGGACACGTCCGAACCGACCCCGCCGCCGCCACGTGGCATCACGCCATTCGCCCGCACGCCGTGTCCACATCCCCGCCGGCCCGCTCGGCTCGCCCCCGCCGCCCGGGAGCCCAGCGCCCGCGCGCCGCCACCTCCCGCGAAGCCGGCTGCCGCCTGCCCTCCAGCGCCGCCGCACCATCGCCGCCCCGCTGCCGCAGTTCGCCGGCGACCGCGGCCACCATCGTTGCCCCGGGCCCGCGCCCCTCGCGGCCCCTCAGGTCCCGCGCCCGGCCGCGCCTCCCCGGCCTCCCTCTCCGGCGAGTACCTCGTCGCCGGATCCCCTCTCCGGCGAGATCCTCCACCCGCATCGGCTTCCGTGCACCGTTGACTTTTATCTCGGGGTTGTTTTTTTTCTTCTAAGTCCCCGAATCTCAGATCCAAGTGCTCATGTTCATAGCCTCGTAACTTTGCATCCGTAACTCCGTTTTTGGCATATAGCATATCAAAATGTTCATCTCAGAGAGTACATCATTTCATTCCAATGCATCATTTTCATTTGAGTTTATATTGATGCCCGAAATGCTATTAGAAGAGGGCTACTTGAGATAATTGCCAGATCTGCTGCTCCATTTAGCTTTTTATCATTTTTGCCATGATTATTGTGTGCATGATATGCCCATGAGTTCTCCATATGTTTTGTTAAGGGTTTTGTCATCTTCTCCAGAGGTGCAACCCATGTATTTTTGTGATGTGTGTGGTGACTAGCACAAGCTTGCCAAGTGAGGCACTTGGTAACTCTGTTTTCAGGGACTTAGCTTTTCCACTAAGTCCTTGAGCTGTTTATCTCATATGGCCATATGTTCATGTTGTTTCCTAGTGATCCGTGCCTCTTTTGAGAATGATCAGTAAGGATGTTTTTTTATCTTGTAGTGCTCTATCCATCCGCATATTTGTTTGCAATTATGGAGCACCCTAGCTTGAGCCAATCGAGCTCTACTTTTGCTACTTTGTGAATCTGGGCAGATTGTCAACTTGTTTGCAATTTTGCCGATGATGTTGTAGTTGATCCGTGCATGCTATGCTATTGATCTTGCCATGTCTAGCTTGCATTTTGTGTGTTCTTGATAGATGTATGCTTAGCTTATCATGACTTGCTCCGTAGTGAGTGCATCGAGCTCGTAAACATGCCTACTTGAGTTATGTTTCAGCATGTGCCAGTTTTCACAAAGTCTGAGAACTGATTATGTTTTTGCTTTGTTCACATGCTTGCAATAGTATTTTCTGATCCCTTTTGGCTCAAGGTCACTAAGGGACTTTTGTAAAGCTCTCTGAGTAGCTCTATGCCATGCTTTACTTTTCCATGTTCAGGTCCTGTAGCATGTAGTTTTTTTGCTCCGAAGAGTGCTACCTGATCTGAAATTCCAGACAAGTGTTGATTTCACTAAGTCTGAAATCTGTTTGCCATATCCATTTTTGCCATGCTTGTTTGAACCTGTTAATGGATGAATTGGCCGTAGCTCAGTGCTAGACTTTTGTTAAGCATCATGAATGGATCCCTGCCATGTATTTTGTTGTCAGGTTTGGGTGCTGTAGCATGTTCATCTCGTTGCATTTAGATGGCTACTTGCGGTAAATCACAGACCGGTGTCATATTTAAATCGCTTGCCATTTCCAAACCGTAACTCCGATTCCGACGTTCTTTATATCGTTTTCAAGCGATTTCATCTCATCTTTCCAGTGGCACACTTGGATTCCCAAGTTGAGGCCAGGTTCATGCATCCCTTGTTAAATCTTGCAGTTTGCATCCTACATCGCATCCCGCATGGCATATCATCATTGCATCATATTGTTTGATCCTTGCACGTGGTTGATTTTGTCCTTGTTGCTTGTTTGTCTTGTTTGGGTAGAGCCGGGAGACGAGTTCACTAACGAGGAGCCCGTTGAGTTTGCTTTCGAGGATCTAGTCAACTCTGACAACTGTGCAGGCAAGATGATCATACCCTCGAAATCACTACTATCTTTGCTATGCTAGTTTGCTCGCTCTTTTGCTATTCCAATGCTACGATGCCTACCACTTTCTTTCAAGCCTCCCAAATTGCCATGTCAAACCTCTAACCCACCTTGTCCTATCAAACCGTTGATTGGCTATGTTACCGCTTTGCTCAGCCCCTCTTATAGCGTTGATAGTTGCAGGTGAAGATTGGAGGCCGTTCCTTGTTGGAACATTTATTTACTTGCTGGGATATCATTATATTATCTTGTTATCTTAATGCATCTATAAACTTGGTAAAGGGTGGAAGGCTCGACCTCTCGCCTAGTGTTTTGTTCCACTCTTGCCGCCCTAGTTTCCGTCATATCGGTGTTATGTTCCCGGATTTTGCGTTCCTTATGCGGTTGGGTTATAATGGGAACCCCTTGACAGTCCGCCTTGAATAAAACTCCTCCAGCAATGCCCAACGTTGGTTTTACCATTTGCCACCTAGCCTTTTCCCTTGGGTTTCGCAGACTCAAGGGTCATCTTATTTTAAACCCCCTGGGCCAGTGCTCCTCTGAGTGTTGGTCCAACCTAGAGCACCGTGCGGGGCCGTCCCTTGGCAACTTGGGTTACGTTGGCTCCCGTATGCTTAGCTTATCCGGTGTGCCCTGAGAACGAGATATGTGCAGCTCCTATCGGGATTTGTCGGCACAGCGGGTGGTGTTGCTGGACTTGTTTTACCATTGTCGGAGTTGTCTTGAAGTACCGGGATACCGAGTCTGATCAGAATGTCTCGGGAGGAGGTCTATTCCTTCGTTGACCATGAGAGCTTGTCATGGGCTAAGTTGGGACTCCCCTGCAGGGATTTGAACTTTCGAAAGCCGTGCCCGCGGTTATGGGCAGATGGGAATTTGTTAATGTCCGGTTGTAGATAACTTGAACCTTAATTTAACTAAAATGAATCAACTGAGTGTGTTACTGTGATGGCCTCTTCTCGGCGGAGTCCGGGAAGTGGACACGGTGTTGGAGTAATGTTTGCGCAGGTTGTCCTCTAGTTTCTCGCTCGCGCTTTGCCTCCTCTTCTCGCTCTCTTTTGCGAACAGGATAGCCACCATATCTGCTAGTCGCTTGCTGTAGCTCCATATATTTGTACCTTGCCTTACCTATAAGCTTAAATAATCTTGATCGCGAGGGTGCGAGATTTCTGAGTCCCTGTGGCTCACAGATTACTATTACACCAGATGCAGGGCCTGATGATTCCGCTCCAGGAGACGCGCTTGAGCTCAAGTGGGAGTTCGACGAAGACTCTCAACGATACTATGTTTCCTTTCCTGATGATCAGTAGTGGTGCCCAGTTGGGGGTGATCGGGACCGTGTCGCATGTTGGGTTATCTTTTATTTTGGCGCCGTACTCGGGCCATGAGTGTTTGGATGATGTAATGTTATTTATGTACTTGATTGACGTGGCGAGTGTAAGCCAACTATGTTATCTCCCCTTTTATTACATATATATTACATGGGATGTTGTGAAGATTGCCTAACTTGCGACATATGCCTTCAATGCGATTATGCCTCTAAGTCATGCCTCGACACGTGGGAGATATAGTCGCATCGATGGTGTTACAAGTTGGTAATCAGAGCCTTCCCCGACCTTAGGAGCCCCATTGCTTGATCGTTTTTAGCAGCCGAGTTGTGTCTAGAAAAATGTTTTGAGTCTTTTAGGAATTATATATCGGAGAGTTTAGGAATTCTTTTTACTTCCCAGTCTCCTCATCGCTCTGGTAAGGCATCCTGACGTAGAGTTTTGACTCTTCTCTTCTCAAATTTCACTAAATTTTTTTTAGGATCACGCGGGTATCTTGGAATCGTTCCGATGGTTTTATGATGAGAACATTGTCTTGGTGCCTCCTGTCAGGGGTTTTGTGGAAGTGTCCCGGGGAGTTGAGCTCTGAGGTGTTGTCGTCATAATTTTATCGTTGCAGTTCTGGAATACCTGAGTTTAGTACGCTGACATCGAAAATCTCTTTTATGCAGTTCGTTGGTGAGATAACCTCGACGCCACCCAGTACTAGGGCGGGAGTTCGGGAGTATCGCCATAACTTGTATAACGGATGCTTTTCGAAGGTTGAGGTAGATGGTTTACGAAGGTTTCTTGGTTATGTGTTGAAGGATGGATACAGCTGGATGTAGGATTTGCTAGATTTGGGTGAGATATTATGCTTCCCCTGTATCCCCAACACCTGATTGCATAACCGGAAAGGTTCAAGAGTTTCATAGGTGGGAATTCTTGTAGCTCTAGTTCTTCTTCCACGGATATTGGTTTGAGATTGGGATTTCTTACCGATTATTCGTTCTTGATCCGTACCTTGTTGATTTATTTCTCTACCTAAATTCTAAGTGGCTTCTCAATTTGTGGATATGTGACCATTTCAAGAGGAATGCATTCGTTCATTTTGTTCGGATGTGAAGACTATATGTTGCAATTTTCATTTCATTGGATTCAGCTTCAATATTTGTCTATCAATGTGCTAATGGATGTCAACCTCTTCAGGATGCCTCCTCCAACGCGCACGACTCTGAATCCTAATCCGCCACCACCACCTCCTCCGGAGGCATGGCAAGCTATGATGGCCGCAACCAACGCAAACACACAGTTGATCATGCAAATTCTTCAAGAGCGCAATCAAGGCAACCAAGGGAACAATCAGAATCACTATGCTACACTCAACAAGTTCCTTGCTAACGGGCCTAAGACTTTCAGCAATTGTGTTGAGGCAACCGATGCTGACGATTGGCTTGTGGATCTGTGCAAGCATTTCGAGTGCGGTAATGTCAGGCCTGAGGACTTTGTCAAGTTCGCTTCTTTCCAACTCAAAGATCAAGCTGCAGAATGGTTCCAGCAGTACAAGGACTCCAGAGGTGGACGTGTTATCACTTGGGATGAATTCCGTCAAGATTTCCGAGCTCATCATATTCCTCAGAGTGTGGTTGAAAGCAAGCGTGAGGAATTCCGCAACCTGAAGCAAGGCTCTTTGTCTGTCTATGACTACAACAAGTTGTTCCAGAAGCTCGCCCGCTTTGCCAAGCAGGACGTCCCTGATGAGAAGAGCATGATATACCAGTTCAGGGGTGGTCTCAGAGAAGAAATTCAGCTAGCTCTTGTCCTCTTTGAGCCCTTGAGATACGATGAGTTCTACAACATGGCACTGAAGCAAGAGGCTGCTCAATTGAGGTGTGATGCTTCCAAGAGGCGAGTCAGAGATGTTACTCCTTCTTCCTCTACTCAAGTGGCCAAGAAGCAGAAGTTTTGGCTTCCTCCTCCTCCGTTCCGTCAGCCGTATCAGCAGAAGAGCAAAGGTGGTAGTGGTTCTTCCCACCCACCCAACCCTGGCTTTCAGAACAAGAATTCGTCTCAAGCCCCAAGATCGAGTGCTCCGTATCACCGTCTGCTTTCAGAGGTCACGTGCAACAAGTGCCAACAGAAGGGTCACTATGCCAACAAGTGTTTCAACTAGAGGCGTCTTCCTCCTCCTCCTGTCAGATCGGCAAGTACAACTGTGGTCAAGCATAACCCCAAGCACGCCAAGGTCAACTTGCTGAATGCAGCTCAGGCAGAGGATTCCTCAAATGTCATCATGGGTAACTTTCCAGTTAACTCTTTTCCAGCAAAAGTTCTTTTTGACACTGGTGCATCGCATTGTTTCATGTCAAGATCATTTGTTTCCAAGCATGACTTCGTTTCGCAAATGTTGGGTAAACCTATGGGAGTAGTTTCTCCGACTAAGTCTATGAGGGCTACTTCAATAGTCCCGGATGTTTCTATCATGTTGGGTGATTTCAAGTTTCTGGCTTCTCCAATGGTTTTGAGTAACTCGGATATTGATCTTATTCTCGGAATGGATTGGCTTTCTAAGCACAAGGCTCAGCTAGATTGTGCAGCCAGGCAGATTCAATTGACTCATTCGTCTGAGGATGTAATTGTCTTTGCCGCGAATGATGATACCATCCGTCTGTTTTCTCTCAATGAGAAGGGTGAACTCGATGCTATCTCGCAAATTCCAGTCATTTGCGAATATCAAGACGTCTTTCCAGAAGAGCTTCCAGGAATGCCTCCGCACCGGCCAGTTGAATTCGTTATTGATCTTGAGCCTGGCACGGAACCTGTGTGCAAACGTCCTTACAAGCTCGGACCTGAAGAGTTGAAGGAGGTGAAGAAGCAACTCGATATTCAAGAGAAAATGGGTCTCATCCGGCCTAGTTCTTCTCCGTGGGGTTGTGGTGTTCTTTTTGTGAAGAAGAAGGATGGAACGGACCGACTTTGTGTTGATTACCGTCCATTGAACAATAAGACCATCAAGAACAAATACCCACTTCCCAACATCAATGAGCTATTCGAACAACTTAAAGGTGCCCAAGTATTCTCCAAGCTTGATCTCCGTATGGGTTATCATCAGATTCAAATCCGTGAGCAAGATATTCCGAAGACGGCTTTCAGGACAAGCTATGGTTCATATGAATACACTGTCATGTCTTTTGGCCTCGTCAACGCTCCTCCGACTTTCTCTCGCATGATGAACTTCATCTTCAACGCCTACACCAATGACTTTGTTTTGGTCTATCTCGACGACATTCTGGTTTTCTCGAAGAATAAGGAAGATCATGCCAAGCACTTGCGTTTGGTGCTCGATAAGCTCAGGGAACACAAGTTCTACGCCAAGTTCTCCAAGTGTGAATTTTGGCTCAATGAGGTTCTTTATCTTGGTCATATCATCTCTGCCAAGGGCATTGCCGTGAATCCTGAGAAGGTGTCTGCAATTGTGAATTGGGAACCTCCTCAGAACGTGAAGCAACTCCGTAGCTTCCTCGGTCTCGCAAGCTATTTTTGAAGATTCGTTGAAAACTTTTCTAAGATCGCGAAGCCTCTCTCTAATCTTCTCCAGAAGCACGTCAAGTACGTTTGGTCTCCGGAGTGTGACATTGCTTTCAACACTTTGAAAGAGAAATTGATCACTGCTCCAGTTCTGACTCCGCCTGATGAATCCAAGCCGTACGAGGTTTTTTGTGATGCCTCTCTCCAAGGTCTTGGCGCAGTTTTGATGCAAGAGAAGAAAGTTGTTGCTTATACCTCTCGCCAGTTGAAGCCCAATGAGAAGAACTACCCCACTCATGATCTCGAGTTGGCGGCAGTTGTGCATGCTCCTTTGACTTGGAGACATCTCTTATTGGGAAGAAAAGTGGACATTTTCACTGATCACAAGAGTCTCAAGTACATCTTCACTCAGCCTAATCTCAACCTCAGGCAAACTCGATGGGTCGAAATGATTCAAGAGTATAATCCGAGTATCGAGTATACTCTAGGCAAGGCCAATGTGATTGCTGACGCATTGAGCAGGAAGGCTTATTGTAACAGTCTGATTCTCAAGCCTTATCAACCCGAGCTTTGTGAAGCTTTTCGCAAACTTAATCTGCAAGTTGTTCCTCAAGGTTTCCTCGCCAACCTTCAAGTCTCTCCTACCTTGGAAGACCAGATTTGCCAAGCCCAGCTTCTTGATGCTATGGTGAAAAAGGTGAAGATTGGGATTGCCAAGAGTCAACCCAAGTACAAGTGCTACCGCCTTGATGACAAGGACACTCTCTTCTTCGAGGATCGTATTGTTGTACCCAAAGGTGAACTTCGTAAAGTGATCTTGAACTAGGCTCACAATTCTCTCCTCTCCATCCACCCTAGGAGCACGAAGATGTATCAGGACCTCAAACAGGCTTATTGGTGGACTCGAATGAAGCGCGAGATTGCTCAATTCGTGAATGAGTGTGATGTCTGCAGAAGAGTGAAGGCAGAACACCAAAGGCCAGCTGGTCTCCTCCAACCTCTTGCCATTCCAGAATGGAAGTTTGACCACATTGAGATGGACTTCATGACTGGGTTTCCAAAGTCCAAGCGTGGCAATGATGCTATATTCGTTGTCATCGACAAACTCACTAAAGTGGCTCACTTTCTGCCTATCAAAGAGTCAATCACTGCAGCTCAATTGGCGGAACTCTATACCTCTTGAATTGTCTCTCTGCATGGTATTCCACAAGTGATCTCTTCAGACCATGGCAGCATCTTTACATCCAAGTTTTGGGATTCTTTTCAGAAGGCCATGGGCACCAACATCCGCTTCAGCACAGCTTTCCATCCTCAAACTAGCGGTCAAGTCGAGCGTGTCAACCAGATTCTTGAAGATATGCTCAGGGCTTGTGTGATCTCCTTCGGCATGAAGTGGGAGGATTGTCTTCCTTATGCTGAATTCTCCGACAACAACAGTTTTCAAGCAAGTTCGGGCAAGGCCCCATTTGAAATTCTGTATGGCAGGAAATGCCGTACCCCTCTCAACTGGTCTAAAACCGGTGAACGTCAGCTTTTGGGAAGTGACTTAATCACAGAGGCAGAGGAAATGTGCAAAGTCATTCGAGATAACCTCAAAGCAGCCCAATCCCGCCAGAAGAGCTACTATGATAGTAAGCACCGTGATTTGGCTTTCGAGATCGGAGATCATGTTTACCTCCGCGTCTCTCCTATGAAAGGTACTCATCTCTTTGGTATCAAAGGGAAGCTTGCCCCTAGATACGTGGGACCTTCCAATATTGTCAGCAAGAGAGGCGACCTCGCCTATCAACTCGAGCTTCCTTCAAACTTTGCAAATGTCCATGACGTGTTCCATGTCTCTCAGCCTCGAAAGTGCTTCAAAACTCCTGACTGCACCGTCAACTTCGAGGACATTGAGCTCCAAGAAGATCTCTCTTATCGTGAGCACCCTGTTGCTATTCTTGAAGAGACTGAACGCAAGACTCGCAATAAGTCAATCAAATTTCTCAAAGTCAAGTGGTCACACCATTCCGACAATGAAGCTACCTGAGAACGCGAGGATCACCTCCGTTCTGAGTACCCGGCGTTCTTTCAGTCCTAGATCTTGGGACGATATCCTTTCGTAGTGGTGGAGTGTTGTAACACCCCGGATGTAACTTTCCGAATTTGTACTCCAACTCTTGCCGTTTCCGGCGTTAAGTTATTTTATTTTCTCGGGTTCGGGTTTTTGCCTCCATGTGTTGTTGTCGCTGTCATGCATCTCATATCATGTCATCATGTGCATTGCATTTGCATACGTGTTCGTCTTATGCATTCGAGCATTTTCCCCGTTGTCCGTTTTGCATTCCGGCGCTTCGTTCTCCTCCGGTGGTCTTCGTGTGTGGGGATTAAACATTTCCGGATTGGACCGAGACTTGCCAAGCGGCCTTGGTTTACTACCGGTAGACCGCCTGTCAAGTTTCGTATCATTTGGACTTCGTTTGATACTCCAACGGTTAACCGAGGGACCGAGAAGGCCTCGTGTGTGTTGCAGCCCAACACCCCTCCAATTTGGCCAAAACCCACCTAAACCTTCTCCATAATCTAGAGCGTTCGATCATGATTGCGTGGCCGCAAACCGCACCTCATTTGGACTCTCCTAGGTCCCTCTATGCCTACTTAAAGAGCCCCCGAAAATCTCCTTCTCCTTCCTCCCGAAAAACCCTAGATCTCATCATCGCGCGCCGCCGGACAAAAACCCTAGATCTCATCATCGCTCGCCCCCGCCGCCCGGGATCCCCGCGCCCGTGTGCCGCCACCTCCCTCGAAGCCGGCTACCGCCTGCCCTCCAGCGCCGCCGCACCATCGCCGCCCCGCTGCCGCAGTTTGCCGGCGACCGCGGCCACCATCGCCGCCCCGGGCCCGCGCCCCTCGCCGCCCCTCAGGTCTCGCGCCCGGCCGCGCCTCCCCGGCCTCCCTCTCCGGCGAGTACCTCGTCGCCGGATCCCCTCTCCGGCGAGAAGCTCCGGCGAGATCCGCCACCGCCTCGGCTTCCGTGCACCCTTGACTTTTATCTCAGGGTTGTTTTTTTCTTCTAAGTCCCCGAATCTCAGATCCAAGTGCTCATGTTCATAGCCTCGTAACTTTGCATCCGTAACTCCGTTTTTGGCATAAAATGTTCATGTCAGAGAGTATATCATTTCATTCCATTGCATCATTTTCATTTGAGTTAATCTTGATGCCCTAAATGCTGTTAGAAGAGGGCTACTTGAGATAATTGCCAGATCTGCTGCTCCATTTAGCTTTTTGTCATTTTTGCCATGATTATTGTGTGCATGATATGCCCATGAGTTCTACATATGTTTTGTTAAGGGTTTTGTCATCTCTCTCGAGGTGCAACCCATGCATTTTTGTGATGTGTGTGGTGACTAGCACAAGCTTGCCAAGTGAGGCACTTGGTAACTCTGTTTTCAGGGAGTTAGCTTTTCCACCAAGTCCTTGAGCTGTTTATCTCATATGGCCATATGTTCATGTTGTTTCCTAGTGATCCGTGCCTCTTTTGAGAATGATCAGTAAGGATGTTTTGTTTATCTTGTAGTGCTCTATCCATCCATGTCTTTGTTTGCAATTATGGAGCACCCTAGCTTGAGCCAATCGAGCTCTACTTTTGCTACTTTGTGAATCTGGGCAGATTGTCAACTTGTTTGCAATTTTGCCGATGATGTTGTAGTTGATCTGTGCATACTATGCTATTGATCTTGCCATGTCTAGCTTGCATTTTGTGTGTTCTTGATAGATGTATGCTTAGCTTATCATGACTTGCTCCGTAGTGAGTGCATCGAGCTCGTAAACATGCCTACTTGAGTTATGTTTCAGCATGTGCCAGTTTTCACTAAGTCTGAGAACTGATTATGTTTTTGCTTTGTTCACATGCTTGCAATAGTATTTTCTGATCCCTTTTGGCTCAAGGTCACTAAGGGACTTTTGTAAAGCTCTTTGAGTAGCTCCATGCCATGCTTTACTTTGCCATGTTCAGGTCCTGTAGCATGTAGTTTTGTTGCTCCGAAGAGTGCTACCTGATCTGAAATTCCAGACAAGTGTTGATTTCACTAAGTCTGAAATCTTTTTTCCATATGCATTTTTGCCATGCTTGTTTGAAACTGTTAATGGATGAATTGGCCGTAGCTCAGTGCTAGACTTTTGTTAAGAATCATGAATGCATCCCTTCCATGTATTTTTTTGTCATTTTTGGGTGCTGTAGCATGTTCATCTCGTTGCATTTAGATGGCTACTTGTGGTAAATCGCAACCGGTGCCATATTTAAATCGCTTGCCATTTCCAAACCGTAACTCCGATTCCGACGTTCTTTATATCGTTTTCAAGCGATTTCATCTCATCTTTCTAGTGGCACACTTGGATTCCCAAGTTAAGGCCAGGTTCATGCATCCCTTGTTAAATCTTGCAGTTTGCATCCCGCATCGCATCCCGCATGGCATATCATCATTGCATCATATTGTTTGATCCTTGCACGTGGTTGATTTTGTCCTTGTTGCTTGTTTGTCTTGTTTGGATAGAGCCGGGAGACGAGTTCACTAATGAGGAGCCCGTTGAGTTTGCTTTCGAGGATCTAGTCAACTCTGATAACTTTGCAGGCAAGATGATCATACCCTCGAAGTCACTACTATCTTTGCTATGCTAGTTTGCTCGCTCTTTTGCTATTCCAATGCTACGATGCCTACCACTTTCTTTCAAGCCTCCCAAATTGCCATGTCAAACCTCTAACCCACCTTGTCCTATCAAACCGTTGATTGGCTATGTTACCGCTTTGCTCAGCCCCTCTTATAGCGTTGATAGTTGCAGGTGAAGATTGGAGGCCGTTCCTTGTTGGAACATTTATTTACTTGCTGGGATATCATTATATTATCTTGTTATCTTAATGCATCTATATACTTGGTAAAGGGTGAAAGGCTCGGCCTCTCGCCTAGTGTTTTGTTCCACTCTTTCCGCCCTAGTTTCCGTCATATCGGTGTTATGTTCCCGGATTTTGCGTTCCTTACGCGGTTGGGTTATAATGGGAACCCCTTGACAGTCCGCCTTGAATGAAACTCCTCCAGCAATGCCCAACCTTGGTTTTACCATTTTCCACCTAGCCTTTTCCCTTGGGTTTCGCGGACTCAAGGGTCATCTTATTTTAAACCCCCTGGGCCAGTGCTCCTCTGAGTGTTGGTCCAACCTAGAGCACCGTGCGGGGCCGTCCCTTGGCAACTTGGGTTACGTTGGCTCCCGTACGCTTAGCTTATCCGGTGTGCCCTGAGAACGAGATATGTGCAGCTCCTATCGGGATTTGTCGGCACAGCGGGTGGTGTTGCTGGACTTGTTTTACCATTGTCGGAGTTGTCTTGAAGAACCGGGATACCGAGTCTGATCGGAACGTCTCGGGAGGAGGTCTATTCCTTCGTTGACCGTGAGAGCTTGTCATGGGCTAAGTTGGGACTCCCCTGCAGGGATTTGAATTTTCGAAAGCCATGCCCGCGGTTATGGGCAGATGGAAATTTGTTAATGTCCGGTTGTAGATAACTTGAACCTTAATTTAACTAAAATGAATCAACTGAGTGTGTTACCGTGATGGCCTCTTCTCGGCGGAGTCCGGGAAGTGGACACGGTGCTGGAGTAATGTTTGCGCAGGTTGTCCTCTAGTTTCTCGCTCGCGCTTTGCCTCCTCTTCTTGCTCTCTTTTGCGAATAGGATAGCCACCATATCTACTAGTCGCTTGCTGCAGCTCCATATATTTGTACCTTGCCTTACCTATAAGCTTAAATAGTCTTGATCGCGAGGGTGCGAGATTGCTGAGTCCCTGTGGCTCACAGATTACTATTACACCAGATGCAGGGCCTGATGATTCCGCTCCAGGAGACGCGCTTGAGCTCAAGTGGGAGTTCGACGGAGACTCTCAACGATACTATGTTTCCTTTCCTGATGATCAGTAGTGGTGCCCAGTTGGGGGTGATCGAGACCGTGTCGCATGATGGGTTATCTTTTATTTTGGCGCCGTAGTCAGGCCATGAGTGTTTGGATGATGTAATGTTATTTATGTACTTGATTGACGTGGCGAGTGTAAGCCAACTATGTTATCTCCCCTTTTATTACATATATATTACATGGGATGTTGTGAAGATTGCCTAACTTGCGACATATGGCTTCAATGCGATTATGCCTCTAAGTCATGCCTGGGCACGTGGGAGATATAGTCTCATCGAGGGTGTTACAACAAGTTTACATATAAAGCGGGTTTACGGCTACAGGTCTTAAACCGACTACAGGCCTTGGGCCCTTATCTGCTTCTTTGGGCTTTAACACCTTTGAACTACTGATGAAGTTAACCCGGCCCAGGTAGGCCGGTTTACGCCCAGTAGTAATATCCCCAACATTAGGCCCCAGATTGATTTGAACGGGTTCATGTCAATCCTTAGCAAAAAATATTCGTCTTCAACATCTTCTTGTAGTTGTTGAACCGCCGTGATGTCACCTTCTCTGGTTGCTGTAAACCGGCATGATGTCATCATAAAGATAACATTCATGATATCTTCTTTGTTTAATGAATCCACAATAACCGAGGCGACAGCTCCGAATCCAAGATTTGTGGTTCCTTGATTCACGCGCCTGACACGTGTCTCTTGCCTTATAAATAAGACCGAAGGGTCATTTCTTTTCTCCCCTTCGTCCCTTTTCTCTTCGTCTTCCTCGCGTCGCCAGCCTCGGAGCTCCGCCGCCGTCATTGACCTCTGCACCGTCTTGGGCCGCTGCATCAACCTGAATGTACCAGAGCACTGCGGTAGCTTTCCGCATCTTCCTCGATTCTGGTAAGCCTTCTGTTCTTCTTAGCATAGATCTGTTCTTATGGTTTCGTGTTCTTTCCGTGTTCATCGCTTGTTCATGCTCGTACCCAGACTCCTGGATAGATTTGTGAAACCCTGCTCTGATTAGCAGTAGCTCTTAGCATCCGCCTGTAGTTTCATGCTCAAGTTCGTAGATCTCATCTATATATCTGCCCATTGATTCACTTCCGCTCTGCTTTAAGTCTTTGAATATTTTGTCTTCTTTCCTGAAGTTGTTTCAGATCCATTGCTGTAATAAGACCTTGTGAAACCTGTTTCTGCATACTTAGCCATCCGCAACCTCAATTGCTTTCAATGTTTAGATCAGGTGGTTTAACTTAATATAGAAAAAGTTAATAAACCGGTATATACCATTAGTCCCCTTGTTGAACCGCCAGAACTCGTTAGCCATATGATGCCGCTTCATAGAACTCCGGTTTAGATATAGTTACCTCCGGTTTAACATTGTTCATACCGATGTATACTTTTACCCAACACAATCTTGAACTGGAATCACTTATTTTGTAGACTTCACCATGGCCAAACAAGTATATGAGTGCAACTGGGCTCCTTCTCGCGTCACAGAAACTCAACTGAACAACTTAGTCCTGACTTGCGCTTTAAGCAGCAAAAACACCATCCATTGGAGGGTCCCTGGCAAAGAATGTCCTCCCACACCTCAAGAAGGAGAGGTTGTCGTTTTCGCAGACCACTTAGCCCGAGGTTTTAATCCGCCCGGTTCAAAATTCTACCAGGATGTCTTGGCCAATTTCCAACTCCGTCCGCAAGATACTGGCCCCAATTCTGTCACCAACATATGCCATTTCCAAGTACTCTGTGAGGTGTTCTTTCAAGAGGAACCCACAGTCGAGTTATTCAGAGATTGTTTTCATCTAAACCGCCACACAGAATTTACTGATGGTTCCAATATGGAATTGGGTGGTATGGCGATTCAGAAAAGGAAAGAGGTCACTTACCCTCACGCAAAACTGCACAGCCATCCCCAAGAATGGAATCAATCATGGTTCTATTGCAAAGACACCTCCCCTGCTAATGAAAATCCCTTGCCTGGCTTTCGTCCGGAGTGGCTTAGCAATACGCACCCCTTTCCACAAAGGTTGACTGCCAAGGAGAGGAGTAAATACGCTCCTCAACTGTCCAAGCTCAGAGCCTTTATGGCCAACGGTTTAACAGGAGTTGATCTCGCTCGTTGTTGGATATCATGGAGCATACTGCCCCTTAGTCAACACTCCGGTTTGATGTGTGAATATACGGGAAGTGTTGACGACCCACTGCGACACATGAACATCCAGCTCACCGATGAAGAAGTCACAGAAGCTGTGAAGAAAAAGTTGAACGAACCGGAACACATCTGTGCCCGAACCGGCCTGCTTCCTTTCTGCGCCACCAACAAACCGCCAGTTGTAAGTTTTTAATTTCACCTTTCATTGATCCTGACATTGCTATATCTGTCTATTATTTGACACCAATATCTGTTGAAACAGGGCAATGATCCGTTTTGGAGCAAGAAGCTTTCGCAGGAGAAACCAGACAAACCGGAAAGACCAACCCGGCCAAAAACCAAAGTCATTAAGAGGCCTGCTCATAAGAAGAAAATCACTGCATCCTCTGATCCGTCCGCTGATGACGATGTGGGTAATCCGGACCTTGAGGTACAACTTGATTCACTTGGCTTACTTTTCACACGCCTTATTGATGATAATATTTGTCAGGATGATGCCGAAGCTAGTCATGCTGATGCTGCAGAGGTAATTACTCTCTCTTCTGATTCGAACCCTTTGCCTTCACTAAAAATCCGTCAGGCAAACCGGAAACTTAAATTTTCTCATCCTCTTGCTTACTTGGATCCCAAATTTCTTATGAAGACCCAACAGCACGAAGCTCGCCGCATAACCCAGCACAGCGGCCAGGTAGTTACCTCCGCCGGTTTACCGAACAGTCCGGTTCGGAAACGCCGTTCAGAGGTCTCTAATTTGCTTGTCAGTGCTTCTCCTAAAGCGGGCTGTTTTCGTCAACCTCTTAATCCGTCTGACTCCGATTATGAGGTTACTTCCCACTCATCCTCTGGCGAGTCATCAGCTACTCAGCTGCCACCGCTCAAGACGGTGCTTGGGTAAGCTATACTTATCATAATGTTTCTGATACATCACGTTGGAACATATGCTGTATTTGATTTTGATTACTCATTGTAGGGCCAAGCCTAGGCCAAGCAAGAAGGCCCGCCTAGATAAAGCGGCCGAGGAGGATGCCGTTCCTGAACCGGATAAAACACCGGATCCTGAAGTGGTCATTCGCGAAGATATACCCAACGACCCCCCACTGCAAGGTGATGATGTTATTACCGAAGAAAGGCCTGCTGACCATCCCGGAAGCCCCATCCGGATTGAGAAATCCACCATTCTAATCCGGCCTGCTAGCAAACCAACTGCCCCTGGTCAAACTGGTGATGCCAAGGATGATGATGTTGTGATTACTGGCATTGGCCGTGCTGAACCAAGTAATCCGGTTGCCTTATCCAGGCATACTGCCAAAGAAGAATTCGCTACTATGAGCAAGGGCAAGTGGAATGTTGATCTGGCGACTTACGCTGCTCTGAATACCCAAGATCTTCATTCCGTCTACTTGAACCGGCTGTACACCATCCGTGACTATGAAGCCGGCCTGGTGAATATGATGAAGGAAAAATTTGAGGTAACTTCCATGTGCTGTTTCCTGCTTGGATACTTCAATTTTGTTAACTCTCCTAGCCCCCAAGGGCCGGTTTTGCAATCCTCTTTCAAACGGGACTTACTAATATAAATTTGAATGCTTCGAAATTCACTGATATAGCCCCCAAGGGCCGGTTCAACTTAATGTAGTTAAACTGGGCACTTAAGTAGTTTAATATGGCAACATCAGAACTTATTTGAGCAAATAGCCATTAGCCCCCAAGTGCCAAGTTGAATACTTGTATTGAGCTTGGGACTTTGCAATCAATTGACAGATGAAGATCAAATATGCATTAGCCCCCAAGTGCCAAGTGCATAACTTGTTATGTGGTTGGTACTTCAATTCTTGTACCATTTGTTAAATCATATGACTGTCTGTATGCAGGCTGAGCTGAAAACCGAAGAAAGCCAACTCGCCAATCTTCAAGAAAATTTGAAATCCCAACAAGCTGAAACCTCAAAGGCGAAAGAGGAGTTGACCAACGCTTTAAGCGTCATGGAACAGCTGAAGGAGGGCTTCAACAAAGAGCGGGCGGATTGGGCCACTAAGAAGGCCGGTTTGACCAAGAAAATTGAAACTGCTGAAGCTGCCCTTAAACCGGTGGTAGATGAGCTGACCAGCGTAAAGCGGCAAGTGCATGCTATGACTGCCGCCATCTTTGGTAAGCTTCCTTTGACTTCTGTAATAATTTGGCCTTCCTATGATAGGTCCGGTTTGTGATCTCCTTGAAATGTTGCAGGTACACGCATTGGTCACTTGGGGTCAGATGTTCGGATGAAATTGAAGGCCGCCTATACATTAATCAAACAGCTGTATACTGGAGCGCAGCGGATTATCTCTACTGCATCACATAACAATCCGGCGCCCACTTTAATTCAATATACTCTTAAGAGGTTGTCAATGCTTCCCGTCCGTATTGTAGAGCTGAAGAAATCTGCTGCTCGAACCGGTCCATCAATGCCTTAATCCGGGCAAAAGCATGGGTGCCGGATTTTGATCCTGTTGAGGCAGCTCAGGGTTATCCCAGTTTGAAGCAAGATGGTTCGGAGTTCAATGAGGATGACCTGAGAGCGATAAACCGGGCGGTGCGCCCTCTAGCTTGCCAATTGCTGGAAGAGGCAGACTTGTCGCATGATCAAGCTCAATATAACAACCAGAATAAACGAGTGGCTGCACCGATTCCTGAAGCGGAGAATCTGATCCCTCCAATCCGTAAGCATACTTACACTCCTGATTGAACCATCGTCACTGATCCATGATGAAGCTGTCTTTCAAGCCTTAATGGGAATCGACTGGACCACTGTTGACTTCCAGCCACTGGGTAGGGAAGAAGAAGCTGAAGCGGCGAAGGACGACCCACAACCATCAAATCAGGGCGGTGACCAAGCTTGAACCGGAGGCCGGTTTAAATGGCTGCTTTGTTATATTCCGCCAAGAAAACAATGATCTTATTTGGGCACCATGTTGCCTTGTAATAGGATAGCCAATACTCCTGCTTCTGAGATGCCTTCGTGCATAGGCACTGATACTTTTGTTTGAATGGGCGAAACCTTCAATCTATATTTCCTGCAATCACAAAATCTTAAACTGCCGCAGCGGCCGTACCGCCAGCCGGTTTATTACCTTTATATATAAATGCAATGAAATTGAGGTATATGATCAAATTTTGTGATACAAAATACCTGCCATCGCTGGGCATGAAGTTGGCTTAGCCAATCTTGAAACGGAGGTTTATAAACCTATACCGTCAATGGAGAAAACAACTCCTGTGTATACAATGCCGGTTTACCATGTAAACCATGCCGGGTTATGAAAAACACCCTGCTACTCCATAATGGGATGTTAACAGAAAAAGTCAAACCGGGCAAATAATCTCCGGATTAAAAATGGACCGTGTTCCGTCGATTGACAGTTTGAACCGGTTTAAAATGTTGCCGGTTTAAAAAACGCAAAGCAATAGTAAGAAAAATGTTGAAGCAAAAGCAATGATAAAACCGTTTGCAAAAAGAGGCTTTATTGAGCCGATCAGATGGTGTTACCATGGTCGGACACGACCAAGCTCCCGATAGGTGTAGCTATGGTTCAAGTCAGCCAGGTCCCCAAATGAAACCGTGGCATTATGCCGATCAAGAGGCGTGGCAATGGTTCAGGTTTGACAAAGCCCCCAAGTGATTCTATGGCCTTAGGCCGACCAAGGGGCGTGACTGGTTCAGACTTGACCATGTCCCCAAGTGATCTGGTGGCTTTCGCCTATCAAAAGGTGTTGCATTGGTTCGGACACGACCAAGCCCCCAAGTGATGTTTATAAAACTTTCAAGGGGTAACCGGAGGCCGCTTTAAGACAGAACAACTCCATGTAACCACACATGATGTAAAGAACAGATACCCCACTTTAGCTGAGGCTCCGGTTTATTATATTAATCATAATATATACACTTGTCATAATATGTACATAAGTAGAGCCGATGGCTCAGGTATAGTAAGGCTGAAGATGAGCTATGTTCCACGGACTATTGGTCTCCTCCTCTGATGTACGTGAGTCTTTATGCTCTCGAATATCGATCAGATAGTATGACCCATTGTGCAGATTCTTGCTGAGCACGAAAGGTCCCTCCCAAGGTGGGGATAACTTATGCATATCAGTCTGATCTTGGATGAGCCGAAGCACCAAATCTCCTTCTTGAAAGGTTCTGGTTCTGACTCGGCGACTGTGATAACGACGAAGATCCTGTTGGTAAATCGCCGAGCGGGCAGCTGCTATGTCACGCTTCTCATCCAACAGGTCCAAAGCATCTTGTCGTGCCGTCTCATTGTCCACTTCAACATAAGCCGCCACACGAGGTGAGTCATGACGGATATCACTGGGAAGAACCGCCTCCGCTCCGTAGACCATGAAGAACGGTGTGTATCCTGTGGATCTGTTGGGCGTAGTATTGATACTCCATAACACAGATGGTAGCTCTTCTACCCAAAAACCGAAGTCCTTTGCAAAGGAACCATAAGCCGGGGTTTGATGCCTCTCAAGATCTCTTGATTAGCTCTTTCTACTTGACCATTGGACTGTGGGTGGGCTACTGATGAAACGTCAAGCCGGATGTGCTCACGTTCGCAGAACTCCTTCATGGCCCCTTGGACAAATTGGTACCATTATCTGTGATGATACTATGTGGAAAGCCAAACTGGAAAATCACCTTTTTGATGAACTGAACCGCCATGGCCGCATCACACTTGCTAATAGGTTCTGCCTCCACCCACTTTGTAAACTTGTCAACCGCCACCAGGAGGTGGGTCTTCTTATCCTTGGACCTTTTGAAAGGCCCAACCATATCCAGCCCCCAAGTTGCAAACGGCCAAGTGATCGGAATCATCCTCAATTCTTGAGCCGGCACATGAGCGCGTCTTGAAAACTTTTGGCAACCGTCACATTGTCTGACCAGATCCTCCGCATCAGCATGAGCAGTTAACCAATAAAAACCATGGCGGAACGCTTTAGCCACCAAAGATTTTGAACCGGCGTGATGACCACAATCTCCTTCGTGGATCTCACGCAAAATTTCACATCCTTCCTCAGGAGACACACAGCGTTGAAACGCCCCTGACACACTGCAATGATGCAATTTGCCATTAATAATAGTCATAGACTTGGATTGTCGGATTATCTGCCGGGCCAAGGTTTCATCCTCTGGTAGCTCGCCCCGGTTCATGTATGCAAGATAAGGAAGCGTCCAATCCGGAATGACGTGCAGAGCTGCCACCAATTGAGCCTCCGGATCAGGAATAGCCAAATCCGCTTCACTAGGGAGCTTGACCGACGGGTTGTGTAGCACATCAAGAAAAACATTAGGCAGGACCGGTTTACGTTGAGAGACCAACCGGCTTAAAGCGTCCGCCGCTTCATTCTTCCGACGGTCCACGTGGTCCACCTGATAACCCTTGAAGTGACCTACAACAATATCCACCTCACGATGATACGCAGCCATGAGTGGGTCCTTGGAATCCCAAGTGCCGGACACCTGTTGAGCCACTAGGTCCGAGTCACCGAAGCACTTAACCCGGCTTAGATTCATCTCCTTAGCCATCCGGAGACCATGGAGCAAGGCTTCATACTCAGCTGCATTGTTAGTACAAGGGAACATTAAGCGGAGAACGTAACAGAACTTGTCACCTCGTGGGGAAGTTAATACGACTCCAGCCCCCGAGCCCTCCAATTGCCTGGATCCCGTCAAAATGGATGGTCCAATATGTGTGATCCGGCTTCTCTTCAGGTGCTTGCAACTCCGTCCAATCATCGATGAAATCAACAAGTGCTTGAGACTTCAGCGCCGTTCGGGGCACATACTTCAACCCGTGCGGCCCAAGCTCTATAGCCCACTTGGCAATCCGGCCAGTCGCTTCCCGGTTCTGGATGATATCGCCTAAGGGAGCAGAACTGACCACTATGATGGGGTCCCCTTGGAAATACTGCTTCAGCTTCCGGCTTGCCATGAAAACTCCATATACCAGCTTCTGCCAATGTGGATACCTTTGCTTGGATTCAATAAGTACCTCACTGATATAGTAAACCGGATGCTGAACCGGATGCTCCTTGCCTGCCTCCTTCCGCTCCACCACAATAGCCACACTGACTGCGTGAGCGTTAGCAGCAACAGGAGCGACAAGCACAGGCGGGTTGGCCAATTGCCTCTTTAAGTCCTCAAATGCCTGATCAGCAGCGAAACTCCAGACGAACTGATCCGTCTTCTTCAACATCTGATACAAAGGAATTGCCTTCTCACCAAGGCGGCTGATAAACCGGCTCAACGCGGCAATCCGGCCAGCCAAACATTGAACGTCATTGATACACTTCGGTTTATCCTGGGAGGTGATGGCTGTGATCTTCTCCGGATTAGCCTCAATTCCCCTGTTGGACACCAGAAAACCCAATAACTTGCCTGCCGGTACACCAAAAACACATTTGGCCGGATTGAGCATCATCTTGTACGTCCTCAAGTTACCAAAGGTTTCCTTCAAATCGTCAACCAGAGTCTCCTTCTTCCTTGACTTAACCACAATATCATCCACGTAAGCATGTACATTACGGCCAATCTGCTTGTGAAGGCAATTTTGTACACACCGTTGATAGGTTGCCTGGGCAGTCTTGAGCCCAAAAGGCATAGACACATAGCAGAAGGCTCCAAATGGAGTGATGAACGCCGTCTTCTCCTGGTCCTTAACTGCCATTTTGATCTGATGATAACCAGAATATGCATCCAAAAAACTCAAACGCTCGCAACCCGCCGTAGCATCAATGATTTGATCAATACGGGGGAGGGCAAAAGGATCTGCTGGACAAGCCTTATTAAGGTCTGTGTAATCCACACACATACGCCAGGTGCCGTTTTTCTTAAGGACCAGCACCGGATTAGCAAGCCACTCAGGGTGAAAAACTTCAACAATAAAACCAGCTGCCAAAATCCTGGCTACCTCTTCTCCAATAGCTTTGCGTCTTTCTTCGTTAAACCGGCGAAGGAACTGTTTCACCGGTTTGTATTTAGGATCCACATTAAGAGTGTGCTCAGCGAGTTGCCTCGGTACACCTGGCATGTCAGAAGGCTTCCATGCAAAAATGTCCTGATTCTCATGGATGAACTCGATGAGCGCGCTTTCCTATTTCGGATCCAAATTGGCACTGATGCTGAACTGCTTGGACGAATCGCCAGGCACGAATTCAACAAGCTTAGTCTCAGCTACCGATTTGAACTTCAAGGCCGGATCATGCTCCGTAGTTGGCTTCTTCAACGGAGTCATATCTGCCGGATCAACATTGTCTTTATAAAATTTCAGCTCCTCGGTGGCACAAACCGACTCTGCGTAGGCCGCATCTCCTTCCTCGCACTCCAAAGCGACTCTACGACTTCCATGAACCGTTATTGTCCCCTTGTGACCCGGCATCTTGAGCTGCAAATACACATAACAAAGCCGTGCCATGAACTTGGCATAGGCCGGTCGCCCAAACAGGGCGTGATACGGACTTTGGATTTTTACCACTTCAAACGTCAGTGTCTCCGTCTTGGAATCATGATCATCTCAAAATGCCACTTCCAGAGCTATCTTACCAACAGGATATGCTGATTTGCCAGGTACCACACCATGGAACACCGTATTGGATGGTTTGAGATTTTTATCTGTCAGTCCCATACGACGGAAGGTCTCATAGTACAAGATATTAATGCTGCTCCCTCCATCCATGAGTACCTTGGTGAACTTATAACCTCCCACCTGCGGTGCCACCACCAATGCTAGCTAACCCGGGTTATCAACCCGGGGTGGGTGATCCTCTCTGCTCCATATGATTGGCTGCTCAGACCAACGTAAGTAACAGGGCACAGCCGGTTCAACAGAGTTGACTGCCCGCTTCTGAACCTTCCGGTCTCGCTTGTCCAAGCTAGTGGTGAAGACATGGTACTGCCCACTGTTCAAATGCTTTGGGTTGCTCTGGTAACCCGACTGTTGCTACTGCTGGTTGTAACCACCCTGGTTATTCTGATTATTTTGATTATTATGTCCGCCCGGATTACCATTAAATCCTGAACCGGAATTTCCTCCACCGTAACCTGGCCCGGATCCTGAGCCACCGCCAGAGCCGTGATCATACCGGAAAGCATTAGAATTTTTGAACTCCTGCATAATGTAACAATCCTTCCAAAGGTGGTTTGCTGGCACCTCCTTCGTCCCATGCTTCGGACAGGGCTGGTTCAACAGATAATTTAGGCGGTCCGGGTTAGGGTTAGGCGCTCCACTGCGATTCTGCAGTTTACCCTTGCATCGCTGGCCCTTGTCCTGCGCGTTGGTATTAGCCACGAAGTCCATGTTGCCATCCTCTTTGCGCTTGCCTCCGCCACCATTACCTGTCGAGTGATGTTGCTGGCCTTAGGAGTTGCCGTTCTTCTTTCCCTTCCCTATCTTGTCATCATCAGACTCGGGATCCTTGGTACTATCAGAATCAGCATACTTTACCAAAGCGCCCATGAGAGTCCCTATGTCAGTGCAGTGGCGCTTCATCCGCCCTAACTTCAGCTTTAGGGGCCCAAACCGGCAATTGCCTTCCAGGGTTATAACCGCGGTGTCAGCGTTGATGCGGTCTGATGAATGCAGAACTTGCGAGACCCGGCGCACCCAATGCATCGTTGATTCTCCTTCCTCCTGGACACAGGCAGCTAGATCCACTATCGACATCGGCTGCTTACACGTGTCTTTGAAATTACTGATAAACCGGGCTCGTAACTGGGCCCATGAACTGATAGAATTGGCCGGTAAGCTTTTTAACCACGTACGGGCCATTCCTTCAAGCATCATGGTGAAATACTTTGCACACGCCGCATCATCCACATCAAGAATCTCCATGGCCATCTCATAGCTCTCCACCCATGTCTCTGGAGGTTGATCCGCCGTATAATTTGGTACCTTGCGCGGGCCCTTGAAATCCTTGGGCAAGCGCACATTGCGTAAAGCGGGAACAAGGCAAGTCACCCCTAAAGCACTAGAGGTAACTCCAGGCTCGACCATGGTGGTCGGACGAACCAGCGTAAGCTGACGATCTTGATACTGTGCCGCTAACTCGGCCTCCCTGCGCGCTTGGGCCCGGTCCACCACTTCCTGAGCATTATCGACACCACCTGCCGGGTTGTTATCATGGGGCGCTCCTCGTCGCGCATTACTTGACACGGCCGGTTCATCCATATGCCTGCTATAGCTCTGGCTCGGACGAGGGGTTGAGTGGATCTGGTCGTGGCTGTACGAATATGCTTCCTGTTGGACCAAAGCTGTCCTAAGGAGCTCCTTGAACCGGCGCATCTCTACCGCCTGTGGCGAATCACCTTCAATTGGAATGGCCTCCAGCCGTGCCGCAGCCGCAACAAGGTTGTCCATTGGGTTGGAGTAGTGACCCGGAGGTGTTGGCACGGCCTGAGGTACACCAGTATTATGATGGGGCAGATCTATTAAACGGGGCTGGACCGGCGCGCCCGTCCCAGGTGCTTCCGCCCGGTTTACCACTGGCGGATTACTGGTTCCCGCTCCGGGGGTGTTGAAGAGGTCTCTGGCTTCGAAGACTGAAGGCAGACGAGATCGGTACTTCCTCCTCATGACTTCCTGCGACGCATTCTGGTCCAACATGAGCCTGTAGGCCTGTGCATCTAAGGCGGCCCGCTCTGCAGTCATCCTGGCGTCTTCAGCTGCTAGGTCTGCTTTAGCTTGAGTGATTTGCTCCCTCACTTTTGCAATCTCCGTGTTGTGAGCGTCCTGATCCGCCGGGTTAGCCTCCGCCATGAGCGCAGCCAACGCATTGAACAGATCCGATAAAACTTGAGCCAACGGGCGCACAGAGCGTCCTGCCCCGGCAGCCGTCGCCGCTACTGAACCGGTGATCATTGCCGCAGCGGTTGAAGAATGAAGCGCTGCTTGCGTACCGGCCATGAATATTCCAACCCGGTTGGGCAGATCGGAGGGGTCCGGAATATTGTCACCATCGGAACAGCCCCCAATCCGGCCATCTTGTAGCTGATATAGAGATTCAGTTTCTCCGGTTGACGACTTGTTGCCGGAGTAAACGACGGTCTCGCCACCAGATTCTGATCTATCCTCATAACTTCCTCCATGGATGTCTCCCACGAAGGCACGCTTCACGGCCGGTTTAACCTGGGCAGATCGCGCTCGCTGAGCCGTCTCGACGAGGTCGGTGTAGATGTCCGGCTCAGGGCCCGGTTCACCGATCTTGCCGATGAAAATGTGTATGCCACCAAAGGGGACCCGGTACCCGTACTCAATTAAGCCGGCCTCGAGGCCCCAGCCTGCATCATCGATGTAGAGCTTGCCGCGACGACTCTTAGTCATCCGGCACGCAGCGTAGCCCTCGAGTCCTTCAAAGCGGCCCTCCAAGAACATGAAACCATCGTGCAATGGCCCCACGGTGGGCGCCAACTATCGTGGTTTTGTCACGGCACGTGTCCTAGTGAAAGGACTTAGTCGTGGAGCCATCGCGATGGGTTAGCTTGAAGGGGTTAAAGCGGACACAGGGATGCAGAGAGTTTTATACTAGTTCGGCCCCTTCGATGAAGGTAAAAGCCTAAGTCTAGTTGTGATGGAATTGATGGGGTTTCGATGACTAGGGAGCAAACAAGCTTCGCCTAAGTCTTGAGTTGTTGTTGTCTGTCTTTGAACTGCCACCGGGTCGTCCCCTTATATACACGGGTGACGCCCGTCGGTTCACAGAGTCCCAATCACCGGTTCATACTCGTATTCGGGTTGGTCTCTCCTTATTCCTAACTTACAATACAAGTTTACATATAAAGCCGGTTTACGGCTACAGGTCTTAAGCCGACTACAGGCCTTGGGCCCTTATCTGCTTCTTTGGGCTTTAACACCTTTGAACTACTGATGAAGTTAACCCGGCCCAGGTAGGCCGGTTTACGCCCAGTAGTAATATCCCCAGCAACGGGTTACACGCCTTTTTTCATGGTTTATGGAGCGGAGGCGGTTCTCCGTAGTGACATCCGTCATGACTCGCCCCGTGTGGCGGCATATGTCGAAGCTGATAATGAGAAAGCATGGCAAGAAGCACTTGACCTGTTAGATGAGGAGCGTGACATTGCAGCAGCCCGTTCGGCGATTTATTAGCAAGATCTGCATCGTTGTCACAGCCACCGGGTTAGAACCAGAACTTTTCAAGACGGAGATCTAGTACTCCGACTCATACAGGATCAGACGGATATGCACAAGTTATCCCCACCTTGGGAAGGACCCTTTGTGGTCAGCAAGAATCTGCACAACGGGTCGTACTACCTAATCGATGTTCGAGAGCACGAAGACTCACGTAAATCAGAGGAGGAGACCCACCGGCCGTGGAATATCACTCATCTTTGGCCCTATTATACTTGAGCCATATGCTCTGCTTATGTACATAGATATGGCAATGTATATATTATGATCAATATGATAAACTGAAGCCTCAGCTAAAGCGGGGTATCTATTGTTTTTGTTACATCATGTGTGGTTACATGGGGGCTTTTATTTTGTAAAGCGGCTTCCGGTTTACCCCTTGATTCAGCTTATCAAAGCTTTATAAAATCACTTGGGGGCTTGGTTGTACTTCAACTAAAGATACACCTCTTGATCGGCACAAGGCCACCAGAAAAATCACTTGGGGGCTTGGTCGTATCTGAACCATAGTCACACCTCTTGATCGGTTTAATGCCAAATTACTTCGGGGCCAAAGAGAGTGTTGCAAAAGAACAACTCAAACATATGCACCCACTGAGCACAGCTCAAAATGTTACTTGGGGATTCTTTGCTGTCGCAATGAACAAAGAATCTAGACTTGTAATAGGCTATCAAGCCACGGCTTGGAAGCCTGGTGTATACACCTAAAACCCTGGGTTAGCCTGCCTTTTTAAGTAAGTCACTCCGCCCAGGTAAACCTGGTATGGCCCGTCGAACTTTGACAAGTTACTCTGATAAGACCCTAAACTTGTCAAGTTAAAACGACGATTGGTTAAGGATTGAGGACCATCTTAAAAGGCTTCGCAAAATGGTTTAACTCAGTGGCCTGGCAGCCCATGAAAAGCCTCGAATTTGGGGCCTGGCAGCCCGTGAAAAGCCTCGACTACAAGTTTTCATTTGCTTTTTGCCAAGTTTTTCTCTCTCTTGATAACACTTAGGATATTTTTTGACAAACCGGTGTTCATCAACCTGGCTAGGCTGTCAACTACAAGTCGTCAGTATGTAATCACTTATAACCCGGAGTTTCTTAACCCGGTCTAGTTTCGACTCTAGGTCGCCAGCATTGAATAAACTGGTGTTTATCACAACCTGGCACGGTTTTATCATAAACCGGCATGGTATGAAAGGAGTTATCATTACTCAAGATTGGGGTTATCACCCTCACTAGCAACGGGTCATCCAAAGTTGTGATTCAAGGTCACAGGTATCAATTATTTTCATATTTGATTATCTTTTCACAACCTTGGTTATAAACCCTGGCTATATATCTGGGTATCATGACCCGTCTGGCGGTAAACCGCCAGGACACTATCAACTTTTTGTGTGTAGGAATAAATCGCTACGGATTATGAATATAATATGTCTTAAGCATGGCGGATTAACAAGTGTCAGGCACAAATAAATATGCACGAAGGCATAATAGACCAAGAGTTTTAACTAGCCTATTACAAGGCGTTTTAGTTCCCAAAAGGATAATTTTTTCTCAATAAGCATTGCAGCACGTGGAATACTAAACCGGCCTTCGGATCATGATTCGGCTCCAGCTTGACCTGACGGCTGCGGATCATCCCCTTCGTCTCTACCCAGTGGCTGGAAGTCAATAGTTGTCCAGTCTATCCCAGTTAGGGCTTCAAACACAGCTTCGTCGCTTATAAGGGTGGACGGTTCAATGTCAGGGGCATAAGTGTGCTTACAAATTGGCGGGATGAGATTTTGAACCTCAGGAGTTGGTGCGGCCATCCGTTTGTTGTTAACATCATAACTTGCCTGATAATGTGAAAGATCAGCTTCTTCAGCTAATTGGCAAGCCAGCGGACGTACTTCCCGATTTATGGCTCGGAGGTCCTCATTGCCAAATTCTGATCCGTCTTCTTTCAAGCTCGGATAGCCTTTGCTGACATCTTCCGGATCAAGATCGGGCACCCATGATTTTGCCCGGGTTAGCACGGTCAGAGCACCAGCTCTTGCAGCAGATCTCTTTAACTCTTCTACCCGGGCAGGCAGCATTGACATCCTTTCTAAGGTCTCCTTGATTAAAGTTGGGGGCGGTTTGTTGTGAGAAGTGGTGCAGATAATCCGTTGCGCACCGGTATATAACTGCTCTATAAGAGCATAGGCAGCCTTTAGCTTCTTCTGTACATCAGAGCCCAGGTGGCTAATGCGAGTTCCCTATATCGTTGCAAACATTAGTAAATCGGCAATTAATGAGATGATATGATGAGGATTTAAAGATCGGAGGCTTACCGAACACAACAGCAGTCATAGCATGTACTTGCCGCTTTACACCAGTTAGTTCGTCTACCACCGGTTTAAGAGCTGCTTCTGCGTCCCCGGCTCTTTTCTGCAAAGTGGATTTTTCTGTGTTCCAATCCGCCCGCTCCTTGTTAAAACTCTCTTTTAGCTTTTCCATAGTGGCTAAAGCGCTAGACAGTTCATCCTTTGCCTTGGAAGTTTTGGCTTGCTGGGACTTGATATTTTCTTGCAGATCGGCGATTTGAGATTCCTTTTTGCTCAGCTCAGCCTATAAGAAACAGACATATTATGAGTTGACGGTATATATTTGAAGTACCAAACACATAACAAGTTATGCACCTGATACTTGGGGGCTAATGCATATTTGCTTGTTCTCGGAAATTTCTACAAGTCCCAAGCACAATACAAGTATTACTATTGGCACTTGGGGGCTAATGTATGTTTGCTCAAAATACTGATATGGGAATTCTTCTACAGTCCTGATTCATCTTTAAAAAGTTAAACCAGCCCTTGGGGGCTACATCAGTGAAATATACAGTATTGCAATTTCAAAATACCAAGTCATCTTAAAGTGATAACCCGGTCCCTGGAGGCTAAACATGCAAAAGTGAAGTTATTACTAAGTCCCGGTTTGGATTGACATCGTAAACCGTCACTTGGGGGCTACTAGAGTTGATGTTTGCAATTAGACATAAGAGAAGTTGTGTGATTACCTCATATCGCTCCTTCATCAGATTTACTAAACCGGCTTCATAATCGCGACTGGTGTACAGACGGTTCAAGAAGCCAGAGTGAATATCTTGGGCATTGAGATGGGCGTAGCTGGACAAATCGGCGCTCCATTTGCCTTTGCCCATAGCAACAAGCTCATCCTTGGCGCTATGTTTGGATAAAGCGAACGGGTTGCCAGGAGCGGTGTGGCTGACGCCGGTGATCATAACATCATCCTCTTTATCATCAGTAGCCCTCACTGGAGTTGGCGGTTTATCAGTAGCCTTAGCTGGACTGGCCGATTTATCATCAGGTCGGACCGGGCTGGTCGGTTTGTCAGCATGGCTTGTGGTGTCAATTTCTACTTGTTCAGCAAACAAGTCATGGTCTTGAGGCGGCGGATCATTAAGCATGGCATCAGCATCGGTTTCTTCCAGATCTGGAGTCTTTTCCAGTTCAACAACCACATTATCATCAACCGGTTTGTTTAACCGAGCCTTCTTGCTGGGTCTAGGCTTGGCACTGAGAAAAAGAAACATGAAGATCAGTACAGTGCAAAAATAACACATCAAGGATAAAATCAAGTGCATAGCTCACCCAAGAACTGTCTTAAGGGGTGGAAGCTGTGTGGTTGTTGATTTGCCAGAGGATGAGTGAGGTGTTCCCTGATAATTTGAATCAGACGGATTAAGAGGCTGTCGGAAACAACCCGCCTTGGGGCAAGAAGTATCAAGAGTATAAGAGACCTCTGATCGGCTTTTCCGAATCGGAGTGTTCGGTAAACCAGCAGAGGTAACTACCTGGCCGCTGTGCCGGGTTGTGCGGTGAGCTTCGTGTTGCTGCATCTTCAAAAGAAAGTTTGGGTCCAAGTGAGCAAGGGGTGAGAAAATTTTACTTTCTGGTTTGCTCGACAGATTTTTGATGTTGGCAGAGGATCTGAATCGGAGGAAAGAATAATTACCTCAATGTCCTTAGCTTGACTGCCTTCAGCGTCATCCTGATAATAGTCGTTGTCAATGAGATGTATGAAAAATGAACCAAGAGAGTCAAGTTCTACCTCTGAGTCCGGATTAACCTCATCGCCATCTGCATTTGGCTCGAAAGACGCAGTGGTCCTTTTCTTGGCAGGTTTTTTAACAACCTTGGTCTTCGGGCGAAGTGGCTTTGCCGGTTTATCTTGCGGTTTCGCCGGTTTATCTTGTGGTTTTTTCTTCTAGAACGGATCATCGCCCTGACAAAGATGACAAGATTTTCAGAGAATATTTGAAAGGAGCAAGTTAAAACAAAGGAAAGTTATTTGACCTTTACCTTTGGAGGTTTGTTGGAAACACAGAAGGGACTTAATCCGGTCTCGCTGCAGACAGCCTCCGGTTCAGTCAGCATCTTCTTCACAGCCTCAGTAACTTCAGCATCTGTAAGCTGGATATCAATGTGTCGTTGAGGGTCCTTCAAGCTTCCGGTATATTCACACATTAAACCGGGGCATCGGCTTAAGGGCAATATGCTCCAAGTTATCCAACAACGAGCAAAGTCAACACCCGTTAAACTGTTTGCCATAAAGGCTCTATGCTTTGACAGTTGTGGAGCATAATTGGCCCTTTCCTTTGAAGTCAATCTCTGAGGAAAGGGATGTGTATTGCTGAGACGGTGAGGGCGGTAACCCAGCAAGGGATTTTCATCAGTTGGAGATGTATCTTTGCAGTAAAACCAAGTCTGGTTCCACTCCTTGGGGTGACTGTGAAGCTTGGCGTGAGGAAAGCTGACCTCCTTCCTCTTTTGAACCTCCATTCCGCCAAGCTCAGTAGTGGGTCCATCTGTGAAATCTATGCGACGGTTTAAGTGGAAGAAGTCCCTAAACAATTCAACTATGGGCTCCTCTTGAAGATAAGCCTCACAAAAGACTTGGAAATGGCAGATGTTGGACACAGAGTTTGGACCGATGTCCTGAGGGTGGAGCTGAAAACTGGCGAGCACATCTCAGAAGAATTTTGCACCAAGAGGGCTAAAGCCTCGACCCAGATGGTCAACAAAAACAACTACTTCTCTGTCCTTGGCTTCAGGGTGATTTTCTGGACCGGGGGCCCTCCAGTGGATGACCTCCTTCTTGGCTAAAGAGCCAGTTGCGACACATGTATTTAACTCAACTTCAGTGACCCAGGAAGGAACCCAGTTACATTCATAGACTTGTTTGGCCATCTCAAGGGAAACTGAAACAAAGTTATTGCCAGTTTAAGGTTATATGGAACAAGTAAAAGGCGATACAAGTTAAAGAAGAGGTGTATGCATATTTTTAAACCGGAGTATAACATTACTAAGCCGGAGTCTAATATTGCCAAGCCGGAGTCTTATGATGGAGAAGATGCAAATATAAATGAATCGGCGGTTAAGAGGGGACAAATGGTACCTACCGGATTAGAATTTTTTCAAAGCTAAACCACCTATATTGGTATGAAAGGTACAACTCTAAAGTACTTAAGTGAAGGACAAACAAGTTTCGCAGATTGATGTGATAAATTTCAGATCTGCGGAATGACAGAAAACTAGAAAATATTCAGACTTAATTTCAAGTGCTTGAACAAGTTCGTCAAGTTTAGATGAGTTTTTATATAAAGGAGATGCCCCAACAAGGAAAAAGGGGATCATGGCTACGGCCGCACAAGAAGTATCAGATCCAAGCTAGTCATTTGTGCTAATAAGAAGAACAGGGAAGAACGGCGCCGGAGTTTCAATAAACTCCGATGAACACTGAAACCCTAATGTTGGATCTAGAGCGAGGAAAAGAAGGAACTTACTGATGCTGAGGGAGCAGCGGTGGAGCGCCGCGTATCTCTGGTATAGTCAGGTTGATGCAGCGGCCGTCGTTGGGGCGGAAGCGAAGGTCGACGGCGGCGGCAGAGCTCCAATGGCCGGGCGGCGTGAGGAAGAAGAAAATGCGAAGGGGCACGAAGGGGAAAAGTGAAAGGACCCTTCATCCTTATTTATAAGGTGAATGGATAAGTAGCAGGCGCGAGAAGCGAGGAGCCCGAAAAATGGGATATATGACGGCTCAGTCGCCTCGATTGTTGGAGGCTCATTAATAAAGGTGGGTTATGTACAAATCTTTAAGTACGGATGACGTCATGGCGATTTATCATGGACCTGGAAGGTGACGTTGTGGCGGTTTACAAGACTTATGCGAAGGTGTTGAAGAATAATTTTTCTCAAGTATTGAGGATTGACATGAACCAGTTCAAATCAATCTGGGGCCTAACGTTGGGGATATTACTACTGGGTGTAAACCGGCCAGGAGAGGCCGGGTTATCCCTATTAGTAGTTATTATACTTGAAGCCCATGAAGACAGAGATGATGGCGCTTTATGAAGGCCGAGGGCCCAAAGGCGGATTAAGGCCTGTAGTCATAAACCGACCTTGATATGTAAGCTTGTATTATAAGGCAGTAATAAGTAGAGTTCGGGCCGGACACATTTATGAGCCGGCCTCAGAACCCTGTAAACCGACAGACATCAACCCATGTATATAAGGGGACGGCCCGGCGGCGGTTTAGGGGGAACATACAACAAATCGAGACCCAGGAAAAGCGTATTCGCTCCCTGGTCATCGAAACAAGCAATCCCACAACAACTGGATCGTAGGCTTTTACCTTCACCGCATGGGGCCGAACCAGTATAAACTCTCTGTGTCCCTTGTCCGCTTTAACCCCGTTAAGCTAACCCGTCGTGATGGCTCCACGACTAAGTACTTTCTCTAGGACATCTGCCGTGACAAAACCACGACAGAGGGAGTATCTTATAACATCCAATATACTCACATATTAGATGAATTAACATCTTATATGATGGGCCGGAAGGATTTTAGTTCGTTCTTACAAATTATCGGCTGATTAACTGCTGCTGTATCTATGGGTTACAGTTAGTTTGAGCTAGTGTGGGCTCAAATAACCCTAAAGTATATCCAAACATGAGGGCTAGTTTGAGCTAGTTGCATCTATAACCCACCCAAAAAAACTATCCAACCCAAGAGGTGCTAATTGGAGCTAGTTCTCCTAGTGCATTTATTGTCAATCTAACCCTTCCATCCAAACTACTCTTTGGATGGAGTTAGTTCAAGGTTCGTAATGAGCTAGAAACTAACTCTAACCTCTAGCTAAGTTGAGTGTCCAAACAGGGTTGTGTTGTTGTTGTTGCTGCTACTGCTCTTCTGCGTATATCTAGACATCATTAGAACATTAATGTAACACTCTTCCTTGTTGCTATGTAGCCTAGGATTGCATATTTAGGCATTAAGTACAGTGCATGTTGCTATGTAGCCTCAAATATAGTACATATGGCCCTAGTTAACCTATCGAAAAATGGGTTGTAGATATATTTAGTTAAAAGTCCAATTCGCTGATTAGTCCCTTATCAGTTGCTAGCCTATATGGTACCAGCTACCGATATCCTGAATAGTGAGCAGATATAAGCCATGGGATGAAACTAACCTTGATGAAAAACAACAATCATTCCCAAAATTGTCCTGTGTAGGTACATCGAGAAGCATGTTAAGCACAACAGGCTAAACATCAACCAAAATTATACATGACAAACAAAATAATCTCCAAAAGATAGCTTTAGTGTGCAGGTTTAAGCACGCTAGTAAAGCAAAACAAGTGGAAATGTTTACTAACAGCAATAGGCCTAACATTTAACAACAAGCAAACATAGTCATTCAAACTGGTATTATGCCGGTCTAAGTACACTGGTTATGGTTAAATAGAAATGGAAAGTCGTGTTAACTACAAGATGCAGCAACAAAATGTAGTCATTCATAGTGGTATTGTTGAAACTAGTACTGATGAAATTGAACTGCATAGTTCATACTTGCACATATAGAACATCACGTTGTGAATAACTTGAATGAACAAGGCATACTACGAACAACCAAAGATAGCATTTGAAACTGAACATATGCTAACTACAAACTACCGAACAGAGGCATATGCTAGCTATAACAGGCTTAACAGCAAGAAAATATATGCATTCCTATCGGTGTGTTTAAAACTGGATTGATGAAATGTACGGCATAGTAAATAATTGCACATATAGAGCATCACAATGTGAACAACTGAAATAAACAAATCATGGGTTTCCTCACTTGTCACAGATGGGCTCGTTCCCGTGGGAAGAGCACGGACCGTGGATGCGCTCCATGTTGTCGCAGATGGGCTCCTTCCCCTTGGAAGAGCATGGCGGTAGGGTGCCTGCCTGATGTCGCAGACGGGCGCTTTCCCTTTGGAAGAGCAGATGTGCTCTTTCCCCTTGGAAGATCCGGAGAGGGTGCCCTCCTCATGGTCGCCGTTGATGAGGTCTGACTTGGAAGTTGTGGATCCCAAGCCAGCGTCGCAGAACGTGTCCTTAAGAAATGACAAAAGGGGCTCGATGGCGATGTAGAATGGCAAATTGTTGACAGCGAGCCAGAGGAGATCAGCGGCGGGGCCATGGATGAGATCGACGGCGGTTGAACCCAAGGGGTTGGGGGTGGGCCACTTAACCTGTGACATAGCCCGCCTCAGGCCGTCGCTGTCACTGACCTCGATGTCGTAGCAGGTGGCCGAGACATGCCCGCATACTCTAGCCCGCTGCTTGAGTGCCTGCCACCAGTAATGGTAGTCAGCTTCCTCGGCGACGTCAGGCGAAGAGACCGCTATACACCTCTTTTGGGCCAGTCGCTCCTCAAGCTGCACGGGAAGCATAGCCGGGCTTAGATTGCGATGCTCTGGAGTGGGGGGTGGGGATGGGGATGGAGATCTGTGGGAAAGGGGGCGTTTGGCAGGTGTCATCTAAGAAAGTCCGGGTGGCCTCAGTATGAGATCGGTGGGTAAGCTGCACGGGAAAACTGGCAGATGTTGACAATGGAGGCCTTGCGGCGGCGGGGACCTTGCTAGGGTTTCGAGCGAGGGAGGGTGTGTGTGTGTGTGCGCGCACGCCCAAGGAGGTTTTGGTGTGTGTGTGTGTGTGAAGGGGGGTGGCGTGGGGTGTTTGAGGAAATGACGCGGGTACTGAAAATTTTAATACGCGGGAGTCAAATGCGGGAGTGAAATGCGGAGCTATTGAAAATTTTGATGATAGTGCATCACACACGATCTGGAGATACAACTGTGTGTTATGAAATAGAAAAACCATCGAGGCAGGCAGCTATTTTCTAGGGATGCAGGCGGGATTGGGAACAAGAAACATCGCACACGGTCCGGAGATAACAACCGTGTGTTATGAAACAAAAAATCTCTCATGGCGGGTAGATATTTTCTAGGGATGCAGGCGGGATTGGGAACAAGAAACATCGCACACGGTCAGGAGATAACAACCATGTGTTATGAAATAGAAAAACCCTCAAGTCGGGCAGATATTTTTGAGAGGGGGAGCCTCGTGGAGCCCAATGTAGTGTGCGGATGTGTATGTGACAGGTGCACCGGTGTGGCACACGGTTAGTTTGAGTGAACCGTGTCTGGTGCGTCATTTGACTTGTCTTATGTTCATACATTTGTCGAAAAATGGCGCGGGAGAGGGTCAGAACACGAACACACTTGCATGTGGACCAAATTTATGTATCAAAATGGTGGTTTGATTTTCAAATACCAAATGCAACATCGATGTGGCACCTCTCTCGCAAAGCGGACGATATTGCTTGCCCCCCCCCTCGTGTCGGCACGAAGGGAATCCTAAGCTATGAATGCATGCCCCCCAACCGAGGTTCACCCTAATAAAGTGTGAAGTTGCTAGCAACCACCCCTCCCTCGTGTCGGCACGAAGGGAATCCTAAGCTATGAATGCATGCCCCCCAACCGAGGTTCACCTAGCAAAGTGCGAAGTAGCTAGCAGCCCCCCCACGTGTCCGCACGAAGGGAATCCTAAGCTATGAATGCATGCCCCCTTCCCCTCCCCCCAACCGAGGTTCACCTAGCAAAGTGCGAAGTAGCTTGCAGGCCCCCACCCCCATCGTGTCGCCGCGAAGGGAATCCTAAGCTATGAATGCATGCCCCCCCCCAATCTGAGGTTCACCTAGCAAAGTGCAAAGTAGCACCCCCCCACACACACACACTTTCAGTCGGCGGGCTAGAGAGGCATATATCTCACCAAGATGGATCGTAAAACGGACCAAGAATAATCCACCTTGGTCATACAACCTCTCTCTTGTTGTTGGTCAAAGTGATGGCCGTCCATGTGACTTCGGAGATGGGCTAGCTCGCCAATAATCACGCAAGTAGCTAGTCCCCGAAGACAACCACTGCATGCGTGTGGCCCAAACATATGTATGGAGAGGTGTGTTTGTGAGTAACAATGGAGAAACTTTGATGTGGCACCATGATTTCGAACTTGAAATCCCCACACTGAGTGAGGGTTAGGTTGATGATGCATATGTATGTTACACCGCACTTCAAGCCAACGACAGGGATTCATGCATGCATGCATGCATAGTATATGTGCTCAAACTTAATTAGGTCTGAATCTCACCATGACCTATACTACGATAACATGAACCAAATGAAGAATCCACCATGGTAACCTATCATGTTGTTGGTCAAGGTGATCATGGATGTCCACGCGGGCCCACGAATATATAGGCTTGTCGCCGATAACCACGCGAGGGAGTGTATCATTCGAAGGCAACCAGTACATGCATATGTATGGCGGTGATGCGTGCATGCATGTTTGAATACACAACATTGATGTGGCGCGTGTGTCAAAAATCGTACACTAGCTCCCCACACAGAGCGAGATCGGTTCATGATGTGTCGTTGTACTAGCCACTTCGACACGATGGGAGGGATTCATGCATACACATGCATGTGTGTGTGTTCAAACTGTATCATGCATGTCATCCCAGAGCAAAAATAACAATCCCCTCCTAAGTCAAATTAATCTCTCTTGTTGTCAGGCAAAAAGTAGTGACGGACCAAGCGGGTCCACAGATGGAAAGCATCGATATCGCTGATAACCACATAAGTGGGTGCGAGAGGACAACCACCACCGCTTTGCATGTGGGCCAAACATATATATGTTGAATACTCTAAATGCAAAACTTTGATGTGCCACATGCCTCAAAAACCGTAAACCATGCACCCACACAGAGTGAGGTTCATATCAAGCGTACTACATATGATGGTCCCCTTCCCCCGTCTTCACCGCATACTATATGCTCCTGCCGTAATATATGTACAACCCAAAAGAATCCTCATCGATGGTGAAATTAATTAACCTCTCCCGATGTAGGTCAAAGTGACGCATGCATGCACAGACGATGGCCTCGTGGGCCCACAGATGGAAGCGTCACACGTGAGTGTCCTAGCTAGGATATCCATGTGGCCCAAAAAGGTGTTGTGTGATGTTTGAATAACCAATTTCACAATTTTGATGTGGCACGTGCCTTGGTAACCAAAAACTCCCGACACTGAGTGAGGTGTACTTGTTCATGGACGCGTACGTATAGTATATATGTTAGTCCCCTCCCACCTCTTCGACGCGTACTATATACCACCATAACACAAACAAAAAAGATTCTACCTTGCCGGTCAAATTAACCTCACTACCGACTGTTCGTCAAAGTGATGGACGACGAACCTCGCGGGCCCACAGAAAGCGTCACACGCGAGTATCGAGTGTCGTGTAGGACAACCATCGACTGCATGTGGCCAAAACATTTATGTATGAAAGGGTCGTGTAATGTTTTAAATAACGATTTTCACGACTCTGATGTGGCACGGGCCTGCCTAACAAAATGGCCAACCCACACGGTGGTTCACAACTCTTAGTGTACTGCGAGCCACCCGCCAGCCCAGACGCACACACCCCCACACACACCGCAAATCCACCGCAACTACGATGCATGTTAAATTAATTATCCCGCGATGAACATACATGTTACCAATGGAGGGACATTTTATTTTCAAAAAAAACACAGAGATCATTAAGACGTTTTAGTACATTGATTGATTGATTTTCTACAGGTATAATTTGCAAAAATTAAACATGAGCTACATGCACACGTGACAGTGCACCTAAATGGATTGCAAAAACACATGTGTCTCACTGGGTGCATGTTTACTCCCCGTGCAACAAATTTCAAACATTGAGAATCTTGATTTTTATATTCTAGTACATCCAAAACTTATTTGAAGTTCATGAAACTTATCGTGTTGTCATATGGACACCAATACAAACTGGCATTTGTACTTTTTTTGTCAAATTTGAGACCATTTTTGATGTAATCTTTATCTAATTACAAACGGGAGATTATTAATAATTGGGAACCAATATCCCAAACGGATTATTTATTTGAACCGTGAGTGTTAGACCAATAATGGATACGTGACATGCTTCAGTTAAGTAATAAAGCGGCAACATTAATCATCCAAATAGAAAAATAATATACGTGCCGCCGTGCGACCCGTGTGGCGTGCGAGCAGGCGTGAGTTGACGGGACGCATGCGAGCAGTCCACTGCGCAGGCAGACGGGGAGGCGTGCGTGCAGGTGTGTGAATTGATGGAGGCGTGCTCACCGAGAGGCGTGCGAGTAGCTGTGTGAAACTTTGGTAGGCATGTCAGTAGTCCGGTGCGCAGGCTCACCGGGAGGCGAGCCATTGGTTTGACCGCTGCCCGCCTCTCTCCCACAACTCCCACTACTCCATATTAATGGTGCGCCTAAGCGGCTGCACCTCCCATCCTCGCTACGCACACACAATCCTCTCAGTCCTCAAAGCCGTCAGTGTATGAGGATGCCCCCGAAGCGCCCCATCGGAGGGAGTGGCGACGCCGGGGCTGCTAAAGCACCGTAGCACGGCGTGGAGATGGAGACAGAGGTTGCCGTCACCGCCGGCGAGTTATTGCTGCACTGTGACGTCATCGACGGTGTCGAGCTTCCACAGCCGGAGGTGGAGTTCCACACCGACTCCGACGACCACTCCGGCGAGGACTCCGACGGCCACTCCGGTGACGAATCCGACGTTGACGGACAACTGGTTAGTCATCTGTACCCATTTATGTGTTAAATAGATCATAGGGTTTCTCTAGTTACTCCTGCCTCCCCCTTTTTGGAATAGAAATCATGTGGTTATGTTCTCCCAATCCATGAAATCTGAGTAAGTTTCGTTAGAACCGTGTAGTGTATTGATTGTTTGAATGGTACAGGTGATAAGTGATTAGTTGCTTCATCTGTGCAAATGATTTCTGCTAGTAATCCGACTAGGGTTAGTGTTCATGCTAATAATTCCTAGGCAGGACTTGACAATTGATTTTGAATGACCGACATATATTTGTGCCATTATTTTCTTCAAGATTGGTCTGTACATATACGACTATGCTTAAAAATCGAACCATAATCTCTGGATATGTATAAATAAATAGCCATAAATTCCTAATCCTACTTCACGGCATGTAATCAGTGATTTGATGCCAAGTTTGTTTTACTATTTGTATAGGTGTTGTCTGACAATGTGGACATCGAGGATGAAGATGCCCAGAGGAGGTACAAGAGGCGAATCCTGAGGGAGCTTTATGCGAGAGTGCATAACAGGCGTATTAGGACCTGGAACGACGACTATGGATGCCCATTTTGCAACCACAAGCTTCATGACGCGTATCTAAGTGTTCTGGCGCATGCAAGAGGACGGGCCGTTGGCTCCTTCAGGTAGAAGTATTCTCGCAGGTTGGCGCATGACGCGTACGCCGAGTACCTGGAGAAGGTTCAGGATCGTGCCGGCCGCATGTGAGATGAGATGTGGGATGGATCGAACTATGTACGCTTGAGTATGCTTAATGATGGTTGAACTATTCATATGTACGTGTACGCTTATTATCTATGTCTGAGTATGTTAAATATTTGGTCAAAATTTGGTAAAAATTTCAAAGCAGGACCAATAAACCAGGAAACGGAGGTAGTACGTCAATCACACACGGTTCCCAAAATTGGAACCATGTGCAATGACTTTCATTTTGCCTGTTGCATCAATCACACACGGTTCGCTCTAGCAAACCGTCGCCCTCAAAATTCTTTGTGGGACAGAAAACCCTCACCACCCAATTCAAAAAAGAAAAAAGAAAACCCTCACCATCCCCACGTCACAAAAACCCTCACCCCGCTTGCCATCCTCATCGTGGCGGTAAACACTTAGCTTGACACCTGCCGCCACCACCAGGCTGCCGGCACAGCCCACCGCATTTTCCCACTTCCGCTTGCCGCCGCCTATGACCATCGACTTTCTCGACGCTTCTCGCGGCCGACCAAGCTCCGCTCGGTTGGGGAATCTGCCGTCCTGAGGGTTCTTTCTCATGGATGACGAGTTAACTAATTTAATGAGATATTATCTCATCTCTTATCCCAGTTCATCTGCCTCCTTTAATCACCCGGCGGAAATTTCCGTGAATTCATTTTTATTCGAGCAGATATGAGGGTTTTCTTTTATTCATAGAATGTACAGTGCACCGACACTTCAGGACTTTGCAACCGCCACCAGAGATTCGATCTCACCGTACCAGATAACTTGAGGATGCGCACCGTATGTTCAATCTCACCCTAAATCGGTTGGCATGGCCTACTTTCCTGAACATATTCTAAATATTGCTACATTTGGATAAAAGGTGCCACATGCACCATATACATCAAAGGGGATTTCCCCCCTCTTCTTTCTATATTAGGCAAATTAATGATGTATTGTTCTTTCGATTAATCTCATTTTTCCATGACATCATGTTTACCCTATCTGTTTAATTATAGATTTTTGTCCTTCGGTTTCAACTGCTGTACAGTTCTTTCAATTTGGGCCCATATTTGCATGTTACCATATTTTCTTTAACAATCCTACCATTTTCTGCAGAACATCCCTCGCTTTGCAACAGATTATGTAGTGCACAATTTTTCCCTTTACATAGATCAAGGCTCCACAGATGTCATACTTCACACAAACCATGGATTTACAATCGTTGCTACTGTAAAACTTGATGAACGTGGTGACTCCTATTTTGGCACTGGCTTTTGGAATGAAATTGCAAAGTTGTATGTACTGAAAGCTGGCACTAATATTGCACTGCACATAGAAGGGCCTGGTCATGAGATATATGCTAACTTCCTCGACAAAATAATCCATCCAGACTTTGTTCGAAGTAAGTTTTATTTTCAACTATCTGCATATGTTGACTTACCCAGGAATGTCAAATGAATTGGGTAGTATTTAAGCAACCAATTGTTATTCCCTTTTCTTACTATATTCCTACCTAACAACTTCTAGTTACCAATACACTTTTCTATTGCCCTGTTTTAACTAACTATTCCATGTATTCCCATTTCTAACAGAAAGCGCCGCTGACAAGGAGACTCCGGAGGTGGAGAACGGGGCTGCCAACAAGCGGAGGCGGGGCGAGCTTGAACCGCAAGCGACTCTAGCAGGCCTAGACTTAATCAGCAGCCTCCCTGATGATATGTTGAGAGTCATCATCTCCCTCCTCCCAATCAAATATGGGGCGCGGACAACCCTCCTTTCCCGGCGGTGGTGCCCCCTACGGAACTCCAGCCCTCTCGACCTCATCGACACCCACGAGCTCTGCCATGGCTATCGCAAAAGCTTGGATGCGTTCTCCAAGATCCTCGGCAGTCACCTTGGCCCAACCAAAGGCCTTAGAATGGGTAAGTTCCGTTCCAACGGCAAGGACCGAGCCAAGCTTGACGACTGGTTCCGATCCCCGCCCTAGATCAGCTCGAGGAGCTCACTTTTGATGATGGGCATATGCAGTCGCTGCCAACGTCCTCACTCTGCCTCGCGCCCACGCTGTGCATCCCCAAGTTCAGGAACTGCCATTTCTTGCCCCTTAATGACGCGCCCGCTCTTATTCTACGACGACTGAAGCACCTCGATCTTGTCGTCGTCTACCTCTCGAAGGGTGACATGGAGCGCCTGCTCCGTGGCTGTACTGCACTCGAGTACCTTCGTCTTCAGGCAATCAATGGGTTGAGTACCTTCCACATCACCTCCATGACTCTCTGGACTATTTATGTGTGTTGCTGGTGCAGCAGGAAGACATCACAAAAGGTGGACCATGGTATGGTCATCCAGGACACACCTACACTTGAGAGATTAGTTGTAGTTGATCAATAAGGTCCAACAAGAATCAATGGCATTTCAGCGCAGAAATTGATAGTGGTGGGCTACTCGTCTGACAAATACGCCGAACGTGTTATTGGATCCACACCCGTTCAGGTACAACAGCCGCCTTCTAACTCTCCTTCAACAAATTAACATTATTTGTAATTTTGAAGATGTTTGTTCGTCTATCATTTAGAAAATGATTCTGACAAGCTTGACCCCGAAACTGCGCACACTAAAGGTCTTGGCACTAGAATCTATCGGGCCCGACATGAAGCAAGTTGATAGTTTAATGAGATGCTTTCCGTGCCTGGACAAGCTATATATCGAGGTGATGTTCCTTTCCTGTTAAATGTTAACCATAAGGGAGTTCAATTTGTGACACCTTTTTCCAAGTTTACAATGACAATGTACTACGATTTCTGAATGTTCTTTGGGAGGATTTCTTTAAATACATGTCCCCCCATATTGGTTGCTTGATCCATATGGTTACAATCAATAAGCATTTCTCCTTTGGATTCATGTGTACTAGTTTTCTTAGGGAACTTTTCATCCACTCCAACCTCTTGTGAAGAAGGCTACATTTTTCTAGAATGTAATCAAATGCCCATGAATCATGTCAGATCGAAGATGGAATGTTAGTGCATTTTACAAATCCTACAAACCAAATAGCTAGGCCTGTAGTACTGTTCAAAGCTGCATGTAGGCACTAACACGTTTTCTTCTTTTGCAGATAAGATTAGGCCCAGTGGTGGATAATGTGATACAATATAACAGTCACGTCGAATGCCTAGATCTACATCTCTCAGAAATTACTTTGAACTCCTACTGAGGGACCTTACAGGAGATTATATTTGCCAGGTTCTTTGTTCTTAGAGCAAGGGTGCTGAAGGAAATGAGGTTTACCCTACATTTATTTCGCTAAAATGAATGGTTTCTTGGTCAGCGCCGGCGCCTGCGGCAGAATGGGGTAGGCTCCAAAAATGCTGAATTTCATTTTGGAACTTCAGATGACAGAGTAATCGGAAGTCATCATGTCAACCCCATACATGACTTCTCAGTGGCTGACCCCTTTGCAAAAATTGTGACGTTTCGAAGCCAGACTTAGAAGCAGTGATATCAGTTTGAACCTCTCTGATATCCATGTTCAGCGGATCAGCGAGAGCGTTTGCAGCTGATGAGCTGAATTTCATATCTAATATCAGTTTGAACCTTGTAATCTTCGAATTTGAGCCATATAACTCTGGAATTTGAACCTTGTAACATTTCAAGCTTTTGTGGTACAATCATTGAAATGGCATCGTATGAGACTCCTATATTGCTAGCACTATTTTGACCTTAATATGCAATGGTCTTAGATTTTATTAACCATTCTCGAATAAGTTTACCTTGACGATCTCACAGCACACAATCTGTATAGCTAACTTGACTGCGATCTTTGACATTATTGCACACAGTTGGTTTCTTCCACCGTTTGCACTGTAGAGTGCAGAATTAATTATCTCGAGTGTCCATCATCACCCTTCTGTGTAACTTTGACCTCATCACCCAAGGGTAAACTTATCACCGAAGTCATTCCACCGACGCGTGGCCAAACTAGCCGGGCGGGAAGCTTGCGCAGTAAACAGCGCGGTAGCACGGGAACAGGCTCACTGATGATACATTTGGTGCCTATTCGAGCTCACGCATGCGGTGCGGTGTTGTCAAGCGTGCACTTGAATCCTCCGTTATGAACGCCGTGACAAGACGTGAAGATTATAGGCCGGCCGGCCCCCATTTATTACAACATCCATTTAACCTACCCTTGTGTCTCTTCAACCTTTCGATCGCGCCCCACCATTGCAAGAAGCACACCCACCACGAGAAATTCTTAGAGGTTATCCTGTGCGGCTCCAATGGCGCTCCGAGCGGCTGCCGACGACGAGCATCAGTTCACCAGGCGTGCCGTGGTGGACACCCACAGAAGGTTCATGGACCTCTCCGTGGTGTACACCAATGACCCGGTCTGGGTGGAGCACTCCAGCCACATCATGGAGCTGTTGTTTGCCGAGGAGAAGTACAAGGTGGTCGTGTTCGACCTCGAGTACACCCGCGCTCATGCCGGGTCTCGTCCCACGGTCGCCATCGCCCAGATATGCATGCACCACCACATCCTCGTCTACCATTGATGAAGACATGTACCTAGAGTAGGGACACGGACCTGACCGAAGAGTCCTACTCTAGGACACCCCTGGGAGAAATCACCCATCAATCGACTTGAAGGTACTTCACTCGACGGGTTCAAGACACTCGACCAAGAAGCTACCACTCGACCATGAAGCTATTCACTCGACTGCCAGGAGATCTACAGTCACTCCGTAGGCAAACGGTCAGCTGTTAAGTAGTCTTCATGGTCATTACAGCACTTTAATAGAGGCGTTACCAGTAACGCCCCATCTTGAATGTACTTTAAAACCCTGCATTACTGAGGGCAGGAGGGGGTCGGCGAACTCTATATAAGCCACCCCCCTCCTCAGTAGGAAGGGTTCGCACCCCTGTAATCCATACACGCATAATCCAGTCGACCGCCTCCGGGCTCCGAGACGTAGGGCTATTACTTCCTCCGAGAAGGGCCTGAACTCGTAAACCTTGCGTGTAACAACTTCCCAATAGCTAGGATCTAGCCTCTCCATACTCACCCCCTACATCACTGTCAGAGTTAGAACCACGACAGTTGGCGCCCACCGTGGGGCAGGAATCTTAGCGCTTAGTTGGAGAAGTTGTGATTTTTCTCGATCCCTTTGATCATGTTTTCTTGCGGAGTTTTGGTGGAGGACTGCGAGATCCGTCTCGGCGCTCACCTTCATCGTCGACGACTCCGCCTGGCTTCAGGAGGCACCGCTCGACATCGACGCGCTCCCCGCCCGCGGTGCGACACATTTCCACGCATGCGTTCGTGGCGTCCTCCTGCGGCAACCGTCGACCCAATATGGGTCGGCTCCCGTATCGTCTCCCCGCCCTGTCTCCCACCAGCGCAAGCGCTCCGGTCGGTCAAGACTTCAGTGGTGGGTGAGGCACGCCGTGGCCCGCCAATCAGCAGCCCCGCAAGTCGCGGCCATCGAGCCCGTCGAATCCCTCTACGGCCTGTTCGATCTGTCAACTGGCTCCGTGGAGACCGCATCCGAGTGCGACAGCAGCGATCCAGCGGCTGAGGTTCTGGCGGTCGATGGAGCACACAGTCCCCCTGGTTTCCCTCGCACTGATGGAGGCGCGGGTGGGGGCGATCCGTCGCATCCCCACGACGAGTATCTCCCCGAACCTCTCACGTCATTGCAGCGAGAGGAGCTTCGCCGCCGGAACATGGACGCGCTCCGCACTCCTATCATCGGAGAGACCCCCGAGGCCCGGGCCTTGGAGGACGCACGTTTGGCCAACTTGGCCGAGCGCACTCGATTGGAGAATCTTCAGCGAGCACTCGACGAGCAAGCATGTCGGCGGGCTCCCGAGTCTAGTCGACGCCAGCTCTTCCCGCCGACGCATGTATACCGAACCCCAGTTCAGAATTTGGCCGCTGCGGCCCGTATAGCAGAATCAATTCAGCCCTCCCAGTCGGAGGCGGGAAGGGGCTTGTTACAGATTAGAGCATTGCTCCAGGCGGCGGGAGACCAGAATTCCGCAGTCTCGCAATCGCGGAATAGGATCCACAGTCGGTCTGTCGCAACAAATACAGTCGAGTCAGCTCACAGCCCGAGATCGCCCACGAGGCGTGAGGGACGTGGTGGCCAACATGATCAGTACAGGAGGAATGAGCAGTATGATCACCGATTCGACCATGATGATCGACGTCGAGTGCCAACCCCTCCCCCGAGGAGTGGGTCATATGCGCCTCGACGACAAGATGGCAGGCGCCCTCATAGTGTTCGGCAGAGGATTCCAGTCGACCCCAGAGACCCAGGCTTTGATGCGAGATCCATCCTCGTTCAAGGTTTGGTTGACAGGAACAGAGCTCATCGAGAAGGCCACAACAGAGATGCGCCTGCCAGCAGCAGAGTACGTGCTTCAGGACGAGAGTGTTTCAGTCGAGCCATCAGAGCCGCAGTGATACCTCCCAATTTCAGGTTGGCGACTGGAATCGGCAAGTTCACCGGTGAATCTAAGCCTGACACCTGGCTCGAAGATTACCGAGTGGCTGTACAGATTGGTGGTGGCAATGACGAGGTGGCCATGAAGCATTTGCCTCTCATGTTAGAGGGCTCGGCCAGAGCATGGCTAAATCAGTTAGCACCCAACAGCATTTACACTTGGGAGGACCTCTCCCAAGTGTTTATCACAACCTTTGAAGGAACATGCAAGCGACCCGCGGTCCTAACCGAGCTGCGGTCTTGCGTGCAGATGCCGAATGAAACTCTGAGGGAATACATCCAGAGGTGGATCACGCTGCATCACTCGGTTGAAAACGTGCCGGACCATCAAGCAGTTTGTGCCTTCAAGGAAGGTGTTAAATACAGAGAGTTGAATCTGAAGTTCGGTCGAACTGGAGAAATGTCTCTGAATCGGATGATGGAGATTGCCACCAAGTATGCTAACGGAGAAGACGAAGATCGACTCCGGAGTGGCAAGCAGAAAGTAGTCGCCCAGGAAACTGGAGGCAATTCCAGTCGGAAGCAGAAGCGGAAGGCCGAGCCAGCCGCTCCTGGGGAGGCCCTGGCCGTAGCCCAGGGAAACTTCAAGGGAAAACCCAAGGGCACCTGGAAGCCCAAAAAAGTCAAGGATCAAGACGGAAATGATGTTTTGGATTTGCCAAGTCACATCCACACCAAGAAGGATGAAGAGGGTAATTTTATTTACCCGAAGCATACCACTCGACAGTGCCGACTCCTGATCCAGCAGTTCCAAGGGAAGCAGTCCAAGGATAAGGAAAAAGAGTCGGACAGGGTCGAGGACAAGGAAGACAGCGACGATGGATACCCCCAAGTCAATTCCACCCTGATGATTTTTGCCGATGTCGAAAGCAAAAGTCGACTGAAAGTCATTAACCGAGAGGTGAACATAGTTGCCCCAGCAACACCCAGTTACCTGAAGTGGTCCCAGACTGCCATCACATTCGACCGGTCTGATCACCCGACGCACATTGCCACCCCTGGGAGGCAAGCTTTGGTGGTCGACCCAATTGTTGAAGGCACTCGACTGACTAAAGTCCTGATGGATGGAGGTAGTGGCCTGAACATACTGTATGCTGAAACATTGAAAGGAATGGGCATTCCGATGTCCAGACTCAGCACCAGTAACATGAGTTTCCATGGAGTCATTCCTGGGAAGAAAGCCCAATCACTCGGCCAGATCGCACTAGATGTGGTTTTCGGTGATTCAAAGAATTACCGCAAGGAAAAGTTGACATTCGAGGTTGTGGACTTCCAAAGTGCTTATCACGCCATTTTGGGCAGGCCAGCTTACGCACACTTCATGGCCCGGCCGTGTTACGTGTACCTCAAACTGAAGATGCCTGGCCCCAAAGGTGTGATCACTGTCACAGGCAATCGGAAGAAGGCGGAAGAGTGCTTTCAGAAGGGCTCAAAGATTGCAGATGCTCAGATGGCAGTGGTCGAGCTGCAAGAGTACCAAAAGACTGCCGACCCAAGCGAATTGCTACGAGCCAAGAAGCTTGCTTCAGAATCAGCTTTTCAGTCGTCCGGTGAAACAAAGACAGTCGACATTCACCCGACCGACCCCGATGCTGCCCCGACTCACATCTCAACGACGCTTGACTCCAAATAGGAGGAAGCGCTCATCCAGCTCCTCCGTGAGAACTGGGACATCTTCGCATGGAAACCCTCCGACATGCCTGGAGTTCCCAGGGGGCTGGCTGAGCACCGTCTACGGGTCGACCCAAAATTCAAGCCTGTGAAGGAACATCTTCGACGGTCCGCCGTCCAGAAGAAGCAAGCCATTGGCGAGGAGGTGGCTCGGCTCTTAGCAGCAGAGTTCATCCAAGAAATTTACCACTCCGAGTGGCTCGCCAATGTCGTCATGGTCCCCAAGAAGGACAAGTCTCTTCGTATGTGCATTGATTTCAAACATATCAATCGGGCCTGCCAAAAAGATCATTTTCCTCTCCCTCGCATCGACCAAATAGTCGACTCGACTGCGGGGTGCGAGAGATTGTCTTTTCTAGATGCTTATTCCAGGTACCATCAGATCCGTCTGTATGGACCCGACGAAATCAAAATAGCTTTCATCACCCCATTCGGATGCTTCTGTTATGTCACTATGCCGTTCGGCCTCAAAAACGCCAGAGCCACGTTCATGAGAATGATTCAGAAGTGTTTACTCACTCAAATCAGTCGGAATGTGGAGGCATACATGGATGATATTGTGGTCAAGTCACACAAAGGTTCCGACCTGCGAGCTGACCTTGCCGAAACCTTTGCCAACCTCAGGAGGTATGATATCAAGCTCAATCCATCAAAGTGCACATTCGGAGTTCCAGGCGGAAAGCTACTCGGTTTTCTCGTTTCCGAACGAGGGATCGACGCCAATCCTGAGAAAATTGGCACCATACTCCAGATGAAGCGCCCTGTACGCGTGCACGATGTCCAAAAGCTTACAGGCTGCTTGGCCGCTTTAAGTCGATTCATTTCTCGTCTCGGTGAAAAGGCGTTGCCTCTCTACCGACTGATGAAGATGTCTGACAAGTTCGAGTGGACTCCAGAAGCTGACGCAACGTTTGCAGAACTCAAAGCTCTGCTCTCCACCCAGCCGGTGCTTGCTGCCCCAATCAGCAAAGAGCCTCTGCTGCTGTACATTGCGGCCACGGGACAAGTTGTCAGTACAGTACTCACGGTCGAGCGGGAAGAAGAAGGAAAGGCCTTCAGAGTTCAGCGCCCAGTCTATTATCTGTCTGAAGTTTTGACCCCTTCAAAACAAAGATACCCTCACTACCAGAAGCTTGTATATGGGATTTACATGACCACGAAGAAGGTTGCACACTACTTCTCTGACCATTCCATTACAGTCGTCAGCGACGCCCCACTGTCAGAGATTCTGCATAACAGAGATGCAACTGGTCGAGTGGCCAAGTGGGCGATTGAACTCCTTCCCTTAGATATCAAGTTTGAAGCAAAGAAGGCTATCAAGTCCCAAGCAATCGCAGATTTCATCGCCGAGTGGATTGAACAACAACTTCCGACTCAAGTTCACTCGGAGCACTGGACCATGTTTTTCGACGGATCTAAGATGCTGAATGGTTCCGGTGCTAGGGTAGTTCTAGTCTCCCCCCGAGGAGATAAGCTCAGATATGTTCTCTAGATTCACTTCGATTCCTCCAACAATGAAGCAGAGTATGAAGCACTTTTGTATGGGTTGCGCATGGCCATTTCACTCGGCGTCCGTCGCCTCATGGTCTATGGCGACTCAGATTTGGTGGTTAATCAGGTGATGAAGGAGTGGGACGTCAAAAGTCCAGCTATGACTGGTTATTGCAATGCAGTGAGAAAGCTAGAAAAGAAATTCGAGGGGTTAGAGCTTCATCACATCCCCCGACTCAAAAATCAAGCAGCCGATGATCTAGCAAAGATAGGCTCCAAGAGAGAAGCCATTCCCAGCAATGTGTTTTTGGAGCACATCCGCTCGCCATCAGTCCAGGAGGATCCTTTCACAGAAGAAGCCCCACAACCAAAAAGTGCCACAGATCCGACTGAAGTCGAAGTTCCTGCTGTGGTCGACCTGATCATGGAAGTCTTGGCCATCACTCCCGACTGGACGATACCATACATCGCGTATATCCTAAGGAAAGAGCTCCCAGAGGACGAGGAAGAGGCTCGATAGATCGTCCGCCGATCCAAGGCCTTCACAGTCATAAAGGCGCAGTTGTACAGAGAAAGCGCGACTGGAATCGGTCAGAAGTGCATACCTCCGGAAGAAGGTCAGATGATCCTTGATGAGATCCATTCGGGGACCTGCGGTCACCATGCGTCCTCCAGAACCATTGTGGCCAAAGCATACCGGGCGGGATTTTACTGGCCAAGAGCAAATGAGATGGCAAAGGAGATAGTTGACAAGTGTGAGGGGTGTCAGTTCTACTCCAACATGTCCCACAAGCCCGCATCAGCCCTGAAGACCATTCCACTCGTCTGGCCCTTCGCTGTCTGGGGACTGGACATGGTCGGTCCTCTGAGAACAGGCAGGAGCGGTTTCACCCATGTGCTTGTGGCGGTCGACAAGTTTACCAAGTGGATTGAAGCTAAACCCATCAAGAACCTCGATGCTGGCACTGCTATTAGTTTCGTCAGAGGACTAACATTCAGATATGGAGTCCCTCACAGCATCATCACTGACAATGGGTCAAACTTCGATTCAGACCAGTTCAGAGCCTTTTGCGCCTCTCAAGGCACTCGTGTCGACTATGCGTCAGTCGCCCATCCCCAGTCGAATGGACAAGCTGAAAGAGCAAATGGTCTGATCCTCAAAGGACTAAAGCCTCGGCTAATGCGTGATCTCAAGCACACAGCAGGTGCCTGGGTCAACGAACTTCCGTCAGTTCTGTGGGGATTAAGGACCACCCCTAACCGGTCGATTGGAAGAACCCCATTCTTTCTTGTTTATGGAGCCAAAGCCGTTCTGCCAAGTGATCTCCTTCACAACGCTCCCCGAGTCGAGCTTTACACCGAAGATGAAGCAGAACAGGCTCGGCAAGATGCAGTAGACCTCCTGGAAGAAGAAAGAGAGATGGCCATGATCAGATCGACCATTTATCAGCAAGACTTGCGTCGATTCCATGCCCGGCATGTGAAGAGTCGAGCCTTCCAAGAAGGAGATTTGGTCCTCCGAGTGGATCAACAGAAACCACACAAGCTTGCTCCTACTTGGGAAGGCCCCTTCATCATCACCAGAGTCCTCCACAATGGAGCGTATCACCTCTTCAATGTTGATCGCCAGATCGACGAGCCTCGAGCTTGGAATGCGGAACTACTCCGCCCCTTTTACACTTGAGCTCAATCTTGGACGAGATGTAATAAGAAAAATTCCCGCAGTTCGTTTTTGTCAAAGGCAAGAGTGTTCCATTAATTTTTGTCACTTTTGTTTACATACGAAATCCCCCAGTGGGTGACTTAGCTGCAAATCCGTCTCGCCTAAGTTCAAAAAATCCTACCGAGTGGAGAGCGATCCTCCCACTCGGGGGCTTAGCTGCAGTCCAGCACTCGCCTAAGTTCTCTCATTTAGAGACTTAGCTGCAGTCCGACACTCGCCTAAGTTTCAAAAAATCCTACCGAGTATAGAGTGATCCTCCCACTCGGGGGCTTAGCTGCAGTCCAGCACTCGCCTAAGTTCTCTCATTTAGAGACTTAGCTGCAGTCCCGCACTCGCCTAAGTTTCAAAAAAATCCTACCGAGTGGAGAGCGATCCTCCCACTAGGGGGCTTAGCTGCAGTCCAGCACTCGCCTAAGTTCTCTCATTTAGAGACTTAGCTGCGGTCCGGCACTCGCCTAAGTTTCAAAAAATCCTACCGAGTGGAGAGCGATCCTCCCACTCGGGGGCTTAGCTGCAGTCCAGCACTCGCCTAAGTTCTCTCGTTTAGAGACTTAGCTGCAGTCCGGCACTCGCCTAAGTTTCAAAAAATCCTACCGAGTGGAGAGCGATCCTCCCACTCGGGGGCTTAGCTGCAGTCCAACACCCGCCTAAGTTCTCTCATTAAGAGACTTAGCTGCAGTCCGGCGCTCGCCTAAGTTTGAAAAATCCTACCGAGTGGAGAGCAAACCTCCCACTCGGGGGCTTAGTTGCAGTCTAGCACTCGCCTAAGTTCTCCTACAAAGAGACTTAGCTGCAGTCAGCACTCGCCTATGTTTGAAAAATCCTACCGAGTGGAGAGCAAACCTCCCACTCGGGGGCTTAGCTGCAGTCCAGCACTCGCCTAAGGCCTCCTACGAAGGGACTTAGCTGCAGTCAGCACTCGCCTAAGTTTGAAAAATCCTACCGAGTGGAGAGCGATCCTCCCACTCGGGGGCTTAGCTGCAGTCCAGCACTCGCCTAAGCTCTCCTACGAAGAGACTTAGCTGCGGTCAGCACTCGCCTAAGTTTGAAAAATCCTACCGAGTGGAGAGCAAACCCCCCACTCGGAGGCTTAGCTGCAGTCCAACACTCGCCTAAGTTCTCCTACGAAGAGACTTAGCTGCAATCAGCACTCGCCTAAGTTTAAAATCCTACCGAGCGAGAGCAAACCTCCCGCCCGGAGACTTAGCTGCAGCCCAGCGCTCGCCTAAGTGTGAAAACATTTCTCATGTCCCAAGGGCGACGAGGGGCAGGTCGACTGCCACCTTCTCCTTCGGAGCTGCACCACAGACACAAAGTTACTTCGAGTGAAGATCAAATCCCACTCGACGGGTCATCCACAAAGAGATTCAATGACAAATCAATTACGGATAAAGCCTAAAAGGTCCTAGAAACCTCAGGTCAAAGTACTCGAGCCCCCGGCTCGGCAGAGTTTAACTGTTACACTTCCACTCGGCATTCCGAGGAAAATTTAAGGCAGAGTTTAACGGTTTACAAAATACACTCGGCATTCCGAGGCAAGTTTTTTCATTCCTCAGGAGGAGGAGGACTGGCAGGGGCCACAAACTCATCCAAGTCGATCCCATCTGCGATGCGGGTAGCAGCAGCAATAAATGTCTCCATGAAGTCCTGGAAGTTGTGCTTCCTCGTGTTGGCAACTTGGATGGCGGCCAGCTTCTCCTCCCGCACCTCCTTACAATGGACGCGGACCAGGGACAGAGCCACGTCAGCGCCACACCGAGCTGAAGACTTCTTCCACTCCTGCACTCGGTCAGAGATTCCATTGAGTCGAGTCATCAGAGACTCGAGATCGTTCTGGAGCGTAGATTCCGGCCAAAGTGTCGAGTCGATCCGCGTCATGGCAACCTTCAGTCGAGCTAAGTAATCCACGACGCCGTCAACACGAGACTCCAGACGGAGCACGTTCATTGCGGCCTCGTCCTTCACAAGAGAGTTAACAGGGTCCAAGCTCGGCTCCACTTGACTGGTCTCCTCTTCAAAATTCTGGCAAAGCTCTGCATACAAGATTCAAGGATAAGACAATTTTCATAGAATGAGTCGACTCAAAAACCAGTCAGAACTGAATGGGCACCTTCAAGCTTAAGGTACAACTTCTTGGCAAGGCTCCCCAAGTAGCTCTCCAGGTCGTTTCTCCCGCGAGCGAGGCCTTCCAGCTTCTCGCTCAGGGTGAGGTGCTCCTTCTTCCAACGCGAACACTCCCTGTTGGCTTCCTTCAGAGCGGTCTTCAACTTGGTGTTCTTCCCTTCCAATTGGTCGACCGAAGCCAGCTTCTGCGCGGCCAGAGCGGTCTTGTCATCAGCCTCCTTACGGGCGGCAGCCAAGTCCTGATCCTTCTTCGCCAGAGCTTCTTTCAGTTTTTCTGCAAAAGATGACGATTGAGTCAGAGAAAGCGAAAAGATTCTCAAGCCTAAAAACCAACCAGTCGACAAAGGTGTCTTACCTGCGGCGCCGTCTCTGACATTCTGCAGCTCTGTCCTGGCCAGCTCCAGATCAAGGTTCATTTGAATTTGCTGCTTCTCCAAGTCAGCCAAGCGGGTTCCAAGATCACAAGATTTCTGAAGTCAAAGAGGAGGAGTTACAATTTCAGTAAAAAAGGAAAAGCAACAAAGGCAGTAAATACTAAGACTACGGTCGACTGCCAGCAGTCCACCATAGTCTCGGGGACTACACCCAGTGGGTGCACTTAGCGTGCCCCCACCTGTTCCTAACCCACTCGACCGTTCCCTAAAGTCGAGTCCAAGACAAGCTGCTTCTGAGCAGTTAAGAGACAATAACAGAGTTTCTAAGACTACAGCCGAAGCAAAACATTCGACAGTAGTCTCGGGGACTACACCCAGTGGGTGCACTTAGCGTGCCCCCACAGTAAAAAAAGAGAGAAAAGACGTCGACTGCCCGCAGTCGACGAGGTTCCATTCGATACGACTCAATTTAAAAAGACTGTACCCGATCAGACAGAGTGAAGAAACTCAACTACGACTCAATTTAAAAAGACTACAGTCGACTGCCAGCAGTCGATCGTAGTCTCGGGGACTACACCCAGTGGGTGCACTTAGCGTGCCCCCACTCGTCCAAGAATTGGCAAACACACCCACCGGGTGTACAAACTTAAAGACCTTCGGAAAAGAGATTCTTCAAAGGACATATCAAAACATACCAAGTGTTGAAGTCGACTGACCTGGACATTGCTCTGAAGAGCCGAGCTTGCGTCATAAGCCGCCTGGCAAGCCTCCCGAGCCACTCTCACCTGTTCCATCATGACTCCAGCTTGGCGTACAGCCTCCTTCGCAGCAGCCGCTTGGTCCTCAGGGACGGGGTACGCAGCAAAAAGCGAAGACGGATCTGCAGTCGACGCTGAAGGCTGCACACTCGTCAAAGGAACAGCGAAAGTCACGGAAGCCCGAGTGGGTTCGCCATCATCCCGAACCGCAGCCTCAGGCGCGGGAGTGGATTGCGGAGCCTTGCCAGCCAACACCTTCTTCTTCCTCTTCACCCTTAGTGGTGTGTTGTCGTCGTCATCCGGGAGGTCGATAACATGAGGAGGAGCTGCAAGGAAAACATTCAATCGACCAACACCTTCTTCAGTCGACTCGTAAGCAGGTCGGCAGTGATCGTACCAGGGTTGGAGGTGACAGCGTCCTCCATCTCTTGGTCCTCGTTCCTGGCGGAGACCTCAGAAGTTGCACCACTGCAAATCTCGAAAGTTAGTCAGTTGGCCCAGTGAATCGACCAAGGATCCGTCCACAGTCGACAAAGGAAAGCAAGTATTGTTGTTACCCTGAAATGGTGGGAACAGCTATCTTCATTTTGGACAAGGCCTTGGGCGGCTTAGATGGCGCCGTTCGTGGGTGCTTGGGAGCCTTCCTGGTCGGCGGAGGAGAAGAAGTCCGAGGGCGTTTCGACGACTGCCCAACAGGAGCGGCCGCCTTGCCGCGTTCCTGCGCTGGATCGTGGGCGAGCTTGGACCGTCCCTCCGGGCGGGAGGGTTCAGCCTCCTCCTCCTCCTCCTCACTGGAGAAGATGTCGTCGCCCTCCTCTCCCTCGTCGTCGGACTCCCACTCGACCTGGTCGTCCCCGCTCTCGCCTCCGCTCCCCTCACCTTCCTCGGTCGACCCTTGTGCCCCGCTGGGCGTCGAGTACATCTCAGTGGTAGCCTGGAGGACAACGGACAGGACGAAAGTCAGTCGACTTATACAAAGAAGACTAATACAGAAGGCCAGATATCCGACAGAAAGACATACCTGATCCACTTCATATGAGTTGTCGAGTGGAATCACCCTTCTGGCTCCTCGGGGGTTGTCTTTGTTCCCCGTGATACTTGACAGCCACCCCGCCAGCATCTCATCGGTGACCTCCTCCGGGTGGATCCGAGTGGTGTCGTCAAGGCCAGAATACAGCCACATCGGGTGGTCTCGCGCCTGGAGCGGTTGAATGCGCCTCTGGAGGAAGACCTCTAACAGGTCCATCCCAGTCACCCCCTCACGGACAAGTTCAACCACTCGACCCGCCAACACCTTGACCTGGGCCCTTTCCTCCGGCGTGACTTTCAGAGAGACAGGCTTCTCGGCTCGGTCGAGGGAAAAAGGAGGAAGACCAGTCGACTGTCCGGGGGTTGCCTGGTCCTGGCAGTAAAACCAGGTCGACTGCCAGCCGCGGACCGACTCCGGGAAGGTGATAGAGGGAAAACAACTCTTCCCCCTCGTCTGGATCGCCAGGCCCCCGCACAGCTGGATCACTTGCGTCTTTTCATCACTCGACTTGGCCTTTTTAACCGACTGAGAGCGGCAAGTGAAAATATGCTTGAAAAGCCCCCAATGCGGACGGCAACCCAGGAAGGCCTCGCACATGGAAATGAATGCGGCAAGATAGACTATGGAGTTGGGGGTAAAGTGATGGAGCTGCGCTCCGAAGAAATTCAAGAAACTCCGGAAGAAAGGATGGGGCGGCAGAGAAAACCCTCGGTCGATGTGGGTGGCTAGGAGCACGCACTCACCGTCACGGGGTTGAGGTTCGATCTCTCCCTCCGGAAGACGCGCAGCTTCGTGGGGAATGCCCCCCCCCCTCGACCATGTCGTCAAGATCGTCTTGCTGGAGCACTGAGGGCATCCAGTCACCCTGGATCCAACCTTTGGGCAGAGCGGTCCTGGAGGAGGATCCGCCCCGAGCAGATCTCTTCCCTTTCCCCGCCGCCGCCGCCTTCTTCGCGTGCTCCAAAGCGGTGGTCTTTCCCTTCACCATCGTCACCGAAGAGATCTCGCACGGGCTCGCGGCGCTAGGGTGAGAGCGGAGATAGCAGGGAGACTGGCAAAGAGAGAGAGGAAGAAGGAAGGAGAAGAGAGCGCACGGCTTGGAAACCCCGAGCCGGCAACTTATAAGGGGCCGCTCCCGAGTGGCTGACCGGTAGGCCCAGGCCATCCAGTCAAATCCCGCAACAGACGCGCGCGCAGTACGTGGCGAAAAAGGCGACGCGGAGATCGAGGAACTTCCGCTTTATCGCTTCCGATTACTGCGGCTGCCCCCGTCCCGCGCGCTTCCCAAAATCCAAATCCCGCGACATCCGCGGGCCGCAGAACAACTTGCTAAAAAACAAAAGACCCCGATCGCGCCGGCACTCGGTATGGCACAAACAAAGAAATTCACTTGACGGAAGGCCTGGAATGGATCAAAGCAACTGAAAAAGGTTGGCAACGTCATCCGGGGCGATTGTCCCGAAACGAGGCGCTCACATAGCCCGAAGAACCAGTCGGAAAGATCTCCAACCCTTTCCCCACTCTAACCTTGATCCATTCGGGGGCTAATGATGAAGACATGTACCTAGGGTAGGGACACGGACCTGATCGAAGAGTCCTACTCTAGGACACCCCTGGGAGAAATCACCCATCAATCGACTTGAAGGTACTTCACTCGGCGGGTTCAAGACACTCGACCAAGAAGCTACCACTCGACCATGAAGCTATTCACTCGACTGCCAAGAGATCTACAGTCACTCCGTAGGCAAACGGTCAGCTGTTAAGTAGTTTTCATGGTCATTACAGCACTTTATTAGAGGCGTTACTAGTAACGCCCCATCTTGAATGTACTTTAAAACCCTGCATTACTGAGGGCAGGAGGGGGTCGGCGAACTCTATATAAGCCACCCCCCTCCTCAGTAGGAAGGGTTCGCACCCCTGTAATCCATACACGCGTAATCCAGTCGACCGCCTCCGGGCTCCGAGACGTAGGGCTATTACTTCCTCCGAGAAGGGCCTGAACTCGTAAACCTCACGTGTAACAACTTCCCAATAGCTAGGATCTAGCCTCTCCATACTCACCCCCCTACATCACTGTCAGAGTTAGAACCACGACAACCACTACTGCCTGGCCACAAGGCCTTGCGAGCGTTTTGCCAGGTTTGCCAATAGCCCCCACTACATGTTCGCTACAGTGGACATCACTAACGATGTAAAGGCGCTCGAGAAATCGGGCATCGCCTGCCAGAATCTTATCGACATCCAGGGCCAATAAAGATCTGAGGCAGCAAGGAGCATGAGAAGGACTCACTGGTTCACCTCGCCGTGGCCATCATCAACCCCTGATACGTCTCCAACGTATCTATAATTTTTTATTGCTCCATGCTATATTATCTTCTGTTTTGGACATTATTGGGCTTTATTATGCACTTTTATATTATTTTTGGGACTAACCTATTAACCGGAGGCCCAGCCTAGAATTGCTGTTTTTTGCCTAATTCAGAGTTTCGCAGAAAAAGAATATCAAACGGAGTACAAACGGAATGAAACCTTCGGTAACGTGATTTTTGAAACGAACATGATCCAGAGGACTTGGACCCTACGTCAAGAAAGCTACCAGGAAGCCGCGAGGTAGGGGGGCACGCCTACCCTCCCTGGGCACGCCCTCCACCCTCGTGGGCCCCATGTTGCTCCACCGACGTACTCCTTCCTCCTATATATACCTACGTACCCCCAAATGATCAGATACGGAGCCAAAAACCTAATTCCACCGCCGCAACCTTCTGTACCCGTGAGATCCCATCTTGGGGCCCGTTTCGGAGCTCCGCCGGAGGGGGCATCGATCACGGAGGGCTTCTACATCAACACCAAAGCCTCTACGATGAAGTGTGAGTAGTTTACCTCAAACCTTCGGGTCCATAGTTATTAGCTAGATGGCTTCTTCTCTCTTTTTGGATCTCAATACAATGTTCTCCCCCTCTCTCGTGGAGATCTATTTGATGTAATCTTCTTTTGCGGTGTGTTTGTTGAGACCAATGAATTGTGGGTTTATGATCAAGTTTATCTATGAACAATATTTGAATCTTCTGAATTCTTTTAAGTATGATTGGTTATCTTTGCTAGTCTCTTCGAATTATCAGTTTGGTTTGGCCTACTAGATTGATCTTTCTTGCAATGGGAGAAGTGCTTAGCTTTGGATTCAATCTTGCGGTGTCCTTTCCCAGTGACAGTAGGGGCAGCAAGGCACGTATTGTATTGTTGCCATCGAGGATAACAAGATGGGGTTTATATCGTATTGCATGAGTTTATCCCTCTACATCATGTCATCTTGCTTAAAGCGTTACTCTGTTCTTATGAACTTAATACTCTAGATGCATGCTGGATAGCGGTCGATGTGTGGAGTAATAGTAGTAGATGCAGGCAGGAGCCGGTCTACTTGTTTCGGACGTGATGCCTATATACATGATCATACCTAGATATTCTCATAACTATGCTCAATTCTGTCAATTGCCCAACAGTAATTTGTTCACCCACCATAAATACTTATGCTCTTGAGAGAAGCCACTAGTGAAACCTATGGCCCCCGGGTCTATTTTCCATCATATTAATCTTCCAACACTTAGCTATTTCCATTGCCTTTTATTTAACTTTGCATCTTTATCACAAAAATACCAAAAATATTATCTTATGATATCTATCAGATCTCACTCTCGTAAGTGACCGTGTAGGGATTGACAACCCCTTATCGCGTTGGTTGCGAGGATTTATTTGTTTGTGTAGGTGCGAGGGCCTCGTGTGTAGCCTCCTACTGGATTCATACCTTGGTTCTCAAAAACTGAGGGAAATACTTGCGCTACTTTGCTGCATCACCCTTTACTCTTCAAGGGAAAACCAACGCAGTGCTCAAGAGGTAGCAACCCCTACTACAGAGACATGAAGGATTCATGCGACAAGGACAAGCGTGCCTGGCACTCAGCATGGATGGAGAAACTCGAGAAAGCTCACATCGTGTACGCGGCCAAGGAGGCGTACACGAGCTATGACATGTACAGGCGGATCGTTGACATGAGGAAGTGCCTCCTTCCCCAAAATGGCCAGGGATCAAGTCGGAAGCAAAGTAATGGCACGTCGCAACAATAAGTAGATGATGAGATCATCGTTTCTCCTACTTTAGTATGCATGTAATTGCTTACTTTGATGTGTGGAAATGTTATGTGTGTAGTCAATTCTGTAATTGCATGCTTAATTTGGTTATGCAATGATGTCTTTTAAGTATATATGTTGATGCTCTATAGACAGAGCGTAGATGCTGTGCGGACAAAGAAAATCACATCTCACACGGACTAAACTATGGAACCCGTCGGTGATGTTTTCATCAATCACTCACAATTGTATACCAGCAATAGTTTGCTCACAACACACACTGCTTGTTAGAAGTAATCGTCTTTGTTGTTATCAGTCTTCACACACGTTTCCGATTACAGACCTGTTGGCCTCGTATCACACACATCTTGTTCATTTGAACCATTTCTGTTCTCATATCTCAATGCAAATAGTTCATCCGAGTGAACCGCATGCCGTATATCGCACACACCTTTGATCTGGCTGACTATTTGTTTTGTGTTGCCTAATCACAAACAGTTCATCCGAGTGAACCGTATGCTATACATCGCACACACCTTCATCTGGTTGCCCGTTTCTTTTGCTCCTCCTCATCGCAAACGGTTAACTGAGCTGAACTGTATGCCCTGCATCCCACACGCAACTAAAATCTGAACCGTGTGTGATGCATCCGTCATCGCAAATGTTTTATACATTTCTGACGGTTTTCATACACAACCGTTTGCGATTATGGCATCACACACAGTTTGTCGAAGGGTCTCTGATCGTAGTGTCGCGTTAGCAGCATCCTGCAGTAGTGTTTCGCAAGCCCAAACTTTAAGGAACGGCAGCTTAGGTTTCTTGCCAAACCAGAGTTCATATGGTGTCGTCTCAATAGATTTAGACGGTGCCCTTTTTAATGTGAATGCAGCTGTCTCTAATGCATAACTCCAAAATGATAGTGGTAAATTGGTAAGAGACATCATCGATCACACCATATCTAATAAAGTATGGTTATGACGTTCGAACACACCATTACGCTGTGGTGTTCCAGGTGGCATGAGTTGTGAAACTATTCCACCCTTTTTTGAATGAAGGCCAAACTCGTAACACAAATATGCGCCTCCGTGATCAAATCGTAAAAACTTTATTTTCTTGTTACGATGATTATCCACTTCACCCTAAAATTCTTTGAACTTTTCAAATGTTTCAGACTTGTGTTTCATCAAGTAGATATACCCATATCTGCTCAAATCATCTGTGAAGGTCAGAAAATAACGATACCCACGGTGAGCTTCAACACTCATCGGACCGCATACATCAGTATGTATTATTTGCAATAAGTCATTGGCTCGCTCCATTGTTCCGAACAATGGAGTTTCAGTCATCTTTCCCATGAGGCATGGTTCGCAAATATCAAATGATTCATAATCAAGTGATTCCAAAAGCCCATCTGCATGGAGTTTCTTCATGCGCTTTACACCAATATGACCTAAACGGCAGTGCCACAAGTATGTTGCACTATCATTATCAACTTTGCATCTTTTGGCATCAATATTTATGAATATGTGTATCACTACAATCGAGATTCAATAAGCCATTTACATTGAGTGTATGACCATAGAAGGTTTTATTCGTGTAAATAGAATAACAATTATTCTTTGACTTAAATGAATAACTGTATCGCAATAAACCTGATCCAATCATATTGATGCTCAACGCAAACACCAAATAACATTTATTTTAGGTTCAACACTAATCCCTAAGGAAAAGGTTGTGTGCGATGGTGATCTTATCAACCTTGGAATTACTTCCAACACACATCGTCACCTCGTCCTTAACTAGTATCTATTCATTTTGCAACTCATGTTTCGAGTTACAAATCTTAGCAACTAAACCGGTATCAAATACCCAGGGGCTACTATGAACACTAGTAAAGTACACATCAATAACATGTATATCAAATATACCTTTGTTCACTTTGCCATATCCTTCTTATCCGCCAAGTTTTTGGGGTAGTTCCTCTTCAAGTGACCATTTCCTTTGTAGTGGAAGCACTTAGTTTCAGGTTTGGGTCTAGCTTTGGGCTTCTTCACGGGAGTGGCAACTTGCTTGAAATTCTTCTTGAAGTTCCTTTATTTCCCTTGTCCTTTTTCTTAAAACTAGTGTTCTTATTTAACCATCAACACTTGATGCTATTTCTTGATTTCTACCTTCGCCGATTTCAGCATCGCGAAGAGCTTGGGAATCGTTTTCGTTATCCCTTGCATATTATAGTTCATCATGAAGTTATAGTAACTTGTTGATAGTGACTAGAGAACTATGGCAATCACTATCTTATCTGGAAGATTAACTCCCACTTGATTCAAGCGATTGTAGTACCCAGACATTCTGAGCACATGCTCACTGGCTGAGCTATTCTCCTCCATCTTGTAGGCAAAGTACTTGTCAGAGGTCTCATACCTCTTAACACGGGCATGAGTCTGAAATATCATTTTCAGCTCTTGGAACATCTCATATATATGCTCCATGGCGTTCATAACATTTTTATGTCCCGGTTCTAAGCTGTAAAGCATGGTGCACTAAACTGTCAAGTAGTCATCATACCGAGCTTGTCAAATGTTCATAACATATGCATCTGCTCTTGCAATAGGTCTGTCACCTAGCGGTGCATGAAGGACATAATTCTTCTGTGCAGTAATGAGGATAATCCTCAGATAACGAACCCAGTCCGGATCATTGCTACTATCATCTTTCAACTTAGTTTCCTCTAGGAACATATAAAAAATAAACGGGAGCAACATCGTGAGCTATCGATCTACAACATAGATTTGCAAATACTATCAAGACTAAGTTCATGATAAATTAAGTTCAATTAATCATATTACTTAAGAACTCCCACTTGGATTGACATCCCTCAAGTCATCTAAATGATTACATGATCCAAATCAACTAAACCATGTCCGATCATCATGTGAGATGGAGTAGTCTTCAATGGTGAACATCTCTATGTTGATCATATCTACTATATGATTCACGTACACCTTTTGGTTTCCAGTGTTCCGAGGCCATGTCTGTACATGCTAGGCTCATCAAGTTTAACCCGAGTATTCTGCATGTGCGAAACTGTCTTGAACCCATTGTATGTGAATGTAGATCTTATCACACCCGATCATCATGTGGTGTCTCAGCACGGCGAACTGTCGCAACGGTGCATACTCAGGGAGAACACTTATACCTTGAAATTTTAGTAAGGGATCATCTTATGATGCTACCGTCGTACTAAGCAAAATAAGATGCATAAAAGATAAACCTCACATGCAATCAAAATATGTGACATGATATGGCCATCATCATCTTGTGCCTTTGATCTCCATCTCTAAAGCACCATCAACATATCCATTGTCACTGGCTTGACACCTTGATCTCCATCGTAGCGTCGTGGTCGTATCACCAACTATTGCTTCTACAACTATCGCTAACGCATAGTGATAAAGTAAAGCAATTAGATGGCGTTTGCATTTCATACAATAAAGCAACAACCATAAGGATCCTGCCAGTTGCCGTTAACTTTTACAAAACATGATAATCTCATACAATAACGTATATCACATCATGTCTTGACCATATCACATCACAACATGCCCTGCAAAAACAAGTTAGACGTCCTCTACTTTGTTGTTGCAAGTTTTACGTGGCTGCTACGGGCTTCTAGTAAGAACCGTTCTTACCTACGCATCGAAACCACAACGGTGATTTATCATGTTTGTTGTTTTAACCTTCAACAAGGACCGTCCGCAGTCAAATTTGATTCAACTAAAGTTGGAGAAACAGACACCCGCCAGCCACCTTTATGCAAAACTAGTTGCATGTCTGTCGGTGGAACCGGTCTCATGAACGTGGTCATGTAAGGTTGGTCCGGGACACTTCATCCAACAATACCGCCGAATCAAAATAAGACATTGGTGGTAAGAAGTATAACGATCACCGCCCACAACTCTTTGTGTTTGACTCGTGCATATCATCTATGCATAAAACTGGATCGGATGCCACTGTTGGGAAACATAGCATGCAATTTCAAAAAAATTCCTACGCTCACACAAGATCTATCAAGGAGATGCATAGAAACAAGAGGGAGAGAGTGTGTCTGCGTACCCTCGTAGGCCGAAAGTGGAAGCGTTTTGACAACATGGTTGATGTAGTCGAACTTCTTCTTGTTCCGACCAATCAAGCACCTAACGTACGGCACCTCCGAGTTTAGCACACGTTCAGTGATAACCCACAAGTATAGGGGATCAATTGTAGCCTCTTTCGATAAGTAAGAGTGTTTAAACCAATGAGGAGCTAAAGGTAGAACAAATATTCCCTCAAGTTCTATCGACCACCGATACAACTCTACGCATGCTTAACGTTCGCTTTACCTAGAACAAGTATGACACTATAAGTACTTTGTAGGTGTTGTTGGATAGTTTTGCAAGATAATAAAGAACACGTAAATAAATTCTAGGGGTTGTTTAGATAAATACACAACTAAGTTAGTTTTAGTAGAGAGCTTTTTGTCAAGAGAAAGTTATTTGTACATAGACAATCGATAACTAGACCGGTAATCATTATTGCAATTTTATTTGAGGGAGAGGCATAAGCTAACATACTTTCTCTTCTTGGATCATATGCACTTATGATTGGATCTCTAGCAAGCATCCACAGCTACTAAAGATCATTATGGTAAAACCCAGCCATAGCATTATAAGGCATCAAGTCCTCTTTACTCCCATATGCAAACAACCTACTTACTCGGGTCTGTGCTTCTGTCACTCACGCCACCCACCATAAGCAAATCATGAACATATTGCAAACCCTATAGCGGGGATCCCTCATGCTTGCGCGACACGGAGAGCACCATAGGACAACACCAATAATAAAACATGCAACTCAAACCAATCACGATCATCTAATTAACCCACAGGACAAAATAGATCTACTCAAACATCATAGGATAGCCATACATCATTGGAAAATAATATATAGCGTTGAGCACCATGTTTAAGTAGAGATTACAGCGGGTAAAAGAGGGGTTACACCGCTGCATAGAGGGGGGAAGAGTTGGTGATGACGGCGGTGAAGTTGTTGGTGTAGATCGTTGTCGTGATGATGGCCCCGGCGGCGTTCCGGCACCACCAGTGTCGGTGTCAAAACCGGTGGATCCCGGTTAGGGGGTCCCGAACTGTGCATCTAAGGTCGATGGTTGCAGGAGACGGGGGACACGATGTTTACCCAGGTTTGGGCCCTCTCTATGGAGGTAATACCCTACTTCTTGGTTGATTGATCTTGATGAATATGACTGTTACAAGAGTTGATCTACCACGAGATGGTAATGGCTAAACCCTAGAAGTCTAGCCTGTATGACTATGGTAATGAGTATCGCCTCTTTTCGGAATACACCCTCTGGTTTATATAGACACCGGGGGGATCTAGGGTTACATAGAGTCGGTTACATAAGAAGGAATCTTCATAGTTGGTCGCCTAGCTTGCCTTCCACACCACGGAGAGTCCAATCCGGACACGGGTAGAGTCTTCGGCCTTCTTGTCTTCAAAGCTCATCAGTCCGGCCCACGGATAACAGGCCGGATGCCCGAGGACCCCTTAGTCCAGGACTCCCTCAGTAGCCCCTGAACCTGGCTTCAATGGCGAGCAGTCCGGCGCGCCGATTGTCTTCGGCATTGTAATGCGGGTTCCCTTATATCCGAACTCCAAGATAGTCTTCAGATGTAATAATTGTATTCGGACCTGTATACACAACTGTAGAGGATATAATATTTCACGAGTCCAATCCGCTGACAACTTTTTGGTAATATGACATCACGCCTGCTCGGCCATTATTTTTGAACCGTTAGCTAGCCCCCCGTCCCACATCTCGAGACGTGGTTTTATTGTCATGTCTTATCCCAGTGGAGATCGTGTCTCTCCCTTTTTTAAGGGATTCTTATCAACCCAGACGTGGGTAACCCAACCGTCACTTGGGTACAACTCCTAGGAAATAGGCAAGTTTCGAGGCCCAGGAGGAGACGTTCGATATTCGCGGCCTTTATATAGGGGTACAGACCCGTCTTTTTCTTTCACGCTTGCCTCTTTCTCAACCCCCGCTACCTCGAGCTCCAACACCCGGGTTCCAATCACCACAAGCTCCAATTATGTCCGGATCCAGCCGTCAAGGCCGGTGGTTGGCTTCTTCTATCACAGAGGGAGACATTGCAAAGCTTCGGGCGGCGAGGTATCTGACCACGGAAATCCTTCATGGGCTTCCTGTAGAGGGGAAGGTTATTCCCACCCCCAGATCCGGCGAGAGTGTCGTGTTCGTGTCCCACTTGCTCCGCGGGTTAGGGTTTGCGCTTAACCCCTTCGTCCGAGGGCTCATGTTCTATTATAGGCTAGATTTTCATGATCTGGCCCCGGACTCTATTCTTCTTATCTCTGCGTTTATCGTCACATGTGAAGCCTTCCTTCAAACTCCTCCGCACTTCGTCTTATAGCTCCAGACCTTCAATGTGAAGCCGCAAGTGATAGAGGGGAAGCAGGCAGAGTGCGGTGGCACCATAGTGAGTGAGCTTGCTAGTGCTGTTTGGCTGAAAGGATCTTTTGCCAAATCTTCCAACTTATGGCAGCAGGGATGGTTCTATATCACCGAGCCCCGTGGCTCCAATGGGAAGCTGCGCCTGAATTTTGATCCAGCCCCCCAATTCAGCTTACATCATGGATTAACAAGGGGTTGGACTGGGGATCAACAGACAAGGTGCAAACTCTACAAAGTCACATCCGAAGCCTCGTTGAGAGGGACATCAATGTCGTCAATGTTGTTCAAGTAATGCTGGTCCGCCAGACCCTGCCGTGCCAGCGACGGCCTCTTCGCATGTGGGAGTTCAATCCACAAGGGCCACGGACTCTTCAGCACTTCTTCGGCACTACACACGAAGGGATGTGGAAATTATTTTTCGGGAGACGAAAGAAATGGCCGGACACCACCAAAGATATCGGCCTCGACTGCAACCATCCGGACACCCCGGTAAGTACCCGTTCGTCGAACACCTTATACTCGGATACACAGTGGCAAGACACTAACCGAATCATCCTTTTTCAGGGCTGGATAAAGAAAGTGGAATGGATTAGGTGTTCGGCTCCCCTTCCTGAAGACTTAGCTAGTCCTATGTTAACAAGGATGCTAGCCTCGGCACCATACCAGGTGCCGGCAAGGGAGGGTAAAGAGGAGAGTGAGAAGACCCAAGATGGCCTTGGTTCCGGAGGTAAGTCGGACATTGAGTCCGGAGAAATCGACCTTTCCTTGCCTTAAGACAGAGGCAGAAGAGGACCCAGTATCCCTTCTCCAAGTAGGAGGAAAAGGGCCGCCCCAAAGATTGGGAGGGGGAATCTTCCAAGAAGGGCAAGATGCCACCGTCGAGCGGCTTGGGGTTGGAAAGGGACGTCGTTGAACGGCTCCAACAAGGGGACAAGCCCTCGACCAAACCGTAAGTGAATCTGGAGTACTTTGATAGCGTCCCGCTCCATCGCTGTTAACAAAGATATACGTAATGCGTTCATGCATTTTTACAGGTCAGCACAGAGTTTTTCTAGGCGATCCTCCTCTTCAGGAAGTCTGCTCCCACAGATGATGGAGAGCGAGACGCCTCCTCCAACCTCCTCGCCCAATAAGGCGGATGACTCTGAAGTGTCATCGCGGAGGGTCCCGGTTGGTCAAAAAGCTGTGCAGGGGACAAAAGAGGTAGTACCCGAAGGTGGATCTCCAACCATCCAGGATCTTGGGGCTGATGATAACAAAGGCCCCGGACTGTCTGGCTCGCAGCCGACAGTGATTCTGGAGATGGGTGAGCAGATTCCTTCAAAGGATGATTGTGCTCCTAGAGCGGCTTCCGAAGAACCGAAGACTCCACATATATTGCGGGACATGTTGCGAAAAGCATCTGTCTCGGGAGAGCAGCGTACCTTGATGGGTACAGTGTTTGAGAAGATTTTGTCCACGAAGAGCGGTTTGAATGAAGCCTTCATGAGCCTACTAAAAGGCTTCAAGGTTTGCGATCAGATATGTTTTATTTGCAAAGATGTGCCTGTGTATAGGTAGTAGCCACTGAGACTCAGGTTGGTTTCCACCAGAGGATCGAAAAAGGACCGTTTGAGGACTAACCTGATGAACTTGAACACATGCTGCTTCCCTCTTGGCCACTTCCCGAACTATGGAGATTGCCGAGCTGCAACGGAAGCTTGATGTGGCAGGGGATGATCTTGCATTAATCAATATGCGTCTTGACGAGTCACAAGGTATGTATTCGGGGCAATCCCCATACATTTTATGTGGTATAAGCATGATGCTAAAATCTTTATGCTAGAATATGTGTGGCTGTAGATGGTGCTACCGCCGTTGAAGTTCTTCGAGCGGAGCTGGCTCGGGCCAAGGAGCAGGCCCGGCGTAGCAATGCTGCTGCCAAAAAGGCATCGGCCAAGCTAAAAGCCGAACAAGCTGCACGGCGCCAAGACGAGGAGAAGATATCCACGGTGGCGCTCGAACTGGAAAATGCCACTAGCCGCTGCGAATTTCTGGACAAGGAGAATAAAGCCCTAACGGCTGATGTCGGTGTCAAAACCGGCGGATCTCGGGTAGAGGGTCATGAACTGTGCGTCTAAGGCGGATGGTAACCGGAGGCAGGGGACATATGTTTACCCAGGTTCGGGCCCTCTATATGGAGGTAACACCCTACTTCCTGCTTGATTGATCTTGATGATATGAGTAGTACAAGAGTTGATCTAGCACGAGATCGTAGAGGCTAAACCCTAGAAGCTAGCCTATGGTATGATTTTTGTTGTCTTACGGACTAAACCCTCTGGTTTATATAGACACCGGAGGGAGCTAGGGTTACATAGAGTCAGTTACAATGGGAGGAGATCCACATATCCGTATCGCCAAGCTTGCCTTCCACACCAAGGAGAGTCCCATCCGGACACGAGACGAAGTCATCAATCTTGTATCTTCATAGTCCAACAGTCCGGCCAAAGTATATAGTCTGGCGCGCAGATTGTCTTCGGCATTGCAAGGCGGGTTCCTTCTCAGAATACTCCATAGAAGATTTTGAACACAAGGACCGTGTCCGGCTCTGCAAAACAAGTTCCACATACCACCATAGAGAGAATAATATTTCTGATCTGCTGACGTATTTGATATCATGACATCACGCCATGGCCCGGTTATTATCGAACCGTTTTCCTCAACCAGCCTTGGCGCACATCGCGAGGTGGTTTCCTTGGCACGTCTTGTCGAAGCAGAGATCGTGTCCCCTTATCGCAGGATTCTCATCAATACGGGAGTGGGTAACCCATCGTGCCCGTTGACATGACTCCTCGATTATAGGCAAGTCCCAAATGGTCACGAGCAGGACGCTTGGTATTTACCCTCTTTATAAAGAGACCAAGGCCTATCCCCTTTTTATTCCTCGAACTCAATCGAATCCCTCCCCCACCTCGAGTTCCAACACCCAAAGCTCAGGTCAGGCGCTTCGAACCTTCAGCCATGTCCGGATCCAACCCTCAAGGTCGGTGGATGCCCTCCTCCGTCACGGAGGAAGACGTCAAAAAGTTAAGAGAGGCCAGGTTCTTGACCGGCGAGATCGCGCACCGGCTGCTTGCTCGAGGACAGGTCATACCTACTCCCAAATCCGGCGAGAGTGTCGTGTTCATATCTCACTTCCTTCGAGGGTTAGGCCTTGCTCTGGATCCCTTCATGAGGAGGCTCATGTTCTATTACAGGCTGGATTTCCATGATTTAGCTCCGGATTCTATTCTCCACATCTCGTATTTTCACATCGTGTGTGAAGCTTTCCTCCGCATCACCCCTCACTTTGGCCTGTGGCTCAAGACCTTCCAAGTGTAGCCGAAGATGATCGAGGGGAGGCACGCGGAGTGCGGAGGTGCCGTAATAAGAAAAAGCGCCGATGCCCTATGGCCCGAGGGTTCTTTCCAGGAGGTGTCCAGCTTATGGCAACAAGAATGGTTTTATGTCACAGCTCCCAGGGGTACCTAATGGGTGGCTCCCCTGCCTTCCGCCCGGGTCCCCCTCCACGACTAACGTCATGGATCAACAAGGGGCTGGAATGGGGGCCAGTAAAGGATGTGCCCATACTGCAGAGCCGCATCCGAGATCTCCTCGAAAGAGATATTGGTCTGGTCTCAGTAACACAAATAATGTTACTTCGTCGAACCCTGCGCTGCAAATGTCATCCCCTCCGTCTATGGGAGTTCAACCCGGAGGGACGGTGAGCTATTCAACACTTCCTCGGCATGACGCTCGAGGAGATATACAAATTGTACTTCGGACCACAAGTAATGTGTCTGGATTCCACCGAGGACGCGGGTCTGAGCTGCAATCGTCCAGATAACGAAGTAAGTCGCCCTATGGCTGAACACTTGTATTTTTTATTCATCATTACATTATTCTGATAAGTCGCTCTTTGACCAGGACTGGATAGCAAAGGCGAAGATGATCAGGTGTCCGGGCCCCCTCCCCGAGGTCTCACCGGATCTGGTACTAGCCAGGATGTTGGAGCTTGCGCCTTACCAAGCGCCCTCTGGGGAAGATAAAGGTGGTAAGAAAGAGGCTGATGCCTCTGCGAAGGAGGATAACTGGGGAGAAGAAGCCAAATTTCCCTCTCCCCAAGTAAGGAAGATGACCGCCTCTGAAGGCCCGGAGACAGTAGTCTCAAATGGGGGAAGAAATCTTAGCCAGAGGGTCTTGCCCCAGGGGATACCCCGGCCGCACAGTGTCCGCCAGGGGCTCAGCCCTCCATCAAGCTGTAAGTAAAAAAGAGGGGTTTAATAGCAAAAAACATCCTACTTTACCTCTGAGGAAAATAACCGAAACATTCGTCTTGTAGTCCGAATCGTAGCCCTTCTCGGTAGAGTTCGTCTTCGGGGGATCTTCTTCTGGAGATGATGGAGAGCGAAACGCCTCCCCACGCCATCCCACCTTACGAGGTGGGCGACCCCGAGGTGTCGTCTCAGAGGGCTTCTCCCGATCCAGCAAGGCTAGAGGGTGATTCTTTGGCCACCCGAAGTCCTCAGTATCCGGCTCTTGAAGAGAGCAAACGGAAGAGTCCGGCCCCGCCTGTCATGCGGTCGGACACACTGAAGGATCTTCTAGAGCAGGCAGCTATCTCAGAAGCACACTGTGCGCTAATGGGCGCGGTGGTTGAGAGGATTTCATCCACCGAAAGCGGGTTGCATGAAGCCTTTATGAGTCTACTGAAAGGTTTTTAGGTACGTGAAATAGTGTGTATTTTTGACAGTACCGCACATGTTTTAGATGTGCCCTGTGCAGATAGTAGCCCCTGAGACTCTGGTTGCCGTCAGAAACGGCGGTTAACAGAGGATCATAGTCCCAGGTAACAAATCGGCCATCTTCATATGCTGGTGGCGGCTGGTCCAGTGGCTAGCCGGACTAGTGAGGTTGTCGAGCTAACGCGGCGACTTGACGCGGCAGGTGCCGACATCGTGCTTGTCAACAAGCGGCTTGACGAGGCGCAGGGTATGTAATTTCTCCGGTGATCAATCATATGGTAAGAGGAGCACAATGCCAGTATCTTGAACATGTTGTGAACTACAGATGGAGCTGCAGCAGTGGAGACCCTTTGGGCGGAACTTGCCCGAGCCAAAAAGCAAGCTAGGAATAGTGATGCGGCCGCTCTGAAGGCGGCCAAAGAGCTGAGGGCCGAACAGGCTGCCCATTGCCAAAGTAAGGAGAGGATGGCCAAGATGGCCGTTGAGTTAAGTGATGCCACCGACCGATACCGGCTTCTAGAGAAGGAAAGCCAAGCGAAGGCTATGGAGCTGGAGAAGGCCATGGTAGCAGCCAAGGAAGCCCGTTCGAAGATCAGAGCGTTGAAGGAGGAGCTGCGTCAAGCTGGAGATATCACGGCTGGGAAACCCTTCTTGCTGTGGACGAAGTTCTGAGATCCAAAGTATGCCCCACTTGACCAGTTATGGAGTTCTGCGGATGCGTATGCAGATCTGTCAGCCAGTGTGGCTGATGCAGCCGAGTACTTCAAGGATCAAAAAGATCGTGAAGTGGAAAAGCTATTCTGGTTGTAGTTCAATGGTCCAACGTGTCCGCTGCTGTTAAATGAGCGCATGACCGAATGGGCCGAGCTCCATAGGCTATCTGGGCTTGCCATGGGGTCTGTTGTGGATCATCTGTGGCCGAGGGAGCCATGGCCAAACAGCTATTTTGGTTTGGTGCAGCAGTTCCTTGGTGCCGTGCCGCGCATCGACGCTATGAAGAGGTCGGCGTGCATCGAGGGTGCGCGGATGGCGCTTGCCCGTGTCAAAACATACCGGGCAGAGATGGAGGCCACCACAATTGCAACCCCGAGTTCGGCAGTTAGCCGAGTGGCTGCCGAGCACTACTTTGAAGAGGTCCTTGAAGGCGCCCGTTCAATAGAAGCGCAATGATCGAAGAATATTATGTTCTAATGACATGTATTCCCATTGAAAAACAATGTTTTACTGAATTATATAAAGGCTATTATACTTTTGCCTGAAAGTGTTATAATGCCTCATGTGCGGCCGTTTATGTATATATGTATATAACCTAAAAGTTTGCAGTCATCGGCTTCAGCCCCCACGCATATAATGCGGGGGTATTCGCAGAAGACGCGTGTTCACACTTGATCCAACGTCTTGGTCCATTAAGGAGGTGGTAGCGCAGCGAACTAGGCAATCAGACTATATTGCTTTAACACTTTCACTTAGCCATAGGAGTTTGACCGTGGGGCTACTATATAGCCCCTGGTGGCTCCGCGCTCATTCGAATATGGGGGGCGGTCATGCCTGACTGCGAAACGGCCCTTCGTTAATGCGGAGGAATCCCGAAGATTCCAATAAGTCATTGAGTGGTTGACCAGTCTCTCGCTTTATCATGATAGTCAGTTTTCGGCTTTCTCTACTGAGGTGCTCGTCCGGGCTAGCCAGGGCACAATCGCAGTAGTTCTCCTGGTGCCACCTTAGCCGATAGAGCGGAACGTAAGGTAGCAAAACTCAGGAGCCGGGCAAACCCAACATTTGACCAAAGACATGATTCGGAGCTGACGCATATAAGGCCAAACTCGCGACGCCGAACACTCCCTAAGGTATTCGGTCTTTGTAGTATATACCGGGCTAAGCAATGCCCTTGGTAATGAGCCCCTAGTGTCCGGGTACGTGCAATATCCTGACGTGGCCACATGCCAAGAACGCCAGCATCCTTCTCTATTATATTTAAAATCCGGAGGTTGACGCAGGGTCTTAATCTAAAGAGAAACCTTTGAACGGGTCCCTGCTGCACGTCTACGCCTGTGTCTCCGTTGTGCCGTATCTTGGACGGGTGTAGCACGATCGTCATCTGTGAAAGAGAGGAACTTAGTTGAAAGTTGTTGTGCAAAAAATTGGCTATAAACAAGCCGTATTAAAATTCGAGATGGGAAAAGTTGAGCCGTATTATCACTGGGAAGCCCCTGGTACTGCCTGGGAGGGTGTAATCATTAAACCAATCTCAAGTGTATCCAATGATTGTCCGGACCCGTCGAGCCGTGCCCGTGGTCTTAACGACCAGTCGTCTGTTCTGGTTGGTGAGGCCATCTAGTGTTCGGCTGTTAAAGCAGCCGTACGTTCTTCTGCACGAGAGAAGCGCTCAACATTTCCATTTACTGTGATGATGCCACGCGGACCGGGCATTTTAAGCTTGAGTAAAGCATAATGTGGTATTGCATTAAAGCGAGCGAAAGCCTCTCGTCTGAGTAGTGCTTGATAGCCACTTCGGAACGGAGCAATGTCGAAGGTTAACCTTTCGCTTCGGAAGTTGTTGGGCGATCCGAACACAACCTCTAGTACTAGAGAGCCTGTGCAGCGGGCCTCTGTGCCTGGTATTACTCCCTTGAAGGTAGTATTGCTGTGGCTGATTTTTGTTGGGTTTATCCCCATTTTGCGGATGGAGTCCTGATATATCAGATTTAGACTACTGCCACCTTCCATAAGGACTCGAGTGAGATGGTATCCGTTATTATTGGGTCCAGCACCAGGGCAGCTGATCCTTCATGCCGGATATCTATTAGGTGATCCCTACGATAAAAAATGACCGGCCAGGCCGACCAGGGGTAGAACTCAGGGGTGACGGGCTCTATGGCTTGTGTATTTCGGAGTGCATATTTTCCTTTCCTCTTTTTCATGTGGATAACATTTACTGTTTTGACTTCTGGTGGGAATTTTTTCTGCCCCTCAGTTTCTTGCTAGCGAGGCGCATCCTCGTCCTTGCTCGGAGTGTCCTCCCCCTTGTGTTCGGCGTTTAGCTTGCCAGCCTACTTGAAGACCCAGCATTCTCTGTGGGTATGATTTGCAGGTTTGTCTGGGGTGCCGTGGATCTAACATAGTTTGTCTAGAATCTTGTTTAGGCCGGTCGGTCCATCTCTGTTGCCCTTAAAGGGATTTTTCCGCTGACCCGGTCGAGATCCTCTGAATCCGGCATTTACTGCCGTGTTAACTAGGATGTCTTCTTTATTCCGGCGCTTGTTTTTACTGTGTCGCGGTTTTCCATTGCCGTCCCTGACCTCGGATGTGCTTGGCTCGCTGGTGCTGCTGCGGGCTAACCAGCTGTCCTCGCCCGCGCAAAAGCGGGTCATGAGGCTTGTTAGGGCTGCCATTGTTCTTGGCTTTTCTTGGCCAAGGTGTCTGGCAAGCCATTCATCTCGAACGCTGTGCTTGAAAGGTGCTAAGGCTTCAGCGTCCGGACAATTGACAATTTGGTTCTTCTTAGTGGGAAACCTTTTCCAAAGCTTTTGGCGCTGACTCTCTGGGTTGTTGAATTATATGACTTAAATCATCAGCGTCCGGAGGTCGGACATAAGGCCCTTGAAAGTTAGTCTGGATAGCGTCCTCAAGCTCCTCCCAACTTTCAATGGAGTTTTCGGGGATGCTTTTCAGCTAGTGCCGAGCTGGTCCTTTGAGCTTGAGGGGCAAGTATTTGATGGCATGGAGATCGTCTCCGCGAGCCATGTGAATATGGAGGATGAAGTCCTCAATCCAAACCCCAGGGTCTGTGGTTCCGTCGTATGCCTCTATGTTAACTAGTTTGAACCCTTCTGGGAATTCATGGTCTAATACCTCGTCCGTGAAACATAGGGGGTGTGCGGCACCCCTGTATTTGGCTGTGCCCTGGCGTTCGGACGGTTGTGGTATTTGGTGTTGGCTGAGTGCTGGAGCACGTTTCCTTGATCCGTAGATGGATCTGGTTGTGCCGGTCTTTGGTGCGAGTCTTTCCGTCAGTCATGTACTGACTTATGTGCGGCCCCGTTGGCCGCTCTATCGCGGCCACAAGGTCGTCGATCCGACCGGTCGGCTATTTTATTTTTTGGCTGCGGGGGCTCTAAGGCCTCATCGTCGAATTCCGGTAGGAGCTTTTGCTTTGGGTAGCTCTTCGTGTGGTGACTGCCACCGTACTTTTCTGCCATGTCGAGCACTTTATTCCATCTATTGTTGAGTGTGTTTTGTGCGGCCTTGATCCTTTGTTTCTGCTTCTTCAGACTTCTTGCAGTGGCAATAAGCCTTTCTTACTCCAGCTGCCTTTCCAGGATGATGCGTTCGTCGTCATCCGGAATGTTCTCCTCACTGGAGACGGGTTGATTGTCTTGACGCTCGGCGTCGCCGTGTTCGGACAGTAGCTCCGTAGTTTGTTCGTCGTCCGCTGGCTCACCCTGCTCTATCACTGGGTCAATTTGGCTTCTTCTTGCGCTGTTATCGCTGTTTTTGCTGAGGCGGGATTTGGAGCGGCGCCTACGGCGCCGCTTTGATTGCTTGTCGAGGGAGCTATCTTTCGCTGCATCCTTCCGCTCCTCGTCATTATTTTCTTTGGGTCTATCCACCATGTATATGTCATGTGATGAAGTGGCAGTCCAGCGCCCTGTTGGCGGTGGTTCCTGTTCATCTCCTGCATCGTTTTCCATACCATCGATATCTTCGGAGTCGAAGTCGAGCATGTCGGTTAAATCATCGACAGTGGCTACTAAGTGGGTGGTGGGTGAGGAGTGAATTTCTTCATCGTCCACATCCCACTCTAGCCAGACATAGTTCGACCAAGGTTCTCCTGACAAGGAGAGAGACCTTAACGAGTTTAGTACATCGCTGAAGGGTGAGTGCTGAAAGATGTCCGCGGAGGTGAACTCCATGACCGGGGCCCAGTCGGATTTGACAGGCACGAGTGCGGGTGGTTCAAAGTCCGTGGCCGGAGACGAGTCTATAGGTTCGGCATCACGGCTCTTGTGAGGGGTAAGGTCAGTATTCGGCTCTATCGCCCCTGAGGGTGCAGCCTCTGAGGCGGGGTCTATCTGCCCGTCCTCGGATGGCGCAATCTGCTCCGGACTGAAGGCCTGAGTGGTTGCTAGCGTGATCTCCCGAACACAGTCCGACGGCAGAGCTATATCGTGCTCGTCGCGATCATGCGGCACACCTGGCATGGGCCCGAATCCGTTGAAGATCAAGTCTCCGCGGATATCGGCAGCGTAATTCAAATTTCCAAACCTGACCTGACGGCCAGGGACATAGCTCTCGATCTGCTCCAGATGGCCAAGCGAGTTGGCCCGCAATGCGAAGCCGCCAAATACGAAGATCTGTCCGGGGAGGAAGACCTCACCCTGGACCGCATCTTTGTTGATGATCGAAGGGGCTATCGAGCCTTACGGCGACGGCACAGTGGAACTCTCAATGAAAGCACCAATATCAGTGTCAAAATCGGCGGATCTCGGGTAGGGGTCCCAAACTATGCGTCTAAGGCGGATGGTAACAGGAGGCAGGGGACACGATGTTTACCCAGGTTCGGGCCCTCTCTATGGAGGTAATACCCTACTTCTTGCTTGATCGATCTTGATGATATGAGTAGTACAAGAGTTGATCTACCACGAGATCGTAGAGGCTAAACCCTAGAAGCTAGCCTATGGTATGATTGTTGTTGTCTTACGGACTAAACCCTCCGGTTTATAGAGACACCGGAGGGGGCTAGGGTTACACCGAGTCGGTTACAATGGGAGGAGATCCACATATCCGTATCGCCAAGCTTGCCTTCCACGCCAAGGAGAGTCCCATCCGGACACGAGACGAAGTCTTCAATCTTGTATCTTCATAGTCCAACAATCTGACCAAAGGATATAGTCCGGCTGTACGGATACCCCCTAATCCAGGACTCCCTCAGCTGAACTGGACAAGGCCTTACAAGAGGCGATGGAAGCGCGATCGGAATCCAGAGCGGCCCGTGAGGAGGTTCGGCAGGCTAGGGAGATTGCGACTGGGAAGCCCTTTCTGCTGCAAACTAAGTTCGGTCACCCGAACTATGCTCAGCTGAACCAAGTGTGGAGTTCTCCGGACGAGTTCTTGAACTTTCCAAAGAGTTCTGCCGATGCTGCGCAGTATTACCAAGCGTGAGATGGGTATGCAACGGAGAAGCTTTTTTGGTCACAATTTGGCGCATCAAATTAAGCGCCCTCTGCTCAATGAACAGATGTCCCAATGGGCCAAACTTCGTAGGATATCCGGCGCTGCCATGAAGGATGTCATAATCCGGTTGTGGCCAAGTGAGCCTATTTCAGATTGCTACTTCGGTTTGGTACAAAGACTTGTTGACGTGGTGTCGCGGATCAATGTTGTGAAGTGGTCAGCGTGCATTGAAGGTGCACAGATGGCCTTTGCCTGAGTCAAGACATTCTGGGAAAGATGAAGGCCATCGATGTCGTGGCTAAGAGTCCACCCAAGGGCAAGGACCGTCCTGAACCAGAGCGTTATTTTGAAGACGTCCTAGAGGCCGCCCGCTTAACAGAGGGTCAATGCTCGAAAGACATAATGTTCGAGTAAGGTGTATGATAATTGTAAAAGACAATTTTATAGTTAATCTATTTTTTTGTCTTGCTTGAAAGCTTGAATTCCTCCTATGCGGCCATTTTACTATAATCTGAAAGTTTCCCAGTTGTCGGCTTCAGCCCCCTCGTGGGAAGTACGGGGGTGTTCGGAAAAGCACTTAATCACTCTTTATCCAATGTCTTGGTCCATAAAGGAGGTGATAATGCGGCTAACCAGGCAATCGGACTATAGGGTGTTAACACTTCCACTTAGCCATAGGAGTTTTATGGTGGGACTACGACATAGCCCCCGGTACGTATGCGGCGTATTGTGCCTTACATATTTGATCTGAAAAGATCCTTCGTGTGACACGGAGAATCGCTAAAGATTCCAATAAATCGTCAAGTGGCTGACCAGCTCTCGCCGCATCATGATAGTCAGTTTTAGGCTTTCTCTAGTGAGGTACTTGATCAGATGAACCGGAAGCACAATCGCAATAGTTCTCCCTTTACTACCCTAGCCGATAGAGCGGAACGTAGGGTAGCAAGCACAGGAGCCGGGCAACCCAACTATTGACCCAAGACAATGATTCGTAGCTGATGCATATAAGGCCAAACTTGCGACGCTGAAGTACGTTGTGGAGCTGTTCGGGCTTTTGCTGGCAACTCATTTGTTCCCATACCGAGCCCCTGGCAGGTTACGCCAAGGTATGTTTGTGAAACAACCGTGGGAGCCATATTTAGTGGCGAAACAACACGGATGATTAATTCGGATATTGTTTAATGGGAGCTGAGCGATCTGCCAATGATTATTTATTGTATATATAGAAGCCATCCTCCCGGCTATTTGACATGCTCGGGGTCGGAGGCGGAGGAACAGGCATAGTACAGGCTCAAAATAGAGAGTGTGGTCTACAAAAAGTTATTTTGGACCTCCTGTCGCACGTCTGAGCCGCCAGCCCTCGGAGGGGGGAATCCTTGATGGAGATAGCCCCTTAGGTGAGTGTACGGATCCGGACTCTGGTAGCGCCGGTTTCAAATGTTTGTCCTGTTCGTCACCTGTTTTTATGGGATAGTGAAGGAAGAAGAAATAAAAAAGAAAATGGATAAAAAATGTTATGGGGTGCTTGCAGGCTTGTCCGTAGTGTGCTTCCGCCAATGCCCATGGTATTTTGAGTGCGTAGTAATGTATGCGCGGCACAAAATTTGCAGGTGTACAAGGTGGGCGGCGGAAGCCGGACTACTATTTTCGCTCCAGGAGTAGTTGATCCTTTGGTGGAAGTTGCTTTTGGCCCCCGGTATTTCATTGTTGAACCTCTCCGTCGTCCCTGTCGCCTGGCGGCCTCTTCCCCTTGTGTTCGGCGTTGAGCTTGCCGGCCTGTTTAAAGACCCAGCAGTTTCTGTTAGTATGATTAGCTGGTTTGTCGGGGTGGCCGTGAATCTGACAGGGTCGGTCCAATATCCTGTCCAGGTTGGATGGTTTGTCTCGTTTCTCCTTGAATGGCTTCTTCTGTTGACCAGGCTTGGGATTGTTGAATCCGGCGTTGACCGCTGTGTTGCGTGATCTTTCATTATCATTGTGACTGTTTTATTTGCTTCGTCATGGCTTGCCGTTGCCGTCTCGGATTTCGGAAGTGCCTGGGTCGCTGGCGCTATTGCTTCTATGAGCGACCAAGTTGTCTTCTCCCGCGCAAAAGCGGGTCATCAGAGCAGTGAGGGCTGTCATGGATTTAGGTCCTTCTTGACCGAGGTGGCGTGCAAGCCATTCATCCCGGACACTGTGTCTGAAAGCCGCAAGGGCTTCCGCATCTGGACAGTCAACGATTTGGTTCTTTTTTACTAAGAACCAGGTCCGGACCTTCCTGGCTGACTCTCCGGGCTGCTGGACAATGTGACTTAGGTCATTGGCATCCGGTGGCCGGACATATGTTCCTCGAAAGTTATCGAGGAAGGCCTCTTCCAAGTCCTCCCAGCTGCCTATGGAATCTTTAGGCAGGCTATTTAACCAGTGCAGAGCTAGCCCCTTTAGCTTTAGTGGGAGGTATTTGATGGCGTGGAGGTCGTCCCCACAGGCCATATGGATGTGGAGGATAAAATATTCTATCCATACCGCGGTGTCGGTTGTTCCGTCGTATGATTCAATATTGACGGGGTTGAATCCTTCGGGGAATTCATGATCCATTACTTCATCGGTGAAGCAAAGCGGGTGTGCGGCACCTCTATGTTGGGCCACACCGCGACATAACTCCGAAGGAGTCCATTTGCGGTTTTTGGCTCGGGCGTGTCTAGGTTTGTCACGTCCGAATAGGTAGCCATTGTCGCGTGTCGAGGCATGCCTTCGCAATCCATAGACCGGCCTTGCGTGTCCTGCTCTACTGTCTAAGCTCCGCTGTAGGCCGTCTGGACAATCATGAGCTGCGTTGTTCTTGCCTTTATGGTGAGGTGGGGCGGTCCGGTGTTTGGCTTGAGTTGCCTCTTTAACCAGACAGAGTTGTCGGAGACTAGCCGCATTGTGTGATTATGGCACGGGCTCCAACGCCTCGTCGTCAAATTGATGTAGCAATCTATGCTTCGTGTAGCTTTTGGCTAGGCCGCTAAGGCTGTATTCTTTGGCGACCAGGACTTCGGTCCATCTATCATTGAGTAGGTCTTGGTCATCTTGAAGCGCTGCTGCTTCTTTTTCAGGCTCCTTGCAGTAGCTATTAGCCTGCGCTTGAAGCACTCCTACTCGAGGGGCTCTTTGGGTACGATGAAGTCTTTGTCACCAAGGCTTACCTCATCTTAGGAGAGCGGAAGGTAGTTGTCGTCCTCCGAATTGTCGCTGGGCAGGGCCTGTTCATTGGGGCTGGCTTGCCCGTTTTCCTGTTCCTCCTGTTTGGATCTTGCCCCAACAGGGTCTTCATTGTTTTCGGCGTCGTCCGGAATACTATTTTATCCGGTGCCCGCGTTGCTGCGATGTGACTTGGAGCAGTGTTTAGGGCGCCGGTACTTAGACTGTGTCTCAGGAGGTTTGTTCTCAACTGGATCTCCTTTGACATCGTCGCGAGCCTTCTTAAGTGTATCAACCATGTACACGTCGTACGAATGGGTGGCCGTCCCGTGTCTGGTGACTGGCGGGTCTTGGCCTTGCTCCTTGTCGGCATTGTCGTCTATGCTGTCAATGTCTTCGGATCCATAATCGGGCGTGTCGGCTGAATCCTCGACAGTGGCTATGAAGTGGGTGGCGGATGGGAAACGAAATTCCCCATTATCAGCCTCTAGCTCGAATCGGACACAGTTCGGCTGTGAATCCCCCACCAGGGACAGGTTTTTTAATGAATTTAGCACATCGCTGAAGGGCGAGTGTTGGGAGATGTCTACAGTGCTGAACTCGAAAATCGATAACTGATCCAGCTCGGTGTCCGCAGGCGTACATGGTCCGATCTTATAGCCGGAGACGAGTCTAGAGTTCCATTGACGCAAATATTGCAGGGTGTCGAGTCTGTGTGCGGCTCCAACGTTGCGGACTATGTGGCCTCGGATGGCACGATCTGCTCCGGTTCTAAGGCCGTTGCAGCAACAGTTACCATCTCCTGGATGTGATCCGATGACAGATTTAAGTCATATTCATCGGAGCGAGGGGGAGCGGTCGTCGTGGTCTCAAATTCGTTGAAGATCAAGTCTCCACGGACATCCACGACGTAGTTCAATCTTCCAAATCTGACCCGGTGGCTAGGGGCGTAGCTATCGATCTGCCCAAACGGCCAAGTGAGTTGGCCCACAGCATGAAGCCGCCGAATACGAAAATCTGTCTGGGGAGGAAGGTTTCTCCTTGGACAGGGTCACTATAGGCGATCGAAGGGGCCATCGAACCTTTCGTCGACGGCATAGTGGAACTCTCAATGGAAGCACCAATGTCGGTGTCAAAACCGGCGGATCTCGGGTAGGGGGTCCTGAACTGTGCGTCTACGGTCGATGGTTGCAGAAGACGGGGGACACGATATTTACCCAGGTTCGGGCCCTCTCTATGGAGGTAATACCCTACTTCCTGCTTGATTGATCTTGATGAATATGAGTGTTACAAGAGTTGATCTACCACGAGATCGTAATGGCTAAACCCTAGAAGTCTAGCCTGTATGACTATGGTAATGAGTATTGCCTCTTTCCGGACTACACCCTCCGGTTTATATAGACATTGGGGGATCTAGGGTTACATAGAGTCGGTTGCATAAGAAGGAATCTTCATAGTTGGTCGCCTAGCTTGCCTTCCACACCAAGGATAGTCCAATCCAGACATGGGTAGAGTCTTCGGCCTTCATGCCTTCACAGCCCATTAGTCCGGCCCATGGATAACAGGCCAGATGCCCGAGGACCCCTTTGTCCAGGACTGCCTCAACCGGGAAAGAGGGGGAGAGAGCCCCCCTTCTTCTACTTCTTCCTTGTCTCCTTGACCTCCCCCCTAGATGGGAGAAGGGTTTCCCTCTGGTCCTTGGCTTCCATGGTGGCGGAGGGGCGGGGGCCCCTCCGAGATTGGATCTCTCTTTCTCTCTGTTTCCTTCTGTTTCCGCGCTCCCTGATTCTGCCCTTTCACCATTTCTTAAATTCCCGGGATCCGTAACTTCGAATGGGCTGAAATTTTAACACGATTTCTATCCGGATATTAGCTTTCTTGCGGCAAAAGAAGGGCTCCAACCGCCTTACGGAGTGTCCAGGAGGGCCCAGAGCGCGCCCTACCCCCTGGGGCGCGCCCCTCACCCTCGTGGGCCCCTTGGGCATTGTCTCATGTTCATTCCACTTCCAAAAATTCACATATATTCCAAAAAAATCTCTGTTAGTTTTTATCCCGTTTGTACTCTGTTTGGTATGGATTTTCTGCGAAACAAAAAACATGCAAAAGTAGGAACTGGCACTGGCCACTGGATCAATATGTTAGTCCCAAAAATAGTATAAGAAGTTGCCTAAAGTATGTAAAAGTTGTAGAATATTGGCATGGAACAATCAAAAATTATAGATACGATGGAGATGTATCAGCATCCCCAAGCTTAATTCCTGCTCGTCCTCGAGTAGGTAAATGATAAAAAAGATAATTTTTTATGTGGAATGCTGCCTAGCATAATCTTGATCATGTAATCTAATCATGGCATGAATATTAAGACATGAGAGATTCAAGTCAATAGTCTATCATTTGACATAAAAACAATAATACTTCAAGCATACTAATAAAGCATCATGTCTTCTCAAAATAACATGTCCAAAGAAAGTTTATCTCTACAAAATCATATAGTTTGGCTATGCTCCATCTACGTCACACAAAATATTCAAATCATGCACAACCCCGGTTTCAGCCAAGCAATTGTGTTATACTTTAATGTTCTCAAACTTTTTCAACTTTCATGCAATACATGAGCGTGAGCCATGGATATAGCACTATAGGTGGAATAGAATATGGTGGTTGTGGAGAAGACAAAAATAAGGAGATAGTCTCACATCAACTAGGCTTATCAATGGGCTATGGAGATGCCTATCAATAGATATCAATGTGAGTGAGTAGGGCTTGCCATGCAATGGGTGCATTAGATCTATAAGTGCATGAAAGCTCAAACTGAAAACTAAGTGGGTGTGCATCCAACTTGCTTGCTCATGAAGACCTCGGGCATTTGAGGAAGCCCATCATCGGAATATACAAGCCAAGTCCTATAATGAAAATTCCCACTAGTATATGAAAGTGAAAGCATAGGAGACTCTCTCTATGAAGAACATGGTGCTACTTTGAAGCACAAGTGTGGTAAAAGGATATTAGTATTGCCCCTTCTCTCCTTTTCTCTCCTTTTTTTGTTTGGCTTCTTTGGCCACTTTTTTTCTCATTGGCTTCTTTGGCCTCCGTTTTTTTCCTCACACGGGAAAATGCTCTAATAATGATGATCAGCACACTTTTATTTACTTACAACTCGATATTACAACTCGATAATACTAGTACATGATGACTATATGAATGCCTCTGGCAGTGTACCAGGATGTGCAATGATCTAGTATAGCAAAGATATCAAAAAACAAACAAGCCATGAAAATATCATGCTAGCTTTCTTACGATCATGCAAAGCAATATGAAAATGAATGCTCAAGTCATGTATATGATGATGATGGAAGTTGCACGAAATATATCTCGGAATGGCTATGGAAATGCCATAATAGGTAGGTATGGTGGCTGTTTTGAGGAAGATATAAGGAGGCTTATATGTGATAGAGCGTATCGTATCACAGGGTTTGGATGCACCGGCGAAGTTTGCACCAACTCTCGAGGTGAGAAAGGGCAATTCACGGTACCGAAGAGGCTAGCAATGATGGAAGGGTGAGAGTGCGTATAATCCATCGACTCAGCATTAGTCATAAAGAACTCACATACTTATTGCAAAAATTTATTAGCCATCGAAACAAAGTACTACACGCATGCTCCCAGGGGAAGGGTTGGTAGGAGTTAACCATCGCGCGATCCAGGCCTCCACACAAAGGATGACAATCAAAAAATAAGTCATGCTCCGACTTCGTTACATAACGGTTCACCATACGTGCATGCTTCGGGATTCAAAAACCTCAACACAAGTATTTCTACTAATCCACAATTACTCACTAGCTTGACTCTAATATCACCACCTTTATATCACAAAACTATTGCAAGGAATCAAACATATCATATTCAGTGACCTACAAGTTTTTTGTAGGATTTTATGACTAACCATGTGAATGACCAATTCCTGTCATCTCTCTAAATAGATATAAGTGAAGCAGGAGAGTTTAATTCTTTCTACAAAATATATACCCATGCTCTAACAAATATAGGTGAAGCAAAAGAGCATTCTACAAATGGCAGTTTTCTATGTGTAGGGAAACAGGCAATCCAAACTTCAAATGATATAAGTGAAGCACATGAAGCATTCTATAAAGCCATACTCAAAAGATATAAGTGAAATGCTATGAGCATTCTATAATCAACCAAGGACTATCTCATAACAGCATGGTGCATAAAAGGAAAGTGAAAACTAAATGCAAAAGACGCTCCAAGATTTGCACATATCATGTGAACGAAACGAATCTGGAAACATACCGATACTTTTTGAAGAAAGATGGGATGCCTTTTGGGGCATCCCCAAGCTTAGATGCTTGAGTCTCGTTGAATAATGGGGTGCCTTGGGCATCCCCAAGCTTGAGCTCTTACCTCTCCTCCTTCTCCTCACATTGAGACCTCCTCGGTCTTCGAACACTTCATCCACATGAAACTTAACCGAACTTTTAGTGGCGGGGTTAGTGAATATGGCAATGAAATCCCATCAGGTACTGTTGTAACACTATTATATAATTATAAAAAAACATTACCCACTGTATTCTATCACAATTCTATGGCCCTAAGTCAAGGAGGCTTCAACAAGAATTCAAACATATGCAAATAATGAAGCTATAACAGCAATCTGTGAAAACAGGACAGTCTGTAAAGATTCGAACATGCAACATACTTATGTAAACTAACAAATTCTGAAAAAAGTATGAAAAATAAACAATTTTTATAGAAAGACAGTGCAAAAAGTTTCAGAACCGTTTGACGTTCCAGTAAAAAATGTAAAATCAAGCAGTACATCCAAAGTTTCTGTTTTGCACCGCACAAACCAACAAGCAATCTAAACATCCTAAAGGCAAATCTAGGCACATTATTATTATAATAAAATGGAATTGTACAAGGGGATAATTATTTTTGTTGAAAAGGTTCTGTAATTAAGATTCACAAAGTTTCCATGAGCATGAACAAAGTTCAAGGAGCTCCCCCACTTCAACAATGCTTGTCTCTCTCACTTTCACTTTCGTTTTTGAAAAGTTTTGCGTTCCCCTCTATATTTTTTTGTTTTTAAACTATATAAAAGCACTCAACAGAAATAATAACTCTCTAAGACCTCCGGGTTGTCTCCCTGGCAGCGCTTTCTTTAAAGCCATTACGCTAGGCATATAGTGCTAAGTAATGGATCCACCCGGATCCCGAGGTATATCAAAGGCAATTTTAATTAACAATGATTTGTAATTCAGTAGTGAGCACAAAGTAACATATATAATGTAATGACGAATTATAACTATCTTCCTATTAATCGGCATGTCATAAAAGAACAATTCATGCACACGGAGTAAAGGCCAATGCATAGTATAAACAGTTTCTTGCAATTTTATCGTGTTGGAAACATAGAGAGGTGGAGATGTAGTTCCTATCTCATAATAATTGCAAGTAGGAGCGGCAAGCACATGCATATCAAATTCATCAAAATTATCATGTGCTACAATAAAAGGCAACCCATCAATATAATCCTTAATAACCACAAACTTCTTCGATATAGTGTAGTTTGCATTCACATAAGGGACTATAGCAAGTTCATCTCCATAACTATCATTCATATTGGCATCATGGCCACAAGCATAGCAAGCATCAAGTTCATCAAAAAAGGATATTTCAAACGAATCAAAGGGATGATAGCAATTATTATAGCAATCATCCTTCGGTAAGCACGAAGGTAAATTAAACAATGTATGAGTTGAAGAGTTACTCTCATTAGAAGGTGGGCACAGGTAGCTAATCTGTTCTTCCTCCTTTTGTTCTTTGCTCTCCCCATCATCTTTTTCATCCAATGAGCTCACAGTTTCCTCAATTTCTTCTTCCATAGATTCCTACAAAAATATTAATCTCTTCTTGGACAGCAGAGACTTCCTCAATAAATGCATCAATATCGGCATTGTATTCGTAATTCTCATAAGAATATTTAAGTATAGCAAAATGTTCATATCTGTAAACAACATCATGAAGATTTTCACACGTTTTAAACAAAGATTCAATTTCATAAGCACCCATAAAAGCAACGAATTCTTCTATTTGTTCCACATCATAGTAATTTTATATACCATTAGCATAAGAAGCCAAGGTTTCATTATCACTAAATCTGCATGAAAAGGAAAGGTGTGGAGCCTTCATCGTAGAACAACATGTATAATCATATCTCAAGCATAGTTGCCGAGCATACCAATGCAACATATGAATTTGGTCCCATAATAGTTTCTCTTTTTGAGTCAAGCGATAATCCCCAAAGTATTCACGTTGATCCAACGTGTCTCCCATTATATAATTGAATGGGGGTTTCTCAGGATTATTAAAGTAGTGCAATATCTTTCACCTAATGAGCATCAAGTGTTTTAGGAGGTTCCCCATCTCCATGAGTAGCAAGTACACCTAATTGTTTTGGTATCCCGTGGTCCATATCCATAACTAAAGATAGAGAACAACTTAGAACAGGAAATAAAAACTACTCAGTGATAAAGCAAACAAGCACACACGAGAATATTCACCCCACGCTATAACTCCCCGGCAACGGCGCGAGAACAAGGTCTTGATAACCCACAAGTATAGGGGATTAATTGTAGCCTCTTTCAATAAGTAAGAGTGTCGAACCCAACGAGGAGCTAAAGGTAGAACAAATATTCCCTCAAGTTCTATCGACCACCGATACAACTCTAAGCACGCTTAACGTTTGCTTTACCAAGAACAAGTATGAAACTAGAAGAAATTTGTAGGTGTTGTTGGATAGCTTTGCAAGATAATAAATAACACATAAATAAATTCTAGGCATTGTTTAGATAAAGACACAACTAAGTTAGTTTTAGTAGAGAGCTTTTTGTCACGAGAAAGTTATTTGTCCCTAGACAATCGATAACTAGACCGGTAATCATTATTGCAATTTTATTTGAGGGAGAGGCATAAGCTAACATACTTTCTCTTCATGGATCATATGCACTTATGATTGGAACTCTAGCAAGCATACACAACTACTAAAGATCATTAAGGTAAAACCCAACCATAGCATTATAAGGCATCAAGTCCTCTTTACTCCCACACGCAAACAACCTACTTACTCGGGTCTGTGTTTCTGTCACTCACGCCACCCGCCATAAGCAAATCATGATGTCACGGCCCTAGCATTAGCCTTGCTTGTCCTTGCATCATCATCTTGCATCATGATTAAATTCCATTTAGACTTGAAATGGGGATTGTTGAAACCCTAGCACCAAATGAATTCAACTAGGTTCAATAAAAAAATATTTTCAATGATCCCAAATGCTCTTTAGAAAAGTTCATGATTTTTGATAAAGGTAAAAACCTCTGCCAAAAATGATGCACATATTTCTAGGCCATTTTTGGACATTTGAATTAAATCATTATGTATTCGAATTTTGGCATTTAATTGCTATAATTATTTTAAATGCTCAAATAATTCTGAAACTAAATGTGGGTTGTTGGAAAGAAATCAAAAGGTCCCCACAACTTATTTCAGGATTTCTAGATGTGGTTTAGTATTATACTAAATCAAAACAAAACAGAATAAATAGAAAACAGAAACTAAATTAGAAACAGAGAAGAGAGAGAGATTTACCTGGGCTTACCTCATATGTGCAGCCACCTGGCGGCCCAAGTGGCCGGCCCAGCCCACCTGGCCCCTTCCCTGTCGTCTTCCTCCTTTGCCAGGAGGATGGGCGCGTGGCCGACGTGCGCGCACCGCCATGCGCCACTTCCTGCTTGCCGCTTTCCCTCTCGATGCTCGGGAGACGCCACATAGACCCCCCTGGACCCCTCGACCGCTCCACTCTCTCCCTGCCTCGTATCTCTCACTCTCTCTCCCGAAGCAGGGCGAAGCCGTCGCCGCCGTTCATCGCCACCATGACCACCGTGCTCCCCTCGCCTCACTAACCCATCCAAAAGCCCCGCCTCGTCGACCTCGTCCCCTCCGCCGAGCCACGCGGCACCGGACGCCCCAAAACGTCTTCACCGCGGTCGTCTTCTACCTCGAGCAACCGAGATCGCCGGCGCCCGTCCGTCGCCCACGGCGCCTCCCCCGAGCTACTGACCTGCTCATCGACTCCTCCGTGAGCTCCTCTCTCTTTCCCCTCTTCTTTAGCATTTGCCCTCGTCTCCTAGCTCCGTTCCCCACCGTGGCCGAAATGCGCCGACGCCTGCGCTCGTCGCCGGTGACGCTCCGGTGACCATTTGGTCCCGTGCGTGCGCCCAACATGTTCACCGCCGCGCGTAGAGTCTTCCCAATGCAACACTGCGCTCATTTGCATGCCGTAGCGCCTAACCGGAGGGGGCCCGAGCTCCGGCCACCGCTGCACTGCTCGCCGTCATCGTTTCCGGCTTCCCCAGGCCCGGCGACCACCACCGTTGGATGCGCCGCTCCTCTACTGTCTTGAAGAACCCAGCCGCGTGCCAAATGGTGCACCAGAGGGGTTCTCCGAAGCCCCTCGCTGCCGCTGACCTCGCCGGCGACTCAATGCCGGCGAGTTTGATCCGTTTGACCCGGGGTTTGACCTCCCTGGGGTCAACACACATGGGCCCCGCCCCTGACTATATTAGTTTAGGACTAATTACCCCGCTAACACTGACAATGGGCCCAGTGGCTGTTAATTTGATTAGTTAGATTTAATTAACTCTGTTAGTTAATTGTGTCACTGACGTGTGGACCCCACTGGTCAGGTTTGACCTGGAGCCGCCCCTGTTGACTTGCTGACATCACCCTGACATCATGCTGACACAGTAAAGGATTTTCTGAATTAAATCTAATTCAGGAAATCTCAAAAAATAGTGCTAACTTCTAAAATTCGTAGAAAATCAATCGTAGCTCAGAATGAAATAAGTTATACATGAAAAATGATCAGAAAAATCAAATCTATCCATCTGTACCGTTTTCATGGATGTTAGAACAAATTATGGCTGCTGTTTAGGCCAAATCACATAAATGGAATTTAAACTCTCACATATGGAGTTTGAATTTGAACCCTTGGTTCAAACCAACTCCATTTAACATGTTGCTAGTTGCATTAGCTCAAACACATTCATTTTTCCATGTCATGATCATGCATCATATTGTTGCATTGCATTGATTGTGTTCCCTCTTGTTTGCCGGTGGTTGTTCCCTCTTGATAGATGTGTTCCGACGATGAGATCGATGACACCGATGAAGAACTATATTTTCTTCAGAAGTGCCAGGCAAGCAAAAACCCCTTGTTCATTTCGATACAATCCCACTCTCTCGCTCCTGCTCTCTTTTACTGCATTAGGACAACAACGATTCATCTGTTACTTGCTGCGGTAGTTGAACCCCATTCCTCTCACTACTAGGAAAAGGGCTATAGATGATATGGACACTAATGGCGCACTGTACATGTGGTGCGCCATTACTAAATACTAATGGCGCACCATGTGTTGGTGCGCCATTAGTGTGCAAATACTAATGGCGCACCACATCCACGGTGCGTCATTAGTAATTTTTTTAACTTTTTCAAAACTACTAATGGCGCACCGTGGGAGTGGTGCGCCATTACTAGTTGAACTACTAATGGCGCACCACATCCACGGTCCGCCATTAGTAATTTCTTTTTTTTAATTTTTTCAAAACTACTAATGGCGCACCGTGGGAGTGGTGCGCCATTAGTAATTTGGCTCAAACTCCCCCGATTGCACCCCCCCCCCCCCGCCCCCCGTGGACCGCCTTTTTAGTTTGAAAATAATATAGAAGAAAATGATAGAAATGTCAAAAAAATAAAAGAAAATAAGATTCCCATGTGATATGTGGTCTACTTGTTAGCAAAATTTACAAACATGAATTTTTGACTTTTTTGCAAAATCTCTCAAGAATTTGTAAAAATGGGCATAACTTCTGCATACGAACTCGGATGAAAAAGTTTTTGATATGAAACATAGAGAGGTGGAGATGTAGTTCCTCTCTCATAATAATTGCAAGTAGGAGCATCAAGCACGTGCATATCAAATTCATCAAAATTATCATGTGCTACGATAAAAGGCAACCCATCAATATAATCCTTAATAAGCACAAACTTCTTCAATATAGTGTAGTTTGGAGAATTCAAGAAGATAATAGGACTATCATGCGTGGATGCAATAACAACAATTTCATGTTTCACATAAGGGACTATAGCAAGTTCATCTCCATAAGTATCATTCATATTGGCATCATGGCCACAAGCATAGCAAGCATCAAGTTCATCAAAAAAGGATATTTCAAACGAATCAAAGGGATCATAACAATTATTATAGCAATCATCCTTCGGTAACCACGAAGGGAAATTAAACAATGTATGAGTTGAAGAGTTACTCTCATTAGAAGGTGGGCACAGGTAGCTAATCTGTTCTTCCTCCTTTTGTTCTTTGCTCTCCTCATCATCTTTTTCATCCAATGAGCTCACAGTTTCCTCAATTTCATCTTCCATATGTTCCTGCAAAATATTAATCTCTTCTTGGACAGCAAAGACTTCCTCAATAAATGCATCAATATCGGCATTGTATTCGTAATTCTCATAACAATATTTAAGTATAGCAAAATGTTCATATCTGTAAACAGCATCATCTAGATTTTCACACGTTTTAAACAAAGATTCAATTTCATAAGCACCCATAAAAGCAATGAATTCTCTATTCGTTTCACATCATTGTAATTTTATATACCATTAGCATAAGAAGCCAAGGTTTCATTATCACTAAATCTGCATGAAAAGGAAAGGTGTGGAGCCTTCATCGTAGAACAACATGTATAAACATATCTCAAGCATAGTTGCCGAGCATACCAATGCAACATATGAATTTGATCCCATAATAGTTTCTCTTTTTGAGTCAAGCGATAATCCCCAAAGTATTCACGTTGATACAACATGTCTCTCGTTATATAATTGAATGGGGGTTTGTCAGGATTATTAAAGTAGTGCATAATATCTTTCACATAATGAGCATCAAGGGTTTTAGGAGGTTTCCCATCTCCATGAGTAGCAAGTACACCTAATTATTTTGGTATTCCGTGGTCCATATCCATAACTAAAGATAGAGAACAACTTAGAACAGGAAATAAAAACTACTCAGTGATAAAGCAAACAAGCACACACGAGAATATTCACCCCACGCTATAACTCCCCGGCAACGGCGCGAGAACAAGGTCTTGATAACCCACAAGTATAGGGGATTAATTGTAGCCTCTTTCGATAAGTAAGAGTGTCGAACCCAACGAGGAGCTAAAGGTAGAACAAATATTCCCTCAAGTTCTATCAACCACCGATACAACTCTAGACACGCTTAACGTTCGCTTTACCAAGAACAAGTATGAAACTAGAAGTACTTTGTAGGTGTTGTTGGATAGGTTTGCAAGATAATAAATAACACGTAAATAAATTCTAGGCGTTGTTTAGATAAAGACACAACTAAGTTATTTTTAGTAGAGAGCTTTTTGTGACAAGAAAGTTATTTGTCCCTAGACAATCGATAACTAGACCAGTAATCATTATTGCAATTTTATTTGAGGGAGAGGCATAAGCTAACATACTTTCTCTTCTTGGATCATATGCACTTATGATTGGAACTCTAGCAAGCATACACAACTACTAAAGATCATTAAGGTAAAACCCAACCATAGCATTATAAGGCATGAAGTCCTCTTTACTCCCACACGCAAACAACCTACTTACTCGGGTCTGTGCTTCTGTCACTCACGCCACCCACCATAAGCAAATCATGATGTCACAGCCCTAGCATTAGCCTTGCTTGTCCTTGCATCATCATCTTGCATCATGATTAAATTCCATTTAAACTTGAAAGGGGGATTGTTGAAACCCTAGCACCAAATGAATTCAAATAGGTTCAATAAAAAAATATTTTCAATGATCCCAAATGCTCTTTAGAAAAGTTCATGATTTTTGATAAAGGTGAAAACTTCTGCCAAAAACGATGCACATATTTCTAGGCCATTTCTGGACATTTGAATTAAAGAATTATGTATTTGAATTTGGGCATTTAATTGTTATAATTATTTTAAATGCTCAAATAATTCCGAAACTAAATGTGGGTTGTCGGAAAGAAATCAAAAGGTCCCCACAACTTATTTCAGGATTTCTAGATGTGGTTTAGTATTATACTAAATCAAAACAAAACAAAATAAATAGAAAACAGAAACTAAATTAGAAATAGAGAAGAGAGAGAGTTTTACCTGGGTATACCTCATCTGTGCAACCACCTAGCGGCCCAAGTGGCCGGCCCAGCCCACCTGGCCCCCTTCCCTGTCGTCTTCCTCTTTTGCCAGGAGGATGGGCACGTGGCCGACGCGCGCGCACCGCCGTGCGCTACCTCCTGCTTCCCGCTAACCCCCCCGACGCTCAGGAGACGCCACGCAGACCCCCTCGACCCCTCGACCGCTCCACTCTCTCCCTGCCTCATCTCTCTCGCTCTCTCTCCCGAAGCAGGGCGAAGCCGTCGCCGCCGTTCGTCTCCATCGTGACTACCGTGTTCCCCTCGCCTCACTGACCCATCCAAAAGCCCCGCCACATCGCCCTCGTCCTCTCCGTCGAGCCACGCGGCACCGGACGCCCCAAAATGTCATCACCGCAGTCGTCTTCTACCTCGAGCAACCGAGATCGCCGGCGCCCGTCCGTCGCCCATGGCGCCTCCCCCGAGCTACTGACCTGCTCATCGACTCCGCCGTGAGCTCCTCTCTCTTTCCCCTCTTCTTTAGTATTCGCCCTCGTCCCCTAGCTCCGTTCCCCACCGTGGCCGAAATGCGCCGCCACCTGTGCTCGTCGCCGGTGACGCTCTGGTGACCATTTGGTCCCGAGCGTGCGCCCAACATGTTCACCGCCGCGCGTAGAGTCTTCCCAATGCCACGCTGCACTCGTTTGCACGCCGTAGCGCCTAACCCGAGCGGGCCCGAGCTCCGGCCGCCGCTGCACTGCTCGCCGTCATCGTTTCCGGCTGCCCCAAGCCCGGCGACCACCATCGTTGGATGCGCCGCTCCTCTAGCGTCCTGAAGAACCCAGCCGCGTGCCAAACGGTGCACCAAAGGGGTTCTCCGAAGCCCCTCGCCGCCGCTGACCTCGCCAGCGACTCAACGCCGGCGAGTTTGACCCGTTCGACCCGGGGTTTGACCTCCCTGGGGTCAACACATGTGAGCCCCGCCCCTGACTAGATTAGTTTAGGACTAATTACCCCGCTGACACTGACAATGGGCCCAGTCACTAGTGCAGAACCGGCCAATAGCACCGGTTCGTAAGGCCCTTTAGTGCCGGTTTAGGAACCGGCACTAACGTTTCGGCACTAAAGCCCCCCCCTTTAGTACCGGTTCAGCATGAACCGGTGCTAAAGGGCAACCACGTGGCACGAGCCAGCTCCGGGGGCCGGGAGCCCTTTAGTACCGGTTGGTAACACCAACCGGTACTAAAATGTTTGGGGGGTTTTTGGTTTTATGATTTCTTTTTCATTTAATTTTGTGTTTTCCATTTTAATTCTGTTTCGTTAGCTTGTATTTTACGGTACTACACATTGTACATGTTACGCATATATATATATAAATAGAATTTCTAGTAGAACCAATCATATATATATCATCAATGTCTCACAAACCATATTAATTCACACATACACACATGTATAGCTATATACAATTTCTCCTACGTATGCATGTTGCCTTCGGAGCCAGTGGCATTAGCCTAATTGGTGCCTTCGGAGCACGATGACAATTGGAAGTGGTTCATGGGGGCGGTAGCGGGTAATAGTATTCTCCCTTCGGATTTATGACCTGGTCGAGCAAAAATCCCGCTATTTCCTCTTGAAGTGCTTCTACGCGCTCCGTTTCTAGGAGCTTGTCCCGCACCTCTTTGAACTGTTAAGAAGGAGATCAATATGCATGTGTATTAGTTGTGTGACTAGATATCGATAATGGTGTAAAAATTGTGAATAGTGTTCTGACAAGCGTACCCATTCCTGTCTTTGAGATCTGCTCCTTTCGGACGCCATCATGCAAATGTTCTCGCAAACGTAGAATGCACACAGATCAGTCCCCTACGCCTGCTTTAGGGCCTTTATTATGAGAATGGAATTTAATTTGATCAGATAATAATTAATCAAGCATGATAATTAAAGAGATGGCAGCTAGCTAGCTAGCTAGTACTACTTAATTACTTACCTTGGATCGAAACCATTTCAGCTTTGGTTTCCATTCGCCTTCCGTGACGCTGATGAACCTTGTCCAAGCCCTGCCCGCCGACAAAGAAAATGAATAAAGGGGTTATTAAATAGTTCATATCATGAAATGATGAATTACTAAATAGGCCGAGATATATAGTTAATAATGATTGAAATTACCTGTTGACTATCCCAAACAAGATGTTATAGTCACTTTGTTTTTTAAGTAGCGAGTCCAGTATTTCAACTGTTCCGGCGTCAACTTTAATGATACACAAGATCCAGTGAAATCTGCATGCACACACGTTTGCATGTATTAATTAAGCGGGCATAGGTAAGCAAAAACATGTAGCTAGCTAGCTAGTAGGCAAAAACAGAGAATTTGTAGTACAAGAAAGTGTGACTCACTGGAAGTTGTAAGGAAGTAGTATATATTCATTGTATTTGAGGCGCTTCAAGAACTCTAGCATGCTGTCCTCTACCTCTTTTTCTTGATGCTTGTTTATTTTCCATGTGTATTCATTAACGGTGTTTGGGTCAATGAACCCAATGCCATAGCGTCCACCTTTTCTCATTTCATACATCTTCATCCTGCATAATACCACAGAAAAGAATATAGTGAGGATAATTACAGGTAATGATTGATCAAAAGGATCACTACAGCTAGCTTGAGACTTAAATTACAGAAAGAAATCACTTACAGACAATAGCAAGTGACATAGATTTGTCGAGTGCGTCTTGATTGTATAACTAAAACAGTTCAGGATACTCAACGGCCACAGCTTTCTCATGGTAGTAATCATCCTTCTTGACATACACCATGAGGGACTCTCGATCGGATCTCTTGGTAATGTCCATGTACCATTGATGCAATTCATACATTCTCGTTGGGAGCTTGTTGACATCTTCTGGCTCGACCAAAGGTTGGCCCCGGACATATTTCCGTTTTATTTCCTCCTCTGTAATCCCAGGCATGTCCTCGATCTCGAGGAGTTGTCCAACAGTGATCTTGAGTTCTTCAGCCTGCATTATATGCTCCTGGGTTATTACCACATCGCCCACCTCGGGAACGTAAACTGTTTGGCCACAATAATATTGGGTGCGCGTACTGTCACGTGTTGTTGGCGGCACAACAAGCGGGGGGATCGATTGCGCCGCCTGTTTTCCCAGCTGGGCAACGGTTTTCCCGCATTTTTTGACAGTTGCTTGTTGTTTGCTCGAGCTCGAGCTCGCCTCCTTCTGTAGACGTCGTCGATGTAACTTCCTGATGTGGCGCTCATAGTCTGTGTCAACAGGCTTAGGAGCTGGTGGTTGAGCCATACGAATGAAGTGGTCAACTACTTCCACAGGCACTTTCTCCCTTGGCAGCGGTGGCGGTTTTGGTCCAAAATGGGCGTCGAGTTCTGCCTGCACTATGGCATTGGTTTGCTCCTCGGTCCTATCGTAAGCCCTCACAGGAAGAGGAGTAGTGAGGTTTGGACCATATTTATATCGCTTGCCTCCGCCTGTACTTCCTGTACTATGACCTCGACTCGTACCGCTATGCACCATAGTTGCGGGGTGTCTCTTCTGCGATCGCTGAGGTGGCGTAGACGGCTGACGGGGCTGAGTTGGACGAGGAGGAGTGGCCTGAGGCTGTGCCGGACTTGCAGTGGCCTGAGGTTGTGCCGGACTTGGAGGAGGAGTGGACGTCTGACGCTGTGTCGGACTTGGAGGAGGAGTGGCCTGACACTTTGCCGGACTTGTAGGAGGAGGAGTGGCCTCACGCGTTGGTGGACTTGGAGGAGCGGGAGTCTGCTGACTCGGTGGCGGACTTCGAAAGATGATGCAATCCTTTCTCCATAGGATGACACAATGTATGGCCTCTCCCAATGTGTGCTCGTCGTCACCTCCAAGAATGTCAAGCTATAGCTCCGAATATGGGTCCACCACCTCATCAACCAAGACACGAGCATAGCCCGCTGGAATCGGGTTGCAATGGAAGGTTGCCTCGGGGGAATTTGAAAAAGCAACGGCGTCCGCCACCCTCATGGATATGTTCTTCATTTTGAAGTGTAGCTCCCAGTTAGTGTTCTCCGTGATGTCATCCACGGGGTATCTATCCAGCACTACTGCGTCGCCCGGGGCGGAACCCACGCTGCTTCTCGGCATGGATGGGGCGGTGGTATCCAATGCTGGATCATCCGCTAGCTGCTGCAGCTGCTGAGACCCCCTTTGCTGGTTAAGTGGGTCGATCTGCTCCTGCTGCCGCTGGAATTTAGCTGCCAATTCCGCTTGACTTGCTTCTAGGCCTTGAAGGCGTTCATAGTCCCGCTTCCTCTGCTCCTCCTCCATCTTCCTCCTCTTCTCCTCCGCAATCTTCTTTCTCGCACGGGTTCTGTAGTCGGTGTTCTAGTCCGAAAACCACTCATACCACGGAATAGCGCCCTTGCCTCGTGTTCTTCCTGGGTGTTCAGGATTTCCCAGGGCACGCGTAAGCTCGTCGTTCTCTCTGTTGGGATGGAACACCCCCGATCGAGCCTCTTCTATTGCAACAAGTAGCGCATCGTCGGCTCCGTTCAGACATGCCTTCGTCGAAACATTGCCTGTCTTCGGGTCCAACTCCCCCCCATGCGCATAGAACCAAGTCCTGCACCTGGGGGGCCAGCTCTTAGTAACCGGAGTGACACTTGCATCCTCCATCTCTTTCTCAGACTTTTCCCACTTAGGCATTGCCACCGCGTAGCCACCTGGCCCCAGCTTATGGAACTTATCCTTTTTTCGGCATTCTTCTTGTTTATTCTCGACCGTTCCTTAGCTAATTCTGAATCCTTGAATTTCACGAAATCGTCCCAATGAGCACTTTGATTCTCTAGTATCCCCTCGAATACTGGAGTCTTCCTTCCTCCCTTGACATACTTCTCCCACGTCGTTCTCTTGTGGTTCTTGAATGCAACCGCCATCTTCCTAAAAGCAGCGTCCTTGACTTTCCGCACGTCTGCTTCTGTGAAATTATCTGGTAGGGTGAAATGTTCCATGAGAGTATCCCAAAGCAGTTTTTTTGATTCTCGTCGACAAAAGTAACATTTGGACGTGGCTTTGCTGGCTTTGTCCATTCTTGAAGGGAGATCGGGAGTTGGTCCTTCACAAGAACTCCGCACTGACGAACGAACTTGTCCGCAATCTTCTTAGGCGCTAATGGTTCGCCATTAGGTTTGAATGCCTCGATATTGTACTTTACGCCCTCCTTCAACTTTTTGTTCGGGCCTCGTTTCGTCCTTTTGCCTGAAGATTTTCTCGATCCGGATGGCTGAAAGAAGAAAGATAGATTCGTTAATATATCTTCAACTCATTTAAAACATGCGATGATCACTAGATTCCTGCTTATATAAATATATATACCTCGCCGGTGTTTGTTGTTTCAGGATCAACATGTTCTTCGTCGTAGTTCATGACTTCATCTTCTCGATCGTCGCGATCGAATATCATATCACCCTCTCCGGTGTTGTTTAGAAATTCGGAGCCGTCAAAATCTTCTTCATTCTGATCATCATCTGGCCCGCGTATGATATCGAACATGGTATGTTCTCTCTCTCTGTCGGTATTGTCCGCCATAGCTTTTATTTAACTATGCCAAAAGAAATATAAAACAATTTAGTATAATCTCGAATAATAGATATAATCTCAAATACATCGTCTCGAATAATAGATATAATCTCGAATACATCGTCTCGAATAATAGATTTAATCTCGAATACGTCGTCTCGAATAATAGATATAATCTCGAATACATCGTCTCAAATAATATATATAATCTCGAGTAAATCATCTCCAATATTATATATCGAATACATCACTAGCTAGCTAGCTAGCTAATAAAGATCGAATACTAGAGAGTAATCTAGGCGGTGGACAATCAAAGTGAAGGAACCATCACTGGATCATAGCTCGGGTGATCTCCCCAAAGAACCTGCCAGGTATTGGAGAACCTGACGTCCATAGCAGCCATGTAGCGATGGACGTGCTCGTCCTCCTCCCTGACACGGCGACGTACCACCTCCGGCGGGGCCGGCTCCATCCGCACCGAAAGTGGCCCACGCGAATGCCACCAAAGGAGATGAGGGTCGACGACGGGACCCGGGGCTGGGTTCCTCACCAAGCGTCGCGCCCCTGAAGGTAGCACCTCCCAGTGCCAGCTCGGCGGAGCCCAGTCCCGGACATGGGTCCTCTGAAGCAGGACGTCGTCGCGAACGGGTCGACGGCGAGGATGCGGCCCGGGCATCATCGACAACAAATACTATATGCAAATGTAACACTAATTATGCTATCATTGCATATGTCAAAATTCTATATGCTATTTCATACTAATTAAGCATCTAACACTAAAAACAGAAAAAACAACTTCTATACATCCATTAAAAACAGAAAAACAACATTATATAAAAAATTCCGTACTAATTAAACACTAATTATATCCATCTAACATGCATTCATACATATATACTAGTGAAAAAATAATAATCTGAAAAATCTAAACTAATTAAACATACAAAATACGTATATACTAATTAACTTAAGGAAATGTGCGTGTGTGTGTGTGTTCATCATGCTTGTGTGTGTATGGGCTCGGGGAGGGGCGGCGCCCATGGTGGCCACCGGGGGCGAGGGAGAGGGGTTAGAGGGGGAGAGCTCACAGCGGTGCGACGACGACGGCGAGGCGACGGCCCAGCGCGGTGACGGGCCGGGGCGTGACGGGGTGGCGACGCGGGGACGGCGTGACGGGGACGGGCCCGGGGCGGCGACGGAGACGAGGGCGGTGACGGCGACGGGGGCGGCGACGGGGACAAGGGCGGCGACGGGGATGAGGGCGGCGACGAGGATGGGGGCGGCGACGGCAACGGCGCGCGACGGCGGCGGCGTAGGATGGGGGCGGCGACGGCGTCGATCGATCGGGAAGAAACAGAGGGAGAATGAAATTTTTCGAAGTGATGTATATGTAGAAGGAACCTTTAGTACCGGTTGGAGCCACCAACCGGTACTAAAGGCCTGTTTTGGCCAGGCCAAGTGGCGGGAAGCACCCCCCTTTAGTACCGGTTCGTGGAACCAACCGGTACTAAAGGCCCCCCCTTAGTACCGGTTGGTGCCACGACCCGGTACTAAAGCGTGTGCGCTGCCAGGCGAGGGGCACAAAAGTTTAGTCCCACCTCGCTAGCCGAGGGGCACTCGCACCTGCTTATAAGCCCCGCCGTCGCTGCTGTCTCGAGCTCCTCTCTTAAGCAGGCCTTCTGGGCCTACCTCTTCTGTGATGCCCTGTTGGGCCTACTGGGCTAGCGGGCCTGCATCCTGGCCCAACTTGAATTTGGGTTTCTAGTCGTATGCAGGCCGCTGTGGCCCAATAGGTGGGCTTTTTTTCTTATTTTTTTGCTTTATTTATTTTTGTGAATAACTTAACTTTGAAAATAGATTTTTCAGTGATTCTTTTTTCTTATGTTTAATATTAGTGTGTTTTATCATTATATTCAAATTGGTAATGCTTAGGTTATTCAAAAAATGAAATGCCTTTGTAACGGATGAGTTTTCGTCCGAAACCCTGATACTTCGAAACAGATTGTCCATTTTGTACACGAAGTGCATCCAGTTTTTGCGGTAACCCTCTCTACTTTTTTGCACATGCTATGTGGGTGAAATTATGATACCATGCCAACTTTCATCCTTTTCTGAGTTCATTTGAAATGCTTTTCAATTTCAGGGTCATTTAGCTGAAAAAATCAGTAAATGCATGAAAGAATTTGCTTGCACATAAAATTTCTTCGCGTTTCAAATGCCAAAACACATAACTAGCTACCCTAACTATTACAGAGATTCCCTCCTGGGTGTGAAACACAGAAGAAAGTGATTATAGTTAAGCCAATCACATCCCAGATCTTTGGGTGTGAAACTTTTTCTTCGCGTGTGTCCTTTTGCGTCGTAGCCATGGAAAATCTTCATCATTTAACGGGATGCTCGGGTCAATATTCACTATGAATGGAGCAATTTCATCAAACTTTTCATAATCTTCTGACTTGTCTGTCTTGTCATCCACTCCCACGATGTTTCTCTTCCCAGAAAGAACTATGTGCCGCTTTGGCTCATCGTACGATGCATTCGCTTCCTTATCTTTTCTTTTTCTTGGCTTGGTAGACATGTCCTTCACATAGAAAACCTGTGCCACATCATTGGCTAGGACGAATGGTTCGTCTGCATACGCAAGATTGTTGAGATCCACTGTTGTCATTCCGTACTGCGGGTCTTCCGTTACCCCGCCTCGTGTCATATTGACCCATTTGCACCGAAACAAAGGGACCTTCAAACCACGTCGATAGTCAAGTTCCCATATGTCCTGTATATAACCATAATATGTTTCCTTTCCCGTCTTGGTTTCTGCATCAAAGTGGACACCACTGTTTTGGTTGGCGCTCTTCTTATCTTGGGCGATCGTGTAAAATGTATTACCATTTATCTCGTACCCTTTGAAAGTCATTATATTCGAAGATGGTATCTGGGACAGCAAGTACAGGTCAACTTCAATAGAGGTGTCATGCATGGTACGTGCTTGCAACCAGCTGGCGAAACTCCTGGTTTGTTCACGTGTAATCCAGTCATCAGATCGCTCCGGGTGTTTGGAGCGTAGCAAATTCTTGTGTTCATCCATATACGGAGCCACCAAGGCGGAATTCTGTAGAACTGTGTAGTGTGCTTCGGTGAGAGAATGTCCGTCCATACATATTATTTTTTCCCCTCCTAGCGTGCCTTTTCCATCCAGTCTGCCCTTATGCCGCGATTCAGGAACACCAATCGGCTTAAGGTCAGGAATAAAGTCAATACAAAACTCAATGACCTCCTCATTTTAGCGGCCCTTGGAGATGCTTCCTTCTGGCCTAGCACGGTTATGAACATATTTCTTTAAGACTCCCATGAACCTCTCAAAGGGGAACATATTGTGTAGAAATACAGGACCCAAAACGTTAATCTCTTCGCATAGGTGAACTAGGACGTGCGTCATGATGTTGAAGAAGGATGGTGGGAACACCAACTCGAAACTGACAAGACATTGCACCAAATCATTCTGTAACCTTGGTATGATTTCTAGATCGATTACCTTCTGAGAGATTGCATTGAGAAATGCACATAGCTTCACAATGGCTAATCGAACGTTTTCCGGTAGAAGCCCACTCAATGCAACCGGAAGCAGTTGCGTCATAATCACGTGGTAGTCATGAGACTTTAGGTTCTGGAACTTTTTCTCTGCCATGTTTATTATTCCCTTTATATTCGTCGAGAAGCCAGACGGTACCTTAATACTGAGCAGGCATTCAAAGAAGATTTCCTTCTCTTCTTTGGTAAGAGCGTAGCTTGCATGACCCTGATGTATGCCGTCTTTTCTGTGCATACGTTGCTGGTCCTCCCGTGCCTCAGGTGTATCTTTTGTCTTCCCATACACGCCCAAGAAGCCAAGCAGGGTCACACAAAGATTCTTCGTCACGTGCATCACGTCGATTGTGGAGCGGACCTCGAGGTCTTTCCAATAGGGTAGGTCCCAAAATATAGATTTCTTCTTCCACATGGGTGCGCGTCCGTCAGCGTCATTCGGAACAGGTTGTCCACCAGGACCCTTTCCAAAGACCGCCTTCAAATCCTTTACCATATCATGTACATCAGCACTAGTACGTTGGCGAGGCTTCGTCCGCTGATCCACCTCACCTTTGAAATGCTTGCCTTTCTTTCTTACGGGATGCCTGCTCGGAAGAAATCGATGATGTCCCAGGTACACATTCTTATTAGCCAAATATATACTGTCGGTATCGTCCAAACAGTGCGTGCATGCGTGGTATCCCTTGTTTGTCTGTCCTGAAAGGTTACTGAGAGCAGGCCAATCATTGATGGTCACGAACAGCAACGCCTTTAGGTCAAATTCTTCCCCCAATGTGCTCATCCCATGCACGTACACCTGTTCCATTCCACAGTTGTAAGAGTTCTTCAACTAATGGCCTTAGGTACATATCAATGTCGTTGTCGGGTTGCTTAGGGCCTTGGATGAGCACTGGCATCATAATGAACTTCCGCTTCATGCACAACCAAGGAGGAAGGTTATACAAACATAGAGTCACAGGCCAGGTGCTATGGTTGCTGCTCTGCTCCCCAAAAGGATTAATGCCATCTGCACTTAGACCAAACCATACGCTCCTTGCGTCATCTGCAAACTCCTTCCCGTACTTTCTTTTGATTTTTCTCCACTTCGACCCGTCAGCGGGTACTCTCAACTTTCCGTCTTTCTTACGGTCTTCTCTGTGCCATCGCATCGCCTTGTCATGCTCTTTGTTTTGGAACAAACGTTTCAACCGTGGTATTATAGGAGCATACCACATCACCTTGGCAGGAATCTTCTTCCTGGGGCGCCGGCTCTCGACATCACCAGGGTCATCGCGGCTGATCTTATAGCACAATGCACCACATACTGGGCAAGCGTTCAAATCCTCGTACTCACCGCGGTAGAGGATGCAATCATTAGGGCATGCATGTATCTTCTGCACCTCTAACCCTAGAGGGCAGACAACCTTCTTTGCTTCGTACGTACTCTCGGGCAATTCGTTGTCCTTTGGAAGCATATCCTTTATCATTACCAGCAACTTTCCAAATCCCTTGTCAGATACACCATTCTCTGCCTTCCATTGCAGCAATTCCAGTGTGGTGCCCAGCTTTTTCTTGTCACCTACGCAATTCGGGTACAACAATTTTTTGTGATCCTCTAACATGCGCTGCAACTTCTTCTTCTCCAAATCACTTGCGCAGTTTCTCTTTGCAACGGCAATGGCCCGACCTAGATCATCAACGGGCTCATCTGATGCCTCTCCTTAACCCCTCTTTCTCCGTGCTTGGTCCAAACATTATAATGGGGCATGAAACCGGACTTAAACAGGTGGACGTGAATGGTTCTTGACGTAGAGTAATTGTGACCATTCTTACAGCGAGCACATGGACAAGGCATAAAACCATCCGCCCGCTTGTTTGCCTCAGCCGCAAGCAGAAAAGTATGCACGCCCTCAACGAACTGGGGAGAGCATCGGTCATCGTACATCCATTGCCGGCTCATTTTCATTACAGAACACCGAATAGACCAAATTAATACAAGTTCATACATAAAGTTCATACAAAACTTAAATGCAACAAACAAATAACTCTCTAGCTAAAGCATTTAAATGCAACAACAAATACGATCAAGATCGCAACTAAGGTAACAATGGATCCAACAGCATAATGATACCAAGCCTCACTATCAATGGCATATTTTCTAATCTTTCTAATCTTCAAGCGCATTTTCTCCATCTTCATCTTGTGATCATCGACGACATCGGCAACATGCAAATCCAATTCCATCTTCTCCCCCTCAATTCTTTTCAATTTTTCTTTCAAGTACTCATTTTCTCTTTCAACTAAATTTAACCTCTCGGCAATAGGGTCGGTTGGAATTTCCGGTTCACATACCTCCTAGAAAAAATTTCTATGTCAACTTGATGGGCATAATTTTTCATAAACACGAAATGCAACTAGTTTTAAAAGAGAATATACATACCACATCCGAATCATAACAAGGACTAGGGCCGACGGGGACGGATATCAAAACCATGGCACTATATGTATAACAAACAACGTACGGGTAAGATAATTATACGAGTAACTATATATCCAAATCACACAAACATCAATTTTTTATAAAATTTCATGAACTAGAGGCTCACCACAAGGTGGTGCTGGCGACGGGATGGTGCGGGCGATCGACGGTGGCTACGATGGAGATTTAGAAGGCACTAAGTAAACCACACCTACATATGCAAACTAAGTGTTATTTTTGACCTCAAATTGCATATAAATCAAATACTAGCACATATATATATATCCTCCCAAATTACTAAACTCACAAATTAATCACTATATAAAGCATTGCAAGAGCTAATCTAGCAATGAGAGATGAAAGGACAAAGTTGCTAACCTTTGTGATCATTTGAATGGATGGGGGCCTTCAAATCTTGACAAATTTTGGGCAAAATGTGTGATGAGCTCGAGAGGAAGAGGGGAAGAACAGAGAGGAGAGGGGAAAGGGGAAGAACAGAGCGAGCTCGGGTGGACGAAGGTTTTATGTAGGACGACCTTTAGTACCGGTTCGTGCCAAGAACCGGTACTAAAGGGGCTGGAGGGGCACCTGTCTGACAACATCCTGCCACCACTCTCATTAGTACCGGTTCGTGGCACGAACCGGTGCTAAAGGTTCGCCACGAACCGGTACTAATGAAAGCGGCCCGACTAGCCGTTGGAACCGGCACTAATGTATACATTAGTGCCGGCTCAAATACAAACCGGCACTAATGTGCTTCACGTTTGACCCTTTTTCTACTAGTGAGTGGCTGTTAATTTGATTAGTTAGATTTAATTAACCCTATTAGTTAATTGTGTCACTGACGTGTCGACCCCACTGGTCAGGTTTGACCTGGACCCACCCCTGTTGACTTGCTGACATCACCCTGACGTCATGCTGACGCAGTAAAGGATTTTCTGAATTAAATCTAATTCAGGAAATCTCAAAAAATAGTGCTAACTTCTAAAATTCGTAGAAAATCAACCGTAGCTCAGAATGAAATAAGTTATATATGAAAAATGATCAGAAAAATCCAATCTATCCATCTGTACCGTTTTCATGCATGTTAGAACAGATTATGGCTGCTGTTTAGGCCAAATCACATAAATGGAATTTAAACTCTCACATATGGAGTTTGAATTTGAACCCTTGGTTCAAACCAACTCCATTTAACTTGTTGCTAGTTGCATTAGCTCAAACACATTCATTTTGCCATGTCATGATCACGCATCATATTGTCGCATTGCATTGATTGTGTTCCCTCTTGTTTGCCGATGGTTGTTCCCTCTCGATAGATGTGTTCCGACGATGAGATTGATGACACCGATGAAGAACTATATTTTCTTCAGAAGTGCCAGGCAAGCAAAACCCCCTTGTTCATTTCGATACAATCCCACTCTCTCGCTCCTGCTCTCTTTTACTGCATTAGGACAACAACGATTCATCTGTTACTTGCTGCGGTAGTTCAACCCCTTTCCTCTCACTACTAGGAAAAGGGCTATAGATGATATGGACACTAATGGCGCACTGTACATGTGGTGTGCCATTACTAAATACTAATGGCGCACCATGTGTTGGTGTGCCATTAGTGTGCAAATACTAATGGCGCACCACATCCACGGTGCGTCATTAGTAATTTTTTTTAATTTTTTCAAAACTACTAATGGCGCACCGTGGGAGTGGTGCGCCATTACTAGTTGAACTACTAATGGCGCACCACATCCACGGTGCGCCATTAGTAATTTTTTTTAATTTTTTCAAAACTACTAATGGCGCACCGTGGGAGTGGTGCGCCATTACTAGTTGAACTAGTAATGGCGCACTATCCCATTGTGCGCCATTAGTAATTTGGCCCAAACATTCCCCCGAATGCACCCCCCCCCCCTGTGGACCGCCTTTTTAGTTTCAAAATAATATAAAAGGAAATGATAGAAATGTCAAAAAAATAAAAGAAAATAAGATTCCCATGTGATATGTGGTCTAGTTGTTAGCAAAATTTACAAACATGAATTTTTGACTTTTTTGCAAAATCCCTCAAGAATTTGTAGAAATAGACATAACTTTTGCATATGAACTCGGATGAAAAAGTTTTTGATATGAAACATAGAGAGGTGGAGATGTAGTTCCTCTCTCATAATAATTGCAAGTAGGAGCATCAACCACATGCATATCAAATTCATCAAAATTATCATGTGCTACGATAAAAGGCAACCCATCAATATAATCCTTAATAAGCACAAACTTCTTCGATATAGTGTAGTTTGGAGAATTCAAGAAGATAATAGGACTATCATGCATGGATGCAATAGCAACAATTTCATGTTTCACATAAGGGACTATAGCAAGTTCATCTCCATAAGTATCATTCATATTGGCATCATGGCCACAAGCATAGCAAGCATCAAGTTCATCAAAAAAGGACATTTCAAACGAATCAAAGGGATCATAGCAATTATTATAGCAATCATCCTTCGGTAAGCACGAAGGGAAATTAAATAATGTATGAGTTGAAGAGTTACTCTCATTAGAAGGTGGGCACAGGTAGCTAATCTGTTCTTCCTGCTTTTGTTCTTTGCTCTCCTCATCATCTTTTTCATCCAATGAGCTCACAGTTTCCTCAATTTCTTCTTCCATAGATTCCTGCAAAATATTAATCTCTTCTTGGACAGCAGTGACTTCCTCAATAAATGCATCAACATCGGCATTGTATTCATAATTCTCATAAGCATATTTAAGTATAGCAAAATGTTCATATCTGTAAACAGCATCATCAAGATTTTCACATGTTTTAAACAAAGATTCAATTTCATAAGCACCCATAAAAGCAACGAATTCTTCTATTCGTTCCACATCATAGTAATTTTATATACCATTAGCATAAGAAGCCAAGGTTTCATTATCACTAAATCTGCATGAAAAGGAAAGGTGTGGAGCCTTCATCGTAGAACAACATGTATAGTCATATCTCAAGCATAGTTGCCGAGCATACCAATGCAACATATGAATTTGATCCCATAATAGTTTCTCATTTTGAGTCAAGCGATAATCCCCAAAGTATTCACGTTGATCCAACGTGTCTCCCGTTATATAATTGAATGGGGGTTTCTCAGGATTATTAAAGTAGTGCATAATATCTTTCACATAATGAGCATCAAGGGTTTTAGGAGGTTCCCCATCTCCATGAGTAGCAAGTACACCTAATTATTTTGTTATTCCGTGGTCCATATCCATAACTAAAGATAGAGAACAACTTAGAACAGGAAATAAAAACTACTCGGTGATAAAGCAAACAATCACACACGAGAATATTCACCCCACGCTATAACTCCCCGGCGACGGCGCCAGAAAAAGGTCTTGATAACCCACAAGTATAGGGGATTAATTGAAGCCTCTTTTGATAAGTAAGAGTGTCGAACCCAACGAGGAGCTAAAGGTAGAACAAATGTTCCTTCAAGTTCTATCGACCACCGATACAACTCTAAGCACGCTTAACGTTTACTTTACCAAGAACAAGTATGAAACTAGAAGTACTTTGTAGGTGTTGTTGGATAGGTTTGCAAGATAATAAATAACACGTAAATAAATTATAGGCATTGTTTAGATAAAGACACAGCTAAGTTAGTTTTAGTAGAGAGCTTTTTGTCACGAGAAATTTATTTGTCCCTAGACAATCGATAACTAGACCGGTAATCATTATTGCAATTTTATTTGAGGGAGAGGCATAAGCTAACATACTTTCTCTTCTTGGATCATATGCACTTATGATTGGAACTCTAGCAAGCATATGCAACTACTAAAGATCATTAAGGTAAAACCCAACCATAGCATTATAAGGCATCAAGTCCTCTTTACTCCCACACGCAAACAACCTACTTACTCGGGTCTGTGCTTCTGTCACTCACACCACCCACCATAAGCAAATCATGATGTCACAGCCCTAGCATTAGCCTTGCTTGTCCTTGCATCATCATCTTGCATCATGATCAAATTCCATTTAAACTTGAAATGGGAATTGTTGAAACCCTAGCACCAAATGAATTCAATTAGGTACAATAAAAAAAATATTTTCAATGATCCCAAATGCTCTTTAGAAAAGTTCGTGATTTTTGATAAATGTGAAAACCTCTGCCAAAAACGATGCACATATTTCTAGGCCATTTCTAGACATTTGAATTAAATCATTATGTATTTGAATTTGGGCATTTAATTGCTATAATTATTTTAAATGCTCAAATAATTCTGAAACTAAATGTGGGTTGTTGGAAAGAAATCAAAAGGTCCCCACAACTTATTTCAGGATTTCTAGATGTGGTTTAGTATTATACTAAATAAAAACAAAACATAATAAATAGAAAACAGAAACTAAATTAGAAACAGAGAAGAGGGAGAGAGATTTACCTGGGCTTACCTCATCTGTGCAGCCACCTGGCGGCCCAAGTGGCCGGCCCAGCCCACCTTGCCCCCTTCCCTGTCGTCTTCCTCCTTTGCCAGGAGGATGGGCGCGTGGCCGACGCGCGCGCACCGCCGTGCGCCACCTACTGCTTGCCGCTTTCCCCCTGATGCTCTGGAGACGCCACGCAGACCCCCCTGGACCCCTCGACCGCTCCACTCTCTCCCTGCCTCGTCTCTCTCGCTCTCTCTCCCGAAGCAGGGCGAAGCCGTCACCGCCGTTCGTTGCCACCATGACCACCGTGCTCCCCTCGCCTCACTAACCCGTCCAAAAGCCCCGCCTCGTCGCCCTCGTCCTCTCCGCTGATCCACGCGGCACTGGACGCCCCAAAACGTCATCATCGCGGTCGTCTTCTACCTCGAGCAACCGATATCGCCGGCGCCCGTCCGTCGCCCACGGCACCTCCCCCGAGCTACTAACCTGCTCATCGACTCCGCCGTGAGCTCCTCTCTCTTTCCCCTCTTCTTTAGCATTCGCCCTCATCCCCTAGCTCCGTTCCCCACCGTGGCCGAAACGCACCGCCGCCTGCGCTCGTCGCCGGTGACGCTCCGGTGACCATTTGGTCCCGGGCGTGCGCCCAACATGTTCACCGCCGCGTGTAGAGTGTTCCCAATGCCATGCTGCACTCGTTTGCACGCCGTAGCGCCTAACCCAAGCGGGCCCGAGCTCCGGCCGCCGCTGCACTGCTCGCCGTCGTCGTTTCCGGCTGCCCCAGGCCCCGCGACCACCACCGTTGGATGCGCCGCTCCTCTAGCGTCCTGAAGAACCCAGCCGCGTGCCAAACGGTGCACCAGAGGGGTTCTCTGAAGCCCCTCGCCGCCGCTGACCTCGCCGGCGACTCAACACCGGCGAGTTTGACCCGTTCGACCCAGGGTTTGACCTCCCTGGGGTCAACACACATGGGCCCCGCCCCTAACTAGATTATTTTAGGACTAATTACCCCGCTGACACTGACAGTGGGCCAGTGGCTGTTAATTTGATTAGTTAGATTCAATTAACCCTGTTAGTTAATTGTGTCACTGACGTGTCGACCCCACTGGTCAGGTTTGACCTAGACCCGCCCCTGTTGACTTGCTGACATCACCCTGACGTCATGCTGACGCAGTAAAGGATTTTCTGAATTAAATCTAATTCAGGAAATCTCAAAAAATAGTGCCAACTTCTAAAATTCGTAGAAAATCAACCGTAGCTCAGAATGAAATAAGTTATATATGAAAAATGATCAGAAAAATCCAATCTATCCATCTGTACCGTTTCCATGCATGTTAGAACAAATTATGGCTGCTGTTTAGGCGAAATCACATAAATGGAATTTAAACTCTCACATATGGAGTTTGAATTTGAAACCTTGGTTCAAAGCAACTCCATTTAACATGTTGCTAGTTGCATTAGCTCAAACACATTCATTTTGCCATGTCATGATCATGCATCATATTGTCGCATTGCATTGATTGTGTTCCCTCCTGTTTGCCGGTGGTTGTTCCCTCTCGATAGATGTGTTCCGACGATGAGATTGATGACACCGATGAAGAACTATATTTTCTTCAGAAGTGCCAGGCAAGCAAAACCCCCTTGTTCATTTCGATACAATCCCACTCTCTCGCTCCTGCTCTCTTTTACTACATTAGGACAACAACGATTCATCTGTTACTTGCTGCAGTAGTTGAACCCCTTTCCTCTCACTACTAGGAAAAGGGCTATAGATGATATGGACCCTAATGGCACACTCTACATGTGGTGCGCCATTACAAAATACTAATGGCGCACCATGTGTTGGTGCGCCATTAGTGTGCAAATACTAATGACGCACCACATCCACGGTGCGTCATTAGTAATTTTTTTTTAATTTTTTCAAAACTACTAATGGCGCACCGTGGGAGTGGTGCGCCATTACTAGTTGAACTACTAATGGCGCACCACATCCACGGTGCGCCATTATTAATTTTTTTTATTTTTTCAAAACTACTAATGGCGCACCGTGGGAGTGGTGCGCCATTACTAGTTGAACTAGTAATGGCGCACCATCCCATGATGCGCCATTAGTAATTTGGCCCAAACATTCCCCCGAATGCACCCCCCCTGTGGACCGCCTTTTCAGTTTCAAAAATAAATAAAAGAAAATGATAGAAATGTCAAAAAAATAAAAGAATATAAGATTCCCATGTGATATGTGGTCTAGTTGTTAGCAAAATTTACGAACATGAATTTTTGACTTTTTTGCAAAATCTCTCGAGAATTTGTAAAAATGGGCATAACTTTTGCATACGAACTCGGATGAAAAAGTTTTTTATATGAAAAATCATCTACTCGAAAAGTTACATCCGATTTTAACAAGGGGAACCTCGTTAAACGTTTTTAAAATCCTAAAAAATCTAACAGAAAAAAGATACGGGGCTTTTAAAATCTAGAGAGGCAAAAAAATTCAAAAAAAAATCAAACTTACTAATGGCGCACCTGCCCATGGTGCGCCATTACTATCTTCCCGCCTTCAAAATTCAAAATAAGTCAAAATATAAAAAAAAGTTACTAATGGCGCACCTGCCCATGGTGCACCATTAGTATCTTCCCGCCTTCAAAATTCAAAATAAAAAAAATAAAAAAAAAAGTTAGTAATGGCGCACCTGCCCGCGGTGCACCATTACTATGCCGTATATATGGCTGGGCGTGGTCCTCTCCTCCTTACCTCTTCATTCTTCTCCTCCACTCCACCTCTCCTCCACTCCATCTCCTCCTCTCCTCCACTCCATCTTCCCTTCTCTCCTCCACCATACTACCCTCCTCCTCTCCGGCGACCTCCTCCTCCTCTCCGACGACCTCCTCGTCCCTCCTCTCCTCCCCTCCCCTCACGGTTTCTCCTCCCTCCTCTCCGGTGAGCTCCTCCTCCCTCCTCTCTAGTGAGCTCCTCCTCCCTCCTCTCCTCCCATCCCCTCATGGTTTCTCCTTCCTCCCCTCCGATGCTCCGGTGAACTCCTCTCCGGCGACCTCCTCCTCTCCGGCGATGTAGGCGAGCGCCTCTCCGGTGACCTCCTCCTCCTCTCCAGCGAACTCCTCTCCGGCAAAAGAACACGGCAAAAGAACGTACAAGATCCAAAAACAGGAACAAAATTTGAAATAATATCGTGCGACAAAACGAGCAAAAAATGGGCAAAAAAATCATGATCCAAATCCAAATTCAAAATTCAAAAATACTAATGGCGCACAATGGGGGTTAGACAGTGTGCGACTACTATTTTCCCACCTTCAAAATTCAAAAATACTAATGGCGCACCGTGGCCTATACTAATGGTGCACTAGTGGCCTATACTAATGGCGCACCGTGGCCTATACTAATGGCGCACTAGTGGTCCGCCATTAGTATACCAGATACTAATGGCGCACCAGTGGTGCGCCATTAGTAAAAAATACTAGTGGCGTCATTCTAATGGCGCACCAGTGATGCGCCATTAGTAGGCAAAACTGGTGCGCCATTAGTAGCCGTTTTCCTAGTAGTGTCTGAATGACCTGTCATTGCCACAGTAAATAGATGAAACCCACTAGCATGAGTAGGAGTTGTTTGAGCCCTGATGTGCCTACTCATTCATGCTAGTTTGTCATGCGTGCTACTGCTTAGAGTTGAGTCAGGTCTGATTCATCGGGAATGAATTGTAATGGTGATGAACATGTCCTACTGTGTGAGCTAAGTGTGTAAACACGATTTGGTAAAGGTAGCGGTGAGAGGCCATGTAGGAGTACATGGTGGGTTGTCTCATTGAAGCCGTCCTCAGGAACTGAGTTCTCTGTTTGTGATCCATGAAATAGTTACTACCACACATTGGGATCCTTAATTGACTCTCTCGGCTTCTTAATCACCCTTGTCCTCTGTCCAGGAGTTGCAAGTAGTTTTTGGTGTTTGTAGTATGCTGGGGGCCGTGCGCAGCGCTGACCGAGGGGTGGCTGTGTTGCGGTAGGCACGTGGCCGGGCATGCCAGGCGCCTGTTTGGTGTCTCGGAACCCAGTACACATCGTTCGGGGCCGTATGTGGAAACCTCGGCCGGACTCCCTGCGGATGGAATCTGAATAGGCGATAAACCTGGACTAGAGACTTGAGTGTTTAGCTAGGTCGTGGCCGACACCATCGCTGGGCTTCCGCTTGAAGGTTGCCGAGTACATGTCGTGTAAACGGCGATAAGTGGTGAGAGCGTGTGTGAAGAAGTACACCCCTGCAGGGTTAACATCATCTATTCGAATAGCCGTGTCCGCGGTAATGGACTTCTGGGTTGCCTATAACAGTTCATAGACAAGTGAAATTGGATACTCTAAAATACGCAAGATAAGCGTGAGTGCTATGGATGGCCTTCTCATAGGGAGACGGGAGTGGATCCATAGTGGTGTATTGATATGGTGAATATGTGGACTCGTGTGTGCCACCTCAAAAGAGTTACTTGCAGTCGTAGTTCAGGATAGCCATCGAGTCAAAGATGGCTTGCTGCAGTCAAACTCCACCACCCCCTTTATTGATACTGATGCATATGTAGCTAGTTCTGATGTAAGTCTTGCTGGGTACATTTGTACTCACGTTTGCCTATTTTATGTTTTGCAGAGAGACGTCAGTCTCGCTAGTAGTTCCGTGTGGACTTCGATGTTTAGCTTGATACCTCAGCTACGATCTTGTGCCCTCGGCAGGATCTGGTAGATAGTCAGGCTACTCAGCCTTTTTCATTTGTAGATGTCTGTACTCAGACATGTTAAGCTTCCGCATGTGCTTTGATTTGTATGCTATGGATGTTGGGTCATGAGACGCATGTTTGTAATTTCTCGCTCCTTGGAGCCTAATGAATAAATACTTTGAGTCATAGAGTTATGTTGTGATGCCATGTTGTATTTACACACATCGAGCATATTGTGTGTATGATTGAAATGCTTGCTATGTGTGGGATCCGACAATCTAGTTGTTTATCCTTGGCAGCCTCTCTTATGGGGAAATGTAGTCTAGTGCCTCCATTAGCCATAGTAGTCTGCTACAGCCCGGTTCACCGGAGTCCTGCAAGCCCAGCACTACTGCTCACTTCGTTCCTGTGTCTGTCCCTTCGGGGAAATGTCACGCGGTGACATCCGGAGTCTTGCCTAGCCTGCTACAGCCCGGGTTACCAGAGTCCTGTTAGCCCAGTGCTACAGCTCGGATTCGCGAGCTGCTGACCGACATGCTCGAAGTTGATTCATGTATGCCTGTCCCCATGGGTTAGTGCCGCTTTGGGCTCACGACTAGCCATGTCGGCCCGGGTTCTATGTCATATGGATGCTAGCGACACTATCATATACGTGAGCCAAAAGGCGCAAACGGTCCCGGGCCATGGTAAGGCGACACCCGTGGGAATACCGTGTGTGAGGCCGCAAAGTGATATGAGGTGTTACCGGCTAGATCGATGTGATTTGGAATCGGGGTCCTAACACATGAACATATTGCAAACCCTACAGCGGGGATCCCTCATGCTTGTGCGACACGAAGAGCACCATAGGACAGCACCAATGATAAAACATGCAGCTCAAACCAATCACGATCATCAATTAACCCATAGGACAAAATGGATCTACTCAAACATCATAGGATAGCCATACATCATTGGGAAATAATATATAGCATTGAGCACCCTGTTTAAGTAGAGATTACAGCGGTAAAAGAGGGGTTACACCGCTGCATAGAGGGGGAAGAGTTGGTGATGACGGCGGTGAAGTTGTTGGTGTAGATCGTTGTCGTGATGATGGCCCCAGCGGCGTTCCAGCGCCACCGGGAGAGAGGGGGAGAGAGCCCCCCTTCTTCTTCTTCTTCCTTGACCTTTCTCCTAGATGGGAGAAGGGTTTCACCTCTGGTCCTTGGCTTCCATGGCGGCGGAGGGGCGGGGGCCCCTCCAAGATTGGATCTCTCTCTCTGTTTCCTTCTGTTTCTGCGCTCCCTGATTCTGCCCTTTTACCTTTTCTAAAATTCTTGGATATCCGTAACTCCGATTGGGCTGAAATTTTAACACGATTTCTATCTGGATATTAGCTTTCTTGCAGTAAAAGAAGGGCTCCAACCGCCTTAAGGAGTGGCCACGAGGCCCAGGGAGCGCTCCTCACCCTCATGGGCCCCTCGGGCATCGTCTCACATTGATTCCACTTCCCAAAATTCACATATATTCCAAAAAAATCTCCAGTAGTTTTTATCCCATTTGGACTCCGTTTGATATGGATTTTCTGCGAAACAAAAAACATGCAACAAATATGAACTCGCACTGGGCGCTGGATCAATATGTTAGTCCCAAAAATAGTATAAAAAGTTGCCAAAAGTATGTAAAAGTTGTTGAATATTGGCATGGAACAATAAAAAATTATAGATATGACAAAGACGTATCATTCAGCTCGATCATGTCCCTCGAACTCATGATCCAGCAAAGTGCTGAGGGAGAGTTCCGTCAGCACGTCGGCATGGTGCTAGTAATGGTGAAGTGATCTGCGCAGGGCTTCGCCTAAGCACTATGAGAATATGACCGGAGACGTAAACTGGAGGGGGGCGCCGCACACGGCTAACAATTGTTGGTCTATGTTCTAGTTGTGCCCCCTCATATATATAGGTTGGAGGGGAGGATAGGCAGCCAAAGGGGCACCCCAAGTAGGAGGATTCCTACTTGGGCGCCTCCCAATTCGGCCTCCCCCCTTCCATATTCATCCGGAGGGGGAACGAAGGAGGAGGGAGGAGAGAAGGAAGGGGGAGGCCGAAGCCCTCCCCTTCCTTTCTCTCTTCTCCTCTTTCCTTCCCCCCTATTTTGGCCTACATGGGGCGCACCAGCCCCCTATGGACTGGTCTGTCCCCTTATTAGCCCATTAGGTGACCCGATATGTACCTGGTACCCCAGAACACTTCCGATGTCCAAATATCATTGTCCTATATATGAATCTTTACCTATCGACCATTTCAAGACTCCTCATCATGTCCGTTATCTCATCCGGGACTCCGAATAAGATTCGGTCACCAAATCACACAACTCATATAATACAAAATCGTCATCGAACGTTAAGCGTGTGGACCCTACGGGTTCGAGAACTATGTAGACATGACCGAGACACCTCTCTGGTTAATAACCAATATCGAAACCTGGATGCTCATATTGTTTCCCACATATTCTACAAAGATCTTTATCGGTCATACTGTCATGACAACATACGTTATTCCCTTTGTCATCGGTATGTTACGTGCCCGACATTCGATCGTCGGTATCTTCATACCTTATTCAATATCGTCACTGGCAAGTCTCTTTACTCATTCCGAAATGCATCATCCCGTAACTAACTCATTAGTCACATTTCTTGCACGGATTATTATGATCTACATGACCGAGAGGGACCACATATACCTCTCCGATACTCAAAGTGACAAATCCTAATCTCGATCTATGCCAACCCAACAAATACCTTCGGAGATACCTTTAGAGCATCTTTATAATCACCCAATTATGTTGTGACGTGTGATAGCACACAAGGTATTATTTCGGTATCTGGGAGTTGGATAATCTCATAGTCAAACGAATATGTATATGACATGAAGAAAGCAATAGCAATAAAACTTAACGATCATTATGCTAAGCTAACGGATGGGTCTTGTCCATCACATCATTCTCCTAATGATGTGATCCCGTTCATCAAATGACAACACATGTCTATGGTTAGGAAACTTAACCATCTTTGATTAACGAGCTAATCTACTAGAGGCTTACTAGGGCCACTTTGTTTTGTCTATGTATCCACACATGTATCAAGTTTCCGGTTAGTAAAATTCTAGCATGAATAATAAAAATTTATCATGATATAAGGAAATATAAAATAACAACTTTATTATTGCCTCTAGGGCGTATTTCCTTCACCTTTTATATTGCACCCCGTTAAAGATAGGCGGCTTCAAAAGCGCAGCAAAACCACTCGGAGTAAATTGCCTATAATCAGGTTTTTGGATTGGATTGTTGAATATATGAGCACTTTACTATGAGATTTAATCCGAATCAACAGTAAATAGATCATGATGACAATTGCAAAGATCAAAGTAATGATGCGGACTAAACCAGGAGGACAAAATCACATACTATATAGTGGGTGAGGGAGTCCTAGATTAGGGGGTGTCCGGGTAGCCGGACTATACCTTCAGCCGGACTCCTAGACTATGAAGATACAAGATTGAAGACTGCGTCCCGTGTCCGGATGGGACTTTCCTTGGCGTGGAAGGCAAGCTTGGCGATGCGGATATTTAGATCTCCTACCATTGTAACTAACTTTGTGTAACCCTAACCCTCTCCGGTGTCTATATAAACCGGAGGGTTTTAGTCCGTAGGACAACGCAACATATAACAATCATACCATAGGCTAGCTTCTAGGGTTTAGCCTCCTTGATCTCGTGGTAGATCTACTCTTGTACTACCCATATCATCAATATTAATCAAGCAGGACGTAGGGTTTTACCTCCATCGAGAGGGCCCAAACCTGGGTAAAACTTCGTGTCCCTTGTCTCCTGTTACCATCTGCCTAGACGCACAGTTTGGGACCCCCTACCCGAGATTCGCCGGTTTTGACACCGACATTGGTGCTTTCATTGAGAGTTCCTCTGTGTCGTCGCTTTTAGGCCCGATGGCTCCTTCAATCATCAACAATGATGCAGTCCAGGGTGAGACTTTTCTCCCCGGACAGATCTTCGTTTTCGGCGGCTTCGCACTGTGGGCCAATTCGCTTGGCCATCTGGAGCAGATCGAAAGCTACGCCCCTGGCCATCAGGTCGGATTTGTAAGTTTAAACTACACGGCTGACATCCGCGGGGACTTGATCTTCGATAGATTCGAGCCACAGCCGAGCGCGCTGCACTGTCTCGATGGGCATGATCTAGCTCTGCCGCCGAACAGTGCCCTGGAGGCCGCACCCGCTCCGGTTCCGACCCTTAATTCGGAGCCGACTGCGCCGATCAAGGATGAGCGGTTAGACGCCGCCTCGGGGGCTGTAATCTCAAAGGCGATTGAGCCAAACACCAGCCCCGCACTCCGCAAGGCCCGTGACTCCGAGGGGCCGGATTCCTCTCCGGACTCCAAGCCCTCCACGCACCTGCCGATCGAATCCGATTGGGCACCAATCATGGAGTTCACCGCTGCGGACATCTTCCAGCACTCGCCCTTCGGCGACATCCTGAAGTCACTAAAGTCTCTCTCTTTATCAGGAGAGCCCTGGCCGGACTATGGTCAGCAAGGTTGGGATGCGGACGATGAAGAAATTCAAAGCCCACCCACCACCCACTTTGTAGCCACTGTCGACGACTTAACCGACATGCTCGACTTTGACTCCGAAGACATCGACGGTATGGACGATGATGCAGGAGACGACCAAGAACCAACACCTATAGGGCACTGGAAGGCCACCTCGTCATACAACATATATATGGTGGACACTCCAAAAGATGGAGATGACGATGGAACAGCGGGGGATGACACCTCCAAGAAACAACCCAAGCGCCGCTCTAAATCCCGCAAAAGCAAAAATGGTGATTCCGGCACGGGAGATAATAATACTCTGGATAGTGCCGAAGAACACCCCCTCCAGCAAGATTCAGCATAGGAGGATGGAGAAGCCAGCCCTCACAAGAGAGCGACAGACAGAGAGGTTGAGGATGATAATTATATGCCTCCCTCCGAAGATGAGGCAAGCCTCGACGACGACGAATTCGTCGTGGCAGAGGATCCAGCCAAACAAGAGCGTTTTAAACACAGGCTCATGGCCACGGCAAGCAGCCTCAAGAAAAAGCAGCAAAAGCTTAGAGCTGGTCAAGACTTGCTAGCCGACAGATGGACGGAAGTCCTTACGGCCGAAGAGTATGAACTCGAACACCCCTCTAAGAGTTATCCAAAGCGCAAGCTGCTACCCCGATTAGAGGAGGAAGCACATAAACCTACATCACCAGCGCATGACATGGCCGACCGGCCACCTCGTGGCCGTGACAGAGAGGCCTCTCGGCCCTCCACTCAAGTCGTGCCCCGGCGCCGCTCAAAATATACTAAGGCACGTGAAAATGCGCCAGACCTGCGAGAGATACTGGAGGACAAGGTAAGACAAACAAGATCAATCTATGGATCGCGTGGGTGCCCCACGGCACGTGACGGGGAGCGTCACTCCGGACACAATAAATCCGGCCGGGCCGAACACAATAGACAAAGCTCATTCGAGCTGCGTCGTGATATAGCCCAATACAGAGGCGCCGCACACCCACTATGCTTCACAGATGAAGTAATGGATCATAAAATCCCTAAGGGTTTCAAACCCGTGAACATCGAATCATATGATGGCACAACAGACCCCGCGGTATGGATCGAGGATTATCTTCTTCATATCCACATGGCCCGCGGCGATGATCTACACGCCATCAAATACCTCCCGCTCAAACTTAAGGGACCAGCCCGGCATTGGCTTAACAGCTTGCCAGCAGATTCAATCGGTTCTTGGGAGGACCTGGAAGCCGCATTCCTCGATAATTTCTAGGGTACCTATGTGCGACCACCAGACGCCGATGACCTCAGCCACATAATTCAGCAGCCAGAGGAATCGGCCAGGCAATTCTGGACACGGTTCCTAACAAAGAAAAACCAAATAGTAGACTGTCCGGACGCAGAGGCCCTAGCAGCCATCAAGCATAACATCCGCGACGAGTGGCTTGCCCGGCACCTTGGACAGGAAAAGCCGAAATCTATGGCAGCCCTCACGACACTCATGACCCGCTTCTGCGCGAGAGAAGATAGCTGGCTAGCTCGCAGCAACAACTTACCCAAGAACCTTGGTAATTCGGATACCAAGGACAAAAGTGGCAGGTCGCGTCGGAACAAGCAAAAGCGCCGCGTTAACAGCGACAACAACGAGGATACGGCAGTCAATGCTGGATTCAGAGGCTACAAATCCGGTCAGCGGAAAAAGCCATTCAAAAGAAATACTCAGGGCCCATCCAGTTTGGACCGAATACTCGACCGCTTGTGCCAGATACATGGCACCCCCAAAAAGTCAGCCAATCACACCAACAGGGATTGTTGGGTGTTCAAGCAGGCAGGCAAGTTAAATGCCGAAAATAGAGACAAGGGGCTACGTAGCGATGACGAGGAGGAGCCCAAGCCGCCGAACAGCAGTGGACAAAAGGGTTTTCCCCCACAAGTGCGGATGGTGAACATGATATACGCAACCCACATCCCCAAGAGGGAACGGAAGCGTGCGTTACGGGACGTATACGCGATAGAGCCAGTCGCCCCAAAGTTCAACCCATGGTCCTCCTGCCCGATCACTTTTGATCGAAGGGACCACCCCACTAGCATCCGTCATGGCGGGTTCGCCGCATTGGTTCTAGACCCAATTATTAACGGATTTCATCTCACAAGGGTCCTTATGGACGGCGGCAGCAGCCTGAAGCTGCTTTACCAGGACACTGTGTGGAAAATAGGCATAGATCCCTCGAGGATTAAGCCAACCAAAACGACCTTTAAAGGCGTGATACCAGGTGTAGAGGCCAACTGCACAGGCTCAGTCACACTTGAAGTGGTCTTCGGATCTCCGGATAATTTCCAAAGCGAAGAGTTAATCTTCGACATAGTCCCGTTCCGCAGTGGCTATCACGCACTGCTCGGGTGAATCGCATTTGCAAAGTTCAATGCGGCACCGCACTATGCATACCTCAAGCTCAAGATGCCAGGCCCTCGAGGAGTAACTACGGTCAATGGAAACACCGAACGCTCCCTCCAAACGAAGGAACACACGGCGGCCCTCGCAGCGGAAGTACAAAGCAGCCTCTCTAGGCAGTTCTCCAGTCCAGCCGTTAAGAGGCCAGACACTGTCAAGCGCGCCCGGAGTATCCTACAACAAGACCGCCTAGCACGTTCTGAGCAGGCGTAGAAATGCGGCCCCAACCCCAGCCCTCGCGAAATAGCAAAACCAGTGCTTCGCGTACATAACTACGCTCTCAAAATACCATGGGCACAGGAGAAGGGGCACCATCACGGCATGCCCAAAACATGGCTTAAACCGTACTAGGGGCTGCTGAATTCTTTCTTTATCTTCTCTTACCTTCAGGACTCCATACTTCGAACGACCTGTTCGGCAATTCAACTGCCGCACAAACGATGCAAGAACCAGGGTAGCAGACAAGCCATGCTGCATTATGGACTCCCAGGTGGTCTCTATCATGAGCAGTATACCTGTTTTGCATTCAAGTTCCGCAGCCCGCCCCTGGACCGGACATGTTAAATAGTCCAACTTTTTTCTTATCGCGCTATTTGCATCGTTCTGCTTTGATCGCAGCTCTTTTAAACAATGCATAGTCTTTATCTATTTTTTGCATTACCCTTTTTCCAAATATATGTTCATTAATGACATGTTGCACCCGTACACTGTGGTACGGCAAATACGCCAGGGCTTCAGTACCCCTCAATATGGTGTGAGAAGTCCGAACACTTTAACAAGTGCGGCACCCTGAACTTATAGCATTATATGCATCGGCTCCAAATCATGTCTTGGGTCAATAGTTGGGTTTGCCCGACTCCTATGTTTTGGTGCCTTACGTTCCGCTATATCGGCTAAGGTAGCACTAGGAGAACTACTGCGATTGTGCCCCAGTTGAGCTGGGCTGAGCACCTTATTAGAGAAAGCTAAAACAGACTGTCATGATGAAGCGAGAGATCGGTCGCTGTTCGAGAGGTTTTTCGAGTCCCTAAAGACTTATGCCGCTTAGAGCGAGGAACCGGCTTTGTCCGGCCAAGGCGTGGATAGCGCCCCGAACTCGGTCTTCCTAATTCTAGGGGCTTCACCGAAATTTAAAATTATAGAGTTCTATGGCTAAGTGAGAGTGTTCAAGCATTATAGTCTGATTTCCTTGTTCGTTGTGCTGAGCGCCTCCCTCGAAGGACCCAAACATGGGAAAAAGAGCGCTCAGGTTTATCCCGAACACCCCGGCACTAGTGGCATGGGGGCAGAAGCCGACGACTGGCCATCTCTCAATTTTTGATAAACGGCCGCACAAAAAGTAATATTTTAAATTCAAAAGCATTGCTTAGCGCACATGAACAAGTTTTCAGCGCAAAGGACAACACAATCAAGTTCATTCAAAAATTACATCCTTGGTACATTCATCCGCCATAAGGCAGGCGCCCTTCAGAACATCCTTATAATAGTTCTCGGGTTTGCGATGCTCCTTCCCCGACGGTGGCCTGTCCTTCACAAGCTTCTCACCGTCCAGCTTGCCAAAGTGCACCTTAGCGCGGGCAAGGGCCCTCCAGGCACCTTCGATGCAGACGGAGCGCTTGATGACTTCAAGCCTTGGACAGGACGCCACCAGCCGCTGAACTAGTCCGAAGTAGCTCCCAGGCAGGGCCTCTCCAGGCCACAGCCGAACTATAAAGCCCTTCATGGCCTGTTCGGCCGCCTTGTGGAGCTCGACCAGCTGCTTCAGCTGGTCGCTTAGGGGCACAGGGTGTCCGGCCTCAGCATACTGAGACCAGAACACCTTCTCCGTCGAGCTGCCCTCCTCGGCTCGGTAGAATGCAGCGGCGTCGGATACGCTACGGGGAAGATCTGCGAATGCCCCTGGAGAGCTCCAGATTCGGGTAAGTAACAAGTAGCTTACTTTTATATGTCTGCTCTCCATAAAGAATGCCTTACCCGCCGCTATCTTTTTCACCGCATCCAACTCCTGAAGGGCCTTCTGGGATTCGGCCTTCGCAGACTTGGCGGTTTCGATGGCCGCCGCGAGCTCGAACGCTTGCGTCTTTGAGTCACGCTCCAAACTCTCATGTTTTTCCATGAGAGCCTCAAGCTCTTGCCGCGCCTCGCCGACCTGCGCCTCAAATTTCTCTCGCTCGATGCGTTCCGAGGCCGCTCTCCTCTCGGCCTCGGACAGCATCTGCTTGAGGGTCGCCACCTCAGTTGTGGCCCCTGGAATAAGCAGCACAATCCCGTCATTTTTGCAATTGCATATTTTTATATATTTTTCTATAAGGTATCTCTTACCTTCTTTCTCCTCGAGCTGCCGCCTGGCAAGGCCGAGCTCTTGCTCGGACCACTCGAGACCCTGCTTCAGGGTGCCTACCTCCGCAGTCAGTGCGGCGGTAGCAAGTAGCGAAGCCTGCACACGCATATTGACTCATTTTTTGTTAGACTCCTGCGAAATTATTTGAACCTCTATTCGGCTTTTCTTTCCGAACGCCAAATAGAGCATCAGGGGCTACTGTCTATGCGGTAATACTTCTGCATATTTTTAACTCACCTCGAAGCCTGTTAGAAGGCTGGCACAAGCTTCAATCAGTCCGCTCTTGGCGGACTGAACCTTTTGGATCACCGTACTCATAATAGTACGGTGCTCCTCGTCGATGGAGGCGCCGTTAAGAACCTCCAGCAGATTGTCTGGCGCCCATGGTTGGATTGGGGCCACCTACTCAGAAGGCTTGCTCCTCTTGGAAGGAGTTCGCCTACCGCAGTCCGGAACCGTTGAAGATTCCGGTGTGGTGTCCAGCTCAAAGCCGGACTTGGAGCCCTGAGGGGTCTTGTCCCCTTCACTCCTGGAGTCCGGGAGGTCGCCCCGCGGCTCCTCCAGGACCACCTCCTCTTGGCCCGGAACTTGTTGCGACGCCACTTCGGCGTCGTCCGCAGTGCGGGGGGAGGTAGCGAGCGGAACTGAATTCACGTCCGACGAATCCAGGGAGCCGCTCGACGACTCGTCGAGCCCGACCTTGGGCGGACTGCTTAATTATATTTGACATAAGGAAAAGCTATGCAACAAAGGAATGCTATGAGTTACTCTAGTGTCCAAATACTTACGATGCCGCTGGGCGCCTGGCCCTGTGCGGCCACTCCTCTTCGCCCTTGTCGGCGTCGGTGGAGTAGTCCAGAGGGAGGGTCTTTCCCTTCTTGGACCCTTCGGCCTCCCCTGTTGGGGTGGCCTTCCTCTTCTTTCCTCCCCCCGCTGGAGGGGGAGAGGTTTCTTCTTCCTCCTCCTCGTTTTCACGGGAGGAGCGCGTCTCGGATTCATCGGATGAAGAATCCGACACTTCCTGACGTCGGGAACTCTTTCGAGTCCCCGTGGCCTTCTTCTTGGCCTTCTTCTCTGGCACCGCGTAAGGTGCCGGAGCCAGCAGCTTCGCTAAGAGGGCGTCGGCTGGGTCTTCAGGCAAAGGGGCCGGACAGTCGATCTGTCCGGACTTTGCCTACCGCTCCTGTCAAAGGTAACGGAGTTTAGATCCCGCATAGAGTCAAACTATGAGAAACAAATGTCCTGTAAAAGGTAAAAGATAACTCACCGCACTAGCTTGACGCTGTGTGCTGAATCCGCGATCCTTGGAAGCGGATGCGGGAGCCTCGGCGCCCTTGAATAGCACCTTCCAGGCATCTTCGTACGTCGTGTCGAAGAGCCTACTCAAAGTTTGGTGCTGCGCTGGGTCGAACTCCCACAGGTTGAAGGCCCGTTGTTGACACGGGAGAATCCGGCGGACGAGCATGACCTGGACTACATTGACAAGCTTGAGCTGCTTGTTCACCAGGGATTGGATGCATGTTTGCAGTCCGGTCACCTCTCCCTCGTTGCCCCACGACAAGCCCGTCTCTTTCCAGGACGTGAGCCGCGTAGGGGGTCCGGATCGGAACTCGAGGGCTGCGACCCACTCAAGGTCCCGCGGCTTGGTGATGTAAAACCACCCCGATTGCCACCCCTTCAGGTCTCCACAAAGGAGCCCTCGAGCCATAGGACGTTGGCTATCTTGCCCGCCATGGCGCCTCCGCACTCCGCCTGGTTGCTGTGCACCACCTTCAGCTTGACGTTGAAGGTCTTGAGCAAAGGCCGAAATGAGGGAGGATACGGAGGAAAGCCTCACACACGACGATAAACGCCGATATGTTGAGGATGAAATTCGGGGCCAGATCGTGGAAATCCAGGCCATAGTAGAACATGAGCCCTCGGACGAATGGGTGGAGAGGAAAACCCAGTCCGCGGAGGAAATGGGGAAGGAATACTACCCTCTCATGGGGCCTTGGAGTGGGGAGGAGCTGCCCCTCTTCGGGAAGCCGGTGCGCGATGTCGTTAGACAAGTATCCGGGCTTCCTCATCTTTTTGATATGGCCCTCCGTGACGGAGGAGACCATCCACTTGCCTCCCTCTCCGGACATGGCTGGAGAAGGTTGAGGTGGGAAATGCGGGCTTGGGCGCTGGAGCTCGAGTGCGTGGAAGATGGATAGGCAAAGGAGGAAGAAGGCGTAGGTAAAAAGGTGGATCCTTATCCCCTTATATGGGCGGATGCGACTATGCGTCCCCACCAGCCTGGTAAAACTCGCTTATCTCCCAAGCGCTGTGATAAATGGCGTGGTTGGGTTACCCACGTCCGTATTGATGAGAATCCTGTAAATGAGGGACACGATCTCTGCCTCGACAAGGCGTGCCAAGGAAACCGCCTCGCAAAATGCGCTGAGATGGGGAAGTGAAAACGATTCGAATGGAGGCTTGGTCGTAGTGTGGTGTCACGCTGTGGAATGCGTCAGCAGATTAGATTTGTGTAAATATTATTCTCTCTATGGCAATATGTGGAAACTTATTTTGCAGAGCCGGACACTATCTTTAGTGTTAACAATCTTTTATGAAGAACTTGGAGGAGGTACCCGCCTTGCAATGCCGAAGACAATCTGCGCGCCGGACTCGTCGTCATTGAAGCCTGGTTCAGGGGCTACTGAGGGAGTCCTGGATTAGGAGGTGTCCGGGTAGCCGGACTATACCTTCAGCCGGACTCCTGGACTATGAAGATACAAGATTGAAGACTTCGTCCCGTGTCCAGATGGGACTTTCCTTGGCATGGAAGGCAAGCTTGGCGATGCGGATATTTGGATCTCCTACCATTGTAACCGACTTTGTGTAACCCTAACCCTCTCTGGTGTCTATATAAACCGGAGGGTTTTAGTTCGTAGGACAACGCAACATATAACAATCATACCATAGGCTAGCTTCTAGGGTTTAGCCTCCTTGATCTCGTGGTAGATCTACTCTTGTACTACCCATATCATCAATATTAATCAAGCAGGACGTAGGGTTTTACCTCCATCGAGAGGGCCCGAACCTGGGTAAAACTTCGTGTCCCTTGTCTCCTGTTACCATCCGCCTAGACGCACAGTTCGGGACCCCCTACCCGAGATCCGCCGGTTTTGACACAAAGAGTGGGAGCAGAACCGCTGTGGTTGATGTTGTCACTCATGTCGTTGATGAAGAGGTTACCGAGGTCGAGGAAGAAGGCTGTCGTTGAGGAAGTCGTTGCTGGCAGCAGTCGCAGAAGTGTGCTCCCCAAAAACCTGATCGCCCTTCTCCCGTACAGGATCACGAAAGGCGGGGTTCAGAGGACTACTGTCCCTTCTCGCGGTGCACGCTGGAAGGAGGGATGGAGAAGACTTGCATGGCAGCGCTATGATCTAGAACGGTGCAAAACCATATGATACAGTGGCGACTAGGGTAGAGCCTGTTAGGTCAGTCGTGCGAGTAAGAGCAAGTATAATAGTAGGCCTTTGGCCCAAACCCCACGTCCAAGTCAGTAATAGCCCCACTATCCAAAAGAATCGGAAATGGCTAAGTAATTAAGGCATACGTTAAATATTAATTAATTACTTAATAAATTTTCTGACCAACAAAAATATAGACCACGTGCATAGCTTTTGTCCTTGGACAGGCTCATTCCAGAAGAGCGCGTGTGTAGGTTTCCTATTATCATGCTCATGCAAATGCCAGAATTGATCACATTATAAAGTGGTGCAACTCACACTCAACTAGCACTATGGGACTAAACTTTAGTCCCACTCCATTGGTACGCGTCGGTGCTATACAAACGGTCTTTAACCCCTTCCTGCGGAGGCATTTAGAACCGTCACCTAGTGAGTGACGGTGATAGGGGGTCCTTCCCACACGACCCAGAAACCGTCGGGGATAGGGAGCCAAGATGCATATACAGTACTCCTACTCATTTGTGCTCGCATTGCCATCACAGTCGATATTCTCTGGTGCTACGTTTACGATGCGCGACCCATAATAAATGATTCACTATTATAGAATGTGTATGATAAGCATACAATCACACACATTCCCTTTTCCCACCGTATGCGATAACTAATTAAGAAGATTAGCTAATCGTCGTACGAGTGACCAAAAGGATTACGAAACATCGGATCGTCGTAACATCGTCGTACACAACAACTATCACACACGCCATTCTGTGGTGCAACGTTTATGATGCATACTTCATCAAAAACAGTGCATGGTTGCGAATCGTTTAGATAAGGCAACTAACACAAACGTTAAGTTTGCCCGCACCATTTGTAATATTGTCTAACATTGCACACGCTTTGCAAACGGCAACTGTGTGCATGCTTGCACATGTTTCCTCTCTGCGAACCATCTCGGATTATGGTGTATATCACAAATGTTTGTGTTTTACCAACTGTGTGTGCCGTAACGACTTGGAGAGCGTAATTTCACTATAATTTAATTGCTTCTATTTCAAATTGTACCGGATTTGAATTTGAATTTATTGTATGCTACAACTTTATTCATATCCATCAGGTTCAAATAGACAATGCATTATTCGATTCATAGGTACATATGTTCAAGAATTACATTAGAACCAAATAAAGAATGATGAACCACAGTTGTATACTTGTACTATTAAAGACGCTAAAGAAAGAGGTGAAATACATTCTGGTTGCTGAACAAGGTGAAGCGGAATGTCCATATTGTGCCCTCCACCATGCAGAAGGCACGGACGACTCTAGCCCAACCCCTTGTGATGGCCGACCGCCCATCCTTCACGGTCTTCATGAAAACATCTAGATAATCATCGTGTTCTGGTAGAAATACTTTAACCTTTGCATGCCCACCAATCATGTCGTTTAACAGGTAATCTTGAGTAAACTACTTTGGCAACCACTACAAAGGAAAAAGATTCACACATTGTCATCTAACACAACTCATTATGGGCAGTAAAAAGAAGGCTGCAGAGTTCTTACTTACCATCCTGCAGTTCGTTGTTGTCTTGGATAAAGTGTAAACAAACAGTTTAATTGCCATCTTTGGACCCAATTTTACTAACAATCTTTATCAGCTTCCTCACTTGATGTTGGTTCATCGATATCTCATTGCCCCATACGCAGAAAGGATCGAAGCGCGGATCTTTACCATTGAATATGTACCTAAAAGCACCAAGTTAATATTAGAAGCTAAACAACAATTGCACAATGATGTAGTACAACACTCTTTTATACTATCTTATAACATCCAGTATACTCACATATTAGATCAATTAACATCTTATATTATGGGCCGGAAGGAGTTTAGTGCATTCTTACAAATTATCGGTTGATTAACTACTACTGTTTCCATGGGTTATAGTTAGTTTGAGCTAGTTAGGGCTCAAATAGCCCTAAAGTATATCTAAACATGAGGGCTAGTTTGAGCTAGATGCATCTATAACCCACCCAAAAAAACTATCCAACCGAAGAGGTGCTAATTGGAGCTAGTTCTCCTAGTGCATTTATTGTCAATCTAACCCTGCCATCCAAACAACTCTTTGGATGGAGTTAGTTCAGGGTTAGTCTTGAGCTAGAAACTAACTCTAACCTCTAGCTAAGTTGACTATCCAAACAGGGCGGTGTTGTTGTTGTTGTTGCTGCTGCTGCTCTTCTACGTATATCTAGACATCATCAAAACATTAATGTAAGACTCTTCCTGGTTGCTATGTACCCTAGGATTGCATATTTAGACATTAAGTACAGTTCATGTTGCTATGTAGCCTCAAATATATTACATATGGCCCTAGTTAACCTAACAATAAATGGGTTGCAGATATATTCAGTTAAAAGTCCGATTCACCGATTAGTCCCTTATCACCCCCCCCCCTGTGGCCTATATGGTACGAGCTACCGACATCCTGAACAGTGAGCATATATAAGCCATGGGATGAAACTAACCTTGATGAAAAACAATAGTCGTTCCCAAAATTGTCCTGTGTAGGTACATCGAGAAGCATGTTAAGCACAACAGGCTAAACATCAACCAAAATTATCCATGGCAGACAAAATAATCTCCAAAAGATAGCTTCAGTATGCAGGTTTAAGCACGTTAGTAAAGCAAAACAAGTGGAAAGGTGTGTTAACCGCAACAGGCCTAACATTTAACAACAGGCAAACATAGTCATTCAAACAGGTATTGTGACGGTCTAAGTACAGTGGTTATTGTTAAATAAAAATGGAAAGGAGTGTTAACTACAAGATGCAGCAACCAAATGTAGTCATTCATAGTGGTATTGTTGAAACTGGTACTGATGAAATTGAACTGCACAGTTCATACTTGCACATATAGAAGACGTTGTGAATAACTGGAATAAACAAGGCATACTATGAACAACCAAAGATAGCTTTTGAAACTGGACATTTGCTAACTACAAGCAACCGAACAATAAAAAAACTTTAAAAGAGGCATATGCTAGCTATAACAATCTTAACATCAAGCAAATATATGCATTGCTAGCTATCGGTATGTTTAAAACTGGATTGATGAAATGTACTGCACAGTAAATAATTCCACATATAGAGCATCAGATTGTGAACAACTAAAATAAACAAGGCATACTGCAAACAACTAGATATGGAAATTAAAATTGGACATATTCTCACTACACTACAAAGGGGACTCGACAAAAAAATCATGGGATTCCCCCTGTGAAGAGGCACGGCAAAACAAATCATGGGTTTCCTCACTTTTCACAGATGGGCTCGTTCCCGTGGGAAGAGCTTGGACCCTGGATGCGGTCCATGTTGTCGCAGATGGACTCCTTCCCCTGGAAGAGCATGGCTGTAGGGTGCCCTCCCTGATGTCGCACACGGGCGCCTTCCCCTTGGAAGAGCAGATGGGCTCTTTCCCCTTGGAAGAGCCGGAGAGGGTTCCCTTCTCATGGTCGCCGTCGATGAGGTTTGACTTGGAAGCTGTGGATCCCAAGCCAGCGTCACAGAACGTGTCCTTCAGAAATGACAAAAGGGGATCGATGGTGATGTAGGATGGCAAATTGTTCACAACGAGCCAGAGGAGATCAGCGGCGGGGCCAAGGATGAGATCGACAACGGTTGAACCCACCTCAGGCCGTCGCTGTCGGTGACCTCGGTGTCGTAGTAGGTTGCCGAGACATGCCCACATACTCTAGCCCGCTGCTTGAGTGCCTGCCGCCAGTAATGGTCATCAACTTCCTTGGCGACGTCGCATAAAGAGACCGTGATACACCTCTTTTGGGCAAGTCGCTCCTTGAGCTCCACGGGAAGGTAGCCGGGCTTAGGCTGCGACGCTCTGGAGTGGGGGATGGGGATGGGGATCTGTGGGAAAGGGGGCATTTGGTAGGCGTCATCCGGCTGGTCAAATGTTCATAAATTTGGCGAAAAATCACGTGGGAGAGGGTCAGAACATGAACACAATTGCATGTGGACCAAATTTATGTATGAAAAGGGTGGTTTGATTTTCAAATACCAAATGCAACTTCGATGTGGCACCTATCTCGCAAAGCGCACGGTATTGCTTGCCCCCACCCCCCTCATGTCGGCACGATGGGAATCCTAAGCTATGAATGCATGCCCCCTCCAACCCAACTGAGGTACACCTAGCAAAGCGTGAAGTAGCTAGCAGCCCCCCTCCCTCGTGTCGGCACGAAGGGAATCCTAAGATATGAATGCATGCCCCCCCAATCGAGGTTCACCTAGCAAAGTGCAAAGTAGCTAGTAGCCCCCCTCCCTCGTGTCGGCACGAAGGTAATCTTAAGCTATGAATGCATGCCCCCCCAACCGAGGTTCCCCTAGCAAAGTGCGAAGTAGCTAGCAGCCCCCCTCCCACGTGTCGGCACAAAGGGAATCGTAAGCTATGAATGCAGGCCCCCCCAACCGAGGTTCACGTAACAAAGCGCGAAGTAGCTAGCAGCCCCCCTCGTGTCTCCACGAAGGGAATCGTAAGCTATAAAGGCATGCCCCCCCAATCGAGGTTCACCTAGCAAAGTGCGAAGTAGCAGCCCCCTCCCCCCCCCCACACACACACACTTTCAGTCGGCAGGCAAGAGAGTCTTATCTCACCAAGATGGATTCTAAAATAGACCAAGAATAATTCACCTTGGTCGTACAACCTCTCTATTGTTGTTGGTCAAAGTGATGGCTGTCCATGTGATCTCGGAGATGGGCTAGCTCGCCAATAATCACACAAATAGCTAGTCCCGGAAGACAACCACTACATGCGTGTGGCCCAAACATATGTATGGAGAGGTGTGTCTTTGAGTAACAATGGAACAACTTTGATGTGGCACCGTGATTCCGAACTAGAAATCCCCACACTGAGTGAGGGTTAGGTTGGCGATGCATATGTATGTTACACCACACTTCAAGCCAATGACGGGGATTCATGCATGCATGCGTGCATAGTATATGTGCTCAAACTTAATTAGGTCTGAATCTCACCATGACCTATACTACGATAACATGAACTAAATGAAGAATCCGCCTTGGTAACATATCTTGTTGTCGGTCAAGCTGATCATGGATGTCCACGCGGGCCCATGAATATATAGGCTTGTCGCCGATAACCACGCGAGGTGATGTGTGCATGCATGTTTGAATACCATTTCACAACATTGTTGTGGTGCGTGCGTCAAAAATCATACACTAGCTCCCCACATAGAGCGAGATCGGTTCATGACGTGTCGTTGTACTAGCCACTTCGACTTGATGGGAGGGATTCATGCGTACACATGCATGTGTGTGTGCTTAAACTGTACCATGCATGTGTGTGTGCTCAAACGTCACTGCCGGCTATTCGTCAAAGTGATGGATGACAACCTCGCGGGCCCACAGAAAGCATCACACGCGAGTATCGAGTGTCGTGTACGACAACCGTCGACTGCATGTGGCCAAAACTTGTATGTATGAAAGGGTTGTGTAATGTTTTAAATAATGAATTCATGACTCTGATGTGGCACCGGCCTGCCTAACAAAATGGCCAACCCACACGGTGGCTCACAACTTGTAGTGTACGGTGAGCCACCCGCCACCCCCAGGCGCACACACCCCCACACACACTGCGAATCCACCACGACTACGATGCACGTTAAATTAATTATTCCACGGTGAACATATGTTACCAAAGGAGGGAATTTTTAATTTAAAAAAACAGAGATCATTAAGACGTTTTAGTACATTAATTGATTGATTCTCTATGGGTATAATGTGCAAAAATCAAATTTGAGCTACATGCACACGTGACGGTGCACCTAAATGGATTGCAAAAACACATGTGTCTCACTAGGTGCATGTTTACTCCCCGTGTAACAAATTTCAAACATTGAGAATCTTGATTTTCAAATTCTAGTACATCAAAAACTTATTTGAAGTTCATGAAACTTATCGTGTTGTCATATGGACACAAATAGAAAGTGGCATTGTACTTTTTTTTGCCAAATTTGAGGCCTGTTTTGATGTAATATTTATCCAATTACAAACGGGAGATTATTAATAATTGGGAACCAATATCCCAAACAGATTATTTATTCGAACCGTGAGCGTTAGACCAACAATGGATATGTGCCATGCTTCGGTTAAGCAATAAAGTGGCAGCATTAATCATCCAAATAGAAAAGGGATAATTAATTTTTGCCCCTAGTTGTGTCCCACTCGTCTATTTTACCCCTTATTCCCAAAAGTCACCGGTTCTGTCCAAATCACTTTGCTCCGCTTATGCTTTTTCCCTTTGACCGTTTGACCGTCAGTTTGAAAACTTCATAACTAATTCATACTAAATCAGAAAAATGCAAATAAGATACCAAAATGTTTAGAAAAACATCACCTAAATGTCAGTGTCATTTGCATTCATGAAAAAAGTGTTGGAAAGTGCCCATCCGAGTTTTAGCTCTTATCTACCACCATGAATAATAAAATCTAAAAAAGTTCAAAAAATTTCAAAAATAATTTGGTGGCAAAGAATGACAAATGTTTTAAGTGTGTGCCAAGTTTCATCAGGGAATAACATTCGTGGGTGCCGCGGCAAAAAAAACAATCAACACTCCAAAATAGATTATTTTTTGGCCACGACTCCACGAATGTCGTTCCCTAATGAAACTTGGCAAGCTCTTAAAACACTTGTCGTTCTTTGCCACCATATTTTTTTAATTTTTTTAGAGTTAAAACTTGGATGTGCACTTTCCAACACTTTTTTCATGAATGCAAATGACACTGACATATAGGTGATGTTTTTCTGAACATTTTGGTATCTTATTTGCATTTTTGTGATTTTGTATGAATTAGTTATGAAGTTTTCAAAGTGAGGGTCAAACGGTCAAAGGGCAAAAGCATAAGAGGATCAAAGTGACTTGGACAGAACGGGTGACTTTTGGTTTTTAGGGGTAAAACAGATGAGTGGGACACAACTAGGGGCATAAATCTAATCATCCCAATAGAAAAACAATATACGTGCCACTGCGCGACCCGTGTGCTGTGCGAGCAGGGGTGAGTTGGCCAGACGCATGCGAGCAGTCCGCCGCGCAGGCAGACCGGGAGGCGTGCGTGCAGGTGTGTGAATTGACGAAGGCGTGCTCACTACGCAGTGTCATCGAGAGGCGTGCGAGTAGCTGTGTGAAACTTTGGTAGGCATGCTAGCAGTCCGGTGTGTAGGCTCACCGCACTACAAAAAAAAGACACATCCGTGACATTGTGGGATGAACGAATTTTTTTCTATCATGCTTATCACACTTCTATGATGATAATTTTGACAAAACCCGGTATCATCGTAGATGTGGTGGGCTCCTACTTCTATGACAAAAAATCATGACAGAAAATGGCCTTTTCGTCCTGGGCGGGCCGGAGACGCAGCTGCATGACATTATTTGGGTCGTCCATGACGGAAAAAACCATGGTAGAAGCGAGGGCGAGGAAAATATCGGGGAGTTCCCGGTTACGGTGGGTGGTCGGGAGCTGAGCGATGCGTGTTTATCTCGTGCACGTACGCACGTGGGTGCGAGGCGTTGGGCTCTAACGGAATCCGAGCAAGGCGTTCGCCTACTGAACCCGAGCGAGGCGTTCGCCTACTGAACTAGAGCGATTGCATTACAGGCTACGCGTTACTGAACCCGAGAGATCGATCGATATGGCTGTAAAGTGAACCCGATCGAGTGATTCCTTCGCTACTGCTGCTAACTGAAGCTATTCAAACCCTACTTCCTCCTTCGCTTGATGAATAGTGAGCGTTGTTCGGGGGATTGGATGAACAGTTCCTGGTGGGGGTTTGGATGAACAGGTCCCCGTGGTAGTACAGGACCCCGATCGATCGAGCCTGTTGGGGTGGATGAACAGGACCCCGTGGAGGGCTGGATGAACAGGACGACCCCGTGGAGGGTTGGTTGAATAGTAGCCGGTGGTGGGTTGGATGAACTATAGCCCGTGGAGGGGTGGTTGAACAAGACCCTGTCGAGAGGGCTGGTTGAACAGTAGCCGGTGGAAGAGTGGTGGAGGCTGGATGAACAGGAGCTCGTGGATGAACAGTGGCTGGTGGAGGCAGGAGGGGAAACGCCGTGGATGAACAGTCGCAGGTGGAGGCTGGAGCGAGGTCGATGGTGGAGATGAACAGTATCCCGTGGAGTCCCGTTTTGTAGTACGCCACACCCCTCCCAATGAACAGGACACCCATTTCGACCGTAGCGCTCCAACACAAGTCCGTTTCCTCTGTTTTGCGGTACGCCACACCCCTCCCGATCAACGTGATCCCGTTTCGACCGTAGGAGGTCCAAGAGAAGTCTGTTCCGTCCGTTTTGCGGTATGCCAGACCCCTCCCGATGAACAGGATCCCGTTTTGACCGCGGCCGGTCGAACACAAGGCTATTTCCTCTATTCTGCGGTATGCCAGGCCTTGTTTCGATCGGCTGTTCCGTCCAAGCCGGTTGGCTCCCGATGAATACGACGATGTAGTTTCTCTATTCCGACCCAGCCATGTACACGAGCCCTGGCCGTACGTATGCGCGTGTTGGAGTTCGAGACCCCACCCGTATGTATGTACGTGGCTGTATTTACTTTCTTGCACCCTGGCTGTATGTACGTGTACATGCTACGTGCGCGCCTCTACTACGACACGTGCCCTTCCTTACTCGGCCACAGTTCATTGTTGCAGCCTGCAGACAGACCAACCGACCAGTATGTACGTACATATTCACGACCAGAATGACAATGCTACGTACACTTCGACCAGGTGGGTCCCAACTGTCAGGCACTTCCTTGCATGTGAAGATGTAGCTGGTGGGTCCGAGCAGTCAAGGGGAAACGTTTTTTTTCACGAAATACGGTGACCCGTCCGTTGGGTCCCTGCTGTCAGGTGGAGGAATCATTATTATCCGCCTAATAAGGAGGCACTTCCTTGCTGCGGCCGTGGACCCGGCTATCGGCCTCTCCACGTATAGTACTCTTCCGATGGAAGTCGTTCCTTGACCACATTGACCACGCCGCGCCGAGAGCACCAAGGCGGTGGACGATGGCGAGGCATAGGAAGGGGACGACACGGAGCCGGGGAAGACGCAGCAGTGGATGCCCATGCGGAGAGGAGTACGAGGGTTCACTGGTTCGGCTGCGGTGTGAGGCTTCTATCGCTGCAGAATAACAGGGGGTGTGGGTGAGTAGAGGGATGGCCTGACTGGCGGTGGGAGTAGTAGGGTCCGGTGAGGCCTCTGCGGCAGCATAGCCGACCACGGGAGGCAGGAGCACGCGGCATGACCGGTGCTGGTTTGGGCGGCTGGAGCAAGAAGACCAAAGGTTGAAGAAGCACTACGGCTGTTGGATGGACATCGTACGGTCACTGGAGCTAGAATCGTTCATATTGACTAAGTTGAAAAATCCCTCCGTCCCCGTCAACTTAGTAGGCCCACAAGTTAGCCTCCCACTACAGTGGGTCCCAGCTAGCAGGGGGTATTCATTTTTTTGGGCGTAATAAGGAGGCACTTCCTTGCGTGCGAAGATATAGCTGGTGGGTCTGAGTTGACAGCGGGGAAACGTTTTTTCGCGAAATACAGAGGCCCTTCCGGTGGGTCCCAACTGTCAGGTGGAGGAATCATTATTTTGCACGTAATAAGGAGGCATTTCCTTGCATGCAGCCGTGAACCCAGCTGTCAGCCTCTCCACGTACAGTGCACCTCTGATGGATGTTGTTCGTTGACCACGTTGTCCATGCCGTGTCGAGAGCACCAGGGGGGTGGACGACGGCGAGGCCTAGGAAGGGAACGACACGGAGCCAAGGAAGACTCGGTAGTTGTTTCCCGCACGGAGGGGAGTACATGGGTTTACTGGTTCATGTGCCATCGCCGGAGAATAACAACAGGTGTCGGTGAGTAGAGGGATGGCTAGGCCAGCGATGTGAGTACGGTGGGGCAGTGAGGCCTGCGCGGCAGCACAGCCGGCGGCGGGAGGAGGGAGCAGACAGTCCCGCTGGTGCTTGTTTGAGTGACTGGAGCACGAAGAGCAGAGATTGAAGAAGCACGACGGCCGTTGGTTGGACATCAAACATCCACTGCTCTCGTGCGTTGACTAAGTTGACATGGCGTTGCGTGTGCGTCAACCTTTTTTTTAGGAAAGCGTATGCGTCAACCTATAGTAGGCGCACAAGTTAGCCTCAAATGTCTGGAAAACAGCACCGCCCATCTGCCATTATTTCTAATAATTTACAGCCCATTCGCTAATTCTTAAGGATTTTTTTGGAGCCAATCTTCTTTTTTAGCATTACAACCCTTATTGTGGCCACGTTAAAAATTATACGAAAATTTGCATATTTCGGTGCGGTCAACTGTTTTTAATCCCGACATTTCGAGTCACATTGAAACTAATTTGAAAAATAAATTCATATCAATATAAAATCCAAAGAACAAATGTACAAATGGAATTTAAAATCTTGAAATGAAAAAAAAAGAAATTTGAAAATAATTGCCGGTTTGATTTGTTTTAAAAATGTACATCCCATTTCTCATTACTGATAGCCCATTTTCTCGTCTTGAAAGATTTGCAGCCCGGCAGGGCTGACAAAGCAAGTAGGCCTCGGTTGTGTATTCTGCAAAAGAACAAAAAAACTGGGCTAGCCATTTTCCGAAAGAAAAAAAACTACTGGGCTGGTCCTGTGGTAAACATAAAAGTAAAGGCTGGCTAGACAGGTCAGAGTGCCCCGCACAGCCCAGTTGACACCCTGCTTCCGTCTAAAAAACAAAGATAACTGGGCAAGCTACTTCCCTAAAAATAAAGAACTGGGCAAGCTATTGGGTCCCTCGTGTGAGCCTCTCGTTGTGCATTTCTCTCGTTTATTGACTACGTTGACAATGGCATGGGACCCAGATGTCAGAAATCCATTAGGAGGAACCATTTTTCTGGCTTGAAATAAAGAGGCACTTGCTTGCGTACTGCCACGACACTGGTGGGTCCCTGCTGTCGTCCTCTCCATGTACAATCATCTCCTGATTGTGTATGCATCAACCTAGTATGCCTAGAAGTCAACTTCTAAACCCGTGGCAAACAAATACAACCCATTTAAAAAAATAACGGCCCATTCCATACATTCACACAGAAAGTTTAACATACAGAGTAAAGTAACAGGTCTGACCAGATATAGAGTACTGAACTTCCATGTTGACAACCATCAAAGCCAAGTTAAATATCTACTCCCACAAATTACTCCTAGCTAACTAGACGATATCGGCAGCCATCTGTGGTACACGCTAAATGTCGGCATGGACGTCCTCCTCCTCGCCTCGGACTTGCCGGAGGTGCGATAGGGCACGTTGCTCGCGTGCGTTGGCCCATTCCATGTCGGTTTGGTCCACCGGCTTCTAACCGGGAAACCCACTTGATGAGCTGGTAGTAAAATTCGGCGTCCCGGGCACGCGTGTGTGCCCGACAACCTCTAGGGCTATTTGCCGGGCGCCGGCCTCCACGTAGTCGGCCCAGTCGCGAGTTCTCTGCTCGTGACTCAAAGCGGCGGCGCGCTGCTGCTCCATGCCCCGCTGGCGGCGAAAATCGGTGATACGCTGCTCCACCGCCAGGAGGTCGCGCTCCAACAAGTCCTCGACCTCCGCATTTCCATCTAAAGACTGATAGAATGCCGCCTCCCTCTGTCTTCCTTCTGGTGAATAACCGAACACTAGCGCCAGCGGTGAGCGCCTCTGGCGTCGTCTATTGCGCACGGTCGGGGGCATGACAGACGTGGCAAGAGCGAGGGCAAGTGGCGAGCGACATCAGGCCGGTGGGGGTTGTGAGGGGAGCCGAATGGGCGAGTTGGGTGACGGTGCTACCGGAGAACGCCGGGAACCAGTAATTATAGGCGGATAGTGTGCGTGTAGCAGCATGTTGCGGGAAACGCGACGGTCATCAAAAATCTCACCTACCAAGGTAGTTGAAGCAGCATGTCGCGGGAAACGCTACGGTCATCGGAATTCATTGCATAAGCAGGCATGGCTTAGCGGGCCAGCTTACCATGGAAAACTGGAAAAACTGATGTGCCGTCCCATCCCGTCAGTGGTGCGTCTCGTTCGTGCTGGGTCGCACATCGACATGATGGTCAAACGAGTGCACTCGAATCATCCAGATGAGGTACGCCCTCCTTGTCAAAAATGATTCCACCACTCATCATCTACCTTGGTTGGTGAGATTTTTGAATTGAGCCCTGCAAACTGGAAAGGAGATAGTACGTGCATGATCTGCTATTTATTCATGTAGGATCGAGTTGGTCGGATAGTGTACGTGTAGGATCGAGTAGGTCGGATAGTGTACATGTAGGATTGCATTAGCTGATGAACGTTCGCTAGGAGATAAGGCATTTGTGAACATTTTTGCTAGCAGTTTCTTCAGATTCGCATGACATTTTCTTTAGAAGAGCTTGTTAGTTTGTTCAGAGGTAGGCATTTTTATTCAGAAAACTGCCACATTTGTATCTTGCATCGCAACTAAAACCGCTAGGAGCGTATTAGTAGGCTAGCTAGTGATCAATAAGTAACTTGTATACACTGAGCGAACAGAAATAATGAACTGCTAGTAACTTGTAAACATTGAGAACACAGTAATCAGGATCATGCTGTGCATAGTAGTAAGAGTCGATCCGTTTGAAATGTTCACACGAGACTCACAGGCCTGGCATTGTAATATGTTCACATTAGTAGCCCAAATTCACATGCAACTAGTAACATGTTAATGTATCTCAATGATTCACAAATCATATACAAATATGTAGCTCCAAAAGCAAAGATCTAGAAAAAACATTTGTTCTTCCTACTAACATGGATGCTTCTCCGAGAAAACATTTAGTACAGAGTGAAAGGCAAATTTGTTTGTGAAGTCTACAATTCCTCCCTCTTGCAAATGTAAGTGGTTTCACCAACAGCTGGAACCATGAGAATGAGCCACACATGATGGAGGAACATCCACTACAATATGATTTGGTCTTCTCTCGATCACACGACGAGACTATTTTTGGAACACAAACTTTAACTTAGGAAAAATGATGCCCATTGTATAATCAGACCAAAGCAGTGAAGCACCTAGTGTCGGAGTAATGGGCCACGGGTAGCCTAAGCCGAGTCCCTGAACCTTTCAAGACATCGAGGCCAGCTGCGCCCCTCAGGACGTCAAGATGAAGCGCCGCCTTCTGATGACCGGCTGGCCCAAGCGGCTGGCTGCCAGAAGGCGGCTGAGCTCCAGAAGGTGGCACCAAGACGGGCCGACTCCTTGCAGGCGGCCTCAAGAGAGGCCAACTCCTAGCAGGCGGCCCCTGGCGCCCTCAGAGTCTGCGCCCCCATTAAGAAGACAAGACAGGGTGAGGCTATAGTGTAGCCCATCAACCCCGTATCCAGGCCGGGTGTGGCCCTAGTGCACCGTACAGGCGGAGATCTGCGCCCGGCACGGCACTGTTGCCACTCCACCCTTGACGTCAATGCTGGCAGGCGGAGCCCTATTCCCAGGACGACTTGTCAGTACGGCCTGCAGGCGGTGGGCCCTACTGGGCAGCGAGAGACCGGAGAACGGCGGTGGCCTGACCAGTCGGACCCAAGGAAGGCCGGCCTCTAGCAGGCGACCCCCTCCTCCCTCAGGGTTCGTGTGCCATTAACCAGATAAGACAGGGAGTGGCTACAATGATCTCCCACCAGTCGACGAGACTGTAGCCACGCTTCCCTGACCAAGTACACATCATTAGCATCACGGCTACAGTAAACCAACAGCCGACAAGACCGGCAAGTGGCGGGAGCGGCATGTACGCTACGTACCAGACCAGTTGGCGGAGCCCACCAGGTGGCCCCCAGCAGCCAGCGGAGAAGCCGGCGACCAGAGACACTGACAGCCGGGTCCTACACCCGGCCAGATTACTATTGTGCCCCTGGGGGTAGGCCTATATAACCCCCCCAGGGCACCCATGCAAAGGGTTCCCAACCTGTTAGACCTAGACTCATACCTAGAGGAAGGAGAGAGCGTGCCTGCCTTCTTCTACCAATAGCATATAGCTCGAGGAGCACCATTGTATCCACTAGTGCCTTAGTGATCATGCGGAGACCCCGCAGAGCAGGACTAGGGGTGTTATCTACTAGGAGAGCCCCGCACCTGGGTAAAGTACGCCGGTGTTCGTGTCTACGCCTCATCTCGCTTCCGGGCACCGGCGATGTTATACTCGCTCCCACCATGATAAGCCATCCTTTGGCATATATCGCACCCAACCCCCGACATTTGGCACCCACCGTGGGGTGAGATGCACCGTTTTCTGGAGATCTGTTCTGGACGGGAACCCTGTTCCTTCCTGGAGAGCGCAGCTAGCTCGGCATGCCAGACGGTGTCTGCGCCGACGTGTTGCAAGACGCGGAGTTTGTCTGCGCGGCGAGCTGCCTCGCCGACCTTGTTGGCGAAATCTCCCTCCCCGGTGAGCCCGCATCTAATGCGGGCACAGAAGGCCCCGAGAGCCGCCTCGTGAGCCTCCTCGATCAGCTCCATGTCGTTAGCAAGCCCGCTGCAGACTTGGAGTCGGTTGGCTCCACCGACCCGATGCTTGTCGACTCCGACACGCGTTGCCTGACGCGTTCCCCACCAATGTGGTGGTCTACGACGAACCGCTTCCTTGCGCGGACAACGACGGCAACACCGTCAAGGAGGTGCTCGTCATCAGCCGCAGCGAGCACTCTCGCGGAGGTGGCCAAGATCTGTTGCAGGCGGCACTGCAAGACCTAACTGCGCCCATTACCGAAGAAGCCGACGCCGAGACACTGGAAGTGCGCCGCATCCAGCTCGTCGAGAGCGCCAACAAGCTGGCCAGCATGAGACGCCTTTTAGAGGCCTACCAGTGTGAGATAGACCGTGCCGTTGGCGGCACACCGGCTCCTGGTGGGCCTAGTCGCATTGGCGCGATTAAGCAGCGCGGCGCGGCCATTGCCAGCATGTTTGGGGCGGATCGCCCCATCTACGCCACGCCCCCAGAAAACATATGAGCAGCCCATACGGCTGCAAACAAGCTAGACACGCTCGAGGGCGACGAGCTTCGCCACATGACGGAGCGCGTCCAGCAGCTCCTTGACACGGCTGTTGAGCAGCAAGACGCCAGCTGCCGCACTGAGGCGCCCAACTGGCAAAACGACGACCCGCCTCCCCGCCGAGAGCAAGGCGCGACATCTGGGACGCTGACTGGTGGCGTCCGCGATAGAAGAGACAAGGAGCCGGCTGCCAGCCGTAGCCGGACTCGCATCACCATCGAGCGCGACCAAGACGGTCGCCCAAGAGCAGTGCAGCGATGAGACGACTGTCCGCCTCCCCCTCCCCGCAGGGAGAGGTGCATTTCCCCGCCACCTGTTGACCACCCGACGCTCGGCGACCGCCTCGGTCGCTGAGAAGGAATCAGAGAGAACGACACCCGCCACCGGATCGACCGCCTCAACCATTCCTGAGCTGGGTCCGCCTTGTTTTGGCCCCCGCATCCAAGATGAGCCTTCCCCAAAGGGTTCATGCTCCCGAGAGATACGCCCAAGTACACCGGCTCCATGAAGCCGGAGGACTGGCTGGTCGACTACTCCACAGCCGTCAGCATCGCCAACGGCAACAAGCGCGTTGCCGTGAAATACGTTCCGCTCATGCTCTAGGGCATGGCCCGGACATGGCTGAACAGCCTGAAGCCCTGCAGCATCAACAACTGGGTCGATTTCACTGAAGCATTCATCCGCAACTTCACCAGCACCTACAAGCGGCCGCCCAAGCTTCGCCAGCTCTCCTTGTGCGTCCAAGGCCCCAACGAATCAATTCGCGATTACCTTACGCGTTGGGCCGAGCTGTGCAACTCTTGCGAGGGCGTGCATGAGGTGCAAGCCATCGAGTACTTCACCGCCGGGTGCCAAGAAGGCACCCTCCTCAAGCACAAGCTTCTTTGCAACGAGCCAACAACCCTCGACGAACTGCTGATCATAGCAGACAAGTACGCCACGGCCGACTCCTCCATGAAGGCGGAGATCCAAGTTGACGCATCGGGCAAGGTGGACCCTCAAGCTGCTCGGACCCCAGCTGGTGACACCAGTCGGCGTCAGCAACAGAATGACCATAAGCGCAAGGCCACGCAGTCGGCTTCCACAAGCTGGCCGGTGGCAACAGTTGAAGACTAGCAGCCAGAAGGGCAGCCTCCTCCCAAACGCCAAAAGGGCGGCAAGACCAACAGGTTGCCTGCCTTCTCGTATGAGCAGAATCTAGATGCACCCTGCAAGTTCCACAGCGGCGCGAAGCCGTCCAACCACACCACTCGGAAATGCCACTGGCTCACCAGGATCGCCAAGGGCGACGGACTCCAGCCTCCTCCGCCTGCTGGCCCACCGCCTCCTCCTCCCCAGCAGCCGGCATTTCGGCCAGTCGGTGCAATACAAGATGAATATCCTAAAGAGCATGGAGCTTATGTCGTGTTTACGAACGTGGCCGACGATAAGCACAGTCGACAGCAGCGGCAACAAGAAGTAAATGCAGTGGCATCAGAGACCCCCGAGTTCATGCATTGGTCTGAAAAGCCCACAGCTGGAGCAGAGCTGACCACCCGGAGGTGATGCCTTCTCCCGGATCGTATGCTCTGGTGTTGGATGCCACCTTTGCCATGGAGAGGCGGCTGCTCGCTTCTCCCAAGTTCTGATAGATGGCGGCAACATCATCAACATCCTGTACAAAGATACTATGGAGAAGTTGGGAATCAAGCAGAGACAGCTCCAGCCCAGTCGAACTGTATTCCATGGCATAGTTCCTGGCCTTTCCTGCTTACCAATCGACAAGACACAGATTGACATCCTCTTTGGAGACAAAGATCACTTTCGTGTGGTTGCCTTGCCCCCCAAACCCTAGGCGCGCCTAGGGTTTGGGGCGCCCCCCTTGTCTTGGGGGGCAAGACACAGGTTGCCTTGCCCCCCAAACCCTAGGCGCATGGGCCCTAGGGGGGAGGCGCCCATCTCACTAAGGGGCTAGTCCCTCTCCACACACAGCCCATAGGGCCCTCCGGGGCAGGTGGACCCTCCCGGTGGACCCCCGGAACCCCTTCGGTGGTCCCGATACAATACCGGTAACCCCTGAATTATTCTGGTGACCGTATGATGACTTCCCATATATAAATATTTATCTCCGGACCATTCCAGAACTCCTCGTGATGTCCGTGATCTCATCCGGGACTCTGAACAACATTCGGTAACCACATACATCTATTTCCTATAACCCTAGCATCATCGAACCTTAAGTGTGTAGACCCTACGGGCTCGGGAGTCATGCAGACATGGCCGAGACCAGGTTGGTGGGACGAACTGGGATCAATGGGCCTCGCTCCTGGCCCACCACCATTGGTCCCGGTTGGTGGCTTGAACCGGGACCAAAGGCTCCCCTTTAGTCCCGGTTCATGCCACCAACCGGGACCAATGAGGTGCCTATATATACCCCCTCGCGCAAGAGCAGAGCACAGTGCTCTGTTTTTTCTGGCCGAGGGGGAGAGGGCTTTGTGGTGCTCTAGCTCACCTCCTATGCACATGAGGTGTTCGATGGAATGCCCGAGCCACACTACTTAAGCTTTCTCTTCTCGAAGCTCGACCTCCAAGCTCCATTTTCCTCGAGATTTGTCTAGATTTAGCGGTCCGTCACGCCCCGTCCCCGTCTTCACCGCCGTCGATCACCCGCGCCGATCTCATCACCGACACCACCGTGGTGAGCCTCTTGTTCTTATCTTCTTTCTGAAAGGAAAAATATTCTTACTTGTATGTTTAGATAGATAATTGTATCATTTTCTTACATTTATTATTGCATCTTATATAGTGCGATGGTTTTGGTATCCGCCCCGTCGGCCCTCGTCCTGTCCATGATTCGGATTTGGTATGTATATTATCTTTATAACTATTGGTTCATTTATTGTTTATGAAAATTATGCCGACCAACGTGACATAGATTTTATTTATCTAGGATGTATGTGAATCGGAAATGCCAACCGACCCTATTGTCGAGAGGTTAAATTTAGTTGAAGAAGAAAACAATTTGTTGAAGGAAAAAATAAAAAAAATTGAGGAGGAGAAGATGATATTGGAGTTGCATGTTGCGGATGTCGTCGATGATCACAAGATCAAGATTGATGCAATGCGCTTGAAGATTAGAAAGATTAGAAAATATGCCATTCATACCGAGGCTTGGTATCATTATGCCGTTGGATCAATTGTTACCTTGGTTGCGATTATGATCGCATTTGTTTTTGCATTGAAATGTTTTACATAGTTTCAATGTATGGTTTAATTAATCAGATGCTCTGGAGAGCTATATGTTGTTAGATGAGAACTATGTATGCACTTTGGTTTTAATGTGATGATGAACTTCTATTAATTTGGACACTTAATTATATATAATGCACGTAGATGAACCAGCAATGGATGTACGGTGACAGACACACCCGCGAGTACATTAAGGGCGTGCATGAGTTTCTCGATGCGGCTGAGGCAAACAAGCAGAATGGTTTTATGTGTTGTCCATGCACTGAATGTGGGAATACGAGGTCTTACTCTAACCGGAAAATCCTTCACTCCCACCTGCTTTACAAGGGTTTGATGCCACACTATATTGTTTGGACGAGGCATGGAGAAATAGGGGTTATGATGGAAGACGGCGAAGAAGAAGAGTATGATGACAACTATGTGCCCCCTCAATACGGTGATGCTGCAACGGGGGGAGCTGGTGAAGATCAAGAGGAACCAGACGATGTGCCCAATGATGCTGCCACGGGTGAAGCTGCTGAAGATAAAGAAAAACCAGACGATGTGCCCGATGATGATGATCTCCGCCGGGTCATTGTCGATGCAAGGACGCAATGCATTAGTCAAAAGGAGAAGCTGAAGTTCGATCGCATGTTAGAGGATCACAAAAAAGGGTTATACCCCAATTGCGAAGATGGCACCACAAAGCTCGGTACCGTACTGGAATTGCTGCAGTGGAAGGCAGAGAATGCTGTGGCTCACAAAGGATTTGAGAAGCTACTGAAAATATTGAAGAAGAAGCTTCCAAAGGATAACGAATTGCCCGACAGTACATACGCAGCAAAGAAGGTCGTATGCCCTCTAGGATTGGAGGTGGAGAAGATACATGCATGCCCTAATGACTGCATCCTCTACCGCAGTGCATACAAGGATCTGAACGCATGCCCGGTATGCGGTGCGTTGCGGTATAAGATCAGACGAGATGACCCTGGTGATGTTGACGGCGAGCCCCTCAGGAAGAGGGTTCCTGCGAAGGTGATGTGGTATGCTCCTATAATACCACGGTTGAAACGTCTGTTCAAAAAAGAAGAGCATGCCAAGTTGATGCGATGGCACAATGAGAACCGAAAGAAAGATGGGAAGTTGAGAGCACCCGCTGACGGGTCGCAGTGGAGAAAAATCGAGAGAAAGTACTAGGATGAGTTTGCAAAGGACCCAAGGAATGTATGGTTTGCTTTAAGCACGGATGGCATTAATCCTTTCGGGGAGCAGAGCAGCAATCACAGCACCTGGCCCGTGACTCTATGTATGTATAACCTTCCTCCTTGGATGTGCATGAAGCGGAAGTTCATTATGATGCCAGTTCTCATCCAAGGCCCTAAGCAACCCGGCAACGAAATTGATGTGTACCTAAGGCCATTAGTTGAAGAACTTTTACAGCTGTGGAATGGAAATGGTGTACGTACGTGGGATGAGCACAAACAGGAGGAATTTAACCTTAAGGCGTTGCTGTTCGTGACCATCAACGATTGGCCCGCTCTCAGTAACCTTTCAGGACAGACAAACAAAGCATACCACGCATGCACGCACTGTTTAGATGACACTGAAAGTATATACCCGGACAAATGCAGGAAGAATGTGTACCTGGGCCATCGTCGATTTCTTCCGACCAACCATCAATGTCGAAAGAAAGGCAAGCATTTCAAAGGCGAGGCAGATCACCGGAAGAAGCCCGCCATGCGCACCAGTGATCATGTGCTTGCTATGGTCAATGATTTACACTACGTAATCTTTGGAAAGGGTCCCGGTGGACTAGCTGTTCCGAATGACGCTGAGGGACACGCACCCATGTGGAAGAAGAAATCTATATTTTGGGACCTACCCTACTGGAAAGACCTAGAGGTCCGCTCCTCAATCGACGTGATGCACGTGACGAAGAACCTTTGCGTGAACCTGCTAGGCTTCTTGGGCGTGTATGGGAAGACAAAAGACACACCTGAGGCACGAGAGGACCTGCAACGTTTGCACGAAAAAGACGGCATGCCTCCGAGGCAGTATAAAGGTCCTGCCAGCTACGCTCTTACGAAAGAATAGAAAGAAATCTTCTTTGAATGCCTGCTCAGTATGAAGGTCATGACTGGCTTCTCATCGAATATAAAGGGAATAATAAATATGCTAGAGAAAAAGTTTCAGAACCTAAAGTCTCATGACTGCCACATGATTATGACGCAACTGCTTCTGGTTGCATTGAGGGGGCTTCTACCGGAAAACGTCCGATTAGCCATTGTGAAGCTATGTGCATTCCTCAATGCAATCTCTCAGAAGGTGATCGATCCAGAAATTTTACCAAGGCTAAGGAGTGATGTGGCGCAATGTCTTGTCAGTTTCGAGCTGGTGTTCCCACCATCCTTCTTCAATATCATGACGCACGTCCTAGTTCATCTAGTCGACGAGATTGTCATCCTGGGGCCCGTATTTCTACACAATATGTTCCCCTTTGAGAGGTTCATGGGAGTCCTAAAGAAATATGTCCGTAACCGCGCTAGGCCAGAAGGAAGCATCTCCATGGGCCATCAAACAGAGGATGTTAGCCGGTTTTGTGTTGACTTCATTCCTGGCCTTAACAAGATAGGTCTCCCTAAATCACGGTATGAGGGGACACTGACTGGAAAAGGCACTCTTGGAAGAGACTCAATAATATGTAGGGACGGATATTCTTGGTCTCAAGCACACTACACAGTTCTACAACACTCTACCTTGGTGACCCGTATGTCAATGAACACAAGAACAGTCTGCGCTCCAAACACCCGGAGCAGTGCGACGACTGGATTACATGTGAACACATCACGACTTTCAGCAGTTGGTTGGAAACACGTCTCAGAGGTGACAACAATGTTTGTGATGAGTTGTACTTGTTGTCCAGGGGACCATCTTTGACTGTGTTGACTTACAAAGGATACGAGATAAATGGGAATACATTTTACACGATCGCCCAAGATCAAAAGAGCACCAACCAAAACAGCGGTGTCCGCTTTGATGCAGCAACCGAGAGCGGAAAGGACACATATTATGGTTACATAGTGGACATATGGGAACTTGACTACGGACCTGATTTTAAGGTCCCTTTGTTTAAGTGCAAATGGGTCAATCTGTTAGGCATTGGGGTACAGGTAGACCCATAGTACGGAATGACAACAGTGGATCTGAAAAATCTTGGGTACACTGACGAACCGTTCGTCCTAGCCAATGATGTGGCACAGGTTATCTATGTGAAGGACATGTCTACCAAACCGAGAAAAAGAAAAGATAAGGAAGCGAATACATCATACGATGAGCCAAAGCGCCACATAGTTCTTTCAGGAAAAAGGGACATCCTGGGAGTGGACGGCAAGACAGACATGTCTGAAGATTATGAAAAGTTTCATGAAATTCCTCCCTTCAATGTCAAGGCTGACCCAAGCATCCTGATAAACAATGAAGATTATCCATGGTTATGGCGCAATAAGCAAATGACACAAGCGAAGAAAAAGTGAAGACTTTCTCCCGCAATAAGCAAATGCTATGTGGGTGAAATTATGATACCATCCCAACTTTCAACTTTTTCAGAGTTCATTTGAAATGCTTTCATGTCTTATGGTTCGAAACTTTGATACTTCGAAAGTGATTGTCCATTTTGTACACAAAGTGCATCAAGTTTTTGTCGTAACCCTCTCTACTTTTTGGAACATGCTATGTGGGTGAAATGATGATACCATGCCAACTTTCAACCTTTTCAGAGTTCATTTTGAAATGCTTTCCAATTTCAGAGTCATTTAGCTCAAAGAATGAATTAATAGCAAACAGAATGAACTACAAAACTTTTATGAAAATAAAAACAATCAATTAAAATATTATGTTATGATCAACTAAAATAAAACTATAATATTCTTCAATAGCAAAAAGAATATAATTTTTGTGACCTAAAATCAAACTATAAGTATTTAATTGTAAGTATAAATAAAAAATAAATAGCAAAGAAGAAGAAAAATTCTATTTTTATAGTAAAGTTATTCACACAAATTTTATAAAATTCCAATTTAAACTATTCAAAATTTTAAAACTAATGGCACTAACAGAAAGTTTATAATTTTTGTGACCTAAAAGCAAAAAGAAATCACTAAAAAACTATAAGTATTTAGTTGTAAGTATAAATAAAAAATAAATAGAAAAAAATTCTATTTTTATAGTAAAGTTATTCATAAACTAGTGATTCACAAAAAATTTTAAAAATTCAAATTTAAACTATTCAAAATTTAAAACTAATGGCACTAACAGATAGTTTATAATTTTTGTGACCTAAAAGCAAAAAGAAATCACTAAAAAACTATAAGTATTTAGTTTTAAGTAGAAATAAAAAAATAAATAACCAAAAAAATGTAGAAATAAAAAAGAAAAAACCAAAAAAATGCCACCTACTGGGCCTCCACGGCCTGAATACGACTAGAAACCCTACATGGGCCAGGATTCAGGCCCGCAGAGGCCCAATAGGCCCATAAGCAGTAGCAAGTTTAGGCCCGTAAGCCTGCATTAGAGAGGAGCTCGAATGGGGAGGCACAGCAGCGCTTATAAGCAACTGCCGGCGCCCTTCAGCTAGCGATGTGGGATTAAACTTTTGGGCGCGGGTAGCACAAGGGCATTGGTCCCGGTTGGTGGCACCAACCGGGACTAAAGGGGGCATTGGTCACGGTTCGTGGCACCAACCGTGACCAATGCCCCCCTTTAGTCCCGGTTGGTGCCACCAGCCGGGACCAAAGGCCGCCGCTTCCCGCCCTTTGGGCTGCTGAAAATTGGCCTTTGGTCCCGGTTGGTGGCACCAACCGGGACTAAAGGGGGGCATTGGTCACGGTTGGTTTCACGAACCGGGACCAATGCTCTGGCTATATAAGCCGACACTTGTGAAATTCTCGATTCAGTTCGATCGATCTCCTCGTCCTCTCCTCCGACGACGCTGCCAGGCTGCTCCTCGTCCTCATCGCCGACGAGCCCTCCGTGAGCCCGCGCTGTCCTCGTCGCCGGCATCCCTGAGCCTGCTGCCCTCGTCCCCGTCGCCGCGTGCCTCCCCGAGCCCGCCTCCTTGTCCCCGGCCGTCATCGCGTGCCGCCCGGCCTGAGGCTACCGTCCCCGTCACCGCGTGCCGCCCCGAGCCCGCCGTCCTCGTCGCCGGACTCCAGCCGTCGCCGCCCCCCTCAAAGTGAGCCCCCCTCTCGAGTGCCACTCTTGCGCCCGAGCGCCCTTGCTCCGCCCCTGCTCCATGGTCACCGCCGGCCCCGATGCATTCAAGAGTAGAAGGAGAGGAGAAGTAGAGGAGAGGAGAAGTGGAGCAGCAGCAATGCGCTGTCCACTTTTCTGAATTTTTTGGAACAGGAGGAATTTTTTTGTCAATATAGAAGGTGTTTGATGAAATGCTAGATGGCTTTGGGCATTTTTGGAATTTAAAAAAAATTGTGGTGAGGTACTGATGCAAGACAAAGGCGATGGCAAAATTTCAGAATTTTTGGAGAGGTTTAGAATAGGTTTTCAACAAGTTATTTGAATCCGATTCAAATTTCATTTGAATGAAATTTGAAAATTTTGAACTATGGATCAGAATATGCTAAATATGTCAAAAATGTTTTTATATGATGTTTTTTTTTCATATATGTATTCATTTTTTTATTTAGGTTGTTAATTAGTAGATATCGATTTTAGGTTAGTGTAGAGGAAAAAGTAAAATAAGGAAAAGGAAGAAAAGAGAAAGAAGGAAGAAGAAGAAGAAGAAAAGGAAGGAGTGGAAAAAGGAAAATAAGAAGAGGAAGGCTTCTTCTTTTTTCTTCGATCTTCTCCTCTATTTTGTTCATGGATATATGCTAAAGAAAACGAGGGGGGTGATAGATGATGATGAGGGGTCGAGAGTGGGACGAGAGGTCGAGAGGTGTCGAGGGGAGAAAAAATATGTTATCAGGGACGAGGGTCATCGAGGGGTCGAGAGAGGGACGAGGGGTCGAGAGAACTAAATAAGAAGAAGAAGAGGAGAAAATTAGAATATATATTCTATTTTCTCTTTTCTCCTCTATTCCTTTCTTCTTCTCTTCTTTTTTTTCTTCTTTTTTTCTTCTTTTTTTTCTTCGACACATGGGGGGGGGGGGTCGAGAACGTCGGACATTCATGAGAGAGGCGAGGAAGAAGGGGAAGAAGAGGGAGAAGAAGAGGAGAGGAATAAGAGGAAGTCTTCTCCTCTATTATTTCTTTTCTTCTTTTTTCTTCTTCTTCCTCTTTATTTTATCGGGAACGAAGGTCGTCGAGAGGTCGAGGAGCGGTAGAGGAGAAACCCTAAATAGAAAGTATCGTCGGTGTGAGATACATGTACCGTCGGTGTCCGACACTACACCCACATCCCACAAGTGGCGCGGGCTTCGACGCCCACGTCACTTGTGGGACGTGGATGTAGTGTCCGACACCGAAGGCCACATGTATCTCACACGCACGATACTTGCTAGCTATTTAGGGTTTCCTCTACCGAAAAGAAGAGGAGAAATAAATAAGAAGAAGAAAAAATAAGAAAAAGAAGAGGAGAAGAAGAAAGGAATAGTGGAGAAGAAGAGAAAATAGATTCTATTTTCTCTTTTCTCCACTATTCCTTTCTTCTTCTCCTCTTTTTTTTATTATTTTCTTCTTCTTCTTCTTCTTCTTCTTCTTCTTATTCTTATTAGCCGGAAGTAGAGAGAGGTTTCCTAGTGTCAAAGTATTGAAGAAATCCATGCCTTCATCATTAGCCGGAAGTAACCAGGGCATGTTGGTACGAAGTTCTGCAAAGTTGTTCTGGAATGGAGTCCCGGATAGAATAATCCGCCTTTTGGTACGAATTCAGCAAAGGCCTTCCAAATAGCGATATTCGGAAGGCTCTTGCTGAACTTTGTACCAAAAAGCGAATTATCCTATCTGGGACTCCGTTCCAGAACAACTTTGAAGAGCTTCGTACAATCATGCACATGTTACTTTCGCCTAATGATGAAGACATGCTTTTGTTGAATCCCTTGACACTAGGAAACCTCCCGACCCCTCGGCGATCCTATCGAACATGAGAGGAAGAAGAGGATAAAAAAGAAGAGGAAGAAGAAAAAAAAGAGGAGAAGAAAGAATAGAGGAGATCTTCTCCTCTATTCTTTCTTCTCCTCTTATTTTTCTTCTTCTTCCTCTTTTTTTTATCGGGAACGAGGGTCGTCGAGGGACATAGATGTAGTGTCGTCGTTGTCGATATATACCCCCTCCCGATAGCTTACTATGATTAGGTAGCTAGTTCTACGTTTGGCACTAATATATCCATCTGTCATGTTTGAATAATAATTGCCATGTTGTAAATATTTGTAGAAACTATGGACACCGCCCTAGACGAAGTAACAAAAGAAGCGTTGTTGAGGGACATAATCACAGAAGGAAGTGATGCCATCTCGTTGTTTCTCAACGAAACCGATGGTCTGGAAGGAGAGGGTGAACAAGCTAGCTACGGTGACCTAATGCCGGTGCAAGAAGAACATGAGGACGGCTCCGGTGACCCAATGCCGGTGCAAGAAGGAGACCGTGATGACGGCTCCGGTGACCGAACCGAGTCTGGCCAGGTATATATATTAGTTAAGCCTATGCTGACTAGCTGATTGATGCATTCATTGTTTTGGTATGTACACATATTAATTAAGTCTTTGTTCTTTTTTCTAGCCCTCCGGATCGAGCACAACTTCGGTAAAGAGACGAGGCCCGAAGAAAAAGTTGAGCTCGGATGAAAAGTTTGAGATCATAGCAATCGCGCCCGACGGCCAACCTATTGAACCCCTCCAGACAAAGAGCACATTTGTTGCTCAGTGCGGGGTTCTGGTTAGGGACAAGATCCCGATAAGCATCCAGCAATGGTTTAAGCCGGCTACAGAAGACCCTGAGGTCTCTTATGTCAATGATATGCAGAAAAATGATCTTTGGATTGAGCTGAAGTCAAATTTCACCCTGCCGCCTGAGGATAATCCAGAGAACCCGGTTAAAGAGAAATTAATCAAGTCTTTTGCTCTGAAGAGGATGGCAGAACTATTTAGGAGGTGGAAGAAAGAGCTGAATAAGTTTGTCGAAAATAATGAGACACCAGAATTCAAGGGCAGATATGAGAATATCAGAGATCACTGGCCCGCATTTGTGGCCCACAAGACATCGGAAAAGAGTGAGAAGATGTCGGCGACAAACAAGCAAAATGCTGCGAAGAAGAAGCTTCACCATCGCACGGGGTCAGGTGGCTACCTCGTAGCCCGGCCTAAGTGGTCCAAGACTGAGAATGATCTGGTTCATAAAGGGATCGAACCAGAGACAATTAATTGGCCAGACCATTGCCAGACTTTGTTCTTCGGGGCTGGCGGAACACTGGACACTGTAATAGGGAAGTGCATTTGGACGAACGATCAAATGGACATACCAGTCAGTAAGCTTAAGTAGTATATCGAAGCAGCGCAGAAAGGGACGTTCTTTCCAGACAGAGAGAACGACGAGCTCACAATGGCCCTCGGGAATCCTGAGCACCCTGGACGGACACGAGGCACGCCAGGCTCCATTCCGTGGAAGGTTGGGTTTCCGGACGCAGGCGGTTACAAATCCCATGAGAGGAGGAAAAAAGTGCAGCAGACCGAAATGCAGGCGCTGCAAGCAAGGGTAGACGCGATAGAGGAACGAGAAGCAAATCGCAGCAAACGTACTGCCGAAGCCTCCCCCGAAGCTACCCCTCCATCTCAGCGCAGAAGCAGCGTGGCTTCCACCGAGCTGCTTCAGCCGGAGCATGCCTTGACGGCTCCTGCCAGCTATCCCGTGGATGCTATAACAGAGTCTCAAAATTGCCACCTTATGACGCAATGGATGAATTTGAAGGTCAAGGCGGCTGTTGGCTCTGTTTTTCCTACTTAACTCGGCGCAACTTTTCACTGTCGGCCGATTCCAGAAGGATATGCTAGGGTGATGGTGGATGAGATAACGGAGGGATTTGAGGACCTCCAGCTTGACCACCCTACCGATGAAGGGGAGACTCGGCTGGGGTCTGCTCTGAAGACTCCATGCCTATGGCGAAAGGAGCTCATCAACCTTCCGAACTGGACGCCACCGCCTCCTCCTCCTCCTCCGGCGAGTCAGGGCACTCCGCCTCCACCGCCTCCTCCTCCGGCGAGTGACGATCAGGGCCCTCGTCCGGCTCCTTCTCCGGCGCGCGGCGGCACTCCGCCTCCTTCTCCACCTGCGCCGACGCGCCCGAGCAGCCAGCCTCCTCCTTCTCCGCCTCGTCAGCAAGGGCGGAAGAGACCTGCCGCCGCTCCAGCGGCTCCGGCGCGTCGTAGTCCTTCTCCTCCGCCTCTTAAGCAAGTAAAGAAGACAACCGCTACGTCTGCTCGGTCAGCGTCTAGCAGTACAACCAGAGGCGGGAGGACATACAGATTAGGTCCTTCTCTGAAGACTCCAGAGAAGTTACCATATGAGAGGACCCTGGAGGAGAATGCCGAGATCGCGCGAGAAGAAGTGAGGAGCTTCTTTGAAGGGGTGAAAGCAAAGAAACATCCACCTCCGGAGGAGAAGGTAGATCGGGTGAAAGTGAAGCGCACTCTGGCTGCCCTGACAAAACCACCGAAGTCTGATCCGCCGAAAGGAAACTATGACCGCATTATTGGAAAGGAATTTGCCGAAGCGGAGCGGTCGGGAAGTATTATCAGTGATCAAAGGCTGAAAGAATGATGAGCTAGGAAACAAATTGCCCAGCTCGGCGAACAAGCGAAGCAATCGTGCCCCCCGCTCAAGGTGCCTAGCCACAACGTCGATAATGATCCGAGGATGGTGCCCGATTATAGCAATCTTGCAGATTACCTGCCCGACGAAGTACATTATGAACCCATGGAGGTGCAGATACAAAGATACGAGTATGGGAAGCCTCTCGTCAAAGATGAAAGATCTCTATCAACGATGATGCGAAGATTGCATGATTGGTACTTGAAAATCTGCAGAGACTCTGGGGGGAGGAGTACTTTGTATGTGAAAGTTAAAAAGGAGCATGACCTCGTTGGAATTGATCTGTTGCCTGTTCCATTTGAGGAGTTCTATCAGTTTTTCAATCAATTGGCCCTCGATAAAACAACGGTTGCCTGCTACTGTCTGTATGTAGTACTACTTCTGTCATTAAGTTTCTCTATATAGCTTAGCTCTTTCATTGCATGTATTTATAATCATCCTCACTATATTATGCAGATTGAAGATTGCCGAATTGAAGAAAAGACAAGTCGGTGATATTGGGTTCATTAACACATATCTCATAGATGCAACTCAGGTTAAACTTCATGCCGCAGCTACCGAGGCCAGCTTGCTATGATCGTTCGTAATAAATCAAAACAAAGATATAATACTCTTTCCTTACAACTTCAGGTGAGTGTTACTGTCTTGTGCGTATTCGGTTTCCCTTATATATTAGTCAAGGTTATAGTAATGTAATTCATGAGTTATGCATGTGTGTGTGTGCAGTTTCCACTATATTCTCCTAGAGATTAAGCTTGAGCAGGGAGTAGTAACCGTCTTGGACTCTAAACAAAAAGATCCCAAGGAGTATGCGGACATGACTGAAATCCTCAAGAAATAAGTTAAATCAATCATTATCCACCATATCAGCAACTTTGTTCATTTCCTGATATCAAGTAATTGTTTTCTTTGTCCGGCAGGGTTTGGAGAAAATTCACCAAAACAGTTCCGGGATTGCCGAAGGAGCTGGAATTTAGACACCCGAAAGTAAGTACTATAGTAGCATGTTCCGCGCATCTCCTAGTGATTCAAGCGCTAGTTTCATCAATACCATTTAGCATTCTTGCTTATCAGTTTGATTGACCTCTATTTCTTGTAAAGTGGTTGTGGCAGGAACAAGGGAATGATTTCTGTGGATACTACATCTACGAGTCCATCCGCCACATGACCTGTGAGCGGGGCGGGTACTCTAACGAACAATATGAAGTATGTAAATAACAACATTCACAATTTTATTTTATTACCATCATTTGTGTTGAGTTTCATTCATTTATATATATATATATGTATTGACCCCCTTCTTCAAATTAGATGTTTCAGAAGCGGGATGAACTCCTAGCACCAGCTCGCATGCGAGCAATTCAAGAGGAATTGGCCGCATTCTTTCTTGACCACGTGATCCCTGAAGACGGAGAATTCTATGTGGACCCTGAGTCCATATGATTATATTTGTAAGAGATAATTATTGTATATATGTAGCCAGTAGTGTCAGATAGATATACGAGAACTTGTTGTTCGACCAATCTCTCGGAGAAGGAGAGGTGGTCGATATCACTTCTCTCTGTATATATGCATATATGTTCATGATGATCTTCTGTTTCCTTCGTTTGCTTACTAGCTTGCTAGCGTGTCTAGTCCTCTCTATATACGTATGTATAGTACGTAGCATCGACCAAGCACGGACATAACAGAGGACACTTCTCTCTATTAATTATAACTAGCTAACACAATATATGAAACACCTAAATTAACCCCCCAAAACCCCCAACCCCCCCCCCCCCCTTTCAGAAAAAAACAAAAACCCCAGCCACAGAAGTGCTGATGCGTGGATGCCTATTGGTCCCTGTTGGTGCCACCAACCTGGATCAAAGGGTCTCCTGACTGGGCTCTGCGCACTGCCCACGTGGAGGGCCTTTAGTCCCGGTTCTGGATTGAACCGGGACTAAAGGGGGGAGGTATTAGTACCGAAACTTTAGTCCCGGTTCCGGAACCGGGACTAGAGGCCCTTACGAACCGGGACTATAGGCCCTTTTTCTACCAGTGTTCGGAGATACCCGCAGTACACCCTTATAGTCACCCAGTTATGTTGTGACGCTTGGTACACCCAAAGCATTCCTACGGTATCTGGGAGTTGCACAATCTCATGGTCTAAGGAAATGATACTTGACATTAGAAAAGCTTTAGCATACGAACTACACGATCTTGTGCTAGGCTTAGGATTGGGTCTTGTCCATCACATCATTCTCCTAATGATGTGACCCCGTTATCAACGACATCCAATATCCATGGTCAGGAAACCGTAACCATCTATTGATCAACGAGCTAGTCAACTAGAGGCTTACTAGGGACATGGTGTTGTCTATGTATCCACACATGTATCTGAGTTTCCTATCAATACAATTCTAGCATGGATAATAAACGATTATCATGAACAAGGAAATATAATAATAACTAATTTATTATTGCCTCTAGGGCATATTTCCAACAGTCTCCCACTTGCACTAGAGTCAATAATCCAGTTCACATCGCTATGTGATTAACACTCAAGGTCACATCCCCATGTGACTGACACCCAAAGAGTTTACTAGAGTCAACGGGTCTGAACCTTTCAGATCCGTGTGTGCTTTGCAAATCTCTATGTGATCTTTTAGATGCAGCCACCACGCTCTATTTGGAGCTATTCCAAATAACTGTTCTACTATACGAATCCGGTTTACTACTCAGAATCATCCAGATTAGTGTCAAAGATTGCATCGGCGTAACCCTTTACGACGAACTCTCTTACCACCTCCATAATCGAGAAAATTACTTAGTCCAGTAGTTACTAAGGATAACCTTAACCGTTGTCCTGTGATCCATTCCTAGATCACACTTGTACCCCTTCAGGTGCGGTACAACATAGCATACTTTAGAGCCTATGTCTAAAGCATAGGGGACGACCTTCGCCATTTCTCTCTCTATTCTGCCGTGGTTAGTTCTTGAGTCTTGCTCAACACTTATACCTTATAACACAGCCAAGAACTCCTGCTTTGCCGATCTATTTTTGAACTCCTTCAAAATCTTGTCATGGTATATGTTCATTTGAAAGTACCATTAAGCATTTTTGATCTATCCTTATAGATCTTGATTCTCAATGTTCAAGTAGCTTAATCCAGGTTTTCCAATGAAAAACATTTTTCAAATAACCCTGCATGCTTTCCAGAAATTCTACATCATTGCTGATCAACAATATGTTAACAACATATACACATCAGAAATTCTATAGTGCTCCCACTCACTTCTTTAGAAATACAATTTTCTCATAAACTTTGTATTAACCTAAAATCTTTGATCATCTCATCAAAGCGTACATTCCAATTCCGAGATGCTTACTCCAGTCCTTAGAAGGATTGTTGGAGCTTTGCATACTTGTTAGCGTCTTTCAGGATTGACAAAACCTTCCGGTTGTATCACATACAACCTTTCCTCAAGAAAATCATCGAGGAAACAATGTTTTGACATCCTATCTACAAGATTTCATAAATAATGCAGTAACTGCTAACATAATTCCAACAGACTCTTAGCATCGCTACAAGTGAGAAAGTCTCATAGTAGTCAACTCCTTGAACTTGTCGGGAAACATCTTAACGACAAATCGAGCTTTCTTAATGGTGACACTTACCATCATTGTCCGTCTTCCTTTTAAAATCCATCTGCACCCAATAGCCTCACGACTATCAAGTAGTTCTTCCAAAGTCTACACTTTGTTTTCATACATGGATCCTCTCTCGGATTTTATGGCCTCGAGCCATTTTTTTGGAATCCGGGCCCACCATCGCTTCTCCATAGCTCGTAGGTTCATTGTTATCTAGCAACATGACTTCCAAGACAGGATTATTTACCACTCTGAAGTAGTACGCATCCTTGTTTGTCCTACGAGGTTTGGTAGTGACTTGATCCGAAGTTTCATGATCTCTATCATAAGCTTCCACTTCAATTGGTGTAGGTGCCACAGGAACAACTTCCTGTGCCCTGCTACACACTAGTTGAAGTGACGGTTCAATAACCTCATCAACTCTCCACCATCCTCCCACTCAATTCTTTCGAGAGAAACTTTTCCTCGAGAAAGGACACGTTTTAGAAACAATCACTTTTGCTTCTGGATCTGAAATAGGAGGTATTCCCAACTATTTTTGGGTATACTATGAAGATGCATTTATCCGCTTTGGGTTCGAGCTTATCAGCTTGAAACCTTTTCACATAAGCGTCGTATCCCCAAACTTTTAAGAAATAACAGCTTAGGTTTCTCTAAACCACAGTTCATACGGTGTCGTCTTAACGGAATTGTGTGGTGCCCTATTAAAGTGAATGCGGTTATCTCTAATGCCTAAGCCATAAACGATAGTGGTAATTCCATAAAAGACATCATGGTATGCACCATATCCAATAGGGTGCAGTTATGATGTTCGGACACACCATCACACTATGGTGTTCCAGGCGGTATTAGTCGTGAAACAATTTCCACAATGTCTTAATTGTGTGCCAAACTCATTACTCAGATATTCATCTCTATGATCATATCATAGATATTTTATCCTCTTGTCATGACGATCTTTCAACTTCACCCTGAAATTACTTGAACCTTTCAATAATTCAGTCTCGTGATTCATCAAGTAAATATACTCAGCATTTACTCAAATCATCTATGAAGTAAGAACATAACGATATCCACTACATGCCTCAGCACTCATTGCACTGCACACATCAAAATGTATTACTTCCAACAAGTTGCTTTCTTGTCCATCTTACTGAAAACGAGGCCTTTCAGTCATCTTGCCCATGCGGTATGATTTGCATGTCTCAAGTGATTCAAAATCAAGTGAGCCCAAACAATCCATCTGTATGGAGTTTCTTCAAGCATATATACCAATAGGCATGGTTCGCATGTCTCAAGTGATTCAAAATCAAGTGAGTCCAAAGATCCATCAACATGGAGCTTCTTCATGCGTTTTATACCATTATGACTCAAATTGCAGTGCCACAAGTATGTGGTACTATCATTACTATCTTATATCTTTTGGCATGAACATGTGTATCACCACGATCAGGATTCAATAAACCATTCATTTTAGGTGCAAGACCATTGAAGGTATTATTCAAATAAACAGAGTAACCATTATTCTCCTTAAATGAATAACCGTATTGCGATAAACATAATCCAATCATGTCTATGCTCAACGCAAACATCAAATAACAATTATTTAGGTTTAACACCAATCCCGATGGTAGACGGAGCATGTGATGCTTGATCACACCAACCTTGGAAACACCTCCAACACATATCATCGTCTCACCTTTGGCTAGTCTCCGTTTATTCTGTAGCCTTTTATTTCGAGTTACTAACACTTAGCAACTGAACCGGTATCTAATACCCTGCTACTACTAGGAGTACTAGTAAAGTACACATTTAATATAATGTATGTCCAATACATAATTATGTCAGCCTTGCCAGCCTTCTTATCTACCAAGTATCTAGGGTTGTTCCACTTCAGTGACCGTTCCCCTTATTACAGAAGCACTTAGTCTCGGGCTTGGCTTCAACTTTGGGTTTCTTCACTAGAGCGGCAACTGATTTGTCGTTTCATGAAGTATCCCTTTCTTGCCCTTGCCCTTCTTGAAACTAGTGGTTTTACTAACCATCAACAATTGATGCTCCTATTTGATTTCTACTTTCACGGTGTCACGAATAGCTCAAGGATCACCATATCTATCCCTGATATGTTATAGTTCATCACGAAGCTCTAGCAGCTTGGTGGCAGTGACTTTGGAGAACCATCACTATCTCATCTGGAAGGTCAACTCCCACTCGATTCAAGCGATTGTAGTACTCATACAATCTGAGCACATGCTCAACGATTGAGCTTTTCTCCTTAGTTTGCAGGTTTAGGAAACTTGTCAGAGGTCTCATACCTCTTGACGTGGGCACTAGCCTGAAATCCCAATTTCAGTCCTTGGAACATCTCATTTGTTCTGCGATGTTTCAAAAAACGTCTTTGGTGCCTCAATTCTAAACCATTTAGCATTACACAGTGAACTATCATGTAGTCATCAAAACGTGTATGTCAGATGTTCGCAACATCCACAACCGACGCTCGAGGTTCAGCTCACTGAGCGGTGCATTAAGGACATAATCCTTCTGTGCAGCAATGAGGATAATCCTCAGTTTGCGGACCCAGTCCACATAATTGCTACTATCAAATTTCAACTAAATTTTCTCTAGGAACATATCTAAAATAGTAGAACTAAAGCATAAGCTACGATATAATTTGCAAAGTCCTTTTGACTATGTTCATGATAATTAAGTTCATCTGATTATTTAATGAACTCCCACTCAGATAGACATCCCTCTAGTCATCTAAGTGATACATGATCCGAGTCAACTAGGCCGTGTCCGATCATCACGTGAGACGGAGTAGTCATCATCGGTGATAATCTTCATGTTGATCGTATCTTCTATACGACTCATGTTCGACCTTTCGGTCTTCCGTGTTCCGAGGCCATGTCTGTACATGCTAGGCTCGTCAAGTCAACCTAAGTGTATTGCGTGTGTAAATCTGGCTTACACCCGTTGTATTCGAACGTTAGAATCTATCACACCCGATCATCACGTGGTGCTTCGAAACAACGAACCTTCTCAACGGTGCACAGTTAGGGGGAACACTTTCTTGAAATTACTGCGAGGGATCATCTTATTTAAGCCACCGTAACCATCTATTGATCAACGAGCTAGTCAACTAGAGGCTTACTATGGACATGGTGTTGTCTATGTATCCACACATGTATCTGAGTTTCCTATCAATACAATTCTAGCATGGATAATAAACGATTATCATGAACAAGGAAATATAATAATAACTAATTTATTATTGCCTCTAGGGCATATTTCGAACACATGGCGGTCCCCCACTATGCTTACCTCAAGATGAAGATGCCGAGTTCCAAGGGAATCCTGACCATAGCAGGGGACTACAAGAAGTCGTCCGCCTGTGCAGCAGACAGCAGCCGGCTAGCCGAGTCCCTCATGATCGCGGCTGAGAAGCAGCTCCTTGACCGGGTTGTGGCGATGGCAGTAAGCAGCCGAAAATGTCACCCGACCCCAAGGAGTCGGAAGCCGAGGGCTCGTTCAAGCTGGCGAAAGAAACGAAGAAGATACCTTTGGACCCGGAGCACCCGTAGAGGCACGCTGTCATAGGTGCGAACCTTGATAGCAAATAGGAAAGCGAGCTCGTCGATTTCCTTCATGAGAATCGGGAAATCTTTGCATGGTCTCCCAAAGACATGCCAGGTGTTCCGACGGATTTCACCGAGCACAAGCTACATGTCTGATCTGATGCCAAGCCAGTCAGGCAGCCCTTGTGCCGCCTGTGAGAAGAAAAGAGAAGAGTTGTTCGAGAAGAGATAGCTCGGCTTCTAGCAGCTGGCTTCATCATGGAAGTGTTCTCTCCGGAATGGTTAGCCAACCCAAACCTTGTACTGAGGAAGAACATGCAGTGGCGCATGTGTATTGATTATACCAGCCTCCACAAAGCTTGCCCCAAAGACCCATTTGCTTTGCCAAGAATCGACCAAGTGATTGACTCCACAGCCGGATGTGAGTTGTTGAGCTTTTTGGATGCATACTCAGGGTATCATCAAATCAAGCTGAACCCGGCCGACAGGCTGAAGACCGCCTTCATCACGCCATTCGGAGCCTTCTACTACCTGACCATGACGTTCGGCTTGGGAAATGTCGGTGCCACGTTTCAGTGTTGCATGCAGAAGTTTCTACTCAAACAACTCGGCAGAAACGCCCATGTCTATGTGGACGATGTTGTGGTGAAGACAGAGAAGCATGGAACGCTTCTATAAGACCTGAAGGAGACCTTTGAAAACTTGCGCCGCTTTCAGATCAAGCTCAACCCGGAGAAATGTGTGTTTGGAGTACCAGCCGGCCAGCTACTTGGCTTCCTGGTCTCAGAGCGCGGCATAGAATGCAACCCTGTGAAGATCAAGGCCATCGAGAGGATGGAGGTGCCCACCCGACTGATGGACATGCAAAAATTTACCGGCTGCTTGGCATCCATCAACTGTTTCATCAGTCGGCTGGGCGAGAAGGCTCTTCCCCTTTACCAGCTAATGAAGAAGACCACTTCTTTCGAGTGGAACGACAAGGCAGATGAAGCTTTTCTCCAGCTCAAAAAGATGTTGACCACTCCGCCTGTCCTGGCGGCTCCGCTTGATAAGGAGCCCATGCTTCTCTACATCGCCGCCACCAGCCGGGTGCTCAGCACAGTCATAGTTGTGGAACGCAAGGAAGAAATACCCCCAGGCAGAAATATTGTCCGCCTCCAGGCAGAAATATTGTCCTGAGTGAAGTATTGTCCGCCTCCAGGCAGAAATACCCCCACTATCAAAAGATGTGCTACGGCGTATACTTCGCCGCCAAGAAGCTGAAGCCATACTTTCAAGAACATCCAATCACCGTGGTCTGCACTTCTCCACTTGCCAAGATCATTGGAAGCTGAGATGCTTCAGGCCGAGTGGCCAAATAGGCCATAGATTTGGCCCCCTACACCATCTACTACCAGCCTCGCACCGCCATCAAGTCACACGCACCGGCCGACTTCCTCGTCGACTGGGCCGAGACCCAGTACCTGCTGCCAGTGCCAGACTCCACTCATTGGCGAATGCACTTTGATGGTTCCAAGATGCCCACCGGTTTGGGAGCCGGCATCATTCTCACCTCTCCCAAAGACGATAAGCTCAGATATGTGCTGCAAATCCACTTTGCCGCCTCCAACAACGTTGCTGAATAGGAAGCACTCATTCATGGGCTCTGGCTTGCCAAGGAACTAGGCATTCGCTGGATCCTATGCTATGGTGATTCTGACTTGGTGGTCCAGCAGTTGTCAGGCGACTGGGACGCCAAGGACACAAATATGGCGAGCTACCGCTTCCTCGTACAGCAACTCAGTGGATACTTTGAACGGTGCGAGTTCCTCCATGTGCAAAGAAATTACAATGAGCAAGCCGATGCTTTGGCACGGATTGGCTCTACCCGGCAAGAAATACCAACCGGCGTTGCCCTGAAACGCCTCTTCGAGCTGTCTGTCAAGCCATCGCCAGAGTCAGATTCCATCTTCGTGCCGGCTCCTCCTGAAGCAGTCGGATTCGACTTGAGGACCGCAGCAGCTGGCGCGGGGAATTCGGCAGGCGGCCCGGGACTGCAGCAGTCGGCCCAGGGACTTCATCGACTCAGCAAGCGGCGGTCGACTCCAACCCACCGCCTCCCGGCCCAACCGCCCTCGTGCAAGTAGTAGTCCTTGCAGTAGAAGAAATAGCAGCACCTTCCTGGGCTCAGCCCATCCTCAATTTTCTGGTGAATAAAGAGCTGCCAACTGATGAGATCTCGGCCCTACAAGTACAACGTCGGGCGGCAGCATACACCATTGTCAACAGAGAACTTGTGAGGCGCAGCGTTACTAGTGTGTACCAGCACTGCGTGGAGCCAGAGCAAGGCCAAGCAATCCTCAAAGATATCCACCAAGGCGAGTGTGGCCACCACGCGGCTTCAAGAGCACTCGTTGCCAAAGCTTTTCGCCATGGGTTTTTCTGACCGACTGCTCTAGAAGACGCCAAAGACTTGGTCTAGAAATGCAAAGGGTGCCAGAAGTTCCGCTCCAAGACGCATCAGCCGGCTTCTACACTCAAGACCATCCCCATTGCCTGGCCGTTTGCTATCTGGGGGGCTGGTCATGGTGGGACCATTCAAGACAGCACGCGGTGGCAAGACCCACCTGCTTGTCGCGGTGGACAAGTTCACCAAGTGGATAGAAGCAAAACCAATTAAGAAGTTGAAGGGTCCGACTGTCATGACTTTCATCTCAAACATCACCATCCGGTACGGCATACCACACAGCATCATCACCGACAACGGCACAAACTTTGCCAAAGGTGCCTTGGCTCGTTTCTGCGCGACGCAGGGCATCCGAATGGACCTAGCGTCGATTGCCCATCCGCGGTCAAACGGTCAAGTGGAGCGAGCAAACAGCCTCATTTTGTCCGGCATCAAGCCCTGACTGGTCGAGCCCCTGGAGCGTTCGGCCGGCTCCTGGCTCGACGAGCTGCCGGCCATCCTCTGGAGCATGCGTACAACTCCAAACAGGTCAACCGGCTTCACACCTTTCTTCCGCGTCTACGGTGTCGAAGCTTTCATCCTGACGGACATAGAATTTGACTCCCCTCGAGTCACCATGTACACCGAAGAGGAGGCAAAAGAAGCACGAGAAGACGGCGTCGATCTGCTAGAAGAGGGCCGGCTGTTGGCACTCAGTCGGTCCACCATCTACCAGCAGAGCCTACGCCGATACTACAATCGGAAGGTCAATCCAAGATCCTTCCAAGAGGGAGACCTTGTGCTTCGGCGGATCCAGCGAACAGCCAGCCAGCACAAGCTCTCGGCACCTTGGGAAGGCCCCTTCATCATCAGCAAGGTATTGGGCAATGACTCCTACTACCTAATCGATGGTCAAAAGCCTTGAGCATGCAAGAGAGACGACTCCGGCAAGGAGACGGAGCGGCCATGGAATGCAAACCTCCTTCGAAGGTTTTACAGTTGATGCAGTATGTACCACGCTACCTTTTGTATTAAGTACGAAGACTCCGGGTCCCCCGAGAAGAGCTCGGGAACTACCCTCCTTTATCTATATGATAAATATTATGCCTATGAATGTGTTATTTCATTTTTCCGCCTGCCACCGGGTCCGACCAGTCGGCCCGGGGGGCTCGCCGCCTTGCACTATGCGGTGCTTCCTGCAGCCGGACAAGTAGTGTGTTGGCATCCAAGCCTTCTCCTTCCAGAAGCCACATCTTGTAGAGCGACTGTCCGGTGGGCAGGAGTTAAAGGCAGAAAGGGTGTCCGCATGAAAAATGGCTAAGGACCCAAAGCATGCACATAGTTCAAGCTGGCGTCCTGCATCACCGACCGGCTGTTGAGCAGCCGGTCAGCCGGCTTCTACCTAACTTGCCAAAAATACTCTAATCGGCTAAGTACTTACCCTCCCAACGCAGCCAAGTACTTGACACAACCGCAGTCCACAGAGCGGCTGTTTGGCTAGCAAGACGGTAGCCCGGGGAGGGCGCCAAAGGAAAATAGCCAAGGAGCAGAAAGCAAGGAAAGATAGAACTCGGAAAATATATTTACACATCAAAAGGCACTTGGCCAACACTCAACAGAAATTTGGAATACACCCCGCGGGTGGAATTGAGCGAAGTTAACATGTTTGTCAAGACTGATAAGCAGGAAAAAACAAAAGATAAATTGGCAGCCTAGGGAGCAGCAGACGGATTCGGCGGAATGGTGGAGTCGATGGTGCCGGTTGGTGGAGCGGTCGGCTTGTCAGTCTCCGCTTGGTTGCCTTCAGCAGCAGTCGGCTCGCCCGGGCGTGGCTCGTTGCTGGAGGCGCGGTCGAGCTGGGGCTGGCCGTCCGCTTCAACCTCTGGCGCTTCCTCTTCACATTCCTCGTCCTCCTCATCTTCTCCCTCGTCGCTGGAGTCGATCACTTCGGCTGAGTCCTCGCCATCCTCCGGGTTCAGCCAAAACCACTCTGGTGGCGCCTCGGCACCATTCTTAGCCAGCTCCGGGACGAAGATGCTGGTGTTGGTGTACTCGGCGATCGCCACCGCCCGCTTGATAAGATCATGCTCCACCGCCACCAGCTCCTCCTGGGCCTCCTGTCGAATCTTGGGGACTACAGCTCGCGGGTGCGCCGGCGCGACCCTATAGAGAAAGAAGTTATCAACATCAGCAAAGAGAAAGTATAGTTGCCGGGGAGATCAGGCCCGACTGCTTAGCAGTCGGCCCGAATCTCGGGGACTACAGCCCGCGGGTGCGCCAGTGTGCCCCGTAGAGAAAGGAAACAAAGACTTACTCCGACTTTCTGACAAGTCGGCGGTCCGCTGCTCCAGCTCTTGGACGTTGGAGTTGAAGGTGGCCGCGCGGAGGTTATGATAATCCTACAGTGAAGATATCATACAATGTTAGTACTCGAAGCTTGCCAATTAAAGTGGGTGCGCTGGCGCGGCCCCATAGAGAAGTACAAAAAAGACAAGGATCAAAGATGAAGAAATGAGAAACATACCCGGATGGCCGCTCGCGAATCCAAGAACGCCTTGTTGCAATGCTTGAGAGCGTCGGCCTCTGCTCGGAGCCTGGTGTCGGTGTCAAAACTGGCGAATCTCGGGTAGGGGTTCCCAAACTATGCGTCTAAGGCGGATGGTAATAGGAGGCGGGGGACACAATGTTTACCCAGGTTCGGGCCCTCTCGATGGAGGTAATACCCTACTTCCTGCTTGATTGATCTTAATGATATAAGTAGTACAAGAGTTGATCTACCACGAGATCATAATGGCTAAACCCTAAAAGTCTAGCCTGTATGACTATGGTAATGTGTGTATCCTCTCTGGACTAACTACTCCAGTTTATATAGACACCGGGAGGATCTAGGGTTACATAGAGTCGGTTACATAAGAAGGAATCTTCGTAGTCAGTCGCCAAGCTTGCCTTCCACACCAAGGAGAGTCCAATCCGAACACAGGTACAGTCTTCGGCCTTCATGTCTTCACAGCCCATCAGTCCGGCCCTAGAAGCTAGCCTATGATTATGATTGTTGTTGGTCCTACAGACTAAACCATCACTACTAGAAACAGGGAATTTGCCATCAGCCAGCTCTTTGCCATCTGCCAGCTGATGGCATAGAACGTCTTTGCCATCTACATATAAAAAACAGATGGCAAAGAACTGACAGACGGCAAAGAACATGGTTGCCATCAGCCAATTCTTTGCCATCTGCTAGTGGATGGCAAATAATCTTTGCCATCTGCCAGCAGATGGCAAAGAGGTTGGCAAATCCTATGGCCGTCAAACGTGTAACGGCGTACCAGCCCCACCTCTTTGCCATCTGCCAGCAGACGACAAAGATTCTTTGCCATCTACTGGCAGATGGCAAAGGGATGGGGTTATTTTTTTACGTAAAAAAAACTGTGGGGTTATCCCCTCCCTCCGTCCCCACCCATCCAGGTAAAAAAAACGATGTTGGCATCTCATCCACACACCACCACCTACCTCCTCCCTCTCCGCCTCCTGCGCCCCTTCCTCCCACCCCCATCCCCATCCCCATCCCCCTTCGCCTTCCCCCACCACCCGACCTCCTCGACCTCTACCTCCCCGCTGACCCCTTCTTCGCCCCGCCCCCCATCCCCTCCCCGCACGCCTTCCTCCTGCACGACCTCACCGACCGCGTCGCCGCGCTCGAGCTCGCGGCCCGCGCGGCCGCCCCGCAGCCGGTGCGCCGCAAGTACACCTACGCGGCCACGGAGCCCGGCGGCCGGAAGGTCAAGCGGACGGCGGAGGAGAAGCCGCGCGGCAGGGGCCAGGCGCTCAAGTGGGAGGCGGAGCTCGCCTCCCCCAATGACGACGGACTCGACCGCAAGTGGAGGTGGGAGGCCAAGTCCAAGGGCGGCGCCGGAGGCAAGACCAAGACCAAGTGGGGCGCCGAGATCAAGGGCAAAGGCTCGCTCGAGCCATGGTCGCATGCCTACACCTGGGAGGAGGACTTGACCGCCTCCGACGACGACGACGATGAGCTGGAGGTCGAGGAGCGCAGGCCGGAGAAGCCCAAGAAGATCAAGGCTGCCGCCAAGGACAAGGACCATGACAAGAAGAAGCCGGCGAGGACGTGCGTCCAGATCGAGGAGATCCCCGAGGACAACACCGCCGGCTGCGACGCCATCCGCAAGGTTCGGTACTCAGCACAAAAGATGAGATTTTTGCGAGGGTTTGGGTTCTGTGGCCCGATCTGAACGAAATGTGTGATTTCCAGTAGAATTTCCAATAGATCCAAGTTACCTCTCTCTGGATTTGAGAGAAAATTTGGAATTTTAGAGGATGCTAGTGTCCACACTCTTGATCTGTGCTTAGTACTGGCTACAGATTGACTGAACTCTGCTCTGAATGATATCAGCTTGAGGATTCTGCTCCCATGCAATGCACTACTGTCATATGTGTGCTGACCGCCTGACATTTGTCTCTCTTTCTGATGATGCAGGCCTTTGCCATGGGGAACGGAAAGGGGAAGGCCAAGGAGCTGTCGCCGCAGGATGCCGCGCTGCTCATCCAGATGAACTACAGGGCGCACCTCGCCCATCGCTCCCAGGTGCTCAGCTGCCTGCGCGATCTCGCCGCCGCCAAGGCCAAGCTCAAGGAGCTCCGGTCCTTCTTCTACAACCTCTCCTACAGGCGCCGCCTCTCGCACGACCACGAGGAGCAGCAGAGGTTCTCCGAGAAGATCATTGTCCTGCTCCTCATTGTCGACGCGCTCGAGGTGAGCTCCGTCACGGCCTGTTTACGATTGCCGATTGCTGATTGCTGATTGCCATTGCTGTGTTGTGGACTTCAAATTCAGTTACTGCATACAGTGGTTAACACTACTAGTCGTCAAACCCGTGCGATGCACGGGCTAGTCTTTCTACTATATTTTGCCATAAGAATTGGATTTTTTGGGCACTTAATCCATATATAGCAATAAGTGATGTCCTAACCAACAGATCCTAAGAATGAACCTTTTCTAAATTATGATTTTCTAGTGCAACGTGTACGCTACTGACCAACAGGTCAAATGGAAAGCACTTTATTCTCTACATCATATACTCACGCCGATGTAAAGAACCAAAGGGTTCATAGTTCACATATATAGACTATGTAGAGGAATCATCTTCCTCAACAAATTCTTTGAGAGTTTGACCTATGTCTCTCTCACCGTAAGAATATCAATAAAATAATCTTTTAGAGCATGTGCCTCGGGGAAAGTGAAAAATGAATACTGAAACTGGTTTGTCACATGCATTATATATGGTTTAATTTAAAAATATACAATTCAAATCAATCTGGATATTTTCTGCATGCATTACGTAGTACAGGGCCAGGTAGTAAGCATTCCGATCAAAAAAATGTCGTAAGATAGATAATTTGAACGTACAGACCTTATACAAATAGTAGGTATGAAAGAAAAGAGAGAGAGACAACATAGTGGTAGAACATGGATAGAGCAGATTTGGAGAAGTGCGATGATCATCTCGTATTACCTTTCCTCCTATAGTCCCCTTCAGAATGAAAATAATTACAGTATATGTGCTAAGTTAATTCATAAAAAAGGTAAAACAAAAAGAACTATACAAAAGCCAGATTCAGGTATTGCTTTCGAAAAATCTTTAAGCAATGTAACATACAAAAACAACCATATATTTATCATTGATATTGTTAGTAAAAATTTATCATATATTTCAAAGTTCTCATAGCATCACTTCAAGATGCGAAACCATTTGCAGACATCTTATTATTTATCAAAAGCACAATTTCCTTTTTTGCAGGAATTCTATGCTATTTAGTTTCATAACGTTTTGCAATATGAAACTGCCAAAATAAAACTTAGGCGCCACAAATTGGGAAAAACTCAATATTTTTATTTACAATATATTGTTGCTTATTAACCTCAATCAGCCAAAACAGGTACCAGTGAAACACATCCTTATTAAATAGGCATATGATGTGTAATTTCATAAGCTTCTCTGAATATGAAACTGCCGAAATAGGATAACCAAGAAAAACTCGTATAGCTCAGAAAGAACGGGCTGCTAATTGTACACCTCACCCATCTCATATTCACATATATATGGACTACACGGATACATCGTTAATGATATTACAATCAGGTTACAAAAGAACTACTATGTACAGAAGATATCCTACCATCTATATGAGGCTTGGCGTGGACGTCAAGATCAGTGGCAGCTGATGCGGCTGATGTGGAATTATTAGAAGAGCAGTGGATGCAGCTGGTCATACTCTCACTCAGTATTTCTATGTAACAATATTATGTTGCTAATTATCCCAATCTGCAGTCAATAGGTATCAGATGAACACTTCTTATTTATAGAGCTGCAGGTAGGAACCAGTTAAGAGCAGTCGATGCAGCTGGCCATGCTCTATTTAACCTGTAGTTATCAGAAAAATATAGTTGTTGTCACATGTGATTCACAGAAAATCAAGACCGTACTTAGGAAACCGCATCAGCAACAACACTCAATGCTTTATAGTAATCACATGCCATTGCTTTTACAAACCAATTTCCTAGGAAAATTATATTGATTTATAACAGACACATCAATGCTCAAGTATTTCAGAATCCAACTTTCTGACTAAAAATGGGTTGGAATAAAAGTTCATGAGAAATCAGTTCTCTAACCAACAACAGTAAGGAGATGACAACTTGGCAAGGAACTTCCCTGGCCAGGAGATTGTAGCGGACCAGCAATGAATAAAACCATGTGACGACATCAGCCATAACTGGAGGCTGGGGTAGGCTCTTGATGATGTTAATGCTCCCATAAAAGTTACTAGACATGATTTTTTCTTGGTCAAGATTTCAGCCAAGGATTACATGGATTAGATAGAACGGCTCTTATTTTCTGATTAATGTGTAATTTGTTGGGAGTCTATATATAATTAGTATAGCTATAGATAGATACATATAGATAGATAGATCGATAGATGTATACAAAATTACAAATAAAATACAGTATATTATGTTCTCTCTATCATAGTCATATCAGGTATACTGAATAGTGTACATTAAATCTTGATTATATAGCAATATATGTTTCAAACTGTCACAGTAATTACAGAAACTATACTCCCTGAAATCAATCCATTGATTGCCATGAGCTTCATAGTATTTCAACCTTATCAGATCAAACTAACACATGGTGTGTTATAGAAAATACTTCTAGATCTGACATAAATAGCTGAGTGGCTGAGTGAATAGCTTACTTGAAGCTGGAGAGACTGATCCCAGTAGCGCACACTCCAAAAGTTGATGCTGGTGACTGCATGCATCTTCTGCCCTTTGTAGCAGCCATTTATCTATAGATGCTGCTAAAATCACATCCCTGGTAATGCTCCTTTCCTCAACTCCACCATAATGTACGGATGGTTATGAATATAGTGGTGCAAACCTCTCTGCATCTAAACTTGAGCACACCTTTTGCACGAAACGTTTTCTAAAATACTCCCCACCATTGACATCAAAATCCATAACGTGTTGGTTCATGATCATCTCCACGCGCCTGCCTCTGCTCAGTCTAGGAGATTCAGAAACAAAGAGCACATGAGAGCGTTCTCAACTTCCAATTCCTTTTTTATGTGAACATAATGACCTATACAGTGGTAGTTCTATTAGTGAGAAACTAATAGATGACATGCTCCTTTGCATCAAGTGTTCACCAGTTCATTACTAATGGGATCAATTTATTCTACTGTCCGAAGATGTAAAAAACTATAACCGGATATATGATATATGGCATCCAAGATTGCAGGTGAGTATATTCGGGAATTAATCCTTGGAGTGAACAACACAATGATAGGACACGATAGAAAACAAATTGAACTCGGACATCATAATAATCTTCACATTTTAGTTGCATCATAATAATCTTCTTCTTCTAGTCTTCTTCTTCTAACTTTCTTCTTTCCCATTTTACAGATTTGCTTAAGATCACAGAAGCTTGGGTTGATGGAGTGCTTGTATTTAGTTTTTTTTGACCTTGTGAAACTTGCTACCTATGGATGAAACTGTGTAATATTGATGAAACTATGTATATGTACGGATGAAACTTGCTACTATTGGTAACATGTATTGGATATATGTGTTCATGACTATTGGTAATATGTGTTGAATATGCTATATTGGTCATATAAATATATTTGTGTTTGATTTTCTATGAAAATGAATTGATATAAGAAAAAACAAAATTAAATGGGGCAATATAGTCACTTTGCCATCAGCTGGCAGATGGCAAAGAGGCCACGTGTCATCTACATATAAAATTTGGGCTGGCCTATTTGGGCTTTTTGCCATCTGCCAGCAGATGGCAGAGCTCTTTGCCATGTGCTGGCAGACGGCAAAGCATGCAGCCTTTGCCATCTGCTGGCACACGGCAAAGAGCCTGCATACTTTGCCCTCTGCTGGCAGACGGCAAAGAGCCTGCAGCCTTTGCCATCTGCTGGCAGACGGCAAAGAGCCTGCAGCCTTTGCCATCTCCGGGCTGACGGCAAAGTATGCCGTTAGCCTTCTAATGGGGCTAACCCCGTTAAGAGGCTTTGCCATCTGCCAGCTGATGGCAAAGCCACAGGCTCTTTGCCATCAGCCAGCAGACGGCAAAGAAGCCTTTTTCGGCAGGTTTTCAGACAAACTGTTTGCCATCTGCTGGCAGATGGCAAAGCCTTTGCCATCAGCCGACCATGCCTTTGCCATCTGCCATGGCAGATGGCAAAGTGCCAGATTCCAGTAGTGCATCCGGTTTATATAGACACCGGAGAGGGCTAGGGTTAAACAGAGTCGGTTACAAGGGAGGAGATCTACATATCCGAATTGCCAAGCTTGCCTTCCATGCCAAGGATAGTTCCATCCGGACACGGGACAAAGTCTTCAATCTTGTATCTTCATAGTCCAACAGTCCGGCCAAAGGACATAGTCCGGCTGTCCGAGGACCCCGTAATCCAGGACTCCCTTAGTAGCCCCCGAACCAGGCTTCAATGAAGATGAGTCCGGCGCGCAAATTGTCTTTGGCATTACAAGGAGGATTCTTCTCAAAATTCTGAGTACCTGTCGAGTATTGTCCGGCTTCCCATGAATGTTGCACTCCTTGGCTTCCGCGCCTAATAATGGCTATCCTCCACATGTCGAGCGAATGCGAGAAGTCGGGGAATTTTTACACTTGCCACCCTAACCATGTAAGTAAATCGTCTATTTAAAGAGGCGGGGATCCTTATATCCAGATCACACCATCCTCCCACAGTGAGTATCCATCGGAGCACGCTCGGAAAAGTCCATCACATCATGGCCGGCCATCGCAGCTCCTCCTCTCGCTCCTGTAGCCCTAAGCCAGGCAATTGGAAGAAGTGTTCCATCCCTCATAGCCAATTAGTAGAGTTACAAACCGAGGGATTCCTCCCTCCAGCGTATATGGTCCCCGTTCGAGCCGGACTCGCGACCTACAATGGCGGGGAGCAAGCGGAGAGCTTTCCCAATCCATCCATGGGGGAGCGGGTATGCCTTGTCCCTTACTTATTAATGGGCTCGGATTTCCAATCAATCCGTTCCTCCGCGGGCTCCTAGAGTTGTACGGCCTCCAGCTGCACAAATTTACTCCCGCCTCCATATTACACATAGCTAGCTACGTTGCCCTTTGCGAGCTGTTTTTGGGTTGTGAAGCTAATTTCAAGCTATGGAAGACGCTATTCTGCCTCGTACCCCGTACACAGGAGGGGTCAATATATCAAGTGGGCGGAGCCGAGATATGGCGCATCGCCAGGACCGGATACCTGTCCGGTACTCCGAAGAAGACATCCGAAGACTGGCCTTCGGAGTGGTTTTATATGGAGGATGTCCCCTTCCGGAACCTTTTCGGATGGGCCTTCCTGAGTTCGACAACGCTCCCTTGAAGAAACGCCACAGCTGGCGCCCTCGGAGCCCCTAGGAGGAAGTTAACGGAGAAGTACTTTACCTGATGGGCCGGATAAAGACGCTGGCCCAATCAGGATTGACAATAATCGAGGTTATGCCAATATGTATAATGCGGGGGGTGCAGCCACTTCAATATCGGGGGCAACCCATGTGGCACTTCAATGGAGAAGACGATGCTACCCGCTACGGTCGTAAGGGACCAGACTCAATCGCTGCTCTAGCGAAATTCTATCCGATTTGTACAAAGGAGAGGAAGAGGAGTTCATCTGCATTAAGCCACGGGATGGATTCTCCATGTACAACCCCCCAAGCTGGGTGAGCTGCTACTTTTTACTCCAAACCTTTCCGCATTCTTCGTCATAAGTATTTACCTTGCCATTTCATAGCAGGGACTGTGAAAACCTGTGAGGGAGGTCCATAGCCCGCCTCCACAACCAGAGGACCTTGACCGGGCCCTCGACCCCGGACTCGTAGAAGATCCGGACACATTTGTGGAGCTTATTGACAGGACGTTCTATCAATTAAGCTGCGACGGTGCCATGGTGGCCATCATCGCCGATTATCCTGGACTACTCCCTGCATCGCATTTAAGTAAAACCAGAGTCCCAACTTTCAAAAAGGATCCCTTTTTCTGCACTTCACCTACCGCACACATGTGGTGTCTTACAGGGAAGGCCCTCGGGACGCCATGTTGAACCCGCAGTGACTCACCAACAAGGGGCACCGAAGCCGGGTAGGCTTAAAAGGAAGGCAGTCAGGACTGAGACGCCATCGCAGAGGTACGAAAAAGAACCCCGCTCCGTGGTTGTCTTCTTTTAAAATATAATAACACCCATGTTTCCTAGTAGGAAAAACGCTCGCCGGACTATATCTGGAGAGGTTGCCGGCCACGCCTCCACCAGTCGGGATCCAGAGCCGGACTTAGAGGCGGACGCTAACATGGGGCCAACACCGAATGTTCCTCCTATAGAGGATGTGGATAGGCTGTCTACTACGAATTCCGAAGTGGAGAGCGCCATGAACCACAGGCGTCGTCGGGCCATACTCCGCGACGCTTGTACATCCGAGCTGCTCAAAATGGTCTTGCCAGAGCCACGGACTAGTATGTAAAGGATATACGGGTAAGAAAATCTGATACTTATGTATACTAGTAGCCCCTAAGACTTGAAACAGTTGACACAGCTGATTTAAGGATCATTATTTGTGTAGGTTCTTATGGATAAGAATACCCAGTTGTCTCGACAGCTGGAAGAGTGCAAAGCCTAGCTACGGGCCGCAGTTGCCGCAATGAAGGAGTCCGAGAAGGCCCCATCTGGTAACACTTGTTTCTATTGCAAAGAATGACATGTACCAGGTAGTATGTGGCATGCATGTAAATCTAACAATAGATTCTGTAGATGATCCCAGGGTTAATCCCGAGGTAGTGCAAGGGGATGAGCAACATGCTCAACGACAGTTAAAGGCTGGAGAGAACGTGCTTAAGCAGGTTAGGCGGGAGAAAAACGATCTCCAAGATGCCAATATCCGGCTGAGTGGTGAACTGAAAGATGTTCGGTCCCAACTTGCTGACTCCATAAAGGAGAATAAGAGGCTTCGACGCGGCGTGTTTAGTAAGTGCTTGAATGAACTTTTTATTCAGTTTGGTGAAGAAACCAGCTAACAGAGTTATATCTGTAGGTATGCTGACGGGTCGTCCCGCAGAGGAAATGCCCGGGTCTGCAGGTGATCTTCTACCAGAGCTCTCACAACTGCACGAACAAGTTCGGCAGGTGATGCAGGGCATCGCCCAAGCCTTGTGGCCATCCGCCTCCCTGCTAGGAGGCATGGGAGAGCTTGTAGAAAAGCTCAAGGGAGCACGGCGGTGCTTCCAATTATGGAAGATATCAGCCTGCTGACAAGGTGCAAGGGAAGCCTGGGCCATGGTGAAGACGCGATATACCAAGGCAGACCCGAACCACATGGGCGAGGTCGGACCTGTGGGGTCTGATGGGAAAGCGATCCCCATCCGTTTGGTGTATGACCAGGTAGAATTAACCACAAAGTATTCCCAACAGGATTGTAGGCTAGACAGCCAGTTGGATGTATAGAAGAAGAATTTAGTCAGTCTAAATGACAGTGTACTTCAAGTGACATATATTGTCCCTAGCCGGGTTGTGAATCATTTGTCATGACAAACCTTTTCGCTTCGACCTCTGGACCCCGACAGTCCGGAGTGTATCCAAATACCCGCTCAGTTATGTAAAAATCGGGGCACCCGTGGAAACCAGGCGTAGGGGTCATAAGTGCTTGAACAGACAAGTACCCAACTAGCTATGTTATATTACATGGATAGTAAGAAACATCTTCCAGGGAGAATAGTTCCGTTAAGGGTTCCTTTCCCTGGGTACGTATGCATTAATGTGCATGTCCGAACTGCGAAAAGAGACGCAGAATATAAACATCTGGGGGCATGTATTACAATAAATAAGAGTCATCTTTTGTTCACAGACCGAATATTCCCTTAAGAATGCCAGCTTCCGTCTTCACCCAGTCTGAGGTACACATCCGGTTGACCCGGCAGTAACAATCGCAGAGGTGCTCCCCTTATGCCCTAGATGAATTAACGGGAACGTAGGGCATAAACACAAGAGCCAGGCAACCCAGCTTGGCCAAAACGTAAGTCATATCGATGCATATAATGGCAAAAAAAGGCACATGTGGAAAAGTAACACATGTGTGGGGCATAGAGCCCAAAAATAGTTATATTAAGCTTCTGTATAAGAAGCCTCCCAAGTATAATGAGCACGGCTAGCACGTCAAGATTTTGTAGTCAAGACACATTTTAGCCTTTTAAGGCCTTGAAGAAAAAGGGAAGAAAGAAAGAAAAGAAAAGACAGATAACGGATATATAAAAAATTGACGGAGGTAAGGAGACGACCATAGAGTTCGGCACTAGGCGTAGAACCTTCGGAGTCTGGCTGCGTTCCATGGATTTGGCTCGAGTCGATTGTCCGACGTGTCTCGCAGACGGTACACTCCCCCGGTCAGAACTTTGTCAATAGTGAAGGGACCTTCCCATTTGGGCTTGAGCTTGTTCTTTTTCTTCTCCAGTAGGCGTAGAACGAGTTCGCCAACGTTATATGTTTTGGCCCGTACTTCTCTGCTTTGATACCGTCGAGCCTGTTGCTGATAGAATGTGGAACGGGCTTTTGCCATGTCGCGCTCCACCTCCAGGGCATCCAAACTGTCCTGCCGATCAAGCTCGACTTCTTTTTCTCCGTACATGCGCACTCGAGGTGAGTCATGAATTATGTCGCAAGGTAGTACCGCCTCTGCACCGTACACCATAAAGAACGGTGTGTATCTGGTAGTTTGATTCGGCGAGGTCCGCAGCCCCCATAGTCATGAATTTATTTGATTTTTAGAGCACTTGTAAACAGAAGTGAAACATTCAATCAAAGCAAAGACAACACACTCAAAAGTTTTTGTCAAACCACATTTTATCATGATTTATTAGCTTAAGTGTTGTGGCATGAAAATCAGGGTGTGACAGACCTACCCCCCCTTACAAGAATCTCATCCCCGAGATTCGCAGACTAGGCGCGGAAAGGGATACATAAACTTGGATCTGGGGTAGTCTTCAAGTCCTCATGTTGCTTCTGCTTCCGTGTGGTGCTCCATTGAACTTGAAGTACTTGATGGTGTGGCTTCGTGTATGACAATCTTCTTGATCCAGGTTGCTAATGGGTAGCTCGCGGTAGGTTAGATTGGGCTAGGGGTCGATGGCTTGGTGGTCGATGCCCTCGTAGAGATTGGGCTAGTTAGGAAGTTGGAAACACTTCTGGGGGTGTGTCGCGTGGAAAACGCTGTGCACATTGGGTAACTGAGGTGGTAACTCCAGCTGGTAACTGTCTTCTCTTCGTCTCGTAACAATCTCAGAGGGGGTTGTTAAATCTTGGAGTGAGCTTCTGCTTGACATGGAAATGCTTGGTTCTTCTGAGAGGAATGACCCGTTGGTACACATGGTCTTCGACGCAGGAGTTTACTTCTTCATGATGGCGGTTGGTTTACTTCTTCCCTCTTGACATGGCGGTCTTCTGATGTTCCTTAACCAACTGAATAGCTCTTCTTCTGTCTTCGGGTAGAAAAGTATGTCATCATGTAATGAAGACACCCAAATTGTCCAAGTACTCCGTGATGATTTGTTCACGAGGTACATAAAGTAGGCTGGGGCATTGGTGGTGGTCATGGTTGAGTGTTTGCCAAGGTCTTCTTGACCTAGAACCAAAGCCCGTGGTCATGATCCGACCATGTTGTGGTTTGGTGGGGCTTAAGAGTTTTAGGGATTCTAGGGTGCGAGTGAACGTTTATCATCTTATCATTAAGCACAGTTTCTGAGATGCCAATAGTTGTCTCTAGTCCTTCAAACAAATCCCATTAGATTACCGAAAGAATCATCTCGCATAGGTAAACTCCAATCATTACTCATGCTATTCAAATCCTCATGACTACCAAGAGGAGTCCTAACAAAGCTATACATCTCAACAACCCCCAAACTCATATCTATACAAAAATAAACCATGGGCAGAACGTACAAGCTGCTAAGCTTGAATTAAACATCACAATCCAAGTGCTCAGCCCATTCTTCCAAGGTCCAAGGTAGTGCATCTCTATACTAAGGAAACACGTCGTATGCCACTCCAAGATCTTGTTGCCTTCCTATAAATCAACCCCAACAGTCCATTAACTTCCATCAATAACTACCTAATCCATTAATTCTACAAATCCAATGTCTATGGTGTTGCACACCATCTTCTACTGTCCTATAATCCCCAAATACTTGAAAGGGTTGTCTCTACTATAGTAAGTCCACCAATTTCCATGGTGAAGTAAACTCCAAGGTCAAGCTTATATCAACTCCGACAATTAATCCAATCTCCTAGTTTACCGTCCACCGAGAAACATGGTATCATGATCGAGATCATCAGTCTAAATCCAATTTACTCAAAACCATGTAGACTTACTCACCACCTATACTCCACTAGGCTCACCTATTTAAATCCAAATCTCATGTCCAACGAGAATTCCTACATGTTTCCCCCAAGTCATTTACGTAATATCAACTGTCTCCTATCAATATCCCATGCATGGCTAAGTTAAATCCATATACTTCCAAGAATTCCAGCTTGCGATCATAATTGTCCTACGAAATCCAGTTTACTCAAGGGTAACGAAAGTTATGCTACTCCATCAACATGATCCCACCAAGTTCATCTACCAACATGAAAGCCTCATGATCTACCGAAGTCTCAGATAATTCCTCAAGGTCACTCATATAAACTCATCAAGTCATTTGTCCTGTATTCCTATATCCTCAAATCGGTCTTCCCTGTGGCATCGTCAGTTCTTGTGCTATATTAGGGTGATAATGTGCTTGTTCACTATGTCCACTAGTTCCATAATGGACCCAGTGTTGTGCAAGGTTACTGAGGCTTAACTGGTTCGCTTGCAATTCTGTGGGTTAAGCACATGGTTAAGGACTCGAGCTGGGGTATCTTGTGAAGTCTCGAAGGGTTCTAGGAATGGGTTTCTAGTTTCGAGGGTTAAACATAACTCTACGGGGTTTCACCTGGTCGAGGAGTGTCGTGGTTTTGTCACGGCAGATGTCCTCATGAAAGGACTTAGTCGTGGAGCCATCGTAACGGGTTAGCTTAAAGGGGTTAAAGCGAACAAGGGACGCAAGAGAGTTTTATACTAGTTTGGCCCCTTACGATGAAGGTAAAATCCTATGTCTAGTTGTGATGGAACTGATGGGGTTCGATGAATAGGGAGCAAATACGCTTTGCCTGGCTCTCGAGTTATTGTGTGTTGTTCTGAACCGCTGCCGGGTCGTCCCCTTATATACATGGGTTGACGCCCGTCAGTTTACAGAGTCCCGAGGCCGGTTCATAAACTTGTCCGGCTCGGTCTCCGCTCTTTCTACCTTACAATGCAAGTTACATATCAATACCGGTTTATAGCTACATGCCTTAAACCGGTTCTGGGCCCTGGGCCTTTACACAATGTCTCCATCTGTCTTCATGGGCTTCAAGTATAATGAACTACTGATAATGTTAACCCGGCCTCTCCTGGCCGGTTTACGCCCAGTAGTAATATCCCCAACATTAGGCCCCAGACTGTTTTGAACCGGTTCATGTCATACCTCAAGAAAACTTCGTCTTCAACATCTTCACAAAATTTTGTAAACCACCGTGACGTCATCTTCCCAGGCCGTGGTAAACCGTCGTGACGTCATCTATTATTAAAAACTGAGTATGACACATCTTCATTAATGGATCTCCGACAATCGAGGCGACAGCTCCGCCTTATCTCCAAATTTCTGGCTCCTCGATTTTCGCGCCTGACACTTATCCCTTGCCTTTATAAATAGGGCCGAGGGGTCATTTTCAGCTTTCCCCCTCGTGCCTCTTCGCGTCATCGTCTTCCTCGCGCCGCTCAACCTCTGGAGCTCCGCCGCCACCGTCGACTGTCGCCTCTGCTTCAACTTTGGCCGCTGCATCAACCTGAACGCACCAGAGAACTGCGGTGCTTCTCCGCTCCTTCATCAGTACTGGTAAGCTCTCTGCTCTTCCGCCATGGATCTGTTCTAGGGTTTCGGTGTTCTTTGGTGTTCATCGGTGTTCATTGCTTGCATAGTAACTTTTTATTCCAAACCTTGATGTTCATCCTGTTCAATGATAGCCGTAGCCCTTCTTTTCCATCTAATGCACCTCGTTAAAATAGTAGATCCCATCTGAACCTTCATCCAATGTTTCGGTACTGCTTCTTAGGTCTGAATATATTTTCCTTTTCTGATATGCGGCAAATCCAAAATTGTAATACCAACTTGTGAAATCTGTTTTCCTTCACTTATACATCTGTAGACTTGTATCTTCAATGTCAGACTAGGCGGTTTAACTTTTCGAAAAATGACGACCCGGTATATACCATTAGTCCCCTTGTTGAACCGCCAATGTACTTGAACTTATAGCCTTTGTTTAGTAAACTCCGGTTTATGGTTAACCAACTCCGGTTTAACAACATGCTTTCATCCTTGTACCTCCGCATTGTTGTCCAGTGTAAATCATAAACCGGTAATTATCATGTTGTAGATCATTCATTGCCATGGCCAAGCAAGTGTATGAATGCAACTGGGTCCCTTCTCGAGTAACTGAAGAACAGTTAGACAAACTTATCAAAACGGGCGCTTTAACCCAGAAAGATATCATTCACTGGAGGGTCCGTGGCCCGGAATGTCCTCCTACACCCAAGGACGGAGAGGTTGTTGTATTTGCTGACCACTTATGCCGGGGTTCCAATCCTCCCGGTTCAAAAAATTTCCGGGATGTAGTGGCCAGCTTTCAACTGCGCCCACAAGACATTGGTCCTAACTCTGTGACCAACATCTGCCACTTCCAAGTTTTTTGTTAGGTTTACCTTCAAGAGGAACCCACAGTAGAACTATTCAGGGATTTCTTTCACCTAAACAGTCGCACAGAGTTCAAAGACAGACCCAACACAGAATTGGGTGGAATGGCGGTTCAGAAAAGAAAAGAAGTCACTTTTCCTCATCCCAGTCTCCACAGTCACCCCGAAGAGTGGAACCAGACCTGGTTTTATTGCAAGGACACGTCTCCACTGATGAAACCCCCCTGCCGGGTTACCGTCCAGAACGTCTGAGCAACACACATCCTCTTCCTCAAAGGCTGACCGCAAAAGAAAGGGCCAAATATGCTCCTCAACTATCAAAGCTCAGGGCCTTTATAGTAAATGGTTCGACAGGAGTTGATCTTGCACGCTGCTGGATAAGCTGCAGCGTTTTGCCCTTAAGCCGGCGCCCCGGTTTGATGTGTGAGTATACAGGTAACTTGAAGGATGCTCAGCGGCACATTGACATTCAGCTTACAGATGACGAAGTCACTGAAGCTCTAAAAAAGATGTTGAATGAAACGGAGGATGTGTGTGCCCAAACCGGACTACTCCCTTTCTGCACCACCAACAGACTGCTAGTTGTAAGAATCATATAACTTGTTTATCTGAAATTGCTTCTGTCCCAATATTCTCTGAAAGTGTGATTATTTTCTTGACAGGGCGATGATCCATTCTGGAACAAGAAACCCCCGCAAGACAAACCGGTGAAGCCAACTCGTCAAAAAACTAAAGTTGTGAAGAACTGCATCTTCCGATCCACCAGCTGACGATGATGTGGGTAACTTGGAACTAGAGTAGAGCTTGACTCACTTGGTTCATTTTTCGTTCGCCTTATTGATGAAGATTATGGTCAGGACGATGCTGAGACCAGCCAGGCCGAAGATGTAGAGGCCATTACTCTTTCCTCCGATTCAAATCCTCTGCCGACACAAAAAATTTGTCGAGCAAACCGGAAAGTTAAATTTTCTCATCCTCTTGCTTACTTGGATCTAAAGTTTCTTGTGAAGACACAACAGCACGAGGCTCACCGCACAACCCGGCATAGCGGCCAGGTAGTTACCTCCGCCAGTTTAGCGAATAGTCCGGTTCAGAAACGCCGATCAGAGGTCTCTTATTCACTTGACATTTCATGCCCCAAAGCGGGTTGTTTTTGTCAACCTCTTAATCCGTCTGACTCAAATTATCAGGGCACTTCTCATTCATCCTCTGGCGAGTAGTCTGCCACAAAACTTCCACCACTTAAAACAGTGTTTGGGTGAGCCATACTCTTACTTATATCCTTGATATGTTACTTAATATATACTGTACTGATCCTTATTTTTATTTTTCTCATGGCCAATCCCAGACCCAGCAAGAAGGCTCGTCTGAATAAACTGACAGAGGAAGACGCGGCTGCTGAACCGGAGAAAACTACAGATCCTGAAGAGGCCAACATTGATGATATGTTGAATGATCCACCGCCTCAAGATCATGACTTCGTTGCTGAACAGGCAGAAGTTAATGCAACCGGCCATGCCGACCAACCAACAAGCCCTATCCGGACTGACAAGCCGGTCAGTCCAGCAAAAAATACTGACAAACCGGCAACTCCAGTACGAGCTGTTGAGGAGAAGGATGATGACGTTCTGATTACTGGCATTGGCCATACAAACCCATGAAATCATGTCGCTTTGTCAAGGCATACCGCCAAAGAGGAATTCTCTTCAATTGGCAAAGGCAAATGGAATGCCAATCTGTCCACTTACGCCCATTTGAACGCTCAAGAAGTTCATTCCGGCTACCTGAACCGTCTATATACCAGTCGTGACTATGAAGCCGACTTGGTAAATATGATGAAGGAGCGATATGAGGTAACTCCACAAATGTTTTTTCCCTTATGTTTAATTTCGGTTTATCAACTTCAGTAGCCCCCAAGTGATGGTTTAAGATATCAATCCAAACCGATACTTAGTAAAAAAAATTACGGTTTGCAACAATGCATCTGAACTTCACTGAAGTAGCCCCCAAGTGCTGGTTTAACTTTATGAAGATGAACCTGGGCTATGTAGAAAAAAATTCCTGTATCAACATTCTTTGAGAAAATATCCATTAGCCCCCAAGTGCCAAGTTGAATACTTGTATTATGCTTGGGACTTGTAGAAAATGTATGATGAAGAGCAAATATGCATTAGCCCCCAAGGTATCTAGGGCATAACTTGTTATGTTCTTGGTACTTCAAGTATGTACTGTCACCTCATCATACGAGTGTCTCTTTGTAGGCTAAGCTGAGCAAGAAAGAGAGCCAAACCGCTGATCTGCACACTACTAGAAAAAGGGCTATAGATGATGTGGCCACTAATGGCGCACCAGACATGTGGTGTGCCATTAGTATATACTAATGGCGCACCATGTGTTGGTGCGCCATTAGTGCCCAAATACTAATGGCGCACCACATCCACGGTGCGCCATTAGTACCAATTTTTTTCCATTTTTTTTCAAAACTAGTAATGGCACACCAGTGGATAGTGCGCCATTACTAGTTAAACTAGTAATGGCGCACCAGTGGATAGTGCGCCATTACTAGTTAAACTAGTAATGGCGCACCACATCCACGGTGCGCCATTACTAACTTTGACCAAAAATTCCACCGAATGCACCCCCCCATGGACCGCCTTTTTAGTTTAAAAAAATAAAAGAAAATAAGTTTCCTTGTGATATGTGCTCTAGTTGTTGGGAAAATTTACAAATATGAATTTCGACTTTATTTGCAAAATCTCTCTGTAATTTGTAAAATGGGCATAACTTTTGCATACGAACTCGGATTAAAAAGTTTTATATATGAAAAATCATCTACTCGAAAAGTTACATCCGAATTTAATCGGGGGAACCCCGTTAAACATTTTCAAAATCCCCAAAAACCTAACAGAAAAAAGTTACATGGCTTTTAAGATCTAGAGGGGAAAAATGGAAAAAATTTCAAACTTACTAGTGGCGCACCGTTTGCTAGGTGCGCCACTAGTAACAGAAAAAAAATTGGTTTCGAAAAAAATTGAATTATTTTTCAAAATATGATACGTAATATGACTGGGAAGTTTGAAATAGTTTTTCAAAATTTCATCATACTCATGAACATGAACAAAGTCCTAGACATCAGCAAGGTTTAATAGGATTGATATGATAGATATATCAACAAGTGCCTGTGAAGTGAGGTGGTGCTGGGGTTGGTTAGAACTACGAAGTTAAGCGTGCTCGGGATGGAGTAGTGTGAGGATGGGTGACCTTCCGGGAAGTTTGACCACAGAGTGTAATTTGACCTGAGATTAAGCATATTGACCCGATATTAAGCCATAGTGACCCAGTGGTTGCCATTAGTAAAAAATACTAGTGGCGTGATACTAATGGCGCACTACTAGGCAAAACTGGTGCACCATTAGTAGGCCTTTTCCTAGTAGTGGCAGGAGAACCTGAAATCGCAACAAGCTGAAACCTCCAAGGCGAAAGAAGAATTGACCAGCGCTCTAGGCACTATGGAGAAACTGAAAGAAGACCTTAACAAGGAGCGGATGGATTGGGAGAATGAAAAATCCGATTTGATCAAAAGGGCTGAGAAAGCAGAGGCCGCTCTTAAACCGGTGGTTGATGAACAGACCAGCGTAAAGCGGTAGGTTCATGCCATGACTACAGCTGTGTTTGGTAAGCATCCTTGACTCCCGATTTGACCATATCCTTTCATGTAGTTGCCGGTTTACTAATCCTTGCAATGATACAGGAACTCGTATTAGCCACTTGGGATCGGATGTTCGGAAGAAGTTAAAGGCGACCTACACTCTGATAGAGCAACTGTATACCGGCGCACAACGGATCATCTACACTGCTTCCCACAACAATCAGCCTCCCACTTTGATCAAGGATACCATTGAAAGGTTATCTATGCTTCCTGCCCGAGTAGACGAGCTAAAAAAGTCTGCCACTAGAACGGGCGCTTTGGCCGCACTAATCCGGAAAAAAGCAAAGGTGCCTGACTTTGATCCTGTTGGAGCGGCCCAAGGCTATCCCAGTTTGAAGGAAGACGGAATAGAATTTAGCGAAGATGATCTCCAAATCATAAACCGGGAAGTACGCCCACTAGCTTGTCAACTGGTTGAAGAAGCGGATCTTTCCCACTATCAAGCAAACTATGATGACAAGAACAAACGGGTTGCTGCGCCGATTCCTGAAGCTCAAAATCTTATTCCACCAATCCGTAAGCACACTTATGCCCCTGACATTGAACCGTCCACGTTGATAAGTGATGAAGCAGTATTCCAAGCCCTAACTGGGATCGACTGGGCAACTGTTGATTTCCAGCCGCTAGGTAGAACAGAGGAAGTTGAACCGGCGCGAGATGATCCGCAATCGTCAGGCCAAGCTGGTGACCAACCATGAACCGGAGGCCGGTTTAATCTTCCACATGCTGCAACATGTATTTGAGAAAACAATTATCCTTTTGGGCACTGGAAAGCCTTGTAATAGGCTTAGTTAAAATACTTGTTCTCATATGCCTTCGCGCATATTTATCTGCAATTGATGCTTGCTTGATTCGTCCTACGTAAGATATGATATCCATATTCCTTTGTTCAAGCTGTTCCTGCAGACAAGAAACTTAAAGCGCCCTGGCGGTTTACCGCCGGGCAGGTCATGATACCCATATATATATGACCAAGGATTATAACCTAGGTTGTGAAATATAACCAAATATGGAAATATATAATACCTGCAACCTTTAGGCATGATGTTGGCTGACCAATCCAACCCTTGGAGGATAAATAACTCTTGTTTATATAAGGCCGGTTTATAGTAAACCGTTCCGGGTTATGATAAACACCGGTTTAATCCATACTGGGATTTCGATTCAAAACCAGACCGGGCTGATAGTCTCCGGATTATGATTTGATCATGTAATGTCAATTTGTAATTGGCAGTCTAACCGTGTTGATAACACCGGTTTAAAAAACATCATAAATCTTATCAAAAGAGAGCAAAATTCAATCAAATGCAAAGAAAACCGTTGTAGTCGAGGCTTTTCACGGGCTGCCAGGCCCCAAATTCAAGGCATTTCATGGGCTGCCAGGCCACTGAGTTAAACCATTTTTGCAAAGCCTTTTAAGATGGTCCGCAATCCTTAGCCAATCATTGTTTTAACTTGACAAGTTCAGGGTCTGTATTTTAGAGTAACTTGTCAAAGTTCGAATGGTCATACCAGGTTTACCTGGGCGGCGTGACTTACTTAAAGAGGCAGGTTAACCCGGGGTCTTAGGTGTATACACCAGGCTTCCAAGCCACGGCTTGATAGCCCAATTACAAGCATTGATTCTAAGTTCGTTGCGATAGCAAAGAATCCCCAAGTAATGTTTTGAGAAGTGCTCAGTGGGTGCCTATGTTTGAGTTGTTGTTTTCACAACACTCTCTTCTGCCCTGGCTTAATTTGGCTTTAAGCCGATCAAGAGGTGTGACTGTGGTTAAGAGACAACCAAGCCCCCAAGTGATGTTGTGGCATTATGCCGATCAAGAGGTGTACCTATGGTTTGAATACGACCAAGCCCCCATGTGATGTGATAGAAAGCTTTATCAAGCTAAATCAAGGTGTAAACCAGACGCCGTTTTAGAAACAGAAGCTCCATGTAACCACACATGATGGAAGAAAACAACGGATACCCCGCTTTAACTGAGGTTCCGGTTTATTGTATTGATCATAATATATACATTGTCATAATATGTACATAAGCAGAGCCTATAGCTCAAGTATAGTAGGGCCGAAGATGAGCAATGTTCCATAGCCGGTTGGTCTCCTCCTCTGATTTACGTGAGTCTTTGCGCTCTCGAACATCGATTAGGTAGTACGACCCATTGTGCAGATTCTTGCTGACCACAAAAGGTCCTTCCCAAGGGGGGGATAACTTGTGCATATCCGTCTAATCCTGGATGAGCCGAAGCACAAAATCTCCTTCTTGAAAGGTTCTGGTTCTAACCCGGCGGCTATGATAGTGACGCAGATCTTGCTGATAAATCACCGAACGGGCTGCCGCTATGTCACGCTCCTCATCTAACAGGACAAGAGCCTCTTGCCATGCCTTCTCATTGTCAGCTTCAACATATGCCGCTACACGAGGTGAGTCATGACGTATGTCACTAGGAAGAACCGCCTCTACTCCATAAACCACGAAGAACAGCGTGTATCCTGTTGACCTGTTGGGTGTGGTGTTGATGCTCCATAACACAGAAGGTAGCTCCTCAACCCAACAACCCTGCGTCGGTTGCAAAGGAACCATAAGCCGGGGTTTGATGCCTCTCAAGATCTCTTGATTGGCCCTCTCCTCTTGACCATTGGACTGTGGGTGAGCCACTGATGACACGTCAAGCCAGATGTGCTCACGTTGACAGAACTCCTTCATGGAACCCTTTGACAGATTGGTACCATTGTCTGTTATAATGCTGTGTGGAAAACCAAACCGGAAGATCACCTTTTTTATGAATTGAACCGCCATGGCCGCATCACACTTACTGACTGGCTCTGCCTCCACCCACTTTGTGAACTCGTCAACTACCACCAAAAGGTGGGTCTTCTTGTCCTTGGACCTCTTGAAAGGCCCAACCATATCCAGCCCCCAAGTCGCAAACGGCCAAGTGATTGGAATCATCCTCAATTCTTGAGCCGGTACATGAGCGCGCCTTGAAAATTTCTGACAGCCATCACATCGTCTGACTAAGTCCTCGACATCAACATGAGCTGTCAACCAATAGAAACCATGACGAAACGCCTTGGCCACCAAAGATTTTGAACCGGCGTGGTGACCACAGTCTCCTTCATGGATTTCACGCAAAATTTCACAGCCTTCTTCAGGAGACACACAACGTTGAAACGCCCTTGTCACACTGCAATGATGCAATTCTCCATTGATAATGGTCATGGACTTGGACCGCCGGATTATCTGCCTGGCCAGAGTCTCATCCTCTGGTAACTCACCCTGGTTCATATACGCCAGATAGGAAACCGTCCAATCCGGGATAACATGAAGAGCCGCCACCAACTGAGCTTCCGGGTCAGGAATAGCCAGATCCTCTTCACTAGGGAGCTTGATGGATGGATTATGTAGAACATCCAAGAAGACATTAGGCGGAACCGGTTTACGTTGGGAACCCAGGCGTCTTAAAGCATCCGCCGCTTCGTTCTTCCGACGGTCCACATGATCCACCTGATAACCTTTAGAGTGACCTGCAACAATATCCACCTCACGATGATATGCTGCCATGAGTGGGTCTTTGGAATCCCAAGTGCCAGATACTTGTTGAGCCACCAGGTCCGAGTCACCGAAGAAGCACTTAACTCGGCTCAGGTTCGTCTCCTTAGCCATACGAAGACCATGGAGTAAGGCCTCATATTCAGCTGCATTGTTAGTGCAAGGGAACATTAAACGGAAAACATAACAAAACTTATCACCTCGCGGGGAAGTTAATATGACTCCAACCCCCGAGCCCTCCAATTGCCTGGACCCATCAAAATGAATAGTCCAATAAGTGTGATCCGGCTTCTCTTCTGGTGCTTGTAGTTTCGTCCAATCGTTGATGAAATCCACAAGTGCCTGAGATTTGATCGCCATTCGGGGTATGTATTTCAACCTGTGAGACCCGAGCTCGATAGCCCACTTGGCAATCTGGCCAAGTGCTTCCCTGTTTGGATTATATCTCCCAAAGGAGCAGAGCTGACCACCGTGATGGGATGACCTTGGAAATATTGCTTGAGCTTCCGGCTTGCCATGACAACCCCATATACCAGCTTCTGCTAGTGCGGGTACCTCCGCTTGGACTCAATAAGTACCTCGCTGATATAATAAACCGGATGCTGAACCGGATATTCCTTTCCTGCTTCCTTGCACTCCATCACAATAGCCAGACTGACTGCTCGAGCATTAGCTGCCACATATAGCAACAATGGCTCTTTGTCAACCAGAGCAGCAAGAACCGGTGGGTTAGCCAGCTACCGCTTTAAGTCCTCAAATGCCTCATCTACGACAGAGCTCCAGACGAAGTTATCTGTTTTCTTCAGCATCTGATACAAAGGAATGCCCTTCTCGCCAAGGCGGCTAATAAACCGGCTCAACGCGGCAATCCGGCCTGCCAAGCTGAAAGCACAAGTGCTCCCTAGGTGGTTTTGATAATTGATGACAACATATCTCTTGTTGGACTAACATTTCTATCTAGCATGTTTCAGATAAGTTCAACAATGGAGTGGCATGGACTAAAGGTTGTGGGAACTCCTTCAAGATGCTAAGGACAAAGGATTGGCTAAAGCTTCAAGCTCAAGATTCTTCACTTTACATTTTAGTGATCCAAGATCACATTGAGTCTTTAGGAAAAGCCAATACTATCAAGGAGGGATGAGGTGTTGCTTAATGAGCCTCTTGCTTCATGTTCTTAAAGATATGCTCCAAAACCCTCAACTACTTTCCCATATCCACATATGACCTAAACCCTAAGCCAAACTCGGTCCTACCGATTCTTCCTATCCGGCGCCACCGAGTTTCACTTGTCATAAGCCACTGCCAAACCCTAATCAGTTCGGTCTCACCGATGGGATCTCGGTCTCACCGAGATGGGCTTGCAAACTCTCTGTTACCCATTGCAATATTCTCGGTCCCACCGAGATATGCAATCGGTCCCACCGAGTTTGCTTGACCAAATCTCAGTTTCACTTATTACCCAAATCGGTCCCACCGAGTTTGAGTAATCGGTCAAACCGAGTTTTGGATTTACCCTAACCCTAGCACATCGGTCCCACCGAGTTGATCCAGTCGGTCCCACCGAAATCACTAACGGTCACTAGGTTTACATTTTCGGTCCGACCGAGTTTATTGATTCGGTCCCACCGAGATTGGAAAACTGTGTAACGGTTGGATTTTGTGTGGAGGCTATATATACCCCTCCACCTCCTCCTCATTCGAGGAGAGAGCCATCAGAACACACACACCATTCCAACTCATATGTTCTAAGAGAGAACCACCTACTCATGTGTTGAGACCAAGATATTCCATTCCTACCATATGAATCTTGATCTCTAGCCTTCCCAAGTTGCTTTCCACTCAAATATTCTTTCCACTAAATCCAAATCCTATGAGAGAGAGTTGAGTGTTGGGGAGACTATCATTTGAAGCACAAGAGCAAGGAGTTCATTACCTACACACCATTTGTTACTTCTTGGAGAGTGGTGTCTCTTAGATTGGCTAGGTGTCACTTGGGAGCCTCCGACAAGATTGTGGAGTTGAACCAAGGAGTTTGTAAGGGCAAGGAGATCGCCTACTTCGTGAAGATCTACCGCTAGTGAGGCAAGTCCTGTGTGGGCGATGGCCATGGTGGGATAGACAAGGTTGCTTCTTCGTGGACCCTTTGTGGGTGGTTGCTTCTTAGTGGACCCTTCGTGGGTGGAGCCCTGTGTGGACTTGCACAACCGTTACCCTTGGGTGGAGCCCTGTGTGGACTCGTGCAACCGTTACCCTTCGTGGGTTGAAGTCTCCATCAACGTGGATGTAGGATAGCACCACCTATCCGGACCACGGGAAAAACATCCGTGTCTCCAATAGCGTTTGAATTCTCCAAACCCTTCCCTTTACATTCTTGCAAGTTGCATGCTTTACATTCCGCTGCTCATATACTCTTTGTATGCTTGCTTGATATGTATTGTGTGTGCTGAAATTGTGCCTAAACTCCACTTAAACCGAAAAGGTTTAAAAATTGCAACTTTAGCACTAAGTGTCTAATCACCCCCCTCTAGACACATCTACTTCTAGATCCTACAAGTGGTATCAGAGCTTTGGTCTCCATTGCCTTGGTTTAATCACCATTGGAGGAAGATGGATGTGTCTACATTAGGGAGTCTTAGACATAGAGTGCCTATTCTTGAGGGAGAGTATTTTCATGAGTGGAAAAATGAGATGCTTGTAATCTTCAATCAATATCATTTGAACAAGTATATTGCTAGCCCTTGTGCACCCCATATTGATCCCTTGCATCCTACCCTAGATGAAGATACTGACATGATTCGCAATCTTAGAACTATTGAACTCATCATTAGAGGATTGCCCAAAAATTTGATTGCTAGTTTGCCTACTCACAATTGTGCCTATACCATATGGAAATTTCTTGAGGAACGATTTCCCGATTATTCCTTGAAAACTTTGGATGAAATTCTCCATAAATCTATTGCCTTGAGTAAGATGAACTCTAGTGATCCTAGTTTTGGTAAATGTCTTTTTCAACTTGCCAATCTTAAGCATGCTAAAGGAGATGTTGGATTCATTAATGATATCATATTCAAAGCTATAAGAATTCATAAAAGTGACCACTTTGATAATCATTTATCTAATGAATTACCCTCTCTAGGAAATGATGAGTCACAAGATCATGATGAACATGAATATTATGATGATGATGATAGTGACTTCGATCTTGATGATGCAATGAGACATTTTGTTCTTATGGCAAATCTTCGGGGATATGAATCAGGAAGAAAGGAATGGGTTCTTGATAGTGGATGTACTGATCATATGACCGGAGATGAAGAGATGTTTCGTGAGCTTGCTGAAAATGACGGCCCTCGAAAATATGTCACCTTTGGTGATAATTCAAAGGGTAAAGTGGTTGGCCTTGGTAAGGTGGCCATCTCACATGATAGTTCCATTCAAAATGTCATGCTCGTTGAATCTCTTGGCTACAACTTACTTTCAGTATCTAGACTTGCTGATTTCGGTTTGAATGTCCTATTTACTGAAGTAGATTGCCAAGTATTTCGTCGAGACAATCATAAAATGGTATTTACGGGTATGCGTAAGGTGATCTTTACATTGTCGATTTCTCTAAAAAGGCACAACCTAAAACTTGCTTTGTTGCTAAATCCTCAAAAGGTTGGTTGTGGCATGGACGACTAGGTCACGTTGGCATGAGAAACCTTGACAAGCTTATTAAAGGAAATTATATCCTTGGAGTTAACGATGTCATATTTGATAAGGATAGACTTTGCAGTGCTTGTCAAGCAGGTAAACAGGTTGGAGGAAGACATCCCGTGAAGAACATCATGACCACAAGGAGGCCACTCGAGCTACTTCACATGGATCTTTTTGGTCCCAACGCCTACAAGAGTCTCGGTGGAAATTCTTTTGGTCTAGTTATAGTTGATGATTTTTCAAGATTTACGTGGGTGTTCTTTCTTAATGACAAATCGCAGGTCCAGAAGATCTTCAGAAACTTCGCTAGGAAGGCCCAAAATCAGTTTGATGTGAAGATCAAAAAGGTTCGGAGTGACAACGGAACGGAGTTCAAGAACGCAAATGTGGACACCTTTCTTGACGAAGAAGGGATTTCACACGAGTTCTCGGCTACGTACACACCTCAACAAAATGGAGTTGTTGAGAGGAAGAACCGGACGCTCATCAAAATGGCAAGAACGATGCTTGATGAATACAAGAAGCCAAAGCACTTTTGGGCAGAAGCGGTTGAGACAGCTTGTCACGCAACAAATCGCTTATATCTTCACAAGCTACTCGGCAAAACGGCATACGAGCTTCTCACCGGTAACAAACCCCAAGTTGGATACTTTCGAGTATTCTGCTCAAAGTGCTACATTCTTGATAAGCATCATCGTTCAAAGTTTGCTCCTAAATCTCATGAAGGTTTTCTACTTGGTTATGGCTCAAACTCTCACACTTACCGTGTCTAAAACAATTTCACCCGAAAGGTTGAAGAGACGGTAGATGTGCAGTTTGATGAATCTAATGGCTCGCAAGTAGAGCAACTGCCAATTGATGTAGGAGACAAAGACCCTTCAGAAGCAATTCAAGACTTGTCCATTGGCAAAATTCGTCCAACAGAGGTGAAGGAGAGTACTTCATCCGTCCAAGTGGAAGCTTCTACTTCACGACAAGGTGAACCAAGAATCAACACGGAAGCATCCACAAGTGGGACACATCAAGATGAAGAAAACGAGGAAGTACGTCAAGATGAACATCAACAACCTCCTTCTCCACCACGACAAGAGAACGACGACATCAACAATGAAGAAGGCCAAGAAGAAGAACAAGATGAAGAAGATGTTCAACGAAGACCCAAGCAAAAGCTCTCACGAGTTCGAGCAAGAATTTCCAAAGATCATCCCGTCGAGCAAATCCTCAATGATATACAAACCGGGAGAATCACTCGCTCAAAAACTCGTTTAGCTAACTTTTGTGAAAACTATTCATTCATCTCTAGTATTGAACCTATGAAGGTTGAAGAAGCATTGGAAGATCCGGATTGGATAAATGCTATGCATGAAGAGCTACATAACTTTGAGAGAAACCAAGTTTGGACATTGGTCGAGAAGCCCGACAACAACCAAAACATCATTGGTACCAAATGGGTGTTTCGCAACAAGCAAGATGAAGATGGAAAAGTGGTTCGCAACAAAGCACGTCTCGTCGCCCAAGGGTACACACAAGTCGAAGGTATGGACTATGGTGAGACATATGCTCCCGTTGCTAGACTTGAGTCCATTCGCATCTTACTTGCCTATGCTAATCACCATAATATCACCTTGTACCAAATGGACATTAAAAGTGCTTTTCTAAATGGTGAAATAGAGGAGGAAGTTTATGTCAAACAACCTCCCGGCTTTATCAATCCTAAGAAACCAAATCATGTTTACAAACTTCACAAAGCTCTTTATGGTCTTAAACAAGCTCCTAGAGCATGGTATAAATGCTTGACCAAGTTCCTTGCTACAAGTGGTTTTGAAATTGGTAAAATTGATTCTACTCTTTTTACTAAAAGGGTTAATGGAGAACTATTCGTATGCCAAATTTATGTTGATGACATCATATTTGGTTCAACTAACCCTCTCTTTAGTGAAAAGTTTGGAAAGCTAATGTCAGAGAAGTTTGAGATGTCTATGATGAGTGAACTCAAATTCTTTCTCGGGTTGAAAATCAAGCAAACTAAGGAAGGTACATTTGTCTCTCAAACAAAGTACACCAAGGACTTATTCAAGAAGTTCAATATGCAAGAATGCAAAGGTATGTCTACACCCATGCCTACGAGTGGACATAATGATTTGACCAAAGATGGTGAACCGGTTGATCAAAAGGTTTATCGCTCTATGATTGGTTCATTGTTATACCTATGTGCTTCACGTCCCGATATTATGCTAAGTGCGTGCATGTGTGCACGATATCAAGATGCTCCTAAAGATTGTCATCTTAAGGCTGTGAAAAGGATAGTGAGATACTTAATCCATACACCAAATTTTGGCATTTGGTATCCTAAGAGGTCTTCTTTCGATCTTGTTGGCTATTCCGACTCGGATTATGCCGGAGACAAGGTTGATAGAAAGTCCACTTCGGGTACTTGTCAATTTCTTGGTAGATCTCTTGTGTCTTGGTCTTCCAAGAAACAAAACTCGGTATCCTTATCCACCGCCGAAGCGGAATACATTGCCGCTGGTTCATGTTGTGCTCAATTACTTTGGATGACCCAAACTCTTAAAGATTATGGGATTTATGTGAAACATGTTCCACTGCTTTGTGACAATGAAAGTGCTATCAAAATTGGTCATAATCCTGTACAACATTCTCGAACTAAGCATATTGAAGTTCGTCATCATTTCATTCGAGATCATGTTGCTAAGGGTGACATCAATCTTAAGCATGTTCGCACTAATAAGCAATTAGCGGATATATTCACTAAACCACTTGATGAGAAAGCGTTTTGTAGGTTGAGAGGAGAATTGAACATCATTGATGCTTCGAACTTGGAGTAGAAACTCCATTGGATACATGCAAGACATGAGCTGATGACTAATCCATGATATATCTCTTATGATAACTATCCTATGTCTTGGATTTATTTGCACCTTGCATGTTGTCTAACCCATGTAGGTGCTTGGTTGAATCTAATTCCATGAGATTGCGACTCACTCATATCTTGAGCAATCTCTACATCACCAAGACTCTACACAATGGTGGTTGAAGACAAGGAAGCACAAAACCATTCAAACATATCCTTTGACAAACTCTATATTAAGCTTCATGATTGTCATTTTTGGATGCACAAGTGCTTTTCCTTGCAAGAACTAACCCATGTAGGTAGATGAACTCAAACTCCAAATGGTGCTCCCAACTCTCGATGAGCTACATCAACCTTGAGCACCCACACAAGTTCAACTACATGAGCAAGAACCACATCACCACCCAAGGTATGTTATTCCGTCTTAGAGAAGCTTTACTCCAAGACATGATTCAAAGCAACTCAACAAGATGTGAATACATCAAAATGCTTAAACAAAAAATGGTAACCCCATTTTGAGCTTAAACGATGAGTATGACCTATGATCAAGTGTTCTCACTAGACTCCTAAGTCAATATACTCTAACATAGGTGACTATGTCACCGCCCAATTCTAGATGAAGTTCTCTTGTGTTCTTTTCTGAGTTATTGCATTTGTCCCTTGCATATTTGTCTCTTTCTTTTTCAATCAAAAAAAACTTCATCTAGAAACTTTCACTCTCTTCCTTTTGTTTTTTGTTCTGCATATTTCTGCATCAAACTCCTTGCAAATCTTTCAGCTAATTCATTGCAAATCTTTGTGAGATCTTACTTTACTAGTGAGCTGAGGTGACAAGTGTTTTTCTCTGTGATGAACTCGGTTTCACCGAATTGCCATATTCGGTCCAACCGAATCCCTTCGGTACTACCGAAACATGCCACTCGGCGCCACCGATTTCGCAACAGGAAAAACGGTTTGCCACATATTCTATATTTCTTCTGATCCAGCTCCACTCAATGAATCTTGTCCTCCACAAGCATCACAGTTTTATTCCCTGCTTTGTACTGAATCTCAAGGACCAAACCTATTTGACGGATTCCAGGAAAAACCTTCTTGGAAATTGATGTCAAAGGGGGAGAGAGAGATCACATCAAAGCTTATCATCTGGGAGAGAGTGAGATCACATCAAAAGCTTATCACCTACAAAGGAGAGAAAGTACTAAGGGGGAGAGAATACTCAAGGATCCCATATATTAAGGGGGAGAAAGAAATCCCCAAAGGGGGAGAGAACACTCAAGGATCCCAGATGCTTGATGTTCAAGAGGAGAGATGCCACATGTCTCTTTGGGGGGAAAGACATGTTTTGAATTTAGTTCTATTCATATCTTTCAGCTCTGATTTTCTGTTTCCTATCTTCTCCCAATATCCCATGTCAGATTCAGGGGGAGCAAGACACCTAAGGGAAAGAAATCAGTCAAATTCATTGCATATCTTTATTCTTGGGGACATGTTGAATTCTATGTGGTACCTTGTACTCACTCTCTACATGTCATCCCAGTCTTGGTATTCTTGTGGTTTCTTTTGTTTGCTCTGGCTAGTGGATGTACCTGTGTTATCTAACCTTGTTGTGCAGGTTCATTCCATCCTAAACCAACTCAAGACCACAAGGTAAGTATATGCATCAAAATCATGAGTATGAGGAGTTCTTGCTTATGTACATACTGTTTGCAAGAAGGACTCATGAGCATGAAGGTATTTTCCTTGATAATCTTTTGCTCTGATGCATATGGCCAAGATGCATGTAACACATTGCCTACTCTGTCATGGTTATGCTCTCACATGTCTCTATATTTCATATTTACATGAGTGCATACATGTAGGGAGAGCCTATCCTTGTTACATGTCTTTCCAAAGCTTTACTAGCTGTTCTTCATATCTTTATCTAAAGCTTTGATGTATGTTGCCATCAATTACCAAAAAGGGGGAGATTGAAAGCACAAGTGCTCCCTAGGTGGTTTTGATAATTTATGACAACATATCTCTTGTTGGACTAACATTTCTATCTAGCATGTTTCAGATAAGTTCAACAATGGAGTGGCATCGACTAAAGGCTGTGGGAACTCCTTCATGATGCTAAGGACAAAGGATAGGCTAAAGCTTCAAGCTCAAGATTCTTCACTTTACATTTTAGTGATCCAAGATCACATTGAGTCTTTAGGAAAAGCCAATACTATCAAGGAGGGATGAGGTGTTGCTTAATGAGCCTCTTGCTTCATGTGCTTAATGATATGCTCCAAAACCCTCAACTACTTTCCCATATCCACATATGACCTAAACCCTAAGCCAAACTCGGTCCTACCGATTCTTCCTATCCGGCGCCACCGAGTTTCACTTTTCATAAGCCACTGCCAAACCCTAATCAGTTCGGTCTCACCGATGGGAACTCGGTCTCACCGAGATGGGCTTGCAAACTCTCTGTTACCCATTGCAATATTCTCGGTCCCACCGAGATATGCAATCGGTCCCACCGAGTTTGCTTGACCAAATCTCAGTTTCACTTATTACCCAAATCGGTCCCACCGAGTTTGAGTAATCGGTCAAACCAAGTTTTGGATTTACCATAACCCTAGCACATCGGTCCCACCGAGTTGATCCAGTCGGTCCCACCGAAATCACTAACGGTCACTAGGTTTACATTTTCGGTCCGACCGAGTTTATTGATTCGGTCCCACCGAGATTGGAAAACTGTGTAACGGTTGGATTTTGTGTGGAGGCTATATATACCCCTCCACCTCCTCCTCATTCGAGGAGAGAGCCATCAGAACACACACACCATTCCAACTCATATGTTCTGAGAGAGAACCACCTACTCATGTGTTGAGACCAAGATATTCCATTCCTACCATATGAATCTTGATCTCTAGCCTTCCCAAGTTGCTTTCCACTCAAATCTTCTTTCCAATAAATCCAAATCCTATGAGAGAGAGTTGAGTGTTGGGGAGACTATCATTTGAAGCACAAGAGCAAGGAGTTCATTACCTACACACCATTTGTTACTTCTTGGAGAGTGGTGTCTCCTAGATTGGCTAGGTGTCACTTGGGAGCCTCTGACAAGATTGTGGAGTTGAACCAAGGAGTTTGTAAGGGCAAGGAGATTGCCTACTTCGTGAAGATCTACCGCTAGTGAGGCAAGTCCTGTGTGGGCGATGGCCATGGTGGGATTGACAAGGTTGCTTCTTCGTGGACCCTTTGTGGGTGGTTGCTTCTTCGTGGACCCTTCGTGGGTGGAGCCCTGTGTGGACTCGCGCAACCGTTACCCTTGGGTGGAGCCCTGTGTGGACTCACGCAACCGTTACCGTTCGTGGGTTGAAGTCTCCATCAACGTGGATGTAGGATAGCACCACCTATCCGAACCACGGGAAAAACATCCGTGTCTCCAATAGCGTTTGAATTCTCCAAACCCTTCCCTTTACATTCTTGCATGTTGCATGCTTTACATTCCGCTGCTCATATACTCTTTGCATGCTTGCTTGATATGTATTGTGTGTGCTGAAATTGTGCCTAAACTCCACTTAAACCAAAAAAGTTTAAAAATTGCAACTTTAGCACTAAGTGTCTAATCACCCCCCTCTAGACACATCTACTTCTAGATCCTACACAAGCGTTGAACGTCATTGATACACTTTGGTTTAGCCAAGGAGGTGATGGCCTTGATCTTTTCCGGATTAGCTTCAGTGCCCCTATTAGACACCAAAAAGCCCAAGAGCATGCCTGCCGGTACACCAAAAATGCACTTGGCTAGATTAAGCATCATCTTGTAAACCCGCGGGTTATCAAAGGTTTCCTTCAAGTCATCAATCAATGTTTCCTTCTTCCTTGATTTGACCACAATATCATCCACATAGGCATGAACATTACGACCGATTTGTTTATGTAGACAATTCTGCACACACCGTTGATAAGTCGCCTGGGCACTCTGGAGCCCAAAGGGCATGGACACATAGCAGAAGGCTCCAAAGGGAGTTATGAAGGCCGTCTTCTCCTGGTCCTTCACTGCCATTTTGATCTGATGATTACGAGAATATGCATCCAAAAAGCTCAAACGCTCACAACCCGCCGTAGCATCAATAATTTGATCAATACGGGGAAGAGCAAAAGGATCTGCTGGACAAGCTTTGTTGAGATCTGTGTAGTCCACACACATATGCCAAGTGCCATTCTTCTTAAGGACTGGCACCGGATTAGCCAACCACTCGGGATGGAATACTTCAATGATGAATCCGGCCGCCAAGAGCCTGGCCACTTCCTCTCCAATAGCCTTGCGTCTTTCTTCATTGAACCGGCGGAGAAACTGCTTGACCGGTTTATACTTAGGATCAACATTAAGAGTGTGATCAGCGAGTTCTGCCGGTACACCTGGCATGTCAGAAGTCTTCCACGCAAAGATGTCCCGATTCTCATGGATGAACTCGATGAGCGCGCTTTCCTATTTCGGATCCAAGTTAGCGCTAATGCTGAACTGCTTGGACGAATCACCAGGTACGAAGTCAACAAGCTTAGTCTCATCAGCCGATTTAAACTTCAGGGCCGGATCATGCTCTATAGTCGGCTTCTTCAATGAAGTCATATCTGCCGGATCAACATTATCTTTGTAAAACTTTAACTCTTCTGTGGCACAAACCGACTCAGCATAAGCCGCATCACCTTCTTCACACTCCAGAGCGATCTTGCGGCTCCCATGGACGGTTATAGTTCCCTTGTGACCCGGCATCTTGAGCTGCAGATAGACATAGCAAGGTCGTGCCGTAAATTTAGCATAAGCCGGCCGTCCAAACAGGTCATGATACGGGCTTTTGATTTTCACCACTTCAAAGGTCAAAGTTTCTGATCTCGAGTCATGCTCATCTCCAAAAGCCACCTCCAGGGCTATCTTACCAATAGGGTATGCCGATTTACCAGGCACCACACCATGGAACACCGTATTGGACGGTTTAAGATTTTTATCTGTTAACCCCATGCGACGGAAGGTTTCATAATAAAGGATATTGATACTACTCCCTCCATCCATGAGTACCTTCGTGAACTTATAAACTCCCACCTAAGGTGCCACTACCAGCGCCAGATGACCCGGATTGTCCACCCGAGGTGGATGATCTTCCCTGCTCCACACAATCGGTTGCTCGGACCAGCACAAATAACGGGGCACCGCCGGTTCAATAGCATTCAATGCCCTTTTATGAAGCTTCTGATCGCGCTTATCCAAGCTAGTGGTAAAGACATGATACTGTCCGCCGTTCAACTGCTTTGGGTTGCCCTGGTAACCCGAATGCTGCTGCTGCTATTGCTGGTTTCCTTCATTGTTGTAACCACCTTGATTGCCCTGGTTACCTTGATTGCCATGCCCGCTCCGGTTACCATGAAAACCTGAACCGGAGCCGCCTCCTCCATAAACCGACCCATGAGAGCCGTGGCCTGATCCGCCACTCGGTCCATTATCATACTAGAAATAATTAGAGTTTTTGAACTCCTGCATGATGTAGCAATCTTTCCAAAGGTGTGTGGATGGCATCTCCTTCGTCCCATGTTTCGGGAAAGGCTGGTTCAATAGATAAGATAGGCGGTCCGGGTTAGGGCTTGGCGCTCCACCGCGCTTGAGCGGTTTACCCTTGCGTCGCTGGCCCTTGTCCTGTGTGCTGGTATTAGCCACAAAGTCCAATCTGTGATCCGCTTTACTCTTACCGTCGTTTGCATGACCTGCCGGGTTGTGGTGCTGCCCCTTGGCGTTGCCGCTCCTTTTTCCCTTCCCTGTCTTATCATCATCAGACTCGGGATCCTTGGTACTATCAGAGTCAGCATACTTCACCAGAGCAGCCATGAGGGTTCCCATGTCATTACAGTGACGTTTGAGCCGTCCCAACTTCAACTTCAGAGGTTCAAACCGGCAATTGCCTTCCAATGTTAACATTGTGGTATCAGCGTTGATGCGGTCCGATGAATGCAAAATTTCCGGGACCTGGCGCACCCATCGGGTTGTTGACTCTCCTTCCTCCTGGACACAGGCAGCTAAGTCCACAATTGACATGGGTTGCTTGCATGTATCTTTGAAATTATGGATAAACCGGGTTCTCAATTCGGCCCATGACCTAATAGAATTCGCCGGTAAACTCTTCAGCTAAGTACGGGCCATCCCTTCCAACATCATGGTAAAATACTTTGCACATGTCGCATCATCCACATCCAGCATCTCCATGGCCATCTCATAGCTTTCAACCCATGTCTCAGGGGATAAATCGGCAGTGTAATTCGGCACCTTACGTGGGCCTTTCAAATCCTTGGGCAGGCGCACGTTGCGCAACGCTGGGATGAGACACAGCACCCCCAAAGAACTAGAGGTAACTCCTGGATGTACCCACGTGGTTGGATGAACCGGAGTAAGCTGACGGGCTTCATGCTGCGCCGCTAACTCGGCCTCCCTGCGTGCTCAAGCCCGATCTACCACCTCCTGAGCTTCACCCGCCTGGTTATTGCCACGGGGCGGATCACGATTCCGCACGTTGCTTGACACTGCCAGTTCATCCATACGCCTGCTGTAGCTCCGGCTTGAACAGGGAGTCGAATGAATCCGATCGCGACTATATGAGTAAGCCTCCTGTTGGACCAAGGTTGTCTGAAGAAGCTCCTTAACCCGGTGCGTCTCAACCACCGCCGGAGAATCACCTTCGATCGGGATGGCTGCCAGCCGTGAAGCGGCAGCAACAAGGTTGTCCATTAGGGTAGAGTAATGACCCGGTGGTGTTGGGACAGGCTGTGTCACAATATTGTTCTGACGAGGCGGATCCATCAAATGTGGCTGAACCGGCCCCCCTTCTCCAGGAGCCTCCACCCGGTTCGCTACCGGCGGGTTACTGGTCCCCGCTCCTGGGGTGTTAAAGAGGTTCCTAGCATCATAAACCGGAGGCAGGCGAGACCGGTGCCTCCTCTTCAGGACTTCGTGTGATGCATTCTGATCCAACATAAGCCGATAAGCCTGTGCATCCAAAGAGGCCCGCTCTGCGGCCATCCTGGTATCTTCAGCCGCCAAGTCGGCTTTTGCCTAAGTAATCTGATCCTTTACTTTCGCGATTTCCGCATTGTGGGCCTCCTGCTCCGCCGGGTTAGCCTCCGCCATCAGTGTTGCCAACACATCAAATAAATCAGATAAAACCTGAGCCGGCGATCGCACAGGGCCTCCTGCCCCGGCTGCCGTCACCGCTGCTAATCCGGAAATCATCGCTGCTGCAGTCGAAGAGTGGAGCGTCGGCTATGTACTGGCCATAAAGATTGCAACCCAGTTTGGCAGATCAGAGGGGTCTGAAATACTGTTGCCATCAGAACAGACCCCAATCTGGCCATCTTGTAGCTGATATAATGACTCGGTCTCTCTGGTCGATAACTCGTCGCCGGAATAAACGACGGTCTCACCACCAGATTCCGATATGTCCTCGTATTCCCCCCCATGGATGACTCCCATGAAGGCACGCCTCATGACAGGCTTGACCCGGGCAGACCTCGCACGCTGAGCCATTTTGACGAGGTCGGTGCAGATGTCCGGCACAGGGCCTGGTTCGCCGATCTTGCCAATGAAAACGTGTATGCCACCAAAGGGGACCCGATACCCGTACTCAATTGAGCCGGCCTCGGGGCCCCAGCCTGCATCGTCGATGTAGAGCTTGCCGCGACGATTCTTGGTCATCCGGCCCACAGCGTAACCCTTGAGTCCTTCGAAGTTGCCCTCCAAGAACTTGAAACCATTGTGCGATAGCCCCGCAGTGGGCGCCAACTGTCGTGGTTTTGTCACGGCAGATGTCCTCATGAAAGGACTTAGTCGCGGAGCCATCACAACGGGTTAGCTTAAAGGGGTTAAAGCGGACAAGGGACGCAAGAGAGTTCTATACTAGTTCAGCCCCTTACGATGAAGGTAAAAGCCTACGTCTAGTTGTGATGGAATTGATGGGGTTGGATGACCAGGGAGCGAATACGCTTTGCCTGGATCTCGAGTTGTGTGTTGTTCTGAACCGCCGTCGGGTCGTCCCGTTATATACATGGGTTGACGCCCATCGGTTTACAGAGTCCCGAAGCCGGTTCATAAATGTGTCCGGCTCGGTCTCCGCTCTTTCTACCTTACAATGCAATTTACATATCAATACCGGTTTATAGCTACAGGCCTTAAACCGGTTCTGGGCCCTGGGCCCTTACACAGCGTCTCCGTCTATCTTCATGGGTTTCAAGTATAATGAACTACTGATAAAGTTAACCTGGCCTCTCCTGGCTGGTTTACGCCCAGTAGTAATATCCCCAACAAGGAGGCTGTAGAAAAGTTCTTTAGTGCTAGTTGGTCGCCGAAGTACAACCCTTGCTGTATCTTGTCTTACTAGTCTTCAGTTGAGGAGAGAGATGAGAGGGAAAAGTAGCATAGAGGATGTGGGATGCCTAAAGGGGGTTCTATAGCGCAAGTGCAAACAAAGAAGTGCCGAAAGGGCCAAACAAAAGAAACAAGGTAAGGAAGGTGATATAGTCGCGTACTTGTTGCCTAGGGCAAAAGTGTGAACTATATCAACACACAAACAAATAAAAACAAGCAACGCACAATCATGGTTCTATTCGAACCATCATACGGACTCGACTATGCATAGGGGGGTACAAGACTCATCCTACCCTAGGGGTTCTCGGACTTAGTAGTCGTGCCTTGTGCCTCGTGCAGTCTTCTGAGTTTTCCTCAGGTGATGCTACGTCTCAGGTTCGATGAAACGATCTGGGTTGAGCCTGAAGAATCTTCAACAACTTCTCGCCTCATGAGGTGATGGGGTGATGGTGGCTCCTCGTGGCTGGCATTGACTTGGTCTTCTCTTGTCTTCTTAATCATGACGATCACTTTTTCCTTTTTAAGGTGTCGGCGGTTCCAGGTGGCAATCCTTTATGCAATGATATTAACAAGGCATAATAGAGGTCCAATCCGTCGGACACATTGTTGACAATATCGTCACTGAGAGCGGGGGATGAAGAGAACCGTTTTCCTGCTCACTATAGTAAGGCAGACCAAATGGCTAGGTTCTCATCCACAGGTGGTTGCCGATGCAACAACGATAAGGGAATGGTTGCTCTATTAGCGATGTATATCATGATCTTGCATTTCCAATTCCCTGATCATCATAGGCTAAGGTCGCATCATCATGGGGCAGTGTCAAGGGTGTCACCATCTTTCGAGTCTTGGTTTCCTCAATCATTGAGAAGGTATTTTCCATCTTGTCGTGGGGTTGCCAAGCTCGTATTCAGAAGGTGTGGGTGAATGTCTGGCAAGACGTCTTCAGTTGTCAGGGGCTTAAAGGTACTAGTGACCATTTGCAAAAGTTTTGAAGGGAAAGAGAGCAATAAGGAAAATGTATCTTAGTTTTTGAAAAACTCAGAAGGGAAGAGAAGTGTGGATAGTTTTTCAAAGTTAGTAATAGTTTTGAAAATAGTTTTAACCTAACTAACGACCATGCTAGCTAAGGCTTCCTACAGTCAACCTGGCTCCGATACCAGCTCTGTGGGGACCCCGACTCATAAGTTGAGATAATCGAATGCACGTGTAAAGTGATCCCAGAGATCAATGCTCACTAAACACGCCGAAGCTGAATAAAAAGAGTCTTACATCCATACATATCATCTTACACAAATTATGACCATTATGGTCATGTCTTGAGTATAACTTTGTAGCGGAAATCTTCATTGACATCTTGGACCCATGCCATCTGCCTTAACCCTACAGGCATTCTGACTGGGAAAGCATCCTAGTTCGCATGTTCGTCTCCGAAGAACTCTTCTTTGAACTCCTGTTCTTCCATGCCTGGCCAATTAAATAACCATTGGCAAGCCAATGAGTACATTGAATGTACTTGCAAGCAACCCATGTTTTGGCTCAAGATACAACAATGCATGGCATAGGTAAATTTCTGCAGAAAGCTAATTTTATTGTGCTATGACATGTTCAACAATGGGTAAATCATGCATCATATGAATTCGAGTAACCATAGGGACTGGTTACAGATATCAACATAAAGGGAGTGGGCTTCAACCCAACTCAATCATGTCAAGTCCTTTGACTTGACCCAAGTAGTTCTTCCCACTTATCCAAACACACACACTGGTCTGTAAACATGTGGACGTAGCCCAAGAGCGGTTACCCAACTGTCCTTGACCGTGGACACGGCTATTCGAATAGTTTGACACTCTGCAGAGGTTGCACACTTTACCCACAAGATCCGAGGAACTTCCGTGTCATCCACGAGCCGTGGTACCTCAAGTACCTGGGGTAAGCACCCGATCACTATCTTTCCCTAGACGACACTAACAAGGAGTCCACTCATTGCTCCATATCCTCACGATGTACATCATATGAGACTCACTCGAGATCGTAACATCCGAGAGGGCACACAACGGTGTATCCGGTGCCCTGTGAAAACAGTCATGGCCGCCCTACCTGGCACGACCCCGTCTCGAGAGAGCGCAACAACGACTCTCCCGTCACTAGTAATGTGGGCTCCAAGCTAGTATCGGCCTAGGTAATAAATAATGCCCTTTCCCATATAAAGGTAGAGTGGTTGCGCATGTAAGGTTGGAATAACGGTCGCAACTTAAACCAATCCGTTTTGAAAACAACACACACACTTGCCTCGGTACACCACTTCGTCATCAAGTGGTTACCCAACTCATTATCTCCTTCGGGCATAAGTGGCACCCGACAGTGTTTTCAAAAAGTCTTTTGAAAGTACTCTGCCTCCTTCACCATGCATATACCCATCACATATGCGTAGCAGCAACCATAGCATCCTATATACTCCCATCAACTTAACCCTCATAGGAAGGTAGAGGGTTACGCACAATGCAATTATCAACAGGGAGGAAACGAAGGCAACCCACCGAAGTGGCTACCATCTCATCATGATTCCGATGCAACAATAATGATGTGCTATATGACATGCGTAAAAAGGGGTTTCATAGACAACGTCAAAGGGATGCTTGCCTGGTTCATCAGAGTCTTCAAGTCTTCTGGTCTGTCTCCGAGTATTCCGTCTACTTCGTCAACTAATGTCGGAAACAATCACAATAAGCAACAGAACAAGGCAAAAAAAAGTGCTCTAAAAATGTGAGTTGGACTTTTCTAGGATACCTTTGGTCATATGAGGAATGACCAAAGTGGTTTCATTGTGATTTGATCAATGGATATCTCTGAACATTTCAATATGATGGAAACAAGGGATTTGTGGATTTGCAAGCAGTGTACAGGAAAAATTATTTTGCAAAATGAGAAAAGGAACCCATTTATCAAGGAATGATATTAGAAGCATTTAGGAATTGGTTTCACTGGATTTGGAGTTCAAATGAATTTCCTATGAATTTGCAAAGTTGGCAATATACGGAGAAATGGGCCAATATTTCATGTGGCACAGAAAGTACTGGAAAAAATGTTCAAAAACTAAGGTTTGAACTTACAAGTATACAGGAATTGAATCATGACATTTGGATAAAAAATGGGCTCTCTGTGTTTTTCTAAAGTTTATCACAGAAATGGAAAAAGGGGATTTCATAAATATTTGCGAAGGAGATGCTTATGGAAAAATGTGCAAATAGCACCATGTGATAGGGCATGATTTTAGGAACTGCTAGAAATCTGAATCATCAAGTTTGGAATCCATTTGATTTATTTATGGACTTTTTAAGTTTTACAGGAAAAAGGAAAGGAAAAAGGGTTTTACCCTTATCATGCGCGTAGGCAAGATGTTGACATGGGCCGGCCCAGTGGCATCAGCTGCGCGGAGTGTCCAGGCGACGTTGATGGCGTACTCCGGGGAGTACGCCTTCCATCAGGGCAGACGCCTTGCCCGTAGGCCGTCTCAACTTAACCCGGGGCCCGAGGCCTTAGCCACTTACAGGAGGGCCCTGCTGGCAGGCCCTCCACCTACCTCCCGCTCAAAAATGAGGAGGAGCAGGGGATGCCGGCCGAGCAACGTGCCGGTGCCCTTCCCGGTGACTCCGGCCGTCCCCGGCAGCGTCCGGCATACCGATGGGCTCGGGGGATCGAGCCGTGCCCATCCATGGGCCTCACGCGTCCGAGAGGAACGGGGCCGACGGTGACCTTGGCGTCGGCGGGCAGCTTCGGGACGAGACGAGCGTGACGACGTGGGCACCGTAGCAGATGAAATAAGGAGCGGGAGGGATCCTATGGCCTGCGGTGCTTCCCCTTGTGTTCAAAGGAGAGGACGGGAGGCCCTGGTTCGCCGGAGCCAGGAGGAGGCCGACGGCGACTATGGCGGCCATGGAGAGGAAAAGAGGGAGTGAGGGGAGATGGGACTTGTCCGGGAGATGCACGGGAGAGAGGTGGTTCCAACCAAGACGAGAGAGGGAGAGAGTCGGGGATGGCTTAAATAGGCGTGGCCGTGGTACACCGTGGGCAGCATCCACGGACGCGCTCGGTGATCTCGCAGAGGGGGGAGGAGAGAGGGTCAGGTCGGGGCCGGCAACGTGCCGTGTCCTGGACGTCGAGAAGACCTCGGGAGACATGCTGGGGAGGCCCGAGGTGGTCGGGTGGCTCGAGCAGTGAGCGGCTACAGTGCTCTGGTGCACTGTAGCGCGCTCCAGAGCATGCATATGGTTGGCATTGGCATCTTTTTCGCGCCCAGGGTGTGACCACTAGTGTCTAGGGGGGTGAGGGGAGGAGTAAACAAAGGGGCGGTGTCCTTGGATGCCCTAGTGACCCAATGGGAGAGAGGTGGGGTTGAGAGAGAGTGATAATTGGGCTGTCCAGAGAGGACAAATGGGGTTCTACCCCCCTTAATCATGTCTCCTCGGGCAGGGAAAGATGCAGGAGGTAGAGGGGGGACCAGATGAGGCTTTGGTAAAAATTTGGACTCAAGGAGATTAGTGAAAATGGCCAGAACATGCATTTTAAGTTTCTGCCAGAAGGTGTTTGATGTAGGTTTGGGCAAGTAAACGAATTCCACTTGCCATGAGACTTGACATGATGAAATGGCATATAGAAATAGGGTGTTCCACAAAATTTGAGTTCATTTGGGTAAAGTAGCCAATATAACTTTGGTAAACCCTAGAAATCTGCAGAAATGGCATTACCAAGATTTAGTCATGCAAATCTATTCTCCTTGATGTACCACTTGGTTTAGTGTCATTATTTGATGATTTGAACGAGTCCACAAAAATTCAGATCAAAAGGACACACTTGGCAATGTAGAGTTGTTCAAATTTCAAAATGGACAGAAATGGTTTTGAGGGGGTTTGATGATGTTTTCTTGATTTTCAAGGCACGAGGCTTTGCAAGATCATCAAGTATATCCTATGTGACATGCTAGAATTTTCTTGGAATTAATTAAGAAAAATTCCTTTGTAAATATTTCAAAAGCTTGAAATATCTAGAAAGGGTTTTTGAGGGGTTTGACAAATAATTTGAACATGACCATGTGTTGAAACTCTTATATGGAAAATATATGTACACTGAGTTTCCCTGATTTTTCTCAAATATTTTTGAAGCTTTAAAATAATTTTAACCTATTAAAGACCATTTCTGGACTTAAGAAAAGGCCTTTAAATAATATAGGAAAATAAGTTTTAAAATTATATTTTGTGGTTTCTAAGTGTCCTATATCTAATAGGAGTCAAAAATATTTTTTTGGAAAGATTTTTACTGCCCTTAATTAAGTACTTGCAGTGCAAATCTCAATTCAGGGGTTTTTGGAAAACTAATTTTTGAAAATACTATTTAGCCAAATTATTTTTGTAAGAAATTATTTTTATGTCCTATACACATGGCATGATCATTGGGAAAGGTTTTGGATCAAGGAGAAGGAGTATAAGAGTTGGAGAATTTATTTGATTTTTAGAGCACTTGTAAACAGCAGTGAAACATTCAATCAAAGCAAAGACAAAACACTCAAAAGTTTTTGCCAAACCACATTTTATCATGATTTATTAGCTTAAGTGTTGTGGCATGAAAATCAGGGTGTGACATCCTATGCGTCTGCTCGGGCCGTCGGCCAGTAGAAACCTGTACGGAAGGCCTTGCTTACAAGGGCCCGAGCTGCGGCATGGTGGCCGCCAAGTCCAGCACGAATTTCTGCCAAAAGTTGCCGTCCTTCCTCTTCGGAGATGCACCTTTGAAGGACTCCGGTAGCGCTTTTCTTATAAAGCTCTCCCTCGTGGACCTTGTAGGCTTTAGACTACCGCACAATGCAATGTGCCTCGTTTGGGTCCTCAGGTAGTTCCTGCCTAGTTAGGTAGGCCAAGAAGGGTTCTGTCCACGGGGCGATGACAGCCATAATCACGTGGGCCGAAGGTGTTATTTCGGTGGCAGAGCCTCCGATTATGTCAGAGTGTTCGGTATCTGGTGTTGTGGCCAAGTCCGGACTAGTGTTGCTGGTCTCTCCCTTCCTTACCACGGATGGCTTAAACAACCTTTCCAAGAAGATATTGGGTCGGACAAGGTCTTGCTTAGCGCCGATGCGAGCGAGGATATCTGCTGCTTGATTGTTTTCTCGGACCACATGGTGGAATTCAAGCCCCTCAAACCGAGCTGACATTTTGAGGATGGCATTGCGATAAGCCGCCATTTTTGGGTCCTTGGCATCAAAGTCTCCATTTATTTGAGATATTGCGAGGTTTGAATCGCCCGCACCTCTAGGCATTGAATGCCCATGTAGACTGCCATCCGAAGACCATGCAATAGGGCCTCATATTCTGCTGCATTGTTGGAGTCTGTGTATAATATTTGGAGCATGTATTGGACCGTATCTCCTGTGGGGGACGTCAGGACGACGCCTGGCCCCAGACCAGCCAGCATCTTAGAGCCGTCAAAGTGCATGATCTAATTGGCTTAAATCATCTATTAAGGATTCGACGTGTCTGGTTTTAATGACCACATCGTCTACATATGCCTCCACTATTTTGCCGATCTATGTTTCCAGGCATGTCTGAATCATGCTTTGATAGGTTGCACCGGCGTTTTTGAGCCCGAAAGGCATGGTGTTGAAACAAAAGGGGCCGTATGGAGTGATAAATGCCGTTGCGGCTTGATCGGACTCCACCATCTTGATTTGATGGTATTCGGAGTATGCGTCGAGGAAACACAATGAGTCGTGTCCTGCGGTAGCATCGATAATTTGATCGATGCGGGGGAGCGGGAAGGGATCCTTAGGGCAAGCCTTGTTGAGGTCCTTGAAATCGACACATAGGCACCAAGATTTATCCTTATTTGGTAACATCTACAGGTTTGCTAGCCAATCCGGATGTTTTATTTCTCTAATGAATCCGGCCTCAAGTAACTTGGCTAGCTCCTCTCCCATGGCTTGTCGCTTAGGTTCTGAGAAACGCTGAAGAGTCTGCTTGACCGGCTTGAACCCCTTTAGAATGTTAAGGCTATGCTAGGCCAGCCTGCGTGGGATTCCTGGCATGTCTGAAGGATGCCAGGCGAAGATGTCCAATTCTCGCGCAAGAACTCCCGTAGTGCGGCATCTACTGTGGGGTTCAACTATGGCCCGATGGATGCTGTTTTCGTGGGGTCCATTGGATGGACCTAGAATTTGACTATTTCATCCGTTGGTTTAAAAGAGGTGGACTTAGATCTTTTGTCGAGTATCACGTCGTCCCTGTCCACTATGGAGCGCAGGACAGTTAGTTCTTCGGCCGCGAGGGCTTCGGATAACGCCTCGAGGGCTAGTGCGGTAGTTTTATTTTCGGCACGAAGTGCTATGTCTGGATCACTAGCTAGAGCGATGATTCCAATAGGACCGGGCATTTTGAGCTTCATGTACCCGTAATGGGGTATAGCTTGGAAGATCGTGAATGCCTCCCGCCCTAAAAGGGCGTTGTAACATCCCAAATTTTCAATTCGGAATGTTATAAATAGATCATCCGTGCATATCATGATTTGTTGCATTTCCGTTCCGCAATCCTCGAAATCCTAAGCAACTCAAGGACCCACGGAGAGAGTTGGGGATTTTCCGGTTTTCATATTTGATTTTTATCAAATAATGAAACGAGGATTTCGATTTTAATAATTTTTCTCTCTGAAAAATATTTCATATTAAATCAAATGAGAGGAGATAATATGACTTCTCCAAAATAATTGAAATATTGGAGGAAAAATATTAAAATCATTTATGGGATTTTATTTGGTTTTATCCGGATTTTATTTGAATTAGAAAAATTGCACGTTTTCAAAGTTGCATTTTACTTAGACAGTGAAAATTTGTTTTGGCATTTTTAGATTTTTATTTATTTTTCTAGGATTTTATTTCTATCGGTAGAATTTAATTAAAAAAAAGATCCCGCGCCCGACTGGGCCTAAGGCCCAGCCGAGCCAGGCCGGCCCAGCCGCCGCCGCCGCCGACTCGGACGAGGAGTCCGAGCCGGACTCCGCCTCCGCCCCCGTGGCCCCTCCTCCAAGCCACCCCGCCCCGCCCCCTTATATACGCGCCGCCCGAGCCCCGCCACCACCACCACCGCCGCCTCCCGCACCCCGCCCCAAGCCACGCCGCGCCTCCCGTCGCCGCCCGTGCCGCCACCGAGTCCCGCCGCCCCGCGAGCTGCCGCCCAAGCCGCCTCGTCGGAGCACCTCGCCGGAGGTAGCCACCGGATCTCGTCGCCGGTTTTAAAAAAAACGGTTTGGTATTTTTTTTGAAACCCTAGTTTCCATTTTTTTTAAATAGATCGGTTTTTCTCCTGTTTGTTTAATTAGCGAGCGTTCGGTCGTTCGTTCGTTTTAATGAACGTGTTCTTCGTTTAGATTCAGATACCAAACGTTCGTTCGTTAATCTGTTCATCGTTTTTCTTTTTCACGGATTTATTCCGCGATTTTTCTGATCGCGATTTCTTATCCAATCTTAGTTTCTGTTTATCTTTTCGCTCGTTTATCGGAATTAGGCGATTCAAGCGCCTGGAGTTTCGTCTCGAAACCCTCTTTCCGGTTAATCAACTCAAACAAGTTTTTGCTACTATAAAATTTGACCTAAGTTCAGATTAGTAAACGAAACTTCTTTCATTTGCCGTTTGAGTTTCGTTGCTCCATTTGATTTGATTCTTTTTGCAAACCGGAGTTCTTAAGTTAGACTTTCTGGTCAACCTCTCTTATTTGATTTTTGCTTGTGCATCGCTGCTTGTTGCTTATGTATGCTATTGTTTGCTTGTGATAGAATTCCCGGAGTGCGAAACGTGTTACTACGAGTCTCTAGGATTCGTGGATCGTCAGCAAGGCAAGTAACACATTGATCATACTCTTTCCCTACCCAGTTTTTATGCATTAGTTCCAATCCTCAAACAATGCATGATTAGGATGTCATTAACTTGTGGGTCGGGAAGTAGTTGCTGAGGTAGAACCTATTGCCCTGTTATATTCAAACCCTAGGGAGTTACTTCTACGTATTGCTTATACTGCTATGCTATGCTCGTAGACGTGGTTCGGGTTTGAGTGAAATCCATGACAGATGTGAGATTCTTAATTAATGGTTCAACTTAAGGTGGCAACTTAAATTAACATCTGGGTGGATTGAGGCACCTAGGGAACCCAGTGTTGTCTGTTTTTATTTTTGGAAATCCCGGGGTACCCGTCTGATCTTCCTATGGACCGCCACCCAGGCTCAAAGGGAACTGAGATGATTCATGCTAGAAACTTCCGTGTGCAGGCACAAGCTATTATGGGCTCTAGCATAGTTGAGTAAGTTACGTGAAGCTCTTGAAGAGGTAGGTCAGCAGGTAGTGGGTTTTGTAGGTTTGGTATGGTCTACCCAGAGTAGAGAGTTAATGTTTCTGAAAGATTGTGTCTCGATCATCCGTTTCTCAAACACCATGTAGTGCGAGAAATCCAACGGAGGCGATCGAGTCTTGTGGGGAAAAGTGCGCAAACCTCTCCAGAGTGTACAATCTAATCATGGTTAGCCGTGTCCCCGGTTATGGACAATTCTTGAGTATCTAGTACTTGGGTTATCGCATGTATCTCACCATGTTTAATTAATACTGTTGGGTTGTTAATCAATTTAACTGGGATTGAGTTGGGTGTACCTTCTCAATAATGTTTCAACCACCATGATAGTTAAATAAAAAAAATCTATTCCATTGTTGTAGGGAAAAATTGGCTTTTCGCAAAAACCATAACTATACAGCTTTCCACCAGCCATATATGCATGTAGTGATAGCATTATTCTGTCTTTGCTCTACTTTGTTATATTGCCAGCATATTCCATGTGCTGACCCGTTTTCGGGCTGCAACGTATTATGTTGCAGACTTTTCAGACGAGGAATAAGGTTCGTTAGGTCGTTGCCGTGCAGCTCAGCTATGCCGTTGGAGTTGATGGACTCACTTTATCTTCCAAGCCTTCCGCTGTTATCATATTAGATGGCCTTAAGCCATATCATTGTAATAAGTTCTCTTTTGAGACATTCGATGTAATAAGTGTGTGATTGCTACTCTTTTATAATTCCTTCGAGTACTGTGTGTCAGCATTACCAATCCAGGGATGACACTGAAACACAGAGACTTGACCATCTGAGGTCGGGTCGCTACAAGATGGTATTAGAGCACACGCTGAGTGTAGGACACGACCACTAAGATAAACCCTAGGTCACACCTCTCTACTCATTTCCGACTCCTCTCTATTTTCTACTCTTTAGGATGGCGGAGATGAAGAACAAGTTTGCACAACCGGATGAAGACACACCTTTTGGACGTCACCTGAAGGAATCACTAGGTACTTGAACATTGGAATGCCAAGCTTCACCGGGACGTACAACACCACTTTACCTGAAGAGGAGCGCTGGACGATTCAAGTACAAGTTCCAGGAAGGACGTTCTCACCAACTTCTAAACCCATAGAGTTTTCTTTTGAAGCACCTACCTGGAGTCTAGGCAAGAGCATGGCAGCCCACATTACAATGGGACACATTGGAGAAGTTTACAACAGGGAGCTTAAGGACACTATCTACCAAATATGTGGGTGCCGAGACGAGCGGTGGGAAGTAATCAGCACCAAGAAGGATAGATCCATTGCAGCTTTTATCCAGGAGTTAAACCAGCACATTCGACGTCAGGAGAACCAGATGTGCGCGGAGATGATGGACCTGAAGAAGGCGTACACTAGGATCATCGAGCTGGAGGAAGAACTCAAGTTTACACGTGATGGATATGAGGAGGAAATCAAGACACTACTGGAGAAGAATGACGACCTAGTCAAGAATAATGATACATAATAAAATAGCAATTAATTAAGTACAGCGTTACAAGGCAAAAGGGAGAGAGGTACTGACAAGAGGAATGCAGAGCCCACTATTGTTTTGAGATCGTATGATCCTTTGAGCAAGGAGATTAATCTAAAATTAGTTTTCATACAAGAGAGAAGGTAAGGCACAAGCAGAAATTTAGGAGTTCAAATTTTGAATTGATATCATAGACAGTACCTGATGCTGGGCTCCCAGCAGTTCTAATACGGGTTTGGCCACTGGAGTAGGGGTAAAGTGTGGTACAGTTGGGCCTGTGTTTTCTATGGCTGCTGATCTATCTGATCTAACAGGTATCACTACCTTTTCCAAATACCTAGTTTGTACTCCTTGACGACCTGCACTCACCCTCTTCCTTTTGGACACCTATTACGAAAGAACAACATCTGACTGGAAAAACATAGTGTGACGACACATGGAATTGGTACAGAAAATGGATAGGTATGGATATACTCATATATGATGCTTAAACTAAGAAGATGGTGTAACAAAGTAGAAGTAATGCAAGAGGTCAGATGCAAAATATGTGCGACCAATACAACTTTGCAAAGTTAGAGCAAGCAACTTGATGGGTGAATAAGATAGGCCATCCTCCACCATGCCAAGTTTGATAGCCAGTGGATCGTTCCGCAATATTCCTCTCGTGCGCCCATTCTCATATTCATTTTGATAATGTTCAATATCTGACATGCATGAAAACATAAAAACAAGTGAGATTTTCTTTGTAATGCAGAAGTGATTCTAATCCAATACTGCCTCCCTGTAAACCCCTTTGTGCTATCTCTGCAATTCTTTTAAAAGATGCCATGCATGCTGTAATTTGTTGTGTGCATTAATATAATGTGGCCTACTACTCAAAATATGAGAGCTCCAGAAGTGATTACACTTCGCAGATGATAGCTTCAACATGTAGTAAAGAAGAACAAGTCGACCTGACCTGACAGATTCAAAAGATACTAAGGGAGAACAACTCGACCTGACCAGTCGACCGCAAGAGAAGAGTATCATCTTAAAGAAGAGCAGAAGAGCAAGCAGATTGAAGATATTACAAGTCTTTTAATACAATGTCGGTTGGACACCCATGATGAACCAGAGCGCACAGAGAAATACTATTCTTTCCGGTCTCTCCATATGTGGCTCACATGCATTTCGAAACTAAAGTAGGAACATTTAGCTAACCAATTAAACATCTCTCAGTTTTACTAATATCAGCAATAATATCATATACGAATTTGTACAACTAAGCTTGTTTAGCTCGATGGGTGGAGCAGTGCTATTACGACACGAACCACGTAGGCTGACTGTGGTCATCATAAAATGGGGAAAACATAAGCATGATGAGTATAGTGTTGACCGTGGCAGTGGGATGGCATATCTGAAGCTGCAAACCGCGCAAAGGGTAGTTAGCAACCGATGTTTGCTTTGAAATAACAACTAAGATTTGGTATGGACAAGAAAGTACGGTCAACAAGTGACAAAGAAATGCAATTATGCTGTCTCTCTATATGTCGCGACATGCATTTGGAAACTCAAGTTTAGCTAACCAATTAAATGTGTCGGTTAACTAATATCAGTATCATATCACAATCATATTTGAACAACTAAGCTTTCCAATTCTGAGTGTTGTGTTGTTTAGCTTGAAGGGTGGAGTAATGCTAGTACGACAGAAAGCACCTACGCAGATCATAGTAGAGTAGATAAAAGGGGAAAACCCTAAGCATCAAGAGAAAAATCAGGAATGTGGAACTAGCTGGACCAGTGGGTGGCACACATGCTTTTAGAAACGAATATAGGAACATTAGGTGACCAATTAAACGTTCTCTATTTTAGTGATATGAGCATCATATCAAATTCGTATTTCAACAAGTAAGCTTTGGGTTGAGGTCTTGAGGGGCAGTGCTAGCATGACACGAAGCACCTACGATGATGGTAGTGAATATAAAGGGGGGAAACCATAAGCTTTACGAGTATAGTGCTCGTGCCATGGCGGATCTGAAGGTGCAAACCGGATAAAGCTACTTCGCAACCAATGTTTGCTTTCAACTAGCCACTACGATTTGGTACGGACCAGAAAAGTACAGTAAACAAATTACGATCTATTTTCCGGGTGAGATCAATAACTTAAGCACATATGAAAGAGTACCAGCTCTCTTGCGATGCCGTGTAGGCCTATGCTGATACGTTGAGGGTGCTGCGGGTGCGATGGCTGTCGGCGGCGGGGAAGAAGACTTTAGACGGCAGACGGCCGGGTCGGGGGATATATCCTGTTGCCGTGGATGAGGCGGTCGTAGGAGCGGCAACGGCAAGGTGGACGACGGCGCCGATGAAGCGAGAGGAGGTGATGAAAGGATCCTAGTCCAGCGCCGTGGATGAGATACGTCCATCTCTTGCAGTGGATGACGGGGTAGGGGTAGCGGCTCCGGCAAGGTGGAGGATGGGGTGGCGGATGGAGGAGGCTGGCCGCAGTGCGGAGGTTGTCGTGCCGCCGACGGTGTATGAATGGGGAAATGGAGGGGAGGGGGGTCTCAAACTTTGGGACGCGCTTCTCTGAAATGGGGGAAAGTTACGAACTTATCCCCCATTTAAAATTTCGGACATCGCGTCGGTTGGGGATAGGACGGTAATCTCGCATCTCCCAAATATTTGCCGGTAACTATTTCGGGCGAGGAGAGGGTGTTTTGCCGCCCACGGTTGGCGCCCACGGTGTATGAACGGGGCTGACAGGTAGGACGGTTGTGTCACGTCTGATGGAAGTTACACATCTGCCCCTATTTAAAATATAAGCCTGCATCGATTTCGGACGAGGAGAGTTTGTTTTGCCGCCCACCGTGTATGAATGGGGAAATGGAGGAAGAGACACATGTCTTTCGGACGAGCTTGAATCAAATGTGTTTTGCCGCCCACGTTTGGCGCCCACCGTGTCTGACTAGGCTCAGAGGCGGTCGTGTCACGTCTGATTGAAGTTACTAGTCTACCCCTATCGACAGCAGTGTAAATCCTGTCAATAAGGATGTCAAGTGTCAGGGGTAAACAATAATTTCCATCTCGCAAACACTTGCTTCGGGCAGCCCACAAATTATAGTGGGTGTTTAGCTGCTTCGTTCAAAACATGGGAGAATTAGCATTCACGTTTGCCCTGGGACCTGGCAAACTAAATTCAAATCCAATTTGTATTCGATTATGAATATCCATAGATAATTATACGTTTTGTTATTTATTTCTTCAAAACCACAACAAAGATTTATTCCACCTTTATATATGGTTATGATTTAGAAATGTCGTGATCTTCGAATTCAGTAGGTTGGATACACTCTGAGTCAAACAGTTATTTCATCCAATACAATATGCTCACATGAAAAACAGTTCACCTTATGTGAATCATACAAGTACTGAGGATTACCTCGCCTAAAAAATTTGGATCATTACAACACATGGACAACATAGGGGGTCTTGCAACATAATCCATTCAGAGACATGACACAACATGCAAGTACAATAATCTAACGAAAATTTCAACTGGTATCTAAAGAAAAACCGGGATTATCTTGGGCTTCAGATAGCAGAAACAGCAGGACCTCCTCCGTCTTCAAATGCAAAATTCTTACTTCCTCCAATTCTTGGGTTGCTTGCATAATGCGTGCCACTAATTCCGTAATTTCTAGCCTCAAGATAAAGATTACCTCATTCATGGCAGCCACACCATCTCTTTCTGCCTCTAGTAGAGCCTCAAGCACTATAATATCTGTGCTCAGACTGCTCTCTGGCGGTGTTTCCTCTGAACTGCTACCATCTGGTAACATGGATGGCGCACTGCTTCCACAAATAGATTCTGGGGTTGTACATTTATGTCCTAGTGTGAACGACATCCTGAAAGGTTTCCGCTGGACATCAGTAAGAGATAGTTATCATATGATCCAGGCAGTAAGCTTACATGGTAAACGGCGGACGAATTATTATCGAGCATGGCAAACTATATTTAAATGGTTCGAAGCAGCATCAGCCGAAAAGAAATTAAAATGGTAAGATGAAACTAGGGATGTAAGTGGCAAATAAACGAAATCCGCCAGTCCCATCTAGTTAGTTTTTGCTACCTCCCTAGTTCATTTTCCTCAAAAAAAAGAAAAACTCTTTTGAACTATCATACCACTAGTGGACTTTAATCGGGATTAAACCAAACCCAGTTGACATCCCTAGTTGAAAGGGAGTGTACAGCCGCTATATTTAAGTTGCCAAGGCATCTAAGCAGTTGAAATAATCTGAGAAAGCACTTAACAGTGTGGCCTCATATAAACTACGAAGACAGTCTTGTGATGAAGTTGAGAGGAAAAGTTAAGGACTAAAATGAAATAGGCATGCATTTCTTTACGATAGTACAGCAGGCACTGCTGACATATTGGCCAACTCAGGTATAGCGTAACAACAAATAAGCATTCGAATAAAGCAATACAGCAAAGCAGACAACTAAACTATTTGTAATTCGGTTGGATTACACGTTGAGGGCACAAGCCAAGAAAGCAGCCCACTCGCATTACATTTCACATGTACTAAAACACACTGGCTTACCATATGTTGCTGTGAAGCCTAGCTGCTGTTGCAATGTTCTTTGAAGATATCGTCAGCATCCCGTGGTTGCAAATCTAGTTGTTGTAGTTTATTCTGAACCATCTATTTAGGTAAAATTAATTTTAATCGGATGCACTGGTCCAAATTGATCATCAATGGTTCATCTAAACTAATGAAAGAAGGGTGTGTGCATACACGACAATACTCCCTCTGATTCTTTTTACTTTGCGTATAACTTTTTCTCAGTTTTCTCGTATTAGTCTGCGCGTTGCCGATTCCTAGCGCTGGTTTCCTTTTGTGTCCCACCCCATCCGCCTCTGCCCAAATTAATTGGCAAATTAGTCCAGAAAAATTAAACCAGTGCCCTCCTTGGTATGCGGGTCAAGAGTTATGCGTAGAGTAAATAGAATCGGAGGGAGTATATCTGCTTCCCTCTATTTTTATGCTTGTTCGAGGTGCCAGCCCCAAAAGAACAAATATTTTGCTTGCTGGGATTGGCAGCTCCATAATTAATAGAAGCATCAAATTAGTCATGCAACTTGGGAAGATCAAGAACACACAAACAAGTAATGAACAAAGTCTCGGAGCGGTGATGTAATAGCTAGCATCAGAAAATGTAGGGTAAAACGAACAAAAAGCAGCAGAACCACATGCTAGTTTGATGATGCGTAATTAAGCATAGAGAACATTAAGCAGTCTGATGGAACCAACAGGTGGCATCAGAACAAATCTAAAGCATATTAACTATATGTGCACTGGTATGTAATTTAGCACATGTAACATGTTCACTGCCAGAATTATGGCCCTACAGGTGCAAGCAGAATAACGCGTCTCATGAAAAACTGAATGATGCCCTGAAGAAATTCAAAGGTGCGCTGCTTATCCTAGAAAAGTGAGCGTAGGCACCGGCCGTTGGATAATAGTACCTGATTCTCGGCGGCGTATGGGTATCGTTGTCATACTTGATAGCTAAGGATCGTCGATGGTGCTCGTGTTGCAGTTGAGTTTGGGCCGGCTGTCGCCGTCGCTGAAGCGGCTCCGGTGCTACGGTTGCGGCGCCTGTCGACATACAAGAAAGCTCATCTGTGGTAAGTGAACTGTTGCACGATAAAGAGAAAAACCGAAGGAGTACAAATTGAAATAACCTGATGAGGCTGCAGCGTCGATAAAGCAGGACCGGTGGAGTTGAATATGGCATCCGTGGAGCGGGTCTGGTGCAGTGGACGAAGGCTTCGGCGGGCGCGTTGTACAGTGCTTTTGGTGAGGTGGATCTGTTGCGGCGGACGAGGGCTTGTATGAAGGGCCAGCGAAGGGGCGGACGGGGGAGTCAGTGAAGGGCCTACGCTGTGGTGGACGAGGGCGCCGGTTAAGCAGATCCGGTGCGGTGAACCATGATGGCGGTCAAGGAGATCTAGAGCGGTGGACAACCCAGTCGCTGAAGCGGCTCCGGTGAAGTGGTGAGTTGGGAGTTGGGGTTCCAAGGTGCGGAAGGTAGATCCAGCGGGGTGTGAGGTCCACCGCTGTGGCGGAGGACTAGATTCGGCGGCTTGCCGTGGTTGGGGGGTCGGGGAGGGGAAGGGGAGGGGCTCTGGGGAAGAATGTTGGGGGCAAAGAGGCAAAAACAATGAAGTTACCAAAGCAGCCCTTTTCCGTTCATGTGGCAGGGGTAAAACAGGAATATCACAGGGCTAAACTTTCGGGCGCATGATATTTCGATGTGAGCAGGAAGTTTGAAAGCTTTTGGCGCCTAAAATTATAAGTATTCTGCTCTCGTACGGCCGACTATGATATCATGGCCGACAATTTGTTTGTTTTGCATGCAAAAAAATGTGCAAGTTTTGAAAATCAATGTCTCCAACTCGAAACTTAGATTGTCCATTCAATTCAAATATGGATCATTGAGCTACTACAAGAAAATACCATCATACGGTCCAATTCAAATGAAATTCCAAATGTGTTTATCCTAAATATGATGGCAAAAGCAAAAATGTGTTTGTGTATGAATAAAGTGGATGATTATAAAGTTTGAACATGCCCGTATGTGTATATCTCTAGGTTTGATATATAAATTTGAAATCACGAAATCCTGGCTTAAAAATGAACCTCCGTTTAAATGAATTACAAAAGCTAATGATGGAGTCGAATTCCAAAATTCCAATCTTAGGTTTGTAATTCTGGTACATCAAGGTATATCACGCATGTTCAAAAGTATCGTTATCTCATAGTACAAACTGTGAAACAAATTGATCAACCATGAGTGCACAATATCTCAGTTATGCTAAAGTCCCTCAAATATAGACACCTCACTCTTTATCTGAAGTCAACCCCCCCCCACCACCACCACACACACACACACAGAAGTCGTTCTCTCCCCCAAACACCAACACACGAGCACATTAACACCCCTCTCTCTTGTAAAGTCCGGACCCCAACATAGGTCTCTATCACTTTATCTCTCGGGCATGCACACATCTCTTCCCTCACTCTCTAGTTCTCCCGCTATCTCTCTTACCCAAGCACACGCACTATGTAGAGTGTATATTTCCCATACACACAAAATGTCACCCCCAAACGTCTATCTCCCTAGTTATGTGGTTCTCGCGCACTCACCTCACACACCACCCCCACTTCAAACAAGCACACTTTGTCTCCTTGTGCACCACTCTCCTCTTTCTATCTCTCCCACATGCGGACCCGCCCCAGCTCTTTCCATGTATACATATATGTCGTGACTCTTTGCATAGTTGCCTAATGTATAATCGTTCTCGATTTCGCACATTGTTCTCTACACCATCTATTCTAGATCTCTCATGAAGTCCCTATCACACACACGATGACTTGCTTCACTTGCATCTCCGTTCATAGGCCAATTTCGGACAAAATCAACATTGTCTCCCTATCTATACGCCATTTATGGACACAAACGACCCCTCTCGCCCCCTCTATTCCTCTCTCTCTCTCTGTCGCTGGCTCTCTCTTTCTCTCGCTCTCACAACCCTCTCCCACACACACACACTCGATGTATCTTCCAAATAGTCTGCTCCCCCCGCCCGCACCCGTGCCATCTCGCTACTACACATGTCACACCATCCCCCCTTCCCTTATACTAGGTTTACATCATCAGTGGTCTCTCTACTCCACATACACTCTCTGTCTCTCACACACAAACGTGTGCACAAACACACACAAACATGCACAAACACCCAGTTACCTAGATCCTCACAGACACGCACACACACACACTCACTCTCTGTCTCTCTCTATCCTCCACACACATAGACACAAAGAATCTGTTATCATTGCCTCAGTCTCTAACATATCACACACGCACACACTCTCTCTCTCTCTCTCTCGCAAACACGCTCAACAAGGGTTTCCCCATGAATAACTTACCGTCTATTCATGAACAGTCATGGCAGTACGGCGAACACGAGACGTGAAAAAGAATAAATATACACGTGCTTAGACCAGCTAGTATGACTACTAGGACTAGAGCAAACCAAAAAGCGTGCCGCCGTCACCCCATCCTTGTCAGCGACGGGAAAATCTTCGTTTTACACAGTCGAGAAGTCATTGTGCTAAGGCCCCACATGCCGAGGTGTTGAATAGAATGTAGATGCTAGTTTACGGAAGCAAGTATCGATAATACGTTTGTATCTCCATACTTATATTTCTTGTCTTATAAAAAACCGAGTTGGTGATGATGGTACGTGTGCCATCTTGCAATATAGACCGTCCGATCTATATCTGACGGGTGGAAATTAAACTAAAAGATACCCGCACCCATATCCACATTTGCAGACAAGTCCTTCCCTCGTTCATCCTTATCTCCAACAAACCTCATTGTTGAGCAATTAATAAAGGAAGCCGCTAGAACAAACTGGCGTGGTGGCCACTGCCGGCGTCGTCAATCCCCATGCCTCCGCTCAGTCCGACCACCAACCACCACCACACCCCACTCCTCTTCACCTTATCTCATATTTCTCAAGATATCATTAGTTTTTATACATGGGATTACTCCCGCAAGGGTCAATCACAACAAGTGTTTTATAAAAAAATGCATCTTGATGTTCCATGCAATGCACGGATCTTGCTAGTACTCCTACACAAGACTAAGTTGGTGATGCTGGTGTGTCTGCCATCCGTCGTTTCTGACCATTAGATCTACATCTAACGATTGTGAGGTAAGTTGTTGCCTTTTCTCACCAACATCCCACTTGTCTACCAATTTGCAGAAAAACCCATAATTAGTATCTTAAAACCAACCACATCCCTCCCTGACCTCACCAAAATAGCCCAAGGAATATATTCTAATTGAAACATAATATATCTCTAGTGACATATGTATATCCAAATTAGAGTGTTTTGTACCAAGTTTGTGAATAAGTATTATTCTAATTATGATTCGTTGCAACGGACATGAACATTGCTAGTATTTCCAACCATGCATTTCTTTTCCTAGTATTCCATAGTTTCGAGTTATCCATCAAGATATTAGTCACTCATGGTTGATATTTACTTTCAACCATGTACACATATGCACTATGTAACTAGCCTTGCTTATTGGCTTCCAAAGCTTAACTTTCACTCCTACTTACAATATGTAGAGTATTTAACAAAAAAGTACCACTTTCAACCAGCCCTAGGAGGAATCTATTGTACAAAAAATAGCAAAAACATACCCAAAATTTCTTAATCCACGGCAAAAACTACCTAGTACTCCTACCGATTAGGTTCGTTTTAACCCTTTTATGACAGGGTTGGCCCACATGTCCGTGCTGACGAGGCAGCTTAAACTAACATATTTTGTTTGACCGTTGACACGAGGGACCCACATCTGACCTTCTATCCTGTTATTCCCCCTCAAATCATTATTTTTCCTAAACATTACTTCAAACAGTACTGATGCGTGTTCGTCGGTGGCGCCGGTGATGAACGAGTTGGCCGCCGCTCTGTCGGATGGGCCGGACGCCGCGCTGACCTCCGCACGGGTTGGCAGGCTGGCCCGAACGTGACTCACGAACGAGCAAGCCGCCACGCTGGCCTTCGTTCGAGCCAGATGGCTGGCCTTAGCGCGGCGCGCGCAAACAAGCCGCTGCGCTGCCGTGCCAATCTAGCTAGCAAACCTTGCAGACAAGCAGCTGGACGGAGCTATCTTGGCTAGCTCGCGGCCGCGAGCGCCGAATGGAGCTGGCATCCGGGCTGCCGCAACATGGGCTCCGCACCGCCAGCGGTTTTGACCTCGCCTTCTGCCAGTGGCGGTAGCTGCGTCCCATGGCCGAGGATGACTAGGTGGACGGGCAGGAGGTAGGAGGTCACCCGAGGATTTTTGTTGGTAAGAGCATGCACAATGTTTGATAAGGTAGTCTTATCTTAAGTCTGCCACGTATGCAAGTGGTAGTAGTTTCTTGGCATTTTAGTGGTTTCTTGCATTATTAGAGCAAGTACAATAGAGCTGCGTCAGCGGGCTATAAGAAATAAACTACTACTACATGTTGGCTATAAGATGGGCTGTAGATGACATGGCACTGGCTTATAGCCAGCAGCTGGCTATACTATTAACCATGCTCTTAGGGGTTTCTTGTAAGGAACAATGTACGTACTACTAGCTACAAAAGGCGATTCTAGGTTCCGTTGTACTCCAACGAGTACTACTAGTGGTCACGAGAGTGTATACCTCGTTTTGTGGGTTCGATCTTGGCCAAACGCACGGTGGCCTTTTTAAAAAAACTAGTATACTACTACAATTCGCTGCGAGCCAATATTTTACACGGGTAGTTTGAGTTTTGAAGTCAAACGAATGTGCGGCCCCACAATCTGGGTGCACTGGACAACCTAGCCATGTGAACGGGTTTTCCTTCCCAGCATCCCGTGGCTCGCGTGCTCGCCCTAGCCGCACCTCGCTTGCAGCTTCCAGCTAGTAGCATATTTAAACTAGCGCCTCGCAATTAAGCCCGAGGAGTCGGAAAAGCCTGGCGGGGCATTGGGAACTATGCAATATGGCTCTGTACGTAAAGTGCTCTACTACTACTCTGTAGCTTGTGGCGTTGCATGCATGGACTTCACTCCATTATCGGCTCTACTATAAAAGAAATTCCTCTTGACGTGTTTTTTTAAATGGAGGCAAAAGCTTTGCTTCATCTCATTCATAAAGAAGGAACTACTAAAAAAGTTCGACAAGATCCATTACACCTCCACAAATGGAAGCGAAAAGCCTAGTCTCGCTGTATCAAATAACTCAAATGTTCTGCCCCCGCAGTAACCGTCGCTGATAAATAGGCTGCTAGTGTGTGCGTGAGAGGAGCGGCTGAGTAGGCCAGCTACGTGAGAGGAGCGGCTGAATAGAGCACCGAGAGTACCCACTAGGCCACTACGCAGGTGTACTTCCCCTGCATTGATAGTACAGCGATGGTTCTAGAGAACAGTAGTACCCTCCACTTCCAACTGTAGCTCCTTGGCCCTGAGATTCAGGAGTTCAAAACTGGTGCACTATACAAGACTAGACTAGAAGTACAGTACTCCCTCCTTTCCGGTTTATAGGGCTCATCTCAAAATTTTAGTTTTTCCATTTTATAAGGCTCAATTTGGTTGTTTCCCATCACATGTTCAGATTCCAAGGTGCATTGAATCATTGCATGCAAGTATTAAGAGAAAATTGACCAATGAATGTTAATTTATGCATGCATGCATGCATTGCAATTAATGCATTGGTAAACAAACTTTTTTGAGAAAACAAAGAGCATTAATTGGGTGCTTTTTTGAGGAGTAGTTGAGAGAAGTAGTACTAGTACTGCTATAGTACGAGTACGTACTCCTCCGTCACATAATGTACAACGTTTTTTGACACTAGTTGGCGTGTAGAAAAAATGGCAAAAACATACCCAAAATTTCTTAATCCACGCCAAAAACTACTACCTAGTGCCAAAAATTTCTTACTAGTGCTATTATTTACAGTATAATGCAATCCCATAACGTTCCATAATGCTAGTACTAGAACTCCATGGTACCAAAAACTACTACCTAGTGCCAAAAATTTCTTACTAGTGCTATTATTTACTAGTGCTATTATTTAGAGTAGTAAATAATAGCCTCACCCCTTCGCCGAGGAACGATCTACAGTTGGAAGGGACGAGGCCCTGCGGTTACTACGCTCTTATCTCCTCCTCGCCAGTTCCCCTCCCCCCGAAGAGAAGGTAGTTCATCGCTGCTCCCATGGATTCGCCAGGCGGTTCTCCTCCTCGTCGGGGCTGGGAGACCTTGAACGATGATTCTCTGGGAGAAATCGCACGCCGCTCTGACGTCCTCACCGCCGCAAGACTCGGTGGTTCCTGCACCAACTTTTTCAAGATGCTGCTTAAACAGGCTTGGGAAAAGGCCATGCTTGTTGGTCTTCCATGCGTCCTCGAGGAGAAAGTTCTTCTATGGGACAATTCTTCGAACAGTCCACCGCTCCCTGGCCATGGTTGCACGTTGACTCCGCTAGAGTTGATGACGTTGAGAGGTAGTCGGATTTTGTCCGATGAGCAGGTCAGTAATGGAGTTTGATCATGTAGTACTTAGTTATTCCATTTCCATCCCGTAATTTCTCCGCATCCCACCGTCTTATATATAGGTCTGGGTCGGTGCCAACGAAGATTGGCTTGCATACCTCCGGCCGGATACCACCATGATTTTACACAACATCCACAGCAGTGCGGCCGTTCTGGTAGACCCCTTCTCCACCACTGGGATCGGCCTTCCGGACTGACTAGGCAAGAATACGTATGATGATGCCTACATGAGATTGAAGAAGATAGAAATTGCGGACCCGCCAACAAAGCGACGCAGCTACGATGATTACTATCTCATCGCGGTGTTCGACACAAGGATTGCCATCAATGCAGGAGGCAGTAACGGCAGAGGCTGGCGCATGTTGGCGGCGGCAGATTTGTACCCCTACACGTTCGAAGAAGCCGTGCGCCATCTAGGCCGCATCTTCGCGGTGACGAGCTAGGGGACTTGTTTCATCTGGTTGACATCCTACAGTACGGGAGATTACAAACGGAATGCACAAACCATCATTTGCATCCCTAACGGTACTCCATTATTTTGCAGGGACCAGTCATCCCCCGATCAAAATAAGATCGCCGATCCTGGATGTGCATTTGCATCCGCGATTCGTCTAACCTGGAACCTTGTAGCTGACTTTGGCATATTAGGATCAACTATCTTAGCAGTCATTACCCATGGTACCACTGATGTGCAACATGGTCACATAATCTACCACGATCGGACCGTCACCATCTACCCAGGTATTCCATTTTTTAACCCTCTTGCCTTCTCTTTCATTGTTGTACTAGTAGTATACTTTGTAGTACTAGTAGGAGTACTTTTTACCTTGGAGGACGCGTATAGCTAGCTAGACCCTTGAAGACTTGAACCCACTAGCTGCCACCATTTTTGTTTTTCCATGTCTTACTACCTCATCCATGTAGCCAAGAGTGGCTATATATAATAAGCCGGTTATTTTACTTCCTCTATACCGGAGTAGTACTATTTGCTGCACAATATTACTGACCGCCACATTTGAGCACAACATTACTATGCATGGACCTTGACTATGTACGTCACCATGTGTCCAGATCTGGGATGCCGCGTGTACCAGATGAACGACGCCGAGTTCGACCCCCGTGATGCTACGTGGGTGCCGAGGAACACTCTTGGAGAGTACTCGCTTTTCATCGAGGACAACTACCCCATTGTGAAGCGGATGCCACCTTCCGTGCACGACACGGAAGGCCTGCCGTTCATGAAGCATGGTTGTGTCTTCAGTGCGCACTGCCAAATGAACGACATGCTGGGACACGCTATCCCTGATTTATGCTACTTCAGCTTGGATGAGTCTCCATCGTGTGGAACCGGACTAGAAAGCTGCGACAATGATTCCCGTTGCCCACCGCTATGGATCGTGCCATCCATGAAGAACACCTGGGACTGGAACCTGGAGGAGGACATGTAGCCCATCTATAACGTGTAAGTGGAGTACGGTAATTGTGAACGGTAGCGCTGTGAATATATGTAGACTAGTCGTGCACAAATTTATCACATGAGTTGGAGATGAACTTGTGTGGCATACTTTCATTTGTCCTTTAGAATTTATTACTAGTAAATGTGTTATGTCTACGTGCAACTTGTGTGGTTGTTGCACGGGCTCCAATACGCTCTTTGAGAAAAAAAGGTGGCACGGCTTTGGATATACGTGACGTGGCGGCATCATACAGTAGCATCGTTTGCTATAGTTGTACTAGTACACTCCTACTAGGATGACAACTCCTATAAAACCTTGTGCTTGGCTCTTTGCCTCTTCGGGAGGTTCAACAGTTCGTACTCGTGTGAACCTTGCACTTGGCTCTTCGCCTCTTCGGAAGGTCCAACAATGATGATACTACAATACAATATGCTTTTGGCAATCTGACACCGATTGAACTGTTGCACGTCCACCGCGAGGGCGAGGGCGAGGGAGAGGGAGAGGGCGCCGTAGTCAAAACCCTCTCCTCGTCCTGCGAACCACCGCGCGCGTGGGCGAGGGAGAGGCGTAGTAAGCAAGCTTCTCCTCGTTCGGCGAGTTGACGGGACACATCAAAGCAGTACTAGTAGTAGTCCATACTGCGTCCTTTCCGATTAATATGGCTTAATTTGAAACGAGAAATATACACTGGCGGTCAACGTATGTAACAGTACGCTCTTTACAGTCACTATATATAGTTTTGCGGCGATTAGGGCATGTACAATGGTTGATAAGATAGTCTTATCTTAAGTCTTGCATGTAGTTTAGAGATGACAAAAAACATGTCTATAATGGGTCATCTCTTAGCCTTATCTCCAATAACTAGCTATTCCTAAAAACGTGGTGATACAGATTGTGCTAAGAGATTATCTCTTGTCTTCTCTTAAATAAGAAAAGACAAGCCTTTTCTTATCATTTCTCTCTCCTCCACCTCATCATTTATCCTACGTGGCAGTCCTAAGATAGAACCATTGTACATGCCCTTATGCGATCACTAGCTCATCGTAGAGCACCGTATTGCACCCTAGATGTGGCACTTTGTTGACTGGTTAAATTGTCACCTGGTTTCTGGGTCCCACCTGCCAGTTGGCAGAGCAAAGAAATCAGTTAAACAAAACTTTACGCAGGCGCGACACGAGTCGAACCCTTGCGCGCGAACCGCCTTGGCTGTGTATATGAGTGCATGCACGTGTCCTCCCTCGGTCTTCCAACAAAGAGTGTACTACATGATGTACATCTACACTTCCAATGCATTTAGCCTTTAGTCTACTAAATCGATATTGATTGACTAATGCACCAACTTGTGATGTAGGTATAGGCTACATGTCTATCCTTAATTATAGCATGCAACGACCTTCATTTAATCTTCTTATCTCAATGGTCGCATGCACACATAAGTCTGTTACTTTTGGGTGTTAATTATGCCCTGGTCAATGTGTAAATCTCTAAATGTACAGTCTTTCACGGACGTAGGGAGTCGGTTGAGCACTTGAGCGTGAGCGTGTGTGTTGCGTCATGTGCTGTGTGCCGCATGGGTGCGTGAGTGTTGCGTGCATCCATGTGTACGTGTGAGTGTTGCATGTTGCATGCATGCATGGGGCTTACTCCCTCCCATTGACATGTTCATATTTCAAGCTTCCTCTGTTCCCTCCATATGGTGATACTCCCTCTGTTCCCAAATATAGTACAAAGTTGAGTCATCTATTTTGGAACGGAGGGAGTAGTACGGAGTAAAAGCCTCCCTCTGTTCTCAAATACGGAGTATTTGTCTTTCTACATATTTCATCAAGTGACTAGGTACGGAGCAAAATGAGTGAAGTGAGCGTAGAGGCATAGGGATATTGTAGAAAGGAAGTCCTCGCGATCCATTTATTCCCCATCTCGGTCAGAGAGAACTATTCAACTAGTCTTTGCATTGAAGTGACAATACACGCTGCAGCAGATGGGACACGTAATTAATAAGCTGAACCAGCATGTTGGTGTTACTAAATCAGCCTTTTTTTAGGGAAGAATCAGCCTTACCCAGTACTGCCATCATGTTTGCCAGTAGAGCACGCTTCCGCAAATACGCCTACGCACCTCTGTCCTCTATTAACTGACATATGGGCCCTGTTGTGGTAGACCCACATGTCATCGGTGTAAATATTTACACTCCAAAGGACGGTATATCCTGGTAGTAGTACTAGTAGAGTTGAGATTGAATGCACTTTCTTCCCCGTCTTCCACTCTTCTTCCTCCTCTCTTCATATTCCTCCTCTCTTCCCCATCGTCGGCCGCACACCATTTACCCCCGCTCACTGCTCGCCCGCCCGCACCATCTTCCTTGGTAGCTCACGCCTACCATATCCCCCCGCTCAATGCTTGGCCACACAAGGAGAAGCTTCTTCGCTCGCCCGCCCGAATCCACTTCCCCGCTGGCTCGCAGGCACCAAAAACCCCAATGGCAGAACCGACTGACACGCAAAGCCGCGATTGGAATTCCCTCCCCGATGTTCTCTTAGAGCAGATCTGTAGTCGTGTGGACCTACTCAGCACCGTCTGTCTAGCCGCATGCTCGGTGTCTTTGTACCGTCTACTCGTCTACAACCGGTCGGCTCTTTTCAAGACACCCTTCTTGCTGATGCCCGATCCTCGCAGGTGGCCCAGACACCGACTTGACGGTCCTACAGAGGTTGCCGTGGTGCCCCTCGACATGCTACCACTACCCGTCCACCTGCCCTTCATGCGTAGCCACTACTGGGCAGGCATGAAGGCCCACTAGGTCATCCTCATCCACCAATCTGGTAGTCCATGGCGTCTCGTGGATATCTACACCCAGCGAGAGATCACCCTTCCATCTTTGGGTATCGCCGCCATCGAGCCTCGCGGCTCGCCGGACACTCCTGCCTACTACGCACGAGACGCGTCAAGCTTTTGGCTCAACCTCTGTTTGCAGAAAGTTGTGATCTGTGAAGTGCCCACACCATCAGAAGACTACATGGATTACAAGCTCATTGCCTTGTTCAACAAGGGATTAGTCTATCTGGAATCTGGTCACCATACATGGTTATGGCTCATCATCAATCCTGTTGAGGAAACATTTCTGTCTGATGCTATAGTGCACGATGGCATCATTTACACGATCGACGCACAGATTGGCTACCTATACTGGTGGAATCTATCGTCGTGTAATTGTTCTATCTCATCTCATCTTTTCCTTATGAATACGACTGCCTGTTCATTTGTTACAAATTTAGAATGCATAGCATGTCTATAACCACATCATTGCTATATGTTCCTCTCATTTCCTAGATTTTTATGACCACACATGTTATTGTTAGAGTTGATATGAGAACAATTGGCATCTAATGATTGTTAGAATACATATTATGAGCATAACATCATGATTGCTATATGTTACTCTCGTTTACAAGATTTTTATAACAACGCATGTTATTGCTTAGAGTTGATATGAGAACAGTAGTAGTAAGTGCTATGGTAGAATATGAGTAGGCGTTGTCATAGCTGTTTTCCTCTCATTGTTACATGATGTTTGAACCATGACATATTGCCAGAATATGAAAGCCATTGGCTTATTTTTTTAACTTGGGGTATGATTATGACCACGGCATTGCAATTCTCTGTCTATGTGTCACTGTTATAATAATCTTAATTCCACACATACTCTGAACATGATTGTTTATTTTTGTCCTTTTGGTCTCCAACTTGAATTCTTGCAGCAGACGCAAATGCGCTGGCCTTCATGATTCCAGGACCTGGAATCATACCAGCCGATGGGTGGTGGTTTATCGCTCGTTCAGCTGACGGCGGTCATTTGATGCTCATTCACATGTACCAAATTGACCAAACCATTACATCAAACCACATGCAGTACAATGCGTGGGGCGTTCGTGAAATTGATGGCTATGGCTGCTTCGTGTTCGAGAAAGATCCCATCTCCGTTGGGCCAGGCGTATTCAACTAGAGGCGGGTTTACAGCCTCGGCAACCACTCCTTGTTCCTCGGGCTCAATTATCTGATCATCCAACCAATCATCGATCATATCACCGGCGATGATTACTGTGCTATGCAACTTCCATTCGCGAGGGGGGCTGTGTTTACACATCATACCATGGGTTTCATTAATCACCATATCCAGAGATTCGTCGACACAGCTTGTTGCCAGATAATCTTCAGTGTGTGAAAGGCATCAAGCTTCCATGCGATGGATGGCTTTTGCAAACCCGACATGCGGCGATGTGGTTCAAGCCAACAGCAAATATGCAGAACTTGATTCGTGCTGATATCTAGACTGAGCCATGTATTCTGCTGCTGTAGCACGACCCTCTTTTGTTGGATATTATGTACTGTTGTTAGTTTGAAGCACTCCTCTTGTTTGAAGGATAGATACCTTCCTGGGATCAAGTGCATCCTAACTCACCTGCGTAGGATGTACTGATAATGATGATGGAGATGCTGTGCAGAAGCCATATATATATCAGTTAGTGAAACTTATGTATAAATTGTGACACTAAATATGACTAGTAAGTAGTATAGTAGAAGTACTAGTATACGTCGGTCAAATTATTCATCATGTCCACACATTGAATTGACGTGACAACACACTGCGCGTGAGGTGACACAAGAATCCCGGCGGCGTGTTCGGGTATTCTGGACTTCAGATTTGGAGTAGCACTTATCTGTCGAAATCTTTCATCATTCCCTTAAAACAGTCGATTGATCATACATTGAGTACCATATAACTGGAATTACTGATGCATGTCGAAGAAAGATTGGCCCGTGCTTCCGGCTGGCGTCAAGTTCGTTCCCACGTATCTGGAGGTGATCGAGCACCTTGAGGCCAAAGTGAGTGCTGACAGCGCGAGATTTCAGTCTCTCATCGATTTGTTCATACCAACCATCGACACTGAGCATGGCATATGTTACACCCAACCTGAGAAACTTCCAGGTAAGACACCGATCGGCCGTCTACTTGCACAAACATATTCCTTTGTTTATAGCTCTATTTTTCTTTTTAGACGCAGACCTGGTGAAGCAATTACAATTTGACAGTTAATAAAAAGTGAAACAAGTGACTGCAACATGCCAAAGATGTTATGAAAATGCCAACTAGGTACACTAAAACCTGTATTCCACAATACTGCAGGTATCACACTGAGTGGCCGGAAGCATTTCTTCCAGCGCAATTCCAGGGCATTCAAAAGGGGCGCGCGGACGCGTCGCAAGATACAGTCAGAGTGCGGCATGCACGCGATATGGCACAAGACTGGCAATACCTTGCCGGTGATGGTCAACGGCCGGCAGACGGGCAGCAAAAAAGGTTCTGGTGCTGCACACCAACAAGAACTTCAACTAGCAGAGGACCAACTGGGTGATGCACCAGTACCACCTTGGGGACCTGGAGCAAGAGAAGGAGCAGGTGCTGGTCCTCTTCAAGATTTTCTACCAGACGAACACTAGGGCCAGGAGTAAAAAGATTATAAGTTAGTTTGGTATTGGTAGTTGTACTACCTTGTCATCCGCGAGTAGGTATTATTGTTAACGATCTTTTGGTATGAACTTGCATTTGCTTCCAACCATCATGCCGAGGGTCGACGTGGATATAAAGCTGAATCATTTTTTTCGAAACGAATTTTCACGCACCTGATTTTTATTTGATGGGTAGCATAAGCACCCGTCGTTCGAATTCCCAGTTCTCCAATTTTTTGGAAACAAGTGCATGCACTTATTATCACGATAAAAAAATATCCGTGCTGCATCCCAGTTATCAGTCTGTACTTGCAGAATTCTCTCGTTTATTGAGCACGTATATTGTTTTTTTGGGTCGAGCAAGTTTCAACTGGGCTGTAGATTGCCCAGGGTTGTTTTGTTTTTAACAGGCCCAGTCCATGACGACAACAGGGCACAAAGATCCAGTAGGTATCTACTGGCCTCTGGCCCGCCAGTGTTAGTCCTATTTTGTCTTACAACATCCGCAGGCAGTTTTTTTACTGAATCAAACACACAGCCCAGTTCTATTTTCCTCTTGAAACGCATGTCCGACATCCATTTTCTAAGCTCTACCTATAGTTTTACTAGTTCATATACACGCATCATTATATTGAAAACACATGAAATTCCCTTTTTCATATTTACATCCTTATTTTTGTTGTTTTTTCCCACCCAACGCTGATTTTTTTACCACTGGTTTTCCCTTAAACCAACTAAATTTGTCCCACGTCTTATTTGCTTACAAAAACAAAACGATTTTTTGGCAAATCAGTAAGTTCTTAAAAAAATGTTTATCATTTCGGGATTACAACAGTTCCGACTCCACTGAAATATGCAAAATAAGGTTGGACTTTTTTACCGTGGTCCTAGGAAGAAAATGGGCTGTAATAAATTACTTAAGAATTAGCAAATGGGCTACAAATTATAAAAAATAGCAAATGGGCTTTATGTTGTCTGCCACAGATTTGGAGGCTGACTTGTGGGCCTACTAAGTTCATGCGTACACAAGGTTTCTCAAAAAAGAAACTTAGTCAACAATCGACTCTACCAGCGTCACACCGTTAGATGTCAATCTAACGGCAATCGTGCTTCTTCAGTCCCTGATCCTCCTGCCCCAGCCGCCCAAACCAGCGCCGTCGGAACTGCCTACTCCCGCCCCCCGTGGCCGGCAGTGCTGCCGGGAAGGCCTCACGGCCCCATCATACCCACACCTCCTGTTATTTTTCGGCGACGGCAGCCGAACCAGTCAACCCTCGTACTCTCCACCGCGTGGGCAGCCACTGTCGTGTCATCCCCGGCTTCGTGGCGTTCCCTTCGTAGGCCTCGCCATCGTCCACCGCCCTGGTGCTCTCGGCGCGGCGTGGTCAACGATGTCCATCCAACAGCCGTAGTGCTTCTTCAACCTCTGGTCTTCTTGCCCCAGCTGCCCAAAGCAGCGCCGGTCGTGCCGCATGCTCCTGCCTCCCGTGGCCGACTATGCTGCCGCGAAGGCCTCACCGTCCCCATACTACTCCCACCGCTGGCCAGGCCATCCCTCCACTCACCCACGCCCCCTATTATTCTGCGGCGACGGCGGCCTCACACCGCAGCCGAACTAGTGAACCCTCGTACTCCTCTCCGCGTGGGCATCCACTGTCGCGTCTTCCCCGGCTCCGCGTCGTCCCCTTCCTAGGCCTCGCTGTCGTCCACCGCCTTGGTGCTCTCGGCGCGGCATGGTCAATGTGGTTAACGACATTCCATCGGAAGAGTACTGTACGTGGAGAGGCTCACAGCTGGGTCCATGGCCATAGCCTAGTTTTTTTGTGATTTGCCAAGTAAGTCACTTTGTCAAGCCTATTGGGCTGCAAATCTTTCAAGACGAGGAGAGCTTTCATTCGGCTGGCCGAGAAAATGGCCCATCAGTAATGAGAAATGGGCTGTACATTTTTAAAACACATCAAACCGGCAATTAGTTTCAAATATCTTTTTTTCATTTCGAGATTTGAAATTACATTAATTTTTATGCATGGAGAATTTGTTGGATTTTATATTGATACACATTTATTTTTAAAATCAGTTTGAATGTGAGTCGAAATTTCGGGATTAAACATAGTTCGGACCGCACCGAAATATGCAAAATTACATATAATTTTTTAACCGTGGCCACAATATGGGCTGTAATGCTAACAAAAAGAATATGGGCTTAGAAAAAACCTTAATAATTAGCAAATGGGCTGTAAATTATTAGAAATAATGGCAGATGGGTCGTATGCTGTTTTCCACAGATTTGAGGCTTTCCTTAAAAAAGGTTGACGCACAAGCAGTGACTGTTGGATGGCCATCCAACAGCTGTCGTGCTTCTTCAATCTCTGCTCTTCCTGCTCCAGCCACTCAAACATGCGCCGCTGGGACTGCCTGCTCCCTCCTCCCCGTGGCCGGCTCTGCTGCCACGCAGGCCTCACCGCCCCACCGTACTCCCATTGCTGGCCTAGCCATCCCTCTACTCACCCACACCTGCTGTTATTCTCCGGCGACGGCCGATGAACCAGTAAACCCTCGTACAGTCGTACTCCCCTCCACATGGGAAACAAAAACAACGGTTGAGTCTTCCCTGCCTCCATGTCGTTCCCTTCCTAGGCCTCGCCGTCGTCCACCGCCCTGGTGCTCTCGGCGTGGCGTGGTTAGCGTGGTCAACGACCGACATGCATCTGAAGTGGACTGTATGTGGAGAGGCTGACAACTGGGTCCACGGCCGCACGCAAGGAAATGCCTCCTTATTACGCGCAAAATAATGATTTCCTCCACCTGACATCTGGGACCCACCGAAACGGCCTCCGTATTTCGCGAAAAAAATGTTACTGCCGCTGATAGCTCGGACCTACCAGCTATATCTTCGCACGCAAGGAAGTGCTCCTTATTATGAACAAAAAAAATGAATACTCCCCCTGCTAGCTGGGACCCAGTATAGTGGGCCTACTAAGTTGACGGGGACGAAGGGCTTTGTCAACTTAGTCAATATGCACGATTCTAGCTCGACTGACCGTACGATGTCCATCCAACGGCCGTAGTGCTTCTTCAACCTCTGGTCTTCTTGCTGCAGCCGCCCAAAGCAGCGCCAGTCGTGCCGCCTGCTCCTGCCTCCTGTGGCCGGCTGTGCTGCCGCGGAGGCCTCACCACCCCCATACTACTTCCACCGCTAGCCAGGCCATCCCTCCACTCCAATCACCCACACCCCCTATTATTCTGCGGCGACGGCAGCGCAGCCGAACCAATGAACCCTCGTACTCCTCTTCGCGTGGGCATCCACTGCCGCGTCTTCCCCGGCTCCGCGCCGTCCCCTTCCTAGGCCTCGCCGTCGTACACCACCGTGGTGCTGTCGGCGCGGCGTGGTCAATGTGGTCAACGACCGAATTCCATCGGAAGAATACTGTACGTGGAGAGGCTGACAGTTGGGTCCACGGCAGCCGCAACAAAGTGCCTCCTTATTACGCAGAAAATAATTATTCCTCCACCTGACAGCAGGGACCCACCGGATGCCCACCAGTATATCGCGAAAAAAACGTTTGCCCCTGACTGCTGGGACCCACCCGACAGGGCCACCGTATTTCGTGAAAAAAACGTTCCCCCTGCTGTCAGCTCGGACCCACCGGAAGTGCCTCCTTATTACGCACAAAAAAATGAATACCCCCTGCTAGCTAGGACCCACCTTGGTGGGAGGCTGACTTGTGGGCCTACTAAGTTGACGGGGACGGAGGGCTTTGTCAACTTAGTCAATATGCACGATTCTAGCTCCATTGAACGTACGATGTCCATCCAATGGCCGTAGTGCTTCTTCAACATCTGGTCTTCTTGCTCCAGCCGCCCAAAGCAGCGCCGGTCGTGCCGCATGCTCCTGCCTCCTGTGGCCGGCTGTGCTGCCGCGAAGGCCTCACCGCCCCCTACTATTCCCACCGCTGGCCAGGCCCTGCGGCGACGGCAGCCTCACACCGCAGTCGAACCAGTGAACCCTCGTACTCCTCTCCGCGTGCGCGCGAGCTTCCACTGCCGCGTCTTCCCCGGCTCCCCGTCGTCCCCTTCCTAGGCCTCGCCGTCGTCCACCGCCCTGGTGCTCTCGGCGCGGCGTGGTCAACATGGTCAAGGAACAACTTCCATCGGACGTGGACTGTACGTGGAGAGGCTGACAGCTGGGTCCACGGCCGCAGCAAGGAAGTGCCTCCTTATTACGTGCAAAATAATTATTCCTCCACCTGACAGTGGGGACCCACCGGACGGGCCACCGTATTTCGCCCCCCTGACTGCTGGGACCCACCAGCTACATCTTTGGAGGCAAGGAAGTGCCTGATAGTCGGGACCCACCTGGTCGAAGCGTACGTAGCATTGTCATTCTGGTCGCGAACGTGTACGTACATATATACTGGTGGATGTAGAGGCGCGCACGTGTCATAGTAGAGGCGGCCAGGGTGCAAGAAAGAAAATACGGCCATGTATGTGTACATACGGGCGGGGTCTCGAACGCCTACTCGCGCATACGTACGGCGAGGGCTCGTGTACATGGCTGGGTCGGAACGGAGAAACAGCGTCGTCGTCGTGTTCATGGGTCGGAACGGAATGCGTTTCATCGGGAGGACTTGGACGGAAGAGGCGATGGAAACGAGGCCTGGCATACCGCACAACGGAGGAAACGGACCTCCTACGGTCGAAACGGGGGTCCTGTTGGTCGGGAGGGGTGTGGCGTACCGCAAAACGGAGGAAACGGACCTCCTACGGTCGAAACGGGGGTCCTGTTGATCAGGAGGGGTGTGGCGTACCGCAAAACGGAGGAAACGGACTTGTGATGGAGCGCTACGGTCGAAACGGGGGTTCTGTTCATCGGGAGGGGTGTGGCATACCGCAAAACGGGGCTCCACGGGATACTGTTCATCTCCACCGTCGACCCCCTCCAGCCTCCACGAGCTACTGTTCATCCACCGTCGACCTCCTCCAGCCTCCACGGGCTCCTGTTCATCCAGCCTCCACCGCACGCTACTCCACCGGCTACTGTTCAACCACCCCTCCACCGTCTACTGTCCATCCAGCACTCCACACCACGGGGTCTTGTTCAACCACCCCTCCACGGGCACCCCTCCACCGTCTACTGTTCATCCTGCCCTCCACACCACGGGGTCCTGTTCATCCACCCCTCCACGGGCACCCCTCCACCGTCTATTGTTTATCCAGCCCTCCACCACACCACGGGGTCCTGTTCATCCAGAGGCAACGCCACCGCTCACTGTTCATCCAACCCCCCCCCCCCCCCCCGCAACGCTCACTGTTCATCCCATCGATTGGCTTCAGTTAGCAGCAGTAGCCAAGGAATCGCTCGATCGGGTTCAGTTAACAGCCATCGATCGATCGCTCGGGTTCAGTAATGCGTAGCCCGCAGTGCAATCGCTCGGGTTCAGTTAGAGCCCAACGCCTCGCTCGGGTTTAGTTAGAGCCAATGCCTCGCACACACGGGCGTACGTGTATGAGAGAAATGTGCATCGCTCGGCCCCCGACCTCCCACTGTAACCGGGAACTCCCCGAAATTTTCCTCCCCCTCGCTTCTACCATGGTTTTTTCCGTCATGGACGGCCCAAAGAATGTCATGCAGCTGCGTCTCCAGCCCGCCCAGGATGAAAAGCCCATTTTCTGTCATGATTTTTTGTCATAGAAGTAGGAGTCCACCACATCTATGATGATACCGAGTTTTGTCACAATTATCGTCATAGAAGTGTCATATGTATGACAGAAAAAAATTTGTTCAGCCCAAAATGTCACGGATGTGTCTTTTTTTGTAGTGGTTTTTGCAAAAGAATGAAATTGTGTCTTCCTCGCAACAGTCCTTCACCTTGTTCATTACAAGGAGGAATCTGGCCCAATAGTGATGTACTGTCTCTTGGGGCTCTTGCCTAATGTGGGAAAGATCACTTATATCTGGGTGGGTGGGTAGATTTAAGTCCGAACCCTGACCCGATCTGAGACCCAGGGGCAGAGGAGTTTCTGATCTTAGAAGTTCGGGCTCCGCGATGTTGCCCAATAGGTCTGGCCCGCTATCTGATTCTAGGTTCAAAGCTTGGGCCATGTCCTCCCATAGACGGGTATCCGGCTCGGAGAGCTCGGGAATCCGGACATAGTTTGTCCTCAAGATAGAGGAAGAATCACTCTGTTGCTCCTCCACCACCGCTATCTGGTGGGTGACCGGCGGAGAGTTAATCTCCCTTTGGTCGGGTTTAAGCCCGATCCGATCATAGTCCGTAGCGACTCCCAAGGCGGCCATGCGATCCAAGAGATCGTTCAAAGAAGAGAGCTCCATTGTATCCATCTGCTCGGCAAATTCCGAGCCGATGTGGAGGCTGTTTTCGATGACCCGAGAAGTCATCGTCGGCGCAACGGCCGGGCGGGCGGTCATGGTGAAGTCGTCTAGTTGGAGAGTTTGGCCTACAGCCAGGACTCCTCCAGAGGTGATGTTGTCCTTGAAAATGAGACGAGCCATCAAGCCTTATGATGACGGCACATTGGAACTCTCAATGAAAGCACCAATGTCGGTTTCAAAACCGACGGATCTCGGGTAGGGGGTCCCGAACTGTGCGTCTAAGGCAGATGGTAACAGGAGGCAGGGACACAATGTTTACCCAGGTTTGGGCCCTCTCGATGGAGGTAATACCCTACTTCCTGTTTGATTGATCTTGATGATATGAGTATTAGAAGAGTTGATCCACCACGAGATCGTAGAGGCTAAACCCTAGAAGCTAGCCTATGATTATGATTGTTGTTGGTCCTACGGACTAAAACCTTTGGTTTATATAGACACCGGAGGGGGCTAGGGTTACACAGAGTCGCTTACAAGGGAGGAGATCTACATATCCGAATTGCCAAGCTTGCCTTCCATGCCAAGGAGAGTCCCATCCGGACACGGGATGAAGTCTTCAATCTTGTATCTTCATAGTCCAATAGTCTGGCCAAAGGATATAGTCCGGCTGTCTGAGGACCCCCTAGTCCAGGACTCCCTCACCTGGCCTGGATGTCTAGGATCGCCTTGTTTAAGGCTCACATCCCGCCTCCACGCACCCATTAAAAAGGCGCGGTGCTGGTTGCTTTGGTGTCTGGGATTGATGAGCTGCCGCCGCTGGCTTCCAGTGGTCGTGGCGCTGAGGCCGCCTTCACAAAGCAACGGTGCGTTGGTGTGAGGGCCCCAGGAGTCGGGCCCGTCACCATCTCATCTTCAGCTAGTGGCACCGGCGGGTCGGCCGGCTACTTATCTCGCACCCCTCCAGATGGTGGTGGCGGAGGCACGGCCACGTCCAGCATGACAACATCCCCGTCGTGCCTCTCCATGATCGGGTGCTCGTCGCCGGCTCCCCCAGTCGGCGCCGTGAACTCTGGTGGAGGCGGCGCTTACTTTAGGGGGATGACGAATAGCGGCTCCTGGTGGCGTGCGCGTTCTTCAAGCCATTTCTTCGCGGCGGCATCAGCCTCAGCCTTCGCCAACTTCTTCAGCACGGCGGCCTCCGCCTTCTCTGCCTCTGCCTTATCCAGGCGGGCGGCCTCCTGCTCCTCGCACGCTTCACGCGCGCTCCGTTCTCGTGCCTCCAAGAGGTCGGCCACGGGATCGAATCTTCGGGAGGTGGAGGAGGCCTGCGCCGACCCAATGACGGAGGCGACTGCCGACTTCTCAAGAGAAAGCGGAGCCCTAAGTCAGGAAAGACGAAGAAAGGAAGCTCAGAAAGAATCGACAAAAATAAAAGCACAAGAAAAAGATACTTACGCCGACACCATGGGAGGCGCCTTCGGGAGTTTCTGAAATTTGGCCACCTTCGCAGCGGCCTCCTTCCGCCTAGTCGCGGCAGTCAGGTTCTTGGCCTTCTTCGGCGCGCTGCCGAACAAGGCGGCGCGCTGCCGAACAAGGCGGCGCCCTGCTTATGCTTTCGCGTGCTGCCTCGCGCGGTCGGCTCGGCGGAGGGGCCCGTGTCCGCCCTGCCGGCGCCCCGCGCAGGGCGCGGATCATCTTCCTCATCATCATCGTCAGGCCAAGTCTCGATGCTGTGTTCTTTGTAGCCGCCTGCTACGTCGCCGCCGCCTATGGCGTCGTCCTCCAGGGCAGCCGCCCCCAAGTCAGGGTTGTCTACGTCGCTCTCCTCCCGGTCCGGCTAGTAGTCACCACCCGGCCCCACGACGGCAACCGTCACTGGAGACATGTAGATCTGTGTCCCAAAGATCGACTGTTCAAGAGCAAGGTCAAGACCAAGACAAGTACCAAATGGAAAGAGTGGAAAAACTTACGGCAGGCGGCGGGTCGGCGCGGGAGTATGGCCACTTGCCAAACCGCCATGATCCTTCCGACAGCTTGAGGCCGGCAATCTCATTCACCATCCGGGCCACCTCGACAGTCGGATGTGATACGTCTCCGTCGTATCTACTTTTCCAAACACTTTTGCCCTTGTTTTGGACTCTAACTTGCATGATTTGAATGGAACTAACCCGGACTGACGCTGTTTTCAGCAGAATTGCCATGATGTTGTTTTATGTGCAGAAAACAAAAGTCTTCGGAATGACCTGAAACTCCACGGAATATCTTATAAAAAATAATAAAAAATACTCGCCAAAGATGAAGACTAGGGGGCCCACACCCTGTCCACGAGGGTGCCCCCCCCAGGGCGCGCCCCCTACCTCGTGGGCCCCCTGGAGACCTTCTGACGCCAACTCCAACTCTATATATTTTCTTTCGGGGAGAAAAAAATAGGAGAGAAGAAATCATCATGTTTTACGATACGGAGCCGCCGCCAAGCCCTAAAACCTCTCGGGAGGGCTGATCTGGAGTCCGTTCGGGGATCCGGAGAGGGGGATTCGTCGCCGTGGTCATCATCAACCATCCCCCATCACCAATTTCATGATGCTCACCGCCGTGCGTGAGTAATTCCATCGTAGGCTTGCTGGACGGTGATGGGTTGGATGAGATCTATCATGTAATCGAGTTAGTTTTGTTAGGGTTTGATCCCTAGTATCCATTATGTTCTGAGATTGATGTTGCTATGACTTTGCTATGCTTAATGCTTGTCACTAGGGCCCGAGTACCATCATTTCAGATCTATGTGAGTTCTTGATCCTATCTTGCAAGTCTATGGTCACCTACTTTGTGTTATGATCCGGCAACCCCGAAGTGACAGTAATCGGGACCACTCCCGGTGATGACCATAGTTTGAGGAGTTCATGTATTCACTATGTGCTAATGCTTTGTTCCGGTTCTCTATTAAAAGGAGGCCTTAATATCCCTTAGTTTCCATTAGGACCCCGCTGCCACGGGAGGGTAGGACAAAAGATGTCATGCAAGTTCTTTTCCATAAGCATGTATGACTATATTTGGAATACATGCCTACATTACATTGATGAATTGGAGCTAGTTCTGTGTCACCCTAGGTTATGACTGTTACATGATGAACCGCATCCGACATAATTATCCATCACCAATCCGATGCCTACGAGCTCTCCATATACTGGTTTACGCTTGTTTACTTTCTTGTTGTTACTGTTCCAATCACTACAAAATACCAAAAATATTACTTTTTCTTTCTTTTTTTGTTACCGTTACCATCACTATCATATTACTTTGCTACTAAACACTCTGCTGGAGATACTAAGTTTCCAGGTGTAGTTGAATTGACAACTCAGCTGCTAATACTTGAGAATATTCTGTGGCTCCCCTTGTGTCGAATCAATAAATTTGGGTTGAATACTCTACCCTCGAAAACTGTTGCGATCCCCTATACTTGTGGGTTGCCAAGACCTTTTTCTGGCGCCGTTGTCGGGGAGCATATCTCTATTCTTTGAGTCACTTGGGATTTATATCTGCTGGACACTATGAAGAACTTGAAATACGAGAAAACAAAATTGTATCCCTCAACTACGAGGGGAGGTAAGGAACTGCCTTCTAGCTCTGCACTTGATTCACCTTCTGTTATGAGTAAGCTTGCGACACCTAAACTTACTTCTACGATTCGTTCCTATATGTCGCATGTTATTGAAGATGCCACTTCTGCTATGCATGATACTTATGATGAAACTACTTCTATGCTTGATACTAATGTGCCCCTTAGTGAATTTCTTGATGAACAAAATGCTAGGGCTAGAGAGAAAGAAATTATTGAATATGATAATTATGATGAAAATGATGATGAGGATAGGCCTGTTATTCCTGAAGGTTATATTTTTGATAAAGAGGCTTCTGCTGCTATTTGAGCTTGCAACAATAACGATGAGCTTAGAAGGTTAATAGCTAAATGGAACAAAGAATCACTTAGAGATAAAATGAGGCATGATCCTGCTTTTCTACTTCACCTATTTGTGTTCCCGATAAGGATTATGAATTCTCTGTTGATCCTAATATAATTACTTTGGTCGAATCTGGTCCTTTTCATGGTTTTGAATCTGAAACTGTTGTGGCACATCTTACTAAATTAAATTATATAGCCACCATGTTCACTAATGATGAGAGATCTTGCTACTTTTATATATTTAAAATATTCTCGTTCTCATTAAAGGGTGATGCTAAGATATGGTTTAATTCTCTTGATCCTGGTTGTGTACGTAGTCCCCAGGATATGATTTATTACTTCTCTGCTAAATATTTCCCTGCTCATAAGAAACAAGCTGCTTTAAAGGAAATATACAGCTTTGTGCAAATTAAAGAAGAGAGTCTCCCACAAGCTTGGGGGAGGCTTCTCAAGTTACTTAATGCTTTGCCTGATCATCCTCTTAAGAAAAAAGAAATACTTGATATCTTTTATAATGGACTAACCGATGCTTCCAAAGATTACCTGGATAGTTGTGCTGGTTCTCTTTTCAGGGAAAGAACACCGGATGAAGCTGAAATTCTATTGAATAATATGTTGACAAATGAAAATAATTGGGCACCTCCTGAGCCAGCTCCTGCTCCAATTACCGAGCCTATTCCTGAACCAACTCCGAAGAAGCGAGGTGTTCTATTTCTCAGTCCCGAAGATATGCAAGAGGCAAAGAAATCTATGAAAGAAAAAGGTATTAAAGCTGAAGATGTTAAGAATTTACCTCCTATTGAAGAAATACATGGTCTTAATTTACCGCCTGTTGAAGAAACATATGATCTTAATCCTTTATTTATTGAAGAACCTCCTGATCCCGATAACCCGACACAGGTAGTAAAGGTAAATTCTCTCTATAGATATGATAAAGCTGAAATCCCTCCTACTAGAACTGCTAGACAATGCTTTGATGAGTTTGATAATTTTATTGTCAAACAAGAAAATTTTAATGCTTATTTTGGTAGACAATTGAAATAAGATACCGATATGATTAAACACTTGGGTGATTATATGGCTAATATTAGAGGTGAACTTAAACTTGTTAGCAAACATGCTTCTATGGTTACCACTCAAGTAGAACAAGTACTTAAGGCTCAGAATGATTTGGTCAATGAAATGAATAGTAAGAAAAATGATTATGTTGTTAGAGTGGCTACTAGAACTGGTAGAATCACTCAGGAACCTTTGTATCCTGAAGGCCACCCTAAGATAATTGAGCAAGATTCTCAGAGAAATAATATAGATGTACCTAGTTCTTCTAAAAGGAAGAAAAATAAAAATGATAGGACTTTGCAAACTTCTAGTGAATCTATTGCTGAAACACCTGATAATCCAAATGATATCTCTATGTCTGATGCTGAAACACAATTTGGTAATGAACATGAACCTAGTGAAAATGGTAATGATGATGTTCATGATGATGCTCAACCTAGTAATGATAATGATGTAGAAACTGAACGTGCTGTTGATCTTGATAACCCACAATCAAAGAATCAACGTTATGATAAGAGAGATTTTGTTGCTAGGAAACAAGGTAAATAAAGAGAACCTTGGGTTCAGAAACCCATTCCTTTTCCTCCCAAACCATCCAAGAAAAAGGATGATGAGGATTTTGAGCGCTTTGCTGAAATGATTCGACCTATCTTTTTGCATATGCGATTGACTGATATGCTCAAAACTAATCCTTATGCTAAGTATATGAAGGATATCATTACTAATAAAAGAAAGATGCCGGAAGCTGAAATTTCCACCATGCTTGCTAATTATACTTTTAAAGGTGGAATACCAAAGAAACATGGAGATCCAGGAGTACCTACTATACCATGCTCCATTAAAAGAAATTATGTTAAAACTGCTTTATGTGATCTTGGAGCCGGTGTTAGTGTTATGCCTCTCTCTTTATATCGTAGACTTGATTTGAATAAGTTGACACCTACTGAAATATCTTTGCAAATGGCTGATAAATCCACTGCTATACCTGTCGGTATTTGTGAGGATGTGCCTGTTGTGGTTGCAAACGTTACTATTTTAACGGACTTTGTTATTCTTGATATTCCTGAGGACGATAGTATGTCTATTATTCTTGGAAGACCTTTTTTGAATACTGCAGGGGCTGTTATTGATTGCAGCAAAGGCAATGTCACGTTTCATGTTAATGGTAATGAGCATACGGTACACTTTCCAAGGAATCAACCTCAAGTTCATAGTATCAACTCTATTGGAAAGATTCCATCGATTATATTTGGAGGTTTTGAATTTCCTCTTCCTACTGTCAAGAAGAAATATGATATTCTTATTATTGGGGATGTGCATATCCCCGTTGAGGTGACATAGTGTTATTCGAGATTTCTCCGGTTCCATGTTAATCGGAATGAGTTTGTTAACAAGACCTGATCAACCTTGTTAGTGGATTCCTTTTGATGAGCATGAGACGGATGAAACTAGAAGCACAACCTTCTATACCCTCTCTATACTTTCTGTTATTTAGTTGAAATAAAGTAAAAATAGTATTTTTCTGTCTATTTGCTGACTTATCCGTGCAATATAAAAATACCCCGAAAATAAAAGTCCTCAGAATGCCATGCCAATTTAATATGATTTTTTCGAGAATATTTGAGGATTTATGGTGCAAAAATCACCGCGGGGGGAGCTGCCACCTGGCCACGAGGGTGGAGGGCGCGCCCTACCCCCCTAGGCGCGCCCCCTGCCTTGTGGGCCCATGGTGACCCTCCTCGACTTATTCTTGCACCCATCCTCTTCTTCTTCCTCCCACAAACCCAAATAACCAGCTCAAGCACGAGTTCTAGCTCACTTTGCTGCGATTTTCGATCTCCTTGCTCAAAGCACCTCTCGCAAAACTGCTTGGGAGATTTTTTCTTGGTGTGTGACTCCTCCATTGGTCCAATTAGTTTTTGTTCTAGTGCTTTATTCTTTGCAAATTTGTGCTGCATAGGTGACCATGTTCTTGAGCTTGCATGTCAAATTTATATGGTTCCAAGTAGTTCTAATGCTTGATATAGGCTCTAGGGACTTGTAGGAGTAGTTGCTACCAATTTTGTTGAGCTTTGTTCACTTTTGTTTGAAGTTACTAAAAATTTCGGAATTTTTTTAGAGAAAAACAATATGTTTAGGAACATGTTCCAAGGTGGTTCTTCTAAGAAGCAAGGACCCAGGCTTACTATGCGTGATGCTGACGAGGAACCACCAAGAGACGCTCTAGTGCGGCCTTGTGAGTGGCCTTCGGAAAATTTTATGGATCGTGCAGGAATTAAAGAAGAATTTAACACATATTTGTGTAACGCCGGTCTTGTGGACTTTGAGGCAGACAAATGCCCCCAGTATCATGATCTCACTAGTTCATTTGTGAGGAGGTTTGAGTTTTCATCTTCGCGTAATTCTCCTTCAGTCATGTTTGTTCTTTATGACAAATCTTATACCATGGACTTAGAGGATTTTACTTTTGCTTGCAAACTTCCACAATGGTGTAGTGTTAGGGATCCCCCTAAATCTGAATTTAGAAACTTTCTTGCTAGTATAACTATAGGGGAATCTAGAGATATAACGCAAGCTACCATAGGGAGCATTCACTTTCCTGTTATACATTATTTTGCTCTCTTCATAGGTAGATGCATAAATGCTAAGGATGAAGCATGTCATATGTGTGTCCCTGACCTTAGCATTCTCAGGAGTGCTATGTTAGGAGACCAATCTTATCATATGGGAGCCATTGTAGCTCGTAGGTTGCATCATAATAGATATAATGGAGATTTCCTTGGAGGAATTTATGCAACCCGCTTAGCTAATTTTCTTGAGATAGACGTTCGTGAGGGAGATATGGAGTTGCCTCCTACTTATTTAGATTTTGATTCTATGGTTTCTCACCAGTTTGTCGAGAGGACTGAACCACCTCTCTAGTATCGACTAATCTTTAACAAACGGCATGTTGTTCGTATTACTCTTCCTGCTCCTGCCTTCTTTTATTCTCAGACAAAACGAAGATATACTATTACCAGGGAGGAGGCAGATGAGTACAAGAGGGGAGCAGAGGCAGCCCGACTCCATGCTGCAGCTCAGGAGGCGATAGCTGCTACATCACAGTACAACCCCAACTACTCTTCGTCGTAGTACGACCCCAGCTACACCTACGGGTATCCGCCAGGCTATCCCTGGCAATAAACCAACTTAGGCCAAAAGCCTAAGCTTGGGGGAGTACGTATTTCTCACCGACATTACATTTATGTTCACACACACTCATTGCTAGATGTCGGTGCCCATACCCTTTCACTGTAATATCCATGCTAGTTTATTTTCTTTTTCCTGCTTTCTTCTTGTGTGTTCGATAAACCTTAAGAAAAAACAAAAAAATTAGTAGTAGTTTTTTTTCTGCTATAGTAGTAATAATTAAAAAGAAAACCCAAAATATTTCCCGTTCTTCTTTTGCTTGTTGGGAGCTTTCCCGTGTAAATAGTTTTATTTCTTTTCTTTTCTTTGGGGGTCGATAGGAGAAGACCATGATTAAATTGTTGAAATGGCTCTTATATGCATTATTGTTGATTTAACCCAGTGCCCATATTGCTTTGTCTTCTCCTTTTTATTGAATGCTCGCAGATTCCAGCTTAGTCCAATGCACGTGCACTCTTATTATTATTCACATCGTTCGGTCGTGCAAGTGAAAGGCAATTATGATGATATATGATGGACCGATTGAAATGAGAAAAGCTAGTATGAACTCGACCTCTCTTTTTTTTGTAAATATGATGAGTTCATCGTTCTTGATTCAGCTTGTTATGAATAAACATGTTTGCAATGACAATTAGAAAACATAGTTTCTTGTGCCATGCTTGATTAGCTATGAGTTATAATGGTTTACCTTGCGTGCCAACATGCTATTAAGATGGTTATGATGTGGTATAGTGGGGTGGTATCCTCCTTTGAATGATTTAAGTGACTTGACTTGGCACATGTTCACACATGTAGTTGAAACAAATCAACATAGCCTTCACGATATTTATGTTCACGGTGGATTATATCCTACTCATGCTTGCATCCAATGTTTATTAATTTTAATGCATGTTCATGGCTGTTGTTGCTCTCTAGTTGGTCGCTTCCCGGTCTTTTGCTATCCTTCACCTGTACTAAGCGGGAATACTGCTTGTGCATCCAATCCCTTAAACCCCAAAGTTATTCCAGATGAGTCCACTATACCTTCCTATATGCGGTATCTACCTGCCGTTCCAAGTAAATTTGTATGTGCCAAACTCTAAACCTTCAAATAAACATTTTGTTTTGTATGTTCGAATAGCTCAGGTATCAACCAAGGCTGCCCTTATCTTCCATGTTAGGCGGGTTATTCTCAAGAGGAGTGGACTCCGCTCCTCACTCACGAGAAAATGGCTAGTCACCGGGATGCCCAATCCCATGCTTTATGCAAACTAAATCAAAATTAATTGCAAACAAAACTCCCCCTGGGACCTGATGTTAGTTGGAGGCACTCATTGTTTCGAGCAAGCCATGGATTGATGCTTGTTGGTGGAGGGGGGGTATAAACTTTACCATTCTGTTTGGGAACCGCCTATAATGTGTGTAGCATGGAGGATATTGCCATCTCTTAGTTGTTATGTTGACAATGAAAGTATACCGCTCAAAATATTATTTATCTCTATTTCAAAATCGAGCCCTGACACCTCTACAAATCCCTGCTTCCCTCTGCGAAGGGCCTATCTATTTACTTTTATGTTGAGTCATCACCCTCTTATTAAAAAGCACTAGCTGGAGAGCACAGCTGTCATTTGCATTCATCACTATTAATCTATATTGGGTATGACTATGATTGGATCTCTTTTACCATGAATTACATTGTCTAGTCAGTCCTTGATCTTTAAAGGTGCTCTGCATTTATGTTTTGTGGTCTTAGAAAGGGCTAGTGAGATACCATCCTGTTATATCATATTATGATTGTTTTGAGAAAGTGTTGTCATCCAAGATTTATTATTATGAATCGCTAGTTGATTATGCTATTGATATGAGTGATCATGAGACCTGAGAATTATTGCAAATGTGGTTAGTCATAGTATTTGCTGAAAACTTGAATGCTAGCTTGACATATTCACAACAAGAGCAAACAGAGTTTGTAAAATTCTTTCTTTTTCTCTTTCAGTTTGTCAACTGAATTGCTTGAGGACAAGCAAGGGTTTAAGCTTGGGGGAGTTGATACGTCTCCGTCGTATCTACTTTTCCAAACACTTTTGCCCTTGTTTTTGACTCTAACTTGCATGATTTGAATGGAACTAACCCGGACTGACGCTGTTTTCAGCAGAATTGCCATGATGTTGTTTTATGTGCAGAAAACAAAAGTCTTCGGAATGACCTGAAACTCCACGGAATATCTTATAAAAAATAATAAAAAATCCTCGCCAAAGATGAAGACCAGGGGGCCCACACCCTATCCACGAGGGTGGGGGGCGCCCCCCATAGGGCGCGCCCCCTACCTCGTGGGCCCCCTGGAGACCTTCCGACACCAACTCCAACTCTATATATTTGCTTTCGGGGAGAAAAAATAGGAGAGAAGAAATCATCGCGTTTTACGATACGGAGCCGCCGCCAAGCCCTAAAACCTCTCGGGAGGGCTGATCTGGAGTCCGTTCGGGGATCCGGAGAGGGGGATTCGTCGCCGTCTTCATCATCAACCATCCTCCATCACCAATTTCATGATTCTCACCACCGTGCGTGAGTAATTCCATTGTAGGCTTGCTGGATGGTGATGGGTTGGATGAGATCTATCATGTAATCGAGTTAGTTTTGTTAGGTTTTGATCCCTAGTATCCATTATGTTCTGAGATTGATGTTGCCATGACTTTGCTATGCTTAATGCTTGTCACTAGGGCCCGAGTGCCATGATTTCAGATCTGAACCTATTATGTTTTCATGAATATATGTGAGTTCTTGATCCTATCTTGCAAGTCTATAGTCACCAACTATGTGTTATGATCCGGCAACCGCGAAGTGACAATAATCGAGACCACTCCCGGTGATGACCATTGTTTGAGGAGTTCATGTATTCACTATGTGCTAATGCTTTGTTTCGGTTCTCTATTAAAAGGAGGCCTTAATATCCCTTAGTTTCCATTAGGACCCCGCTGCCACGGGAGGGTAGGACAAAAGATGTCATGCAAGTTCTTTTCCATAAGCACGTATGACTATATTTGGAATACATGCCTACATTACATTGATGAATTGGAGCTAGTTCTGTGTCACCCTAGGTTATGACTGTTACATGATGAACCGCATTCGGCATAATTATCCATCACCGATCCGATGCCTACGAGCTTTCCATATACTGGTTTACGCTTGTTTACTTTCCTGTTGTTGCTGTTACAATCACTACAAAATACCAAAAATATTACTTTTGCTTTCTTTACTTTTGTTACCGTTACCATCACTATCATATTACTTTGCTACTAAACACTCTGCTGCAGATACTAAGTTTCCAGGTGTGGTTGAGTTGACAACTTAGCTGCTAATACTTGAGAATATTCTTTGGCTCCCCTTGTGTCGAATCAATAAATTTGGGTTGAATACTCTACCCTCGAAAACTGTTGCGATCCCCTATACTTGTGGGTTATCAGCATGTCCCTCGTGCATATCTGGCTCGGATCGCGGTGCCCGTTCATCCGACAGATCAGATGAGGCCGGCCTTGGAGCGGGAGAACCCGACGCTCGACAAAGGCGACCAGCAGGTTAGATGCCACGATGCCCTCCGCCTCTGTCAGCACCCGGAGCCGGCTAATGGCGGCGGTGGTGTCGGCCGATATGGGCTTCGGCTTATAGCCCCAGTTGGCCCAAGGCTCGGCCGGGGGGCCGGCTTCGTAGGGCGGCAAGTTGATGAAGTCGATCGCCGGGTCGATGTTCTCCACATAGAAATATGATTTCTACCACAGTTTCACCAACTGCGACAGCTTGATGGCGCGGAAGGCATTCTTCGCTGATGGCCGGCGCAGCACGACGAAGGCACCGCATTGGGCCGCCTTCTCCTTAGCGGAGGTGCCCAGTTTGGTGTAGAAGAAGGCCCCCCACTGTCGGATTTCGGGTTCCGGCAGACCCTTGAGGTTCAAACACTGGGGTGCGCGCGGAGATTTCACCTTCTACCTACCTGCACCCCACCGCCTCGCTAAAATCTAAGCTATGGAAAGAATAGCACCAGAGACACAGGGTTTATACTGATTCGGGCCACCGTTGTGGTGTAATACCCTACTCCAGTTTGTGGTGTGGTGGATTGCCTCTTGGGCTGTTGATGATGAGCAATACAAGGAAGGACAGCCTCGCGAGGGTCTGTTCTTAGCTGGGGCGATGAACTGCCAGGAGGAGTTGAGTCACCCTTCTCTCTCTCTCTCTCTCTCTCTCTCTCTCTCTCTCTCTGTGTGATGCTACTCGATCTGACCCTAGCTTGTTTCTGGATTGGCCGATCTCTCGATGCCTTATCTCCCCCCTACCCATGGGGGTGGCTAGTCCTATTTATAGGAAAAGGCCTTGGCCTCTTCCAAAATATTGAGCGGGAAGGGCGCCAACAATTGGCCATTTTGAAGGGGAACATCTGGTACACTTATCCTGACTAAAGTTGGTCCTCGCCTGCCAAAGGCTCTGGTGGTGACGCTGGCTTGGGCTCCACAATGACTTCCTCCCTGCCGTTGGGCTGGTCTTGGTCTCGTTGCACCGAAACGGGTGCCTTTGCTTGATGCTCTCGCCTGCGCTTGCTCCCTTTGCACCAAAGAGGAAAGGAGGACACAGCGCGGGCTGGCGCCCTCCTGGCGCCCTTGGTCGTCATGGCTTGCGTCACGGGAACCTCGTGAGGTACCCCGCCTTGATCTCTCCGCCTCCTCGCGAGCCAGCCTGATGAGGCCGTGCCTGAGGAAGCTCCGTGTCGTCCGCCCCGCGAGGCTTGGCCCCTCGCGAAGGTCTTGGGTCTGTGTTGATGAAGATGGGCCATGCTGGGCCCCCTTTGAGCCACGCCGCAGGCCGCAGGCAGGCAAGTCTGGGGACCCCCGTTCCCAGAACGCCGACAGTAGCCCCCAGGCCCAAGGCGCGCCTAGACTTGGCCGTGCAGGGAGGCGAAAGGGCAAGGGCGAAGCGCCACGGGCCCTAACAGCCTGCGGCCTTGGGCACCGCGTGGCGGTTGATTGGTCGTGGGCATCTCCACTTCCCCACGACGCCTCGGCAACTGCACGGATTGGACAAGTCCCTGCATGCAAAGCGGGTCATGATTACCTGCGATCGTGGAGGCCGACGGTTGGCCCTCGCCGGCTATAAGTACGGAGCGGCGCGCGCCCTTCCAGTTCATCCCCCCTTGCTTCTCCTTCTTCTTCATGGCTCCGTCGAGGAGGTTCTCGGCCGCAGAGAAGGGGAAGGCTCGCCAGGTTGAGCCTGCCTCTCCCCCGCCCAAGCGCGGCCGAGGGCGCCCTCGCAAACATCCTGTGGCCACCATGGCAGCTCCCCGCGGCCATGGAGATGATTTTTAGCATGGTGATGGGCGGACAGCTGCGGCCGGGGGGCGCGCTTCGGTCGCGCGTTCCCCTAGGCCGCGCTTTCGCGCTACAGAGGTGCTACCGGAGTTCGTTGTGTGGTTGGCGGAGCCGACTTGCGCCCGGCTTCAACTTCCTCGCCTCCTCCTCGGCGAGCTCCCGGCCGGCGCCCCGGGCGGCCTCTGGCTTCAGGCAGACGGCTGCTGCAGCCGGGCCTCATGGGCTTCACTGGAGGTCTCCGCAGCCGGGAGTCTGGCCTTGACCCGCGGTTGGCAGACGTTTGCCCGCGCGCGTGGCCTGAGCCGTCGGTGCACCCTGCACTTCAAGTTTGACGGCGATGCCACCCTCTATGTGAGGGTGTTTGGGGAAGATGGTCGCCGCGCAGGGTGCTGCCCTGAGGACGACGACCGTGGCCGGGGACCCAGCCCCGGCGATGATGGAGAGGACAGCGCTCGCGTGATTGGCGGCGCTCAGGGTTCCCCAAGCTTCACTGGTTCTTCTTCAGGTGGCGACTCTTCTAGCAGTGGCCGCGGTCAGCCTCCACGTCGTCGTACCTGTTTGGGGGGTGGTAGCGCGTCTGCCCGCCGCCGCGCCTCGATGAAGCGCGAGAGGGAGTCTTCTTGAGCCCCGGAGGCAGCTCGAGTCTTCCCTGCAGGCCGTGTGAGGCGAGCTGCGCCTGATTTGCTCTTTCTTTTCCTTTTTCCTGCATAAAAAGACAGTAGCGTGGAGCCCTGCGGGGGCGTGTTTGGGTTATTGTTGTTAATCATCGCTTTGCTTCCGTTATCGTGCCTTCCGGCTACGTGCCCGCGCGTGGATAGTTCCCGGCCCCAGCCGTGGGGGGGCGACCGACCCAGGCCCTGTGTTCGTGTCGTGGTGCCCGTGGGGCACGGACTGGAGGGGTGCTCCTGTAATGGACCCAGGTCGCGGAACCTTTGAACGACTAGGACAGAAACACTCACGAGGGCACTCGGCTACCCCCCTCGCGAGGCCTTGCATAAGAGAAATCGAGGCAGGAGAGTGAAAAGGCGAAGAACCTCAAGTCAAAGACGGTAACAGCTTCAACAAAACTTTGAATGAGAATGAACAAGCCAACTGCGGAAAGCAAATGAAAAAGCCGCGTCCGGCACTCTCACCAGCGTGGAGCTAAGTGCTGCCACTGGGCGTGGGAGGGAGCCCCAGGGCCTGAGGCCGGCGTTCCTGATACTCCGGGGCGTGTACAGCCCCAACTCATTATTACGTGAGAGTTTCACGGGCGGCGAGCTTCACAGGCGTTGGCCTTCTTCACAGGCTCTGGGCCTTCCTTGGGGGAAGCAAGCTTCACGGGCATTTTCCCTCTTCACAGGCTCTAGGCCTTTTCCAAAAAGGATAATCTTCACAGGCATTTGCCTTCTTCACAGGCTCTGGGCCTTTTAGAAAAAGGATAATCTTCACAGGCATTCACCTTCTTCACAGGCTCCGGGCCTTTTCCAAAAAGGATAATCTTCACAGGCATTCGCCTTCTTCACAGGCTCCGGGCCTTTTCCAAAAAGGATAATCTTCACAGGCATTCGCCTTCTTCACAGGCTCTGGGCCTTTTCCAAAAAGGATAATCTTCACAGGCATTCACCTTCTTCACAGGCTCTGGGCCTTTTCCAAAAAGGATAATCTTCACAGGCATTCGCCTTCTTCATAGGCTCGGGGCCTTTTTAGGGGTAGAACCTCCGGAGGTGCTGGATGTTCCATCCGTTCTGGACCGGCACCCCCTCCTGAGTCTCCAAGCGCGCGGAGCCAGGCCTGAAAACATGAACAACCTTGAACGGGCCCTCCCAAATGGGAGAGAGCTTGTGCAGTCCCTCCATGGAGAGAACCCGCCTGAGCACGAGGTCTCCTACCTCGAGAGTTCTGGGGCGGATGTTGCGGCAGTGATATCGTCGCAGTGCTTGTTGGTACCTCGCCGCTCGCAGCGCGGCTTCTCGGCGACGTTCCTCCCCTAGCACGAGGTCCATCCCCTGCATGGCGTCCTGCTGCGCCTCGTCGAACGCCAGGACCCGTGCGGAGCGACGTCTGACCTCGTGAGGGAGGACCGCTTCGGCTCCGTAGACCAGGAAGAACGAGGTCTCTCCAGTCGGCTTGGTCGCGGTTGTGCGGATGGACCACAACACGGACTGAAGCTCATCGTACCAACCTCTGCCGCAGGCCTCCAGCTTCTTCTTGAACGTCCTGGTCTTGAGGCCCCTCAGGATCTCTGCGTTGGCTCGCTCGGCCTGGCCGTTGCTTCGGGAGTGTGCCACCGAAGCGTAGCATATCTGCATTCCAAGGTTAGCACAATATGTTTTGAAGAGGTTACTGGTGAACTGTGAACCGTTGTCTGTGATGATGCGGTTCGGCACCCCGAACCGGCTCATGATGCCCCTGATGAACTTCACCGCGAAACCCGCAGGGATGGTGCGGACGGCCTCTACTTCAGCCCACTTGGTGAACTTGTCCACGGCGACGTAGAGGTAGCGGTAGCCCCCTGGCGCCCGAGGAAACGGGCCCAGGATGTCCAGCCCCCAGATTGCGAACTGCCAGGAAAGGGGTATAGTCCGCAGGCCTCCTGCTGGCTGATGGATCTGCTTGGCGTGGAACTGGCAGGCCTCACAAGCATTCAACAGTTCGGCGGCGTCATTGAGTGCGGTGGGCCAATAAAACCCACTGCGGAACGCCTTGCCGACGAGGGTCCGTGATGATGAATGATGCCCACAGTCTCCGCCGTGTATATCTTCCAGCAGTTCCTTTCCTTGCTCCCTGGAGATGCAGCGCAGGGATACATCGTTTGGTCGCTTCCGATAGAGCTCTCCATCCTTGATGCAGTGTGCCGTGGCCAGCCATGCCACACGCTCCGCTTCCTCCTCCTTCTCCGGCAGGGTCCCTTGTGTTAAGTAACTCCGGAGCTCCGTGATCCAGCACCCCTCCTGAGGCTCCATCGTCAGGAGCAGGCGTGCTCTCGAGGCCAGGCCACAGACCGGGGCTCCTGAGGCGGGTGGCTGGGGGAGCTCCTCCCGAGGCTGAGCCGTGTTTGACACTGACGGCAGGGCTGCGGGCTTGAAGAGCCGCTCCTTGAAGACGCCAGGCTCCTGAGGTAACCGCCTGGACGCTCGTCTGGTGATGTCGTCGGCCTCCTGATTGGTGCCACGGGGCACATGCTGCAACTCCAACCCCCAGAACTGCTTCTCCATCCTGCGGACCTCCGCAAGGTAAGCTTCCATGTGCTCATCTTTCGGCTCGTACACCTTGTTGGAGAAATTCACAAGGAGCTGCGAATCGCCCTTGATGGTGAGGCGTTTCACCCCCAGGGCAGCTGCGGCCTTCAAGCCCGCTATTAGACCTTCATACTCCGCTATGTTGTTGCAGACCTTTTCACCTCGCTGGAAATAGAGATGTACAGCGTAGTAGAGCTTGTCCTGAGTGGGCGATATAAGCACCGCCCCAGCCCCAACGCCATGCCTAGAGAACGCCCCATCAAAGTACATGACCCAGCCTTCCGACGCCTCGCTTCCTGGGGAGAGAGATCGATCCTCGTCGGCCTTGAGGCCTGGTGCCTCCGTCCATTCTGCCACAAAATCCTCTAATGTTGCTCCCTTGATGACTCTGGTCGTGCTGAATTCGAGCTGAAACGCTTGCAGTTCTATGTTCCACTCAGCGACCCTCTCGGCTGAGTTAGGGCTCCTGAGCACTCTTTCCAAGGGGTATGACGAGACGACCTTGATAGGGTGACCCTGAAAATAGTGCCGCAGCTTGCGCGAGGCCACCAGTAGCGCGAGGAGGAGCTTCTGAGGCATGGGGTACCGTGCCCTCGCGTCCCGCAACACCGTGCTGACGAAGTACACTGGGTGCTCAATGAGGTTGGGTGCGTCAGTGCTGGTGGCGCCCTCCGGAGACCATGGCGCCTCCTGAGGCGATGAGGCTTCCGGAGGCTGGCCATCTGGGAGAGGGGCCTCTTCCGCCTCCGGTGCACTCCTCTGCGGTGGCTGATCCTCCCTAGCCGCGGTGGCGGTTTCTATGGGCCTTCCTTGTTCCTGTTTTGCCTTGTCCCGGGCTACTGCTATGGTTCTGATTCGACGCTCCTCCCTAACCGCCACCAGGGCTGCGCTGGCGGAGTAGGGAGTGGCGGCGAGGTAAAGCACCAGGGGCTCTTTAGGGCGCGGAGCTACCATGACCAGAGGGCTGGTCAGGTATCTCTTGAGATCTTGGAACGCCTTGTCGGCCTCTTCAGTCCATTCAAAGGGCCCCTTTTTCTTCATTAGCTGGAAGAAGGGCAGCGCTCATTCCCCCAACTTGGAGATGAAGCGCCCTAGCGCAGTCACGCGCCCAGTGAGCTTCTGCATTTCTCTGAGGGTCTTTGGCGGGCTCATGTCCTCGACCGCTTTGACCTTTTCCGGGTTAGCCTCAATGCCTTGGTGGGACGCGAGGAAACCCAAGAGCTTGCCCGAGGGGACTCCGAACACACACTTCTCTGGGCTGATCCGCAGGTTCACTGCGTTGAGGCTCGCAAAGGTTTCCTCCAGGTCTTGTATCAGGGTCCTAGACTCCCGAGACTTCACCACAATGTCATCGACGTAAGACTCAACATTCTTCCCGAGCTGCGGGCCCAAGGTGATGTGCATCAGCCGCTGAAAGGTCGCTCCTGCGTTACGCTGCCCAAATGGCATGCATGTGTAGCAGTACACCCCACACGGGGTTAGGAAGTCTGTCTTTTCGACGTCTTCTACCGCCATCTTGATCTGATGATACCCAGAGAAGGCATCCAAGAAGCATAGCAGGTCGCATTCTGCGGTGGAATCAATGATCTGGTCGATGCGGGGGAGCGGGAACGGATCTTGCGTGCAGGCCTTGTTGAGGTTGGTGAAGTCGACACACATGCACTCCTTCCCTCCCTTCTTTGGCACAACGACAGAGTTGGCCAACCAATCCGGGTATCGGACCTCGCGAATGACCCCAGCGGCCTCTAGTTTGCGGGTCTCTTGGACGATGAAGGCCTGCTTTTTTGTGGACTGCCGCCTTGCCTTCTGCTTCACAGGGCGCACGTTGAGGTGATGCTCGATCACGCTCCTAGGGATCCCCGCCAACTGGTCGGGCTCCCAAGCGAATACATTCTTGTTCGCGCGCAGGAACTTGACCAGGGCCTCCTCCTGCTCGGGCTCGAGGTTGGCGCCTATGGTGAAAGTGGCGTTGGTGGACCCGTCCTCATCGACGGGTATCTGCTTGGTTTATGCCTTGTCTTGGGTGAACAACTGTTTCTTCTTGGCGGGTGCAGCCCCCTTGGGCTCGGGGGTCTCCGAGTCGGCTGGCTGTGCCGACGCCGCCGTCTTGAAGGTGAGCTTGAGCACTCGCAGCGCGTCTCCGGTGTCCCCGTGCACGGTGAGGACACCGCTGCTCCCGGGCATCTTCATGAGGTTGTACGTCGGGTGCGTCGTGGCCATGAACTGGGCAAGCGCTGGGTAGCCGAGGATGGCGTTGTATGGGAGGCCGATGGGGGCGATGTCGAAGTTGACCAGCTCCATGCGGAAGTTGTCGTAGGTGCCGAAGGTTACTGGGAGTCGGATCTGTCCCAAGGAGCCGGATGACCCGCCCCCAACGCCTGAGAAGGGCCGGCTGGGTTGCAGCCGTTCCAGGGGTATGCAGAGGAGGTCGAAGGCCTCAACCGAGAGCACGCTGAGACCCGCGCCACCATCGATGAGAGTTTTGGTGACGGCCACCTGGCAGATGGTGGGGGTGCACAGCATGGGAAGCGCACCCGAGCAGGCCGAGTTGGAGGGGTGGTCCTCCGAGCTGAAGGTCAGGCCGGCCTTGGGCGCCGCCCGGTCCGTGAGAGCCCCCTGCCGCGTGGAAGCGACGCTAACCCAGCGGATGAATGGCTTGACGTGGTGACTTGTAGGCGGCGCCTACGATCCGCCCAGGAGGGCCGCGACGACCGGGGGTGTTGGTGTAGCGTGGTGGGCGAGGAAGAGGCCGTGGAGCTCCCCCCAAGAGGCCACGGAGGCTGCCGACAGGTGGAGCAGCCATGCGCGCGGAGCACCGGTGAGGGCCATGGGAAACCAGCTAGCCATGACCCTATCATCACCTCCAGCTTCGAGGATGGCCTCCTCGTATGCCAGCAAGAAGGCCAGCGGATCAGTCGTGCTGCTGTAGCGCGGCGGCGTCGTTGGTTTGAACTTGTCCGGCCACCGTACCCGTTGCAGGGCCAGGGTTCGGAACCCTGGCCCCCGTGATGGCGCCGGCGACCGCAGCGGGCGACGCGCTACTCATCGCGAGGCAGGTCGTGGCGGTGGCGGAAGGGAAAACTCCGGTGCACCCCTACCTGGCGCGCCAAATATCGGATTTCGGGTTTCGGCAGACCCTTGAGGTTCGAACACTGGGGTGCGCGCGGAGATTTCGCCTTCTACATACCTGCACCCCACTGCCTCGCTAAGATCTAAGCTATGGAAAGAACAGCACCAGAGACACAGGGTTTATACTGGTTCAGGCCACCGTTGTGGTGTAATACGCTACTCTAGTTTGTGGTGTGGTGGATTGCCTCTTGGGCTGATGATGATGATGATGAGCAATACAAGGAAGCACAGCCTCGCGAGGGTCTGTTCTTAGCTGGGGCGATGAACTGCCAGGAGGAGTTCAGTCACCCTTCTCTCTCTCTGTGTGTGTGTGTGTGTGATGCTACTCGATCCGACCCTAGCTTGTTTCTGGATTGGCCGATCTCTCGATGCCTTATCTCCCCCGTGCCCATGGGGGTGGCTAGTCCTATTTATAGGCAAAGGCCCTGGGCCTCTTCCAAAATATTGAGCGGGAAGGGCGCCAACAATTGGCCATTTTGAAGGGGAACATCTGGTACACTTAACCTGACTAAAGTTGGTCCTCGCCTGCCAAAGGCTCTGGTGGTGACGCTGGCTTGGGCTCCACAATGACTTCCTCCCTGCCGTTGGGCTGGTCTTGGTCTCGTTGCACCGAAACGGGTGCCTTTGCTTGATGCTCTCGCCTGCGCTTGCTTCCTTTGCACCAAAGAGGAAAGGACGACACAGCGCGGGCTGGTGCCCACTTGGCGCCCTTGGTCGTCATGGCTTGCATCACGGGCACCTCGTGAGGTACCCCGCCTTGATCTCTCCGCCTCCTCGCGAGCCAGCCTGATGAGGCCGTGCCTGAGGAAGCTCCGTGTCATCCGCCCCGCGAGGCTTGGCCCCTCGCGAAGGTCTTGGGTCTGTGTTGATGAAGATGGGCCGTGCTGGGCCCCACTTCGAGCCACGCCGCAGGCCGCAGGCAGGCAAGCCTGGGGACCCCCGTTCCCAGAACGCCGACACCCACAACTTTATAGTGGGGAGGATGCCGAGGTATCCCTCGCACGCCGTGACAAAGGCGGACAGCAACGTCACGGTGTTGGGCGTCAAGTGATGCGGCTAAAGATGGTAGAACCCCATGAAGGAGCGGAGAAACCCACTCGCCGGTAGCCCGAAGCCGCGGAGGAAGTGCGAGCGGAAGACGACCCGCTCACCTCCTTGCGGCACCGGCGATATTTCCTTCTCCGGCGGCACGCGCACCTTGACGAAGCCTGGGCCGGGAAGCCGCCGTGTCGCGCAGAGGAAGGTAAGGTGGTCGTCAATCACCACCGAGCCATCCTAGTCCCCTCCCTTCTCGCGCGTCATGGAGACCGAGCAGGATCGAGCAAGAAGCTTGGGGCGAGGGAGCCTAACGGCGGCAAGCTGTAGCGGCACTCTGGTGAGGCTCGAGGGCATTGCGGCGAGAGGAAGAAGAAGAAGACTAGAAAGGGGCAGGAGGGCGCGCGTGCTCCGCCGCTCCCCCTACTTATAGCCAGTGGGCTATGAAGTCGAGGAGACGAGGCGTGGGATCATGGGATTAACTGTGCCCACGACCCCACGTCCCCATTTTTGTCGCGCGAGTTACTACGTGCTGTAACTCCGCAAGGAAGCTCAACCGACCGCCTAGGCCGCAGCGGATCCGCTCGCGGGCCGAGGCCCGTTAGTGGTGGGCCCAGCCTCCTGTCACGTCCCATCGCGTGCGTGGGCTAGTAGGCTGGCCCGGCTGGTTGACGCCACGTGGCGTGCCTACGACGGATGGCAGGCCTGGAGGCTTATCTAGCACGACACCTGGTTCCCGCCGTTGCGTTCGAAGTTTTCAGAAAAATCCGTCTGGATGTGGCCGACTCCCTCCAGGCGGCATGCCGGGAGTCGGATGAAGCTTCCGTCCAATGCACCCATGGAAGGAAACTACTGAGGCTCGTCGGCTCCTCAGCCGTGGCTCCTCACCAGCTTCGGGGACTATTGTCGGAGTAATGGACCACAGGTAGCCTAACCCGAGTCCTTGAACTTTCAAGACATCGGGGCTAGTCGCGCCCCTTAGGACATCAAGATGAAGCGCCACCTTCTGATGGCCGGCTTGCCCAAGCAGCCGGCTGCTAGAAGGCGGCTGAGCTCCAGAAGGCGGCACCAAGACGGGCCGACTCCTTGTAGGTGGCCTCCAGAGAGGCCGGCTCCTAGCAGGCGGCCCCCGGCGCCCTTAGATTCTGCGCCCCCATTAAGAAGACAAGACAGGGTGAGGCTACAGTGTAGCCCATCACCCCCGTATCCAGGGCCGGGCGTGGCCACAGTTCACCGTATAGGAGGAGATCTCCACCCGGCACGGCACTGTTGCCACTCCACCCCTGACGTCACTGCTGGCAGGCGGAGCCCTGTTCCCACGACGACCTGTCGGTACGGCCTGCAGGCGGCAGGCCCTACCGGGCAGCGAGAGCCTGGAGGACGGCGGTGGCTTGAACAGTCAGACCCGAGGAAGGCCGGCCTCCAGAAGGCGGCCCCCTCCTCCCTCGGGGTCCGTGCACCATTAAGCAGATAAGACAGGGAGTGGCTACAGTGATCTCCCACCAGTCGACGAGACTGTAGCCACGCTTCCCTCACCAAGTACACGTCATTAGCATCACGGGTACAGTAACCAGCAGCCGGCAAGACCCGCAAGCGGTGGGAGCGGCCTGTCGGCTCCGTACCAGACCAGGCGGCGGGCCCCAACAGCCGGCGAAGAATCAGGTGACCAGAGACACTGACAGCCAGGTCCTACACCCGGCCAGATTACTATTGTACCCCTGCGGGGTAGGCCTATATAAACACCCCAGGGCACCCATGCAAAGGGTTCCCAGCCTGTTAGACCTAGACTCATACCTAGAGGAAGGAGAGAGTGTGCCTGCCTTCTTCTACCTCTAGCATACATCTCGAGGAGCACCATTGTATCCACTAGTGCCTTAGTGATCATGCGGAGACCCCGCAGAGCAGGACTAGGGGTGTTATATCCTAGGAGAGCCCCGAACCTGGGTAAAGTACGCCGGCGTTCGTGTCTATGCCTCATCCCGCTTCCGGGAACCGGCGACGTTCTACTCGCTCCCACCATGATAAGCCATCCTTTGGCATATGTCGCACCCAACCCCCGACACCTAGTGTTGGCCAATAAATAGTACAGTACTACTTTTGTGCAGTCCATGAAGTGACTATCCAGTCTTTCTGTGTCTATTTTCAAATGGCACTGCATGCAGTGACTACTATTCTTTTGTGCAGTTCCACAAAAATTGCGGTCACTTTGTTTGTTCGGGAAGACATCTGTCTGCACAAATATCAACCAGCTAGTAAACATATACCCACCTTGTATTTTCGGTTTAAACACGCCTCTTCCGCCTAGCATCTGTCATGTTTTGCACTAGAAAATTCGGTATTGTCATGTTTGGCCCTGGACAATTTCGTACTGAATTGATTTGCTGGTTCAGAGTAGACATATAGAGCCTATTCCTCATCAGACCAAGGATATCCATGTTCGTAGTGATGGAAGAGGTGAAATTGATACAACCGAAATTGAGCATCCAATCATTGAATCATGTCCTGCACCTCCAATGTAGGTCCACCCTGCCAATAAATTCACATGCAAACCACTAATATTACTATCTAATGACAGTACAAAAAGAGTAGCAAGATAGTAGCAAACCATGTACCTTCATAATGAACAGCTCATAGTGCCACCAATTGGATATAAAGGTTTGGAAGAAAACATGCTCCTAATGCTGAACCATTTGGACTTTTTGTGCAGCTCCACTAAAATCGAGCATCCTGTTTGCATAGATATTGAAAGTGTGATTACTATAAAAGTGGCACTAGTTGAAGCATAGACTCACAAATATAAGCATTCCAATTTCTTAATGGGAAAAGGTAGCAAGACTGTTTCTAACCACCTATTTGAAGGAATAAATAAGGCAACAACGGCCGATGTCAGGAAGGCATATATATTTTTTTTCTTAAAGAGTGAACCACTCCTGACCTTTCCTCTTCTTTTAAGCATATTTTCTGCAGTTTAACTACAATAAAATGCCATCACGGCCTTGACAATTCAGTGACACTGTACAAAAATAAATTACTTAACATTACATCAGGATGTCAGGTATGTAATCTATAAGCATTAACAGTGCAAAATTCTGAAGGTAGTAACAAGTTTCATCTTTGGTATACTGGCTGTGCAACAATATTAGAATACCTTAGCTGAAAAATCTTTAATACATCCACAATCAACAGCTAACCCTGAAATAATCCAGTGACATTAAATGGCATTTCTTAAATTTATCGGTGGCATTAGACTGAGTGCGACATTAGTTAAATGTGGCATCACTTTAGCAGTAGCATGTCTTGACTTTACCGCTGGTGTTATACTAACAGCAAAAAAGTGGCAATAAGAGCATGGGATGCCCATTCGAACAGTGGGCGCACCAGTATGATGTACCTCCACGGACGCATAGAGTGGTGCCCAGAGCAACAAATATCCAGGCAGCATATTGGATTACGTCCCATTTTTGTTCTCTTTAGCCACATTTTTCCTATGTGAGGACAACAAACCGATCGACCTAGTCATTTTCTATTGTGTTGTCTTGCCTTTCTACCCTTTTTCACTCTTTTTCAACCAAGAGACACGAGACTCGCTCCTTAGCTACTGATTTTCCCCTTTTCAACCTAGATGCGGGTTCGATGCCTAGTCTCTTGGACAATACTTCCTCCCTTCCTTTCCTTATTCAACCCAGACATGGATTAGTCTGCATGAAGTAGGGTTTCCTTTAATAGTGCAAATTAAGGTTTTCATCTGCGTGACCAGCAGAGCAGAGGATAGAAAATTGGGAAGATGGTGGTGTGGAAAAAGATCCACATGCAGCGACGTGGCACATGGGGCAATAGAACAAGGGTATGGTTCAAAAAGAGGTAGCATACCTGAGGGTCGGCGGGAAGTGGCTTCGCTTGTGGTCGTCGTCTCTCCACACACACTACGGTAGCGAGCTTGGGGATGGATGCCATCCCGCGCGGGCGCTAAGTCTGAGAGGACGGCCTTGTCGTCAGTGCGTAACCTCGCTCGCCGACGACGAGTACGTCAATGCTACACGTCCTTTTGTTCCTCGGTGGATCTAAGACCACCAGTGAGGAGGGAGAGAGGGGCCGTCTTTTTTAGATCTGGAGAGAGGGTGATAGTGTGAGAAGCAAGTGGGCATCCCTTACCAAGAAAGTGTTGAAGCTCCAGCCTATATATCTTTTTTGATACTAGTACTAGAGGTGGAGTAGTGGTAGAGTAGTTTATATTTACTCTGCATACAGTACCAGTTAGTCGTGCTTCAAAACTGAATGGCATGCCATGAAAAAATAAAGGTCGATAACTAATGCGGCACCTCGGGCCAACGAGGCCAGATCGCATTTTGCATGAGAAATTACACGCCATGTTTTTTTGACATGTGGTCCCGTTCCAACATGTTAGTGAGACGACGGCAAGTCCTTTTGTACAAATTTCGAACCAACGTCTATGTAGGTCGGGGCGCCTCTTTGTGTACCGTGGCAACCGTCCACCGCCTCTTTGCCTTTCCTCTCGGTTTGGAACTGCTGTCGCACGCTCTTCCTCCCTCCTCCATTTGCCTTCACCCTTCCTTCTGCCATTGTTCGATCATCTTCTCCATTGAGGGAACAGGCCGGAAATGACCCCGTTATTCTTGCCTCGATCTGAAAGATGACGTGGTGAAGGAACTCATTGATCGGTGCGACGTCATCACCTTGGCTAGCATGGTAGGTTCGTTCAAGACCATTCTCGACTCAACTAATGACATCATTACAAGGAACCCAAGGGTCCAGGAGTGGTTTGATCTCCCCTATCTTCTTTGCCGTGACCCAGCTGACTGGCGCGCGAACGACGGAGGCCTCGCCTTGTGCAAGTTGATGTCGCTTGATAATGATACATGTGATGTTAAGATGCCATCACTTGATGGTAAGGCATGGGCAGGAGCAAATGGAGATTGCGTTGTTTATATTGGGTACAACTGCGAGTGCGAACTTGTGAATGTGTACACTCGTCACTGGGTTCCACTTCCAAAAATATCAGAATACCCAGAGGTTGAGCACACCGGTATTCTACGTACGTTCAACTATGACCATGGTGACTGTCGTCTATAGAAGATAGCAATTTGTCGAGTTCCCGACCGCTCTTGGGGTTATAGGAATGCTTGTGTTGTCGCTTTCTTCGACAAGCTTGTTACCGTCCTTCATACTTTGACTCGATGGATATGGCTCAAAACTCAGTTTCTATACACGGATGTGTATTGTGATGCAATTCAATATGAGGGTCTTGTGTTTGCTGCCACCACTCGTGGCACTGTTTTTGCATGGAATCCTGGTGCTTTCGGTACGTTTGTCTTCCACCATAATTATAATTGTTTCATCCATATGCATGCGGGTTGGCTAGTTTCCCTTTACTAATTAACCTTCTTGTGTTTCCAAGGTCCTATGAACATTCCACCACCTATACTTGAAAACTTTTATAACCAAGGGGGAGATGACGATGATGATGATCACGAGCATGAGGACCCATATACTCAGTGGCGCCTGGCAACTTATTCCGATGGATCACCTCTTCTTGTCTGTATACAGGGCACTGCTGATGTTACTAAGGAAGCAGGTGTTGTCTCCCATGGTCGCACTCTCCGGACCTATTCCAACACCCGTTGCAGGGTATTTGGGATGGATACTACTGTGCTAGCGCCAACACCTTCTCCCCGGTTTAGTATTGATACTCTTGGAGAAAACTCGCTCTTCCTTGGACAAAACTATCCAATGATGGTGAAAGGTGATCCAGCTGCTGTTGACACAACGTTACTACCATTTATGAGAAGCAACTGTATCTATACCTTGGACATTTCTATGGTTCCCTACCATGGCTATCACAATATGCGTCCTGATATAGGCTGCTTCAGCCTCGATGCTCAGTCCTGCGTTGGTCTCGAGATTGACAATAGCTGGCCCTTCCCAGAGAAGCTCTTCTGGTTCAAAGCAAGCATTTCCAACGCCGAGGATTGGTTGAGCTGAAGTTCATTTCATTGCTTTTTATTTGTTGTGTGATGAAAACTTTAGTATTTTCTAGAATGTTTTGTTGGAACTAATCTATAATCCAACTTGTATCCTCGTTGTCGTTGTGTGTTGATGACTTGTTGTATGTAATGAATGGTACATTTGCATATGCATGTCGTAAACTCAATTTATGAATGGTTTTCGACTCACTTCTTGGAGTGTTAGTGCCATAGTAGTATAGCCAGCATCCGGTTATATGAAGTTGCCACATGACATAGAGCCAACCAATATTGGAGTATGCTAGCACAATAGTTAGTTGTCGCACGGAGGCCGAGAAATATGGTGACAGTGTGACTATGTGAGGTGGGATTGTACGTAGTATGATGTAGGCACAGGGCTTGCCGTGTTTCCTACTCCTCCGGTCTAAATGTGGAGAAGATTTGGTCGAGTTCTTCCTCCTTTTGCTGACACGTGGGGCATCTAGCATCCAGGCCGTTTCATGCAAGAAAATGGAGTGCTAGTTCAAGCCACGTGATGTGCATCTTGGGTTAAACTGTAAGTAGAATCTTACTACTCTTGAGTAACTCCAAAAGTGGCCACCGAAGATCTTTATTGGATTTGTTTTTCATCACTAGCATGTTGAGGTGAAAGATGTGCAGGTTCAATGGGTCCTCTTGCGTTTTCACTGACATGTGGGACCGCATGTGAGAAAACAGACGATGGGCTCTGCGCGTCTACTTGCTGGCTAAGAAGAGAGATAGAGGAGGGCTGGGCACGGACTCCAGGAAATTTGTTCTACGTAACCAGCACCTCGATATAGTGGGGTGGCATGGGCCATAACTAGCATTCACGTCTAGCAGAACGGCACACGTCACCCACACGAGTCCCATATGACACCAATTTTCTTGGAGTCCGTGCTACGCCCATCTCTTCTCCCTCCTTTTTTCTCACCCATCGTGCGATGGGCGAGGTGGGGGTTTGCTGATAGTCGGTTTGCTCAACTACGGTCCCACTTGTAAGTGAAAATGCAACACAGCATGCATTCCCCCTTGAGAGGCATGCCAGACCAACCGTGTGGGGGTGTGATGCGAACACAACATGCTTTTCCTTTTGAACTTGTAACTTGTAAAATTTGGTTCTACTCCATGGCGCGACCGATAGATAGAAATAATGATTTTCCCTAGAGTAATGAGAAGTTTGGTTCTGGAGCGATTCATGCATGGAGTACATACGAAAATTATGAAGTTGATGCGAAAGGTAAGATAATTACTACTAGTACCATATATTACTACATGGATTTGACGGAAAGATAAAGATACATATATACGGATCCATCAACGACATCCTCACTCCTAGTGCGCTGGGTCACCAACCGACGTGTGAGGAGCAGCGGCATTGGCGGCGAGCTCAACGTGATTCTGAACAATGCCGTCCAAGGTTGCCCTGTGGTCCAAGAAGGCCAGCGACCTATCGTCCTCCTATTTCATGTAGTAGTCCTTGTGGATGATTTGCGCGTAGACGTGGGTGATTATGTCGACGGTGTCTTGCTGCGCCAGCCACTGCGTGGCGAGCGCGACCTCGAGGTGGACATTCTTCGGCACGACGGAGGGCTTTCGCAGCGCCACCAGTGCATCGAAGAGGTTGTCACCATAGAGGCCATTGAGGGTGGCGGGCACCATAGAGCCTGGGCATGTGGGATGGAGGCGTACGTCAAGGTCGTCCGCGAGCTTCTTGATGATGGTGAACTTGTTGAGGAAGCCGGCGAGGACCTCGTCGAACAAGGAGATGAAGTTGTCGTCCAAGCGGCCTCTCGCCTTGGCGGCCTAAAGCATGACCTGGAGACGTTCCTCGGTGCCGGGCACAGCCGACTGATGCTCGCGCTCATCACCTCAATGGATCTAGCTTCTAGTCAACTGATCTTGCGATTGGAGTGATCACTCTTGCCCTTGGTTAGGATGCGTAGGTGCGTAGGATTTCGTAGATTGGACTGGAAGGGAGCCTTTATATGAGAAGTGCAGAATGCGTTGCATTCACATGTGTCTTGGCCATCTACTCATCGGCCCTCTACTACACCTGCCTTTGGATGTATGACAGGTGGGCCAGCCACCAGTTGGGCCCACATGTCATACACCAAAGGTAGGTGCAGTAAGTCAATGAAGCTGCGTCCGCCGATGCAGTATAGTCATCTCACCGGACCTCTAGTTGGCGCCAAACGAGAGAACTTTGATGTTTACTGGTTTATTGGTCCCCTTTCATTTTGCGCCAAGTTTTGACCTTTGATTTAACTAATAAAATGTTAATGCATGTAACAAAAAATGTTGTGCTACTCCCTCCATCTAGGTGTGTAAGTAACCTTACAAAAACCAAAAATCCCAAAACACTTAGGCATGGTACATTAACTCCCTCCTCGTTTCTTATTTCGTGACATATCAACCAATGAGAGATGTGCGTCGTGCATGCTTTCAATGACTTGAGACTACCAAACATGACATGTAGTGGTTAGTTCATTGCATGTAATGCTACTAATTAGCAAAAAGACATTAAGTTCTCTCGATTTCCCCTTCATCTTGGTCACGGTGCACAACCTAAGAGCATGGTTAATAGTATACCAGCTGCTGGCTATATGATGTTGCCATGTCATATAGAGCCATCACTTGTAGCCACTCATACAATAAGGTTAGCTATAAGGCTGGATATAAGAGTACTACTTTTTCTCATCTTCTCTCTCTCTCTTTCTTCATATTTATTGTATCGGCCTAGGAATCCGCATATAGATAGGCTCTTGCATGAGAGCCCACTCCTCCTTTTCACTTGCTCAAAGATGACTTATACACCTAGATGGAGGGAGTAGTCTAAAGTCATTGGATGCATACGCACCCCACGTCTTGTATTGGGTGATTTCTTTTTTCGTGGCAAAAAACAGGGAATGAGGTGGGTAGTTAATGCACCGCGCCAAAAAGTTTTGGAATTACTATTTGTTTTTCGTAACATGACTAATGCACCAGTATGGAGGGAGTACAATAGTAGTCTTTGATTGCAATTTTTCGTTGGTAGCTTACCAAGATGAGAGCTCGGTGAGTACAATAGTAGTCTGATTGATGAGTCTTCAGATTTGAGCCATCTACCGGAAGGAATAAAACAATACACCATGTATTTATTTACAGAGGGAGTAGTACATTTTTTGTGACATGCGTTACTAGATATAGCTAGTCAAATACTAAATCCAGATGGACGTGGTAGTACTACTAAATCCAGACGGTGGTGCTAGTACAATACTAGTAGTAGTACTACCAATGTAGTGGTACTGTACTACCCGTTGGTCAAATTATTATGTGCTGCTCCTCACAGTGAAGTGACAAGACCCTGCACCGGAGATGACACCTGAGTGTAGGCGCCATGTTCGGCAATCTGCAGTCACTATCATCATGGCTGTAGAGCTAGCCTACTTACAACTAGCTGTGTTCGACATAATTTCCCGTGCGTAGATGCCCGTGCATTGCACAGAACACCAAGATTGGGGGTGGACGGAGCCTGTCGGTGTACGAAAGTAGGGGCTCTCCTTTGCACCCCTTGTGCACGGGCAGTTAGAGCCACACCTGCGGCCACACTTAGCAGGGCAAGGAAGGGAAGCCGAAGCCCAAGACCAATAGAGTAACGCCAAGACCAGAGACATGAAGAGCAAGAGGGTGAGGTGGACTCCCCCGATGAGACCCTTGCCGGGGCGGCCTCCGCAGCCCTGGCAAGAGCCTTGCCGTGGCAACTTGCCCCGCACCAGCATCATAGCCACCTTTGAACCTAGAGTTTCCGGCACCATTGACAACGTTGGAACAAAGGCTCGGGAGGCGCTTGCGTGGTGGTAAGCAGATCTTTGTGAAGACGAAGAATACTCGAGATCAGATGAGGACTAGAAGACGACGATCCTTGGCAAGATCCTTGCCGAGGAAATCCACGAGACCCCCGGCAAAATCCTTGCCGGGGACGACCACGATGCCACAGCAAGACCCTTGCCAGGGCCCCGACAAGACCCTTGCCGAGGATGCCTGCGGGTCCATAGCCAGGCCCGCATCCATGAAAACTCCACTGCCGTTCCCATACAGCTGCCAGCCCAACCAGCTTGGCAGGCACCTGCGTGGCAACATGCGGCTTCCAGGCAAACTCAGCAAGCACCTATGTGGTGGCATGCAGATCTTCGTGAAGACCCTACCACCACTCCATCTCAGCAGCCTGCCAGCCTACATGGCGCTGCATGCATCACTGGCCTAGACGCGTGTCAAAGCGAGGCGGAGCAGCGACGGACGGGATGGGCCCTGTTCCCGTCCCCGATAAAGCAAGGGGACACCTAAGTAGCGCATTTAATGCGACTTGTCCCGTAATGCTAGGTGATAAGCTTGCCCACTATATACCTTTCACCTCATGTATGCCACTGTGGCAGCCCCTTCGACTATAAAGGGAGGTCCATGGCATACTGGAGAAGGATTCATCTCTTTCGAACTACGTAGACACCATAGCTAGTTCAGGAGCTCAAGAACACTCAAATACACACCGAAGCAGGACTAGGGTATTACGCATCCTCGCAGCCCAAGGCCGGGTAAACGATCCTGTGCTGACTCCTAATCCCGCACTTCTCACAACCCCGCGCCTGCCAACCATAGAAGGGATTCCAGTGATCCCATAAGTGTCGTTTCCCCCGACATCTATGGCGTGCTAGGTAGGGGTGGCGCAGTTGTGAGAATTTGGTTTAGCAGTTAGTCTAGTGGTTCTTCATCACCATGGCTCCCAAGAAGAAGACGATCACAGTGATCGCTTCATCTGGAGCCGAACGGCCTGTGCCAGTGCGGGCGGGTTATGGGGTGGTTGCGGATGGAAGCCGAGGCGCGGCCCGTGAACACCCACGTCGCTCCAGCACCCGAAGCCTGGCGAGCGGCATCGTTCGTGCGCAAGGCGACGAGCCGCACGCCACCAAGTCCAAAGAGGAGCCGGCCCCCCCGCAAGCGGCGCAGGGCCCTCCAAGGGCGGCGTCGCGCCACACACGGGCGGCACGGCGACCTCGAAGACACCCACGCCGGCGCCTACAGTGCGCTCCTCCCAGGTTGTGCGTGATGAACGGCGTCACCACACTAATGACTCTGGGCGCAGCCACGGGGAAGAGTCATGTGCTTCGTTCATGGGATGAAGAAGACCAACACGCTCGCCGAGGCACTGGTGAACGCGGCTTACAGTGATACGTCTCCAACGTATCTATAATTTTTGATTGCTCCATGCTATATTATCTACTGTTTTGGACTATATTGGGCTTTATTTTCCACTTCTATATTATTTTTGGGACTAACCTATTAACCGGAGGCCCGGCCCAGAATTGTTGTTTTTTTCTATTTCAGTGTTTCGGAGAAACAGAATATCAAACGGAATAAAACCTTCGGGAACGTGATTTTCTCATCAGATAAGACCCAGGAGACTTGGACCCTCCGTCAAGAAAGCCACGAGGCGGTCACGAGGGTGGAGGGCGCCCCCCCTAGGGCGCGCCCCCCTACCTCGTGGGCCCCTCGAAGCTCCACCGACGTACTTCTTCCTCCTATATATACCTACGTACCCCCAAACGATCAGATACGGAGCCAAAAACCTAATTCCACCGCCGCAACTTTCTGTATCCACGAGATCCCATCTTGGGGCCTGTTCCGGAGCTCCGCCGGAGAGGGCCATCATCACGGAGGGCTTCTACATCATCCTAGCCCCTCCGACGAAGTGTGAGTAGTTCACCTCAGACCTACGTGTCCATAGTTATTAGCTAGATGGCTTCTTCTCTCTTTTTTGGATCTCAATACAATGTTCTCCCCCTCTCTCGTGGAGATCTATTCGATGTAATCTTCTTTTTGCGGTGTGTTTGTTGAGACCGATGAATTGTGGGTTTATGATCAAGTCTATCTATGAATAATATTTGAATCTTCTCTGAATTCTTTTATGTATGATTGGTTATATTTGCAAGTCTCTTCGAATTATTAGTTTGGTTTGGCCTACTAGATTGGTTTTTCTTGCAATGGGAGAAGTGCTTAGCTTTGGGTTCAATCTTGCGGTGTCCTTTCCCAGTGACAGAAGGGGCAGCAAGGCACGTATTGTATTGTTGCCATCGAGGATAACAAGATGTGGTTTTATCATATTGCATGAAACTATCCCTCTACATCATGTCATCTTTCTTAAGGCGTTACTCTGTTTTTAACTTAATACTCTAGATGCATGCTGGATAGCGGTCGATGAGTGGAGTAATAGTACTAGATGGAAGCAGGAGTCGGTCTACTTGTCTCGGACGTGATGCCTATATACATGATCATACCTAGATATGCTCATAACTATGCTCAATTTTGTCAATTGCTCAACAGTAATTTGTTCACCCACCGTAGAACACTTATGATCATCAGAGAATCCACTAGTGAAACCTATGGCCCCCGGGTCTATTCTCATCATATCAATCTCCATCACTTTATTATTGCTTTGCTTTTTTACTTTGCCTTTTACTTTTCACTTTGCATCTCTATATCAAAAATACGAAAAATATTATCTATCTTCTCTATCAGATCCCACTCTCGTAAGTGATCGTGAAGGGATTGACAACCCCTAATCGCGTTGGTTGCGTTGAGCTATTGTTTTGTGTAGGTACGAGGGACTCTCGCGTGGCCTCCTACTAGATTGATACCTTGGTTCTCAAAAACTGAGGGAAATACTTACGCTACTTTGCTGCATCATCCTCTCCTCTTCGGGAAATCCAACGCAGTGCTCAAGAGGTAGCAAGAAGAATTTCTGGTGCCGTTGCTGGGGAGTCTGCGCAAAAGTCAACATACCAAGTACCCACCACAATCCCTATCTCTCGCATTACATTAGTTGTCATTTGCCTCTCGTTTTCCTCTCCCCCACTTCACCCTTGCTGTTTTATTCGCCCTCTCTTTTCCGTTTGCCTTTTTCTCGCTTGCTTGCCGTTATGTCTGAAATTGGGGAAATTATTGCAGATATGGACAATAATAATAACATGGAAAATTCTGATGCTCCGGCTGAAGAACCCCCTACCTTGCATACAAAAAGATTTCGAATTGGTAGTGGTAATATTATTGGAAAAGGAGTTAGTCAAGATTTCTTTACTTGTGTCGGTGTTTTGCCTTCTATGGGCAGTTCTATTCTCCATAGAACTAGCATATGCATATGCATCCTTCTATGGGCTTATCGTTGAACTTGAAAGGCAATTTATGCATATGCATCCTTCCATACAAAGGATTTTCCTAGAATTTTCTAATATCGAGCATTCCTCTGTTAAGCATGCCGTTACCATCTTTTTGGCTCATGAATTCAGATTTATAATAAAAGAGGCCAAAGAGATCTTTGCGCATTATAGGGTGGACGCTGGCCGTCCTCCCATAGAATCTATCATCTTTGATCAAGAAGAAGTAATGCGTTTTCAATCTATTGACTATGTTGCTTTCAATGAAAATCTTAGAAAAAAGGTGCCTACCAATATTTTTAATTGATAGAATCTCTGAACTTAATGATGATTTGGCTATTCGAAATAATGAGCTAGGATACTCTCTTGAGTATAGGCTCACAAGGTTCTGTCAAAAGAATGCTTATAATGATGAATTGGTTGTGCAATACGAAGGGCCGAAAGAGGAACCTATACCTCCTAAAATTGATCTTGGGGATTTTTGCCCAATTAAATTTAGCCCTTTTGATTACTTTTGCTTGCCTCAAAGAAAACTTGCTGCCGAACGTAGAGAATATGAAATGAGTTTCACCGATCTATCTTATTACTACGGAAGTACCTAGATCTATCCTCGCTTTTATGCCTAGCTAGGGGCGTTAAACGATATCGCTTGTTGGGAGGAAACCCAATTTTATTTTAGTTTTTTTGCTTTTGCTTCTGTTTAGGAATAAATAATCCATCTACCTTTTGTTTACATGTGGTTTTATGTTTTAATTAGTGTTTGTGCCAAGTTAAACCTATAGGATCTTCTTGGATTATATTTATTTGATCTTGCTGTAATTTCCAGAAACTTTGCGCTTAGTGCCTGAATTGTTAAAAATCACCCGAATGTGATAAAATACTGATTCCAATTGCTGCTGATCAATAAACAAATTGTCTAGGTCTTCCTTGTTTGGTAGAATTTTTGGAGTTCCATAAGTTTGCGTTAGTTACAGATTACTACAGACTTTTCTGTTTTTGACAGATTCTGTTTTTCGTGTGTTGTTTGCTTATTTTGATGAATCTATGGCTAGTAAAATAGTTTATAATCCATAGATAAGTTGAAATACAGTAGGTTTAACACCAATATAAATAAATAATGAGTTCATTACAGTACCTTGAAGTGGTCTTTTGTTTTCTTTCGCTAACGGAGCTCACGAGATTTCTGTTGAGTTTTGTGTTGTGAAGTTTTCAAGTTTTGGGTGAAATCTTTTGGTGGATTATGGAACAAGGAGTGGCAAGAGCCTAAGCTTGGGGATGCCCATGTAACCCCCAAGATAATCCAAGGACACCAAAAAGTCAAAGCTTGGGGATGCCCCGGAAGGCAACCCCTCTTTCGTCTACTTCCATCGGTAATTTTACTTGGAGCTATATTTTTATTCACCACATGATATGTGTTTTGCTTGGAGCCTCTTGTGTTATTTGTGTCTTTGTTGGTTAGTGTGCCACAATCATCCTTGCTGTACACACCTTTTGAGAGAGCCATACATAATTTGGAATTTGATAGAATACTCTATGTGCTTCACTTATATCTTTTGAGCTTTATAGTTTTGCTCTAGTGCTTCACTTATATCTTTTAGAGCACGGTAGTGGATTTGTTTTATAGAAACTATTGATCTCTCATGCTTCACTTAGATTATTTTGAGAGTCTTTAATAGCATGGTAAATTGCTTAATAATAATAATATGCTTGATATTCAAGATTTGTAAAACTTTCTCTTGAGTGCGTTGAATACTAAAAAAAGTTTGATGCTTGATAATTGTTTTGAAATATGGAGGTGATAATATTAAAGTCGTGCTAGTAGAGTAATTGTGAATTTGAGAAGTGCTTGTGTTGAAGTTGGCAAGTCCTGTAGCATGCACGTATGGTAAACGTTATGTAACAAATTTCAAACATGAGGTGTTATTTGATTCTCCTCCTTATGAGTGGCGGTCGGGGACGAGCGATGGTCTTTTCCTACCAATCTATCCCCCTAGGAGCATGCACGTAATACTTTGGTTTTTGATGACTTGTAGATTTTTGCAATATGTATATGAGTTCTTTATGACTAATGTTGGGTCCATGGATTATACACACTCTCACCCTTCCATCATTGGTAGCCTCTTCGGTACAGTGCATTGCCCTTTCTCACATTGAGAGTTGGTGCAAACTTCGCAGGTGCATCCAAACCCCGTGAAATGATACGCTCTTTCACACATAAACCTCCTTATATCTTCCTCAAAACAGCCACCATACCTACCTATTATGGCATTTTCATAGCCATTCCGAAATATATTGCCATGCAACTTTCCACCATACCGTTCTTCATGACACATTCATCATTGTCATATTGCTTAGCATGATCATGTAGTTGACATTGTATTTGTGGCAAAGCCACCATTCATAATTCTTTCATACATGTCACTCTTGAGTCATTGCATATCCCGGTACACCGCCGGAGGCATTCATATAGAGTCATATCTTGTTCTAGTATCGAGTTGTAATCATTGAGTTGTAAATAAATAGAAGTGTGATGATCATCATTCAATAGAGCATTGTCCCAATAAAAAAAGAGAAAGGCCAAAAAAGGCCCAAAAAAGAAAATAAAAAGGGGCAATGCTACTATCCTTTTTTCCACACTTGTGCTTTAAAGTAGCACCATAATCTTCATGATAGAGAGTCTCTTGTTTTGTCATTTTCATATACTAGTGGGAATTTTTCATTATAGAACTTGGCTTGTATATTCCAACAATGGGCCTCCTCAAGTGCCCTAGGTCTTCGTGAGCAAGCAAGTTGGATGCACACCCACTTAGTTTCTTTTGTTGAGCTTTCATACATTTATAGCTCTAGTGCATCCGTTGAATGGCAATCCCTACTCCTTGCATTAACATCAATCGATGGGCATCTCCATAGCCTATTGATTAGCCTCGTTGATGTGAGATTTTCTCCTTTTTTGTCTTCTCCACATAACCCCCCATCATTATATTCTATTCCACCCATAGTGATATATCCATGACTCACGCTCATGTATTGCGTGAAGGTTTATGAGTTTGAAATTACTAAAGTATGAAACAATTGCTTGGCTTGTCATCGGGGTTGTGCATGATGAGAGCATTCTTGTGTGACGAAAATGGAGCATGACTAAACTATATGATTTTGTAGGGATGAACTTTCTTTGGCCATGTTATTTTGAGAGGACATAATTGCTTAGTTAGTATGTATGAAGTATCATTATTTTTATGTCAATATTGAACTTTTATCTTGAATCTTTCGGATCTGAATATTCATACCACAATTAAGAAGAATTACATTGAAATTATGCCAAGTAGCATTCCACATCTAAAATTCTGTTTTTATCATTTACCTACTCGAGGACAAGCAGGAATTAAGCTTGGGGATGCTTGATACGTCTCCAACGTATCTATAATTTTTGATTGCTCCATGCTATATTATCTTCTGTTTTGGACATTATTGGGCTTTATTATACACTTTTATATTATTTCTGGGACTAACCTATTAACTGGAGGCCCAGCCCAGAATTGCTGTTTTCTTGCCTATTTCAGAGTTTCGTAGAAAAAGAATATCAAACGGAGTCCAAATGGAATGAAACCTTCGGGAACGTGATTTTCGGAACGAACATGATCCAGAGGACTTGGACCCTACGTCAAGAAAGCTACGAGGTAGGGGGTGCGCCTACCCCCTAGGCGCGCCCTCCACCCTCGTGGGCCCCACGTTGCTCCACCGACGTACTCCTTCCTCCTATATATACCTACATACCCCCAAACTACCAGATACAGAGCCAAAAACATAATTCCACCGCCGCAACCTTCTGTACCCGTGAGATCCCATCTTGGGGCCTGTTCCGGAGCTCCGTCGGAGGGGGCATCGATCACGGAGGGCTTCTACATGAACAACATAGCCTCTCCGATGAAGTGTGAGTAGTTTACTTCAGACCTTCGGGTCCATAGTTATTAGCTAGATAGCTTCCTCTCTCTTTTTGGATCTCAATACAATGTTCTCCCCCTCTCTTGTGGAGATCTATTCGATGTAATCTTCTTTTGCGGTGTGTTTGTTGAGACCGATAAACTGTGCGTTTATGATCAAGTTTATCTATGAACAATATTTGAATCTTCTGAATTCTTTCACTACAACAAACCTGTTAATCCATGACGGATTTCCGATGACAGTCTCGAAATTCATAATGAACCGCCTAGTACAGACCCGCAAGCCCACTAGAGCCCGCCTAAAGCCCTAAACATTTTCCCCCATATAAAAGCTAACCCTAAGACACTCCTGTCCCCAATCTCTTTCTCCATCCGCCGCCAGCACGCCTCGCCTCTCTTCGGCCCCATCCTCCGCCTCCGCCTCCACCTCTCCGCCCGAGATCCATGGCTACAGCGGTTGCACCGGCCCGATGTAAGAGGCGGCCAACCCTAGCCGCTATGGCGCCCCACTGCTGCTCACGACCTGGGCCATGGATCTGCGACACAGGCCTCCCTCCTTCTCCCAGGAGGCGCAGCTACCTTGCCATCTGAAGATTTGGAGCAGCAAGCGCCGGATGAGGAGAGGACGACGACCGTGACCTGCGGGAGGCCCGAGCTCGACCTCTCCGGCGACGTCAACGCCCCGCACAAGGTCCCTCCCTCCTTCCCCCCATCGTCTCCTATCTCCTTCATTACTTCATTTTTTGTCCCATCCCCAATGAAAGTTTATTGCTTCGATTCAGATCAGCAGGACATCTACGCCTCTTCAGTTCAACGGAAGGCGACCACCGGGACCCCACGCTCTAGCCCGACGAGCTAGACGAGCTCGATGGCCAGGTCCTCCGCCCCAACCAGCACAATTCCACAGAGAACAATAAGGTTGACCCTTCTCGCTCTGTTTTTCATTTCTTTCTAAGTGATTGCTACTCTGCTCAAGCGTAGTTCTCCACGGGCTATCCTTTTCTCTTGGACTGAACCTGGCACAGAAAATGTGGCCACTTTGTTTCCTGGTACTCGTAAGCTACAACCAACGAGAGATAGTAGGCTGCGTTTGGGAGCCAAAGTATTTTTGTAGTTTTTAAGTATTGGTATATCTCTAAAACCGTGGTCTTTTTGTAGTATATAGAAAAGAGGTCCCGATCTCTTTTCAAAAAACTGAGAAACGCTTGCTGGGTTGTCACTCTGTCCATCGACACCTGTGACACAAAAAATCGATAGCTAGTCGATCCATCTATCCGGCTACAGGGGCGCACGCACTCATACAAATGACTACTTAGTGCCGGCTGAAAACGCATGCACACAGAGGTGATTCTAACAGGGGTGTATCGCTCCAGATCACTTTGATGTCTTTGATAGGTCTGTGAGCAGTCGTATGGCGCTGGCAAGGATGGACGAGCGGCAGATGTGGACTTGCAGTGCATGTCGTAACTAGCTTGCTCTTTGATTGATTGCAAGAGATAACTCTACTACTACAGATCCTTCCTACCATCTAGGAGAAAACATGCCAGTGCAAGGCTGCATGCATACGGTGGCCATTAGCACGAGTTGATCCATGAGTTTAGCTAAGTATGCATGCAACAATGTAACAATCTGTGCAAACCAAATAAAAGTGAGAAAAACTGCCACTTGCCAAACACCTCTGCAGTTTTATCGAAACTGAGAAAATCTATGTTTTTCAGAAACTGGAGTATTTGTTGCCCATCTATTGAAATACTGAGGTGTTGGAATACTATGGTTCTGGAAAAAAGGTGTTGCCGAACTAGGCCGTACTGTTTGCTATTTCCTGTTTCTTCTCTCACCATGAGAGCACTAGCAGTGTAGAATTTTTGAGATCCACTAGTTAGTTAAGAAACTAATAATTTAATAATTAAATGCCCATGAGATGCTTCTGTTGGTTCCTTGGATTTTCTTGTTTGTGGAATAAAAGTAATTCATAAATCTCACTCAATCAATTGACCAAGAGTAAGATTGTTAACTAGCGCTGCTATTACACTGCTTCTCTGTTATATATATGTGCAAACTTTCTATCTGATATCATCATTTTGTTGATCAGTCCTCCTCGCCTACTCTTGCTCTTGCGCTAATTACATACAAGTTCAGCGTCAGATCCCTGAAATGTACTTACTACCATCATTTGGTTGCAGCAAATAGTACATATTTTGTTCATCGCACCTTGTCGTACTCACCGATATGGTATTATTTGCTGCCATCTTAGATTGTAACAATTGGGTTTATTTGCTATTATTCTTTAAGATTTTTCTCATGCTAGTTTTCTGATTTTTCTAGCCTGAACAGACTAACAATGATTTTCGTGGAGACAAAACGAGAAGCTGATTCATTGAGATATTGGCTATACAACAGAGGTTTCCTTGCAACGGCGATCCATGGTGACAAAACACAGGAGGTAAATACATATTCCGAACTCTTCTGTCATCGCCTAACTTTTTCGTTGGCAGCAATATAAAACTGCAAAGGCAACACATTATAGCTAATACCTAATATTTTAGTTTGAAATATCTGCCATGCTGTTTTAACACGGGAAGCTCAAGAACAAGATACATTTTTCTGAGCATGCTATATACTTATATGAGTTACAGATTTGATAAGTATCAAGGATGTATCTAGCTTAAGCATATGTACAGCTCTTGTTATACCTATGGCCCTGCTTGGAGTATCTCTGCTAAGATTTTAGCTAGTTTTATACCCCGTGCCCACCTGTTCTGTATATTAAGAAAGAAAAGTAAATGTCAAACTGTATGTATATGCCAAAGTTGCACATGTAACAGAGACATGTGCTCACAGATTGCTGCTAGTCTATTTCCTGTAACCATGTAAATAGATTATTTGTTACATGGCACTCCTTTGGCATTTACTTAAAGTTGCTTGATCAGTCTATACCACTTAAATATGTTACGCATTGTTTACTGTTGTCAGCGGTTCGAGATGAACTTGTAGCATAAATATTTGAGTTTCATTTGTAAACTTGTTGACATACGAACATTTGAAGTTTACGCTGCCCGGTTCGATGATCAGAGGCTTCACAGCATGCATATGTTTGTTAGTGAAATATTCTAGGTATGACCACAAAATGATAGCTGCCTTCAAGAGGTTCGACAAGAACCTGAATGACAACCTCAATGATATAGTACTTAGTTCTCTGACGTGTGTATTACTTTGTCACTTGACACATTTTTCTTTTGATAATTTTATAAGAAACCTCATGTTTACTCTTATTTTATAGTAGATACATTGTTATTCTCATTTCTAGGCACTATAAGATTTAAGATTTTTGGACAACATGTAATTCATTTTTATATTTGTTGTAATTATATTATTTCTACTATCTGTTCATATCTAAAATAATCTAATATTCTTGTAAATATGCAGGTAAGATTGGGAAGTGGGCTACTTGGTGCTGCTCATCACAATCAAACATGATGGTTGCCATCAGGAGGGCCGACAGCAAGAACCTAAATAACAGCCTCAATAGTTTGTATGATCTGTTGATGTAAAATGAATTGTACTCATGATGTGTGATATATTTTGTCAATATAAAATGCAAGTTATCTTTTTTTTGAGGATTTTATAAAGTGCTATGATGTAGATACATAGAGAAGGCTGCATACTGGTTGAACTGTGTAATGTTGTACATTTAACAAATATTTTCTCCTGGACCAAAATTGGCATTAGGCTTTGTGTAACGCATTGTGCTAAAAATTAGGCCGAAAGAAATGGTTTAATGTGCTCAACCATGATGAATTTTGTGAAGAAAAATAATGTCCACGCAGGTAGACACGTCATTCTAATTGGTCAACCAAAAATCCTACATGTGTTAGTCCATGACGGATTGCTCTGTCACAATGGATTGGGCCTGGGCGGGCCTGGGACAGATCCATGACGGACAAGAATCGTCATGTAAGGTATGCTATAAAATTATGACGCGATATACATGACGGATTTCAAATCTGTCATGGACAGGCACCCATGACAGTTTTTCACTAATCCATGACGGATCAGGACTGTCATGTATTAACATATTTCTTGTAGTGTTTTATGTATGATTGGTTATCTTTGCAAGTCTCTTCGAATTATCAGTTTGGTTTGGCCTACTAGATTGATCTTTCTTGCAATGGGAGAAGTGCTTAGCTTTGGGTTCAATCTTGCGGCGTCCTTTCCCAGTGACAGTAGGGGCAGCAAGGCACGTATTGTATTGTTGCCATCGAGGATAACAAGATGGGGTTTATATCATATTGCATGAATTTATCCCTCCACATCATGTCATCTTGCTTAAAGAGTTACTCTGTTCTTATGAACTAAATACTCTAGATGCATGCTGGATAGCGGTCGATGTGTGGAGTAATAGTAGTAGATGCAGGCAGGAGTCGGTCTACTTGTCTCGGACGCGATGCCTATATACATGATCATACCTAGATATTCTCATAACTATGCTCGATTTTGTCAATTGCTCAACAGTAATTTGTTCACCCACCGTAAATACTTATGGTCTTGAGAGAAGCTACTAGTGAAACCTATGGCCCCCGGGTCTATTTTCCAACATATTAATCTCCCGACAACAAGCTATTTCTGGCGCTGTTTTTATTACTTTCTTTACTTTGCATCTTCATCATAAAAATACCAAAAATATTATCCTATCATATCTATCAGATCTCACTCTCATAAGTGACCGTGTAGGGATTGACAACCCCTTATCGCGTTGGTTGCGAGGATTTATTTGTTTGTGTACGTGCTAGGGACTCGTGCGTGGCCTCCTACTGGATTGATACCTTGGTTCTCAAAAACCGAGGGAAATACTTACGCTACTTTGCTGCATCACCCTTTCCTCTTCAAGGGAAAACCAACGCAGTGCTCAAGAGGTAGCATGCACCATTCTGGGCCTGGTCCAACAATGCATGGCGCTTATGTGTGGCCCAGGCCCGGGGGCTCCTGTCGGTGTACGAAAGTAGGTGCTCTCCATTGCACCCCTTACTTGTGCACGGGCAGTGAGAGCCACACTCGCGGCCACACTTAGCAGGGCAAGGATGGGAAGCCCAAGCCCAAGACCGACAAAGCAACGCCAAGACCAGAGACACGAAGAGCATGAGGGCGAGATGGACTCCTCCGGCGAGACCCTTGCCGGGGCGGCCTCCGCAGCCCCGGCAAGAGCCTTGCCATGGCAACTTGCCCCGCACCAGCATCATTGCCACCTTTGAGCCTAGAGTTTCCACCACCATTGACAATGTTGGAACACAGGCTCAGGAGGCGCTTGTGTGGTGGTATGCAGATCTTTGTGAAGACAAAGAATACTCGAGATCAGATGAGGATTAGAAGACGATGATCCTCGGCAAGATCCTTGCCGAGGAAGTTCGCGAGATCCCCGGCAAGATCCTTGCCGGGGACGACCGCCACCACGCCAAGACCCTTGCCGGGGCCCCGGCAAGACCCTTGCCGAGGACGCCCGCGTGTCCATAGCCAAGCCCGCATCCATCAAAACTCCACCGTCGTTCCCATACAGCTGCCAGCCCAACCAGCTGGGCAGGCACCTGCGTGGCGACATGCGGCTTCCAGGCCAACTCAGCAAGCACCTACGTGGTGGCATGCAGATCTTCGTGAAGACCCTACCACCACGCCATCTCAGCAGCCTACTAGCCTACATGGCACTGCATGCATCGCTGGCCTGGACGCGCGTGTCAAAGCGAGGCGGAGCAGCGACGGATGGGACGGGCCCCGTTCCCGTCCTCGATAAAGCAAGGGGACACCTAAGTAGCGCATTTAATGTGTCTTGTCTCGTAATGCTAGGCGATAAGCTTGCTCACTGTACACCTTTCCACCTCCTGTATGCCATTGTGGGAGCCCCTTCGACTATAAAAGGAGGTCCATGGCATATTGGAGAAGTATTTGGCTCTTTCAAACTACATAGACACCATAGCTAGTTCAGGAGCTCAAGAACACTCAAATACACACCAAAGCAGGACTAGGGTATTACGCATCCTCGCGGCCCGAACCTGGGTAAACGATCCTGTGCTGACTCCTAATCCCGCTCATCTCATAACCCCGCGCCCGCCAACCGTAGAAGGGATTCCAGTCATCCCATAGGTGTCATTTCCCCCAACAGCACTGGCAGCGGCCATCGTGCCAGATTTTTCCATGGCCTTCTAGATGTGGTGGGGAGGAGATAAGGCTAATTGTGAGAAACAAGGAGTTGTTTGTAAATAGGGAACAAGTGCGAGCATCTTGTTGCAAAACTACAGAAGTTTGGTTTGTATGCGTCAGATCTAGATCCGACGGCTATTGGTGAAAGATGGCAGGAACAACATCATCACCAACTCAGGACCTCTTTGATTCGTAGGATTTTGAAATGCAGGAATAGGACACGGCAATATTACAAGTTTCAAACTGATATTATAAATGTTAGGAGTAATGCTGCACCTACGAAGAGGGAATTACTAGGAAGTTTATGTAAGAACTTTCGTACAAACTAAAATCCACCGCCTTGACATGTCACTAATGGGCAAATAAATTTTTGAGTCTCTGGCCACTTGATGTTTCAAAAACAAATTCAGCTTCTGTGGAGACTTTGTCATTTAGGCTTAGACGCTTGCGGTGATCAGCACGCCATTCATTATTGCGCTAGAGAACGCCAAACCTCATTACCTTGAGCACACTTGCCTCCAGAACAAAGAACTTGGCGAATTTAATCTCAGATGTGCTGCCTCAGTAGTCGATCAAATCAATTTCTGTAAGATGGAGATCAAGGCATTCGATGAGATTGTTATAGTGCAACACATTTTTCACTTTCTGATCTTTTTTTATCTGCAAAGAAGAGAACATATTAGAGCAGTTGTCTGTATAAGATTGATGTGTCATCAATAGGTACCAATATCATTCGCTCATACGATAGGGTTGGCTGGCTAGTGATATTTTTTCACTCTCTCTCTCTCTCTTTCTCTTTCCTCTCGCTTACCTAGGAGCACGTGAAGAGCTTGGGAATTTGTTGCCTTCCACTATGTGGACAATGCCATATTTCTCAAAAGTATGCCATGTAATACGCATCGATGTCAAATCAAAAGATTTTGGCACCGCTCTCGCAATGTGAGAGAGTTGGCACCACTGTGCACACAAACACACATGTATAAACAAATCAATCAAACCAACTACACCAGCCTCTCACTCTCCCAAACAAGTGCTTTTTTATTGCCTCAGTCCTCTCCTTCTCCCACGCAAGGTTTTTTTCATTACGTGAGTCACCGGAGGAAAGCAGGTGATCCAGATTGGAGCACCAGGTGGGCAATGGAGGGGCATCGATGCCAAATGCATCACAAGTGAATTTGGCACGTGCTTTGGCCTACTTGGTGGAGGGCCGTTATAGCCCACTTTTGTACTACCTTGTATTTATTGGAAAACTTTGACCATAGATTTACCTAAGAAAATGCCAATGCATGTCATAAAAAATTATACCATTTGAAATTATGTTCAAATAATATGAATCCAAGGATATAATTTTTTGTGACATGCATTAACATTTTGTCAGTTAAATCTATGGTCAAATTTTGATACTACAAAATAGGAAGAGTAAACCAGGACGGAGGTAGTACTTGCTCTTAGGGTAACCATAGAGTTACTAGTCCAAGTTACTTTCCACTATGACTAGCCTAGGCTACTATAGTAGTACAACAAAAAACAATGCAGGTGATCATGTGAGAAAAAAATACTAAAAACATTTCTTTTGGTGCAGTGTGTAGATGCAGTTTTGAACACTACACTTGTCATCGTAATTTGGGAAAATTACGAAAAAATTGAGCTACGTTGTGATTACCGTTTACTAATAGGAAATAAGTTTGACCTCGATGAGTAGCTTCTCCGTGCACGGAAAGCATGTTAGGAATCCAACAACTTGATCCAGATTGTGGCCAATGGATTTTATTGCCAAGATCTTCACTGTGCGCAGAGACTAGGTCAAGCTTGTGGGAATCATTTTCTAGATGACAGTCGTAAATACATCAAGAAGAAATTTAAAAATGTGAATTTCAAGTAGACGGAGAAGAAGATGAGTGATGTACCTGAACGATTACGGATCCAATAAAGAGTTCGGAGAATTTTGTAGACGAGTACACCAACGCTGTCAATTTTGGCGCGTCAATGATCCTGATTTTTGTTGGACCTTCTAGATCAGATACAAGCAATCTCTCAAGGAAAGGCGCATTCTCAATGACCATAACGTGGAACAGCTCGAGTGATCTCTTCCCAATTGACGTCTTGTTGCGGGGCCAGCAAGACACATAAATCCATCGAAGATTCGTCGAGCCGATGTGGAGGCTAATGAACCCGTGGATCTGCTCAAGACGAAGGTACTCGAGCGCAGTACAGCTGTGGAGCAGGTGCTCCATAGCCTTCTTCGAGATGTCAACGTCGAAGAGGTCGAGCTGCTTGAGTTGAGGGAGAAGAAGGGCGGGCGCGGCATTAATCTGGGGAAGATAGCAGGAGCTGAAGCTGGCACGGTGCAGCATTGGCGTGAGGCGGAGCGCGGACAGCGGCAGATAGCGACATCGTCCAGCTTCGAAGCTGAGCTCCTCGAGCTGATCTAGGGCGGGGGATAAGAACCACTTGTCGAACTTGGATTGGACCTTGCAGTTGGTACTGAACATGCGGATGTCAAGGCGTCTAGCTGGCCCAGGGTGCGATGAAACTATCTTGGAGACTACAGCCATGCATTTGCAATCCCCATCGCAGAGGCAGCTAGCGATGGTAAGGTTGAGGGGGACGCGGCGCTAGAGGGGGCGCCACCGCCGGGAGAGCAGGGCGGTCCGCACGACAGATTTGGTGGGGAGGAGGCCGATGATGACGAGCAGCATGTCGTCGGGGAGGCTGCTGATGAAGTCCAGGTTCACCGGATGCGGTTTTGGCTTGAGCCGCATCTTCTTGTTGGCTGCCTCACCGTCCATCTCAGCCGGCGGCGACGCCGGTGTACACGTGTGTTGGTGTGTGTTGTGTGCTGGCCTACTGGGTGTGCGCGAGTGCGTCCTTCTGTGCATGCCATCGCGTAGTGGTGAATTGTGCGCGAGTGCGTCCTTCACGCGAAAGAAGTGTGCCCTCAATTTACTAGCGTGCGGGGTGCTACCCCGAGTGGTTTGAACTTTGTTTACTTCATCGCATGTCAGATGGGCCTCTAGTTTACTTATTTTCACCCACTGCCACATGGGCCAGCACACAAAGATAGAGAACACAAGCTGACAAGGCAGCATGTGGACTGGTTGACCGGTCAACTAAACAATATACAGAGCTATACGCTGACACAGTGACCATATAATCCGTTGGTATAGAGAGTTCGAGTGACAAGGGAGGCCCATGAGAGATAGCAGAGAGAGAGAGAGAAAGAGCTACTCCCTCCGTTCGATAATGTAGTGCCAACATTTTTTTAAAATTTAAACTTTTGAAACTTTGACCAAGTTTATAAAGAAATTACTTATATCTACTATACCAAAGATAAATGATAGTATGAAGTAAGTATATGTTGTGATGAATCTAATGATCGTTCCAGATGTAAATTTTTTTCTCCACATATGCCTGGTCAAACTTTTCTAAGGTTTGACTTTTCAAAACATCCATATGCTTATGGACGTGAGAGAGTACCTAACTAGAGAGAGTGTGTGTGAAATAGAAAGAGTGACTAAAAAAAGTGTGTGTGCGTGTGTGAAAGAGGCATGGACAACACACGATAAAAGTAGAGAAAAAAGCATGTGTGTCTTATGCAAACATATCACACATGCATCTTCGACAGGGGAAGCAAGGTGAGGAGATAGTGTGTGGTTGTTTGAAACCGAGAGAGAAAGACCCCTAGCACGTGGCCAAGAGGGGTCTGACAAACAAGGGAGAGAGGTCGAGAGAGACGTACGGAGAAAATGCAGACATGGGGAGGAGAGTGTATGTTTTTCATAGAGAGATCCCCTAGAGATTGTGATGGGACTACCTGATGGGAGATCAAGTGAAAAGGTGTGTGCGCGATAGAAGATACCCCGAGAGATATCGAGATAGACGTATGGATGGAAGGAGACAATATGTGTGTTCCTGATGGCCAGTGAGAGATAATCATACTTAGGGCGGGAGTGTGTGCGCCTATGATGGAGTGAGGGATTATGGTACTTAGGGGGGGTGCGTGTCACATAGAGAGAGAACAAGGGCGGAGAGTGCTAGATGGGTCTATGTAGCGCGAGCGAGACATGTGTATGTGTGAACCAGGGAAATATAAAGTTTGAGAGAGATAGAGGAGCCCCGGTAAGGCTGAGTGGTATGTCAGATAGCTGAGAGGTGGAAAGAGATATTCCATCCGCTTGATAATACAGTGCATATAAATTTTTTAGAAGTCGAACTTTGGAAACTTTGACCAGGTTTACGCAAATGTTATTTATATCTACAATACCAAAGATACATCATATGAAACTACATCTCATGATGAATCTAATGGTATATGTTTGCCGTTCTAGATGTAAATGTTTTTCTCCACGTACATGGTCAAACTTTGTGATGTTTGACTTTTCAATAAATCTATATGCTATGGACTGAAGATTCGAGAGAGATCAAGTGCGTATGAAGGAGAATGAGTGAGTGTGCAAAAAGAGTATGTGTGTGAAAGAGAAAGGGACAACAAACGATAAATTAGAGAGAGAGCGTGTTTGTTTGTTTCTTGTGCAAACATATCACGCATGCATCTCCGAGATAGAAAAGCGAGGTGAGGAGATACACGAAGATAGCTAGTGCATGATTGTTTGCAACGGAGAGAGACACCCCTATAGCACATGTCCATTAGAGGTCGGGCCAACAAGGAACAAAGGTCGAGAGGGACACATGGAGAACATGGACGCATGGGGAGGGAGAGAGGGTGTGTTTGTGATAGAGAGATCCCCTCGAGATCGTGAGGGGACTATATGGGTGGGAGATCGAGGGACGAGGTGTGTGCGCGATAGAAAGATGCCCCGAGAGAAATCGAGATAGACCATGCACATGTTAGTGATGGAGACTAAGATTAGCTAGTCATATACATATAAGGGGGACTGCGTGTTCCTACAATTGAGTGAGAGACCATCATACTTGGCTAGGCATGAGATTGTGTGTGTGAGATGGAGAAAGAACGAGGGAGAGAGATAGAGTTTTAGATGGGTCTATCGAGTGAGAGTGAGATATGCATGTGTATGTGTGACCCAGGGAGATGGAGAGTTTGAGAGAGAGGGAAGAGCTCGGAGACGATAGAGTGGTGCGTGAGAGAGTTACGGGCAACAGGCCAAGGAATTTGTGTGCGTACGATGACTGCACCCAAGATATTTAGCTTGGACTAGAGAATCATACATAGTGTACGGGAGAGACATATAGATGGAGTATATATGCATGCGAACTAGAAAGACCCCCACACACACAAAGAGAGAGAGAGATGGAGAGAGAGGGAGAGGGACCAAGAAGGTTTGTGTGTTGGATGCATGCGACAGAATTGAAGATTGTCGACGAGAGAGAGAGCAGGAGTCCGGGAGAGGGGGAGGTCGCGCTTTATGCATCAAAGACTGATATGAACCATGTTTGGATATAAACTTGCTTTCAAATATTTAAATTGGAGAACATGTTGTCTGCAATCCACACATGAGCGGAGATATGCGTATATCAAACAAGTTCATTAATTTGACTTTCAACATGTTCATGGAGTACTATAATACTATACAACATGCTACTCGATTGAGGTGTTAAATTTTGGATTTAGTTCACTATTTTGACCTGGTGAACGAGCTATTTCATTGAATCAAGATATTTCATTTTGGGTTTGATTCCCATTTTTGAGTGGGTCAACTATTTGTCATATAGTAAATCATTAGCAACGAGAATGTAAAAACACATTACTCCCGAGCATCATCTCTCCATCTAAAAAAGAAGTGGCAACCTAATATTTCAAAATTTGATTTGAATCGACTTGGTAAGGTAGACGTGGATGCTCGTTCTCCCAAAATTTGAATGAACCGTTAAACAACATCTTCTCGGTGGAATTCGCCAGAGCAAATAAATGGGAGACGCGAAATTACCGGCCTATGTGGGACACACATCAATTGGCCCATTGTACAAGGAGGGTAGGTTGTTAACTTCATCCAAACGCGCCTTCTCCTCGGCCAAAATGACATGTGCTGTGTAATTCATAAACCATGGTCGGCAAAACACCCTCTCCTCGCCCGAAATAGCTCTTGCCGATTATTTCAAAACACGCCCTCCTCGCCCGAAATAGCTCGTGCCCATTATTTCAAAACACGCCTCCTCACCCGAAATAGCTCGCGCACACTATTTTAACACGCCCTCCTCGCCCGAAATCGCTCGCGTCCACTATTTGGGAGAAGCAAAGTTACTCTACTATCCTCGACCCTTAGTACACAGACCCAAGCCGAGAAGCCTAAAAGCAGGGGTAGAACTATAACCCCCCCCCCTCCCACACACACACACACATTTCACACAAATGCGTTTGTAAGACATGTTTCGCCCTCCCAATTCCCCATTCATACCTCGTGGGCGCCAAATCACCTTCTCGCCGGAAGCTCCCTTCTCCCGAGCCGCGAAACCTCAGCCCCTCCTCCATGGTGCCCCCACCGCACCGAATTCACAACCGCCCTCCTCCCTAATGCCGGAGACGCTGTCCATTTGTCGTCGTGCACTGGGCTGTGTGCCTTTTACTCCGTGCTGCCAGATCTGCCTCGATGACGGCTGCATGAATTGTACCGGAGCCGATTCACCACCGCCGTTGTTCATGGCGCCGGAGCGGCTCCAACTTTGGATCCGTCCAGAGCCCCGACGCTGCTTCCCCGTAGCCGTTGACTGTCGCGACATCTCTGCTTCCCTGCCGCCAGTAGCCACCGCAACCGCGCCGGCCTCACCGACTCGGAAGCTGGAGCTGCCTACTTCACCGGGCCGCCAGATAGGTCACACCCTCATGTCAAATCACTTTATTTAGGTGTCAGTTGTCTGAATTTTATTCTGGGCCAATCGATTCCCAATGGAAAGCAACACCCCTCGAGGCGGCGGAGCTCCTAGGCTGCCGGTTGGCTGGTGTCTAACGTAAGGGTGCGGGGGCGCAAGTTCGTCGCAGAAGCAGCGCTTAGATGGCTATCTTAGAGTTGCATGGGTTGAAGGTACTGCCGCCGCTGGATCTGGATGACAGCGAGTCTTTGTGGATTGGCTTGGGGGCGGCACAACCATGGCAGTCCGGCGGGGTGGGGAGCGGGGTTTTGGTCGGGGCCACGGACGGCGGAGGCAGGCTACTCTGCTGGTGGTCGCTAACTCTTTGGGGAAGATTCCGAACAGTGTCAACCGGGAGGCACAAGACGACCATCAAGCCATCCGGCATAGATCGGACAATACCAAAATAAAATAAAAACGTGTGACCCCAATTTAGTCTTCAGTCAACAGACGCGTGACCACTCTCGTACCTTGCTGTTGATCTCTTAGGGTATTTCTTCGGATCAGAGAGATGTGTCGTTCTTAACATTATGCGTTTTCTGCATCTTCAGCCACACCGTCTTCCGACTCACCGCAGCTGCTCCAACAAGGGAAGCATACACTAGGAGGGAACTATAGTCCCCACTCAACAGTTCCCTGCATCGAATGCGCGTGCTCGACATGGACAGCCACAACAACTGCAGGGCCATCGGCAAGTCAGCACATGATGCTCACTCCTACGGATGGCGGCCAGATAGGTTGTACCCTCATCTTACTTGTGTGCTACATTTATGGCTTTGTTATTCATCTCAGCATGGAAAATAGATTACCATATTTCACTGTATATTCATGCTGATCTCTTATGGGTCTTGTTCAGGAGTTAACGTTGTTCCATAGTTCAGCTAAGAGACTTGTTCTTTAGGTAACGTTGTCCCATAATTATCATCCACTAGCAAAGTGGCCCGCTCAATGTGCGGGCTAGAATTCTTTGAAGTTTAATAATTAAAACAAATTATTTTATTTGTGTAAAGAAAATTTGGAACCGAGTGTGATGACATTTATAATTATTATCGTTTGTTTGTCAAGGATGATTGTAAACATGATTTTACCCATAGACATATGTTTGGTATTTTTTTTCATGATAAGATGAGAATAATTTCTCTTTCATTCTTTGGAAATATTGGGTGAAGACTTTCTCATCGAATTTTTTGGGAGCACCTCCCCAGCCCGTGTGTTTGCCGGATGTGGCCGTAGGATCTAAATGATAGTTTGTACCGACTTGATATGAAATTGTACTTTCATATGCATACTTCAAATATCAATGATTGGTACAGGTTTAATATGTTTTCTTTATGATCATGTAATATATATTTTGATTTGTTCAGAACATTTTGCAGCATAGAAAATTAGACTATAATTTAGTATTTACTCTGAGCGCACTTATCTGAACTCCACCTGTTTTTAGGGGTGTACAATACTGTACGCAATCACTGTTTAATAGTAGGAAATTTTGGTTTTTTTAGAAAAAAAGTTTTTTTTTCTGGTGGAAGCCCAAGTGGGTGTGTCAAATGTAGACAGCGTGCACGCATTGTTTCTCGTGGAAGCCCAATAAGATCGCTTCTCTCGCACTCACACATCACACACCTCACAGTCTCACCATTCCTAAAAAAATTCAGTCTCACGCTCAAGAAAAAAATGAGTCTCACACGGTGCTCTTGCCTGATCCCCTTCTCATCTTGTTCTATTCTCTCTGTACAAATTTTGTTCCACCCGAGCGCTGCGGATTTAATTCCGAACACCACCTCAGTTTCCCCTCTTGATTCCTTGCCGTGACCTTGCTCTTACACACCTGCACGCACGGGGTGGCCCTCTCGTGTGCCTAATTTGGCTCCCTGTACGCCTCCTCGATCTGCTAAGCTGAACGGTGATGGAGGGTTAGCAGGGCTCAATGAGAAGCTACACAATGGAGGAGGCGAGCTTGTCGATCTTGAAGTGCCGCGGTCGTCGGCGTCCTTGGAGGCGACGTGGGCGTTGATTTCGTCTCGCACATCCAGCTTGAATCCACCTCAATTGTGAGGATGCTGGCGGCGTGTCTTCCATCGCATCGTGGCCGTCCCGGAGCGAGGCGCCCCGCCAGGTCATCTTCATCCTACTTCGGCGGCTCATTATTCACCTGCAGGTCCCCCCTTCTTCCTTTCCAGCCTATCTCATACTGGCATATTTTTTTCTTGTTTCATATAATGTACATTAAGGTACGACTTGTTAGTGAAATATGTAAATCTATTTGTGCCCCATACACTTTTTCCGTACTTGGGAGTGGCATCTGAAGTGTTAGGCCCCTTGTCCCCATTCATATTTAAAATTTTTTAAGAAATTAATAAGTTCATTTGTAATTAGGTATAGTTTTACTATTTTCCAAAGATATAATTAATTTTAATAAGTGAATATGAAAATGGGTGCTATTGCATTTTACATACAAACTATAACGATATGTGGATGTTGTCGCTATTGACTTGTACAATAGAATAAGGTTTAAATATTAGATAATATATAGAGTCGACAATTGGTATTATTGAGCTATTTCGATCGAATGTTGATGCATGTTTCCAATACTTCTAGGAGTAGTAGATCATATTTGTTCTTCCATATCATGTTAGCATAAAAAATTCAATTTTATTTTGAGGATAGTTCGCACTGTACTAATTTTCCATCTACTTATGGTTATCCTTGTTATTAGTTCATTTGCTATAGAAAAGAAAATAGCAGGTCTGATCAAGTCAGCATGATATTACATGCAAGTGTTTTGAGTACCCCCTTTCTCTTATGTCTCTCATGAACTATGTGGAACACTCAGTCAACAATATCAGGTTTTTCCGATGCAGCTTGGCCTACTTCCTGTAGCATAGACTATATCTGCGGCCAAGCTGCGTTCAACATGAATGTCACAAAAAGGTATGCGTATCCAGCCCACTGACATATTGCCATAGCATCTTGGCAGTTTTGTGCTTTGTATCTTGGGCTATCTATGAAGCTGGATGGCACATGGCAGTTGTATTCTCTTTCATACCTGCTCACCTCTTGTATCTTCTCTTTCTATTGCCTCTTGCAAGCCAGCATATAATTCCGTTCTTAGGTTTCCTTGGTGTCTTTTGATCCAGTCCAATTTGTACTGCAAAATGCATGCAAGGGCATCCACATTGAACTGTAGTTTAAGCTTTTGACACACCAGGAAGTGTTTTGATTGATTAGTATGGTGTTGTATATGACTCTCATAGTATTCCAAAATTGTTACATGCTTTCTCTTGAATTTTGCACCTTACCTTAATATGTAATGTATATTTCCTCTATATCTTCTCTATAGGGGAATAATAATGGATACTGCAAAGCCGTGAATTATGAATGGTTCTGTGATATTCTTCTCGGCCTTATCTCTTTGTACTGAACAATGATATCACATCCTTTTCTATTCCCTATTGTATCATTCACAATCAAGCCTGCAACTTGGGTTGCCATTCTGAGTGTTTTTGCTAGTCTATTATCTCTATCCAACATATTTTTAAGGCCCTCGACAGTATGACGATTGGTTGACTCCCTTTTGTATTTTGATGCTGACGTGTTAATCCTATTTTTACCTCATTTGTAGGGTCATAGGTGCATAACTGTGCTGTGCGTGCTTTATCTTTACCTTCAGGTAGTAGTGTTCCTATTTTGTGGTATTTTTAGCCATTCATTCCAAATACATAAGGTCCATGACCATTGTTTATTTTTATGTCTACCTTTCCTCCCGTTGATATGAAAGCGAACATGGACTTGTACAATCTGAATTTTTTTCATGTCGTTTTTCCACCTCTTTCCATTGTGTTTCCTTAGCAATTTGGTGTTATCCAGCGGCTCTCTCAATAGTGCAAGTCAACCTTGCCTGTTGGTAGCATAATCTGAAAGATGGCATGTTCTCTCTCTACCTGAAGTTCTTTCTTCGTACCAGAAAATTGCATCACATCACTAACTTGCAACTTGGGTTTCTTACGTTCCAAATTTCCATATCTGCCCTCTCCAACGTCCTGTTCAAGTTTCCTAATTCAACATCAATTTAAAATTCATACTGTCTAGTTGTTCTTGTTGGTACTGAAACAAATTTGATAGAACTTACATATTTGGTGATTTTTTCTCTATCCTTGTTTTTTCTGTCATACACTTTGTGTTATTTTTAGTCGTTTACATGCCCCTAAAAGAAATATAAGGTTCTTGAATGTCCAAATTGTAGATCTTGATTGAACTTCCTTGATACTTACCTCTTAGTCATACTAGCCTGACTGATTATTGATTTTGTTTTTGTCACTGGTTCTGGATTATTCTTTGTTCGCATTTTCTTTTCCTATATAGTCTTACATCTCTAGCTATCTCTGTTGTATTACTTGCCCTGCATAAGCATAAATACCATAGTAGAAATAAGAGATTTTTTAGGTGTGCATTGTACTGTCGTTTCTGTTCTTGCTGTTGGGAAAAGATTGAACTGTAAGAATAAGATAAGATTGTAATCTAGGATGCAAAGTTGATGTACAATAACCACCGAACAAGCACAAAGGAAACTTAGGACATGAATGAAAAGCTTATTTGATTATGTTGTCATACCTTTTGTTTCTGTTGGTGCTTTTGAGAAAAGATTAAACTATATGTCATTTCTACACGATCTGTGCAAATGGTACTTACTGGAGGCTCGCTCGATCGATGGCGCAATTGAGGATATTAGGGGAACTTGCTTGTGAGAGTTCCTTTTCTTCTTTGAGGGAAAGCCATCATGGTGGTGTATATTAATTTGGAGTAACTGTAATAGCAACATTATGATGGGTACAAGTCTAACATATCATGAGTTTGTCTATGGAATCATGAGATTGATTGTGAGATTGGTGTAAAGAATATGTGATAGGCCGTAAGATTGATTGTGAGATTAGTGTATATGGTATTGGAAACAAAAACAAAAGAGAATACATGCAAATGAACAGGGTAGGGTTGGATTGTATGGGAGAAGCGATTAACATACCTATCTTGGCTTGGGCCGTTCCTCATGCTGTATATTGTTGTGTGAGCCACCTTGGACGGGCGACATGTGCCTTCCGGTCCTATTTGCTTGAGTAAAAACTGAGATAGGAGGAAAGACGTAGGGGTGGAAGCCTAGATTGCTGACCTGAGAGGAGGAAGCATGTATACGTGGTAGCCTGGATCGTTCTTGTGGTATTTTGCCAAGGCAATGGCGGTTAAGATGATTTAGGCAAGCTTGGGTTCCTGAGCGTAGGTCTCTTCTGATTTTGTTAGATCGCTTCTTCTGTTCGTAAGTTGGCCTCGGTAGGTTAAGATTTTTTAAAGGAAAAAAGGTAGACGTGAGGGAAGTTTTTTCCCCACTATATCTTATAACACAATGGCAATGGTGGGTAATTTTAAAGTCAAATCTAATCTAATGGGCATATTTTTTTGGACTATTAAATTAACGGTTAGATGTTTCTAATTTTTGTGGTAATTTTTAGACTAATTTTTTTCTGGTTAGCCCGTAAAGTACTTTTTATATATAATAGATTAGATTAGCCAATGCTATCCCACAGGCTGGTGATTATAGTATTATACCACTTCTAGTATTACATATGTTGTTCTTAAATACTTTTGTGTGCCATCTAGTTAATCTCGAGTACAAACGATACATATTCTGTAGCTTTCATCTGTCCCTTTAGTGTTTGAGACCTATTGCTGCTAGTTAACCCCAGTCCTACTATTTAGTCGTCTCCTACATGCACTCTTTACATAAATCTAACTACTAGTTGTCTTCCATGCATGTCAGATATAATTGCACACACTAATTTATCCACAAGAACCTCACGGAGCAATGTAACGGCCAACAAACTTGACGTCAATGATACCCAATATGATGGAACATGTAAAGGCAGTTCTTCACAAGACTTGCAGAAAGATGATGAATCTTATTCACCCCACAAGGTCCTTGCTCTAAGTTGGCCCATGATATGGGTATAGCATGCATATAATGTCCTGGAGTGCATCTACTCTGTTGCAATGCCTTGTGCTTAGCCTGCTGATCATGCATGTAAATATGGCATGCCTTCTTGTTTTTCAGTACATATTCCATTCATGATAACATGTTTTCAAATTCAAATACTGTCATTCTACACTATCGCAATGCGATCTGCTTAGTTTGGACATCATGCTTCTAAATATATTATATATTGTTATTCATCAGTATGTACTTCATCCGTCTACCATACCATGTTCTTTTTTTATCTATGAACAATATTTGAATTTTCTGAATTCTTTTATGTATGATTGCTTATCTTTGCAAGTCTCTTCGAATTATCAGTTTGGTTTGGCCTACTAGATTGATCTTTCTTGCAATGGGAGAAGTGCCTAGCTTTGGGTTCAATCTTGCGGTGTCCTTTCCCAGTGATAGTAGGGGCAGCAAGGCACGTATTGTATTGTTGCCATCGAGGATAACAAGATGGGGTTTTTATCAAATTGCATGAATTTATCCCTCTACATCATGTCATCTTGCTTAAGGCGTTACTCTGTTCTTATAAACTTAATACTCTAGATGCATGCTGGATAGCGGTCGATGTGTGGAGTAATAGTAGTAGATGCAGGCAGGAGTCGGTCTACTTGTCTCGGACGTGATGCCTATATACATGATCATACCTAGATATTCTCATAACTATGCTCAATTCTGTCAATTGCTCAACAGTAATTTGTTCACCCACCGTAAAATACTTATACTCTTGAGAGAAGCCACTAGTGAAACCTATGGCCCCCGGGTCTATCTTCATCATATTAATCTTCCGACACTTAGTTATTTCCGTTGCTTTTTATTTTGCTTTTATTTTATTTTGCATCTTTATCATAAAAATACCAAAAATATTATCCCATCATATCTATCAGATCTCACTCTTGTAAGTGACCGTGTAGGGATTGACAACCCCTTATCGCATTGGTTGCGAGGATTTATTTGTTTTGTGTAGGTACGAGGGACTCGCGCGTAGCCTCCTACTGGATTGATACCTTGGTTCTCAAAAACCGAGGGAAATACTTACGCTACTTTGCTGCATCACCCTTTCCTCTTCAAGGGAAAACCAACGCAGTGCTCAAGAGGTAGCAAGAAGGATTTCTGGCGCCGTTGCCGGGGAGGTCTACGCAAAAGTCAATATACCAAGTACCCATCACAACCCTTATCTCCCGCATTTCATTATTTGCCATTTGCCTCTCGTTTTCCTCTCCCCCACTTCACCCTTGCCGTTTTATTCACCCTCTCTTTTTCGTTCGCCTCTTTTTCGCTTGTTTCTCGTTTGCGCGTGTGTTGGATTGCTTGTTTGTCGCGATGGCTCAAGATAATACCAAATTATGTGACTTTACCAATACCAACAATAATGATTTCCTTAGCACTCCGATTGCTCCTCTTACCGATACTGAATCTTGTGAAATCAATGCTGCTTTGTTGAATCTTGTCATGAAAGATCAATTCACCGGCCTTCCTAGTGAAGATGCCGCTACTTATCTAAATAGCTTCGTTGATTTGTGTGATATGCAAAAGAAGAAAGATATTGATAATGATATTGTTAAATTGAAGCTATTTCCTTTTTCGCTTAGAGATCGTGCTAAAGCTTGGTTTTCGACTTTGCCTAAAAATAGTATTAATTCTTGGAATAAGTGCAAAGATGCTTTCATCTCTAAGTATTTTCCTCCCGCTAAGATCATCTCTCTTAGAAACGATATCATGAATTTTAAGCAACTTGATCATGAACATGTTGCACAAGCTTGGGAGAGGATGAAATTAATGATACGCAATTCCTCCACTCATGGTTTGAATTTGTGGATGATTATACAAAAAAATTTATGCCGAATTGAATTTCGCTTCTGGAAATCTTTTAGATTCGGCTGCGGGAGGCACTTTTATGGAAATCACTTTAGGATAAGCTACTAAACTCCTAGATAATATTATGGTTAATTATTCTCAATGGCACACTGAAAGATCTACTAATAAAAAAATTCATACGATAGAAGAAATTAATGTTTTGAGTGGAAAGATGGATAAACTTATGAAATTATTTGCTAGTAAGAGTGTTTCTTCTGACCCTAATGATATGCCTTTATCTACTTTGATCGAGAATAATAATGAATCTATGGATGTGAATTTTGTTGGTAGGAATAATTTTGGTAACAACGCGTATAGAGGAAACTTTAATCCTAGGCCTTATCCTAGCAATTCCTCTAATAATTATGGTAATTCCTACAATAATTCTTATGGAAATTTTAATAAGATGCCCTCTGAATTTGAGACTAGTGTTAAAGAGTTTATGAATTCGCAAAAGAATTTCAATGCTTTGCTTGAAGAGAAATTGCTTAAAGTTGATGAATTGGCTAGGAACGTTGATAGAATTTCTCTTGATGTTGATTCTTTAAAACTTAGATCTATTCCTCCTAAGCATGATATCAATGATTCTCTCAAATCCATGAGAATTTCCATTGATGAGTGCAAAGAAAGAACCGCTAGGATGCGTGCTAAGAAAGATTGCTTTATGAAAGCGTGTTCTTCAAATTTCTATGAAAATAAAGATGAAGATCTAAAAGTTATTGATGTGTCCCCTATTAAATCTTTGTTTTGCAATATGATGGGACTGAATATGATCCACCTTTACCTAAAAGGCGTTCCAAAAATTTGGAGTTTTTAGATCTTGATGTTAAAATTGATAAAAGTGGAATTGAAGAAATCAAAACCCTAGATATTAATAAACCCACTCTTTTGGATTTCAAAGAATTTAATTATGATAACTAGTCGTCTACCCGTGCGTTTGCACGGGCTAGTACATTTATTGTGGGGTAAAACATAAACTTTCATGAAAGGCACGGATATCAGTTTGCACGGGTTATTTATGGTCTCAATGACGTACTCTTGGATATAAAGATTGCTAAACTTTTTCTTTTGAGAAGCTACAATGTATTTTATAAATTTGTTACTTCAGATTGAATTTGAAATTAGGATTTTTTTTTGTTAACCTTAGTACTTTGCTCGATAGCGATCAATTCTAGGTCTTCTTCAAAAAATTGTTTGGTGAATTGTGTGCTACACAATTAGATTTTGCTATGATTTTTGTTTTTTTGCTATGTTTTTTTGGGGCCTTAATGAATGTACTGTTGGATATAAATATGGGTGCTAAGTATGTTATTTTGAGAAACCACAATTTTTTAAATATTTTTTCTTGAGATTAAAATTAAAAATATTATCATATACCCCTAAACTTACTACTTTGCACGATCAATTCTATAACTCCTTCAAATACTCCTTGGGTAAATTGTATACTCAACAATTAGATTTTGCTATCATCTGTATTTTCTTTTTATGAGTTTCATTTTGTGTAATATACTCCCTTTTTTCGAAATTACTTGACACAGAACTGGATATATTTAGACCGTAATTTATTTGTAGGGAGTTGTGATGTCCATTTAGAATAGAAATTGTATTTTCTGTAGTGAGTTACACTGTGGCTAATGTCCATTTAGATGTGCGCATTTTTATTAGTTACAGATTTTTGGTAGCATGAGCAGCGGGTTTCGGCGGCCGCGGTCGGCGCTGCCGTCGTGTCTAGTGCGCGCCCCTCTGACCGGCGCCATGAGAGCGGCTTCGCCGGTGGATCTCATGGACAGTGCGTGCATCATTAACCTTCTATAGTCCTCCGCGGCGAATCGCATCACATCGCCGGCCGGAGCGCCGGCCATCTGGCCGTTCCCCTTTGCTGTGCGGTACGCCATCTCGGCGGAAGCTGCAATCTCCTCCGGCGCCCGCGTTGCTGAGCGGAGTTTCCTCATGCAGCAGCAGCGGCGGCAACTCCTATCCATCTACCAAAGAAAGTGGCATTATCTTATCCATTCAGTATGTATCTTTTCCTCTTTACTGTGTGTTTGCACGAACAGGTGCATATCTCCCTTTGCCTTACCATTTCCTCTTTGTATTAAATAAATTTGAGCAGCGTATGTTTGCATCTTGCTGTAAAGTGTACTTGAGAGACGATGGTAGAGGAGCCATCAAGGAAATTGCTGGCAGATGCAGCTACAAAATTACTTGTTCCAGTATTTTCTATTATTTGTGAAATTGGATATGACTGGTAGGCTATGTAAGAAAGAAATTTTATAGTAATTGAGAAAATGATCTTGGTTCTTCAATGGCTCTGTAACTTTAGAGCCACGTCCCTAATGCATACATATATAACTGGTATTGATCTTGTCAAATCAGTTGTTAGCCCTTGCTCGCATATTTTTGTTTACCTGTAAATGCAGAGAGAAGTACCTTGCTGACAAATATAATATTTCAGAGATAACCATTTAAAACAATTTTAAAAACCAATTTAAAACAGTTAAGGCTGCTATGTCTTTCTAGAAAAAAAAGGCTACTATGTCTGCAACACATTATATTTGGTCATTTAAGAATGTTTGTATTTGTTCTTAACTTCTAATTCTAGTTATTAAAAAATATCTATAATATATCCTTGTAAACAATGTTTTTTGCAACCTTGTCGGATGGACGCTCTTCATCTGATATAAGTATCCGCAATCCATTTCTGCTGGAAACCCTTGACATTGCAACATAGAGTTGGCCATGTGTGAACACTTGCCTTTCTAAGTAGAGTCCAACCTTTTTGAGAGATTGCCCCTGACTTTTGTTTATTGTCATAGCAAAGCACACTGATATTGGGTATTGTCTCCTTTTCAGAATGAAAGGCCATTTTGAATCACTTGGTGACATAATAATTCGTGGGATGTAAACTTTGTCACCAATGTTAGTACCTGTTATGACCTGGCCTTCGATGAAACGCTTTACTAGCTGTGTTATTGTTAGTCTTGTCCCATTGCAAAGTCCTGCACTTTGATTGATGTTCCTCATAAGCATTACTGGTAATCCTATTTTCAGCCTCAGTTCATGATCTGGTATTCCAGAAAATGTTAGACTATTTAGAAATTCAGTTGGGTACAACATATCTTTGTCTTCCACCGTAGACATTGCCTTGCATGTTGTATCTGAACTGAGATAGGTTACCTCTTCAGGAATTTGACTCATGATGTAGGTGTTAATCTGGTCAACAGTCTCGTTCCTTGGGCACAGGATCGCTCTTTCCTCTAGGTATGTTCTATCAGTGTACTTGTTGTGTAATTCAAGGTATGTGTTATTAACTATAGATGCTTTTGGGTCATCTCCTTTATTTAAAATAAGGTCTTCTGGGATGCTAACCCAGTCTTCATCATCTATTGTTGCTGTTGTGTCATCGCCGATGTTTAGTATCCAGTTTGCAAATTCAGCTGTCTTTGCTTTCTCTTCTGGACTACCTTCGGATGAATTCAGACGCATATTTTCTGTGAGTAGGTACTCCTCAAAGTTCTTCCATAGGTAGGATCTCTTTATAGATGCCGAAATGATATGTTCCCTTTTCCCCTTTGGTATATAACTGGTAGGATTTGTCTGAAGTCACCTCCCAAGACTACTGTCATTCCACCAAACGGTCTATGCTCGGCATCCTCATTTGTGAATCGAAGTATGTCTCTCAAACTCTTGTCTAATGCCTCAAAACAGTGCTTGTGTGTCATAGGTGCTTCATCCCATATTATCAGTGAAGTTTTCTTTATTAGTTCCGCGAGAAATGTTCCTTGCTTGATGTTGCATGTCGACTCGTTTGTGATTTTGAGCGGAATGTGAAATCTTGAATGAGTTGTTCTTCCACCCTGTAAAAGAAGTGCTGCTATACCACTTGAAGCTACTGCTAGAACTATTTTTCCTTCGGATCTTAATTTTGTCGTGACTGCTTTCCACAGAAATGTCTTTCCAGTTCCACCATATCCATCAACGAAAATCAGTTTTCCACAACTGCTGCTAACTGATTCTATTATAACATCAAAAGCCATCCTCTGATCTTGATTTAGCTTTTGTAGTAACTCTGTGTGCTCTATTCTTAAAGAATCTTTATCGTAGTTTAGTTCCTCATTTACTAATCTATTATTTATATCTTGAAGAATCGAACTATCTGGTAGTGGCATTCCTGGAAAATCTTTGAGGGACTTACCACCTTTAGCCAATAGCTGTTCGATCTCTGCCAAGAGGAGGCTCTTTATTTGCAATGAGTTGAGTTCTAGGGCCTGAAAATTGAGTATTCTTCTTTGCCGACGTTGGATGTCCTCAGATAGTAACTCCCAGTTTGTTTGCCACAACTTTGCAGGATCAGTCACCTCGCAAAATAAAAGTATTGTGCAGAAAAGTTGGCGCATTTGAGGAGCAGAGGCCCAATGGGATGCTTCCTTGATGCAGTCATCCCACTCCTTGTCGTCATTAAGTAGCCCAAGAGCATAACATGCAGATTTGTATGTTGGATGTACAACCCCATCAACTGTTCGGATTTCTTCATAGGATCTGCATCCTTTCACGGTATTTAGAAGCATTCTCAAGTAGTATTTTTCACCGCTTATTGGTTGTGCATAGTAAATCCTGCCTATTGTTTTTTACCACCACGTCTTTTCCTCCATTCTTTCTCTTTTGCATGCCAAGTCCATTTGGTTGGAAACTGTGCATACGTCAAACTGCGAGCTTCCTCATGCAATTGGTTGGCTGTCATCCATTCTGTGAACATTGTCTTTTCTATGTTAGGCCGAGATATGATTTTATCTAAATCCATCGAGTCTGGGAATACCACAACATGTTCATTTTCTAGGTGAAATTGTAACCTTTCAACCGCAGGCTCTCTATACTGAAGAGGAAACTGAAATATGCGCCATGCGGCTTCACATCCAGATATGTACCGAGCATCAAGGTATCTCTTGATTTCGTCGTCCCTGTTTGTTAATTTGACACCTCTTGTTTCTCTTTGTTTCTCTTCTGTTTCTATTAATACAGTTGTTCGATCTTCTCCTTTGTGGATGTATTTGAATAAATAATTTATAGACCTTGATCTGTTGCACCATTCAACATTTATGTGGGCTTGATACTTGACCAGTATGTTTCTATTGTATGGCACAACAAATCTATTGTCTAGCTTCACTCCGTTTTTGTCCACAGTATTGCCATCATCTCGTCTTCTATATACTGGATAGTTATCTTCATCTATTGTAGTTTCAGTGCAAAAACTCTTGGGGAAATGTTTGGCACAACTTTTATCGACCATGCATGGTGATTTTGGGTGTGCTTGACCACAGGGACCATGTATCATGTAATTTTGCACTGCTTCATACCCATCTGGATCACTATTCTTGTCAGGAATTTCGGCTGATATGATTTTGTCGATCTGGGAAGGACTGGGATCTTTATCATCTGGATGTAGAAACACCAGTATATGTGCATGAGGGAGGCCTCTTTTTTGGAACTCTATCGTGTAGACAACTGCATGCAAGTAAAGAAATTTGAGAAGAAATGATTTAGGACAATCACCTAGGCAATAGTAAATCTGTAGTTGGTTGGTAAACTTACTCGCAATTGTTTGTCCGAAACACTTCTCGTTCTTTATGTCATTCATAAGTTCCTTCAGTTTTAACATGAATACTCTGGCAACAATGTCTGGACGATCTTCAGGTTTCTGGCCTGGAATTAGATCCAGCATATCCTGTATTTCCGGCCATTTTGGATTGCATGTAAAGTGATGAAGAGATCAGGATAGCCAGCCCAACGACAAATCGCCATGGCATCTTGGTAGTTTTGCTGCTTATTTCTAGGGCTACCATTATATGTTGAGGGTAGTATGATTCTTTGGCCAACTTGTTCAGTTCGTGTATCTCCATTTTCTATTGCATCATGCAGTCCTCTCTATAGTTCTGTCCTCAGCTTACCTTGGTTTGTCCTGTACCAATTTAGTCTCCATTGTTCAATGCACGTTGCTGCATCAACTAAGAACTATAGGAACAAACGTCCACTCATTTGCAAGGTTGTTGCTTGGTTAAGACGTTGTTGGATGCGATATGCATAAAACTCCAGCATTGTTACATACTTTCTCTTACCTTTGTCGCCTCTCTTTTTTTGATACTCTATTTCTGGTCTGAACCCATCTTCTCCATATGGAAAAAAGCAAGGGGTATTGCATTGACATATAGCTTGGGTGCAACTCTGAAATCCTCTGTAACATTCTGTCTTTGGTCTCAATTATTATATCAAATTCATTATTTTCTCCATCTTGTTCCCCGATAATTAGTGCTGCAACTTCTGAGGCAGATGAGAGGTTGTATTGCCGTCCATCTTTCGACCTTTTGTTGATCAATCTTAGTCTTACATCTTTAATATCTCGGTTTTCAAACCTGTCCCTTGCCATACGAAACGATTTGACTAAAACATTGTGCTCATCTAGCATCTCTAGTAGACCTTTGACAATGTTTTCATCTGGCTTTGTCTTACTCTCCATTGAAGTTGATGCAGTAATCCTGTTACGCACTTCATTTTCTGTGTCATGTATGTACAATTGGGCAAATTTTGGTTTCGTCACATCATCTTTAGGAAGTAAAGTGCCAATCTGATGGTAGTTTTGGTCATTCAAACGGAAAACATATGGTCCAGGTGTCTGCTTATTAATTTCATAGTCAACCTTTCCTCCCATTGAAGTGAACGCGAACATGGAGTTGTACAACCTGATGTTCTGGCGAAAATTGGATGACTCTCCTCTTTCATTGTAACATAGTAGCTGTCGGAGATACAACGGAGCTTGCTTCAGTGGTGGTAATTTAATTTTCCCTTCCTTGCAGCAGAGACCAAATTTTGGAACTGTGATGTTATGTGTGTTTGTGCTTCTCTCTCCATGCCACATAATGGCATTGCAAAATTCACAAACGCAATTTGGTTTTCCCAAATTTGAAACTTGAGTGACATCCTTTGCTATATTTGATACTTCACAGCGAAAATCTGTTTCTGAGCTCGAGCTCAGCTGATCCCTATATCTACGCCGGTGGTCCGCGTTAAGATCCGTGCGTCTTCCTGTATTGCGTTACCGTACATGGAGTTTCTCCCCGCGCCGCAGTCGGTCATTTATTGAGCCGCGCCGTTGCCCAGCCGTAGAGGTACAGGATGGCAAGAGATGGCTCGGCTTATCAACTGAGCCACATGAGCCGTATGTGTCCGTTCACCACCCAACGGCGTCGTCCGGTAATAATTGCCCCAGCTACTTAAGTCCACTCTCCATCCACCCACCGCTTCCATTTATTTTCTCCAAGCATTCTCAGTGCTCATCCACCCCCATCTGCAATCTCATCCTCTCCGCCATGTCTGCCTCGTCGTCAACTTCTCTCCCCGTCCCATGGGATTGGCCCCTCCCTCTCATGCCTTGCCCATTCTGCGGGGACCAGGTCGTCACCAACGTAGCGAGATCTGGTCAGTAGGCAGGGGATCGGTTCTACAAATGCGTGGTGTACGATGTAAGTTTCTGTTTTCACTTAGAAAGTCGTCGCAATCGACGGATCAGTCTGCTAATCTCATGCTCGGCTAATGCTTGATCGATACCACACCTCTGTCTTTTGCTGTCCTTATTCGTTTCCTTTCCCTTTTCAGCTGGAGTATCTCTTTCCTTTTTCGTCTAGCTTCCTTCCTTGCTGCTCTGATAATATCTAATTGACTATCATTAGATTCTACTGTCGCAAGCTGTGAGGTTCCTTGCTTAGGTATTTGTATTGTTTGATCACCCAATATATTGCTGCATTATATTTTGGTATCATTTGAGTAATCCAGGAAAATTAATGGCTATATAATTATTTTTTGGTATTGGGGTAATGAATACCTTCTGTTGTTTTGATTTGGTCCACCGTTACTTCGACGCAAGTTGAGTGCAGCTAGTGAATCCTGAAATGAGGGAAAAATTGTAACGCTTTGTTTGAGAGCAACAACATGCAGATAGAATTAAGTATATGGAAGTTAGCAGTATTTCCTTTCTGGAGGCAAAGATCTGGCATGTACCCCATGTTTTATTTCTCACTGAATATTTAACCTTGACTGTAGAAATTAAAATCTATTCCTCATTGGGAACATCACAAAAAAAATTAAGTACATGCTAGTGAGGACATCTTATAAGCACCTGATTCCTTTTCTGCTGAAGTATTTCTTTCCTTTTCCGTGCAGCATCCTTCATTGCTGCTCTAATGATGTCTGGTTGATTATCATTAGATTGTAGAGTGGCAAGTTTGGAGGTTGCTTTGTCAGGTCTTTCATTGCTGCATTAGATTTTGGTGCCATTTTAATAATCTAGGTAAATTAATGGGTATAAAATTGTTTTTATATTGTGGTAACGAATACCTATTGTTGTTTTTGTCGAGTCCATTGCGAGTTCGACGCATGCTGACTGCAGGTAGTTAATCCTGAAAAATATGAGGGAAAAATGTAAGGATTTTGTCCAAGAACAACAACATGCAAAGAGTATCAAGTATTTTGATAGTTGACCCGTGCACTTGGATGGGCTATTATCATATTGATAGTCGAAATCCAATCATATTTAACTTTCTTAGAATTTTATTCCTTATCGGGGTTATCACAAAGTATGTAAGCAGTAAATGATAGTGAGGACATCTTGTAAGCACCTTATTTTACTTGTCCGGAAATTCTTAGTTGCTGACGATAAGTTTAATGTATACATGTCAGGTACCACATTGTTTTGAAGGATGTTGTCTGGATCAATCAGTTTCCTGGAAATATTCCTGTTCTCCTACTGATAGTATGCCAACAAAGAATTGTAGATCATGTACATGTGTTATTACCTTTTAAGCACAGGACATACTATATGGTTTGTAATTGGCAAACTAATTTTGATGTTTGTTCATCAATTTCTCTGTAGTTGCAATTAACAAAGCATATGTGATGAGATTACGGAGTTGATGCATATAATAGTGGAAGTTGGTAATGAATACCTGCAAGTACTGGCACACAACCTATTCGCTCCTTACTGCTTGCCGTGTAAGGATTAATTATCGCCTGTACGTGATGTAGGATGAGATCAGAGGTGCTGTCTTGCCGGGATGAAGGATGTGATCGGCGGCGAGACGAATTGACTTGATACTATATTTTACCAAAAAAAATTACCAAAAGAGAGATAAGAGGATTTTGTTGTGTAGAATTTGTCACGCGTACGTTTAGATCTGAGCAGTTAGTCTTAGCGATGTATGTCTTATATATGCACGTCTCCGTTCCATACACGTATAGTCTATGTATTTCATTCAAATTTCTATCCGTGTGTTTAACCATCCAGAACTCGTGCTTATCTACATGTCTTCATGGAAAAACCAATATTTAATTCCAGTCTAAACTTGAGTCATGGTCGGCCACGCATGATAGGGCTAGATGGCAAGACGGAATGCAGTGCGTACTGGAGCATGTGCGTCAGAGCTAAGCGACAGGTAGAATGGGTTATGCCCCAGGCTTAGTGTATGAGAAATCTCTATGTACGCTAGGGTGACAGGTAGAATTGATTATGCCCCAGGATTAGTGTATGTGAAATCTCTATGCACGCAACACAGGTCAAGCTGAAAACTAACTTCAGGAAATCACTGAATCAGGACCTCCTTTGTAAACGTGTGTGCCCAACCAAGCTAGCAAAGCAAACAAATTGATTGATTCTGTAGGGAGGTTAGTCGTACCAAAAAGCTATCTGATCCATGTAAAAAAGGGTAGCTGATCAATCCCTCCACCGGCTAGCTTGGGGAGGCTAGCACATATGAAGAGAGCACCCTAATTAATTCCTACCAGAGTTGGCACCTGGTACAAATTTGGCGAACAGGATGGATAAACTCCACTGCTGTTTCTAATTAAAAGGGATGCACTTACGGAGAGAAATCAACTGTTTCTAATTAAAAGGGATGCACTTACGGAGAGAAATCAGTTCCTGATGCTGGCGATCAAATGCTACAACAGAATCAAATATGGACTCAACCATGAACCACAGAATTGTTCTTTTAGCTGTCATGCTTTCTTCATATAGCAAGCAACTAAGGTAACTAAGATTGAATTGTTTTAGACTATTCAGAATTACACCAAACATTTACTTCTGAATAATAGAGAGAATAATAACTTACTAACACAAAGGTATGCCTTTACATTTATTACAAATATCTTAAACAATGACGAAGTTCATATAAAGTACAAATGTGATTTTCCCATCTATTGTACTACATCCTAAATTAACAGATCTCCACTAATTAGTGACTTGTCTTTCGAGTCCTTAATACACCAGACTTCTGAATGCCTTTGCTCAGTGATTTTTTATCGACACAACTAAGCCTTGTCCTAGGCCTTGAATCATTGTGCTCCTGATCAACACCGACGCATTTGCGTACAACACGCTTCCTCTTGGGGCTTGATTCCATATATTTGGATTTGTTTATTTCCTGACTACCTTTAGCTTTTGATTCATCGTCAAGATGTGTAGCACGACCTGTGCTCCGTCTCCTACCCCTTTTAGTCTGGTCAATAGTGAGTTCATCATCCTCTGATTCTTGCTTTATAGTTTTTGAAAGTGATAATTTGTTCACTTGCTCCTGCGAACATTTATACCAGTTAGAGAGGTGTACAACAACTATGAAAGAACATGAAAATGCACCAAGAAACTTACATGGTTATCATTCTGAATTCCTTTCTTCTTAGATCCCTTATCAACACCAGTAAGCGTTATGCTGGTCTTTGAATAATTCTCAGTTCCATCTTTTTCGGAATCTTCATCTTCAGTAATGCTTATTGTACGCTTTCTTTTGGGGCTAGATTCCTTGAATTTGCATTCATCTTTCTCTTGGCTATCCTCTTCTGATTCTTCATCAGAATGTACAACGCGACATGTGTTCCTAGTCCTAGACTTTTTAGTGCCCTTCGTAGTGTTCTACAAAAACATGACAAATTGAGTTAGTTTCCATAAACATTCATTGTAAAATATGGCACGCACATATACAAAATGTTATGGAGCATCGTAGTACAAATAGACGATACCTGTTCAACATTAACGTGTTGTACCGATGAATCTTCTTCAGAGTCCATAAAAAATATTCTATGAACAGTGTAATCTTGGTAACCGTACTTGAAATTATAGTCATTCAGTCTGAACTGAAAAATCAATCTCTGCCCACATATTTTCTGAATTTTTTTTGCCTGCTCATGGATATCACAGTCATCCCTATCTATCAAGAATCTTGCAGATTGCTTAATCAGTTTTTTTGCTTCTGTCTCAAACATGGTGCAAGTTGTTGTTGCAGTATGATCACATATCTCTAGCTTAAGTTTGTACCTAGTAACAAAATGACACATCTGGTAAGTGGAGGATAAATTACTACCTAAAACATGAGATATTATCAAATTTACCTTGGACATGTCTTCTCAGGTTCTTTCTCACATTTTGGACAATAGAAGTGATTCCCTTCTTTTTGTAGTTTTTTGTTACATTTGCCGCATCCTATGTAGTACCACTCATCTGATGTATCAATTGACTTAATGGTTGCATCTGCAGTATAGAACTTTTCCTGTCCATTGTAGGTTAAATTAGCACATAAAACATATGAAAAAAGAATTTAAAAGTTAATCATAAATACCTGTTTTTCAGATTCATATGCAATTTCAGTTATTTCTCTTAGTGTCTTTCTGTTATAGAGCATTTGTTCTTGAATTGTTCCTTGCAAGTGGGCTTCCGGCCCTGTTTCCTCTATGATATCATCTTCCAAGCAATACCTATTTTCGCATGAGGTAAGTATCCATGTACATGACTAAATAGGATTTCTTCATATTATTGCGGAAAAACGGTTGCACCTCGTTTGGAGCTCAGCTGTTTCAAGGATATCCAAATCGATATATACTTTGGTCGCACCTGTAGATGACAGCGAGTACTCTGCAAGCACTTGATATTAAATTTCGAATACAAAAAAGACATGCATAACACTACTTACCCTTGATTGATATAAATACAAACCTTTCAATTTTCTGACCGTTGTTGATGTTACTATGACAACATGTCCCATAGAATCTTCATCAATTTGGTCAACCTTATTGCCCCAGAGTCTAATATTAACTTTTTGATCCCTGTATATTCCAACAGACATGACTATGAGCAGCCATGATATTTTATTCATACAATTTTATTTAAGTGTACTTACTCAATTCGAAGTACAATATCTCGAATCTTGGAAATCCCAGGAGTTGTCTCCGTCTCTTCAATATTCCCTATATAACTTGCTACCCCAATGACATCTGCTAAATAAGATGGTATTAATATGTGGTGAAGATTCAAGTTAATAATTTAAACAAATACAATCATACAGGATAAGTACATCCTCTGGCCATCTCTTCTGGAAAGAACTTCAACACTACAAAACATGAAACTTTGTTCTGCTATTCTGATATTTTTAAGTCCCTTAATCTCTTGAATTTTTGTTGTGTGCAAGAAGTTAATAATCTTGTCGCCTTCAACTGGACGGAAATTCATGGCAGATGTAACCTTGAAATTTGCTATCATGTAGACTAAACCTTCTTGGATCAATGGCCTGAACTTGTTAACCATATGTTTTATTACCTTCGCATGTATCATAGTGCCCTGAAACATTATAATGCAGCGAGAAGATGCATTGGTATTTAAATTATAGTGACCTATTTATGTTGAAAAAAAAATCCTTTTACCAATAAACTGACCTGTTCATCAAGCAGTATCATGTCAAGGCTAATTAGTTCATTGTTATTGAGGTTAATGGCGTCCCATAGCCTAATTACACTGACCTTCACTTTCCAGGAATCCTTCCCATTGTTAATCGCATCGAGCATATCGTATGCCATTGTTTCAATTGAAAACAAAAGAATTTGACCTGTAAGCGAACAGTGAAGATTAGAACTTGTTATAGTCTTAGCCAAATCAAAGACTTTATAATCGGAAAGAAAGATTAGTTTGTATGACATAGTAAGTGCAAAGCCTAACAATGTGATTGAACCAACAGAAAAAATAATCATCTAAAAATTGGGTGAAAAGCAACTGAACAGAGGCAACTATCGCACCTAATAGGAGAATCTGACCAATGACGATGCTGACAACGAACAGAGCCTCCTTGATTTGAGATGGTCTATGTTAGGCTGCAGGCTTAATTTATAAGCTAGCCTTATGGGCTTAGTTCTGCCCCGAGCCGATCTCTGTGACGTATCCAAAGAGCATACGTGAGAAGATTAGATTTGAAATTGAATCCTTAGATTTTTTTTGAATCCAATCTAGCAAAAAGAAAATCAATGTGAGAAGGGGAACCTGATCCACATGAGGAAAATAATTTATTGCGATAACCTCGTTGAGCGCAGGAGATCCACGCCCCAACGTCCTTGCTGCAATTTGAGGTGAGGATAGAAGAGTCCTTGATGCAATTTGAAGTGAGGATAAAAGAGTCCTTGCTGCAATTTGAGGTGAGGAGAGAAGAGACCTGAGAGTTTGAGAGAAAGAGAGAGACGTGATTGAGAGAGGGATCCATGCCCAAATTCCTTGCTCCAATTTGAGAGACATGGATCTGGTCATCATGGGGAGATGCGGAGAGACCTGGGAGTTCAAGAGAGAGAGAGAGAGATGAGATTGAGAAAGAAATTAGGATTGGTTTAGGTCTCCTTTTTTGTGAACGGGGGTCTCTTTTTTATTTGGTAATGGAAGAGACGGTGGAGAGCGCTACGGGCCTTTTCTTGACTCACGGCGCTATGGGCCTTTTCTTCTGACTCAGCCGTCCAATGATTTTGGGCTTTGTGAATCAGTCTGTTTAATAAGCGAACTTAATTTTTTCAGCCTCAAATTGTATGGGTTAATCTAGACCGTAATAACTCGGTCCCATCATTAGATGTATGGCTCCAATTTTCTAATTAATGTGGGAATTATTAGGGAGTCGCTAATTAGTATAGGTATAGATAGATTCTCTCTTATTTTACAAGGTTTACATGAAGAGGGAGAATGCCGGCACCTGGAATTCTGGGCTGGAAAAGGAGCAAATATTAGAGACCTATTCTGCACAACTCCAAAAGTCCTGAAACTCCACGGAAGTTATTTTCAGAATATATAAAAAATATTGAGCGGAAGAAATACCAGAGGGGGGCCACCCACCAGGCACGAGGGTGGGGGGCGCGCCCTACCCCCATGGGCGCGCCCCCTACCTCGTGGGCCCCCTGGTGGCCCTCCGGTGGCCATCTTCTGCTATATGAAGTCTTTTGTCCGAAGAAAAATCATAAGCAAGCTTTCGGGACGAGACTCCGCCGCCACGAGGCGGAACCTTGGCGGAACCAATCTAGGGCTCTAGCGGAGTTGTTCTGCCGGGGACACTTCCCTTCGGGAGGGGGAAAACATCGTCATCGTCATCACTAACACTCCTCTCATCGGGAGGGGGTCAATCTCCATCAACATCTTCACCAGCACCATCTCCTCTCATACCCTAGTTCATCTCTTGTATCCAATTCTTGTCTCTAAGTCTGGAATTGGTACCTGTAGGTTGCTAGTAGTGTTGATTACTCCTTGTAGTTGATGCTAGTTGGTTTATTTGGTGGAAGATCATATGTTCAGATCCTTTATGCATATTAATACTCCCATGATTATAAACATGAATATGATTTGTGAGTAGTTATGTTTGTTCCTTAGGACATGGGAGAAGTCTTGGTATTAATAGTCGTGTGAATTTGGTATTCGTTCGATATTTTGATGAGATGTATGTTGTCTCTCCTCTAGTAGTGTCATGTGAACGTCGACTACATGACACTTCACCATTATTTGGGCCTAGAGGAAGGCATTGGGAAGTAATAAGTAGATGATGGGTTGCTAGAGTGACAGAAGCTTAAACCCTAGTTTATGCGTTGCTTCGTAAGGGGCTGATTTGGATCCATATGTTTCATGCTATGGTTAGGTTTACCTTAATACTTCTTTTGTAGTTGCAGATGCTTGCAATAGAAGTTAATCATAAGTGGGATGCTTTTCCAAGTAAGGAAAACACCCAAGCACCGGTCCACCCACATACCAAATTATCAAAGTATCGAACGCGAATCATATGAACGTGATGAAAACTAGCTTGACGATAATTCCCATGTGTCCTCGGGAGCGCTTTTCTCTATATAAGAGTTTGTTTAGGCTTCTCCTTTGCTACAAAAAGGATTGAGTCACCTTGCTTCACTTTATTTACTTTTGCTCGTTACAAATTATCTTATCACAAAACTATCTGTTACCTATAATTTTAGTGCTTGCAGAGAATACCTTGCTGAAAACTGCTTATCATTTCCTTCTGCTCCTTGTTGGGTTCAACACTCTTACTTATCGAAAGGACTACGATAGATCCCCTATACTTGTGGGTCATCAAGACTCTTTTCTGGCGCCGTTGCCGGGGAGTGAAGCGCCTTTGGTAGGTGGAATTTGGTAAGGAAAAATTTATATAGTGTGCTGAAATTTACTGTCACTTGTTACTATGGAAAGTAATCCTCTAAGGGGCTTGTTCAGGGTATCTTCACCCCGACCAGTAGAGCAAAGAGTTGCTCCTCAACCTACTGAAAATGAAAATGTCTACTTTGAAATTCCTTCGGGTATGATAGAAAAACTGCTAGCTAATCCTTTTGCAGGAGACGGAACATTACATCCTGATGAGCACCTAATCTATGTGGATGATGTTTGTGGATTATTTAAGCTTGCAGGTATGCCTGATGAGCACCTAATCTATGCATTGACATGGTATGGGCTATGTGATGATATGGGATCATGGAACTACAAGCGATTGAAATTGGAATCTCATCAGAAGTTTTATCCTATGCATCTTATTAATCGTGATCGTAATTATATATATAATTTTTGGCCTCACAAAGGAGAAAGCATCGCTCAAGCTTGGGGGAGGCTTAAGTCAATGTTATATTCATGCCCCAACCATGAGCTCTCAAGAGAAATGATTATTCAAAAAAAGCATGCTCGGCTTTCTAACAACAATCGTACCATGCTCGATACTTCTTGTACTGGTTCTTTTATGATGAAGACTATTGAATTCAAATGGGATTTATTGGAAAGAATTAAACGCAACTCTGAAGATTGGGACCTCAACGAAGGTAAGGAGTCAGGTACAACACCTAAGTTTGATTGTGTTAAATCTTTTATGGATACCGATGTCTTCCGTAAATTTAGCACTAAATATGGACTTGACTCTGAGATAGTAGCTTCTTTTTGTGAATCTTTTGCTGCTCATGTTGATCTCCCTAAGGATAAGTGGTTTAAATATCATCCTCCCATAGAAGTAAAAGTAGTTGCACCTATTAAAGTTGAAGAAAAGACTATCACTTATAATGATCCTATTGTTCCTACTGCTTATGTTGAGAAACCACCTTTCCCTGTTAGGATAAAGGATCATGCTAAAGCTTCAACGGTGGTTCGTAAAAGCAATATTAGAACCTATACACCTCCTGAGCAAGTTAAAGTTGAACCTAATGGTGCTATTGTTAAAGATCTCTTAGCTGATAATATTGATGGGCATGTTATTTATTTCTGTGATGAAACTGCTAGAATTGCTAAACCTTGTGCTAAAGATAAACATAGACCTGTGGTAGGCATGCCTGTTATTTCTGTTAAAATAGGAGATCATTGTTATCATGGCTTGTGTGATATGGGTGCTAGTGCTAGTGCAATACCTATTGACTTATACAAAGAAATTATGCATGATATTGCACCCGCTGAGTTAAAAGAAATTGATGTCACCATTAAGCTTGACAATAGAGATACTATATCACCAATTGGAATTGTTAGAGATGCTGAAGTCTTGTGTGGGAAAACTAAATATCCTGCTGATTTTCTTGTTCTTGGTTCCCCACAAGATAACTTTTGTCCCATTATATTTGGTAGACCCTTCTTGAACACTGTTAATGCTAAGATAGACTGCGAAAAAGATGTTGTTACTATTGGTTTAGGTGATATGTCTCATGAGTTCAATTTCTCTAAATTTCGTAGACAACACCGTGAAGAGGAATTGCCTAGTAAAGATGAAATTTTTGGTCTTGCTTCTATTGTCGTACCTCCTAGTGATCCTTTAGAACAATATTTGCTAGACCATGAAAATGATATGTTTATGAATGAAAGAAGGGAAATAGATGAAGTATTCTTTAAACAGGGACCTATTCTAAAACACAACTTGCCTGTTGAAATCCTAGGGGATCCTCCTCCACCCAAGGGTGATCCTGTGTTTGAGCTTAAACCATTACCTGATACTCTTAAATATGCTTATCTTGATGAAAAGAAGATATATCCTGTTATTATTAGTGCTAACCTTTCAGAGAAGGGGGAAGAAAAATTATTGAAAACTCTGAAGAAGCATCGTGCTGCTATTGGATATACTCTGGATGATCTTAAGGGCATTAGTCCCACTCTATGCCAACACAAAATAAATTTGGAAAAAGATGCCAAACCAGTTATTGATCACCAACGATGGCTGAATCCTAAGATGAAAGAAGTGGTAAGAAAGGAAATATTAAAGCTCCTTGAGGCAGGTATAATTTATCCCGTTGCTGATAGTCAGTGGGTAAGCCCTGTCCATTGTGTCCCTAAGAAAGGAGGTATTATTGTTGTTCCTAATGATAAAGATGAATTGATTCCGCAAAGAATTATTACAGGTTATAGGATGGTAATTGATTTCCGCAAATTAAATAAAGGTACTAAAAAAGATCATTACCCCTTACCTTTTATTGATCAAATGCTAGAAAGATTATCCAAATATACACATTTTTGCTTTCTAGATGGTTATTCTGGTTTCTCTCAAATACCTGTGTCAGCTGATGATCAAGCTAAGACCACTTTTACTTGACCTTTCGGTACTTTCGCTTATAGACATATGCCTTTTGGTTTATGTAATGCACCTGCTACCTTTCAAAGATGCATGATGGCTATATTCTATGACTTCTGTGAAAAGATTTGTGAGGTTTTCATGGACGATTTCTCCGTTTATGGATCCTCTTTTGATGATTGCTTAAGCAACCTTGATCAAGTTTTGCAGAGATGTGAAGACACTTATCTTGTCTTGAATTGGGAGAAGTGCCACTTTATGGTTAATGAAGGTATTGTCTTGGGGCATAAAATTTCTGAAAGAGGTATTGAAGTTGATAAAGCCAAGGTTGATGCTATTGAAAAGATGCCATGTCCCAAGGACATCAAAGATATAAGAAGTTTCCTTGGTCATGCCGGTTTTTATAGGAGGGTCATTAAGGACTTCTCAAAAATTTCTCGGCCTCTGACTAATCTATTACAAAAAGATATACCATTTGTCTTTGATGATTATTGTGTAGAAGCATTTGAAATACTTAAGAAAGCATTGATTTCTGCACCTATTGTTCAGCCACCTGATTGGAATTTACCCTTTGAAATTATGTGTGATGCTAGTGATTATGTTGTAGGTGCTGTTCTAGGGTAAAGAGTTGATAAGAAACTAAATATTATTCAATATGCTAGTAAAACTCTAGACAGTGCTCAAAGAAATTATGGTACTACTGAAAAAGAATTCTTAGCAGTCGTATTTGCTTGTGATAAGTTCAGACCTTATATTTTTTATTCTAAAGTAACTATTCACATGGATCATGCTGCTATTAAATATCTTATGGAAAAGAAAGATGCTAAACCTAGACTTATTAGATGGGTTCTCTTGCTACAAGAATTTGATTTGCATATTATTGATAGAAAGGGAGCTGAGAACCCCGTTGCAGACAACTTGTCTAGGTTAGAAAATGTTCTTGATGACCCACTACCTATTGATGATAGCTTTCCTGATGAACAATTAAATGTCATAAATGCTTCTCGTACTGCTCCATGGTATGCTGATTATGCTAATTACATTGTTGCTAAATTTATACCACCTAGTTTCACATGCCAGCAAAAGAAGAAGTTTTTCTATGATTTGAGACATTACTTTCGGGATGACCCACATCTTTATAAAGAAGGAGTAGATGGTGTTATTAACGTTGTGTACCTGAGCATGAACAGGAACAGATCCTATGCAAGTTTCACTCCGAGGCTTATGGAGGACACCACGCTGGAGACAGAACTACGCATAAGGTATTGCAATCCGGTTTTTATTGGCCTACTCTCTTCAAGGATGCTCATAAGTTTGTCTTATCTTGTGACAAATGTCAAAGAATTGGTAATATTAGTAGATGTCAAGAAATGCCTATGAATTATTCACTTGTTATTGAACCATTTGATGTTTGGGGCTTTGATTATATGGGACCGTTTCCTGCCTCTAATGGATATACACATATTTTAGTTGCTGTTGATTACGTTACTAAGTGGGTAGAAGCTATTCCAACTAGTAGTGTTGATCATAACACTTCTATTAAGATGCTTAAAGAAGTTATTTTTCCAAGGTTTGGAGTCCCTAGATATTTAATGACTGATGGTGGTTCACATTTTATTCATGGTGACTTTCGTAAAATGCTTGCCAAGTATGATGTTAATCATAGAATTGCATCTCCTTATCACCCACAGTCTAGTGGTCAAGTAGAATTGAGCAACAAAGAGCTTAAATTAATTTTGCAAAAGACTATTAATAGATCTAGAAAGAATTGGTCCAAGAAACTTGATGATGCATTATGGGCCTACAGAACTGCATATAAAAATCCTATGGGTATGTCTCTATATAAAATGGTTTATGGAAAAGCATGTCACTTACCTCTCAAACTAGAACATAAGGCATATTGGGCTATTAAAGAGCTCAACTATGATTTCAAACTTGCCAGTGAGAAAAGGTTATTTGACATTAGCTCACTTGATGAATGGAGAACCCAAGCCTATGAAAATGCCAAGTTGTTTAAATAAAAAGTTAAAAGATGGCATGACAAAAGAATACAAAAGCGTGAGTTTAATGTAGGTGATTATGTATTATTATACAACTCTCGTTTAAGATTTTTTGCAGGAAAACTTCTCTCTAAATGGGAAGGCCCTTACGTTATCGAGGAGGTCTATCGTTCCGGTGCCATAAAAATCAACAACTTCGAAGGCACAAATCCGAAGGTGGTGAACGGTCAAAGAATCAAACATTATATCTAAGGTAATCCTATAAATGTTTTAAACCAATGTTATTGAAACCGTAACCCCGGAGGAATACATAAGGGACACTTTCCAGAATGTTTCAGACTCCGAAAAGGAATAGGTATGTGGTACGGTAAGTAAACCGACTCCAAAACAGTTCTAATGGCAATTTTTCTCCGTTTTGGAATATTTAGAAAAATAGAAAAATAAGAAGCAGTCCGGGAAGGAAACGAGGCCTCCACGAGGGTGGAGGGCGCGCCCTACCCCTGGGCGCGCCCCCTGCCTCGTGGGCACCTCGTGCGCTCTCCGGACTCCGTTTTCTTGCATGATACGTATTTTGGTCGGTAAAAATTCATTATATGATCTCCCGAAGGTTTTGACTCCTGTATCACGCAAATATCCTCTGTCTTTGTTTCGAGCTGTTTTTCTGACATATCTAGATCACCATGACATCTGCAAACGCCCCCAAGGACAAGTTCTGCAAGAAGGTCAGTAACCCTTACCTCGTGGAGGTGCTGCGACACCCTCAAACCATTGAGATGCGTGATGGGTTGCTGCACATCCGCGATGTTGAGGGACCAAGGAGGACTGAAAGCATGGAGACGAGTCTTGAAGCAATGGAGCAACAAGTTTTCATGTGCTAGGGGATGGTGGAACGTGGACTCAATGCCAACCACATGATGATCACGGAGTTCGCCAACAAACACAAGCCGGATGCCAAGAACATTGAGGAGGCCATCTTCAAGCTTCACGAGAAGATCGAGCACCTCCAAGCCCAAATCTATGACCTGCAAAACCAAAACTGTGAGTATGCATACATATTCAAAAGGATGAGTTTGGCTGCAGATTTGAGGATCCCGGAGACTCGATCATCCTTCTATGACCTTGGAAGACGGATGACAAGCCTACATCATCATCAACTCCACCATCTTCTTCACCAACAAGGGAGATATAATCATATGGTTATGGGCACTCCCCTTGGCAACTGCCAAGCTTGGGGGAGGTGCCCCGGTATCGTATCATCATCACACTCCTATCTTTACCGTTTTTCTTAGTTCGATCCTTTTAGTATTATCTCGATCTAGTAGAATAAAGTTTTTGGCATGATTTAGTTTTGAGTTTTGCTTTATGATCCCCTTATGTAATCGAGTCCGTGAGCTATATATAATAAAGATTAGTGTTGAGTCAAGGGCTTGATTATTTTGCTATGATCTTGAGGGAATAAAATAAAAAGAGAAAGAATAAAAAGAAACAAAGAGATCATATTGATCTTATGAAGAGTAATGACTTCACATAGAAAGAGTATGATGATTAAAAGTTGTTGAGAGTTGACAAACATAGCTTTGGTCACCGTGCCAATTAATAGGAAGTAATAAAGAAAGAGAGGTCTCACATATAAATATACTATCTTGGACATCTTTTATGATTGTGAGCACTCATTAAAATATGAGATGCTAAAGAGTTTATGTTGGACAAGGAAGACAACGTAATGGGTTATGTTTTCTTATATCTGAAATAAAATATATTGTCATGGATCATCCAACATGTTGAGCTTGCCTTTCCCCCTCATGCTAGCCAAATTCTTTGCACCAAGTAGAGATACTACTTGTGCTTCCAAATACCCTTAAACCCAATTTTGCCATGAGAGTCCACCATATCTACCTATGGATTGAGTAAGACCCTCCAAGTAAGTTGTCTTCGATGCAAGCAATAAAAATTACTCTCTAAATATGTATGACTTATTAGTGTGTGAGAAAATAAGCTTTATACGATCTTGTGATGTGGAAGAAATAAAAGCGACGGACTACATAATAAAGGTCCACATCACAAGTGGCAATATAAAGTGACGTTCTTTTGCATTAAGATTTTATGCATCCAACCCTAAAAGCGCATGACAACCTCTGCTTCCCTCTGCGAAGGGCCTATCTTTTACTTTTATCTCTTACCCTTATGCAAGAGTCATGGTGATCTTCACCTTTCCTTTTTTTTATTTTTTATCCTTTGGCAAGCACATTGTGTTGGAAAGATCCTGATATATATATCCAATTGGATGTAAGTTAGCATGAACTATTATTGTTGACATTACCCTTGAGGTAAAACGTTGGGAGGCAAAACTATAAGCCCCTATCTTTCTCTGTGTCCAACTAAAACTCCGTAACCATAAGTATTGTGTGAGTGTTAGCAATTGTGAAAGACTAAATGATAGTTGAGTATGTGGACTTGCTGAAAAGCTCTTATATAGACTCTTTCTCATGTTATGATAAATTGCAATTGCTTCAATGACTGAGATTATAGTTTGTTGGTTCTCAATAAAGTTTCTGATTCATACTTGACATTGTGAATAGATTATTACTTGAGCATAAGAAATCATATGACAATATCCATATATGTTGTTGTTATAAGAATGATCATGATGCCCTCATGTCCGTATTTTATTTTATCGACACCTCTACCTCTAAACATGTGGACATATTTATCGTTATTGGCTTCCGCTTGAGGAAAAGCGAGGTCTAAGCTTGGGGGAGTTGATACGTCCATTTTGCATCATGCTTTTATATCGATATTTATTGCATTATGGGCTGTTATTACACATTATGTCACAATACTTATGTCTATTCTCTCTTATTTTACAAGGTTTACATAAGGAGGGAGAATGCCGACTGCTGGAATTCTGGGCTACAAAAGTAGAAAATATTAGAGACCTATTCTGCACAACTCCAAAAGTCCTGAAACTCCACGGAAGTTATTTTCAGGATATATAAAAAATATTGAGCAGAAGAAATACCAGAGGGGGGCCACCCACCAGGCACGAGGGTGGGGGCGTACCCTACCCCCTGGGCGCGCCCCCTGCCTCGTGGGCCCCCTGGTGGCCCTCCGGTGGCCATCTTCTGCTATATGAAGTCTTTCGTCCGAAGAAAAATCATAAGAAAGCTTTCGGGACGAGACTCCGCCGCCACGAGGCGGAACCTTGGCGGAACCAATCTAGTGCTCTAATGGAGCTGTTCTGTCGGGGACACTTCCCTCCGGGAGGGGGAAATCATCGCCATCATCATCACCAACACTCCTCTCATCAGGAGGGGATCAATCTCCATCAACATCTTCACCAGCACCATCTCCTCTCAAACCCTAGTTCATCTCTTGTATCCAATTCTTGTCTCTAAGTCTGGGATTGGTAACTGTAGGTTGCTAGTAGTGTTGATTACTCCTTGTAGTTGATGCTAGTTGGTTTATTTGGTGGAAGATCATATGTTCAGATCCTTTATGCATATTAATACTCCTCTGATTATGAACATGAATATGCTTTGTGAGTAGTTATGTTTGTTCCTGAGGACATGGGAGAAGTCTTGCTATTAGTAGTCATGTGAATTTGGTATTCGTTTGATATTTTGATGAGATGTATGTTGTCTCTCCTCTAGTGGTGTCATGTGAACGTCGACTACATGACACTTCATCATTATTTGGGCCTAGAGGAAGGCATTGGGAAGTAATAAGTATATGATGGGTTGCTAGAGTGACAGAAGCTTAAACCCTAGTGTCGGTGTCAAAACCGGCGGATCTCGGGTAGGGGTCCCGAACTGTGCGTCTAGGCGGATGGTAATAGGAGACAGGGGACACGATGTTTTTACCCAGGTTCGGGCCCTCTCGATGGAGGTAAAACCCTACTCCTGCTTGATTGATCTTGATGATATGAGTATTACAAGAGTTGATCTACCACGAGATCGAGGAGGCTAAACCCTAGAAGCTAGCCTATGGTATGACTGTTGTTCTCGGTACTATGGACTAAACCCTCCGGTTTATATAGACACCGGAGGGGGCTAGGGTTACACATAGTCGGTTACAAGGAAGGAGATCTACATATCTGTATCGCCAAGCTTGCCTTCCACGCCAAGGAGAGTCCCATCCGGACATGGGACGAAGTCTTCAATCTTGTATCTTCATAGTCCAACAGTCCGGCCAAAGGAAATAGTCCGGCTGCCCGGATACCCCCTAATCCAGGACTCCCTCAGTAGCCCCCAAACCAGGCTTCAATGACGATGAGTCCGGCGCACAGATTGTCTTCGGCATTGCAAGGTGGGTTCTTCTTCAAACTCCGAGTACCTGTTAAATAGTGTCCGGCTTCTCGTAAATGTTGCGCTTCTTGGCTTCTGCGTCAATAATGTCCATCTTCCACGTGTCAAGCGAATGTGAGGAGCCAGGGTGTTTTTACATTTACCACCCTAGCTATGTGAATGAACTGTCTATTAAAGAGACGAGGATTCTCAGATCCAAACCACACCATCCTCCCTCAGCGAGTATTCATCGGAGCGCGCCCGAAAAAATCCATCCCAACATGGCTGGCCAGCGCAGCTCCTCCTATCGCTCCCGTGGCCCCAAGCTCGGAGATTGGGAGAAGTGTTCTGTCCCGCACAGTCAATTAGTGAAGCTACAGACCCAGGGATTTCTCCCCCCAGCGTATATGGTCCCGGTTCGAGCCAGGCCCACCACCTATAATGGTGGGGAGCAAGCAAAGAGCTTTCCCAACCCCTCTAAGGGAGAGCGGGTATGCCTTGTCCCTTATTTATTAAGGGGACTCGGATTTCCAATCCATCCGTTTCTCCGAGGGCTCCTGGAGTTCTATGGCCTCCAGTTGCACAACCTCACCCCTGCCTCCATACTGCATATCGCTGGCTACGTAGCCCTTTGCGAGTTGTTTCTGGGCTGCGAAGCTCATTTCACGCTGTGGAAGAAGTTGTTCTGCCTTGTGCCCCATACATAGAGGGGATCAATATATCAAGTGGGCGGAGCCAAAGTATGGCGCATCGCCGGGACCGGATACCTATCTGGTACCCTGAAGAAGACGTCCGAAGACTGGCCTTCAGAGTGGTTTTATATGGAGGACGTCCCCCTTCCGGATCCTATTCGGATCGGCCTCCCCGAGTTTGATAATGCTCCTTTGAAGAAGCACCTGAGCTGGTGACCACGGAGCCCTCGGGAGGAAGATGATAGAGACGTTCTTTACCTGGTGGGCCGGATAAAGGTATTGGCTCAATCGGGACTGACCATAACCGAGGTTATGTCAATATGCATTATGCGGGGGTGCAACCACTTCAATATCGAGGCCACCCTATGTGGGACTTCAACAGGGAAGATGATGCCACCCGCTGCGGCCATAAGGGGCCGGACTCAATTGCTGCCTTAGCAAAAATCCTGTCCGGTTTGTACAAGGGAGAGGAAGAGGAGTTCCTCCGCATCAAGCCACGGGATGGATTTTCCATGTACAAACCTTCGAGCTGGGTAAGCTGCCACTTTTTATACCCACCCCTTCCACATTTTTACAGCAAATATTTTATCTTGCCATTTCATCGCAGGAGCTGCGTAAGGCTGTAAGGGAGATCAACAGCCCACCTCCACAACCAGAGGATCCTGAACGGTCCCTCGACCCCGGCCTTAAAGAGGACCCGGACATATTCGTGGAGCTGATTGATAGGGTATTCTACCAATTGAGCTGCGATGACGCCTTGGTGGCCATTATAGCCGACTACCCTGGGCTACTCCCAGCCTCGCAGGTAAATGAGACCAAAGTCCCGACTTTTGAAAAGGATTCCCTTTTATGCACTTCGCCTACCGTACACAAACGGTGTTTTACAGGGAAGGCCCTCGGGACGCCATGCCGAGCCCGCAGCGACTCGCCAACAAGGAGCTCCGAGGCCGGACAGGCTAAAAAGGAAGGCGGTCCGGACGGAGACGCCGGCGCAGAGGTATGATGCAACGCCTCGCTCCGCGGTTGTCGTCTTTTAAAAACATAATCACACCCGTGTTTCCTAGAAGGAAGAATGCTCGCCGGACTATATCTGGAGAGGTCGCCGATCACGCCTCTACCAGTCGGGCTCCAGGGTTGGACACGGAGGCGGAAGCTAACACGAGGCGCACACCGGATGCTCCTTCTACAGAGGATGCGGACAAAATATCCGCTACGAATTCCAAAGTGGAGAGCGCCATGAATCACAGGCGTCGCCGAGCCGTACTCTGTGATGCTTGTTTCTCCCAAGAAGCATTTGATGCCTTCAACTCAGGAGATGCATATATCCGTGCATCTCAAAATGGTCTAGCCAGAGCCACGGCCCAGTATGTAAAGGATGTACGGGTAATAAAATTTGATGAGTATATATATCAATAGGCCCTGAGACTTGAAATAGTTGGCACAACTGATTTAAGGATCATTTATTGTGCAAGTTCTTATAGAGAAGAATACTCGACTGTCACAGGAGCTGGAGGAATGCAAGACCCAACTTCGGGCCAACGTTGCCGCATTGAAGGAACCTGAAAAGTCCCCAGCTGGTAACACTTGTTTCAAAGAATGATAGGTACCATATTGTGTGCGGCATGGCTGTAAATCTAACAATAGGTATTGCAGATGACTCCGGAGAGAATCCAGAGGACCAGCAAGTCGTACGACAGCTAAAGGCTGGCGAACGCGTGCTGACTAAGGTCATGCGGGAGAAAAACAATCTCCAAGACGCCAATACCAAGCTGAGCGTGGAACTGAAAGATGTTTGAGCCCAGTTTGCGAACTCCGTGAAGGATAATAAGCGGCTTCGACGCGGCATTTTCAGTAAGTGCTTGAACGAACCCTTAAAAGAGTGTGGCGAAGAAGCCGGTTAACAGAGTTATGTCTGCAGGTATGCTGACGGGTCGTCCCGCGGAGGAGATGCCCGGGTCTGCAGATGATCTTCTACTCGAGCTTTCACAACTGCACGAACAAGTTCGGCAGGTGATGCAAGGTATTGCCCAGGCCTTGTGTCCAGCCATCTCCCTGCCAGCAAGCATTGGAGAGCTTGCGGAGAAGCTCAAGGGAGCATGGCGGCGCTTCCGATTATGGAAGATATCGGTCTGCCGTCAAGGTGCCAGGGAAGCCTGGGCCATGGTGAAGACGCAGTATACCAAGGCTGACCCAAACCACATGGCCGAGGTCAGACCTGTGGGGCCCGATGGGAAAGAGATCCCCGTTAGCTTAGTGTATGGGCAATTAGAATTAGCCGCAAAGTATTCCCAACAGGATTGTAGGCTAGACAGCCTGTTGGATGGTATAGAAGAGGAATTTAGTCATTCTAAATGACTATGTAATTAAAGTGACATGTACAATGCCTTCTAGCCGGATTGTAAATCATTTGTCATGGCGGACCCTTTCGCTTCAACCTCGGGACCCGATAGTCCGGAGTGTATCCGAATACCCGCTCAGTTATATAAGAACCGGGGTATGCGTGGAAACCAGGCGTAGGGGTCATTAGTGCTTGAACAGACAAGTACCCAACTAGTTATGTTATATTACATGGGTAGTAAGAAACATCTTCCAGGGAGAATAGTTCCGTTAATGGTTCCTTTCCCTGGGTACGCATGCCCTAAAGTGCATGTCCGGACTACGAGAAGAGACGCAGGCAAAAACATCTGGGGGCACATATGGAAAATAAATAACAATCATCTTTTGTTCACCGACCGAATATTCCCTTAAGAACGCTAGCATTCGGCTTCACCCAGTCTGAGGTACACATCCGGCTGACCCGGCAGTAACAATCGCAGAGGTGCTCCCCTTATGCCCTAGCCGAATTAACGGGAACGTAGGGCATAAATACAAGAGCTAGGCAACCCAGCTTGGCCAAAACTTAAGTCATATCGATGCATATAATGGCGAAGAAAAGGTACATGCGGAAGAATGACACATGTGCGGGGCATGAAGCCCGGATAACTAATTAAGCTTCTGTGTAAGAAGCCCCCAGGTATAATGAGCACGGTTAGCGCGTCAATAGTGTGCAAGCAAGGCACAAGTTGGCCCTTGAAGGCCTTGAGAAAGGAAAAAAAAGAAAGAAAGAAAGAAAAGACAGATAATGTATATGCAAAAATGGATAGAGGAAGGAGATGAACATAGAGTCCGGCACTAGGTGTAGAATCTTCGGAGCCTGGCTGCGTTCCATGGGTTCGGCTCAAGTCGATTATCCGATGCATCCCGCAGACGGTACGCTCCACCGGCCAGAACTTGGTTAATGATGAAGGGACCTTCCCATTTGGGCTCGAGCTTGGTCTTTTTCTTCTCCGGCAGGCGTAGAACTAGCTCGCCAACATTATAAGTTTTGGCCCGTACTTCTCTGCTTTGGTATCTTCGAGCCTGCTGCTGATAGAATGCGGAACGGGCTTTTGCCACGTCGCGCTCCTCCTCCAGGGTGTCCAGACTGTCCTGCCGATCGAGCCCGGCTTCTCTTTCGTCGTACATGCGCACTCGAGGTGAGTCATGAATTATGTCGCAAGGCAGAACCGCCTCTGCGTCGTACACCATAAAGAAGGGTGTGTATCCGGTAGTACGATTCGGCGTGGTCTGCAGCCCCCAGAGTATGGAGTCTAGCTCCTCTACCCAGTGCATGTTAGATTCCTTTAAGGACCGCACTAATCTGGGTTTGATGCCGCTCATGATAAGACCATTTGCTCGCTCAACTTGACCGTTAGTTTGTGGGTGATAGACAGAAGCATAATCAAGCTTAATGCCCATGTTTTTGCACCAGAGTTTTACCTCGTCGGCAGTGAAGTTCGTGCCGTTGTCAGTGATGATGTTGTGGGGGACGCCATAACGGTGTACAACCCCGGATATGAAGTCTATCACCGGTCCGGATTCGGCCGTTTTAACAGGTTTGGCTTCTATCCATTTGGTGAATTTATCCACCATGACCAGTAAGTATTTTTTTCTTATGGGTTCCCCCTTTAAGGGGTCCAACCATGTCAAGCCCCGAGACCGCAAAGGGCCAGGTAATGGGGATTGTTTGGAGGGCGGTGGGCGGCATATGGCTTTGGTTTGCAAAAAAGCTGGCAACCGACGCAGTGTTGGACCAAGTCCTGTGCATCTGCCCGGGCCGTCGGCCAATAAAAACCTGTACAGAAGGCCTTGCTTACAAGGGCCCGGGCTGCGGCGTGGTGGCCGCCGAGTCCGGCATGAATTTCTGCCAGAAGCTTCCGCCCTTCCTCTTTGGAGATTCACCTTTGAAGGACTACGATAGTGCTTTTCTTATAAAGCTCTCCCTCATGGACCCTGTAGGATTTAGATCGCCGCACTATGTAGTGTGCCTCATTTTGGTCCTCGGGAAGTTCCTGCCTAGTTAGGTAGGCCAGGAATGGTTCTGTCCACGGGGCGATGATGGCCATTATTATGTGGGCTGAAGGTGTTATTTTGGTGGCAGGGCCTCTGATTATGTTAGAGTGTTCGGTATCCGGCATTGTGGCTGGGTCCGGACTATTGTTACTGGTGTCCCCTTCCCATACCACTAATGGCTTAAACAGCCTCTCCAAGAAGATGTTGGGTGGGATCGCGTCGCGTTTTGCGCCCATGCGGGCGAGGATATCCGCCGCCTGATTGTTTTCCCGAGCCACATGGTGGAATTCGAGCCCCTCGAACCAAGCTAACATCTTGAGGACGGCATTGCGATAGGCTACCATTTTTGGATCCTTAGCATCGAAGTCTCCATTTATTTGGGATATTGCGAGGTTCGAGTCCCCACGCACCTCCAGGCGTCGAATGCCCATGGAAATTGCCATCCGAAGACCATGCAGCAGGGCCTCGTATTCGGCTGCGTTGTTGGAGTCTGTATACAGTATCTGGAGTGCGTATTGAACTGTATCTCCAGTTGGGGACGTCAGGACAACGCCAGCCCCCAGACCAGCCCGCATTTTAGAGCTGTCGAAGTGCATGATCCAATTGGAGTATGCGCCATACTCTTTAGGGAGTTCGGCTTCCATCCATTCGGCAACAAAGTCGGCCAATACTTGCGACTTAATGGCTCGCCAAGTTTTGTATGTTATGTCGAACGGGAGGAGCTCAATGGCCCATTTGGCAATCCGGCCCGTGGCATCATGGTTTTTTATAATATCATTAAGTGGCACTTCCGAGGCCACTATAATTGAACACTCTTGAAAGTAGTGTCGCAGCTTTCGGGATGCCATGAATACCGCATAGGCTATCTTTTGATAATGTGGGTACCGTGATTTGCATCGAGTGAGGACAGTGGATACATAATATACCGGCTTTGAAGGGGGAATTTATGTCCGTCCGTTTCTCGTTCGACGACGAGCACTGCGCTTACAACCTGATGAGTTTCCGCAATGTATAACAACATTGGTTCGCCGATGTTTGGCGCGGCCAGGATTGGGTTGGTTGCCAGCATGGCTTTTATTTCTTCCAATCCGGCTATGGCAGCATCCGTCCACTCGAAGTGTTCGGTGTGCCGAAGGAGGCGATAAAGGGGTAATGCCTTTTCTCCTAAGCGGGAGATAAAGCGGCTTAGAGCCGCCACACATCCGGTTAATTTCTGGATTTGTTTGAGGTCCGTTGGGATAGCCAACTGTGACAGAGCTCAGATTTTGGCCGGATTTGCTTCAATTCCTCTACTGGAGACAATGAAGCCCAGGAGCTTTCCGGCCGATACACCAAAAACGCATTTTTCTGGATTGAGCTTGATGTCGTGTGTTCTGAAGTTCTCGAACGTGAGCCTCAAGTCATCTATTAGAGAGTCGACATGTTTGGTTTTAACTACCACATCATCTACGTATGCCTCCACTATTTTGCCAATCTGTTTTTCCAAACATGTCTGAATCATGCGCTGATATGTTGCGCCGGTGTTTTTGAGCCCAAAAGGCATTGTGTTGAAACAGAAGGGGACATATGGTGTGATGAATGCCGTTGCGGCTTGGTCGGACTCCGCCATCTTGATTTGGTGGTAGACGGAGTATGCGTCGAGGAAACACAATGAATCGTGTCCTGTGGTAGTGTCGATAATTTGATCGATGCGGGGGAGGGGGAAGGGATCCTTTGGGCAAGCCTTGTTAAGGTCCTTGAAATCGACACATAGGCGTCAGGATTTATCCTTCTTTGGTACCATCACCAGGTTTGCTAGCCAGTCCGGGTGTTTTATTTCTCTAATGAATCCGGCCTCCAATAACTTGGCTAGTTCCTCTCCCATAGCTTGTCTCTTAGGTTCAGAGAAACGCCGAAGAGTCTGCTTGACCGGCTTGAATCCCTTTAGAATATTAAGGCTGTGCTCGGCCAGCCTGCGTGGGATTCCTGGCATATCTGAGGGGTGCCAGGCGAATATGTCCCAATTCTCGCGCAGGAACTCCCGTAGTGCGGCGTCCACGGCGGGGTTTAACTGTGCCCCGATGGAGGTTGTTTTTGTAGGGTTCGTTGGGTGGACTTGGAATTTGACTATTTCATCCGCTGGTTTAAAAGAGGTGGACTTGGATCTCTTGTGAAGTATTACGTCGTCCCTGTCCACTGTGGAGCGTAGCGCCGTTAATTCCTCAGCCGCAAGGGCTTCGGATAACGCCTCGAGGGCCAATGCGGCTATTTTGTTTTCGGCGTGGAGTGCTGTGTCCGGATCACTAGCGAGAGTGATGATTCCGTTGGGCCCGGGCATTTTGAGCTTCATGTACTCGTAATGGGGTATGGCTTGGAAGATCGTGAACGCCTCCCGCCCTAAAAGGGCGTGGTATCCGCTACTGAATAGGGCCACTTGGAATGTAATTTCTTCGGACCTATAGTTCTCCGGCGTGCCGAATACCACATCTAGTGTGATTTTCCCAGCACAGCGTGCTTCCCGACTGGGGATGATTCCTCTGAAGGTTGTGCTGCTTCGCTCAATGCGGTTCCAGTCTATTTCCATTTTTTGAAGAGTTTCCTCATAGATGAGGTTTAATCCACTACCGCCGTCCATGAGTACTTTGGTGAGTCGAAAGCCGTCCACAATTGGACTGAGGACCAGTGCAGCTGGTGCTCGGGTTGTTCGGAATTTAGGTTCGTCACTCGCATTGAAGGTAATAGTCGTGTCACTCCATGGATTTATTGCTGCCACGTGGCATATTTCGGCAAGGCTGCGGAGGGTTCGCTTGCGCCTATTATTTGATGCGAAGGTCTCAACGACTGTTAATATCGTATTGTTATCCCCGGGATGGTGCTCTGTGGCATCTGGGATGAGAAGATCCTCACCAGTTTTGGCCACCTGCCGGAGTACCCAACATGCTCTAAGGTTGTGTGTTGGTATGGTATCCGCTGTACTATGAATTTTGCAGGGCCCGTTGGGCCATCCCTCCAATATGGTTCCACGCCCCGTAGAGGGTTTTTGCTTCTTTGTAATTAACTCGGGTGTCTTGTGATAGTGCACCCTTTTACTTCGGACTGGGTGTGTATTCAGAGCCGGATTACCCCAAAATTTTGTTTCGGTTTTCCAGGCGCTTTCCATCGCATAGTACTTTCATACTATGGACGCTAAGTCAGCGAAGCATGATATGCCACGGCGACTTATGGCGTTAAGTATTCCCTTGTCCATGCAATTATTGCAGAAAAATGAGACTGCGTCTTCCTCGCGACAGTCCTTAACCTTGTTCATTACGAGGAGGAATCTGGCCCAATAATGATGTACTGTTTCCTGGGGCTCTTGCCTGATGTGGGAAAGATCGTTTATGTTTGGGTGGGTGGGTGGATTTGAGTCCGAACCCTTACCCGATCTGAGACCCAGGGGCCAAGGAGTTTCCGATTTTGGAAGTTCAGGTTCCGGGATGTTGCCCGATGAGTCTGGCCCGCTGCCTGACTCTAGGTTCAGGGCTTGGGTGATGTCCTCCCGTAAACGGGTATCCGGCTCGGAGAGCTCAGGAATCCGGACATAGCTAGTCCTCAAGATAGAGGAAGAATCGCCGCATTGTTCCTCCACCACCGCAATATGATGGGTGACCGGTGGAGAATTAATCTCCCTTTGATCGGGTTTAAGCCCAATCCGATCATAGTCCGTAGCGACTCCCAAGGCGGAGATGCGATCCAATAGCTCGTTTAGGGAAGAGAGCTCCATTGGATCCATCTGCTCGGCAAATTCCGAGCCGACGTGGAGGCTGTTTTCGATGACCCGAGAAGTCATCATCGGTGCAGCAGCCGAACGGGCGGTCATGATGAAACTGCCTAGCCGGAGAGTTTGGCCGACAGCCAGGGCTCCCAAGCGGTAATGTTGTTTTTAACAACGAGACGAGGCATCCTTCCTTAAGGTGACGGCACAGTGGAACTCTGAATGAAAGCACCAATGTCGGTGTCAAAACCGGCGGATCTCGGGTAGGGGGTCCGAACTCTACGTCTAGGCAGATGGTAACAGGAGACGGGGGACACGATGTTTTTACGCAGGTTCGGGCCCTCTCGATGGAGGTAAAACCCTACTCCTGCTTGATTGATCTTGATGATATGAGTATTACAAGAGTTGATCTACCACGAGATCGAGGAGGCTAAACCCTAGAAGCTAGCCTATGGTATGATTGTTGTTCTCGGTCCTACGGACTAAACCCTCTGGTTTATATAGACACCGGAGGGGGCTAGGGTTGCACAGAGTCGGTTACAAGGAAGGAGATCTACATATTCGTATCGCCAAGGTTGCCTTCCACGCCAAGGAGAGTCCCATCCGAACATGGGACGAAGTCATCAATCTTGTATCTTCATAGTCCAATAGTCCGACCAAAGGAAATATTCCGGCTGTCCGGATACCCCCTAATCCAGGACTCCTCCACCTAGTTTATGCGTTGCTTCGTAAGGGGCTGATTTGGATCCATATGTTTCATGCTATGGTTAGGTTTACCTTAATACTTCCTTTGTAGTTGCGGATGCTTGCAATAGAAGTTAATCATAAGTGGTATGCTTGTCCAAGTAAGGACAGCACCCAAGCACCGGTCCACCCACATACCAAATTATCAAAGTACCGAACGTGAATCATATGAACGTGATGAAAACTAGCTTGACGTTAATTCCCATGTGTCCTCGGGAGCGCTTTTCTCTATATAAGAGTTTGTTCAGGCTTGTCCTTTGCTACAAAAAGGATTGGGCCACCTTGCTGCACTTTATTTATTTTTTCTCGTTACAAATTATCTTATCACAAAACTATCTGTTACCTATAATTTCAGTGCTTGCAGAGAATACCTTGCTGAAAACTGCTTATCATTTCCTTGTGCTCCTCGTTGGGTTCGACACTCTTACTTATCGAAAGGACTACGATAGAACCCCTATACTTGTGGGTCATCAAGACTCTTTTCTCCATCCACGCCAAGGAGAGTCCCACCTAGACACGGGAGAGAGTCTTCTATCTTGTATCTTCACGGCCCATCTGTCCAGCCCACGTTACATAGTCCGGACGCCCAAGGACCCCTTGATCCAGGACTCCCTCGCCAGCGCCATCGGCAACCTGGATCACGACAAAATAAGCACATGGATAAAACAGGTCGGCAGCTCACCGGAGTTAGCAAGAAAATGTACCCAACCACCAACCGAGCGGTCGACCTCGCCATCACCACCGGGGTGGCGCAACCCTTCTTTGTGGTGGGCGGCTTGCCGCCAGCAGCCGGGTCCACCGAGCGCTTGGCGGCCGGCTTCCTCGGCGCTATGTCTTCTTTCCCATGTGGCCAGCTAGCTGGTGTCGGCGCGCGCGACCACCCGGCCCTGGCTGCGTCGCCATCTCCTCCCCTCGACAGTGTTGTACCATCAGCGTGCGTCAAAATCCCCGGCGTCGCCCTCCAAACAATCTCGCAAAGGGATCTGAATGGCAGAAACTTACCCGCATGGTGCGCGTCATCGACCTCGGCGTCGGCCATCTCCGAGCCCCCGGCGGGGGTCGCCGCCTCCTCCAAGCCGGCCTGCTGGGCGGCCGCCACCTGCGTCATTGCGCCATCATATGGATGCCGGATGGCATTTAGCAGCACCCCCCTCTTGCATCGGGACGGAGAAGAAGATGAGATGCAGCGAAGTATAAAGACCAGTGACTCACCGCCGATGCCGGGTTCCCTTGGCTGTATGGAGGCTTCCCGAACTGTCACTCCTCCTTCAGCCCGGCCTTCGAAATATCATTGACCCAGCCGGCGACATGAGCCTGTTTCAGCCGCCAGGATGACATTCGGTTGGGGTCTTGGAGGCCGGTCATCCAGCCGATCATATGCATCCAGTGTTGCAGCGGCAGCACCCGACGCGCGATGAAGGCAGTGATGAGATCCGTCCCAGTGAGTGTTGGGAAACATAGTATGCAATTTCAAAATTTTTCTACGATCACGCAAGATCTATCTAGGAGATGCATAGCAACGAGAGGGGGAGAGTGTGCCCACGTACCCTCATAGACCAAAAGCAGAAGCATTAGGTTAACGCGGTTGATGTAGTCGAATGTCTTCGCGATCCAACCGATCAAGTACCGAACGTACGACACCTCTGAGTCCAACACATGTTCAGCTCGATGACGTCCCTCGAACTCTTGATCCAGCAAAGTGTCGAGGGAGAGTTTCGTCAGCACGACAACGTGGTGACGGTGATGGTGATGTGATCCGCGCAGGGCTTCGCCTAAGCACTACGTGAATATAACCGTAGGAGTAAATTGTGGAGGGAGACGCTGCACACGGCTTGGAACAATTGGTGTGTCTCCAAGGGGTGCCCTACCCGCGTATATAAAGGAGGGAGAGGGAGGAGGCCGGCCCAAGGGGCGCGCCAAGTGGGGGTCCTACTAGGACTCCCAGTCCTAGTAGGATTCGCCCCCCCCCCTCTTATTCCTTCTCATGGAGGGGGGAAAGGGGGAAGGAGAGGGAGGAGAAGAAGGAAAGGGGGGCGCCTCCCCCTCCCGTAGTCCAATTTGGACTCCCATGGGGGGCACCCCTTGTGGGCTGCCTCCTCTCTCCCCTATGGCCCATAGTGGCCCATTACTTTCCCCAAGGTGTTCTAGTAACCCCTCGGTACTCCAAAAAATACCCGAACCACTCCGAAACCATTCCGGTGTCCGAATACCATCGTCCAATATATCAATATTTACCTCTTGACTATTTCGAGACTCCTCGTCATGTCCGTGATCTCATCCGGGACTCTGAACAATCTTCGGTCACCAAAACACATAACTCATAATACAAATCGTCATCGAATGTTAAGCGTGTGGACCCTACGGGTTCGAGAACTATGTAGACATGACCGAGACACATCTCCGATCAATAACCAACAGTGGAACCTGGATGCTCATATTGGTTCCTACATATTCTACGAATATGTTTATCGGTCAAACCGCAATGACAACATACGTCATTCCCTTTGTCATCGGTATGTTACTTGCCCGAGATTCGATCGTCGGTATCCTCATACCTAGTTCAATCTCGTTACCGGCAAGTCTCTTTACTCGTTCCGTAATGCATCATCCCACAACTAACTCATTAGTCACATTGCTTTCAAGGTTTATCGTGATGTGCATTACCGAGAGGGCCCAGAGATACCTCTCCGATACTCAGAGTGACAAATCCTAATCTCGATCTATGCCAACCCAATAAACACATTCGGAGAAACCTGTAGAGCACCTTTATAATCACCCAGTTACGTTGTGATGTTTGATAGCACACAAGGTGTTCCTCTGGTATTCGGGAGTTGCATAATCTCATAGTCAAAGGAATATGTATAAGTTATGAAGAAAGCAATAGCAATAAAACTTAACGATCATAATGCTGAGCTAATGGAGGGGTCTTGTCCATCACATAATTATTCTAATGATGTGATCCCGTTCATCAAATGACAACACATGTCTATGGTTAGGAAACTTAACCATCTTTGATTAACGAGCTAGTCAAGTAGAGGCATACTAGGGACACTGTTTTGTCTATGTATTCAGATATGTATCAAGTTTTCGGTTAATACAATTCTAGCATGAATAATAAACATTTATCATGATATAAGGAAATATAAATAACAACTTTATTATTGCCTCTAGGGCATATTTCCTTCAGTCTCCCACTTGCACTAGAGTCAATAATCTAGATTATATTGTTATGATTCTAACACCCATGGAGTCTTGGTGCTGATCATGTTTTGCTCATGGAAGAGGCTTAGTCAACGGGTCTGCAACATTCAGATCCGTATGTATTTTGCAAATCTCTATGTCTCCCTCCTTGACTTGATCGCGGATGGAGTTGAAGCATCTCTTGATGTGTTTGGTTCTCTCGTGAAATTTGGATTCCTTTGCTAAGGCAATTGCTCCAGTTGTCACAAAAGATTTTCATTGGACCCGATGCACTAGGGATTACACCTAGATTGGATATGAACTCCTTCATTTGTTGCTTTCGAACTAGCTATGTACTCCTCTTCACACGTAGATCCCGCCACGACGCTCTGCTTGGAACTGCACCAATTGACAGCTCCACCATTCAATATAAATATGTATCCGGTTTGCGACTTAGATTCATCCAGATCAGTGTCAAAGCTATCATCGACGTAACCATTTACGACAAGCTCTTTGTCACCTCCATAAATGAGAAACATATCCTTAGTCCTTTTTCAGGTATTTCAGGATGTTCTTGACCATTGTCCAGTAATCCACTCTTAGATTACTTTGGTACCTCTTTGATAAACTTATAGCAAGGCATACATCAGGTCTGGTACATAGCATTGCATACATGATAGAACCTATGGCTGAGGCATAGGGAATGACTTTCATTTTCTCTCTATCTTCCGCAGTGGTCGGGCATTGAGTCTGACTCAACTTCACACCTTGTAACACAGGCAAGAACCCTTTCTTTGACTGATCCATTTTGAACTTCTTCAAAACTTTATCTAGGTATGTGCTTTGTGAAAGTCCAATTAAGCGTCTGGATCTATCTCTATAGATCTTGATGCCTAATATATAAGCAGCTTCACTGAGGTCTTTCATTGAAAAATTCTTATTCAAGTATCCTTTTATGCTATCCAGAAATTCTATATCATTTCCAATCAACAATATGTCATCCACATATAACATTAGAAATGCTACAGAGCTCCCACTCACTTTCTTGTAAATATAGGCTTCTCCAAAAGTTTGTATAAAACCATATGCTTTGATCACACTATCAAAGCGTATATTCCAACTCCGAGAGGCTTGCACCAGTCCATAAATGGATCGCTGGAGCTTGCACACTTTGTTAGCACCTTTAGGATTGACAAAACCTTCTGATTGCATCATATACAACTCTTCTTTAAGAAATCCATTAAGGAATGCAGTTTTGACATCCATTTGCCAAATTTCAAAATCATAAAATGCGGTAATTGCTAACATGATTCGGACAGACTTAAGCATCGCTACGGGTGAGAAGGTCTCATCGTAGTCAACTCCTTGAACTTGCCAAAAACCTTTCGCAACAAGTCAAGCTTTGTAGACAGTAATATTGCCATCAGTGTTAGCCTTCTTCTTGAAGATCCATTTATTTTCTATGGCTTGCCGATCATCGGGCAAGTCAACCAAAGTCCATACTTTGTTCTCGTACATGGATCCCATCTCAGATTTCATGGCCTCAATCCATTTTGCGAAATCTGGGCTCATCATCGCTTTCTCATAGTTTGTAGGTTCGTCATGGTCTACTAAAATGACTTCCAGAACAGGATTACCATACTGCTCTGGTGCGGAACGTACTCTGGTTGACCTACGAGGTTTGGCAGTAACTTGATATGAAGTTTCATGATCATCATCATTAACTTCCTCATTGATTGGTGTAGGCATCACTAGAACTGATTTCTGTGATGTACTACTTTCCAATTCGAGAGAAGGTACAATTACCACATCAAGTTCTGCTTTCCTCCCACTCACTTCTTTCGAGAGAAACTCCTTCTCTAGAAAGGATCCATTCTTAGCAACAAATGTCTTGCCTTCGGATCTATGATAGAAGGAGTACCCAACAGTTTATTTTGGGTATCCTATGAACATGCACTTCTCCGATTTGGGTTTGAGCTTATCAGGTTGAAGCTTTTTCACATAAGCATCGCAACCCCAAACTTTAAGAAACGACAGCTTAGGTTTCTTGCCAAACCACAGTTCATATGGTGTTGTCTCAACGGATTTAGATGGTGCCCTACTTAACGTGAATGCAGCCGTCTCTAAAGCATAACCCCCAAACGATAGTGGTAAATCGGTAAGAGACATCATAGATCGCACCATATCTAATAAAGTATGGTTACGACGTTCGGACACACCATTACGCTGTGGTGATCCAGGTGGCGTGAGTTGCGAAACTATTCCACATTGTTTCAAATGAAGACCAAACTCGTAACTCAAATATTCGCCTCCGCGATCAGATCATAGAAACTTTATTTTCTTGTTACGATGATTTTCCACTTCACTCTGAAATTCTTTGAACTTTTCAAAGGTTTCAGACTTGTGTTTCATTAAGTAGATATACCCATATCTTCTCAAATCATCTGTGAAGGTCAGAAAATAACTATACCTGCCACGAGCCTCAACACTCATTGGACCACATACATCAGTATGTATTATTTCCAATAAGTCAGTGGCTCGCTCCATTGTTCCGGAGAACGGAGTCTTAGTCATCTGTCCCATGAGGCATGGTTCGCAAGCATCAAGTGATTCATAATCAAGTGATTCCAAAAGCCCATCTGCATGGAGTTTCTTCATGCGCTTTACACCAATATGACCCAAACGGCAGTGCCACAAATAAGTTGCACTATCATTATTAACTTTGCATCTTTTGGCATCAATATTATGAATATGTGTATCACTATGATCGAGATTCAACAAAAATAGACCACTCATCAAGGGTGCATGACCATTAAATATATTACTCATATAAATAGAACAACCATTATTCTCTGATTTAAATGAATAACCGTCTCGCATCAAACAAGATCCAGATATAATGTTCATGATCAATGCTGGCACCAATTAACAATTATTCAGGTCTAAAACTAATCCCGAAGGTAGATGTAGAGGTAGCATGCCGACGGCGATCACATCGACCTTGGAACCATTTCCGAAGCGCATCATCACCTCGTCCTTAGCCAATCTTCATTTAATCCGTAGCCCCTGTTTCGAGTTGCAAATATGAGCAATAGAACCAGTATCAAATACCCAGGCACTGCTACGAGCATTAGTAAGGTACACATCAATAACATGTATATCAAATATACCTTTCACTTTGCCATCCTTCTTATCCGCCAAATACTTGGGGCAGTTCCGCTTCCAGTGACCAGTCCCTTTGCAGTAGAAGCACTCAGTTTCAGGCTTAGGTCCAGACTTGGGTTTCTTCCCAGGAGCAGCAACTTGCTTGCTATTCTTCTTGAAGTCCCCCTTCTTCCCTTTGCCCTTTTTCTTGAAACTAGTGGTCCTGTTAACCATCAACACTTGATGCTCCTTCTTGATTTCTACCTTCGCAGCCTTAAGCATTGTGAAGAGCTCAGGAACTGTCTTTTCCATCCCTTGCATATTATAGTTTATCATGAAGCCTTTATAGTTTGGTGGCAGTGATTGAAGAACTCTGTCAATAACACTATCATCCGGAAAATTAACTCCCAGCTGAGTCAAGTGGTTATGGTACTCCAGACGAGTATGTGTTCACTGACAGAACTATTCTCCTCCATCTTGCAGCTATAGAACTTGTTGGAGACTTCATATCTCTCAACTCGGGCATTTGCTTGAAATATTAACTTCAACTCCTGAAACATCTCATATACTCCATGACGTTCAAAATGTCTTTGAAGTCCCGATTCTAAGCCATAAAGCATGGCACACTGAACTATCGAATAGTCATCAGATTTAGCTTGCCAGACATTCATAATGTCCGGAGTTGCTCCTGCAGCAGGCCTTGCACCTAGCGGTGCTTCAAGGACGTAATTCTTCTATGCAGCAATGAGGATAATCCTCAAGTTACGGACACAGTTCGTGTAGTTGCTACCATCATCTTTCAACTTAGCTTTCTCTAGGAATGCATTAAAATTCAAGGGAACGGTAGCACGGGCCATTAATCTACAACAACATAGATATGAAAAACCTATCAGGACTAAGTTCATGATAAATTTAAGTTCAATTAATCATATTACTAAAGAACTCCCACTTAGATAGACATCCCTCGAGTCATCTAAATGATCACGTGATCCATATCAACTAAACCATGTCCGATCATCACGTGAGATGGAGTAGTTTTCAATGGTGAACATCTCTATGTTGATCATATCTACTATATGATTCCCGTTCGAATTTTCGGTCTCAGTGTTCCAAGGCCATGTCTCTACATGCTAGGCTCGTCAAGGTTAACCTGAGTATTCTGCACGTGCAAAACTGTCTTACACCCGTTGTATGTGAACATAGAGCTTATCACACCCGATCATCACGTGATGTCTCGGCACGACGAACTGTAGCAATGGTGCATACTCAGGGAGAACACTTATAGCTTGAAATTTAGTGAGATATCATCTTATAATGCTACCGTCGTACTAAGAAAAATAAGATGCATAAAAGATAAAAATCACATGCAATCAAAATATGTGACATGATATGGCCATCATCATCTTGTGCCTTTGATCTCCATCTCCAAAGCACCATCATGATCTCCATCGTCACCGGCATGACACCTTGATCTCCATTGTAGCGTTGTTGTTGTCTCGCCAACTATTGCTTCTACAACTATCGCTACCGCATAGTGATAAAGTAAAGCAATTACATGGCGATTGCATTTCATACAAAAAAGCGACAACCATAAGGCTCCTGCCAGTTGCCGATAACTTCTACAAAACATGATCATATCATACAATAACGTATATCACATAATGTCTTGACCATATCACATCACAAAATGTCCTGCAAAAACAAGTTAGACGTCCTCTAATTTGTTGTTGCAAGTTTTACGTGGCTGCTACGGGCTTCTAGTAAGAACCGTTCTTACCTACGCATCAAAACCACAACGATTTTCGTCAAGTGTGTTGTTTTAACCTTCAACAAGGACAGGCTGAGGGAGTCCTGGACTAAGGGGTCCTTGGGCGTCCGGCCTGTTATCCATGGGCCGGACTAATGGGCTGTGAAGACATGAAGGCCGAAGACTGTACCCGTGTCCGGATTGGACTCTCCTTGGCGTGGAAGGCAAGCTTGGCAACCGTCTATGAAGATTCCTTCTTATGTAACCGACTCTATGTAACCCTAGATCCTCCCGGTGTCTATATAAACCGAAGGAGTTAGTCTGGAAAGGATACACACATTACCATAGTCATACAGGCTAGACTTTTAGGGTTTAGCCATTACGATCTTGTGGTAGATCAACTCTTGTAATACTCATATTCATCAAGATCAATCAAGCAGGAAGTAGGGTATTACCTCCATAGAGAGGGCCCGAACCTGGGTAAACATCATGTCTCCCATCTCCTGTTACCATCGACCTTAGACGCACAGTTCGGGACCCCCTACCCGAGATCTGCCGGTTTTGACACCGACATTGGTGCTTTCATTGAGAGTTCCATTGTGCCGTCGATGAAAGGTTTGATGGCCCCTTCAATCGTTGATAGTGACGCTGTCCAAGGATAAACCTTCCTCCCTGGACAGATTTTTGTGTTCGGTGGCTTCGTACTGCAGGCCAACTCGCTTGGCCATCTGGAGCAGATCGATAGCTACGCCCCTAGCCACCAGGTCAGATTTGGAAACTTGAACTACATCGCGGATATCCGTGGAGACTTGATCTTCAATGGATTCGGGACCGTGGCGATCGCTCCCCCTCGCTCCGATGAACATGACTTAAATCTGTCATCGGACCAGGTTCAGGAGCTGGTTCCCGTAACCACTACGGCCTTAGATCCAGAGCAAATTGCACCATCCGAAGCCATAGAGTCAGCGGCATTGGAGCTGCACACAGACTCGACACCAAGGAATATATGCGTCAACGGAATTCCGGACTCGTTTCCGGCTATAAACTCCGAACCGCATGCGCCTGTACATACCAAGCTAGATCGGTCACCGATCTTCGAGTTCAGCGCCGCAGACGTCTTCCAACACTCGCCCTTGGGCGATGTGCTAAATTCATTAAAAAACCTGTCCCTGACGGGGGACTCACAGCCGAACTATGTCTGGTTCGAACTAGAGGCTGATGATGGGGAATTTTGCTTCCCACCTGCCACCCACTTCATAGCCACTATCGAAGACTTAACTGACGAGCTTGATTATGGCTCCGAAGACATCGACGGTATGGACGACGATGCCGACAAGGAGCAAGGCCAAGACCCGCCATTCACTGGATGTTGGACGGCCACCTCTTCGTACGATGTGTACATTGTTGATACACATAAGGATCTGGCGGCAATGACAAACAAGAGCCGGATGTGAATAAACCCTCTGAGACGCAGTCCAGGCGTCGGCGCCCTAAACGCCACTCTAAGTCACGTCGCTCAAAGGACAGCAACACTGGCACCGGGGAAAATAGTACTCCTGACGACGCCGAAAACAATGAAGACCCTGTTGGAGTAACATCCGAACAAGAGTAACAAGACAACGAGCAAGCTAACCCTGATAAATAGGCCATGCTCAGTGACCCAGAGGACGATAGTTATCGTCCACCCTCCGAGGATGATGAGAGCCTCGGCAATGAGGACTTCATCGTGCCTGAGGCACCCCTCGAGCAGGAGCGCTTCAATCGCTAGCTAATAGCCACTGCAAGAAGCCTGAAGAAGAAGCAGCAGCAGTTCCAAGCTGATCAGGACCTGCTCATTGACAAGTGGACTGATGTCCTAGCAACCGAAGAATACGACCTCGAGCGCCCAGCCAAGAGCTACCCGAAATGCAGACTGCCACATCAGTTCGACGAGGAGGCGCCGGAGCCCATACCTCCCTCGCGCAATACGGAGCGACCACCACATGGATGGGACAGTGCAGCAGACCGACCAACCCGCGGTCGGGATAAAGAGGCAACTCAGGCCGAACACCAGCCCGCTCCACCACGCAAAAGCAGAGACAAAACAGCTCGGGGTTATACATACGACCTCCGGCAGGACTTGGACAGAAGAGCAGGACTCACCAGATCAATTTACGGATCACGAGGACGTTCTTCGACTCGCGACGACGGCTACCTATTCGGACGTGACAAACCCAGTCACGCCCGGGCCGATAACCGTAGGCGGACTCCATCGCAGGTGCACCGCAACACGGCCCGATATAGAGGTGCCGCACACCCTCTTTGCTTCACAGATGAAGTAATGGATCATGAATTCCCCAAGGGGTTCAAGCCCGTCAATATTGAATCATACGACGGAACAACCGACCCCGCAGTATGGATCGAGGACTTTATTCTCCACATCCACATGGCCCGTGGAGACGACCTCCACGCCATAAAATACCTCCCACTAAAACTCAAAGGGCCAGCTCGACACTGGCTAAATAGCCTGCCTGAAAATTCCATCGGCAGCTGGGAGGACTTGGAAGAAGCCTTCCTCGACAACTTCCAAGGTACATATGTCCGGCCGCCTGATGCTGATGACTTAAGCCACATAGTTCAACAACCTGGAGAATCAGCCAGAAAATTCTGGACTAGGTTCCTAACCAAAAAGAACTAGATCGTTGACTGTCCGGATGCCGAAGCCCTAGCAGCCTTTAAACACATCATCCATGACGAATGGCTAGCACGCCACCTCGGCCAAGAAAAGCCGAAGTCCATGGCATCCCTTACAGCACTCATGACCCACTTTTGCGCGGGTGAGGACAGCTGGCTGGCTCATAGCAAAAACACAGCCAGCGAGGCAGGCCCCTCCGAGGCCAAGAATAACACCAGCAAGCTCCGGCGTAATAGGCACAAACACCGAAGCAATGGCGATAACACCGATGACACCACAGTTAACGCCGGATTCGGCGGCTCCAAGTCCGGCCAACGGAAAAAGCCCTACAAAAGGAACAATGAGGGACCATCCAGCCTGGACCGCATACTCGATCGTCCGTGCCAGATACATGGCACCCCAGATAAACAAGCCAATCACACCAACATAGATTGTTGGTTTTTCAAACAGGCTGGCAAGTTAAATGCCGAAAACAAAGAAAAGGGATCACAAAGTGAGGACGAGGACGAAGAGCCCCGGCAGCCGAACACTGGGGCAGACGAAATTTCCCCCTCAAGTCAAAACGGTGAACATGATATATGCTACACACATCCCCAAAAGGGAGCGCAAGCGAGCACTCAGGGACGTCTATGCTTAAGATGCCCGGTCCACGCGGCGACATAATAGTCAACGGAAACATAGAAAGCTCCCTCCGGACAGAGGAGCACACCGCCGCCCTAGCAGCAGAGGTACAAAGCGGCCTTCTCAAGCAGCAGCATAGTATGGCTGCCGAGCCCCTGGACATCGTTAAGAGGGCCCGGACTACACTGCAACAGGACAGCGCGGCTCGTCAAGAGCTTGATTAGCAATTCGACCTCTGTCCCAATCCCGATGAGGAGGTGGCATTCGTACCACGCGTACATAATTACGCACTCAAAATTCCATGGGCATCGACGGAGGCACAAGCTAGCCCGGGATCTATAGTTCGGCTAGATCGATCCCGGACACACATACAACTTTACTATCTCCTTTTCCCTTTTTTTCAGGTTTCTCTTATGCGGGCCTCCATCGAGGGCCTGATTAATGGTCCTGTCAAAGGATAAATACACCGGATTGACACGGAGCACAGGCGTACATGGGAAGCCCTAGAGGCCAGTTCAACGATTACTCTATCCGTTTTCAGGACTCACACGCAGCTCGCCTTTGGTTGTGGCATGTCCAATAGCCGGTTGCTTATTGCACTACTTTGTATCAATGTGCTTTGACGCATTAATCCGACTATAACGGAAACAGTTCATAGTCCAAGTTCAAGGGCCCCAGATACTATCTCTGTTCTCCTTCTGTTTTCCTTTAAATTACCTATTTCCTAGCACCCGTACACTCTGGTACATTTCATATCTGCCAGGGGCTCCTCATCGCCCCATAACACGGCAACAAAGTCCGAACACTTCTTATAGAGAAGTCCGGCACCCCGAATTTAGCATTATATGCATCAGCTCCGAATCATGTCTTTGGTCAATAGTTGGGTTGCCCGGCTCCTGTGCTTGCTACCCTATGTTCTGCTACATCGGCTAGGGTAGTAAAGGGAGAACTACTTGATTGTGCCCTGGTCTAAACCGGATGAGCACCTCACTAGAGAAAGCTGAAAACTGACTGTCATGATGCAGTGAGAACCGGTCAGCTGTTCGAGGGTTACAAATCGATAGATATTTTTCTGCATTATGCGAAGGATTGGTACTTCCCAATCAGACGCTGACAGCACCCTGGTTCATATACCAGGGGCTGCGCCCATGTTTTATTATAAAACTCCTATGGCTAAGTGAGGGCGTTTAAGCCACATAGTCTGATTGCCTGGTTCGTTGCGCTAAACAACTCCTTCAAGGACCATATAATTGGATCAAGATTGTTTAGATTTCATCCCAAACACCTCCGTACTACCTACGTGAGGGCAGAAGCCGACGACTGGCCAACCCTCAAATTTCCATACACCACGGCCGCACAGGAGGAAACAATCAAAACATAACAAACACTATATTACAAACCGAGTTTGTTTCAATAATACAAAGCAAAGACAACACGAATGTATTCATTCGAAAATGATGTCCTGCCCGCACTGCGCTGCCACAAGTCAAGAGCCTTCTAGGACATCCACAAAATACCGCTCGGGTGTGCGGTGCTCCTTGCCCTCTGGCGGACCTCGGGCCACTTCAACGGCGTTCATCTTCGCCCACCACATCTTGCAATGGGCGAAGGCCATGCGGGCACCTTCAACGCAGACTGATCGATTGATGGTGTGCAGCCGTGGACAGGCTTCTACCAGCCGCTTCACGAGTCCGAAGTAGCTGCCGGGCATAGCTTCGGCTGCCATAGCCGGATTATCAAATCCTTCATGGCTAGTTCGGCCACCCTATGCAGCTCCACCAACTGTTTCAGCTGGTCGGTAAAAGGCACCGGATGCTCTAGCACAGTGTACTGCGACTAGAACAGCTTCTCTGTCGTGGTATTTCTCACGGGGGGCTTTGCGAGTCGACAGATGCCACAAGGGCTTAGTGTGAGGGTAAGACTGCTGCTGATAGGACCGGGAGCGGGTATGCGAGTATCACGCGCTAGTTTACCCAGGTTCGGGGCTCTCCGGAGAGATAATACCCCTACTCCTGCATGTCTGAGTATATATCTGGTGTACATCGGGCAGTACAAAGTGCTCCTAGAGCTGTATCTGGGATCAGTGCCAAGTGCATCTGATCTAGTATATGCATGCGTATGGCCGGCTCTAGTGGCCATGAGTGGCCATGACTTGTGGCCGTGAGTGGCCTTGTGGCCAAATGAATGTGGTCGTGGGAGTCCATGTGTGTCTCCTCCTGATGGATGGATGGAGCTAGCTTATATAGTGGTAGGCATGGGTGGTGGTAGCGTTGGTTGTAAGCTACCTTGGTAGCTTACAAACCAAGCTATGTAATGGCATGGGCTACGCATGGTGCATGTCATGCTTGTCCCCTGGGTCACTTCATAAATAGTGCTAGGGGACAAGTGACATTGTACATGATGGTGTCGCGGTACGGTTGTCTTGTCCGTGGTATGGCCGTCTCGTTGGTGTCGGGTCGGGCTGCAGCCGGCAGCCGGCTGGTTGGCGCAGTTGGCAGCCGGCTAGTTGGCGCAGTTGGCAGCCGGCTGGTCGGCGCAGTCGGCAGCCGGCAGCCGACCGGGCAGAGCAGTCGGACGGGGAGCCGGCAGGAGCAGCCAGCAGTCGGACTGAGGGGCTTTGCTAGCCCCGATGTCTTGAAATATTGTCTTGTCGTCTTTGGAGTACCCGTGTCCAATTACTCCGACAGTAGACCCCAAGCCTCCGGGCAACTTGGCAAAGTTGGGCGGAGGTTTTTTTTTGCGAGTGTTCATGGAAATGATCATGAAAAAGACAAAGTTAGTCCACGCAGATATATCATATGCTTGCTTTTAGCATTGCAAGTTTTATGCAGAGGGTGCCGACTCGGTTTCGTCTGAGCCCCCTTCAATCTTTTTCATGTTCCCTCCGCTTTTTGGCTTGTGCTCTCGCTCGCCGGACAGCCGCTCTGCGGTCTATGGCTGAGAGTGGGCCGTGAAGCGGAGTGTACAGTACTCAGAATCTGGGAGCAGATTTAACCGAGCAGATACTCATAAAGGAAACGGCCGGGTCGCCCGAACCATTTTTTCTTCCCGGACGTTTTTCGTGTGGGTGGCCTCCAGCGTTCACCCTTGCTAGCCGGACAGCCGCTCTGCGGTCTGTGACTAAGAGTGAGCCTTTGGTACTGCGCACGCTATTAAGCCGTCTGCGAGAACAAACATCTCAGGCCAATCGGCCAGACCCCGGGCCAACTCTAGCTGGCGCCGGGGCAAACAGTGATGCAACTATAATGAAATGCGGAGATAACCCCCCGAGCATCGGTCGGGATGCTCAGGGTTATCCGTGCTTGTGTGGTGCAAAAAAATATGCGGGTGAGGAGCTCACATTGGTTGTCGTGTAGCCGAGGCAGAGTTTGCCGAAGACAACCGGCGCGGCTCGGCGCTCGCGGAGTGCGCTGGCGCACCCGCTGGGTGTAGCCTTTGAGCCCCCAGGTGCTCGAAGGGGGGTTCCGGCCAGTCAGGCTCGACCGGCCAGGTCGGCGAGGCGTCTTGCAACGCCCTTTTTCTTATTTTCCTCTTCTGCCGGCTGCTGGCAGCCGGACAGAACTCTTCTCTTGTCTGCAATCTTCGCGGGGGCGCGCCAGCGCACCCGCTGGGTGTAGCCCCCGAGATTCGGGCTGACTGCTGAGCAGTCGGGCCGGATCTCTCGGCGATTACTTTGTCTTCTTATCACGGGGGCGCGTCAGCGCACCCGCTGGGTGTAGCCCCCGAGATTCGGGCCGCCTGCTGAGCAGTCGGGCCGGATCTCCCAGCAACTACTTTGTCTTCTCTCTCGCGGGGGCGCGTCAGCGCACCCGCTAGGTGTAGCCCCCGAGATTCGGGCCGACTGCTGAGCAGTCGGGCCGGATCTCCCGGCAACTCCTTTATCTTCTTCTCTTTTCTCTTCGTCCGCCAACTGCTGGTAGCCGGACGGGCACGTTTCTTTTTTCTCAGTACCTGACCACTTTCTCAGCCGGACGCGATGCTCTTTCTCTTTTTTTTCATCCGGCCCGAAGACTTTTCTTCAGCTGGCTAGCGGGCAGTCGGCCTACTTTCTCCAGCCGGCCCCTAGGCAATCGGCCTCTTCTTTCCTCTTTGCCGCAACCGGCGTACTGTGCTGAACCAGCCGGCCTCTCTTTTCTCTTTCTTTTTCTCTTCGCAGAAGACGGCAGCAGCAAGCAGCGGGGGCCGGCTGGTGCGCGCCGGGTGCTGGTGGAGGCGGAGCGGCGAGCCGGCCACCCGGAGTCGGCGGAGTCGGAGGGCGCGGCAGAGGCCGGCCGGAGGCGCGGCGACCGGCAGCGACGGGGAGTCGCCCGTGGAGGCGCGAGGCCGGCCGGAGGTGCAGCGGCTCGGCGCGTGCGGGGGTGCCGGGGCGCGTGTGCGGGGACGAGGATGACCGCGCGGCAGCAGCGGGAGAGACGGAGCGGGCCGGAGGCGCGGAGCAGCAGTCGGCCCAGGGCGACACGGTCGCGCGGACGGAGCAGCCGGCTGGCCAGGTCGCGCGCGGGCACGAACAGAGGAGCGCCCGGCCGGCCTGGGAGCCGGCAGGGGCTGCGCGAGGCGGCCGGCGGCAAGGAAGACTGGCTGCGGGGCGACAACCGGTGTTGGGGAGCGCATGCGTGCGGTGAGGCGGTGCAGCGACCGGGGCGGAGCAGACGCTGGGAGCCGGGGCGCGGCACGGACGCGAACGGACGGGGAAGTCCCCGAGCGCGGCGACGGCGGAGGGCCCGGCGGTCCAGGCGGGCTGGGGAGGCCGGAGCCAGCGAGGTGGCCGGGTGGCGAGGCGGATGCCTGGGAGGCCGGAGCCGGCCGTGACGTGGGCAGAGCCGGACGGGGCCGGGTGCTGGAGAGGCCGGAGCCAGCGAGGCGGCCGGGTGGCGAGGGCGCTGGCGAACCGTCGGCCGGGTGCGCAGGAGGCGGCAGGCTGCGTCTGGGAGCCGGCGCAGGCGGGCGCGCAAATGGCCAAGGCTCACGCGGAGCAGCAAGCGGCAGCAACGCATCAACACCAACGGCGACGGCGCAACAGCAAGAAGAAGCAGCGCTCGCAAGCAGTGATACAAGCAGCAGCGGCAGGTAGTAGAAACAGCAAGCAGCAGCAACCGTGGCGGTGCGATAAGCATTAGCAGCACCAGAAGCGAGCAGCAGCGGCGATGGCTAGGAGCGGCCACAGCAACGGGCGCGCGGCGACGCGGTGAAGCGGAGGCTTGGAGGTGAGCTGCGCATGCCCAACATCCGATTTGTGTATGGCCGACGTACAGGCTGCATCTGACTAATGTGTCTGCAGTGTACGGCCATTGTCTGGGATATGTTTGGGTGTTTATACGAGGAGTATATGGCTATTGAACAAGAAATTATGGGAAGTGTGTGAGGCATGCATGGCTATGGTTTGACCATACTTTGACTTGCATCTAGCTAGCTCGCAAAGATGGCATGTGGAGAAGCTAATGCGCGTTCTGGCCATAGCAAGGCGTAGCACCGAGAGGAGCAAACGCGAGCGGCGTGTGGGTGGCCACGGCCGACCAAAACGAGGCCCCGCGCGCGGACGGACGATCGACGTTGCGGTGGTGGTGAAGAAGGCAAGGCCGATGGCGAGGTCACGCCGCCCCTCACGGCCATTCCAGGGGCATGTCGGTGTCGAGCCCCCGACTGCTATCGGAGAGGCGGCGCGACGCCGCGATGATGAAGACGAAGATGGTCCCACCCGGACAGCGAAACCAGCAGCAGCATGGTAGCATAGTAGTAGTACCACACTACGGTGGGCGCCAACTGTCGTGGTATTTCTCACGGGGGGCTTTGCGAGTCGACAGATGCCACAAGGGCTTAGTGTGAGGGTAAGACTGTTGCTGATAGGACCGGGAGCAGGTATGCGAGTATCACGCGCTAGTTTACCCAGGTTTGGGGCTCTCCGGAGACATAATACCCCTACTCCTGCATGTCTGAGTATATATCTGAGGTGTACATCGGGCAGTACAAAGTGTTCCTAGAGCTGTATCTGGGATCAGTGCCAAGTGCATCTGATCTAGTATATGCATGCGTATGGCCGGCTCTAGTGGCCATGACTTGTGGCCGTGAGTGGCCTTGTGGCCAAATGAATGTGGCCGTGGGAGTCCATGTGTGTCTCCTCCTGATGGATGAATGGAGCTAGCTTATATAGTGGTAGGCATGGGTGGTGGTAGCGTTGGTTGTAAGCTACCTTGGTAGCTTACAAACCAAGCTATGTAATGGCATGGGCTAGGCATGGTGCATGTCATGCTTGTCCCCTGGGTCACTTCATAAATAGTGTCAGGGGACAAGTGACACTGTACATGATGGTGTCGCGGTACGGTTGTCTTGTCCGTGGTATGGCCATCTCGTTGGTGTCGGGTCGGGCTGCAGTCGGCAGCCGGCTGGTTGGCGCAGTTGGCAGCCGGCTGGTCAGCGCAGTCGGCAGCCGGCAGCCGGCCGGGCAGAGCAGTCGGATGGGGAGCCGGCAGGAGTAGCCGGGCAGTCGGACTAAGGGGCTTTGCTAGCCCCGATGTCTTGAAATATTGTCTTGCCGTCTTCGGAGTACCCGTGTCCAATTACTCCGACATTCTCCGTGGAACTCCCTTCCCGAGCTCAAAAGAACTCCGCAGCATCGGACGCGCTGTGTGGTAGATCCGCAAACGCCCCTAGGCAACTCCGAACGCGGGTTAGTAAAAGGTACTTCCTCTCCGCATACTTGCTTTGCATGTTAAATGCCTTACCCGCTGCGATCTTCTTGGCCTCCTGGATCTCCTGGAGAGCGTCTCGGGCCTCATTCTATGCGGCCTCCGCACCCTGGCGAACCTTGTCAAGTTCGGTCTCTCGAACCGACGCCTCGCGCTCCAAGGCTTCGCACTTCTTCACTGCGTCCTGGAGCTCCTGCTGGACCTCCTTGACCTGGGCCTTGAGCTTTTTACGGGCGGCTTGCTGCTGGACAGCCTTCCCCTCGGCTTCACCTAGGGCCATTTTCAGGGCCTCGACCTTGGTCGTGGCTCCTGCACATATTACGACACTACGGTAAGGGGTTCAAGCCCGTCAATATCGAATCATACGACGGCACAACCGATCCTGCAGTATGGATCGAGGATTTCATTCTCCATATCCATATGGCTCGAGGAGATGACCTCCACTCCATTAAATACCTCCTACTAAAGCTCAAAGGGTCAGCTCGGCACTGGCTTAACAGCCTGCCTGAAAATTCTATCGGCAGCTGGGAGGACTTGGAAGAAGCTTTCCTGGGCAACTTCCAAGGAACCTATGTCCGGCCACCAGACGCCAATGACTTAAGCCACATAGTTCAACAACCTGGAGAATCAGCCAGAAAATTCTGGACTAGGTTCCTAACCAAAAAGAACCAGATCATTGACTGTCCGGATGCCAAGGCCTTAGCAGCCTTCAAACACAGCATCCGTGACGAATGGCTAGCACGAACACCTCGGCCAAGAAAAGCCGAAGTCCATGGCAGCCCTCATGGCACTCATGACCCGCTTTTGCGCGGGAGAGGACAGTTGGCTGGCTCGTAGTAACAACACAACCAGCGAGACAGGCCCCTCTGAGTCCAAGAATAGCACCAGCAAGCTCCGGCGCAATAGACACAAACGCCGAAGCAATGGCAACAACACCGATGACACCACAGTCAACGCCGGATTCACTGGCTCCAAATCCGGCCAACGGAAGAAGCCCTACAAAAGAAACAATGAAGGACCTTCCAGCCTGGATCGCATACTCGACCATCCATGCCAGATACACGGCACCCCAGACAAGCAAGCCAATCATACCAACAGGGATTGTTGGGTTTTCAAGCAGGCTGGCAAGTTAAATGCCAAAAACAAAGAAAAGGGATCACAAAGTGAGGACGAGGACAAAGAGCCCCGGCAGCCGAACACTGGGGGCATAAGAAATTTCTCCCTCAAATCAGAACGGTGAGCATGATATACGCTACACACATCCCCAAAAGGGAGCACAAGCGAGCACTTAGGGATGTCTACGCGGTAGAGCCAGTCGCCCCAAAATTCAATCTGTGGTCGTCGTTCCCGATCACCTTCGATTGTCGAGACCACCCAACTAGTATCCGCCACGGTGGTTCAGCCGCACTAGTCCTTGACCCAATTATTGACGGGTTTCACCTAACACGAGTCCTGATGGACGGTGGTAGCAGCCTCAACCTTGTCTATCAAGACACGGTGCGGAAGATGGGCATTGACCCCTCACGAATTGAACCAACAAAGACTACCTTTAAAGGAGTCATACCAGGCATAGAGGCCCGCTGTACGGGCTCAATCACGCTGGAAGTGGTCTTCAGTTCTCCGGACAACTTCTGAAGCAAGGAGTTAATCTTCGACATCGTCCCCTTTCGCAGCGGCTACCACGCACTGCTCGGACGAACAGCGTTTGCTAGATTCAACGCAGTGCCACACTACGCTTATCTGAAGCTCAAGATGCCTGGTCCACGCGGTGTCATAACAGACAATGGCAATATGGAACGCTCCCTCCAAACTGAGGAGCACACCGCCGCCCTAGCAGCAGAGGTACAGAGCGGCCTTCTCAAGCAGCACCGTAGTGCGGTGGTCGAGCCCCTAGACATGATCAAGAGGTTCCGGACTACACTGCAGCAGGACAATGTGGCTCATCAAGAGCTCGATTAGCAATTCGGCCTCCGTCCCAGTCCCGATGAAGTAGTGGCATTGGTACCACGCGTACATAACTACGCACTCAAAATCCCATGGACATCGACGGAGGCAGAAGCTAACCCGGGATCTACAGTTCGGCTAGACCGATCCCGGACACACATACTTTTCACCTTTTTCTTTTTGTTTCAGGTTCCTTTTCCCACGGGCCTGCTGACCAGTCCCTTTGAAGGATCAGCATATAAAGGATGCAAACAACATAGGTGCGTAGAGTAACCTCTATACGTCTTCTTGACGGTATTTATATTTATTTCTCATGACCCGCACGTTGCGCCCTCTTGATTCCGGCATGTTAAATAACCCGGAGGCCTATCGCACTATTTGTACAAGATACGCCTTAACATATCCATCCAGTTATAATGAAAATGGTTTGTGGCCCAGTTTCTGTGGTTTTCGCCTCTTACTTCATTTTATTTCGATCTGCTTATCAGCTGCATCGGTACTCTTTGGTACATCTCATATTCGCCACGGGCTACTTATCGTCCCACAATACGGCAGCAAAGTCCGAACACTTCTTATATATAAGTTCGGCACCCCGAATTTAACATTATATGCATTGGCTTCGAATCATGTCTTTGGTCAATAGTTGGGTTGCCCGGCTCCTGTGCTTGCTACCCTATGTTCCGCTCCATCGGCTAGGTTAGTAAAGGGAGAACTATTGCGATTGTGCCCTGGCCTTGACCGGATGAGCACCTCAGTAGAGAAAGCCGAAAACTGACTGTCATGATATGGCGAGAGCCCGTCAGCTGTTCGAGGGTTACAAAATCGTTGGAGATTTTTTCCGCGTCATGCGAAGGATCGGCACTTCCCGATCAGATGCTGACAACACCCTAGCTCGGACCAGGGGCTGTGCACTTGCTTAATTATAAAACTCCTATGGCTAAGTGAGGGCGTTTAAGCTATATAGTCTGATTGCCTTGTTCGTTGCGCTAAACAACTCCTCCAAAGGACCATATAATTGGATCAAGATTGTTTAGATCCCATCCCGAACACCTCCGTACTACCTACGCGAGGGCAGAAGCCGACGACTGGCCAACCCTCAGATTACAAACAATACGGCCGCACAGGAGGAAACAGTTAAAGCATAACAAAATCACATTACAGGCTTTGTTTCCATAATACAGTGCAAGGGCAACATGAATACATTTATTCAAATACAATGTCCTGCGAACATTGAGCTACCACAAGTCGAGACCCTTCTGTGACATCCGCAAAATATCTCTCGGGTGTGCAGTGCTCCTTGCCCTCCGGCGGCCTGCTGGCAACTTCAATGGCGTTCATCTTCGCCTACCACATCTTGCAACGAGCGAAGGCCATACGGGCACCTTCAATACAGGCAGAGCGCTTGACGACGTCCAGCCGCGGATAGGCTTCCACTAGCCGCCTCACGAGTCCGAAGTAGCTGCCGGGCATAGCTTCGGCTGGCCATAGCCGGATTGTCAAATCCTTCATGGCTAGTCCGGCCACCCTCTGCAGCTCCACCAACTGCTTCAACTAATCGGTGAAGGACACGGGATGCTCTAGCGTCGCATACTGTGACTAGAATATCTTCTCCGTAGAACCTCCTCCTTTGGCTCGGTAGAACTCTGCAGCATTTGATACGCTGCATGGTAGATCCGCAAAAGCCCCTGGGGAACTCCGAACCTGGGTTAGTAAAAGGTATTTCTTCTCTGCATACTTGCTTTGCATCTTAAATGCCTTACCCGCCGTGATCTTCTAGGCCTCCTGGATCTCCTGGAGGGCGGCCTGGGCCTCATTCCGTGCGGTCTCCGTGCTTTGACGAGCCTTGGTGAGTTCGGCCTCTTGAGCCGACGCATCATTCTCCAAGGTCTCACATTTTTTACTGCATCTTGGAGCTCCTGCTGGACTTCTTTGACCCGGGCCTTGAGCTTCTTACGAGCGGCCTGCTGCTGGACAGCTTTCTCCTCGGCCTCGCCCAAGGCCTTCCTCAAGGCCTCGACCTCGGTCGCGGCTCCTGCACATATTACGACATTATAGTCAATACACGGCGCCTATGCTTTCCGAACACACAGCAAGACGTTACTCACCTTGCTTCTCCTGAAGCCGCATTGTAACCTCGTCGAGCTCGTTCTCGGTCCGCTCCAGCCTCTGCTTCAATTCAGAGACTTCGGCAGCATGCGAGGTTGCGGCCAACAGCGACGCCTGCTTATGCATACATGCTATGTTAGTCTCCTACAATAGATCATCTGTCCGGTTCTTCTCGCCGAACACCGGACAGTGTCTCAGGGGCTACTGACTACATGGGGTTTTTCTCTTTCTATGTCACTTACCTCGAAACCTGTCAACAAGTTAATGCAGGCTTTGTTCAGTCCACACTTGGCAGACTGAACCTTCTCGATCACTGCGCCCACAAGGACACGGTGCTCGTCCATAATGGAGGCACCTCGTAGCGCCTCCATCAGGTTATCCAGCGCCCCTGGATGGACAGGGACCACCGGCGGAAGCGGCGCACCCCCTCCTTCAAAGGGGGCTGCTCGCCCGACTCCGGAGCCATAGGGTCTCTGGAATCGTATTTGGCTGAGGGCCAAACTAGATGCGGCCCTCTTCGTTAGTCTCCATGGGGATCGCCTCCTCCATGTATCCGACAGTGGAGGCTTCGCCTTGTGGCGCCTCCCGGACAGCGTCCTGGGCTCCTCCCCGGTTCGGATCGACCCTCCGGGACAACACTTCGGTGTCATCCCTGGCCCCAGGGGAATAAGCAGGCGGCGGCGACATGCTTGCCATCTCTGACGGAGCCAACGAACCTCCAGACGAGGATCGTTGGATTAGGTCGCGAGTTGGACTGCAATAGTACAGTTAACTATGTCAAGATAATGGAGAGAAAGGGCCGGATGTGCGCACAAGCGAGCCATGTCACTTACGATGCGGCATGGGGTTTAGCACGGGGGCGTTGTTCCGGACTAATATCAACGTCCCACGCGGTGTTGACCGCCGGGACCCCCTTCCCCTTCTTGGGCGTTTCTGCCTCTAGATGCGCCGAAGCCGCCCTCTTCTTCTTCTTCTTCCTCTCCTCAGGGGGAGGGTTGTTTTCTTCCTCCTCCTCCTCTTCCTCGTCATTGTCCTCAGGGACAGAGGAATGAGTTTCTTCGTTTTCGGACGTCACGTCCGAAGTGCCCTTACGGCGGAGGCCACTCTTGGCCCCCTTTGCCTTCTTCTTGGCCTTCTTCTCTGGCGCCTTATATGGCGCCGGCACCAGCATCTTCGCTAGACGCAGGACAACTGGTTCTTCAGGCAGCGGAGCCGGACACTAGATCTGCTTTGCCTTCTCCATCCAGTCCTGAAAGAGCAATAATAAAAGCTCACACATCATCCTCGAAACAGTTAAGTTAGGGGCACATCAAAAATAACATACCTCGTTGGCGGGGGTTTTTATAGTCGTGACCACGGTCTGAATCCGTGGCCGGTGGTTTCTCATTACCCTTGAAGAGCAACTTCCATGCACCTTCATGTGTAGTCTCGAAGAGCCTCACCAGGGTCCGGTGCTTCTTTGGGTTGAACTCCCATAGCGGGCAGCTTCGGCGCTGGCACGGAAGGATCCGGCGAACTAACATCACCTGGATCACATCAATGAGCTTGACGCTCTTGGTTACCATGCTCTAAACACGCATTTGCAGCACTATCAGCTCGTCGGGAGAACACCAGTCCGGACTCTTCTCGGCCCAGGAGGTGAGTCGCATAGGAGCGCCGGAGCGGAATTCGGCAGTTGCGGCCCAGGTGGTGCCGTGTGGTTCTGTGATGTAGAACCACTGCTTCTGCCACTCCTTTACCGTATCCACAAAAGTGCCCTTGGGCCAAGAGACGTTGGACAACTTGCTCACCATGGCTCCTCCGCACTCTGCGTGCTGGCCATCCACCACCTTCGGCTTCACGTTGAAGACTTTGAGCCACAACCCGAAGTGGGGTTGGATGCGGAGGAAGGCCTCACACACGATGATAAACGCCGAGATGTTGAGGAAGGAATTCAGGGACAGATCATGGAAATCTATCCCGTAATAATACATCAGCCCGCGGACGAAAGGGTGGAGTGGAAACCCTAGCCTGCAGAAGAAATGGGGGATGAATACTACCCTCTCAGTGGGCTTTGGCGTGGGGACAATTTGTCCCTCGGCCGGCAGACGGTGGTCGATCTCCTTCGCCAAATACTCCTTCAGGGGCTACTGAGGGAGTCCTAGACTAAGGGGTCCTCGGGCGTCCGGCCTATTAATTCATTGGGCCGGACTGATGGGCTGTGAAGATATGAAGGCCGAAGACTATACCCATGTCTGGATTGGACTCTCTTTGGCGTGGAAGGCAAGCTAGGCGACCGACTATGAAGATTCCCTCTTATGTAACCGGCCCCATGTAACCCTAGATCTCTCCGGTGCTTATATAAACCAGAGAGCATAGTCCGGATAGTGATATACTCATTACCATATTCATATAGGCTAGACTTCTAGGGTTTAGCCATTATGATCTCGTGGTAGATCAACTCTTGTAACACTCATATTCATCAAGATCAATCAAGCAGGAAGTAGGGTATTACCTCCATAGAGAGGGCCCGAACCTGGGTAAACATCGTGTCCCCCGTCTCCTGTTACCATCAATCCTAGACGCACAGTTCGGGACCCCCTACCCGAGATCTGCCGGTTTTGATACCGACAGCGGGAGGTCGTTGGCAGCGAGGAGACAATCCAGAGACCCGAGGAGGCAGAGCAGGACACATGCGGGCTGAGAGAATTCAAAGAAATTTTCAAAGTCTCACCTGTGGGTATTTATATCCCGACCCTGTCGATGTGACCGAGTGGAACAACTCGGTGGCACCGAGATTGCAGAATCGCAAGCGGTTGCTGAAACTCGGTGTGACCGAAGTGTTCAAATCGGTTGCACCGAGATGAAAACCTAGATCAACTTAGTGAACTCGGTTTGACCGAAATTGATTTCTCGGTCAGACCGAAATGCACAAAGAGGTTTTCGAAGTTTAAGTCTATGACGAATCGGGGACTCCGAGTGCTTGCTACCTCTTGAGCACTACATTGGATTTCCCCGGAGAGGAGAGGATGATGCAGCAAAGTAGCGTAAGTATTTCCCTCGGTTTTTGAGAACCAAGGTATCAATCCAGTAGGAGGCCACGCTCGAGTCCCTCGTACCTACACAAAAACAATAGCTCCACGCAACCAACACGATTAGGGGTTGTCAATCCCTTCACGGTCACTTACGGGGGTGAGATCTGATAGAGATGATAGATAATATTTTTGGTATTTTTGGTATAGAGATGCAAAGTGAAAAGTAAAAAGGCAAAGTAAAAAGCAAGCAAGATTAAAGTGATGGAGATTAATATGACGAAAATAGACCCGGGGGCCATAGGTTTCACTAGTGGCTTCTCTCAAGAGCATAAGTATTCTACGGTGGGTGAACAAATTACTGTTGAGCAATTGATAGAATTGAGCATAGTTATGAGAATATCTAGGTATGATCATGTATATAGGCATCATGTCCAATACAAGTAGACCGACTCCTGCCTGCATCTACTACTATTACTCCACTCATCAACCGCTATACAGCATGCATCTAGAGTATTAAGTTAAAAACAGAGTAACGCCTTAAGCAAGATGACATGATGTAGAGGGATAGTTTCATGAAATATGATAAAAAAACCAACTTGTTATCCTCGATGGCAACAATACAATACGTGCCTTGCTGCCCCTTCTGTCACTGGGAAAGGACACCGCAAGATTGAACCCAAAGCTAGGCACTTCTCCCATGGCAAGAAAAACCAATCTAGTAGGCCAAACCAAACTGATAAATTCGAAGAGACTTGCAAAGATAACCAATCATACATAAAAGAATTCAGAGAAGATTCAAATATTATTCATAGATAGACTTGATCATAAACCCACAATTCATCGATCTCAACAAACACACCTCAAAAAGAAGATTACATCGAATAGATCGCCACGAGAGAGAGGGAGAACATTGTATTGAGATCCAAAAAAGAGAGAAGAAGCCATCTAGCTAATAACTATGGACCTGTAAGTCTGAGGTGAACTACTCACACTTCATCGGAGGGGCTAGGATGATGTAGAAGCCCTCCGTGATGATGGCCCTCTCCGGAGCTCCGTAACAGACCCCAAGATGGGATCTCGTGGGTACAGAAGGTTGCGGCAGTGGAATTAGGTTTTTGGCTCCGTATCTGATCGTTTGGGGGTACGTAGGTATATATAGGAGGAAGAAGTACATCGATGGAGCAACAGGGGGCCCACGAGGCAGGGGGCGTGCCTTAGGGGGTGGGCGCGCCCCCACCCTCGTGACCGCCTCTTTTGTTCCTTGGAGTAGGGTCCAAGTCTCCTGGATCACGTTCAGTGAGAAAATCACGTTCCCGAAGATTTCATTCCGTTTGGACTCCGTTTGATATTCTGTTTCTCCGAAACTCTGAAATAGGCAAAAAACAGCAATTCTGGGTTGGGCCTCCGGTTAATAGGTTAGTCCCAAAAATAATGTAAAAGTGGAAAATAAAGCCCATTATAGTCCAAAACAGTAGATAATATAGCATGGAGCAATCAAAAATTATAGATACGTTGGAGACGTATCAGGCATCCCCAAGCTTAATTCATGTTCGTCCTCGAGTAGGTAAATGATAAAAAGGGAATTTTTTATGCGGAGTGCTACTTGGCATAATTTCAATGCAAATCTTCTTAATTGTGGTATGAATATTCAGATCCGAAAGATTCAAGACAAAAGTACATATTGACATAAAAAATAATAATACTTCAAGCATACTAACAAAGCAATTATGTCTTCTGAAAGTAACATGGCCAAAGAAAGTTTATCCCTACAAAATCATATAGTTTAGTCATGCTCCATTTTCGTCACACAAGAATGATGTCATCATGCACAACCCCGACGACAAGCCAAGAAATTGTTTCATACTTTAATAATCTCAAACTCATAAATCTTCACGCAATACATGAGCGCGAGCCATGGATATAGCACTATGGGTGGAATAGAATATGATGATGGGGGTTATGTGGAGAAGACAAAAAAAGGAGAAAGTCTCACATCAACGAGGATAATCAACGGGCTATGGAGATGCCCATCGATTGATGTCAATGCAAGGAGTAGGGATTGCCATGCAACGGATGCACTAGAGCTATAAATGTATGAAAGCTCAACGAAAGAAACTAAGTGGGTGTGCATCCAACTTGCTTGCTCACGAAGACCTAGGGCATTTGAGGAAGCCCATCGTTGGAATATACAAGCCAAGTTCTATAATGAAAAATTCCCACTAGTATATGAAAGTGACAAAACAAGAGACTCTCTATCATGATGATTATGGTGCTACTTTGAAGCACAAGTGTGGCAAAGGATAGTAACATTGTCTCTTCTCTCTTTTTCTCTCATTTTTTTGGGCCTTCTCCTTTTTTATGGCCTTTCTCTTTTTTTTATTCCTCACTTGGGACAATGCTCTAGAAAATGATGATCATCACACTTCTATTTATTTACAACTCAATGATTACAACTTGATACTAGAACAAGGTATGACTCTATATGAATGCCTCCGGCGGTGTACCGGGATATTCAATGAATCAAGAGTGACATGTATGAAAGAATTATGAATGGTGGCTTTGCCACGAATACTATGTCAACTACATGATCATGCTAAGCAATATGACAATGATGGATGTGTCATGATGGAATGATGGAAAGTTGCATGGCAATATATCTCGGAATGGCTATGGAAATGCCATAATAGGTAGGTATGGTGGCTGTTTTGAGGAAGATATAAGGAGGTTTATGTGTGAAAGAGCGTATCATATCACGGGGTTTGGATGCACCGGCGAAGTTTGCACCAACTCTCAATGTGAGAAAGGGCAATGCACGGTACCGAAGAGGCTAGCAATGATGAAAGGGTGAGAGTGCGTATAATCCATGGACTCAACATTAGTCATAAAAAACTCATATACTTATTGCAAAAATCTACAAGCCATCAAAAACCAAAGCATTACGCGCATGCTCCTAGGGGGATAGATTGGTAGGAAAAGACCATCGCTCGTCCCCGACCGCCACTCATAATGAGGACAATCAAATAACACCTCATGTTTCAAATTTGTTACATAACGTTTACCATACGTGCATGCTACGGGACTTGCAAACTTCAACTCAAGCACTTCTCAAATTCACAATTACTCAACTAGCACGACTTTGATATTATCACCTCCATATCTCAAAACGATTATCAAGCATCCAACCTTTCTTAGTATTCAACGCACTCAAAAGAAAGTTTACAAATCTTGAATACCAAGTTTAATATTATTATTAAGCAAATTACCATGCTAATTAAGATTCTCAAAATAATCTAAGTGAAGCATGAGAGATCAATAGTTTCTTTAAAACAAATCCACCACCGTGCTCTAAAAGATCTAAGTGAAGCACATAGAGCAAAATTATAAGGCTCAAAAGATATAAGTGAAGCACAAAGAGTATTCCACCAAATTTCAATTCATATATGGCTCTCTCAAAAGGTGTGTACAGCAAGGATGATTGTGGCACACTAACAAACAAAGACACAAATAATACAAGACGCTCCAAGCAAAACACATATCATGTGGTGAATAAAAATATAGCTCCAAGTAAAATTACCGATGGAAGTAGACGAAAGAGGGGATGCCCCGGAAGGCATCCCCAAGCTTTGACTTTTTGGTGTCCTTGGATTATCTTGGGGGTGCCATGGGCATCCCCAAGCTTAGGCTCTTGCCACTCCTTGTTCCATAATCCATCAAAAGAATTTACCCAAAACTTGAAAACTTCACAACACAAAACTCAATAGAAATCTCGTGAGCTCCGTTAGCGAAAGAAAACAAAAGACCACTTCAAGGTACTGTAATGAACTCATTATTTATTTATATTGGTGTTAAACCTACTGTATTCCAACTTCTCTATGGATTATAAACTATTTTACTAGCCATAGATTCATCAAAATAAGCAAACAACACACGAAAAACAGAATCTGCCAAAAATAGAACAGTCTGTAGTAATCTGTAACTAACGCAAACTTCTGGAATTCCAAAAAATCTACCAAAATAGGAAGACCTATACAATTTGTTTATTGATTAGAAGCAATTTGAATCAGTATTTTATCACGTTCTGGTGATTTTTAATAATTGTTTTAGTGAACAGAAAGATTCTGGAAATTACACCAAGATCAAATAACTATCATCCAAGAAGATCCTATAGGTCTAACTTGGCACAAGCACTAATTAAAACACAAAACAACATCTAAACAGAAGGTAGATGGATTATTTATTCCTAAACAGAAGCAAAAACAAAAAACTAAAATAAAATTGGGTTGCCTCCCAACAAGCGCTATTGTTTAACGCCCCTAGCTAGGCATAAAAGCTAGAATAGATCTAGGTAGTGCCATCTTTAATTTTCAACTTTTTAGCAGGGTCTAGCTCGAATCCGGGAGGTTCTTTACGTTCCCCTTCATATTCTGAAATTTTTAGATCAAAAGAATCCAACCGCTTATTGCAAACGGTAATCAACATATTCATGCGGTGGATATTTCCACTAACGTTCTTAAGTGGTTCAAGAGACTTTTGTAAGATTTTAGTAACTTCACAAATTTTTTCAAAAACTTGTGTCTCTTCCTTGTTGGGATGAGCCCCCTTTTGTTGAGGTAGTGTTCCCACTATACCTTCTATAATTTCAAGCGCAATATGGGGATCAATTTCAATAAAGTTGCCTTTAGCAACATAGTCCAAAAGTTGTCTATGAGACATACTTAACCCAACATAAAAATTACGAAGCAAAATTCTCAGATTAACTTCAAAGGTGCAGTTACGATAGGACTCCATTATTCTCAACCAGGCATCTTTTAAGTTTTCTCCTTGTCTTTGTTTGAAGTGAAAGACTTCAAACTCGGGGGACAACGGAGTGAATAAGGGACTAGCCATGACGACAAGGCAAGCGAGAAAAAGGCGAATGGAAAAGAGAGGGCGAATAAAACGGCAAGGGTGAAGTGGGGGAGAGGAAAACGAGAGGCAAATGGCAACTAATGTAATGCGGGAGATAGGGATTGTGATGGGTACTTGGTATGTTGACTTTTGCGCAGACTCCCCGGCAAGGGCGCCAGAAATTCTTCTTGCTACCTCTTGAGCACTGCGTTGGATTTCCCAGAAGAGGAGAGGATGATGCAGCAAAGTAGTGTAAGTATTTCCCTCAGTTTTTTAGAACCAAGGTATCAATCCAGTAGGAGGCCACTCTCGAGTCCCTCGTACCTACACAAAAACAATAGCTCCACGCAACCAACGGGATTAGGGGTTGTCAATCCCTTCACGGTCACTTACGGGGGTGAGATCTGATAGAGATGATAGATAATATTTTTGGTATTTTTGGTATAGAGATGCAAATTGAAAAGTAAAAAGGCAAAGTAAAAAAGCAAGCAAGATTAAAGTGATGGAGATTAATATGAGGAAAATAGACCCGGGGGCCATAGGTTTCACTAGTGGCTTCACTCAAGAGCATAAGTATTCTACGGTGGGTGAACAAATTACTGTTGAGCAATTGACAGAATTGAGCATAGTTATGAGAATATCTAGGTATGATCATGTATATAGGCATCATGTCCGAGACAAGTAGACCGACTCATGCCTGCATCTACTACTATTACTCCACTCATCGACCGCTATCCTGCATGCATCTAGAGTATTAAGTTAAAAACAGATTAACGCTTTAAGCAAGATGACATGATGTAGAGGGATAGTTTCATGCAATATGATAAAAAAACAACTTTTTATCCTCGATGGCAACAATACAATACTTGCCTTGCTGCCCCTTCTATCACTGGGAAAGGACACCGCAAGATTGAACCCAAAGCTAAGCACTTCTCCCATGGCAAGAAAAACCAATCTAGTAGGCCAAACCAAACTAATAATTCGAAGAGACTTGCAAATATAACCAATCATACATAAAAGAATTCAGAGAAGATTCAAATATTATTCATAGATAGACTTGATCATAAACCCACAATTCATCGGTCTCAACAAACACACCGCAAAAAGAAGATTACATCGAATAGATCTCCACGAGAGAGGGGGAGAACATTGTATTGAGATCCAAAAAAGAGAGAAGAAGCCATCTAGCTAATAACTATGGACACGTAGGTCTGAGGTGAACTACTCACACTTCGTCGGAGGGGCTAGGATGATGTAGAAGCCCTCCGTGATGATGGCCCTCTCCGGCGGAGCTCCGGAACAGGCCCCAAGATGGGATCTCGTGGGTACAGAAGGTTGCGGCGGTGGAATTAGGTTTTTGGCTCCGTATCTGATCGTTTGGGGGTACGTAGGTATATATAGGAGGAAGAGGTATGTCGGTGGAGCAACAGGGGGCCCACGAGGCAGGGGGCGCGCCCCCACCCTCGTGACCGCCTCTTTTGTTCCTTGGAGTAGGGTCCAAGTCTCCTGGATCACGTTCGGTGAGAAAATCACGTTCCCGAAGGTTTCATTCCGTTTGATATTCTGTTTCTCCGAAACTCTGAAATAGGCAAAAAACAACAATTCTGGGCTGGGCCTCCGGTTAATAGGTTAGTCCCAAAAATAATGTAAAAGTGGAAAATAAAGCCCATTATAGTCCAAAACAGTAGATAATATAGCATGGAGCAATCAAAAATTATAGATACGTTGGAGACGTATCAGTGCTCCTCACACAGAGTGGTTCGAATCTGACTTGGTCAAACTTTGTGATGTAGCATGAATAGAGTTTGAGACTAGAAAAGCATAGATAGCTAGAGGGAGTTCTTAGGCATTCTTGTCCATCCATTTGGCAAAAGAAACCAAACAAACAAAACAACAAATGGGTGTCCTCGAATGAGCAAAATATGCATCCAACATGCTCACACAATAAAATGACAAATGAAATATGTGACAAAGCATGCACAATCACTCTAGCATCTATCAAGCAATTTGGCGATGACTAGGTTATCTATATATGAGTATATTGACTTAGGAGTCAAATGAGAACATTTGATCATAGGTCATACTCATCGTTTAAGCACAAGTGGGGTTGCCACTTTTACATACAACATTATTATGTTTACATCATTAGAGTTGCTTTAGCTTAATTGATTAGAGTAAAGCTCCCCCTAGATCTGATATCCCCCCTAAGAGGGATGAACTAACCTTGGGTTTCGTCGATGATGACTTCATGTAGGTGTCGAAGATGTGGATGCTCAATATTGATGTAGATCATTCGGAGCAATCCTTCGGAATGAGTTGCACTTTCAATACCTACACGGGTTAGTCCCATAAGGAACAAACAAGGATATCCATAGACATAGAGTGATGTTCACATGAGATGATGTCCATGAACGCATTAGGTTACCTTGTCCCTTGTCTTACCAACAAGAGGGTTCGTGACTCCTTGAACTAGTGCAAGATATGGAAGTTGTTTGCACTCGTCCTTGCCCAAATGATAAGAGTGAAGTATGTTGGCGGAGTCACCCTCAAGAACTCTCTAGTTCTTCTTCTTAGGGATCCACACCATCTTGATGGGAATCCTTGGAGTTGTACTCGTACTTGATGAAGTGGAAATTGATGTAGTCTTGGGAACCCACTTGACCAAGGCTTTAGGAGCTTCTTCAAATGCATCAATTTCCTCTTGAAGCTTGTCCTTGCCTTTTAGCTTGTGGTCTTGTGGTCAGCTTGTGTTCCTTGGAAAGAAGTAGGATCATACTTCTCTTGTTGAAGAACAAACTTTGTCTTGGGGTATTGATCTTCTTCCCACTCAACTCCATTGGCATTGAACTTTCGTTCAAAACCAACACTTTGATTCTTCCGGTGTCTTCCTTGCTTGCGTACAATTTCCTCAAATTGCTACTTCTGGCAAGACTCTTGTAAACACCTTTCTCTATAATTCCCTTCAATAAGATATTTTCTTGCTCAAGTGTAACTTGGCTAAGAGAATCATTAATGGAATCAAGAGAACTACTAGAAGCAACAACATTGGATTTAGCATGATTGTTGTTACTACTAGAGGAAGAATCTTTCTTGTTCTTATTGCTAGATTTAACTTGTGTCATGTAAGTAGACAAGAGTAAACGCTTAGCAATGTAAGAAGAACTTTTCTTGAGAAGATCGTCATTTATTGCTTTTAAGAACTCATGCTCTTGCTCAAGGTTGAGCTTTTCAAAGCGTAGCTTCTCATGAGTCTTTAAAAGTTCTCGATGATCTTCCAAGGTAGTTTCATGAGCTAACTTAAGAGTGTTTAGTTCTTTAGTTAGACGCTCAATCTTCTCCTTATCATTGTCATTCGTTTTATCTTGATTATCACGATTAATAGCAAGTTCATCATAGTTCTTATAACTAGAGTTGTCAACAAGTAAATCATCATCTCCTAGCAAATCATCTTCATCACTATTGAAATCAACATACTCGGGTGTATTACCTTTGGACCTTTAGCCATGAAGCATCTTTCAATTCCTTCATTTGGTGAGTCAAATATGTCATAGGAGTTGGTTGACACAAGTGCTAGACCGGCAACACCTTCATCTTGAGTATATTCGGAGTCGGAGTGATAACTTCTTTCGGAGTGATGGTCGGAGTCGGAGCCGGATACCCATTCACCAACATGAGCTTGATGTCTTCTTTTTGTGTAGCTCTTTGATGATTTGTCTTTCCTCTCTGAATCCTTGCTTCTCCGAGAGGGTCTTCGTTCATAACGATCATCTCTACTCCTTCTCTCTCTCGGTGGTGATTCTTCTCCTCTACTTCTTCTTTTGGGAGAATCTTCTCTTCTTTTGTAGGGAGCCGTACACTCATTGGAGTAGTGTCGGGTCTTCCACAATTGTAGGAATTTCATTCATGACCTGAAGATCTTTTGTTATTGTAGGACCTTGACTTGGAACTTCTTTCCTTGCTTCTACTCTTGTAGAACTTGTTGAAGTTCTTTACCATTAGGCTCAATTATTCATTGAAGGTTTGTTTCTCACTTGATGATGTGGGAGCATCACATGAGGCTTTGTAAGCACCGCTTGACTTGTTGTGAAGCTCTTCCTTATCCTTGAGTGACATCTCATGAGAAACAATTCTTCCAATGACTTCTGTTGGCTTGAGGTCTTTGTAATTGGGCATCATTTGTATCAATGTGCACACGGTATCATATTTTCCATCCAAGGCTCTTAGGATCTTCTTGATGATGAATTTATCGGTCATCTCTTCACTTCCTAAGCCGGCAATCTCATTTGTGATGAGAGCAAGCCTAGAGTACATTTCAGCGACACCTTCACCATCCTTCATTTTGAACTTGTCAAGTTGACTTTGAAGCACATCCAATTTGGATTCCTTGACAGAGTCGGTACCTTCGTGCATATCAATCAAAGTATCCCAAATTTATTTTGCATTCTCAAGACGGCTGATTTTGTTGAATTCTTCGGGGCACAATCCGTTGAAGAGAATATCACAAGCTTGAGCGTTGTATTGTAGCATCTTCAACTCTTCTGCGGTAGCTTCACGGTTCGGTTCTCTCCCATCAAAGAATTCACCTTGCAAGCCAATACACACAATGGCCCAAGCGGCGGGGTTATGTCCAAGAATATGCATTTTCATATTATGCTTCCAACTAGCAAAATTAGTACCATCAAAGTAAGGACCTCTACGGTGGTAATTTCCCTCGCTAGACGCCATACTCTCCTAGGTTGTGAAACCAAGGCTGTGATCACCAAAAGCTATGAAAATCAAAGCAAATGGAGACCAAAGCTCTGATACCAATTATAGGATCGAAAGTATGTCTAGAGGGGGTGCTTAGACTACTTGACCAAATAAAAATCTAGCCTTTTCCCAATTTTAAGTCTTGGCAGATTTTAGCAACTTAGCACAAATCAAGTAATCAACCTACACATGCAATTCTAAGAGTATAGCAGCAGAATGTAAAACAATTGCATATGAAGGTAAAGGGAGGAGTTTGAAGGGAGCAAACGCAATGTAGACACGGAGATTTTTTATCCGTGGTTCCGATAGGTGGTGCTATTGTACATCCACGTTGATGGAGACTTCAACCCACGAAGGGTAACGGTTGCGCAAGTCCACGGAGGGCTCCACCCACGAAGGGTCCACGAAGAAGCAACCTTGTCTATCCCACCATGGCCATTGCCCACAAAGGACTTGCCTCACTAGGGTAGATCTTCACGAAGTAGGTGATCTCCTTGCTCGTACAAACTCCTTGGTTCAACTCCACAATCTTGACGGAGGCTCCCAAGTAACACCTAGCCAATCTAGGAGACACCACTCTCCAAAAGGTAATAGACGGTGTGTTGATGATGAACTCCTTGCTCTTGTGCTTCAAATGATAGTCTCCCCAACACTCAGCTCTCTCTCATAGGATTGGATTTGGTAGAAAGATGATTTGAGTGGAAATCAACTTGGGAAAGGTTAGAGATCAAGATTTATGTGGTTGGAATGGAATATCTTGACCTCAACACAACTGTAGGTGGTTCTCTCTCAAAAAATATATGTTGGAAGTGTTGGCATGTTCTGATGGCTCTCTCCACGAATGAAGAGTGGGTGGAGGGGTATATATAGCCTCCACACAAAATCTAACTGTTACACACAAATCACCAAACTTGATGGGACCGAATTAGAAAACTCGGTCGGACCGATTTGGTTCATAATGTGACCGTTAGGCATATCGGTGGGACCGATATGTCAACTCGGTGGGACCGATATCATTAGGGTTAGGGCATAACGTAATCTCGGTTGGACCGATTACACAAACTCGGTGGGACCGATTTTGGTAATAGACAAACAGAGAGTTGGTCAGGCAAACTCGGTGGGACCGATTCGCTCGTCTCGGTGGGACCAAAGCGTTACGAAAAGGAAACATAGAGTTTGCATTGCAGACTCGGTGGGACCGATCGCTCATCTCGGTTAGACCGAAACGTTACGAAGGGAAACAGAGAGTTTGCAATCCCATCTCGGTGAGACGAGATCCCTATCGGTGTGACCGAAGTGACTATGGTTTGTGGCAGTGGCTATGTCAAGAGAACTCGGTGGCGCCGGATACAAAGTTTCGGTGGGGCCGAGTTTGACTTTTGGTTTGGGACATATGTGGATATGAGAAAGTAGTTGAGGGTTTTTGAAGCATATCACTAAGCATTTTGAGCAAGAAACTCATTAAGCAACACCTCACCCCCTTTTGATAGTATTGGCTTTTCCTATGGACTCAATGTGATCTTGGATCACTAAAAATAAAATGTAGAGTCTTGTGCTTTGATCTTGGAGCCAATCTTTGTCCTTAGCATTTTCAGGGGTACACTTTCTAATCCATGCCATGCCAATCATTGAGCTTTCCTGAAATATTTATCTTGAAATAGTGTTATCTCAATGAGCTATATGTTGTTAATCATTACCAAAACCACCCAGGGATAGTTGCACTTTCACACCTGAGTGTCACTGACCGGTGGACCCCATGGGCCAAGCTGACCCCATTGGCTGGTTTGACCAGTCAACGGTGCTGACTGGAGCTCCAATCACTGACTGGTGGGCCCCTCTAAAACTAATTAGGTCAATTTAATTAGTCATTAACATGTGGGCCCTAGCGGTTAATTAACTTTTTTGTTAAAATTAAACCCTTGTTAACCCTTCTATCAATGACATGTGGGACCCAGTGGTCAGGTTTGACCTAGACCAGCTGGGCTGACTGCTGACGTTATGCTGACACATTAAATTGATTTTTGAATTAATAATAATTTTAGAAAATACTTAAATCTTTGAAAAAAATCATATTAAATAATCTATAAGTCAGATGAAAATAATTTTTATATGAAAGGTTCTCGGAAAAAGATAACGAATCCAAATATGCAATTCGTTCGTCTGTCACATGCCTCTAGCATGATGAACATGGATCCTTCCCCTTTGATTCATCTGTCCGAAAAATGCCAAACGCTGGGAAAACATGTAGTACCGTGTTAGGTCACCCCTAGCACTGCATATTGTCATGTCATGCATCATGATGCATATTGTTTGCATTATATTTATTGTTTCTTCCCCCTCTTCACTCCGTTAGACGTCGAGACCGGCGCTGCTGCCGAGTACGACTACACTCCTGACGTTCAGCCACTCTCAGCAGAGCTTACACGCAAGCAAAACCCCCTTGATTATTCCTATACCGCTCATTTCCTTCTCTCTCTCTTGCTTGCATTAGATTTTGCAACTGTAATTGTATGATCTTATTCTAATGCATAGCATGATTTTGTAACCTGCTATTGTTACCTTACTTGCTTATCCTATATGCTTAGTATAGGTTGGTTAGTGATCCACCAATGACCCCTCACCTTGTCCCTATTGCCCTTGCTTTATGACCGATGACTCGATCAACGTGATCGACACCCTGAGCCCGACACATCACATCACACCCCCTTAGTTGTACGACACTGCAGGGTTACTATCGAGTGCCGAGGGTGATACCTCGTATAACACTTCCGATGAGATCTCTGTAGTGTAGTTAATCGGTCATGATCTACAGATGGTGATTTCTCCTTCACCACCTCCGATAACGACTCTGTCATGCAATGCATCAAGAGTGAACCCCGATGGTGATTCCTCCAAGTTCACCTTGACAGTTACATGAAGTGGAATCCATCGAGGGTGATTCCTCGGATTCCCCCTTGGTGTTATGGACACACGGTTACTTTGACTTTACCCTAGAACCATGATGAAATCAGGTCGGCCCTGAGGGGTACCCACGAGTGATGTGAAGTCAGGTTGACCTGGAGCGTACCCACGAGATAACTACATGGCACGACCGAGCATTAGCCCTAGCCGTAAGTCTGTGAGACGGGGCGACGGGACCACATATCATGGGTCATTGGTCGTTACCGCGCGCTCCCAAGACACTTACGGTTTGGATATGTGATCCGAGCAGGCCTCTGGCCTTTTCGCACTGACCACCACGCGGGAATAAGTATGGGCACTCGGCGTCGTACGATTCTCCAAAAGCTCTTCGGGCGTCAGCGACTGAGCGGCGCACGCCCGGTTGGACGGTAACCACCTGCGCTTGTATAAGGGCTTGGGTCTGCTCCAGGCCGCGTACGCAACGTGCAAGAGTGCAAATGGCGATGGAGACCCAAGACCCCTGCGTGCTTAGGATGTAGACCGGCGTGCTGGCCTCTTTATTGAGCCTAGGTAGGACTACGACATGTCGATCAGCCGAGGCCGGGCATGACCCAAGAAAGTGTGTTCGGCCGGAGTTAATCGAGCATGTTGAGTAAGTTTGTGCACCCCTGGAAGGAAGTTAATCTATTCGAATAGTCGTGTCCACGGTAACAGACGCTCAGAGTTGTATCCCGATCTATACAACTAGAACTGGATATCAGAGATGTGAAATGAATATGATGGTTTCAAGATTGCTTTCTCGCAGGGAGTCGAGAAAGGATCTCTGGGCGATACTACAACATACTTATTACTTATGTTATGTTACTCTACTATCTTCTGATGCTGCAAGATGCTTCAAGATGCTAGTCTTCAATAACCTAGGCTTTCCCTACTCTTCTGGCATTTCTGCAGTTCAATCCAAAGATATAGCCCCATTCCTTTGATACCGATGCATACTTAGCATAGATCTGATGTAAGTCTTGCAAGTACTTTGGATGAGTACTCATGGTTGCTTTGCTACTTCTTTTCCCCTATACTCGATTGCTACGATCAGATGACGGATCCCAGAAGCCCGATGCCACTACTACTACCTCGAGGGTGCCTACTACTACGTGGAGGCCGACGACGACCAGGAGTAGTTAGGAGGCTCCTAGGCAAGAGGCCTTGCCTTTTCAATCGTTGTTGATGTTGGTGCTAGCCTTCTTAAGACAGACTTGTTTACCTTATGTATGTATCCAGATATTGTTACTTCCCCTGACTCATTTGTATTCGAGCTTATGTATTCGAGCCCTCGAGACTACTGACTTGTAATATAAAGATTGTATGACTTTATTTTGGTTTTAGAATTATGTTTTGATATCTTTCCGTGAGTCTTTGATTTTGATTGTGCACATTTACATGTATGATTAGTGCACGATTAAGTTAGGGCGTCACAACCATCCGACGTCTCGTGTGTGACGGACGAGCTCAGGGAATAGTGCTGTGGCGGACGATGGGCCGAGGAGCCTGTCCTGACCGGCGTGGGGCGGCACATACCCGACATGAGGAGGGCGTGCGCCTTGGCGGATGATGGACTCCTTGTCGTTGCCTAAACTTTCTAAAGCAAGGGAACGACTTGTCGACCGTGCGCTCTTCCGACTTGGGATTGAGTAGGGTGCAGGTGAGCGGCGGCGGCCGGGGAGCGAAGAGTCTGGCCGGCGACGTGAACCCAAGCTTCGACAGCTTGCCGTTTCCCTCTGTGTTCATCGCCGCTTCGGCGAATCGTCTCCTCTTTCTCCGCTGCCGTGGCGCCGGTGCCCACCACCTGTTCGACGGGATGCCTGAGACGCGCACCGACAGGAAGCAAAAGGAAGCGGACGCGGAGGACCACGTCAGCGCACTCCCGGACGCGATCCTCGAGCAGGTGCTGTCGCTCCTCCCCGCCCACGAGGCCGTGCGTTCGTGCGTGCTCTCGCGCCGCTGGCGCGTGCTCTGGAAGTCCGTGACCGACCTGCGCATCACCGACGCCGGCAGCTGGAGCAGCGCCGCCAAGTTCAACAGGTTCGTCAACTTCATGCTGCTCTTGCGCCCCGCCTGGAGCCTGCGCGAGGTCGAGCTCTGCACGTTTCCGGCGCAACATGCTCGACCCTTTCCCTTTGTCCACGCCAAGGAGCCGGTCCGGTAAGTCGAGGAGTGGATTGGGCACGCTGTCGTGTGCGACGTTCAGGTGCTCAGGGTCCTTGTCAGCCCAACAACCGAACCGCTGCGGCTCGTCGCCGTGCCTCTGATCTCCCGGTGCTTGACGACCCTGCAGCTTCAGTGTGTAGAGCTGGACGATGATGCCTTGGATTTCTCGAGCTGTCCTGTGTTGGAGGATCTAAAGATGAGCTTATGCATAATTTCTGCTCAGAGGATGTCATCGCACTCGCTGAAGCACCTCTGCGTCGCTGAATGTAGCATTGCACCGGATTTCCGCACACGGATTTCTACCCCGGGTCTTGTTTCGCTGCGCCTGAGTGTTCAGTGCTGGCGGGCTCCTTTGCTGGAAAACATGCCATTACTAGAAACAGCATTTGTCAAACTTAGCTCCCTCCCACTAGATCATCGATGGTTTGGCTACCATGGAGATAGCAGTTCTAATCATCCTGACGGCAGTGGAAAGTGTGTGCTTCTTAGCGGTTTGACCAATGCTACTCATTTGGAGTTGGAAGCTGCAGATGGAGTGGTATGTTTACATTCCTTCCTTATTAATTCCTGGCCTTATTCGCCATTCACTATTGCGCAGCATTTGTATGTGTGCCATTACTTTGTTGGTGCCTCCAGTTCTGTTCTTAAAGTTACTATACTACTATTTCAGTAAACATATTCCTGAAAGTTGGTTAACTTTCATGGGGAGGGAAGGGCTCCCCACCTGTATCTTAGATATGAATGAAACCGTTACTTGTTCTTTATTTTTGCAGCATATTTTCAAGCTAGACTTGGCATGCTGCCCTATATTCAACAAGTTAAAGACCTTGCTACTCAATGAGTCGGTTGTTGGTCGTAACTTTTGTGCACTACTTTGCTTTCTTCACCATACACCAGTTTTAGAGAAGCTCATTATTCTCCTGCATGAGGTGCGTGCATTCTAATCTCATAGTTGATGTGTTACCAAACTTATGATGCACGGTTGATTGACCTAAAGATAGTTTTGTCGGCTGTAGGATCAAAAGCCTATGATGAATATGGAAGAAAGTCACCTTCAATCTCTACGCCTTAAAACTGTCGAATTCAGATGCACAAAGGTTGATGAAAGTGGTTCACATTTGTTCAAAGATGCTGACTCTTGATAACTTCAGTATCCAGAAGAACGAACACTAATATTCCATTCCATGTAAGTTAAATATGGATATTTTGGCATGCTTATTTTTATAACATTGTATCTGTTTATATTAGTCACAAAGCAATGACTGAAGAAGTCAATAACTAGGAGTTATGTTTTGACATTTTAGCATTGGTTAAGAAAATGGTAATTATGCATTCATTTTGTAGCAACTATTATCCAAAACAGTACTAGAGATGTATCAAAACGAATCATCATTTATGCACAAGATCATATTATGTATCAAATTATTTCACACATGTGAAGGCCGTCAGCAGTTTATCACTATTGGGATGGTCCTACTCTTTTAGCATTGTTTCTTAAAATGGAAAATTTAATTCATTTCGTAACAGCTCATATGTTGTGCTCTTACAAAATTTATGTTTTTCTTAAACAAGCAAAATTTATGTTTATATTGTTATAGCTAGAATTAGGATATCTGATTGGTTGAGAAAGAACTGGGTTATGTAGGGGTAAACAGTACGAATTTAATCTGATTTATTCTCAGAAATGAAACCTAGTGTGATTTTATGTTTGGCAGCAACATACCTGAAATTATTTATGTCATAGGTTCTGTTCGTAATTTGGATAATAGATGTTAAATTGTGTGTGTAACAGCTCTCTTGAATCTGCAAATTATATCTACTATTTGGCTGTTGCCTTGAAATACACATCAAAATTCAAAATAAAGAAGCGATTCTACCTTGCTGCCTAGCAAAACGAGTGTGACATTGTAGATGCATAAAGGTATTGATTTTATTCTTTTTTTTTGAGTTTACAGTATGTTAGAAGATAAAGCTTAACAATATTTTCATGTTGATATGATGTTTGAGTTGAAGTACTTGATCCTTACATCAATCAGGAACTGATAGCGCTCAGAAGCTATTACAAATATCTCTAAAATGTAATATGCATTCCGGATTTCCGGTGCAGGGTGGTGCCTATGTAGCTGGTGCTCCCATAGTCAATCATTTGGATTTTCTGTTTTCTTCTCCTACGTACTTACACATCTATCAAATTCACCGGTCCTTATCTTGGTGCCCACTTGATCTTCCACCTTTTCTCAACTTGGTACTTTTTTTCGAGAAAACGCAAGAGAGCTTGCATTTCATTGCTTTGGAAAGAAAGAGGGTTTTAGTTACAATCCTCCAAGGAGGGAATTACAGTGCCCAAAGGCACATCAGTGAGCGTCCCAAGTTTGCGGTACGATGGCTCGTAGCCCTAGGGCGCCGGCTCTGGCCCAGAGGGCGGCCTTGTCCTTGATCTTCGTGAGCAGGTCGGTCGCCGAGGACCGTCCTCTGTCGAAGACGCAGTCGTTACGATGCTTCCAGATCATCCATGGGACGAGGAGGGTCGCGGAGGCGAGGCCCTTGCGCATGGGTTTGGGGGTGTGCTGCCGCATCGTGTACCACCAGTCGTTGAGAGAGGTCTCGCTGTCAGGCGGGGCACAGGGGAGCCGGAGCCAATGCAGCACCTCGTACCAGATCTGCCGGGCAAAGGGGCAAGCTAGGATGAGGTGGTGCATGGTCTCGGGGGTCTGGTCGCAAAGGGGGCATCGCGCGGGGTGGGCCGCGGCGGGCGAGCCAGTGGAAGAATCGGACGCGCGGGGGTGCCCAGTTCTTCCATGTGAGCTTCCAAGCGTCGCAGCCCGTGGAGCCATTGAAGGTGGCGATGTAGGCCGGGGTGCATGGACAGGGGTGCATGGAAGATGGAAGTTAGCTATGCACGTGCCAAAAGCCCAAAACCATCACTAGGTTTCAAGATCTTATGGGTTTCAACTCTAGCCTATCCCAACTTGTTTGGGAACAAAAGGCTTTTTTTGCGAATGAGAATAAAAGGCTTTGTTGTTGTTGCCAACTGCAAATGTCATCAGGAAATTCCAAAAATAGTATTTTGTTTTAAATATCTAATACTCTGCTGACTGGTACCGGGAGAGAACCTAGTGCAATTTGATCTTCATCGAGAATATAAAAGTTTTGCAGTTCTTCGTGTTGGTGCTTCTAGTACACGGCTTTATTTCTGCTTGAAGTTACTAACTAATGGGTTGTTCCAGATTTGTAGTTCTACTTCAAGTCATTATTGGTTTGTTCACCCAGACGACCGTATCATGTGCCACTTCTCTCTTCTCAGTCCTTATTACTGGAGGAAATCAACACATCTTCACTAGAGACAAGATTTGTATACTAAGATTCCGCTTGAGGTGCTCTTTTGATGGCTGTGATGTAGGGAAAATTGGTAGGATGTGATATTAGTATTTTGGTTAAACTCCTTTATAATAATCCGAACAATTCCAGTTTTCCCAAAGCAAGGTCATGTTAGCAAGTTTGTATAGGCTTACTTTCTGGTTATATTATCAGAACTTACCGTGCTCTTGTCATCTTTTTACAGGGTTCAGTTTTGCGACAGATTAGGGATTATGATGATGGGTCAACCAGCTAGCTCTCAATTATCAAGAAGTATATTGTCTTGGTTTGCAGGAACCTCACTGCATGTTCATGCTCATAGAAATGGAGCTTTAAACTGATTATACTGGCTACTTAGATATAAATATACTGATATAGTTCAACCTGGCATAACAACAATCCTTACTCCGTTACTCGTAGCCTTCATGTAACTTGTGGCGACTTTGAGAATTGGTTGAGTATGTGAGAGAAACTGAGTCGTCCAAAGTTGTAGAACTTTCTGATTTGCCTGCTTGTCAATTCATGCTTGTTTGATTTGCACTTGCAAGTAAAAGTTCTTGGCCTTTTTTTGAAAGCATAATCCATCTTTTTTAAGCTGCGATCAAGGTTACGTCAGATAACTCAGTAGAGGAATCAACCCACTATAGGAGGCTCTTCTATCCATTCACAGGTAATAGAAAATCTAGCCATCCGAGCAAGTTCATGAGCGAAAGTATTCACTTCCCTATGGCAATGTTTGAATGTTTCTTGCACAAAATCACATGCTAAGTTAAGTGGTAACAAGCATGGCGCTCAGGACCCGTTGGCTCTGGTTCAGCAAAACCGACGGGCACGTGCTTGGACTGGTCTCGACCTCCAGTTCTCTGCTGAGGAGCAGGCCTTCTTTTTCGCCAGCACCCACACGTCCATTGGGAACAGCCACAACACCAAATTTTGGGAGGACCGGTGGATCAATGGACGCTCCGTTCGCGAGATTGCGCCCTTGCTGCACGCGTGCATCCTAAAACGGCGAAGGAAGAATAGGACGGTCGCTGAGCAGGGCCTGCAGGCCCATCTCTGGGCAGGCGACATCCACGGCATCCTGGGCGTTCACGAGATCGGCCAGTACTTGTTGCTTTGGCGACTCCTCAAGGGTATTGCCCTCTCCGCCGAGCCTGACAAGCTGATTTGGAAGTGGACTGAGGCCGGCACCTACACTGCTAAATCCGCCTACCTCGCATCCGTCCACGGATCAATCGCCTGCAACCATTGGAAGCTCACTTGGAAGAGTTGGGCGCCGCCGAAAGTGAAGTTCTTTCTCTGGCTTGCCAGCCTTGACCGCTGCTGGACGGCTGACCGCCTTGATCGACATGGGCTTCAGCACCACACGGCGTGCCCCTTGTGCGACCAGGCCCCGGAGACGATGCAGCACCTCCTGCTAGCCTGCCCCTTCTCGCGGCAGGTCTGGCACGAGATCCTTTCCTGGATGCGCATGACCTGCCGAGCGCCGGCCAATGACATCTCCCTACTCGATTGGTGGCTCAACGCTAGGCAAGACACCTCCCAGCTGATGCGCAAGGGGCTTGCATCCGCGACGCTTCTGACATCCTGGATGATTTGGAAACACTGAAACGACTGCATCTTCGACCGCGTGCAACCGTCCGTTCACGCCTTAGTGAGTAGGATCAAGGCCGAAGCCAGGCTCTGGGCCACTGCTGGCCTTAGAGTCGTGCTGCCCACCTCATGAGATGTGCACTAGCATCTACTTTCTTTGTGAAACCGCCTTCTAGGAGGATTGTAATTACAAACTCTCTCTTTTCAATGGAATGAAACGCATGGATCTCCTGTGTTTTCTCGAAAAAAAGTTAAGTGGTAACAATCGTCGAAGATAGCAGATGCCGTTTCTGGGGATCGACCTCATTCTTTCATCGTTTTCAGCGGGACTCTGCTAAAGAAAGGATAAACAGAAGACCAATGGCTTCAGCATATATAACGCCTGGCCCCGTTCTATCTGCTTGTGACCTGCGACGATCATCTCTCCATTGTTGTCATGTATCACAGCTTTGACTGATGCATGTGATAGGTTTGCATCAAAGGCGGCATGGACGTTTAGCTTTACCTCGCACAGACATAGTCGAAACTTCGGACTTTAGAAATAAGACGTGGGGAGTAAGAATAGGTAGAGACATTTTTATCTGTTGTCGTTACTCGTTAGAGCACGGCTGAATACATAAAATTCTTTCAGGCTGTGTTCAGTTGAGAGGGATTTGAAGGGGGTTTGGCAGGGATTGAAGAGGATTTAATCCCGAGATACGGCCCGGCATGATCTACTGATAATGTCATCCATGGCAAGTAGCGTCCATATCTCTTTTGACTTTTTTACAGCGGACGGGCGTGCGCTTCACACACTCTTCTCCTGGATCGCAGTTCGGACATTGAGGTGTCACTTTAATGTGTCTCCTTGATTCAGAGAACAACACGGAAGTGTGTACGCCAGTGAAAAAAAAGGTTGTTCCGTTGCTTTGGAAGTGAACAGGTTCCGACTCGTCTTCGAGACCGCGACCGACTCCACCTCAGACTATGTGTATGTGGAGCTCGCTCTACATATATGCGAACGCGCGTGCTACGTTCTTTCTCCACGCATTTCTTTCGTCGCAATTGATTGAAAAATCACGATCTCTCTCTCTCGTTCTGGAATCAAGAACCAGCCATGGATATGGGCGCCAACTCGCTGCCGTCGCCGTCGTGCCCCGACGGCAGGAAGCGGCGCGTGTGCTACTACTACGACCCGGGCATCTGCAACGTCGACTACGGCGAGCGACACTTCATGGTGCCCCGCCGCGTCGCGATGGCCCACTCCCTCGTCGCCTCCTACGGCCTCCTCAACCACATGACTCGCCTCCGCACCAGGCCCGCCAGGCCGGAGGAGCTCCTCGCGTTCCACGACCAGAAATACGTCGACCTCCTCGGCAGGCTCACCCCCGCCGCGTACATCAGCGACGGCGATCTCCGGCGGACGGCCGAGGAGCATGGCATCGGCCCAGTGCGCCGCCTGGTCGACGGCGCCTGCACGAACGACAACCCCGTCATCGACGGCCTCATGGGGTACTGCCTGAGCTACGCCGGCGGGTCGCTGGCCGCGGCGCGCGCGCTCTGCGGGGGCGACCACGACGTCGCCATCAACTGGTCCGGCGGCATGCACCACGCGTGCCGGGGCCACGCCAACGGCTTCTGCTACGTCAACGACATCGTGCTGGCCATCAAGCAGCTGCTCGGCCGCTTCCGGCGGGTGCTGTACGTGGACATCGACGCGCACCACGGGGACGGCGTGGAGAAGGCCTTCGCGGGCTCCAACCAGGTGATGACGCTGTCCTTCCACCAGTACCAAACCGATTTCTTCCCCGGCACCGGGAGCATCGACGACGTCGGCGAGGGGGCCGGCAGGTACCACGCCCTCAACGTGCCGCTCAAGGCGGGCATGGACGACCAGGGGTACCATGAGCTGTTCAAGCCGATCGTCGGCAAGGCCATGCAGGTGTTCCAGCCGGACGCCGTGGTGCTGCAGTGCGGCGCCGACTCGCTCTCCGGCGACCGGCTCGCTGGCCTCGAGCTGTCGGTGGGCGGCCACGCCGAGTGCGTCAGGTACCTGCGGGGATTCAACGCGCCGCTGCTCCTCCTCGGCGGCGGCGGCTACACCATCAACCACGTCGCCTCCTGCTGGTGCTACGAGGTACGTACGCACATGCATGCATGAACTCACTCGTGATTGATCAAAGTAACACTAGCTAGCTCTATCTAATGGCAAACGAGCAATCTCTAACTTAATTCGTCTGTTGCATCCATTCCATACAGACGGCGGTGGCCGTGGGCAAGGAAGACGAGATCGCCGACGAGATACCACACCATCCGTACGATCACTACTACAGGAGCCAGGGTTACAAGCTCCAGTATCGCACGGAGGCGGCCGGCAGCCGCAGCAGCGGGGAGAATAAGGACGCGGCCGCCATTAGGGTGAAAGCCCTGGAGCACCTCTCGGCGATCAACTGCGCGCCGAGCATACAGTTCCACGAGCCATGCGGCGCGGCGGCCCAAGGCATGGACGTCGACGAGCTCTGCCACCACGACGACGATGAAGAAGAAGACCCCATGGTGAGGCTGCACCGGCTTTGCGACAACGTGGACCTCGCCAGGTTTTTTGTTGAATTGGGCCGGAAGAGACTGTCGTCGCAAAAATGCTAGACGTACAAACAGATACTGGTTTTGCTATATCTCAGCTAGCTGAGAAATACTTTGGTTTCATTCAATTCCTAGACCGTTCGATCAGAAAACTCTTCACCATTCGTGAAGCAGCGCCGCGCTCAGCTTCTGTAGCGATGGCTAGTCCGGCTCGTTTCTCATTTTGTTTTTCTCGGTTGTCTAGTAAGGCCTGTGTCACGTGTTATGTTTTCTTGCTATCCAAACCCACTTGTAGTATTAGGCAAATTCTATTTGGCGCTGTAGGCGCCTGTTACTTTGTACTCCCTCCGTTCCTAAATATTCTTTTTTAGAGGTTTTAAATAGACTACCACATATGGATGTGTATAGAATTATAAACATATTTTAGAGTATAGATTCACTCATTTTGCTTCGTATGTAGTCACTTGCTGAAATCTCTAGAAAGACAAATATTTAGAAACGGAGGGAGTATTTTGCAAACAGGCGCCTGCAGCGCCCCAAGCTGGGCCGGCCCCTATATTTTCTGCAAACTCGCAAAAAAATGTTTTGCGATCGGCTTTCAAACCGACCTCGTGTTCGAAGTGAATGGCACTAGCCATTCAGCCATCCCAACCGGTTGTGAAATATATTCATTTTGCTGTTTTTATTTCCTTCTGCAATCATGGTTTTTCTCATTCGGTTTTTCATTTCTTCCTTGGTTTTTCTTCAAAATCGATGAACCTTTTCCCAAAACCCATGAACTTTTGTTCAAATTCATGAACAATTTTTCAAAATCGATGGATTTTTTTTAAAAATGGATGAACTATTTTGCAAATTTAATGATCTTTTTTTAAATTCGATGAACTTATTTCAAATTCAATGATTTTTTTTCAAAAAATTGATGAACCTTTTTACTTCAGTGTACTATTTTTCAAATTGATCAACCTTTTTTTTAAAATTTTGATGATTTTTTTTCCAAAATAGATGAATTGTCTTAATTTTTTGTGAACTTTTCTTAAAATGGATGAGTTTTTTCAAATTTTTTGTGAACTTTTCTTAAAAATTGATGAGCTTTTTTCAAAACCTATGAACTTTTCAAGTGATTTTTAAATTTAATTTAACGTTTTATTAAAAGCAATAACTAGTACTGTTTTCTGTTAGCGGACACCCAAGACGTGCTTGGTCCAGTGGTTGCTTTGTTAGTCTGTGGACGTGAGGTGGGGAATTCGAATACCAGCTCTCACGTTGTTGTTTTCAGCAGGTAATGGGCCAGATTTCAAACCGGCCCAATCAAGAACGTGCAGGCGCCAAGTTGTTTAACCCGCGCTGAAGGCGCCGACTAGGGGCTCCCTTCCCCACCCTCTCTTTAGACGTTTTGTTTCCCCATCGAAAAATTAAGCCCAAAACTAGACAAAAATGAAACCTCTCAAGCCCAGCCCATAGCGCATATTTGGCCAACACGAGCCAAAAGAAACAACAAAAGAAAAGGAAATTGGCCCATCGCGCACCTAAGCAATCGATTTGAATATAAGACAGACATAACTACATAGATCTTGAAACAACAATGATCTAATGGCCAGGGAGTCGACTGAGATTTAACAGTCATGTATGAACCTAAACAGAGAAATAAATAAAATGAAAAATAAATAAATAATAAAAATAATTATAGAAAAAAATAAAAAAAGTCGAGGCCTATGAACTGCTACTAACTGAAGAACAAAAAGACACACATAAGTCACTTCACTCTACCTGTTCGTTCCCATCCTGTAGAAAAAAATCAACCTGTCAAAAATCATCCTGAAGGCGCCGACTAGGGGCTCCCTTCCCCACCCTCTCTTTAGACGTTTTGTTTCCCCATCGAAAAATTAAGCCCAAAACTAGACAAAAATGAAACCTCTCAAGCCCAGCCCATAGCGCATATTTGGCCAACACGAGCCAAAAGAAACAACAAAAGAAAAGGAAATTGGCCCATCGCGCACCTAAGCAATCGATTTGAATATAAGACAGACATAACTACATAGATCTTGAAACAACAATGATCTAATGGCCAGGGAGTCGACTGAGATTTAACAGTCATGTATGAACCTAAACAGAGAAATAAATAAAATGAAAAATAAATAAATAATAAAAATAATTGTAGAAAAAAATAAAAAAAAGTCGAGGCCTATGAACTGCTACTAACTGAAGAACAAAAAGACACACATAAGTCACTTCACTCTACCTGTTCGTTCCCATCCTGTAGAAAAAAATCAACCCGTCAAAAAGATTAAAAAGAAAAAAAGAAACGGATCTAAACCTTGTATAACAACCGGCAAAATAAAGCCCAACACACAATGAAAAAGGACCTCCGCCCAGCCCACCACTTGAAGCCTGCCCCGACGAAAAAAGCAGGCCCACCCAATTTTTATGACTGCGACTTCACTAAAAATCAGTCGACTGATTTTTTAGCAGAGCCGTATGTAATTGTGAATCTTGAGGTCCATAGTCCAGTGGCAGAAGAACCCAAAGAAGGCAAAGGAGAGAGCCAGAGAGGCACACGGGTGCGCGGAGGAAGCTGTCGTCTTCTTCCGACTACTCTTTGCCGGCGGCGTGCGGGAAAGCTGCGGCGGGCCAGTAAGGTGAAGTCGTCTTGGAGTGAGAAGCTCCCCCTTATCTTCCCGCTTTCTCTTAAACGAACCGTCTGTCACGCCTGCAGACCAACCTGCAGCGGACTAACCAGTGCAAGTGCAGCTAGCCACTTGCAACGACCAGGTCACCGTGGGGCCCGGCGGCCAAGTGTATGCGTGGGTGTTAAGCCAAGTGTTGGCGTGCGTGTCAAGCCAGCGGTGGCTTACTTGTAACCAAACGACTGGTTGGAGACGACATCGATGCAGTGAATGAAATCACTTTCCCCTCGCCTCACCTCTCTCGCTCTCACCTACCTCTCTCTTCCTCATCCCGATCCTCTTCTCCTCCTCCTCCCAAATCCTCTGGATCGGGGCGTGACAATCTGGTATTCAGAGCCAATTTTTTTTCCCCACCACCGTTGGCCTCCGATCGATCGGTAACATTCACCGCGCGCCGCTCCGGCGAGCTCGCACGAAATCCTGCCCGGGGTTCGATCTGATCCTGCGAAACCACGGCACCACCATCCAAGCCCTCGGTGCAGACCCGCCGCGTGCTTGACGCCATGTCAGAGACCACAGACAAGTTGCAGAACTTGCTCGAGTCCGTCATCCGCCGCCTCGACGCAAATCAGAAGACCGCCGACGAACGCCACCAGGCACAGGTCGCCTACAACGACCAAGTTTCCGCTGAGCTCAAGCTCCTGTCCAAGCAGATCGACCTCACGCAAGCCGATGTGGACGAGGCCCGCAAGGCTGCGTCGATAGTCGATCCCGCGGAGACCTTCTCGGGCGCCGCATCTCCGTCTGGCGTCACGGCCACCGCGGACTCCTCCGCGCACCGCCCACCCCCCCACCACCACCACCGAGTCGCCCTCCGCCGCTGCCCCTCTACACCGACGGTGCGGCACAACTTTCGTTCGCCCGCCTTGTCAACCACGGGCCGCCGCTGCTCACCGCGCGGTCACCGACGTCCTCGGAGCTCGATCGCCACGGCGACCACTACATCAAGCCACCCAAGCACGATTTTCCACGGTTCGACGGCGACGCCCTGCGCATCTAGCTGGACCGCTGCACCACCTACTTCGAGTTGTACCGGGTGCCACAACACAACTGGGTCACCACCGCGGCACTGTACATGGACGACCTGGCCGCAATGTGGCTCCAGGCCTATCGACAGACGCACCCTAGGGTCAATTGGCAACAATTCAGAGCTGCAGTGCAAGAGGAATTTGGTCCAGAGGAGTTCGAGGTTCAGATGCACAACTTCATTCAGTTAAGGCAGACAGGAAGTGTTCAGGTTTATCGCCATCAGTTCGAGACAGCCATGTACCATTTGCTCGCTCTGGATCCGACCTTGAGCACCAAATTCTTCATCTCACAGTTCCTAATCGGCCTCAAGGACGAGCTGCGCCTCGGTGTGCGATTACAAGCACCTACCAGCATCACTCGGGCCGCAGTGTTGGCTCGCATTCAGGAAGAAGAGTTGGAGAAGCAGCGCACAGCGCGTCCGCGCATCACACCAGTGGGGCGACCACCACCAGCTGCACCACCAGCCGCCGCCGCTCCAGCCCGCGCCGCACCTGCACCACGGCAAGGGGGCGATGATTATGCACGGGAGCGCCAACTGAGCGAGTTCAGAAGAGCGAACGGCCTCTGTTTTCACTGCGGGGACAAGTACTCCAGAGAGCATCAGTGCAAACGCACCGGCCAGATCCTGATGATTGAGGTCGGCGACTTCGGCGAGATCCTTTCAGATGACACAGTCCAGCCCTGCAACTGCTTGATGCACCGGCATTACAAGAACCCGAGTGCTGCTCATTATCCCAGCAAGCGCTCTCTAGGGAGGAAACACCATCCACAATTCGTCTCCGAGCTCAAGTGGGTGATCAAATTATGTTGCTCTTGGTTGATTCTGGAAGCACACACAGTTTCATCAGCGAAGCTTTCCTCTCTCGTCTGACAGTCCAGACAGAACAACTGCCTCCAGTTTCAGTTCGCGTGGCCAACGGGCAACGACTCCAGTGCACTCAAATCGTGCGAGGATTAGCTTGGGAAGTGCCTGGACACACATTTCACACGGATCTACGCGTCCTTCCACTTGATGCTCATGATGGAGTGTTGGGCATAGACTGGTTATTGGCTCACAGTCCCATGAACTGTCACTGGCAACACAAAACCATCAACTTCGACACCCAGGGCAAGAGCGTACACTTACAAGGAGTGCGTACCTCAGACTTGCCTCCAATATCCCAGCTCGATGCATATGAACTGCACCGAATGGAAGTGGCCAATGATATCTGGACTGCAGCTTTGGTTACGGTGGAAACAGTGGAAAAACCTGAACCTGAACCAGTTCCGGCCAATATTCAGAAACTCTTATCTGAATATAAGGACGTGTTCTCTGAACCCAAAACCCTTCCGCCTAAGAGGCAATACGATCATGCCATCAACTTGGAGCCCGGCACTACTACAATTAACACAAGGCCATACCGCTTCACCAGCTCAGAAAGACGAGATTGAGAAGCATGTTCAAGAGATGTTGCAGTCCGGAGTGATAAAACATAGCCTGAGCCCGTACGCAGCGCCGGTGCTGTTGGTCAAGAAAAAGGACGGCAGCTGGCGTTTTTGCGTGGATTTCCAGCGCCTGAACACAGCGACAGTCAAGAACAAGTTTCCGCTTCCGGTGGTCGATGAACTGCTCGACGAACTGGGAGGAGCAACCTACTTCTCCAAGATAGATCTCCGCGCTGGGTACCATCAGATTCGCATGCGCGAGGAGGACGAAGAGAAAACGACATTCAAAACACACCACAGGCATTATCACTTCAGAGTGATGCCGTTCGGCCTCTGCAATGCGCCGGCTATGTTTCAGTGCCTCATGAACTCGGTGTTCGGCTGCCATGTCCATAAGTTTATAATCATATTCCTCGATGACATACTGGTCTTTAGCTTCGATCTCCAGGAACACGAAGAACACCTGCGCATCGTCCTCGACCTGCTCCGCGAACACCAGCTGTACGCGAAGGCTTCCAAGTGCTCGTTCGCGCAATAGAAGATCAAGTACCTGGGGCACGTCATCTCCAAGGACGGCGTGGCCACTGACGCGAGCAAGACCAGTGCCATGAGCGCCTGGCCCGTGCCCACCACGCCCACCGAGCTGCGCGGCTTCCTCGGCCTGACCGGCTACTATTGCAAGTTCGTGCCCCATTACGGCATCATCGCGAAGCCGCTCACGCGCCTCCTCACAAAAAGGGATTTCTCTGGGACGACAAGGCGCAGGCCGCGTTCGAGATGCTCAAGCAGGCCATGGTGAGAACGCCCGTGCTCGCTCTCCCTGACTTCAAGCGCCCGTTCGCCATCGAGACGGACGCGTGCGACACCGGTGTGGGAGCCATGCTGGTCCAAGATGGGCACCCCGTCGCGTACCTGAGCAAGGCCCTGGGCGTGCGCAACCAGAAGTTGTCAGCCTACGAAAAGGAGTTCCTGGCGGTCATGATGGCCATCGACAAGTGGCGACCGTACCTCCAGCGCGCCCCATTCGAGATCCTCACCGACCACAAGAGCTTGTGTTCGCTTGGAGACCAACAGCTCGTCACTGATCTCCAGCGCAAAGCCATGTCCAAGATGGTGGGATTGTAGTTCCAGTTTCGCTACAAGAAGGACACGGATAATGGCGCGGCCGATGCGCTCTCCAGGGTGGGGCATCTTCTGTCGTTGGACGCTCTGTCCGTGTGCCAACCTCAATGGCTGCAGGAGGTGGCAAATTCGTATGAAACAGACGCCGACGAGCAAGAACTGCTCGCCAAGCTCGCGCTCTGCAACACCGACGACCAGGGTCGCACCCTGTAGCAAGGTGTGATCAGGCAGCGGGGACGTCTGTGGATCGGCGCCAACACCGCGCTTCAGACGAAGCTCATTGCTGCACTGCATCACAGCGCCGTCGGGGGTCACTCTGGCGCCACCGCCACCTACCACCGGGTGCGCAAGCTGTTCGCCTGGACCGGCCTGAAACGCGCTGTCGAAGATTTTGTCAGGCAGTGTGGCATCTGCCAGCATGCGAAGCACGAGTAGACGCATCCGGCCGGCAAGCTGCAACCGCTCCCAATTCCACAAGAGCCCTGGCAGGAGATCACCATGGACTTTGTCGAGGGGCTGCCCAAGTCCGATGGCTACGACGCGATCATGGTTGTCGTCGACCGGCTCACCAAGTACGCCCACTTCGTCCCTCTCCGCCACCCCTTCAACACCGCTCAAGTCGCCAGATCTTTCTGGGACAACGTCATTCGCCTCCACGGCGTGCCGCAATCCATCGTCTCCGACCGCGACAAGGTGTTCACCAGCGCGATGTGGCGCGAGATCCTCAGCGCCGCGGGCACCAAGCTCCTGTACTCCACGGCGTATCACCCCCAGACGGACGGCCAGACGGAGCACGTCAACCAGTGCTTGGAGATGTATTTGCGGTGCTCCGTCCACGACACACCCAAGCAATGGCGCCGGTGGCTCTCTGCAGCGGAGTTCTGGTACAACTCATCGCACCACGCCTCCCTCAACTGCTCCCCGTTCAAGGCGCTGTACGGCCGGGAGCCCAACCTCGGCGGCATGCCAGCGGTCAACTCCAACATGCCCGCGGATGCGCCGCCAGATGAGATCGACTGGGCAACGCACAGGGAGCTGCTGCGCGCCCAGCTCGCGCGCGCCCAGGCGCGTTTCAAGAAACAAGCAGATCGTCACCGCGCCGAGCGCGCCTTCGACGTGGGCGAGCAAGTTCTCCTCAAGCTTCAACCGTACACCCAGTCATCCGTCGCCAACCGCCCTTATCGCAAGCTGGCGTACAAGTTCTTCGGACCCTTCACGGTGACGGAGCGCGTTGGCACGTTGGCATATCGCCTGAACTTGCCGGCGGACAGCCGTATTCACCCCGTCTTTCACGTCTCGCAACTCAAGCCATTCGTCCCCGACTACACTCTGGTCTTCGCGGAGCTGCCCAAGATACCGGACCTCACGGCCGCGGACCGTGCTCCGATTGCCATTCTGGACCGCCGCATGATGAAGAAGGGAGACACCCCAGTCGTCCAAGTACAGGTGCAGTGGAGCACCATGCCGCCGTCGTTTGCAACCTGGGAGGACTACTACGTGCTACGGCAACGTTATCCGGACGCGCCCCTTTGGGCAGAGGAAGCTCAAGCTGCTCAAGAGGGGGCAAATGTCACGCCTGCAGACCAACCTGCAGCGGACTAACCAGTGCAAGTGCAGCTAGCCACTTGCAACGACCAGGTCACCGTGGGGCCTGGCGGCCAAGTGTATGCGTGGGTGTTAAGACAAGTGTTGGCGTGCGTGTGAAGCCAGGGGTGGCTTACTTGTAACCGAAACGACTGGTTGGAGACGGCATCGATGCCACCTCTCTCGCTCTCACCTACCTCTCTCTTCCTCATCCCGATCCCCTTCTCCTCCTCCCAAATCCTCTGGATCGGGGCGTGACACCGTCTCGCTTCTTTCCAGTTGCCGCTGACGTAGATTGTTCCTCCGCGGAACCGACGCCCGCCACCTGTTCGGCCAAATGTCTCACCGGCGCAAGACCACAAAAGTGTCGCCGTCGAGCACCGGAGACCACCTCAGCGCCCTCTCGGATTCCGTGCTGCAGCACGCGCTTGGCTTCCTTGAGGCGCGGGAAGCCGTGCGGACGTGCGTGCTCGCCCGGCGCTGGCGCCACATCTGGAGGCTCATCCCTCGCCTGCGCATCACCGACGTCGACGCGTTTCGGCGTGTCGAGAAGCTGAACGAGTTTGTCGACCAGCTGACTCTGCCCCGAGACCGCGGCTCCACTATCGACGAGTGCGAGTTCGATCTCCGTGGGTTATTGCAACTTGAGGACGCACATGTTAACCTCTGGATTCGGCGTGTTTTGAAGTGCCATACCCGGCTGCTACAAGTCCATCTCTACGCTAATCTACCAGCCACTCAGGGACCATTAATCTTCAGACTGGACAATCGACCTCTCTTCTCCCCGCACCTGTGGCGATTAGAGCTCAATGGTGTCTTCTTGGAAGATAGCTTGCTTGATTTTTCGAGCTGCTCGGTGTTGAACGATCTAGAGATCACTAATTGTGTCATCGATACTGATCATATCTTGTCCCAATCCTTGAAAAAACTTAGCATCATGGGCTGTGAGCTTTGTTGGCGACTTCACCCAACTCTCATATCTGCTCCAAGTCTTATTTCACTGCAGCTAAATGATTGTATTGGTGTGACTCCAGTCCTTGAAAGCATGCCGTTACTAGAAACAGCAACTGTGAATCTTGGCCACCAGAATGAGCAATACTGTGATTTCTGTGATAAAGGTGGCTTTGGAGATTGTGAATGTGGGATGTGTTATATGTATCCAGACAATGATTATACACCCGATGTCTCTGTGCATCTTGTGGGTCTGTCCAGCGTTACATGTTTGGAATTGATAGCTTCCTCTAAAATGGTATGCTTGCAGTTCATTCGAGCTTACATGTTCAAATTTCATATCCACTGCATTATCATTTCATCTTGTATGAACATTACATATTATTGTTCTTACTTCTTTGTGCTTTCCACAGGTTACATTCAAAAGGGATCTTCAATACTGCCCTGCATTCAGTAAGCTAAAATCTTTGTTACTCAGTGACTGGTGTGTAGTTGCTGACTTACAAACACTACTGCACTTTCTCCATTACGCACCAGTTCTAGAGAAACTCACTCTTCAAGTCTGTAAGGTATATATATCTTCTAAGTAAGTATGATGTGTATTGCCTTTACGGAACTATGATCCATGATTGATCTTTAAATGTACTTTATTTCCTATAGAAACCCAAATCAGATATGGAATTGGAAGGCAATGACTTTTTGGAACAATCCCTTGTGCTGAAGTACCTGAAGATAGTGGAAGTTAAATGTCAAATGATTGATGAGCAGGTTCATAATCTTTTGAAGACCTTGAGCTTCAGCAGCAAATCCCTGGAGAAAATTAATGTCCAAAAGCTGTAGCAAGTATGATTTTACTGTAAATAACTTCACTCTTCATGCTGTGTAAGTTATACAAAAGCAAACAATGAAAACATGTCTTGATAGTTTGATAAGTGTTAGTTACAGACATCCCAATTTTGTTCCATGGTAGAACCCCAGCACTTTGTGATAAACTTATTTGTGGGCCGGTATTGTCATGCAACAAAAATATGATCAGTAAGATGATGTACAGCTGTTTGATTTGCATTATGACATGCATTCTTTATTTATTCTCGTGGGATGCAACAGGCAAATTTGGTAGATGTGTCATCATATTTATTTCTGTGTTTTGAGTCATAGCATTATTTTGAGGTAAATACACCCACGGTCTTAGAACTTGCATTGGATGGTCACTTTGGTGCACGAACTTGCAAAATACGCGTTTGTGGTCACGGAACTTGCTAAACGGTGCAAATACAGTCACTCCCTTCGTACGCAGCCGTATGTGGAGACGCCAGCGTGGCATGGGCCCGCTGTCAGCGACCATGGCCTTCCAGCGAGGCGTGTGTGCGGTCACTTTGCAGAAAACCTCGTGGGTTTCTTAATTTTTACGCAGAAAGCCCCTAGAGACGCGGGAACAGAGCGCTTTGCAAATAAGCGTATAGGTACCCCAAAATCGCTGGCAGCCCATTGTAACTCCCCACCGCTTCGTCTCCCTTCTCTATCGATCGTTCCAGGGCGCTGGCGGAGGCGGAACTGCGGCACGGCGGCCGTCGTCGGAGGAGATGGAAGAACCGCGCCGCCGACGGCCGGGCGAAGCAGCACCCACATACGGTGAGTGATCCCATGCATCTACCTCCTCTTTTATTTACCGATTTTGTCAGCCCGCCGCGGGTAGGATTTGTGTAGTAGGATCGGTGGGTTGTACCAGTTGATTGAGATGTTCAGACTTTGATTCAAGCGCATATTTTCCCTATGGATTAGTTGCGACCGGCCAGAACTCCTGCTTCTCCAATCTGACCTAGGGTTTAATTGGGGGTTTTCAAGGAGGCGTCTTTTTTGCTTCAGAAAAGTTGATGAAAGTAATCCAGAATTCATGTTAGGCACGCTATGTTGACAGATTTCGTCGTTGATGCAGTGTTTTAACTAAACGTATGTGGAATTGGACGTGTGCTTTCTGTATAATTAGCATGTCTGAAAATACTGAATATTTGCTGCAATTTAATTGAATATGGCTGCACTATTCATAACTGAATGTGAAAGTTCTGTTTTTACTGAATGTGAGTTCGCTGTTCTGTACTAAATGTGAGTGCTCTGTTTTGTATTGAATGTGAGTGCTCTGTTCTGTACTGAATTTGATCATTCCAGTACGTAATTGAAGTTTAATTATTTGACAATGCAGGACAATTTGATGGCTTGTTCACTGTTGAGATCCATCATAATGGTTTTTTTTGTGGAACTTGAAGCAACATGACATACATGGATTATATGGTTGGCTGGTTTGACAATTGTCAGAGTGACACTTGGTCAATGCTGTGGATAAATGATTTTCTTGTGCAACTAGGATATGACAATGAAGTGTCCAAGACTGATGTGTATTGGTGTCAACCAGGAAAATCATTTGGTGAGGGCCTGAAGCTTATGACATGCGATGCAGACATTGTTCTTATGATTGTTGCAACAATTGAGCACAATAACCTGGTACTGGTTGTAGACCATGGTGACACACCTCAGTCAGTAACCACAGATGATGTGCTGATACATGGAGTGCCTGATTTGCCAAAGGTTATAAGTCCAACAAAACTAAGGCATGGTAAAGAAAACATCAGCTATTCAGAGAAACAACCCAGTACAACAGAGAAGCTTTCAAGCCCAGTAAAGAGGTTTATGCCATTTGGAGAAGGATCTAGTTCTGGTATTGCAGTTGAAGAAGAGGAGGAAGAGTTTGACATTAGTGACAATGGTGAAAGTAGTGGTTCAGAGGGAAATGGAGAGGATGTAGAGGCCGAGACAGATGAGGATTTCTATGAGAGTGATTATGAAATAGCAGCAGGTGATGATGATCTTTTTGATGCCAATGTGGACAAAGATGTTGATGATCACAGAGAGAAAGAAAATGTGCAGGACTTTGAAGGAGAACTTCCAGAAGATGCATTAGAGGATAGTCATTTGAACTTGTCAAAAGAAGAGAAAGAGAAGCTGAAGCACAAATTCAGCACTTTCAACCCAAGCACTGATCTTAATGCGCCTGTTTTCAAGCTTGGGATGGTCTTTGGAGATATGAAAGAGTTGAGGCATGCTCTCGTTGCATATAGTGTCAGAAATAGAGTGAAGGTGAACAAGCGTAGGAATACTTCAAAGTTGTTAGAGGCTGTATGCAAGCCAGGTTGTACTTGGTACTTGAAGGCAGGACATGATAACAGGTCAAGTAGCATTCAAATAAAAAAGTACACTGACAAGCATACATGCACCAAAGCTTGGGACCTGAGAGTTCTTACTGCACCTTTTCTTACTCACAAGTTCAGGAATGAATTCAGAGACAATGAGAAAATGCCTCTCAGGAAATTTTCAGAGAAAGTTGAGCAAGAATTCAACTTGGTTGCAAAGAGGACCAAGTTGGGAAGGGCAAGAAGGGCAGCAGTCAAGCAGATTAGGGGAGAAGATGATGATCAGTACAAAACCCTATGGGACTATGGGCAGGAGCTTAGAAGAAGCAATCCAGGAAGTCAGTTCTTCTTGTGCACAAAGGAGGTGTTTGACAACAAGGCCAAGATGACAAAGGACCACTTCTCAACATTATATTGGTCTTATGATGCATGTAAGAGGGGGTTTCTTAAGGCTTGTAGGCCAATCATTTTCCTTGATAGGTGCCACATTAAAACAAGATATAAGGGGAATTTGCTGACAGTAGTAGGAATTGACCCAAATGATTGCATATTTCCTATTGCATTTGGCCTATGTGAAGTGGAGTCAACACACATCTGGGAGTGGTTCTTAACTTCATTGAAGGATGATCTCAACATAAGCAACAATACACCATATACACTTATGAGTGACAAGCAGAAGGTGGGCACACTTCCTTCCATTTTATGCTAGTGTTTGCTGTTAGTTTATGCAATTATTGTTATTGATGATATTGCTATTTTGTAGGGTTTAATAAATGCAGTTCAGAAAGTTTTTCCTTATTCAGAACACAGAAATTGTGTTAGGCATATTTACCAAAATTTTCACAAAGTCCACAAGGGTGAGCAGCTGAAAAATGACTTGTGGGCTATAGCTAGATCCCCAAATGAGATGGCCTACACGAGAAGCATGAATCAGATCAAAGAGCACAGCCTTGATGCTTACAAGTGGGTTGAGAAGTTAGCTCCGAAAACATGGATCAAAGCTTTCTTCGACCCATTTTGCAAGTGTGACATATTATTAAACAACATGTCTGAAGTCTTCAACAGGTTTGCATTGCCCTCCCACCTTTCCTTCATATCATGTCAAACAATGCCATTGGGTACTAACATAACATGAACATATGAAAATATCTGCAGTTATATATTGGATGGAAGAGAGCTACCGATTAAGTCAATGCTGGATTATATTTTTACGAAGCTCACAAATAGGATAGTTGGTAAGCAAAGGGAGTCAGAAAAGTGGACAGGAAGACTATGCCCCAAGATTCAGAAGAAACTCGACAAATACATTGAGTGGGCAAAGAATTGCAGGGTGCAAGAGTACGGTAGAGGTGTGTTCAAAGTTCTCTCTCTACAAACCTCATACATAGTGGACTTAAATATGCTAAGCTGTGACTGCAAAAGGTGGGTACTGTCTAGCATCCCTTGTCATCATGCAATAGAAACTTTCAGGCATGAGAGGATTGAACCAGAGAGCATGGTTCACTCCTGCTATACAGTGGAGGAGTACAAAAAGTGTTATGGATATAACATGATGCCGATGAGGGATACAAAGCTATGGGGGAAAATGAACGGGATTGATGTGTATCCACCATTGTACACAAAATTTATGGGCGGGCCAAAGAAAAACAGGAAGAAAGATCCAGAAGAGAAGAGTGACAAAAATGGAGTAAAGAAGGTGACCAAGCATGGTGTGACCATGCATTGTTCAATATGTGGAGCAGCTGATCATAACAAAAAGGGACACCATAATCATGTTGATAAGACTCCAAATGAAGAAGCTGCTAGGGAATCTGAAGAAGAGTATGATGATCCATCAATACTTGCTGTAATACACTTGTACTCTTATGCTTACTCCCATATACTTTTTTAGATTTAGGATACACTAAGTTCATACATTGCTTGTCTTGTGCAGAACATAATGCCACACAGGGTATACCCACAGCTGGATCCAACACAAACACCTGACTGTATGGTATACAAGATGCAGGAACAGGCAATGATGATTTCACTAATTAACTTGTACACACTCATAAATCACTAGTATGTGTGCTCACACTTGCTCTGTCTTAATTTTTGCAGGAGAGGTTCACGTACCCACCCCCTAGGGAATTTGGCCCCTTGCCTGAGTCTACATTTATTGCAAATGCTAGAGAAGCAATGCCAGTAGGCAGAGTGACAACAGCAATGGCTAGGGGGAGGGTGAGGAGTCGACAAGCAGCACCTGCAAATGGAGAGGAAGCAGCAGAGTCAAGTCAGCAAGCAGCAGCTGCAACAAGACCCAAGAAAAAACAAGCAAGAGGGGGAGGCAGTGTAGGGAGAGGAGCAACAAATGCTGCAAGAGGAGGAGGAACTGCTGGGAGGGGAGGAAGAGATGGTGCAAGAGGAGGAAGAAGTGCTGGTAGAGGAGGAAGAAATGGTGCAAGAGGAGGAAGAACTGCAGCTGCTACATTTGGAGGAAGAGGTGCTGCTCCTGCAGATGTCACAGGAGCAAGAGCTGCTGCTCCTGGCTTTTACAATCTCCTGTTTGGAGATGATGGAGCTGCTGATAGAGCACAGTTCATGCAGGCTGAAGAGGAGGTTTTGTTTAGCAAAAATGCACCACATTCTGTTCTATCTCAAGATGGCCAACCTACTGATCTGCATGATTTTTTCTCTCTTTAGTTTACATCAGAACAAGTTAGAGTTCATGAATGAACTTTTGGTTAGGTTTAGTTCATGAATGAACTGCTCCTGCAGTTGGGGTAAAGATGTAGTAGGCAAGGCCTTTTCCAACTTTATTTTGCTTTGGTTTTCTCAATATTCAGACTGTATGAAACTGTATTTTGCTACGCTTTGGTTTATGCTATGACAGTGCTAGTAGTTCAAGAGGCCTCCCAGACCTCTAAATATTAAGTAAATTTCTATGATTTCTGTAATCTGGTTTCAATTGGTTTATTCTTGAGATTGTTTTGACAGTGCTTAATTTGTAGAACTGTTGCTGCAAAATGTATTTAATCCGTGTCGCCTGATGCAAAATAATAGAAAGAGCAAAAAAGGTAGGCTACCTGGGATTCGAACCCGAGATCAGCTAGTGATAGATGACACCATATAGCCAGTTGGGTAATGAGAGGATTCTGTTACATTCTCTCGATCTCTCCCTTTTCTACCATATAGTGTGCATCGTCTCTTTCCTCTCCTCCGCCGCCCGTACGATAGAGGATGTCCATTGGAGGGCGTAGCCGCGACGGCGCCCGGCGCGGGCAGCTCCAGTGCCGGCTCAAGGCGCCGTGCATCCAGTTCTGCGTCCGGCGGGTTCGGGTCATCGTCCCGTGCCTCTGGGTCATCGTGTAGCCGCTTAGTTCAGTAGCCGCTATCTTCAGTTATGTTCAGTAACTAAGCTGTGGCTATCTTCAGTTATCTTCAGCGCAAAAAATAATAAACCCACGGGGTTTTCTGCAAAGTGACCGCGTGCATGCCTCGCTGGACGGCCATGGTCACTGACAACGGGCCCATGCCACGCTGGCATCGCCACATACGGCTGCGTACGAAGAGAGTGACTGTATTTGCACTGTTTTGCAAGTTCATTGACCACAAATGCGTATTTTGCAAGTTTGTGCACCAAAGTGACCGTCCAGTGCAAGTTCTAAGACCGCGGGTGTATTTACCTCCATTATTTTGTACGCTAGTAGTAGGTAGTCGATAGTACTGCATGTTGTGTTGTGTAGAACATACTGGAGGATCTCTAGAAGCTCCATATTAGTAATAAGAGAAAAAAAATCAGTTCAGCATAAGAGGCAGGATTGCTTTACCAGGGACATTTTTTTTAATAATTAAAGACCAGTTTAATACATGTCCAAGTCCAACTGTGCAATACAAGTTCAAGTTGATTGTTTATTAGTCCGGTTGAAGTTCCATTTCACTTGACTTAACACGCTACATTCATTTGTCCTGGTTTTGATACCAGCGGAATGAAATTTCACATTTTTCACAATGCTATTCCTTTTGAACACTGAACTTATACAGTATAATATTTGTATTTTTTTGGCAGGTTTCAGTTTTGAGAGACGAGGTTAACAAGACCAGGGCTGCTGATGGACCAACTACTTCTTGATCGCCGAGAAATCTTCCACTTGGACTTGAGTTTGTAGCAGTGTTTGCCTTCTATGTGTTTGGATATTACTACCTAGATGTAGCTGGATCGCATAATTATTCCTGTGTAGTTTGCAGGATGACTTATGTTGTGTTAACTGATAACCTAAGATGTTATCTTGGGGGGAAGCCCAAGTAAGTCTCCCTATTCTCCTTCGACTATTCGGGGATATAGCAGGACTCATTCCTTGAGTTAAGACTGATTTTTAGGAAGGAATATGGCCTTTTCAGCTGCCGCTGCCAGCTGCTCCCTTGCATCATATGTGTGCACATGAGGCCTAAGTCAGAGTGCGGCGAGGCCTCGAGCCAGATGTAGGGAAGTTGTTTGTAATCTGAATTTGAATACATGGGACGCATGTGTAGTCTATATGTTCAGTTTTGTATAAAGGTCTATATGTTAAATCTTTGTTTGTAGACGACTGGTACCATCACAAGATCATGCCACAATTGCTTTATGTTGCAAAATTTGCAAGTTATGGGGTAATCTCACCATCACAATAAAAAAGGTTCACCACGACTCCTTTTTCGCCACTCATCCCTCAAACCAAAAAATAAATAAAGGCCATCTCTAACCACTTGACATCTCTCCCAACTAAACAGAAAATGTCAGTATCCTTAGCCGGATGGTTGAGGATACCTACTACAACTTAAACTTATCCTGCAAACCAAACACACCCTTTAGAGACGCGAAGCGATGATAGGTGCAGACCTCGGCATTATATCGCACGATGCACGAACCCATCCGATTCGCGCTCTCTCATTGTCATATACCACGAGATGATTCTGCATTGTAATGTCTGCAAAACAGAATATCAATGGGAAAACCATTACAAACCGATGAACGCTATCCTAGTTTGGGAAAGCAGAAATGCTTGATAGAACTTCAAACCTCCAATTATGTTCAATTCCCCCATCCCGTGTTCTGAACCATTGAGGATGCCCAAGCACACATTTCCTCTTTCCTGCGATTGATAAAAAAGAGTAATAAACATATTAGCTAAAGATCTTCTGCTATTCATTTCTCATAGTCACTTAGAGTCACCGAGCCAAGCCAAGGTTTACCGTGACAACAATATAATTTTCGGGAGGGATGTCCAGAGTGACCTGGTTAGCGCCATGGGTAAAGGTCAATTCGAGTGGTTCGAATTCATGCTTGACATCGTCGACAGATTGGATTGGTTGGTTGTATCTCCAGCATTGAGTCAGTTCAGGATCGTCAGACACCTTCTGAAGTGTTGAATCCTGGAGAGTGACATCCACCTGCAAGACCCAAAATTGGTGACATGTCTAGTTAGGCAGTGACTGTGTTCAAACTGATGTATGCATGGGAGTCGACATGCGCTGTGATGTGAAACCTACCGCCTGAATAAGCTGCTCGTATGTGTCCTTGTGCACATATGAGTAGGCGCTACCACTGTCAAAGACAGCAACCCTCGGCGTTTTGCTTAACTCGTATTTCAGTAGTACGTCGAGGTTCCATGTTACTTTGCCAGGTGAGTAGTAAATCCTGAAAGACAAAAAAAAAACAAGGGCAAGATTGCCATCATGTCATGTGATGTGTGCAACCAAATGAGAAGGAAAGAGGCATCCCAACTCTAAGTTCACATGCACGTTGTACATATATTGATATGTATGATGCTATCTTACGTGTACTCTTGAGCCATGGGAAGCCAGGTTACACCAGTAGAGGGCACGTCGCCCCCAAAGAAGAGGTAGCCCCCTCCATGGCTGCTGAGGCAATGGCCAACCACATTCTCGGTGATCAACCCTTGATGCTTGAGCTGCGAGACGAGGTCTCCCGTTCCCCTACCGATCCCGAGGATGCCGTCCACCTCCAGCTCTTCTTTTTCACCTTGCTGGTCATATCCGCAGCTGCATGCATGCACACGCAAATGAACAACGAACTGCATCGGTTCCATGCAATGCAATGCAATGCAATGTGTTTGGGCGAGTTTGTATGTACCCGAAGGCAAGGTTGGGGCGGTCGTTGCGCATGGGGAGGGAGAACTTGTCGGTTAAGAGCACGCCCATGGATGAGTAGCCGTCCTTGTAATTTATGTCGTAGTCGCATTGGTCTGGATGCTCGGTGCAGTCGTGTACGCTGCCCAGGTCCTTGTGCATCACGGCACAACGCTCGTCCTCGCATGGCACCCTGTTGCTCGGTCGTGGTCTGTACACCTCATGTGGCACCTGTAACAAGAATTACCCACCATCGAGTCGATTTCATGACTCAATTCGTCGCCACGCATTTGATACAATAGTAAAGAGTCAATTACAGTGGTGGTGCTAGAACTTGGCGTAAATGGTCACTTTAGTGTTACAAGTTGGGGCATACATCAAAGTGGTATAAAAACTTGGCTTCGACGTGTAAATACAGTGCTTATCTCACTTGTATACGGAATAAATGTTGACTAGGCACGTGGGCCCGCTGTCAGCCACTGGACCCGTAGAAGGGGTTGTGTGACTTATTTTTTTTTCCAGAAACACTCTCGAAATATTTAGAAAAAAAACCTGTTAATGTGGGATTTTTTATATGTAAGACCAGTGGGTCCTGCCTGTCGGGCGGGAGTGAATATTAAACTAAAAAGTTTGGCTGCACAGAGTCGAACCCAACGATCAGCACCAAGCATGCAAGCCGGCATGCTTTGTGTTTAAATACATGTAACTTCCCATCACGCTACCTTGTTTAAATACATGTGCAGATACCGCGAGGAATTTGTTTTGTTGTCCATATCCCCATCACGCTACCTTGTTTAACCTGGATAAGAACGTTATATGTTTAACCAGTATGCATGTGGAACTTAAATGGGTTGCTGATACTGCGGCCCAATTTTCACCGGTTTGTTTTTCATTTATTTTTCTAAAACTTAAGTAATAAAAATTACTTTCAATAATTGTTTGTTATAAATATTAGACGCAGAAACAATGGTTATCTAATAAAAAATACATCCGTGTATTACACAGAATTAACCAATAAAAAATATCACACACTCGCGGCTTATATTTAAATTATTAAAAATTAATATTAATATCAACAGTTTAAATTATGAATAACTTTAATTATACAAACATGAGAATGATTGAAATGTTTGTATAACTAAAATAATTTTCTGAATTGTAATTTTAATAATATTAGTTATTATTTTAAAATATACAATCTTTTTGTAACTCAAAATTATTATATTAAATATATGACTATTTTCTAAATAATACGTGAACAATTAGTTATTTCATTAGTTTGTATATTTATGCACACAAGTATTCAAACTTTATTTTTGTATTGAGATTATAATTTACATTTTGTTTTGAGGGAAGAGATTATATTTTACATACTTTCTACAAATAGAATAGAAAAAAATGGAACTGGTGTAAAATTGCTCGCAGTATCTGCAGCCCAAATTCCACATGGTTTGTATTTAAATACATGTAACTTCGTTTTCCATTGAGTACACAGGATCTTGAATTGTATTTAATATAATAAAACATGCGGATTCTAGGTCTCGAACACACAAATCCGCATCGTATGGCATAGAGGTGAAGAAAATGGCACCTCTCCCGCGTCAAGAGGGTTTTTTGTGAAAAAAAAGAATTATATTTCGAGAGTGTTCCTAGAGAAAACAAGTCACACACCCCTTTGTCCCTCAAAAAAAAGTCGCACGCCCCTTTCTCCTGGTTCAGTGGCTGACAGCAGGCCCCACGTGCAGTCAGCGCTGGTTTCGTATGCAAAAATGAGATAAGCACTGTATTTGCACGTCAAAGCCAAGTTTTTGCACCACTTTAATGTATGCCACAACTTCTAGCACCAAAGTGACCGCTTGCGTCAAGTTCTAGCACCACCGATGTAATTGACTTAATAGTAAAAACCGCATGAAACTACCACTTGGGAGTTGGGACACACGAAAGATATGCAAGAGCCACATGCATGCATAACAGATGATAAGCCCTCATAGCTAAGACTCTAAAGCAAAAATGAAGTAGCCGTGGGTGTACCTTGTGGAAGCTCTGGCGAGGGGCGTCGCACTCCAGCCACGTGAGGCCGCTACCGGTGTCAACATGGAGGAAGTAGGGCTTCGCCGGCTCCCCGATGCTCATGGTAACGAAGAACTGGCTGTAGTTACACAGGCAGAAAAGGCGTGTCAAATGCAGCACTAATACAAGTTGATGCACACAGATTGCGCTGCGTTTGCATGTTTACTGATCTAAACGCTCTTATATTTCTTTACGGAGGAAGTACTACCGAACTCCAGTGTAATGAACAAATAATCAGAGGAACATAGAACAGCAGGATCGAGTTAGAGGACAAGACCCTTGCATACGAATCCAGTTAGAAAATTAATTTGAAACATGCAATGAAATTCAGTGCAGCTCCCTACCTGAAAGAAAAATCATCTAAGTTATCTACAAGGATAAAATCGCAGCATTTTCCGCACGTCAATACATTAGGGACCAACAGTTTCTTCTATTATGTAGAGAAAAGATACAAGAGTAGCTTCCATCATAAAAAAGAGTTGGAATCTGTACCGAATAGGATAGACGTTGCCCCGGAGCTCGAACACCATGGAACTGGAGGAGGACAACCGTGCGAGCCGGAGAAACAGAAGAAGGATGGCGATGACCTTTGACCACATGGCAGCCATGTGGGAAGAAGACAGAGAGCCCCGGAGGAAGCAGGTAGTGTCAACTCTCGGGTTTCCCTTCTGAGTTCACCTATTTCTGTGGTGTGTGGGTAGGGCGCCGAGGTACTTATAGCACTCTCGTCTCCGGGAGCCTTATTCTCTTCACGTTTTGCATAATTCTGGTTCCAACGTTAATTATCTTGCCAACGGATGTACAGAATATACTGTATCTCCAATATTTATCTCTATACCAAAAACAGACACATTATATTAACGACACGCCTTCAATATGTACATTACATTTTTCTATTAAGAATTATATGTCCATGCCATTTTAATAAACGAGGGTTAGAGGATTCGTGGAATTAAGGCTGGTCGGATGAGTAAGAGCGAATAGATTTTTTTCGCAAATACGCAAAGTTTGTGTATGTTTCATTGATAGGTACGAGAGAACAACAATAATATAGATTTTTTTGGGTGTGTGTGTGTGTGTGGGGGGGGGGGGGGGGGGGGGGGTGAGCGAGAAGGGATACAACACACCATAAACTCATCTAGCCTCAAAGCGAGGAGACCAGGCCCAAGCACCTAAACCGTGTCATAACCAATGCGAGGCACCTTCGTCGTGCGGCCATAACTCCATGACAAACCAAATAAACGTACCCCTCGCCTTAAGCGCCTAGAGGACACTACTAGGAAAAGGCCTGTTAGTGGCGCACCTGTTTTGGCCATTAATACCGCACTACAAGTGCGTCACTATCATCACGCCATTAGTAATTAATACTAATGGCGCACTCCTGGTGCGCCATTAGTATACCAGACAGTAGTGGCGCATCAGACAGTGCGTCATTAGTATGTCCCCTGGTGCGCCATTAGTATGCCTCCTAGGGGGCCATATTTACCTTGTGCTCTGGGTTACTAATGACGCACTAACAGATAATGCGCCACTAGTATTTTTTACAGCAGTGCATCACTAGTGTGTTGTATGGTGCGCCACTAGTATGAATATTAGGAATTTTTTTCTTTTCTGATATTTGCACAGGTTACAAAAATATATTACTGCACAGAATATAGACAGCAAAATATATAGACAATAGATTCATTGAATACAATAGAAGATTAGTCTCCGAATACAATTCATCATATTAGCTAGTCTCCGAATTCAAAATACAGAACAAAGTTAGAACATTACAAGTCTCGAGACCGCGAGTAGCGAGTTTGTCTTCACATTACAAGTCGATATCGATCATCTAAACTACCATCACATAGAAGAGAGCTACGGTCATCACGATGAGCATCATCGCGATGAAACTGGTCTTCATCTGGTTCCTCCTTCGCCCCCTCCTCTCTCCCGCTAGATAGCGCGCGTATCTAGCTTCCGCCTCCGCCCTAGTGGTGTACCCTTTGTAATTGTTACCGCTGAAACGGTGAACCTGTCTCCGACACTCCTCCCAGTCGTCGTAGACTCCGGAAACCTTACCCTTGTACACGACATATGACGGCATCTCTATGCACTAGCCAAACAAAACATTAGTAGCAATTCACAGACAATACATAAGCAATATATAAGTATGCAACAAAAGGATCAGAAGAGAAAAGCAAGACATTAATAGCACGATTCATGGTCCTACTAATAAATAGCATCGATTACATATAAGTTGAGCGACTGTCCAAACCAAAGAGACATACAAGTTCATTAAAGTTTAATTACAACATGAGCTAATCGATATTTCAGAACTACATAGCATCACTACTTTCGACTCGACTCAGGGACCAGAGCGTGGATGAAGCCGCCGTCTGTCGTGATGGTCATGAAATCGCAGGCGTTGTCAGCCTGCATTTATAGCGTTGTTTTTATCTCATTGTTGGACGGTTGATATCTGAGGTAGAACTGCCCCGAGGTACGAAGGACATCTTGATGGATGATTTCCGCAAACTCTGATTGTATGCGAAAGAATTCATGTCTGATGTCCGCGTTGTGGATTGCCGACAAGCGTGCGGCCCAATCTTTGAGATTATTTGGTAGCGGCAGGTGATTATGGTCCCGTACGATCGCCCGCATGTGATGGAGGGCCTAGTAGGCATCCTTCTAACCGCCAGGCGGCTGCTTGACGCAGGGGAACATCGTATTGTGGGTGAACACGTGCTTGCCGTACCTACGAACTAGCCTGCTGAAGGTGCCTCCAGATCTGGCGTAGCCGGGAAGAACATCATCAAGAACTTTCTTGATAATTGTGTAGTCTTTCTTCGACTGACGGTCCGAGTCGAAATACGTGGCCATGGAATATTTCAGGCTTAAGAGGATGAGTGTGCAATGTGTGTAACTGCACAAAACACGGAATGTTAGAAAAAAAAGAACGATCGAAATCTAAGAAATCATATGTTACGGGGCGGTGAGGGGATGACTTACTGGGGAAAGTAAGGCACGAGGAAGTTATCCTTATCTGGGTTTGCCAGAATGACGCCTTCGAGGTATGAACTCGCGACTTGCCGGTCCCCAGCGTTGCCCAAGATCTTGGCACGCATGTAGAAGGGGTCGACTATCACGATGTCCGGGGTCTTGTCTCTAATGATCCACATCTCCATACTCAGCGAAGATAGCCGAACAAAGGTGCAGTGCAGCGGATGAAGGTTAAACATAGCGAAGATGTCATCAAACCGCATGACGATCGTACCCCCGATGGCGTTATCCACAAAGCCCTTGCCCTCTGGCACCTTGGCCACAAAAACTGGGTATGCCACATCATTCTCGGAGAGACGCCGCTTCTCCAAAGAAAGAACACTGCCATGCAGACTCCGCATAGCACCGGTTGCAGCATTGAGCAGATTAGTCGGTAGCATCGGCCTACCTGCCACATGCACCCTCCTCGAGATATCCTTAGGTGAAGATGGACCGTCCTGAGCACGGATCGTACTCGGTGCCGGTTGGCTCGCACCCTTATTAGTCTTTCTTTTCCGTCCCTTCTTCTTCTGCTGTAATGGGATCGAGTTCTGCTCAGAGATCACCTTCTTGAGTGTGTTGGGGCTAATAATATTTCGCACCTCGGCTATCTGAGGCTCGGTGAAGGCAGCAATTGGAGGCGTCTCCTGAGAACTGAACGCCAGACGACGCCTGTTGCAATTGGGTTTCTCCGTGGTACCAGCTAGATCGTCTTTTGCAGGGTTGGGTTCTTGAGAAGGAGGCCCCAAGAATTCGTCACCGTACCCATGTTCGTTGAAGTACTTATCGACGTTGGTAAATGTACCGTCGTCGTCGTCCGGATCCTGTGCCATATGCATGTCCGGATCCTGTGCCATATGCATGTCCGGTAGCGTTGCGGGGGTCTTGCCATGGCTTGGCGCCGGCACGACTGGCAGTGTTGTCTATGGGGTGGTGTCCCCCGCCCCCTAACGAATCTGGCTCTTCGGCCAAAGCATGGGCCAGCTTATGCAGGCGCTGAGGGTCATCACATCATCTTCGTCGGCCCCATGGGGTCGATACAGAGGTAACATGTCGTCGAAGCCCGGCAGCACCCGAACCAGTTGAACCCTATAAACGGTGGGTGGCATCGGATTACCGTGGAACACGCGGTTGCCCGGTTGAACGATTCTGCCCTTAGCGACATCGACTAACTCGTCGTTCACGAAGTGCAGGAGAGTGCATGGAACGTCAGCGTCGCCCTTCGAAAACATGTAGGGCGTCAGGGATGCCCAGTCAAAGGCAAGGAGATGAAGTCATCGGCCGAGAGGCTTAATTAGTTACCGTGATGGCGTCGAGCTAGGCTAATGTCGAGGCACCGCCAGCGGCGGGCGTGCAATTGACGGAGGGGCCGCTTGCTGCCGAGGTGCCGGCCGGTGTATTCTTCCCACACCCGGGTGCATTAAGCTGCAATGCCGGCGCCACCGCGGGAGACACCAATGCCGCCTCCGCCAGAGACATCAATGGCGCCGCCGCAGGAGACACCAATGCCGCCTCCGCTGAAGACACCAATGGCGCCACCGACGCGTTGCGCAAGTTGCTGCCCGTGAAGCTGGGAATCGGGGGCGGCCCCTGTTGGCCGCCCGCCACCCACGCCTGCAGGCCAGAAACCAAGGTAGGTATAATGGCGGTGATCGTCGCTCCCAGTTGGTCTCGCACTTGCTCTTCGACCATCTCCGGAATCCGCGCCACTTGTGCCTTGAGTTGTTCAACCTCGCGCTGCTGGCTTTCCGAGCTGGTCTTTCTCTCCTTTCGCCCATCGGTATAGTATTCCGACCATTTCATGGACAATCCTTTGCCGGCCACACGACCAGCTGACGACAGCTTACTGAGCTTATCCTTGTTTTTCATTATGTTCAACGCCCTATTTAAAGGGGTGTCGAAAGGGGAGCTCTGAGACGACCCCGCGCTACTGCTTTCAGTGTCATGCGGAAGGAACATGAACCATTTAGAAGTTTGGCTTCATTAACTAGAATGCAACCATATATGGAGCTAATTACGCGGGGGTGTATTCCTTACCAGAACACGCTCAAGCGCCTTGGTGTTCGGATCCGTGGAGCTCCTTGGTTACCGGGTCAATCTTGTACCGGGCCCTGACATAGTTCCTGGTCTGCTTGTCACGGTATTTCTCGAAGAGGGGCGGTAGGCCTTGCTCGGCACGCTCCGCGTCCTCCTTGTCCCATATAGGTTTCTCCACTTTGTAACCGCCGGGACCGAGTTTGTGGACCCCTAAGTTGAAGTCCCGCATATCTTTCCCCCACTGACTTGATTCCTCGGATGCGTTGCTCTCGCACTTGATCTTGAACTCCCGGTAGTCATCTTCGCTGATCGAAGGATTTTTCTCCTTGATCTTCTCATAAATATCACCTTTTTCAATCATGCTCTTCACCGCGCCTCTCCAAGTAGCCAGGGCCTTGCTCATCTTCATGAGGGCGGCACTGTTCACTTATTCCCCGAGAGGCTTGTGTTTGCGAAGTCATCGGGGAACTTGTATCGTTCGTGCAGCTTCGTGAAGAGGAGGTTGCGCAAATTCCCTCGGTCACGATGCCTTAGGTTCTCGGTGTTGATCGAGACGGTGCTCCGGAGAATGCACCCGAGCTGTCCCGCGTACCCCTTGACTATTTCTTTGGGCGCCGTTGGATGCCCCTCGGAGGACACTTCAGTAAATTCCTCCTTGACGGTGCCGAGCACGTTCGGGCACCGGTCCTTCCGTTGCCTCTTCGGTTGGCTGCCATCTGTGCGTGCGCCTCCATCATCAGTGGTGGCATCCTCGGCGGCACCATCAGTGTCATCCCCGACGCCACTAGGGGTTGTGTAGTCGGGATTGGTGTCTTCCGCGGCGTCCTCATAGCGGTGAGGTTCTTCCTCCATCTCCTAGGACAGCTCCCAGAATGCCTTGCCCGAACCGCCGGCCTCATCGTTGTGGGCCATGTTTCGCTCTAAATAGGAAAAAAGTTTGGTCAAAAAGTTGGTTATTGTCAAGGAACAAGATCATGGTCTCATCATTTAGGGTTTGTCGACACTGAGGCATCCTAAAAGCTAAGCTTTTATCATTTAGGGTTTGTCGACGCCGAGGCACCCTAAAAGCCTAAGCTTTCATCATTTAGGTTTTTATCGACACCGAGGCACCCTAAAAGCCAAGGTTTTATCATTTAGGGTTTGTCGACGCTGAGGCACCCTAAATGCTAAGTTAAGTTTTCATCATTTAGGGTTTATCGATGCCGAGGCACCCTAGGTTGACTGATATATATGGGTATCTTCTAATAATATACCCTATCAAGAAAAGGGAAGGAGAATTCTAAGTTGGGCCTAATCACTTGGCTCTATTGCCACCTATGGTTTAATGCATCAAGAATAAAGGGGCAGTTGATCCTACTTAATTAAGTACTAAGATACCCCGGCCCATGCATTAGTCGCAAGTACCCCATATGTCCTATTTTTAGCAAAGTCATGCTAAAATTCACGGAAAATTTCAGCATGACCTTTGCTGAAAGTAGGACATACGGAGTACCCGAATTTGCCGGAATGGAAGTTAATCGACATTCCGGCAAACTCAAGGGCCTCTCGGGGTACAACAGCAGCATCACAAGTTGACAAAATTCCCAAGTAGTACAGCAGCAGCATCACAAGTAGTACCAATGAACATATAGTCCAACACATTCTGAATTTCGATAAATAACAGCAAGTTAACTCATGCTGACAACAACAAACTTATAACAACATAAATGAAATTGCAGTATATCCATATACAAAGCAGCAGGATCATCCACCCCATGACAGCAACAAACTTATAACAACACAAACTTATAACAAATTAAAGCCATATATCCATCTTCTGAGCTATGAGCCATGGACCACCCACCCCATGAACTAGGAGTGTCATGCATCCATATACAAAGCAGCAGGATCATTCCAGATTGATATGCCCCTGAGTCTGGCAGTCAAAATCCGACATCACCAGTCTACAGATGTATGCATCATGTTAAGATTTTTGTTTGCCTCAAACAAATTTGTAACGCGCTCTTCGGCCAAACAAAACAAGAAGCTTATCTGGACCATAAAAACATGCACCCAGCAAAATTAAAAGGTTGGATATGTATGATGAACATGATGAAACAAAATTAAGAGGTAGAGTATGTATGATGAACATGATGAAACAAAATCAATGGTCCTAGGCTGTGCTATGCTACCACCACAAACTAAACAATGGCATAACAAAAAAAGGACAGTATCCATCCCTCCACTACTTCTGTAATTACACCTGAGTGACAAACTACCCTCACCCGGCAAGAAAGCTCGTCCTAAATGGGCAGAAGAGGTAAATTATCTCTAGTTATGATCTGCACCAAAGTAGGAACCCAATCTAACAATCACCAGTGACAAAAAGGGCATGAATGTATAGATAGCACAGCCTGACACCAAGGGACCCACCACTAAGCTAGCTAAGAGCACCAAAGCATCAAGAACTGTTTGACTGTAAAAAATAGTTGTTTCTACTGCCAAATTACCCAGTTTTCTCAAGCAGTCAATTACACCATGATGATACCAAATTCTTGTAGCAGTACAATGAGTTCATAGGATAAAAAAATCATCCACATTCACCAATCACCTTGTTATAGCAAGCAAAAAATTTCATTTTCATGGGCAACTAAGGACCAGGTGAACTATGGACTAACTTCAGTCACAGATGTTGGTGGCTACATAATCTCCTCAATCAAGAGCTGCTAGCTATAGGGTGCACCTAGTGACCCTGTTTCTTATAAATCTAAAATCTAATTAACCAACTTATGATGACAAACTGAAGCAAGCTATAATCTACTACAATTATCACAAGATAGCATAAGAACTCATCTAACAATGCTAGTTGCTAGTAACCAAAGAACCTAGCCAAGAACTTCTCTCCAAGATTTTTATCATAACCTCTACGGTTCAAACATCCCCCTGGCCTGTTATGATTTTCAACCTCTTCTTTGCATATACTGGCATAAAATGGCTATGTGGTGTGCATATCCCAATTTGCCTTTTTCTTTTTCATCCATTTCACATCACAAATTTCAATCAAGCATGTATAAAAGGTAAACTGCCACACACTTCACATCAACATAACCAGGAAGTAATAGTAGTACATGTTTCACACACAAGCTGCTATGTATCAACATAACTAGGAAATAATGCATGTTGAGGACACACACAACATACGAATCTACACATATGTTTTCATGCTGGGATTTATCCATAAGAATTAGAAACATAGAAGCAGCATATGCAAGTAAGTTTGCTTCTTTACCTCTGGTTACAGGGAGGAGGAGAAGAGCAGAGACTCAAGGCGTTCTCCTGCTGTGCGAGGTGGACGGGGATGGCGGATGCGGGCAGAGGTGGAGCTCCTGCTGCTCGAGGTGGACCCGAGGATGGTGAGGCTCCTACGTTGGCCGTTGGCGGTGGTTGACGAGGGGCAGCGCCGGTGGAGAGCAGCTGGGCGGCGGCCAGAGAAGACGGAAGAGGAGGCGGGCATGGGTGGGAGCTCCCGTGGCGGTGGTTGAGGAGGGGCCGCGCCGGTGGCCGGCGGCGCCAGCAAACCCTAAATCGCGAGGAGCCTGCTCGAGGAGGAAGCGCGCGAGGATGGTGGCTGCCGATGGAGTGGCTCCATGACGACGGTGGTGCTCCCTGTCAAACGGGTGCTCGACGGCGCTGCTCTGGAGTGGGGCGACGACGATGGTGGCCGGGAGTAGTGGAGTGGTTGTTGGGGCAGCAGAGGATGGTGGAGGGGCTACTGTGATGGGGATTGGGGATTTTAGTCGGGGGAGGGATAGCAATGGCGCACCACCTAGCGGTGCACCATAAGTAACTTTTTTTGGATAGCAATGGCGCACCACCTAGCGGTGCGCCATAAGTAACTATTTTTTTGGATAGCAATGGCGCACCACCTAGCGGTGCGCCATAAGTAACTATTTTTTTGGATAGCAATGGCGCACCACCCAGCGGTGCGCCATAAGTAACTTTTTTTTGTATATCAATGGCGCACCACCCAGCGGTGCGCCATTAGTAATTATTATTATTATTATTATTATTATTATTTTTTGCATCGAATAAGTTTTTAGAAAATGAATATGAATATGAAACAGTAATAATTTTTTATAAAAATAGTAATAATTTTTTAAAAAATATCATCAAATTTGTTATTTGAAAATATTTATGAATATGAAAAAATATCATCAAATTTGTTATTTGAAAATATCATCAAATTTGTTTTTTTGGATTTTTAGTTGCATTCATTTGTGAATTGGTAAAACATTTATGAATATGAAAAAATATCATCAAATTTGAAAAAATATTCATGAATTCAAAACGTGCCCATGAAATTTAAAAATATTCATGCATGAGTTCAAAAAATATTAACAAATTCAATACTTTTTATGAGTTAGAAATTCAATAACATAATGAACATAAATAAATATTCATGAGGACTAGAACAGAAGAAATATCATTTCAAAATGTCGAAATACAATCGAGAAATGAAGACTACGATTTAAATACAATCTATCTTAGCTAACTATCTTTTCATAATCTTCTTGCCCTTCTTTTTCGCAAATGGAGTTCTTCTGTGGAACAGACGTCCTTTAGGTAGGGTGATCCTGCTTCTTGTGGTGTATGGCACTTCATCGTCGTCGTCATGTTCCATCTTCGGGTCGCCGTACTTGTCGAAGTCTTGCTCATTGGCGACTCCATCCATTCCGATGATCTTCCTTTTGCCTCTCCTCACAACAACACGACTGGGCTTTGACAGGTCGGTAATGAAGAAGCATTGGTCCACATGAGAAGCCAGTAACCATGGCTCATTTTTCGCGGTGACGTTTGCGCCCGCAGTCTTGGATTTGGCTTCGGGTATAACCATGGTGGTGAGATACCGGACTTCTTTTAGGACGCTCTTGGCCCATCTGACACGGAACATCGGGACCTTCTCTCCAGTGTAGCTCAGCTCCCAGATCTCCTCGATCCTTCCGTAGTATCTGTCCTTGTCGTTACTGGTGTAGGACTCCATCGTTACCCTGGAGTTCTGATAACCATCGTCTTCATGTCCTTGTCCTCGGTGTAGAATGTGTAGCCGTTGATATCGTACGCCTCATAGGTCATCAGGTTGTGCTCAGTGCCCTGTGACAAGGCGAATATGAGTTTTTCTTCCGCGGAAGAATCCTCATGTAAAGGGTACGACAGAAGCTTCTCCTTGAACCAACGCGTGAAACATGAGTTGTGCTCTTTGATTATATCTCCGTCCGTCCTCTGTTGGCCTTGGTCATTGTACGTCTTCTCAATAAAGGGTTTGTGCTCTACCACCCAAGGATCGACCACGTCTATGTGTTGTAGCGCGACTAGGTTTTCTCTTTCAAAGTCGGCGAGTCGACCCTCGAAGTCGACATGCATTTCGCGGCGACCATCGCGGTGACCCCATCCAGCGAGCCTGCCGAGGTGCCTGTTGACGGGAAGACCAACAGGGTTCTCGATGCCTAGATAATTTGTGCAGTAGGAGATGCACTCTTCGGTCAAAAAGCCCCTGGCTATGCTTCCCTTTGGACGTGACATGTTGTGAACGTATCCTTTGATGACACCATTCATCCTTTCGAACGACATCATGCTGTGCAGGAACGTCGGCCCGAGTTGGATGATATCCTCCACGATATGGACCAGCAGATGCACCATAACATCGAAGAATGCGGGCGGGAAGTACATCTCAAGCTCGCATAGTATCACCACGATCTCTTCCTGTAGCCTTCTGAGTTGCCTCACGCCAACCGACTTCCGAGAGATGACATCGAAAAAGTTGCATAGGCCAAATAGCGTTTCATGGACGTGCGCGTCCATGATCCCACGGATTGCAACTGGAAGTATCTGCGTCATCAGCACGTGACAGTCATGAGACTTCATCCTGCTGAACTTCTGCTTCGCTGAGTCTAGGTATCTGCTTATCTTCCCTGCATAACCGTAAGGAAGTTTTACTCCTACGAGGCAGGTAAAAAACTGCTCGATCTCCTTCTGACTTAGAGTGAAGCACGCGGGAGGGTAGTCATTTCCGGTCTTCTTGGCCTTTTTGCCTTTGCGACGGCTTTCCGTGTCCTGCTTCGCCTCATCATCATCATCATCATCATCATCATCATCATCATCATCATCATCATCATCATCATTAGCGTGAAGCTCCTCCCTGATGCCCATTGATTTCAAGTCCGCCCTTGCTTTCGGCCCATCTTTGGTCCTCTCTGGCATGTTGAGCAGGGTACCAAGCAGACTCTCGCACACGTTCTTCGTGATATGCATGTCATCAAGGCTGTGAGGCACACGGTGGATCTTCCAGTACGGCAAGTCCCAGAAAATAGACCTCGTTTTCCATACCTTCAGCAGCAGCTCTAGCGCCTTTCTCTTCTTTCCCGGCAGTGGCAATCTTTCCAATTTTTCAACAGCTCGTCTATTTCCTCGCCGCTCCTTGTAAGTGGGTGTCTTCGGGGTTCGGTTTCACCATCGAACAGATCCTTGCGTTTTCTCCATGGGTCATCGTCGTGAAGCCACCTTCGATGTCCCATGAACACGATTTTCGAAGACCCGTGATCTCTATCTAGATGGCGATACGTTGTGTCATCCATGCACCTGACGCATCCAGAAAATCCGTGGACCACCTGCCCCGCGAGATATCCGTAACCGAGATATTCGTGCACCATCGTGAGCAGTGCGGCTCTCATAGGGAAATATTCTTTCTCTGCGGCTTCCCACGTATTGGCTGGCGTTTTCCACAGCGTGTCTAGCTCCTCTTTCAGCAGCCCCAGATACAGATTGATGTCGTTCCCTAGTTGTTTCGGCCCTTCAATTAGCATACTCATGTGAATGTACTTCCTCTTCATGCACAACCAGGGGAAAGGTTGTACATCCACACAAACACAGGCCAGGTGCTATGTGTGCTTCTCTAGCTACCAAACGGATTGACTCCATCGGTGCTCGCGCCCAGCACGATGTTCCTTGGATCGTCCCCAAATTCTGGGTGTTCGATGTTCAACGCTTGCCACTGGCTCGCATCCTTAGGGTGACTCAGCATCTTGTCTTTTTTATTTATCTCCGGATCATTTCCGTCATCTTCTCGCTTCTTCTCCTCCCTATCCGCGTGCCAACGCATGAGCTTTGCTAGCTTAGGGTCCGTGAAATACCGCTGCAGACGAGGAGTGATCGGAAAGTACCACACCACTTTTCGAGGAGCTTTCTTCCTCTTCTTGTATCGAGTGACACCTCACATCGGACATATGGTAGACTCCGCGTGCTCGTCCCGATAAATGATGCAATTGTTCATGCACACATGGTATTTCATGTGCGGTAAATCCAAAGGACACACGATTTTCTTCGCCTCCTCGAAATTGGTCGGGCACTTGTTCCCCTTGGGAAGACGTTCGTGCCAGAATGACATGTTCTCGTCGAAGCATGCGTCGGTCATTTTGCGTTTTACCTTCATCTCCAGAGCCATGAGCGTTACTTTCAGGCGGGTATCCTCGGGCCTGCATCCTTCATACAATGGAGTAACCGCGTCTATCTCCAGTTGATCAAACTTGGCTTTCTCTCGGGCGGCAGCTCTTGCGTTATCCATCTTCTTGAGAAGCAGCTCTTGAATATGAGGGTCCTGCACCCAGCCCATCGATGGTCCATCGTCGTCTGCTCCGACGTCTTCATCTTCATGATCATGCCCTTCATCTTGATCTTCCTCATCATCATGTCCGGCATCTTCTACATGATGACTGTGTACAGCATCACCGTCATGATCATGTCCTGGAGATTCTTCGTCTTCTCGCCCGCCCTCGCCGTGGTGGTTGTCTTGCTGCCCTTCCTCATTTCTTGCCCGGCCCCATGGACGACTTCATAATCATCTTCATTACCTTGCCACCGATAGCCATCCATGAAACCACGCAAGAGCAGGTGGTCCCGCACCTGCCCGGAATCCAGGTCCGCAATAAGGCTCTTCAGCTTGCATCTTCGACACAGACATCTTATCTCCGTCTCGTTCTTTTGAAGCATCTCGGCCTTCGTGGAGCTCAAAAACCCATTCACGATGCCTTCGGTCATCGTGCGGACCATGGTTGCCTGCGGGGTAGAGCAAAACGATATTTTAGAACCAAGAAAAAATTTGGCATGACTTTGCCTAAAAATAGGACCAAAAAGAATGCATAGTGCCAAATTCTCGCCGAAACGGAAATGAATCAACATTTCGGCAAAATATTGGCAACTATCGCATTTCAAATACCGGTACCTGCAAACACAGACATATATGCAACACCACAAACATACGTAGATCTAGCTAGGCCATAATAAGTGCATGTGCACGTTGTTGGAGGGAGAAAAAAGTAGATCTACAACATAAAGAAAGCTTTCCCCTTACTTACCTATCTAAAAAAGGTAATTTAACCACTTAATTTGGGTGAATCTATGGTGCAAATGAGGTGAGTAGGAGGAGGCAACCGAGACAAGCTTGGAGGAGGAGGTGGAGAGAATGAAGTGGGGAAAGTGAGTGTGGTAGGTGGCTGTCCAAAATATTTAGCTGGTCTTAGGTTACTAATGGCGCACCACCTAAACATGCGCCATTAGTAACCCTGGTTACTAATGGCGCACCAGTTAGGGGTGCGCCATTACTAGTTTTGCAAAAAATAATAATATAATTGTCAGTAGTGGGGTACCGTGGTTGTGGTGCGCCATTACTAGTTTGAACTAGTAATGGCGCACTTCAACCAGGTGCGCCATTACTACTTTCGAAAAAAGTAAAAAAAATTGTCAGTAGTGGCGCACAGAGCGTGTGGTGCGCCATTACTAGTTAAAACTAGTAATGGCGCACTATGCCCTGGTGCACCATTAATAGTTTTGGAAAAATAAATAAATAAATAAAATTTCCTAGTAATGGCGCACCGTGTGTCTAGTGCGCCATTAGTAATGAGGACACTAATGGCGCACCTGTATCTGGTGCGCCATTAATGTCCATATCAGCTATAGCCCTTTTCCTAGTAGTGGGAGTAGGCAAGTGGGTTGCAAGATCCGGCTGGGCGGGAGGAAGAAGCCATGGAGGAAACATTGGGATGGTAGTACATTGTGTCCTGAATGACCACTCCCTGAGAACCAGCCAAAAACCAAGCATGGCATCCAACATCGTCAATTCCAACACTAGAGACACCATGAGCAACCAAGACCAGACCTTCATGAAGGGTACGATGTTAGGACGCCGCCGCCGTCTGATCCGGTGAACCGGACCTAGGGTTTCCCCTAGTGCTCGAAGAGAGACACGAACAAAAGGCCATGGTAGTGCCTCCAAGGAGATGACACACACAGGTGTCGCCACTACTAGTATCGGCAAAGTTGAGGAGGGATTTTACCTTGGCCTTTGACCGAACAATCCCGAATGCTGCCGGATCAGGATTTGAAGACGAGTAAACCACATCGCTTGGGAAAAACCTCCACCGTAGGAAGGAGATTTTTGAAAATTTCGGCTGAAATTTTTGAAAATGGCCGAAATTCGGTCATCTCGACCTGGGGCGAAAAAAATCTCAAACCGAAAATCAAAGTGTATGTCGTAGGTGGTGGTGATTCCAGCGGCGCCAGGCGACCGAATGATCGCGAATGTTGCAGGCACCCAAGCCGCCACCATCTGCCACAGGCTAGGGGAGGCCCAGAACCGCCGCCACCAGCAACAGGCCAACTCGATAGGAGACGAAGCATGGATGAGCCACTTGGAGGAGCAACTGTTGAGTATATATTTTGTGTTGCATGTATTATGTGTTATGGCCCACCTTCTAGTCATGTATAATTGAGGTTGAGGCCTACCCTGTACTTATATATGCGTGCATCAGCACCCCATCAATACAACGTCTATTGTATTGCAAACTCTCCGTCTACATGGTATCATCTTGTTCGGTCCTCCCCTAGGGCTTGCCGCCATCGCCGCCGCCGCACCTCCTCGCACCGCCGCCGCCGCCACACCCCCACCACTACACCGGGCCGCCGCCGACGCGCCCCTCCTTCTCCTACCCCGCGTCGCTGCCGCCCATGCACACGCTTCCGCCCGCCCCCTCACGCGCTCCTCGCAGCAGCCGCCTCGCCTCTCCATTCACGCCGCCACCGCTGCCCCACGCCACCCCGCACCGCTCCCTGCCGCGCCGTGCCGCTGCTTCTCCCCGACCCGCAGCCGCGCCCTCCTCCCGCTATAGCCGCCGCCACACCCCCTGCTACCGCGGTTCCCCTCCTCCTCTCTCCACAAAGAAACCCTAACCCTAGCCGCGCCACCATGTCTTCCGCCGGTTCCTCCACGACCCGCTCGTCGAATCCGTTCGCCGGCCCCGAGCCCTCCACCGCTGCCATCCGTGACCTCAACATAGAGGCCCGGGTCCCTATCCTCCTCGACAGCTCCAGTACATCCTACTACGCGTGAAAGACCTACTTCAACCTCATCTTCCACGAGCACTACCTCACCGAGCACATCGATGGTTCCGTGGATAGCGAGTACATGCGGGACGATCCAGAGTGGTCCGCCATTGAGGCCACGGTCATCCGATGGTTCTACCAGACGGTCTTGAAGGACATCTTCCACACCGTTGTCGCCGAGGACGACGACGCCTGTGCCGTGTGGGCCAAGATCAACGCGCTCTTCACTGATAACAAACTTCAGTGCCTTGTTTTCTTGCAGCAGGAGTTCTTCGGCTGTCACCAGGACAACTCCACCATTGATGAGTACTGCAAGAGGCTCAAGATGCTCGCCGACGAGCTTCGCGACATCAGCGCTAAGGTCTCTGATGACCTCATGCTGAGCACCCTCACCACCGGCCTTAACGAGGACTTCGGTAACGCGGCGTCCAACCTCACCCTACTGCTGCAGCCCACTTTCTAGCGCGTCATCGCGTACCTCAAACTTGACGAGCACCGGATGACGAAGCTGAAGCAGCGGTTTTAGCACACCGCCCTCGCTGCCGGCACCACCCGCGGTGGCCCTGCTCCTCCGACCAAGCCCCGTCCGCCCGCGCCGCCCGCGCCAGCTGGCTACTACTCGCTGCCGCCCGCGCCCCCCATGCCTCCCCAGTGATGACCCACTAATATAGGGGATCAATTTTAGCTCTTTTTGATAAGTAAGAGTGTCGAACCCAATGAGGAGCAGAAGCAAATGACAAGTAGTTTTCAGTAAGGTAATGTCTGCAAGTGCTGAAATTGTAAGTAGCGAGTAGTTTGATAGAAAGATAGTTTGTAACGAGCAAGTAACGATAATTGTAACAAGTACGCAGCAAGGTAGCCCAATCTTTTTGAGGCAAAGGACATGCCAAAATGGTCTCTTATGATAAGCAGAGTGTTCTTGATGGTACACGGGAATTTCATCTAGTTACTTTCATCATGTTGGTTTAATTTGTGTTCGCTACTTTGATAATTTGATATGTGGGTGGACCGGTGCTTAGGTGTTGTTCTTACTTGAACAAACCTCCTACTTATAATTAACCTCCCGCAAGCATCCGCAACTACGAGAGAAGTATTAAGGATAAATCCTTACCATAGCATTAAACTCCAGGATCCAATCAATCCCTTACAAAATAGTGCATAAACTGGGGTTTAAGTTTCTGTCACTCTCGCAACCCACCATCTATTTACTACTCCACAAAGCATTCCCTTAGGACCAAATATGGTGAAATGTGATGTAGTCGATGTTCACATGACATCACTAAGGGAATCACAACATACATACCATCGAAATATCGAACACATATCAAATTCACATGATTACTTGCAACATGATTTATCTCGTGACCTCAAGAACGAAAGTGACTACTCACAAACAACAAACATGCTCATGATCAGAGGGTTATTAATATGCATAATGGATCTGAACATATAATCTTCCACCAAATAAACCATATAGTAATCAACTACAAGATGTAATTAACACTACTAGTCACCCCCTAGCAACAATCTATAGTTCCTGTAACGATATCGAATACAAGAGATGAACTAGGGTTTGAGATGAGATGGTGCTGGTGAAGATGTTGATGGAGATTGCCCTCCCCAAGATGGGAGAGTTGTTGGTGATGATGATGACGATGATTTCCCCCTCCGAGAGGGAAGTTCCCTCAGCATAATTGCGTCACCAGAGGGCAAAAGTGCTCCTGCCCAAGTTCCGCCTCGAGACGGCGGCGCTCCATCCCGAAAGTCTTCTCTTTATTTTTTCTAGGTCAAAATCACTTATATACCAGAAGATGGGCACTGGAGGTGGGCCGAGGAGGCCACAACCCACCAGGGCGCGCTAGGGGGGTCTGGCGCCCAGGTGGGTTGTGCCCACCTGGTGGCCCCCTTATGGTGTTTATTGGCTCCAATCATTCTTAAATATTCCACAAAAAATCCTCATGGAGTTTCAGCTCATTTGGAGTTGTGCAGAATAGGTGGCCTGACGTAGCTTTTTCAGGTCCAGATTTCCAGCTGCCGGAATTCTCCCTCTTGGTATGTACCTTGCAAATTATGAGAGAAAAGGCATTAAATTACTCCAAAAAGCATTATTATGGATAAAAACATTATAAATAACAGTAAGAAAACATGATGCAAAAGGGAGGTATCACCCAACAGCCGCAAGGTGGCGGGGGCCGCCGCCACCAGCAGGCGCAGGGCGCGGGGTGGGGGGGGGGGGTGGGGCAAGGGACATATCAACTCCCCCAAGATTAGACCTCGCTCGTCCTCAAGCGAAAACCGAAATCGAAAAACATGTCCACATGCTTTGAGAGAGAGGTGTCAATAAAAACAAAATACGGACATATAAGCATCATGTTGATTATTATAACAAAAAAATTTTAAACATAAAACTTTTATTATAGAACTTTTATCATACACTTCTCATGAATAAGTAATAGTTCATCACACAATCAAAGTATAAAGCAAAAACTCTATTAGAGAACAACAAACTATGTTCTTAGTCAACTTTGCAACTACAATTCATGATCTTTTCAGGAAGGGTCACGTGTCAAAGCCTTTTAAGCAAGTCCACATACTCAACCATCATATAGTCTTCTATGATTGCTAACACTCACCTCATACCCATGAGAAAAATGTTTCAACCAGACACGTAGAAAGATAGGGGCTTATAGTTTCGCCTCCCAACATACTCACCTCAAGGGTGATGTCAACAATAATAACTCATGCTATCAATATTCAACTGGACATATGTCCCTAGATCTTTCCTCACCATATGATGTTTGCCAAAAGAGAAAAATAAAAGGAATAGAAGGAAAACTTTAACTCTTTGCATAAAAGTAAAAGATAAGCCCTTCACAGAGGGAAGCAGAGGTTGCCATGCGCTTATTTGTTTGCATGCTCAATCCCTTAGTGCAAGAGAACGTCATGTTGTATTTTCCCTTAAGATGACACCCTTTATTATGAAGTCTGTCGCTTTTATTCTTTGTCATCCAAGTTCGTACAACGCTCAATTTTATCTTACACTAAATGATCTCACATATTTAAAAGCAATTTTTATTGCCTTTTTTCACCGATGAAAACTTACTTGAGGGATCTTGTTCAATCCCTAGGTAGGTATGGTGGACACTCGAAAAAGATTTGGGTTTAATGGTTTTTGGATGCACAAGTAGTATCTCTACTTAGTGCAGAACTTTTGGCTAGCAAAGATAGGGGCAAGCACCGCATGTTAAATGATCTATGACAATATGACTTCTATGTGAATATAAACAAAGATAAACCATTAAGTTGTCTTCCTTGTCCAATGTCGACAATTTTGGCATATAATATTTTGATGAGGGCTCACAATCACAAAAGATTTCTAGGATAATATATTTATATGTGAATCTTCCCTTCCCTTATTAATTCTTTCATGAGTTGCATCACTGACCAATGCTATGTTTGTCAATCTCTAATAAAATTTTCTTACTTATACTTTTCCTTATGTGGTGCTCTCACCTACCATAGGATTAGTATATGATCTTATGGATTTATTTCCTTTCTTTTCTTTGCTTTATTTCTCTTTTTCTTTTCTTTATTTGCAACATGGAAGTAGAGAAAGTAAAACTCAAACTAACTTTATTATATAACTTGCACACGATAACAATGACATATCACTAAGCAAACTCTCAAAGAAGAAAAGATCGAACTAAACTTTATTCATCTAAGCAAAAGATTGAACCAAGCTAAGTAAAAGCAAAAGGATAGTGGGATGATACGATATCGGGGCACCTCCCCCAAGCTTGGCGGAAGCCAAGGGGAGTGCCCATACCCGATACCCAATTCTCCTTTGGTGGTGAAGTAGGTGATGGTGGTGATGAAGAAGAAATCTTGTCCTTGGAGGAACCTGAAGAGGCCATGGTAGATGGGATATGACAGGAAACATCAAGAAAAGAGAACAGAGGATTTTCTCTGTGATATGGTGGTTAACATGTTCGGGAAGTATATATAGATTTTTTTTTATCTTGGAGGACAAATAAACAGAAGAAAAATGGAGTCCGAAAGGTGCCCCAGGTGGACAACCCACCTGGGCCCGCCAGGCATGCCTGGCGCGCCCTGGTATCTTATGCCCACCAGGGGACGCTTCCTGGAAGTTTCTTTATTCCCAAAATTCAAAAAAAATTCCAAAACTGAAAAAAAATTGCAGATTTTTTGGAGTCTGTTTACTTACCGTACTACGTACCTCCTTATTTTGACGATTCTGGAGTGTTCTGGAAAGACTCTTTTATGTGTTCTTCCGGTGTCAAAGTTTGGACAATATTGCTTTCAACATTAATAGGCGTACATGAGATATAATGTTTTATTCGTTGCCCATTGACAACCTTCGAAATTATTTATTTTGATGGCTCCAGACTGGTAAACCTCCTTGATGACATAGGGGCCTTCCCATTTTGAGAGGAGTTTGCCTGCAAAGAATATGAAACGAGAGTTGTACAAAAGAACATACTCTCCGACTTTAAACTCACATTTTTTTGAAATCTTTTGTCATGCCACCTTTTAACCTTTTATCTGAATAACTTTGCATTTTCATAAGCTTGGGTTCTCCATTCATCTAATGAGCTTATATCAAATAGCCTCTTTTCACCAGCAAGTTTGAAATCATAGTTGAGTTCTTTAAGTGCCCAGTATGCTTTATGTTCTAACTCAAGAGGCAAATGACAAGCTTTTCCATAAACCATTTTATAAGGAGACATACCCATATGATTTTTATATGTTGTTCTATTAGCCCAAAGTGCATCATATAATTTCTTAGACCAATTCTTCCTGGACCTATTAACAATCTTTTGCAAAATTAATTTTATTTCTCTATTGCTAAGCTCAACTTGACCACTAGAATGAGGATGATAGGGTGATGCAATTCTATGGTTAACATCATACTTAGCAAGCATCTTACAAAAAGAACCATGAATAAAGTGTGAACCACTATCATTCATTAAATATCTAGGGACTCTGAACCTTGGGAAAATAACTTCCTTGAGCATTTTAGTAGAGGTGTTGTGATCAACACTACTAGTTGGAATAACTTCTACCCATTTAGTGACATAATCAACAGCAACCAAAATATGTCTATACCCATTAGAGGAAGGAAAAGGTCCCATGTAATCAAATCCCCAAACATCAAATGGTTCAACAGCAAGAGAATAGTTCATAGGCATTTCTTGACGCTAACCAATATTACCTATTCTTTGGCATTCATCGCAAGATGAGACATACTTACGAGCATCCTTGAAGAGAGTAGGCCAATAAAATCCAGATTGCAATACCTTATGAGCAGTTCTATCTCCAGCATGATGCCCTCCATAAGCCTCGAAGTGACATTTCCGTAGGATTTGTCCTGTTCATGCTCAGGTACACAACGTCTAATAATACCATCTACTCCTTCTTTATAAAGATGTGGGTCATCCTAAAAGTAATGTCTTAAATCATAGAAGCATTTTTTTCTTTTGTTGGTAAGTAAAGCTAGGTGGCAAATATTTAGCAACAATGTAATTAGCATAGTCAGCATACCAAGGAGTACTATTAGCAACATTTATTGCAGCTAACTGCTCATCAGGAAAACTATCATCAATAGGTAGTGGGTCATCAGCACATTTTCAGGCCTAGACAAGTTATCAGCTAGGGGGTTCTCAGCTCTCTTTCTATCAATAATATGCAAATCAAATTCTTGTAAGAAGAGAACCCAACGAATAAGTCTAGGTTTAGCATCTTTCTTTTCCATAAGATATTTAATAGCAGCATGATCTGTGCGAACAATTACTTTGGAATCAACAATATAAGGTTTAAACTTATCACAAGCAAACACCACTTCTAAGAATTCGTTTTCAGTTGTAGCATAATTTCTTTGAGCACTGTCTAGAGTTTTACTAGCATAATGAATAACATTCAATTTCTTATCAACTCTTTATCCTAGAACAGCACCAACAGCATAATCACTAGCATCACACATAATTTCAAAAGGCAAGTTCCAATCAGGTGGTTGAACAATAGGTGCGGAGATTAAAGATTTCTTAAGTGTTTAAAAGGCTTCAAGACAATGATCATGAAAAACAAAAGGAATATCCTTTTGCAAAAGATTAGTAAGAGGCCTAGAAATTTTAGAAAAGTCCTTGATAAACCTCCTATAGAAACCAACATGACCTAGGAAACTACGAATACTTTTTATGTCCTTAGGACATGTCACTTTCTCAATTGCATCAACCTTAGCTTGATCCACTTCAATGCCTCTTTCAGAAATTTTATGACCCAAGACAATGCCTTCATTAACCATAAAGTGGCACTTCTCCCAATTCAAGACAAGATTTGTTTGTTCACATCTCTGCAAAACTCGGTCAAGATTGCTTAAACAATCATCAAAAGACTTCCCATAAATAGAGAAGTCATCCATGAAAACCTCAACAATCTTTTCACAAAAGTCAGAGAATATAGCCATCATGCATCTTTGAAAGGTAGCAGGTGCATTACATAAACCAAAAGGCATACATCTATAAGCATAGGTTCCAAAAGGACAAGTAAAACTGGTCTTTTCTTGATCAGGTTGAGAAACAGGTATTTGTGAAAAGCCAGAATATCCATCAAGGAAGAAAAAGTGTGTGTGCTTAGATAATCTTTCAAGCATTTGATCAATAAAAGGCAAAGGGTAATGATCTTTTCTAGTAGCTTTATTTAATTTTCTAAAATCAATTACCATTCTATAGCCTGTAACAATTCTTTGTGGAATAAGTTCATTCTTATGATTAGGAACAACAGTTATACATCCCTTCTTAGGGACATAATGAACAGGACTTACCCATCTACTATCAGCTATAGGATAGATTATACCTTCTTCCAGAAGTTTCAATATTTCCGTTCTGACCACCTCTTTCATCTTCGGATTTAACCGACGTTGGTGATCAACAACGGGTTTAGCATCAGGTTCCATATTAATTTTGTGCTGACATAGAGTGGGACTAATGCCCTTTAAATCATCAAGAGTCTATCCAATAGCAGCTCGATGCTTCCTTAGAACTTTCAATAATCTTTCTTCTTCATGTTCTGAAAGGTTAGCACTAATAATAACATGATATATTTTCTTTTCATCAAGATAAACATATTTCAAAGTGTCTGGAAATTGTTTTAATTCAAACACACGATCACCTTTAGGTGGAGGAGGACCTCCTAGAGTTTCAATAGGCAAATTGTGTTTAAGTAGAGGACGTTGTTCAAAGAAAATATTATCTATATCATTTCTTTCATGCATATGTAAATCATTTTCATGGTATAGCAAGTATTGTTCTAAAGGATCGGTAGGTGGCACAACAATAGAAGCAAGACCAATTAATTCATCCTTACTAGGCAATTCTTTTTCATGATGATTTCTACTAAACTTGGAAAAAATAAACTCATGACACTCATCACCAAAGCTAAGACCCACAATTTGTTTTTGGCAATCTATCTTAGCATTAACTGTGTTCAAGAAAGGTCTACCAAAGATAATGGGACAAAAGTCATCTTGTGGGGAACCAACAACAAGAAAATCAGTAGGGTATTTTACTTTCCCACACAAGACTTCAACATCTCTAATAATCCCACACGGTGATATGGTGTCTCTATTTGCAAGTTTAATAGTAACATCTATGTCTTCTAACTCTATAGGTGCTATGTCTTCCCTAATTTCTTGATATAACTTGTAAGGAATAGCACTCACACTAGCACCCATTTCACATAAACCATGATAACGGTGATCTCCTATTTTAACTGAAATGACGGCCAGGCCAACTACTGGTCTATTTTTATCCCTTTTATCGGGTTTAGCAATTCTAGCAGCTTCGGCACAGAAGTAGATAACATGCCCATCCACATCTTCTTCTAAGAGATCTTTAGCCATAGCAATATTAGGTTAAACTCTAATTTTTTCATCAGGTTTAGGTGTTCTAACGTAGCTTTTGTTAACCACAGTTAAAACTTCAGCATGTTCCTTTATCCTAACAGGAAAAGGGGGTTTCTCAATATAAGCAGTAGGAACAACTGGATCAACATTATAGAGTATAGTTTCTTCTTTAACTGGTACCAGTTCTTTAATTTCTCCTTTAATAGGTGGGTGATATTTAAACCACTTCTCTTTAGGGATTTCAACATGAGTAGCAAATGATTCACAAAAGGAGGCTACTATCTCAGCGTCAAGTCCATATTTAGTGCTAAACTTTTGAAAAGCATCGGTATCCATAAAAGATTTAACACAATCATACTTAAGCTTTATACCTGACTCTTTAGCTTCACCGAGTTCCCAATCTTCAGAGTTGCATTTAATTCTTTCCAAAAGATCCTACCAGAATTCAATAGTTTTCTTCATAAAAGAACCGGCACAAGAAGTATCCAGCATGGTTTGATCATTACGAGAAAGCCGAGCATAAAAATTCTAGATAATAATTTCTCTTGAGAGCTCATGATTGGGGCATGAATATAACATTGAATTAAGCCTCCCCCAAGCTAGAGCAATACTTTCTCCTTCACGAGTCCAAAAATTATATATATAATTCCAATCATGATGAACTAGATGCTTAGGATAATTTTTTTGGTGGAACTCCAATTTCAAACGATTCCAATTCCATGATCCAATATCATCGCATAACCTATACCATGCCAATGCTTTTCCCTTCAAAGATAAAGGGAAAACCTTTCTCATCACCTCATCTCCGGGTAGACATGCAAGCTTAAACATCCACAAATTTGTTCTACATATATCAAGTGCATGTCAGGATGTTCAGTTTCATCTCCTGCATAAGGATTAGCTAGCAGTTGTTCTATCATACCCGAAGGAATTTAATATTCAATATTTTCAGTAGGTGCAGTAGGTTGAGGGGCAATTAATTGTGGTTACGGACGGGGTGAAGATACCCCGAACAAACCACTCAAAGGATTGTTTTCCATAGTAACAAGTGACAATAAATTTCAGCACACTACATAAATGTTTCCTTACCGAATTCCACTTACCAAAAGCACTTCACTCCCCGGCAACGGTGCTAGAAAATAGCCTTGATGACCCACAAGTATAGGGGATCAATTGTAGCTCTTTTAGATAAGTAAGAGTGTCAAACCCAACGAGGAGCAGAAGGAAATGACAAATAGTTTTCAGTAAGGTAATGTCTGCAAGTGCTGAAATTGTAAGTAGCAAGTAGTTTGATAGAAAGATAGTTTGTAACGAGCAAGTAACGATAATTGTAACAAGTATGCAGCAAGGTAGCCCAGTCCTTTTGAGCCAAAGGACAGGCCAAAATGGTCTCTTATGATAAGCAAAGCGTTCTTGAGGGTACACGGGAATTTCATCTAGTTACTTTCATCATGTTGGTTTAATTTGTGTTTGCTACTTTGATAATTTGATGGGTGGACCGGTGCTTAGGTGCTATTCTTACTTGAACAAACCTCCTACTTATGATTAACCCTCCCACAAGAATTCGCAATTGCGAGAGTATTAAGGATAAATCCTAACCATATAATTAAACTCTATGATCCAATCGGTCCCTTACGGAATAGTGCATAAACTGGGGTTTAAGTTTCTGTCACTGCCGCAACCCACCATCTATTTACTACTCCACAATGCATTCCCTTAGTACCAAATATGGTCAAGTGTCATGTAGTCGACGTTCACATGACACCACTAAGGGAATCATAACATACATACCATCAAAATATCGAACACATATCAAATTCACATGATTACTTGCAACATGATTTATCCCGTCACCTCATGAACGAAAGTGACTACTCACAAACAACAAACATGCTCATGATTAGAGGGTTATTAATATGCATAATGGATCTAAACATATAATCTTCCACCAAATAAACCATATAGTAACCAACTACAAGATGTAATCAACACTACTAGTCACCCCCTAGCAACAATCTATAATTCCTGTAACAAGATCGAATACAAGAGATGAACTAGGGTTTGAGATGAGATGGTGCTGGTGAAGATGTTGATGGAGATTGCCCTCCCCAAGATGGGAGAGTTGTTGGTGATGATGATGACGATGATTTCTCCCTTCGGGAGGGAGGTTCCCCCGGCAGAATCGCTCCGCTGGAGGGCAAAAGTGTTCCTGCCCTAGTTCCGCCTTGAGACAACGGTGCTCCGTCCCGAAAGTATTCTCTTTATTTTTTCTAGGTCAAAATCACTTATATACCAGAAGATGGGCACCGGAGGTGGGCCCAGGAGGCCACAACCCACCAGGGCACGCCAGGGGGGCCTGGCGCGCCCAGGTGGGTTGTGCCCACCTGGTGGCCCCCTTCTGGTGTTTATTGGCTCCAATAATTCTTAAATATACCACAAAAAATCCTCGTGGAGTTTCAGCTCATTTGGAGTTGTGCAGAATAGGTGGCCTGATGTAGCTTTTTCAGGTCCAGATTTCCAGCTGCCGGAATTCTCCCTCTTGGTATGTACCTTGCAAATTATGAGAGAAAAGGCATTATAATTGCTCCAAAAAGCATTATTATGGATAAAAACATTATGAATAACAGTAAGAAAACATGATGCAAAAGGGAGGTATCACCCAACAGCCGCAAGGTGGCGGGGGCCGCCGCCACCAGCAGGCGCAGGGCGCGGGGTGGGTGGGTGCCCTGCTACCAGCAGCTGCCCCCGCCGTGGGCCGCTGGGCAGAACCCATGGACAGGCGTCGTCCACGCCTATCACATGCCCGTCCCGCGGGCTGCTGCACCGGGTCTTCTTGGTCCTCGCCTCGTGGGCCACCAAGCATTCTTCGGCGCCCCTACCAGCCGTACGGTGCTCCCCTCGCGCCGCCACCCCTTGGTAGCTATGGCGCGCCCACTCAGGCGCCACCCTACGGAGGCCAGCCACCGCCGCCGGTACCTGCACCGTGGGACCCCACCCTCCTGGCCGTCCTTCACTCTGCGCCATCATCGAGTAACTACGGCGGTGGAGGTGACTGGTACATGGACTCGGGTGCTACTGCGCACATGACAGCTCATCCCAGTAACCTATCCTCTTCTACTCACGTTAACACTCCCATTCGCATCACCGTTGGCAACGGTTCTTCCTTACCTATCACTCATGTCAGTAGTACTAGTTTTACCTCTAGTTCCGCACCTATTACTATGTCTAATGTCCTTGTATCACCTGACTTAGTCACTAGCTTAGTTTCAGTTCGTCGTCTTACTCGTGAGAATCCACTTATTGTTGAATTTGACAGTGTTGGTTTTTCCTGTGAAGGATGCCCGTACCCAGATGGTGTTTCACCAATGTGATACCCCTGACGAGCTCTATTCGGTGCACGCCAGCGCTTCCACCTCCACACCCGTCGCCCTCGCCGCCGGCGTCGATCTTTGGCATGCTCGCTTGGGCCACCCAACCCCGCCGTTTTTTGTCAGATTCTTAGGAGTTTTTCTTTCTCATGTAATAAGCTCGACGAGCATACTTCTGAGGCTTGTCTTTTGGGCAAGCACGTCCGTTTTCCTTTTAGTGTGTCTACTACAGTTTCCACTTTTCTGTTTTGATTACTTCATAGTGATGTTTGGATGTCTCCTATTGTGAGTAACACGGGCTATCTATACTATTTGGTGATTTTAGACGATTATTCTCATTATGTGTGGACTTCTCTGCTTCGTCGTATATCCGATTCTTTAGCCACACTCACCGCCTTTTATTCCTATGTCACCACTCAGTTTGGTCGCCCCATACTTGCATCCCAAATTGATATGAAAAAGAGTTTGACAACGTCGCTCTCCACACACTTCTCGCCTCTCACAGCACCACCTTCCATCTAACTTTCCCCTACACCTCACAGTAAAACGGCCACGCCGAGCGTATCCTCCGCACTCTTAATGACTGCGTTCGCATGTTACTCTTTCAATCTAACGTGCCCGCTCGGTTTTGGCCTGATGCTCTCCCCACCGCCACTCTCTTATTTAACATCCATTCGTGTCTCCCACAGTGGAACTATGCCCCTCACCACCTTCTCTTCGGTACACCACCATCCTATGACGGTCCCCGCATTTTGGGGTGTCTTTGTTATCCTAGCACCGCGTTCACCACGCCACACAAACTCGCCCCACGTTTCATCCCATGCGTCTTCCTTGGCTACCCTCCTAACACCAAAGGTTACCGGTGCTATGATCCTGTCACTCATCGTGTGTACACCTCGAGGCACGAGTACTTTGTCGAGACGGTGTTCCCTTTTTTTCAGGTTTCTCCGGCTTTGGCTCCTTCGGCGCCGAACCCCGCGTCCCTTCCTGGAGTGATGCGCGGCGGCGCCCCCCAGAGGCCCACCGGCACGGCGCCTTCTGCCGCCACCGTCCGGTTTTTCGACTCCATCCCCTGAGGTCGAGTCCGACCGGGCCCCCGCCTCCCTCCTACGAGGTTGAGCCGACGGGCACCCCGCCTGCCACCCCGGCAACGGGCTCAACTTCTTCCTTGCCCGTCGCCCCCTTGGTCGCAGGCTCGGATGCCACCGCCCCCGCCGCAGGCCCCTCCACCGCCGCCACCGGTACCTCCGCAGCGCCGGGGCCCCCGTCGCCGCCGCGACCCCTGCCGCCGATGCCTTCGCCGCCACTGGCCCCGCTGCACCACCTCCTGGCATGATGACCCGTGCTCGGGAAGGTGTGCGTCGGCCGAGCACGCGCTACTCCTTCGACGAGTATGTGTGCGCCGCCTCGACATCGGCGCCATCACCCATTCCCGCCTTCGCCCACGCTGCCCTCCGGGATCCCCATTGGCTTGCTGCAATGCAGGAGGAGTTCGATCCCCTACAGGGCAACCGCATGTGGAAACTTGTTTCGTGACCCCCTCGTGCCAACATCATCACTGGCAAGTGGGTGTTTCGCCACAAGACCCGCCCAGACGGTTCTCTCGAGCGCTACAAGGCTTGGTGGGTGGTTCGTGGATTTTGGCAGCGCGCAGGCATGGACTTCACTGACACCTTCACTCCGGTTGTTAAACCGGGCATGATCCACGCCGTGCTCCAGTTGGCGGTCTCACACGCCTGGCTTGTGCACCAGTTGGATATCTCCAACGCCTTCTTGCACGACCATCTTCCCGACCAGGCGTTCTGTGAGCAACCCACTGGTTTTGTTGATGCCGAGCACCCAGACTTCGTGTGCTTGCTCTCCCGTTCTCTTTACGGGTTGAAGCAGGCGCCTCGGGCTTGGTACTAGCGTATCATAGCCTTCCTGCAGTCTCTGGGATTTCGGCCCACTCGCTCTAATGCCTCACTCTTCATGTATCATCAGGGAGCTGACACTGTATGTTTGCTGCTCTACGTCAATGACATCATCCTCACGGTGTCCGCCCCCGATCTCCTTCAGCGGCTGACTGCTCGTCGTTGGGATGAGTTCGCCCTCAAGGTCTTGGGGCCTCTTCATTATTTCCTCGGCATCGAGGTGGTTCGACGGACTGAGGCTTCTTTCTTCATCAGCAGAAGTACACCCACGAGCTTCTGGAGCGTGCCGGTATGCTTAACTGCAAGTCGGAGCCCACCCCCGTCAACACAAAGGTGAAGGTCTCTGCTCTGGAAGGGTCTCTCGCGTCCGATGCAGCGTTCTATCGCTCCATTGTTGGTGCTTTACAGTACCTGACGCTGACTCGACCCGACCTGCAGTACGCTGTCCAGCAGGTGTGCCTCCATAGGCGCGCTCCGCATGACTCCCATTGGGCCTTGGTGAAGCGTATTCTCCGTTACATATGCAACACCATGTCCTTGGGACTCAGCCTGACAACCTCCGCCTCCACCAACCTCATGGCCTACTCGGATGTCGGCTGGGCTGGCTGCCCCGACACTCGACACCCCATGTCCGGCTATTGCGTCTACCTTGGGCCCTCATTGATCTCTTGGTCTTCCAAGCGGCAACCCACGATCTCCCACTCCAGCGCGGAGGCAGAGTATCAGGACATGGCTAACGCCATGGCCGAGTGCTCTTGGATCCGCCAGCTACTCCAGGAGTTGCTTTATGATGTTCACAAGGCTATTCTTGTCTACTTCGATAACGTCAGTGCGGTTTACCTCTCTGCCAACCCGATGCACCATCGACGTACGTAGCATATTGAGCTCGATATTCACTTCGTGCGAGAGCAGGTTGCCCTTGGCCGTGTTCGGGTTCTCCACGTTCCGACGTCGCAACAATTTGCTAGTGTGATGACTAAGGGATTACCCACTCCCGTCTTCGAGGAGTTTCAGTCCAGTCTCTGTGTCTCCAGCGATGCTTCGACTTAGGGGGGGTGAGTATATATTTTGTGTTGCATGTATTATGTGTTGTGGCCCACCTCCTAGTCATGTATAGTTGAGGTTGAGGCCTGATACGTCTCCAACGTATCTATAATTTTTTATTGTTCCAAGCTGTTATATTATCAATCTTGGATGTTTTACAATCATTTTATAGTCATTTTATATCATTTTTTGGTACTAACCTATTGATATAGTGCCAAGTGCCAGTTGCCATTTTTTGCATGTTTTTTACATCGCAGGAAATCAATATCAGACGGAGTCCTAACGCAACGAAACTCCACGGAGATTTTTTTGGACCATAAGGAACGTAATGAGCCCTGGCTGCGCCTGGGGGGTGCCCCGAGGGGGGCACAACCCACCAAGGCACGCCAGGAGGCCCAGGCGCGCCCTGGTGGGTTGTGCCCACCTTGGGTGCCCCCCGGACCGCCTCTTTGCTCTATAAATACCCCAATATTCCAGAAGCCCTAGGGGAGTCGACGAAAATCAATTCGAGCGGCCGCAGAGTCCAGAACCACCAGATCCAATCTAGACACCTTCACAGAGGGGTTCACCACTTCCATTGGTGCCTCTCCGATGATGCGTGAGTAGTTCTTTGTAGACCTTCGGGTCCGTATTTAGTAGCTAGATGGCTTCCTCTCTCTCGCTGAATTATCAATACAATGGTCTCTTGGAGATCCATATGATGTAACTCTTGTTTGCTGTGTGTTTGTTGGGATCCGATGAACTTTGAGTTTATGATTAGATCTATCTTTTTATATCCATGAAATTTATTTGAGTTTCTTTGATCTCTTATATGAATGATTGCTTATAGCCTTGTATTTCTTCTCCGATATTTGGGTTTTGTTTGGCCAACTTGATCTATTTATCTTGCAATGGGAAGAGGTGCTCTGTAGTGGGTTTGATCTTACGGTGCTTGATCTTAGTGACAGAAAGGGAACCGACACATATGTTTCTTTGCTCCTAATGATAAAACGATAGGGTCTATCTCTACATAGATAGATCTTGTATACATCATGTCATTGTTCTTATTGCATTACTCTGTTTTTTCATGAACTTAATACACTAGATGCATGCTGGATAGCGGTCGATGTGTGGAGTAATAGTAGTAGATGCAGGCAGGAGTCGGTCGACTAATCTTGGACGTGATGCCTATATAATGATCATTGCCTGGATATCGTCATGATTATTTGAAGTTCTGTCAATTACCCAACAGTAATTTGTTCACCCACCGTTTGCTATTTTTCTCGAGAGAAGCCACTAGTGAAACCTACGGCCCCTAGGTCTTCTTTTTCATATATTTGCCTTTGCGATCTACTTTTTCCTTGCATTTATTTTCAGATCTATTAAACAAAAAATACAAAAATACCTTGGTGCATTTCATTTCTATTTATTTTATGGCGTTCGATCTATCAATCTACTACAATTTACCTCACGTCTGTTTGCCTATCTTGAGGCGCCGTACCCCGGAATGGATTGACAACCCCTTTAACACGTCGGGTTGCGAGGATTTGTTATCTGTGTGCAGGGGCTGTTTATGTTGTGTTGCTTGGTTCTCCTACTGGTTCTATAACCTTGGTTTCATATCTGAGGAAAATACCTACCACTGTTGTGCTTCATCATCCCTTCCTCTTTGGGGAAATACGGACATAGCTTCAAGCGACATCAAAAGGAATTTCTAGCGCCGTTGCCGGGGAGGATCTTCAACATATACCAGGTTCCTAATCACAAATCTCATCTCCTCTCAATTTACATTATTTGCCATTTGCCTCTCATTTTGCTCTCCCCCACTTCACAAAAATTTGACGTTTTATTCGCCTCTCTTTTTCCGTTCGCTGTTTTCTTGCCGGATCTATTTTTGTGTGTGTTCCTATTTGCATAGTCATGATGCCTCAAAGAAAATATTATGATGTTCCTTACCCAAATATTTTGCTTGAAATTGAGAAGAGTACTAAGGAATATATGACTACACAATTTGAGCATAATAAGTATTTTACTGAAGAACTTAAGGAGCACTCCATTGTGCTAGATGCTATTACAAAACAACTTGATGATACTAGTAGAGAAGTTTGCAATCTCCAATCTAAGTATGCTTTTGCTGAAAGTTTGCTAGGAAAAATATCCGATGCACAAGGTACCTTAGTAAGTCAAATGGCCGCTAAACCAATCTCATTAGAGGGTAAAAGTGATGATGATCTTAAAATGATTGGTGTTTCTTCTATTGATTCCTTGTTTAGTAAAGTTAAGATTGATTAAAAAGGGACTGGAGAAGAGTCAAATTTAGGTAGAAGGCGTCCCAATATTTCAGAGGGTCAAAATCTTGTTGATAAAATTGATGAAAGTGGGTTTGGAGAGGTCAAAACTTTAACTAGTGATGTGCCCACTCTTTTGGATTACAAAGACTTTAAATATGATAGTTGCTCTTTGATTGATTGTATTTTTTGTTGCAATCCATGATGAATTCACCTCATGCTTATGAACAAAATAAAGTTTTTACTAAACATATTGTTGATGATATAATTAAAGCTTTTGAATAAAATTGGAATTAGAAGTATCAATTCCTAGAAAATTGCATGACGAATGGGAACCTACTATCAAAGTCAAGATTAAAAATTATGAGTGTTTTGCTTTGTGTGACTTGGATGCTAGTGTTTCTACAATTCAGAAATCTTTATGTGATGTGCCTGGTTTTACCGATCTTGAAATGTTCTTTAAATTTGTACTTGGTGGATTCTACTATTAAAAGGCCTATGGGAAGAATTAATGATGTTCTTATTCTTGCAAATATGAATTATGTGCACATAGATTTTATTGTTCTTGATATTGATTGCAATCCGTCTTGTCCAATTGTTCTTGGTAGACCGTTTTTACGCACTATTGGTGTCGTGATTGATATGAAAGAAGGAAATATTAAGTTCCAATTTCCTTTGAGGAAGGGTATGGAACACTTTCCTAGAACAAGAATTAAGCCACCTTATGAATCAATCATGAGGGCATCTTATGGATCTTGAACCAAAGATGTCAAAACTTAGATCCTTGCTTTATGCCTAGCTAAGGGCATAAAACTATACCGCATGTTGGGAGGCAACCCAACGAATAAAATTAATTTTTTTGCGTTTTGTTTTCTGTTCTTGAATTTTAAAACAATTATGCTACTATTATGATTGTGTTTTTTGTGTTTTAATTAGTGTTTGTTCCAAGTAGAACCAATGGGATCTTCTTGGGTGGTAGTTGTTTGATCTTGCTGAAAAAGACAGAAACTTTGCGCTCTCGAAAAAAATTCTCATTTTTTTAATCAAAAAGAGCTTTTGCCCTGATTCTTTTTGCAGAAGATTAATATACAAATTACCCAGGTCTTCCTAGTTTTGTAATAATTTTTGTAGTTCCAGAAGTTTTCAAAATAGTCAGATTGCTACAGACTGTTCTGTTTTGACAGATTCTGTTTTCTTTGCGTTGTGTGCTTATTTTGATGGCTCTATGGTTTTCTTTGATGAGTTTTTGCCATAGAAAAGTTGGAATACAGTAGATATAATGCAAAAAAAAATATGAATAGGTTGCAACAGTACTTATAGTAGTGGTTTGCTTTCTTATACTAACGGATCTCACGAAGGTTTTGTTGAGTTTTGTGTGATTGAAGTTTTCAAGTTTTGGGTTATCTTACGATGGATGAAGGAAGGATAGAAGAGCCTAAGATTGGGGATGCCCCGGTATCCCAAGCTATTATCCAATGAATGAGCAACTAACTAAGCTTGGGGATGCCCCCGAGTGGCATCCCCTCTTTCTTCTAACGACCATCGGTATTTTACTCGAAGCTATATTTTCATTCGTCACATAATATGTGTTTTGCTTGTAGCGTCTGTTGGAAATATGCCCTAGAGGCAATAATAAATTGGTTATTATTATATTTCCTTGTTCATGATAATCGTTTATTATCCATGCTAGAATTGTATTGATAGGAAACTCAGATACATGTGTGGATACATAGACAACACCATGTCCCTAGTAAGCCTCTAGTTGACTAGCTCGTTGATCAATAGATGGTTACAGTTTCCTGACCATGGACATTTGATGTCGTTGATAATGGGATCACATCATTAGGAGAATGATTTGATGGACAAGACCCAATCCTAAGCCTAGCACAAGATCGTGTAGTTCATATGCTAAAGCTTTTCTAATGTCAAGTATCATTTCCTTAGACCATGAGATTGTGCAACTCTCGGATACCGTAGGAATGCTTTGTGTGTACCAAACGTCACAATGTAACTGGGTGGCTATAAAGGTGCACTACGGGTATCTCCGAAAGTGTCTGTTGGGTTGGCACGAACCAAGACTGGGATATGTCACTCCGTGTGACGGAGAGGTATCTCTGGGCCCACTCGGTAGGACATCATCATAATGTGCCAATGTGATCAAGGAGTTGATCACGGGATGATGTGTTACGGAACGAGTAAAGAGACTTGCCGGTAACGAGATTGAACAAGGTATTAGGATACCAATGATCGTATCTCGGGCAAGTACTATACCGCTAGACAACGGGAATTGTATACGGGATTGATTGAATCCTCGATATCGTGGTTCATCCGATGAGATCATCGTGGAACATGTGGGAACCAACATGGGTATCCAGATCCCGATGTTGGTTATTGGCCGGAGAGTTGTCTCGGTCATGTCTGCATGGTTCCCGAACCCGTAGGGTCTACACACTTAAGGTTCGATGATGCTAGGGTTATTAGGAAGACTTGTATGTGATTACCGAATGTTGTTTGGAGTCCCGGATGAGATCCTGGACGTCACGAGGAGTTCCAAAATAGTCCGGAGGTAAAGATTTATATATGGGAAGTAGTCATACGGTCACCAGAAAGGTCCGAGGGCATATCGGTATTGTACCGATGCCACCGGAGGGGTTCTAGGGTCCACCGGGAGGGGCCACCTCTCCCGGAGGGCCTTATGGGCCGTAGGAGGAAGGGAACCAGCCCAAGTGGGCTGGGGCGCCACACCCCCCTAGGGCCCATGCGCCTAGGGTTGGGGGGAACCCTAAAGGGGGGCGCCCCCTTGGCTTGGGGGGCAAGCCCCCTCCCCCTTGGCCGCCGCCCCCCCTCTAGATCCCATCTAGAGGGGCCGGCCCCCTTCTCCCTTCTCCCTATAAATAGAGGGGAGGGCTGCAACACCACATCCAAGGCGCAGCCCCTCCCCTCCCCAACACCTCTCCTCCTCCGTTAAGAGCTTGGCGAAGCCCTGTCGGAGTACTGCTGCTCCACCACCACCACGCCGCCGTGCTGCTGTTGGAGCTCTCTTCCTCAACCTCTCCCTCCTCCTTGCTGGATCAAGGTGCGGGAGACGTCCTCGCTCCGTACATGTGTTGAACGCGGAGGTGCCGTCCGTTCGGCGCTTGGTCATCGGTGATTTGGATCACGACGAGTACGACTCCATCAACCCCGTTCTCTTGAATACTTCCGCTTAGCGATCTACAAGGGTATGTAGATGCACTCTTCTTCCCCTCGTTGCTAGATTACTCCATAGATTGATCTTGGTGATGCATAGAATATTTTGAATTTCTGCTACGTTACCCAACAGTGGCATCATGAGCTAGGTCTATGCGTAGTTTCTATGCATGATTAGAACACAAAGCAGTTGTGGGCATCGATATTGTCAATTTACTTGCCGTTACTAGTCTTATCTTGATTCGGCGGCATCGTGGGATGAAGCGGCCCGGACCGACCTTACACGTACTCTTACGTGAGACAGGTTCCACCGACTGACATGCACTAGTTGCATAAGGTGGCTAGCGGGTGTCTGTCTCTCCCACTTTAGTCGGATCGGATTCGATGAAAAGGGTCCTTATGAAGGGTAAATAGAAATTGGCATATCACGTTGTGGTTTTGCGTAGGTAAGAAACGTTCTTGCTAGAAACCCATAGCAGCCACGTAAAAACATGCAACAACAATTAGAGGACGTCTAACTTGTTTTTGCAGGGTATGCTTGTTGGGTTTCGTAGTAATTTCAAAAAAATTCTACGTAAGATCATGGTGATGCATAGCAACGAGGGGGGGGGGGAGTATGATCTATGTACCTTGTAGATCGACAACGGAAGCGTTTGGTTGATGTAGTCGTACGTCTCCATGGCCCGACCGATCAAGCACCGAAACTACGGCACCTCCGAGTTCTAGCACACGTTTAGTTCGATGACGATCCCCGGACTCCGATCCAGAAAAGTGTCGGGGAAGAGTTCCGTCAGCACGACGGCGTGGTGACGATCTTGATGTACTATCGTCGCAGGGCTTCGCCTAAGCACTGCTACAATATTATTGAGGACTATGGTGGAAGGGGGCACCACACACGGCTAAGAGTATGATCACGTGGATCAACTTGTGTCTCTCTGGGGTGCCCCTGCCTCCATATATATATGTTCAAGAGGGGGAGGCCGGCCGGCCAACATAGGCGCGCCAGGAGGAGTCCTACTCCCTCCGGGAGTAGGACTTCTCCCCCAATCCTAGTTGGAATAGGATTCGCGAGGTGGGAAAAGAGAGAGAGAAGGAGGGGGGCGCCGGCCCCCTCTCTCCTTGTCCTATTCGGACTAGGGGGGAGGGGCGCGCGGCCCAGCCCTGGCTGCCTCTCCTCTTCTTCCACTAAGGCCCATTTAGGCCCATATAGCTCCCGGGGGGTTCCGGTAACCTCCCGGTACTCCGGTAAAATCCCGATTTCACCCGGAACACTTCCGATATCCAAACATAGGCTTCCAATATATCAATCTTTATGTCTCGACCATTTCGAGACTCCTCGTCATGTCCGTGATCACATCCGGGACTTCGAACAACCTTCGGTACATCAAAACGTATAAACTCATAACATAACTGTCATCGTAACCTTAAGCGTGCGGACCCTACGGGTTCGAGAACAATGTAGACATGACCGAGACACGTCTCCGGTCAATAACCAATAGCGGAACCTGGATGCTCATATTGGCTCCTACATATTCTACGAAGATCTTTATCGGTCAGACCGCATAACAACATACGTTGTTCCCTTTGTCATCGGTATGTTACTTGCCCGAGATTCGATCGTCGGTATCCTATACCTAGTTCAATCTCGTTACCGGCAAGTCTCTTTACTCGTTCTGTAATACATCATCCCGCAACTAACTCATTAGTTGCAATGCTTGCAAGGCTTAAGTGATGTGCATTACCGAGAGGGCCCAGAGATACCTCTCCGACAATCGGAGTGACAAATCCTAATCTCGAAATACGCCAACCCAACATGTACGTTTGGAGACACCTGTAGAGCTCCTTTATAATCACCCAGTTACGTTGTGACGTTTGGTAGCACACAAAGTGTTCCTCTGGCAAACGGGAGTTGCATAATCTCATAGTCATAGGAACATGTATAAGTCATGAAGAAAGCAATAGCAACATACTAAACGATTGGGTGCTAAGCTAATGGAATGGGTCATGTCAATCAGATCATTCAACTAATGATGTGATCTCATTAATCAAATAACAACTCTTTGTCCATGGTTAGGAAACATAACCATCTTTGATTAACGAGCTAGTCAAGTAGAGGCATACTAGTGACACTCTGTTTGTCTATGTATTCACACATGTATTATGTTTCCGGTTAATACAATTCTAGCATGAATAATAAACTTTTATCATGATACAAGGAAATAAATAATAACTTTATTATTGCCTCTAGGGCATATTTCCTTCAATGCTATGTGATGTGATGTGGCCAAAAAGAATGTGATGAATGATATGTGATGTATGAGATTGATCATGTTCTTGTAATAGGAATCACGACTTGCATGTCGATGAGTATGACAACCGGCAGGAGCCATAGGAGTTGTCTTAATTTATTTATGACCTGCATGTCAACATAAACGTCATGTAATTACTTTACTTTATTGCTAACCGTTAGCTGTAGTAGTAGAAGTAATAGTTGGCGAGACAACTTCATGAAGACACGATGATGGAGATCATGGTGTCATGCCGGTGACGATGATGATCATGGAGCCCCGAAGATGGAGATCAAAAGGAGCAAAGTGATGATGGCCATATCATGTCACTATTTGATTGCATGTGATGCTTATCATGTTTTACATCTTATTTTCTTAGAACGATGGTAGCTTAAATAAGATGATCCCTCACTGAAATTTTAAGAAAAGTGTTCTCCCTAACTGTGCACCGTTGCGAAGGTTCGTCGTTTCGAAGCACCACGTGATGATCGGGTGTGATAGATTCTTATGTTCGAATACAACGGGTGTTGACGAGCCTAGCATGTACATACATGGCCTCGGAACACATGCGAAAAACTTAGGTTAACTTGACGAGCCTAGCATGTACAGACATGGCCTCGGAACACGGAGGACCGAAAGGTCGAACATGAGTCGTATAGAAGATGTGATCAACATGAGATGTTCACCGATGATGACTAGTCCGTCTCACGTGATGATCGGACACGGCCTAGTCGATTCGGATCATGTATCACTTAGATGACTAGAGGGATGTCTATCTGAGTGCGAGTTCATGAAATAATTAGATGAACTCAATTATCATGAACATAGTCAAAAGGACTTTGCAAATTATGTCGTAGCTCACGCTTTAGTTCTACTATTTTAGATATGTTCCTAGAGAAAATTTAGTTGAAAGTTGATTGTAGCAATTATGCGGACTGGGTCCGTATACTGAGGATTGTCCTCATTGCTGTGCAGAAGGATTATGTCCTTAATGCACCGCTCAGTGAGCTGAACCTCGAACGTCGGTCATGGATGTTGCGAACATCTGACATACACGTTTTGATGACTACATGATAGTTCAGTGCGTAATGCTAAATGGTTTAGAATTGAGGCACCAAAGACGTTTTTGAAACATCGCAGAACATATGAGATGTTCCAAGGACTAAAATTGGGATTTCAGGATAATGCCCGCGTCAAGAGGTATGAGACCTCTGACAAGTTTCCTAAGCCTGCAAACTAAGGAGAAAAGCTCAATCGTTGAGCATGTGCTCAGATTGTATGAGTACAACAATCACTTGAATCGAGTGGGAGTTAATCTTCCAGATGAGATAGTGATGGTTCTCCAAAGTCACTGTCACCAAGCTACTGGAGCTTCGTGATGAACTATAACATATCAGGGATAGATATGATCCTTGAGCTGTTCGCGACACCGCGAAAGTAGAAATCAAAAGGGAGCATCAATAGTTGATGGTTAGTAAAACCACTAGTTTCAAGAAGGGCAAGGGCAAGAAAGGGATACTTCATGAAACAACAAATCAGTTGCTGCTCTAGTGAAGAAACCCAAAGTTGAACCCAAGCCCGAGACTAAGTGCTTCTGTAATAAGGGGAACGGTCACTGAAGCAGAACCACCCTAGATACTTGGTAGATGAGAAGGCTGACAAGGTTGACAGAAGTATGTATTGGACATATATTAAATGTGTACTTTACTAGTACTCCTAGTAGCAGCAGGGTATTAGATACCGGTTCAGTTGCTAAGTGTTAGTAACTCAAAATAAAAGGCTACAGAATAAACGGAGAGTAGCCAAAGGTGAGACTACGATAGGTGTTGGAAGAGTTTCCAAGGTTGATGTGATCAAACATCGCACGCTCCGTCTACCATCGGGGTTGGTGTTAAACCTAAATAATTGTTATTTGGTGTTTGCGTTGAGCATGGACATGATTAGATTATGTTCATCGCAATGCGGTTATTCATTTAAGGAGAATAATGGTTACTCTGTTTATTTGAATAATACCTTCAATGGTCTTACACCTAAAATGAATGGTTTATTGAATCCCGACCGTAGTGATACACATGTTCATGCCAAAAGATATATGATAGTAATGATAGTACCACATACTTGTGGCACTGAAATTTTAGTCATAATGGTATAAAACGCATGAAGAAGCTCCATGTTGATGGATCTTTGGACTCGCTTGATTTTGAATCACTTGAGACATGCAAATCATACCACATGAGCAAGATGACTGAAAGGCCTCATTTTCAGTAAGATGGAACAAGAAAGCAACTTGTTGGAAGTAATACATCTTGATGTGTGCAGTCCAATGAGTGCTGAGGCATGTAGTGGATATCGTTACATTCTTACTTCACAGATGATTTGAGTAGATGCTAAGTATATTTACTAGATGAATCACGAGTCTGAATTATTGAAAGGTTCAAGTAATTTCAGGGTGAAGTTAAAGATCGTCGTGACAAGAGGATAAAATATCTATGATATGATCATAGAGATGAATATCTGAATTACGAGTTTGGCACAGAATTAAGACATTGTGGAAATTGTTTCACAACTAATACAGCCTGGAACACCATAGTGTGATGGTGTGTCCGAACATCATAACTGCACCCTATTGGATATGATGCATACCATGATGTCTCTTATCGAATTACCACGATAGTTTATGGGTTAGGCATTAGAGAAAACCACATTCACTTTAAATAGGGCACCACGTAATTCCAATGAGATGACACCGTATGAACTATGGTTTAGAGAAACCTAAGCTGTCATTTCTTAAAAGTTTGGGGCTGCGACGCTTATGTAAAAAAGTTTCAGGCTGATAAGCTCGAACCCAAATCGGATAAATGCATCTTCATAGGACACCCAAAACAGTTGGGTATACCTCCTGTCTCAGATCCGAAAGCAATAGGGATTGTTTCTCGAATCGGGTCCTTTCTCGAGGAAAAGTTTCTTTCGAAAGAATTGAGTGGGAGAAAGATAGAACTTGATAAGGTTGTTGAACCTTTACTTCAACCAGAGAGTAGCGCAGCACAGGAAAAATGTTTCTGTGGCACCTGCCTCAGTTGAAGAGAAAGCTAATGATGATGATCATGGAGCTTCAGATCGAGTTACTATCGAACCTCATAGGTTGACAAGGGTGTGTACAACTTCTAAGTGGTAACCCTGTCTTAAAGATCACGTTGTTGGACAACGATGAACCTATGAGCTATGGAGAAGCGATGGTGGGCCCAGATTCCGAAAATTGGCTCGAGGCCATAAAATCCGAGAGAGGATCCATGTATGAAAACAAGGTGTAGACTTTGGAAGAACTACTTGATGGTCGTAAGGCTGTTAGGTACATGTGGATTTTAAGAAGAAGACGGACGTGGACGGTAATGTCACCGTCTATGAAGCTCGACTTGTGGCGAAGAGTTTTTCACAAGTTCAAGTAGTTGACTACGATGAGATTTTCTCACCCGTATCGATGCTTTAGTCCGTCGGAATCATGTTAGCATAAGCTGCATTTATGAAATCTGGCAGATGGATGTCAAAACAAGTTTCCTTACCAGTTTTCGTAAGGAAAGGTTGTATGTGATACAATCAGAAAGGTTTTGTCGATCCTAAGGATGCTAAAAGGTATTCAAGCTCCAGCGATCCTTCTAAGGACTGGAGTAAGCATCTCGGAGTTGGAATGTATGCTTTGATGAGATGATCAAAGATTTTGGGTTTATACAAAGTTCATGAGAAACTTGTATTTCCAAAGAAGTGAGTGGGAGCACTACAGAATTTTTGATGAGTATGTGTTGTGGACATATTGTTGATCAGAAATGATGTAGAATATCTGGAAAGCATATAGGGTTGTTTGAAAAGTGTTTTTCAATGGAAAACCTGGATTAAGCTACTTGAACATTGAGCATCAAGATCTATAAGGATAGATCAAAATCGCTTAATAGTACTTTCAAACGAACACATACCATGACAAGATTTTGAAGGAGTTCAAAATAGATTAGCAAAGAAGGAGTTCTCGGCTGTGTTACAAGGTGTGAGTATTGAGTAAGACTCAAGACATGACCATGGCAGAATATAGAGAAAGGACGAAGGTCGTCCCCTATGCTTTAGTCGTAGGCTCTAAAGTATGCTATGTTGTGTACCGCACCTGAAGTATGCCAAACCATGAGTCAGCCAAGGGGTACAAGTGTGATCTAGAAATGGATCACAGGACAACGGCCAAGGTTATCCTTAGTAACTAGTGGACTAAGGAATTTTCTCGATTATGGAGGTGGTAAAAGAGTTCGTCGTAAAGGGTTACGCCGATGCAATCTTTGACACTGATCTGGATGATTCTGAGTAGTAAACCGGATTCGTATAGTAGAACAGTTATTTGGAATAGCTCCAAATAGAGCGTGGTAGCTGCATCTACAAGATGACATAGAGATTTGTAGAGCACACACGGATCAGAAAGGTTCAGACCCGTGGACTATAACATCTCTCACAAGCACAACATGATCAAACTCAGAACTCTTTGGGTGTTAGTCACATGGGGATGTGACCTTGAGTGTTAATCACATAGCGATGTGAACTGGATTATTGACTCTATTGCAAGTGGGAGACTGTTGGAAATATGCCCTAGAGGCAATAATAAATTGGTTATTATTATATTTCCTTGTTCATGATAATCGTTTACTATCCATGCTAGAATTGTATTGATAGGAAACTCAGATACATGTGTGGATACATAGACAACACCATGTCCCTAGTAAGCCTCTAGTTGACTAGCTCGTTGATCAATAGATGGTTACGGTTTCCTGACCATGGACATTGGATGTCGTTGATAACGGGATCACATCATTAGGAGAATGATGTGATGGACAAGACCCAATCCTAAGCCTAGCACAAGATCATGTAGTTCGTATGCTAAAGCTTTTCTAATGTCAAGTATCATTTCCTTAGACCATGAGATTGTGCAACTCTCGGATACCATAGGAATGCTTTGTGTGTACCAAACGTCACAACGTAACTGGGTGGCTATAAAGGTGCACTACGGGTATCTCCGAAAGTGTCTATTGGGTTGGCACGACTCAAGACTGGGATTTGTCACTCCGTGTGACGGAGAGGTATCTCTGGGCCCACTCGGTAGGACATCATCATAATGTGCACAATGTGATCAAGGAGTTGATCACGGGATGATGTGTTACGGAACGAGTAAAGAGACTTGCCGGTAACAAGATTGAACAAGGTATTAGGATACCAACGATCGAATCTCGGGCAATTACTATACCGCTAGACAAAGGGAATTGTATACGGGATTGATTGAATCCTCGACATCATGGTTCATCCGATGAGATCATCGTGGAACATGTGGGAACCAACATGGGTATCCAGATCCCGCTATTGGTTATTGGCCGGAGAGTTGTCTCGGTCATGTCTGCATGGTTCCCGAACCCGTAGGTTCTACACACTTAAGGTTCGATGATGCTAGGGTTATTAGGAAGACTTGTATGTGATTACTGAATGTTGTTCGGAGTCCCGGATGAGATCCTGGACGTCACGAGGAGTTCCGGAATAGTCCGGAGGTAAAGATTTATATATGGGAAGTAGTCATACGGTCACCAGAAAGGTCCGGGGGCATATCGGTATTGTACCGGGGCCACCGGAGGGGTTTTGGGGTCCACCGGGAGGGGCCACCTCTCCCGGAGGGCCTTATGGGCCGTAGGAGGAAGGGAACCAGCCCAAGTGGGCTGGGGAGCCACACCCCCCTAGGGCCCATGCGCCTAGGGTTGGGGGGAACCCTAAAGGGGGGCGCCCCCTTGGCTTGGGGGGCAAGCCCCCTCCCCCTTGGCCGCCGCCCCCCTTCTAGATCCTATCTAGAGGGGCCGGCCCCCTTCCCCCTTCTCCCTATAAATAGAGGGGCGAGGGGAGGGCTGCAGCACCACATCCAAGGCGCAGCCCCTCCCCTCCCCAACACCTCTCCTCCTCTGTTAAGAGCTTGGCGAAGCCCTGTCGGAGTACCGCTGCTCCACCACCACCACACCGTCGTGCTGCTGTTGGAGCTATCTTCCTCAACCTCTCCCTCCTCCTTGTTGGATCAAGGTGCGGGAGACGTCCTCGCTCCGTACGTGTGTTGAACGCGGAGGTGCCGTCCGTTCGGCGCTTGGTCATCGGTGATTTGGATCACGACGAGTATGACTCCATCAACCCCGTTCTCTTGAACGCTTCTGCTTAGCGATCTAAAAGGGTATGTAGATGCACTCTTCTTCCCCTCGTTGCTAGATTACTCCATAGATTGATCTTGGTGATGCGTAGAATATTTTGAATTTCTGCTACGTTACCCAACAGCGTCTTGTATGATATGAGTCTTTGCTTGCTTTATTTTGTGTTTTAAGTCATCAACCCCTGCTGTACACACCTATTTGGGAGAGCCAAAATTATGTCATGACTTGTTAGAATTCCTCTCTATGCTTCACTTAAAGTTTTATGAGCTATGGACTTGCTCTAGTGCTTCACTTATATCTTTTTGAGCACACTGAGCTTAGTATTTTTTGAAGAAATGCTCTCTTGCTTCACTTAGATTTATTTGAGAGTTAGTAAAATTTTGAAGAAAGTCTCTCTTGCTTCACTTAAATTATTTTGAGAGAAATAAAGAAAAAGAATTATGCTCATGATCTTCACTTATATTTGTTTGAGCTTATGAAAAGCAACACATTAAAATTAGTCCCAAAGTGATAGATATCCAAGAAGGATATAATAAAAACTTTCATGAAGATCATTGGACAAAATAAACTTGATTCTTAGTAATAGTTTTGAGATATGATGATGTGATATGAGAGTTATGTTGATGAGTAATTATGCTTTAGTAAGAATATTGGTGTTAAGGTTTGTGATTCCCTATGCAAGCACGAAAGTCAATAGTCATGCCATGAAGTGATATCCCGGTGTTAATTATGCTTAATGCTTGCTTATGAGATTATTCGTTTCTTGGTTGGTTGCTTCTCAATCTTTTGCTAGCCTTCATTTTGCACCAAGTATGATCTCTACTTGTGCATCCAAAATCCTTTAAACCAGTTTTGCCACATGAGTCCACTATATCTACCTATATGCAGTATTCTTTTGCCGTTCTAAGCAAATTTGCATGTGCCATCTCTAATTTTCAAAATAAACTTCTCTTTTGTGTATTTGTTTCGCTTGCGGAGCGGTGAGGGGTGGATAATATTTTCCATGCTGGATGTGTTAATCCCATGATGAGTGTTTATTCACTTGTCATTGCACGAGAGTAAGGCAAAGGTTTTAGGGATGCCCAGTCCCGAAATGCAAAAATGAATTTACTTTATGTTATCAAATAATAAATTCCTTGGAAAGTGTTGGTATGGAGGGCAACCGTGGATACAGCTAGCCATGGAAAGTGAAAGTATGGTGGAAAAAGGAATAAACTTTATTTTCTGTTTGGGAACCGCCTATGATATATCTAGCATGGAAAGTGTTGGGAACTCTAAGTCATTTTGATTGGTGGGATGGATACACCTCCGAAAATGTTTTTATCTCTAATTTTTCACTTTGAGCTCTGGCACCTCTACAAATCCCTACTTCCCTCTACGAAGGGCCTTTCTTTTACTTTATGCAATTTTTATTTTTATTTGAGTCTTCATCTTCTCTTACAAAAGAACCAACTAGGAGGCAATATGATCGTACTTAAGTATTGGGTGTAGCTAATGTTCAAGTGTGTTTCATGAATGGATCAATGGTTGAGCATGACGGGCTAGGGATAGCTTATTTTAGCGTTGATATTTCAAAAGACATGGTTACTTGTTGATATGCTTGAGTATCTAAATTATTATGTCAAAACTAGACTATTGCTTCGAATCACATAAAAGTCCAATTGTCCATGCTATAAAGAAAAGATTATGATATGACATGATAGGTAGCATTCCACATCAAAAACTCTGTTTTATCACTTACCTACTCGAGGACAAGTAGGAGTTAAGCTTGGGGATGCTGATACGCCTCCAACGTATCTACAATTTTTGATTGTTCCATGCTGTTATATTATCAATCTTGGATGTTTTACAATCATTTTATAGTCATTTTATATCATTTTTGGTACTAACCTATTGACATAGTGCCAAGTGCCAGTTGTTGTTTTCTACATGTTTTTTACATCGCAGGAAATCAATATCAGACGGAGTCCAAACGCAATGAAACTCCAAGGAGATTTTTTTTGGACCAAAAGGAACGTAATGCGCCCTGGCTGCGCCTGGGGGGGGGGGGGCGAGGGGGGCACAACACACCATGGCGCGCTAGGAGGCCTAGGCGCGCCCTGGTAGGTTGTGCCTGTTGGGGAACGTTGCAGAAAACAAAAATTTTCCTACGGTTTCACCAAGATCCATCTAGGAGTTCATCTAGCAACGAGTGACTGGATTGCATCTACATACCTTTGTAGATCACGCGCGGAAGCGTTCAAAGAACGGGGATGAGGAAGGCGTACTCGACGTGATCCAAATCACCGGAGATCCTAGCACCGAACGGACGGCACCTCCGCGTTCAACACACGTACGGTCAGCGTAACGTCTCCTCCTTCTTGATCCAGCAAGGGGAAGGAGAGGTTGAGGAAGATGGCTCCAGCAGCAGCACGACGGCGTGGTGGTGGTGGAGCTGCAGTACTCCGGCAGGGCTTCGCCAAGCTCTATGGAGGAGGAGGATGTGTTGGAGAGGGAGAGGGAGGCACCAAAGGCGTGGGATGAGAGGCCCTCCTCCCCCCACTATATATAGGGAGCCTAGGGGGGGGGGCGCCGGCCCTAGGAGATCCAATCTCCTAGGGGGGCGGCGGCCAAGGGAGGAATCCCTCCTCCCCAAGGCACCTAGGAGGTGCCTTCCCCCTTTGGGACTCTTCCCTTCCTTATCTCTAGGCGCATGGGCCTCTTGGGGCTGGTGCCCTTGGCCCATATAGGCCAAGGCGCACACCCCTACAGCCCATGTGGCCCCCCGGGGCAGGTGGCCCCACCCGGTGGACCCCCGGGACCCTTCCGGTGGTCCTGGTACAATACCGGTGACCCCGAAACTTGTCCCGATGCCCGAAATAGCACTTCCTATATATAATTCTTTACCTCCGGACCATTCCGGAACTCCTCGTGATGTACGGGATCTCATCCGGGACTCCGAACAACATTCGGGTTACTGCATATACATATCCCTACAACCCTAGCGTCACCAAACCTTAAGTGTGTAGACCCTACGGGTTCGGGACACATGTCGACATGACCGAGATCGCTCTCCGGTCAATAACCAACAGCGGGATCTGGATACCCATGTTGGCTCACACATGCTCCTCGATGATCTCATCGGATGAACCACGATGTCGAGGATTCAATCAATCCCGCATACAATTCCCTTCATCAATCAGTATGCTACTTGCCCGAGATTCGATCGTCGGTATCCCAATACCTCGTTCAATCTCATTACCGGCAAGTCACTTTACTCGTACCGTGATGCATGATCCCGTGACCAGACACTTGGTCACTTTGAGCTCATTATGATGATGCATTACCGAGTGGGCCCAGTGATACCTCTCCGTCATACGGAGTGACAAATCCCAGTCTTGATCCGTGTCAACCCAACAGACACTTTCGGAGATACCCGTAGTATACCTTTATAGTCACCCAGTTACGTTGTGACGTTTGGTACAACCAAAGCACTCCTACGGTATCTGGGAGTTACATGATCTCATGGTCTAAGGAAAGGATACTTGACATTGGAAAACTCTAGCAAACGAACTATACGATCTTGTGCTATGTTTAGGATTGGGTCTTGTCCATCACATCATTCTCCTAATGATGTGATCTCGTTATCAATGACATCCAATGTCCATAGTCAGGAAACCATGACTATCTGTTGATCAACGAGCTAGTCAACTAGAGGCTTACTAGGGACATGTTGGTGTCTATTATTCACACATGTATTACGATTTCCGGATAACACAATTATAGCATGAATAAAGACAATTATCATGAACAAGGAAATATAATAATAATGCTTTTATTATTGCCTCTAGGGCATATTTCCAACAGTCTCCCACTTGCACTAGAGTCAATAATCTAGTTACATTGTGATGAATCAAACACCCATGGAATTCTGGTGTTGATCATGTTTTGCTCTAGGGAGAGGTTTAGTCAATGGATCTGCTACATTCCGGTCCGTATGCACTTTACAAATATCTATGTCTCCATCTTGAACATTTTCATGAATGGAGTTGAAGCGACGCTTGATGTGCCTGGTCTTCTTGTGAAACCTGGGCTCCTTGGCTAGTGCAATAGCTCCAGTGTTGTCACAGAAGAGTTTGATTGGCCCCGACGCATTGGGTATGACTCCTAGGTCGGTGATGAACTCCTTCACCCAAATTGCTTCATGTGCTACCTCCGAGGCTGCCATGTACTTCGCTTCACATGTAGATCCCGCCATGACGCTCTGCTTGCAACTGCACCAGCTTACTGCCCCACCATTCAAAATATACACGTATCCGGTTTGTGACTTAGAGTCATCCATATCTGTGTCGAAGCTAGCGTCGACGTAACCCTTTACGACGAGCTCTTCGTCACCTCCATAAACGAGAAACATTTCCTTAGTCCTTTTCAGGTACTTCAGGATATTCTTGACCGCTGTCCTGTGTTCCTTGCCGGGATTACTTTGGTACCTTCCTACCAAACTTATGGCAAGGTTTACATCAGGTCTTGTACACAGCATGGCATACATAATAGAACCTATGGCTGAGGCATAGGGGATGACACTCATCTCTTCTATATCTTCTGCCGTGGTCGGACATTGAGCTGAGCTTAATTTCACACCTTGCAACACAGGCAAGAACCCCTTCTTAGACTGATTCATATTGAACTTCTTCAATATCTTATCAAGGTATGTGCTTTGTGAAAGACCTATGAGGCGTCTTGATCTGTCTCTATAGATCTTGATGCCTAATATATAAGCAGCTTCTCCAAGGTCCTTCATTGAAAAACTCTTATTCAAGTAGGCCTTAATGCTGTCCAAGAGTTCTATATCATTTCCCATCAAAAGTATGTCATCTACATATAATATGAGAAATGCTACAGAGCTCCCACTCACTTTCTTGTAAACGCAGGCTTCTGCATAAGTCTGCGTAAACCCAAACGCTTTGATCATCTCATCAAAGCGAATGTTCCAACTCCGAGATGCTTGCACCAGCCCATAAATCGAGCGTTGGAGCTTGCACACCTTGTTAGCATTCTTAGGATCGACAAAACCTTCTGGCTACATCATATACAATTCTTCCTTAAGGAAACCATTAAGGAATGCCGTTTTGACGTCCATTTGCTATATCTCATAATCATAGAATGCGGCAATTGCTAACATGATTCAGACGGACTTTAGCTTCGCTACCGGTGAGAAAGTCTCATCGTAGTCAACCCCTTGAACTTGTTGATAGCCCTTAGCGACAAGCCGAGCTTTATAGATGGTCACATTACCATCCGCGTCTGTCTTCTTCTTAAAGATACATTTATTTTCTATGGCTCGCCGCTCAACGGGCAAGTCAGTCAAAGTCCATACTTCGTTTTCATACATGGATCCTATCTCGGATTTCATGGCTTCTAGCCATTTGTCGGAATCCGGGCCCGTCATCGCTTTTTCATAGTTCGAAGGTTCACTGTTGTCTAACAACATGATTTCCAAGACAGGGTTGCCGTACCACTCTAGTGCGGAACGTGTCCTTGTGGACCTACGAAGTTCAGCAGCAACTTGATCTGAAGTTTCATGATCATCATCATTAACTTCCTCTCTAGTCGGTGCAGGCACCTCAGGAACATTTTCTTGAGTTGCGCCATTTTCCGGTTCGGTAATACTTCATCAAGTTCTACTTTCCTCCCACTTACTTCTTTCGAGAGAAACTCCTTCTCTAGAAAGGATCCATTCTTGGCAACAAAAATCTTGCCTTCGGATCTGAGGTAGAAGGTATACCCAATAGTTTCTTTAGGGTATCCTATGAAGACGCATTTTTCCGACTTGGGTTCGAGCTTTTCAGGTTGAAGTTTCTTGACATAAGAATCGCATCCCCAAATTTTAGAAACGACAGCTTAGGTTTCTTCCCAAACCATAATTCATAAGGTGTCGTCTCAACGGATTTCGACGGAGCCCTATTTAAAGTGAATGCGGCAGTCTCTAAAGCATAGCCCCAAAAAGATAGCGGTAAATCGGTAAGAGACATCATAGATCGCACCATATCTAATAGAGTGCGATTACGACGTTCGGACACACCATTACGTTGAGGCGTTCCAGGCGGCGTGAGCTGTGAAACTATTCCACATTTTCTTAGGTGTGAGCCAAACTCATGACTCAAGTATTCTCCTCCACGATCTGATCGCAGGAACTTGATTTTCCTATCACGTTGATTCTCAACCTCACTCTGAAATTCCTTGAACTTTTTAAAGGTCTCAGACTTGTGTTTCATTAAGTAGACATACCCATATCTACTCAAGTCATCAGTGAGGGTGAGAACATAACGATAGCCACCGCGAGCCTCAACACTCATTGGACCGCACACATCAGTATGTATGATTTCCAATAAGTTGGTTGCTCGCTCCATTGTTCCTGAGAATGGAGTCTTGGTCATTTTACCCATGAGGCATGGTTCGCACGTGTCAAATGATTCGTAATCAAGAGACTCTAAAAGTCCATCATCATGGAGCTTCTTCATGCGTTTGACACCTATGTGACCAAGGCGGCAGTGCCACAAGTATGTGGGACTATCATTATCAATCTTACATCTTTTGGTACTCACACTATGAACATGTGTAGCATTACGCTCGAGATTCATTAAGAATAAACCATTCACCATCGGAGCATGACCATAAAACATATCTCTCATATAAATAGAACAACCATTATTCTCGGATTTAAATGAGTAGCCATCTCGTATTAAACGAGATCCTGATACAATGTTCATGCTCAAACTTGGCACTAAATAACAATTATTGAGGTTCAAAACTAATCCCGTAGGTAAATGTAGAGGTAGCATGCCGACGGCGATCACATCGACCTTGGAACCATTCCCGACGCGCATCATCACCTCGTCCTTCGCCAGTCTCCGCTTATTCCGCAGCTCCTGCTTTGAGTTACATATGTGAGCAACTGCACCGGTATCAAATACCCAGGAGCTACTACGAGTACTGGTAAGGTACACATCAATTACATGTATATCACATATACCTTTCGTTTTGCCGGCCTTCTTGTCCGCTAAGTATTTGGGGCAGTTCCGCTTCTAGTGACCACTTTCCTTGCAATAAAAGCACTCAGTCCCGGGCTTGGGTCCATTCTTTGGCTTCTTCCCGGCAGCTTGCTTGCCGGGCGCGGCAACTCCCTTGCCGTCCTTCTTGAAGGTTTTCTTACCCTTGCCTTTCTTGAACTTAGTGGTTTTATTCACCATCAACACTTGATGTTCCTTTTTGACTTCTACCTCTGCTGATTTCAGCATTGCAAATACTTCAGGAATGGTCTTTTCCATCCCCTGCATATTGAAGTTCATCACAAAGCTCTTGTAGCTCGGTGGAAGCGACTGAAGGATTCTGTCAAAGACCGCGTCATCCGGGAGATTAACTCCCAGTTGAGTCAAGCGGTTATGCAACCCAGACATAGTGAGTATGTGCTCACTGACAGAACTGTTTTCCTCCATCTTACAGCTGAAGAACTTGTCGGAGACTTGATATCTCTCGACCCGGGCATGATCTTGGAAAACCATTTTCAGCTCTTCGAACATCTCATATGCTCCGTGTCTCTCAAAATGCTTTTGGAGCCCCGGCTCTAAGCTGTAAAGCATGCCGCACTGAACGAGGGAGTAGTCATCGGTACGTGCCTGCCAAGCGTTCATAACGTCTTGTTCTGCAGGGAGAACAGGTGTGTCACCCAGCGGTGCTTGTAGGACATAATCTTTCTTGGCAGCTATGAGGATGATCCTCAGGTTCCGGACCCAGTCCGTGTAGTTGCTGCCATCGTCTTTCAGCTTGGTTTTCTCTAGGAACGCGTTGAAGTTGAGGACTACATTGGCCATTTGATCTACAAGACATATTGTAAATATTTTAGACTAAGTTCATGATAATTAAGTTCATCTAATCAAATTATTCAATGAACTCCCACTTAGATAGACATCCCTCCTGTAATCTAAGTATAACATGATCCGAGTTAACTAGGCCGTGTCCGATCATCACGTGAGACGGACTAGTCAACATCGGTGAACATCTTCATGTTGATCGTATCTTCTATACGACTCATGCTCGACCTTTCGGTCTTCTGTGTTCCGAGGCCATGTCTGTACATGCTAGGCTCGTCAAGTCAACCTAAGTGTTTGCATGTGTAAATCTGTCTTACACCCGTTGTATGTGAATGTTGGAATCTATCACACCCGATCATCACGTGGTGCTTCGAAACAACGAACTGTCGCAACGGTGCACAGTTAGGGGGAACACTTTCTTGAAATTATTATGAGGGATCATCTTATTTACTACCGTCGTTGTAAGAAAACAAGATGCAAAAACATGATAAACATCACATGCAATCAAATAATAATAGTGACATGATATGGCCAATATCACATAGCTCCTTTGATCTCCATCTTGGGGCTCCATGATCATCTTGTCACCGACATGACACCATGATCTCCATCATCATGATCTCCATGAAGTTGCTTGCCAACTATTACTTCTACTACTATGGCTAACGCGTTTAGCAATAAAGTAAAGTAATTTACATGGCGTTTCTCAATGACACGCAGGTCATACAAAAAATAAAGACAACTCCTATGGCTCCTGCCGGTTGTCATACTCATCGACATGCAAGTCGTGATTCCTATTACAATAGCATGAACATCTCATACATCACATATATATCATTCATCATTCATCACAACTTTGGCCATATCATATCACAAATCACTTGCTGCAAAAACAAGTTAGACGTCCTCTAATTGTTGTTGCAAGTTTTACGTGGCTGAAATAGGGTTCTAGCAAGAACGTTTTCTTACCTATGTGAAAGCCACAACGTGATTTGTCAACTTCTATTTACCCTTCATAAGGACCCTTTTCATCGAATCCGCTCCAACTAAAGTGGGAGAGACAGACACCCGCCAGCCACCTTTATGCAACTTGTGCATGTTAGTCGGTGGAACCGGTCTCACGTAAGCGTACGTGTAAGGTTGGTGTGGGCCGCTTCATCCCACAATACCGCTGAAGCAAGATAAGACTAGTAGCGGCAAGAAAGTTGACAACATCTACGCCCACAACAAATTGTGTTCTACTCATGCAAAGAGAACTACGCATAGACCTAGCTCATGATGCCACTGTTGGGGAACGTTGCAGAAAACAAAAATTTTCCTACGGTTTCACCAAGATCCATCTAGGAGTTCATCTAGCAACGAGTGATTGGATTGCATCTACATACCTTTGTAGATCACGTGCGGAAGTGTTCAAAGAATGGGGATGAGGAAGGCGTACTCGACGTGATCCAAATCACCGGAGATCCTAGCGCCGAACGGACGGCACCTCCGCGTTCAACACACGTACGGTCAGTGTAACGTCTCCCTTCTTGATCCAGCAAGGGGAAGGAGAGGTTGAGGAAGATGGCCCCAGCAGCAGCACGACGGCGTGGTGGTGGTGGAGCTGCAGTACTCCGGCAGGGCTTCACCAAGCTCTATGGAGGAGGAGGATGTGTTGGAGAGGGAGAGGGAGGCACCAAAGGTGTGGGATGAGAGGCCCTCCTTCCCCCCCACTATATATAGGGAGCCTAGGGGGGGGGCGCCGGCCCTAGGAGATCCAATCTCCTAGGGGGCGGCGGCCAAGGGAGGAATCCCTCCTCCCCAAGGAACCTAGGAGGTGCCTTCCCCGTTTGGGACTCTTCCCTTCCTTATCTCTAGGCGCATGGGCCTCTTGGGGCTGGTGCCCTTGGCCCATATAGGCCAAGGCGCACACCCCTACAGCCCATGTGGCCCCCCGGGGCAGGTGGCCCCACCCGGTGGACCCCCGGGACCCTTCCGGTGGTCTCGGTACAATACCTGTGACCCCGAAACTTGTCCCGATGCCCGAAATAGCACTTCCTATATATAATTCTTTACCTCCGGACCATTACGGAACTCCTCGTGATGTCCGGGATCTCATCCGGGACTCCGAACAACATTCGGGTTACTGCATATACATATCCCTACAACCCTAGCGTCACCGAACCTTAAGTGTGTAGACCCTACGGGTTCGGGAGACATGTCGACATGACCGAGATCGCTCTCCGGTCAATAACCAACAGCGGGATATGGATACCCATGTTGGCTCCCACATGCTCCTCGATGATGTCATCGGATGAACCATGATGTAGAGGATTCAATCAATCCCGCATACAATTCCCTTCGTTAATCGGTATGTTACTTGCCCGAGATTCGATCGTCGGTATCCCAATACCTCATTCAATCTCGTTACCGTCAATTCACTTTACTCGTACCGTGATGCATGATCCCATGACCAGACACTTGGTCACTTTGAGCTCATTATGATGATGCATTACCGAGTGGGCCCAGTGATACCTCTCCGTCATACGGAGTGACAAATCCCAGTCTTGATCCATGTCAACCCAACAGACACTTTCGGAGATACCCGTAGTATACCTTTATAGTCACCCAGTTACGTTGTGACGTTTGGTACAACCAAAGCACTCCTACGGTATCTGGGAGTTACATGATCTCATGGTCTAAGGAAAGGATACTTGACATTGGAAAACTCTAGCAAACGAACTATACGATCTTGTGCTATGTTTAGGATTGGGTATTGTCCATCACATCATTCTCCTAATGATGTGATCTCGTTATCAATGACATCCAATGTCCATAGTCAGGAAACCATGACTATCTGTTGATCAACGAGCTAGTCAACTAGAGGCTTACTAGGGACATGTTGGTGTCTATTATTCACACATGTATTACGATTTCCGGATAACACAATTATAGCATGAATAAAGACAATTATCATGAACAAGGAAATATAATAATAATGCTTTTATTATTGCCTCTAGGGCATATTTCCAACAGTGCCCACCTCGGGTGCCCCCGGACTGCCTCTTTGCTGTATAAATACCCTAATATTCCAGAAACCCTAAGGAGGTCGACGAAATATTCATCCAGCCGCCGCAGAGTCCAGAACCACAAGATCCAATCTAGACACCATCTCGGATGGGGTTCACCACCTCCATTAGTGCCTCTCCGATGATGCGTGAGTGGTTCTCTGTAGACCTTCGGGTCCGTAGTTAGTAGCTAGATGGCTTCCTCTCGCTCGCTGAATTCTCAATACAATGTTCTCTTGGAGATCCATAGGATGTAACTCTTTTGTGGTGTGTTTGTTGGGATCGATGAACTTTGAGTTTATGATCGGATCTATCTTTTTATATCCATGAAATTTATTTGAGTTTCTTTGATCTCTTATATGCATGATTTCTTATAGCCTCATATTTCTTCTCCGATATTTGGGTTTTGTTTGGCCAACTTGATCTATTTACCTTGCAATGGGAAGAGGTGCTTTGTAGTGGGTTCGATCTTACAGTGCTTGATCCTAGTGAAAGAAAGGGAACTAACACGTATGTATCGTTGCTCCTAAGGATAAAACGATGGGGTCTATCTCTACATAGATAGATCTTGTCTACATCATGTCATCGTTCTTATTGGATTACTCTATTTTTCCATGAACTTAATACACTAGATGCATGCTGGATAGCGGTCAATGTGTCGAGTAGTAGTAGTAGATGCAGGCAGGAGTCGGTCTACTAATCTTGGACGTGATGCCTATATAATGATCATTGCCTGGATATCGTCATGATTATTTGAAGTTCTGTCAATTGCCCAACAGTAATTTGTTTACCCACCATTTGCTATTTTTCTCGAGAGAAGCCACTAGTGAAACCTACGGCCCCCGGGTCTCTTTCTCATATTATTTGCCTTTGCGATCTACTTTTCCTTTGCTTTTATTTTAATATCTATTAAACCAAAAATACAAAATACCTTGCTGCAATTTATTTTATTTGGCGTTCGATCTATCAATCTATTTACAACTCTTTGTCACGTCCGTTTGCCAATTTCTGGCGCCGCTACTCGAAAGGGATTGACAACCCCTTTCACACGTCGGGTTGTGAGTATTTGTTATTTGTGTACAAGTGCTGTCTACATTGTGTTGCTTGCTTCTCCTTCTGGTTCAATAACCTTGGTTACATCACTGAGGGAAATACCTACCCCTGCTGTGCTGCATCATCCCTTCCTCTTTGGGAAATACCGACATAGCTTTAAGCCGCATCATGCTACCATCTCCCATCGGTTGGACCCAGTAGACAAATGCTCCCTGGATGCCGTAGGAGTGAGTAGCAACCAAGTACGGATCCATGCCGTAGCTCTGAAGATAACCTGCAAGAAGTTTAGAACATGTAATCTGTTAAAAATCATATTGTTCCTGCAGTTCCATATAGCCCAAAGAAGTGCGCATATTCCAATCCGAATATGTGATGCAATGTTCGGTTGCACTCCATTTAGCCATGTCCCAAACAACGTATCTATGCTAGATGAAGGCGATATGTTAAATGCTATATGGATAGATCGCCAAAGTAACTTTGTGAGGGGGCAATCAATAAATAAATGTTGAATTGTTTCATCATGAACACAAAAGCAACATCGTGAACTACCAATCTATCGTCGCTTTAGTAAATTATCTTTGGTAAGAATGACCCACTTGTGCACAAACCACATAAAAATTTTGATGCGAAGGGGAACCTTAACTTTACAAATGTGTATCGATCTTGGGATTGGGCCAGAATTAATAAGATCTGAGTACATAGATTTAACCGAAAACACTTCATTCCCCATCAACTTCTAGTACACGGCATCTGCTTGTGGTTCAAGCTGAACGTCCATCAACCTCCTCACTAAGCATAACCAGGAAGTCCATCGTTCCCCTACTAAAGCCTGCCGGAACTGAATATTCAAGGGAACCGTCTGTAATACTGTAGCCATGTAATCATGCTTACGTTGCACAATATTATACAAGGTAGGGTACTGTACAGCTAGCAGTGCCTCGCCTAGCTAAGTATCCTCCCAAAACCTTGTTGCCGTTCCATCCCCAACAACGAATTTCACCCTATGGAAGAAAGACTCTTTTATTCTCATGAGTCCCTTCTGGAATGGTGAATCAGTAGGTATTACGGTCACCTGAGCTAGAGTTTTAGAGTGTAGGTATTTAGTCCGTAAAATTTGTGCCCACATACCTTCCGGTTGCTGACATAATCTATAGAACCATTTGCTCAACAATCATTTATTTTTAATCTCGAAGTTCTCAATCCCTAGACCCCCTAGTCTTTGGGTCAACAAATAATATCCCATCTTGACAAGAGATATTTTGTCTTAACCTCATCTGACTGCCAGAAGAAATGAGATCGAGAGAAATCTAATCTCTTTCGTACCCCTTTAGGTAAGAAAGAGAGGAGGAACATCGGCATGCTAGTTAATATTTTATTAATTAGCACTAACCTCCCTCCATACGACATAAGCTTACCCTTCGAGAAACATAGTTTTTTTTTTCAAATCGATGTTCGATACATTTCCACTCTTTGTTAGTTAACTTCCGATGGTGAATTGGAATCCCTAGTTAGTTGAAAGGTAATGGCTCCAGTTCACAACCAAACAACTGTCTATAATTATCTTGTTCCTCTTTTGCCCTACCAAAGAAAGATAATTCGCTCTTGTGGAAGTTAATCTTCAGACCTGACAGTTGTTCAAAAAGACACATAACTAATTTCATATTTCGCGCTTTTTGCAAGATCATGCTCCATGAATACACTGGTACGTGCCAGTGCTATACAAACGGTTTTTAACCCCTTTCCGTGACGGCATTTGGAACCATCGCCTAGTGAGTGACGGCGATAGGGGGGTCCTTCCCACACGACCCAGAAACCGTCGAGGATAGGGAGCCTTAATGCATACAGTTGTCCCTATATAACCGTTTCCGATATCTCGAATATCCCAAACGCTTCATCCTTGCTACTCGTTTGTGCTCGCATTGCCATTGCAGTCGGAGTTTTGTCGTTTTACCTAAAACTAGGCAGATTCCAGGCACGGGAGTTTTCCAGGCAGATTCCAAGCACGGGAGTTTTACGATGCCTGGCACATCACAAACAGTTCGTGATTATAAACCGTGTATGATAGGTAGACAATCACACACATTTAGTTTTCCCGCACCGTATGTGATAGTGTCTGACATCACACACGCTTTGCAAACGACAACTGTGTGCATTGTTACACACGTTTCCTCTCTGTGAACCGTGCTAGATTATGATGTATATCGCACATGCTGTGCTTTATTAACCGTGTGCGCCGTAATGACCTGCACACCATAATTTCGCCCTAATTTAATTGCTGCTATTTAAAATTGTACCTAATTTAAACTTGAAAGTAGGCTATAGTTTTATTCATATCCATTAGGTTCAAACAACCAATGCATTATTCAATTCACAGGTACATGATTGTGGCTTGAAGCAATGTCGGTATTTCCCCAAAGAGGAAGGGATGATGCAACACAACAATGGTAGGTATTTCCCTCAGTGATGAAACCAAGGTTATCGAACCAGTAGGAGAACACAACGTAAACAACCCCTGCACACAAATAACAAATACTCGCAACCCGATGTGTAAAAGGGGTTGTCAATCCCTTTTGGGTAGCGGCGCCTTAAGATAGGCAAACGGGCGTGAATAAATTGTAGTAGATTGATACATCGAACGCCAAATAAAATAAATAAGAATAAAACACAGCAAGGTATTTTTGTATTTTTGCTTTAATAGATCTGAAAATAAATGCAAAGGAAACTAGATCGCAAAGGCAAATAATATGAGAAAGAGACCCGGGGGCCGTAGGTTTCACTAGTGGCTTCTCTTGAGAAAAATAGCAAACGGTGGGTAAACAAATTACTATTGGGCAATTGATAGAACTTCAAATAATCATGACGATATCTAGGAAATGAGCATTATATAGGCATAATGTCCAAGATTAGTAGACCGACTCCTGCCTGTATCTACTACTATTACTCCACACATCGACCGCTATCCAGCATGCATCTAGTGTATTAAGTTCATGGAGAAATGGAGTAATGCAATAAGAACGATGACATGATCTAGACAAGATCTATCTATTTAGAGATAGACCCCATCGTTTTATCCTTAGTAGCAATGATACGTACGTGTCGGTTCCCCTTCTGTCACTGGGATCATGCACCGTAAGATCGAACCCACTACAAAGCACCTCTTCCCATTGCAAGAAAAATAGATCAAGTTGGCCAAACAAAACCCAAATATCGGAGAAGAAATACGGGGCTATAAGCAATCATGCATATAAGAGAGATCAAAGAAACTCAAATAACTTTCATGGATATAAAAAGATAGATCTGAACATAAACTCAAAGTTCATCGGATCCCAACAAACACACCGCAAAAAAGAGTTACATCATATGGATCTCCAAGAGATCATTGTATTGAGAATTCAGCGAGAGAGAGGAAGCCATCTAGCTACTAACTACGGACCTGGAGGTCTACAAAGAACTACTCACACATCATCTAAGAGGCACCAATGGAAGTGGTGAACCCCTCCGTGATGGTGTCTAGATTGGATCTGGTGGTTCTGGACTCTGTGGAGGCTGGAATTGATTTTCGTTGACTCCCCTAGGGTTTCTAGAATATTGGGGTATTTATAGAGCAAAGAGGCGGTCCGGGGGGTACACGAGGTGGGCAAAACCCACCAGGGCGCGCCTGGGCCTCCTGGCGCGCCCTAGTGGGTTATGCTCCCCTCGGAGCACCCCCTAGGCGCAGCCTTGGCCCATTAGGTGTCTTCTGGTCCAAAAACATTCTCTGTGAAGTTCTGTTGCATTTGGACACCGTTTGGTATTGATTTCCTGCGATGTAAAAATCATGCAGAAAACAACAACTGGCACTTGGCACTATGTCAAAAGGTTAGTACCAAAAAATGATATAAAATGATTATAAAACATCCAAGATTGATAATATAACAACACGGAACAATAGAAAAATTATAGATACGTTGGAGACGTATCATCATCCCCAAGCTTAACTCCTACTCGTCCTCGAGTAGGTACGTGATAAAAATAGAATTTTTGATGTGGAATCCTGCCTAACATGTCATATCATATTCTTTTGCTTATAGCATGGTCATTTGGACTTTTATGTGATTCAAAGCAATAGTCTAGTTTTGACATGACAACTTAAGTAGTCAAGCATATCAACAAGCAACCATGTCATTCAAAATAGCAACGCTAAAATAAGTTATCCCTAGCCGAACATGCTCAATCATTGACCCATTCATGAAACACACTCGCATATTAACTACACCCAATACTCAAGTACAATCATATTGCCTCCTAGTTGGTGCTTTTATAAGAGAAGATGGAGAGTCAAATTCAAAATAAAAATTGCATAAAGTAAAAGAAAGGCCCTTCGCAGAGGGAAGTAGGGATTTGTAGAGGTGCCATAGCTCAAAGCGAAAAACTTAGAGAGAAAAACATTTTGGGAGGTGTGTCTTTCCCACCAATGAAAACGACTTAGAGTTCCCAACACTTTCGATGCTAGATATATCATAGGTGGTACCCAAATAGAAAGTAAAGTTTATTCCTTTTTCCACCATACTTTCACTTTCCATGGCTAACCGTATCCACGGGTGCCTTCCATACCAACACTTTCCAAGGAATTTATTATTTGACAACATAAAGTAAATTCATTTTTCATTTCGGGACTGGGCATCCCTAATACCTTTGCCTTACTCTCGTGCAATGACAAGTGAATAAACACTCATCATGAGAATAACACATCTAGCTTGGAAAATATTAGCCACCCCTCACCGCTCCGTGAGCAGTACAAAAACACACAAAAGAGAAGTTTATGTTGAAAATTAGAGATGGCACATACAAATTTTCTTAGAACGGCAAAAGAATACCGCATATAGGTAGATATAGTGGACTCATGTGGCAGAACTGGTTTAAAGGTTTTTGGATGCACAACTAGAGATCATACTTAGTGCAAAATGAAGGCTAGCAAATGATTCAGAAGTGACCAAACCAAGAAACAAATAATCTCATAAGCGAGCATTAAGCATAATTAACATCGAATAATGAATCACAAGTAGGATATAATTTCATTGCATAATTATTGAATTCCATTCTTGCATAGGGAATGACAAACCTTAACACCAATATTCTTACTAAAGCATAATTACTCATCAACATAACTCACATATCACATCATCATATCTCAAAACTATTACTAAAAATCAAGTTTATTTTGTCCAATGATCTTCATGAGAGTTTTTATTATATCCTTCTTGGATATCTATCACTTTGGAACTAATTTTCATATGTTGCTTTTGATAAGCTCAAACAAATATAAGTGAAGATCATGAGCATAATATTTCTTTCTCTCAAATTAATTTAAGTGAAGAAAGAGAGAGTTTCTTGAAAATTTTACTAACTCTCAAATAAATCTAAGTGAAGCAAGAGAGCATTTCTTCAAAAAATACTAAAGCACACCATGCTCAAAAAGATATAAGTGAAGCACTAGAGCAAGTCCATAGCTCATAAAACTTTAAGTGAAGCATAGAGAGCAATTCTAACAAGTCATGACATATTTTTGGCTCTCTCAAATAGGTGTGTCCAGAAAGAAATCTAGACTTAAAACACAAAATAAAACAAGCAAAGACTCATATCATTCAAGATAATCCAAGCAAAGCACATAGTATGTGACGAATAAAAATATAGCTTCTAGTAAAATACCGATGGTCGTTAGAAGAAAGAGGGGATGCCACTCGGGGGCATCCCCAAGCTTAGTTGGTTTCTCACTCCTTGGATAATAGCTTGGGATGCCGGGGCATTCCCAAGCTTAGGCTCTTCTTACTGCTTATTCCTTTATCCATCGTAAGATAACCCAAAACTTGAAAACTTCAATCACACAAAACTCAACAAAACCTTCGTGAGATCCATTAGTATAAGAAAATAAATCACTACTATAAGTACTATTGCAACCTATTCATATTTTGTTTTTTGCATTATATCTACTGTATTCCAACTTTTATATGGCAAAAACTCATCAAAGAAAACCATAGAGCCATCAAAATAAGCAGACAACGCAAAGAAAACAGAATCTGTCAAAAACAGAACAGTTTGTAGCAATATGACTATTTTGAATACTTATGTAACTCCAAAAATTCTGAAAAAATAGGAAGACCTGAGTAATTTGTATATTAATCTTCTGCAAAAAGAATTGGCATTTTATCACGCTCTGGTGATTTCTAACAATTGTTTTCATGAGCGCACAAGTTTTTGTTTTTCAGCAAGATCAAACAACTATCACCCAAGAAGATCCTATAGGTGGTTCTACTTGGCACAAACACTAATTAAAATAAAAAAACACAATCATAACAATAGCATAATTGTGCAAACACTCAAGAACAGAAAGCAAAAGGCAAAAATAAATTTTATTCATTGGGTTGCCTCCCAGCAAGCGCTATAGTTTTACGCCCTTAGCTAGGCATAAAGCAAGGATCTAAGTTTTGTCATCTTTGTCCTTTTTAAAGCAAAGAGAAAATTTCCTATCAATGGAATTTAATTTTCTCTTTTGTGTAAGCACAAGGCCATTGATAGCATAAGAAAGATTAAGCATGTTGCGAAAATTCGTATCTAAACTTGCCTTCATCTCTTTGATTATTTCATTTTGATGAAAGCACAAAAGGGTAGTTGATTCAACCTCATCCTCCTTTTGGTGCCCAAAGATGGTTTTCATCTTTTCATAAGTATTAATGGCATCCCCTCCAAGAAAACCATTTTCAAATATAGAATCCAAAACTTGTTTGAAGGAAGAAGGTAAACCAACATAAAAACTTCTCAAGTATATCTCTATCTGATATTGGGGAACATATCTAGCTCGAATTCTCAACAGCCTATTCAAAGCATCTTTCAAAGATTCATCAAGTAAATAACGAAAAAATTTGAGATCGTCTTCATCAAAATTGTTAAGATTTTCCTTAACATCCCCGGTAATTCCTTCCATAGCATCATTGTTTATGAGCTTAGAGAGGACAGAGGGGCTATCCAAAGCATTAAAACTCGGGAGAAAACCCCTAGCCTTTTTAAGGTCGGTCATGGCGATAGAGAAAAGAACTTAAGCAGATGAGAAAACGATGAACGAAAAAGAGGGGCGAATAAAACGACAAATTTTTGTGAAGTGGGGGAGAGGAAAACGAGAGGCAAATGGCAAATAATGTAAATTGCAAGGAGATGAGGTTTGTGATTAGGAACCTGGTATATGTTGACGATCCTCCCCGGCAACGGCACCAAAAATTCCTTTTGATTGCGGCTTGAAGCTACGTCGGTATTTCCCCAAAGAGGAAGGGATGATGCAGCATAGTAGCGGTAGGTATTTCCCTCAGTGATGAAACCAAGGTTATCGAACCAGTAGGAGAACCAAGTAATACAACGTAAACATCCCCTGCACGCAAATAACAAATACTCGCAACCTGACGTGTAAAAGGGGTTGTCAATCCCTTTCGGGTAGCGGCGCCTCAAGATAGGCAAACAGACGTGAATAAATTGTAGTAGATTGATAGTTCGAACGCCAAATAAAATAAATAAGAATAAAATGCAGCAAGGTATTTTTTATTTTTGGTTTAATAGATCTGAAAATAAATGCAAAGGAAAATAGATCACAAAGCCAAATAATATGAGAAATAGACCTGGGGGCAGTAGGTTTCACAAGTGGCTTCTCTCGAGAAAAATAGCAAACGGTGGGTAAACAAATTACTGTTGGGGAATTGATAGAACTTCAAATAATCATGACGATATCTAGGCAATGATCATTATATAGCCATCACGTCCAAGATTAGTAGACCGACTCCTGCCTGCATCTACTACTATTACTCCACACATCGACCCCTATCCAGCATTCATCTAGTGTATTAAGTTCATGGAGAAACGGAGTAATGCAGTAAGAATGATGATATGATGTAGACAAGATCTATCTATGTAGAGATAGACCCCATCGTTTTATCCTTAGTAGCAACGATACATACGTGTCCGTTCCCCTTCTGTCACTGGGATCAAGCACCGTAAGATCGAACCCACTACAAAGCACCTCTTCCCATTGCAAGATAAATAGATCAAGTTGGCCAAACAAAACCCAAATATCGGAGAAGAAATATGAGGCTATAAGCAATCATGCATATAAGAGATCAAAGAAACTCAAATAACTTTCATGGATATAAAAAGATAGATCTGATCATAAACTCAAAGTTCAACGGATCCCAACAAACACACCGCAAAAAAGAGTTACATCATATGGATCTCCAAGAGACCATTGTATTGAGAATTCAACGAGAGAGAGGAAGCCATCTAGCTACTAACTACGGACCCAAAGGTCTACAAAGAACTACTCACGCATCATCGGAGAGGCACCAATGGAAGTGGTGAATCCCTCCATTATGGTTTCTATATTGGATTTGGTGGTTCTGGACTCTGTGGCGGTTGGAATTGATTTTCGTCGACTCCCCTAGGGTTTTTGGAATATTGGGGTATTTATAGAGCAAAGAGGCAGTCCGGGGGGCACCCAAGGTGGGCACAACCGACCAGGGTGCACATGAGCCTCCTGGCGCGCAGCCTTGGCCCATTAGGTGTCTTCTAGTCCAAAAAAAATTCTTCGTGAAGTTTCGTTGCATTTGGACTCTGTTTGGTATTGATTTCCTGCGATGTAATAAACATGTAGAAAACAACAACTAGCACTTGGCACTATGTCAATAGGTTAGTTCCAAAGACTGATATAAAATGATTATAAAATGATCATAAAACATCCAAGATTGATAATATAACAGCATGGAACAATTAAAAATTATAGATACATTGGAGACGTATTAGTACATGTGTTTAAGAATTATATAAGCACCAAATAAAGAATGATGAACCAGGGTTCTATACTTGTACTATTACAGATGGTAAAGAAAGAGGCGATAGACATTCCTGTTGCTGAACAAGGTGAAGTGGAATGGCCCTATTGTGCTCTCTTGGATGCAGAAGGCATGCAGGACTCTAGTACAACCCCTTGTGATGGCCGGCCGCCGATCATGTAGTTTGAGAGGTAATCTTGAGCAAACTGCTTCAGGATCCACTACAAAATAAAAAAGATTCAGATATATTCCGTGAAATGTCCGTTTCGACGATTAATCCCTTATCAGCCCCAGGCTATATGGTACCAGCTACCGACATTCTGAATAGTGAGTACATATAAGCAATGCGATGAAACTAACCTTGATGGAAAACAACACTGTTCTTAATATTGTCCTACATGAGTACATATAAAGGCATGTTAAGCACAACAGGCTAAACATCAACCTCCATGGCAGACAACATAATCTACAAATGATAGCTTCAGTGTGCTGGCTTAAGCACGCTAGTTAAGCAAAACAAGAAGTGGAAAGGTGTGTTAACTGCATCAGGCATAACATTTAAAAACAAGCAAATAGTCATTCAAACTAGTATTGTGCAGGTCTAAAGTACACTAGTTATTGTTAAAAAACAAAAATGCATGTTAACTGCAATATCCTTAACAGCAACCAAATATCGTAATTCATAGTGGTATTGTTGAAACTGTTATTGATAAAATTGAACTGCATGGCAAATAGTTGCACATATAGAGTATCACATTGTGAAGAACTGAAATAAACAAGTCATAAGGCCTCTTCTTGATTTCAATTTTTTTCCTAGTGTCAACATAGAACAACATGAGTGTTGTGTTAATTTTTGGAATTTTTCAAGGTTCGTTTGGACATTCTTATACATTAATTGAGTTTTCAATGCATTTATGTACATAATTCAAATTTGAACTAGATGCACATTCTCTAATGCATCTAAATTGGTTGAAAATTCAAATATGTTTCCTTGGTTGCATGCTTAGGTCCCCTGCAAGAAATGGGGATGAATTTCGAACACCACGGCACCGTGGCTCTCCAGCAAACATCAACATACTTGCTTTTGTAATTCTATTAAATCCAAAATTCGTCCGAAATTCATGAAACTTGGCATGCTATCATGGAGCGGCATTAACATGACGTGGTAAATTTTTATCCCATTGGGGGCAGGTTTGGGTATAAGCTTCTCACAAACCAGAGCTTCTCACAAAAAGCCTGATGGTTTCGGTAGGGAACGTGCCACCTTTGGGGACGAAACGATATCCGTTTCCTCTTATTACTTTCAAAAAAATTCTAGTATGAAATAGAACAACAGGAGTGTTGTATTAAGTTTTGTAATTTTTCGGGGTTTGTTTGAACATTTTTATACTTTAAATGGGTTTTCTAGGCATTTTATGTGCATAATTCAAATTTGAACTACATGCACATGGTCCAGTGCATATAAATTGGTTGAAAAATCAAATTTGTGCCCTTGGGTTCATGCCTAGATCCCATGCAAGAAATGAGAACGAAATTCAAACATCTGGGCGTCGTGGCTTGGCCGGAAAGATTGAGAAACTTGGTTTTTTAATTCCTGTAAATTCAAAACACGCCTGAAAATCATGAAACTTGGCATGGTGTCATGACATGGCACCAACATGCTTGGTAATTTTTCTGTCTGATTTGTGAAGGAGCACACATTAACAATCAACAAAGTCATTTTGGAACTAGTGCTGTCACGTTACAAATCGGAAACACAACTATTATTGAAACTGTGGGCGTTCTACTTACTAATTACGTGCCGCCATGCGTCCCTTTTTTATTGGCTAGGAGGTGCCGTGCGGCGTAGCTATTTGAGTACGGGAGGCATGCGACTAGACCCTTGCGCATGCTCATCGGGAGGAGAGCCCTTTGACCTCTATGCTCCGCGCACCACCCTCCCAACGTCTCCATTAATTGCGCCCGAGCCCCTGTTTCACAGCGTGGCTATGTCTCACTGGATTGAGATTTAAGAGAGAAAAATGAAAATCTGAAAAAGAAAGTTTTGCACGGATCTCGATGTAAGATCTGACGGACCTATATAACATTGACTGCGACTTATAGCAAGCATGATGAATATAAGGACGATGACAGTGGATAATAATTGTCTTACATATTTAGGAACATAATTTAAAAAAGCCACATGCGGCAATGCCCGAAATACACAAGGGAAAAAGAAGATGGAAGACAACGATCTGGCTCACTGATCTCTACTTTCTTAATGCGTTTCTGCAGGCCGCGGGAACTAGTCTCCGGGGCGAGCGGCGATGAGCTCTTTCATGTCCTCAAGAAGCTGCTTGAGAGCATCCACAGATTCCTCCACCGGCCTTTTGCGCTTGGTGCGCAGCTTGGAATTCTCGTCCATAAGTTTCTCGACGATGACGCCGGTCCTCTTCAACAAGGCAGTGGTCTCATCCTGCTGCTTCGCACTTCCGACGATCTTCACCCTCAGCAGGTCGCGCTCGGCCCAGAGCTTCGCATTGCTCTCATTTAGTTATCGGATGACGCCGGTAGCCTGTTCAAACGAGGCTTTCATGTCATCCTACAACCTCGCCCAGCCAGAGATCTGATCAATCTGGCTAAGGACGATGGCATGCATATGCCTGTAAGAGTCCTCGCCTACCCGCGAGACATTTTCCCAGGCCGCCGCGGGGCGGGAGGACATCTCTGCTGCATTCGCCGCACGGTGGGGCATCTCTTCTACTTTTGCGGCGTGGCTGGACCAGTCTGCTGCATTGACGGCGCGGCGGGACCTCCGTGCTGCTTCGGCAGCGTGGAGGGACCTCTGTGCTGCTACGGCCGTGTGGTAGGACATGTCAGCTGCTTTCGCAGCGAGGCGGGTCATCTCTCGTTCTTCCGCTTCCATGCTCGCCTCTCCTGGTGGCAATCTCTCGACCCAGAACTCACGCTGGCCATGGCAGACGCAAGGGAACGATGATGAATGACTTGTTTGTTTTTGTGGATGAGGAGTTGAGGAGGAATGTGCAGTCATCTTGGAGTAGTAGTATTTATAACCGAGTACTAATACGCTCCTAAGTAGGAAACTGTTTAGGTTTTGATCGGTGTGAACAGGTTTGTAATTTGGAATGTGAAGGGACGTAGGCTCAAAATTTATTGACGGTTCTATAATTTCTAAGTGCGGCACTATTCCGGAACGGCGTAATGTGGCCACGCTTTCTCGGACGCTTACGTGGCGTTAGGACGATAGGGTGCACCGCAATAGGCAATGTTAGCACACGTCTTGTTTCCAGAACTGTGCGCGCTCGTTATTACCATCATGCATGCTTCTTTTAATTATAATGTGTGCCCGTCTAGCGCACACACGTTGATCTATCTAACTGTTTCTGTTTGTTGTGGCTAATCGCAAATAGTTCATCCGTGTGAAGTGTATGCGATCAATCGCAGATACTTTGATTTGGCTGACCGTTTCTATTTTGTTGCCTAATCACAAACAGTTAATCCTTCTGAAGCGTATGCCCTCAATCGCACACACCTTTATGTAGCTACCCATTTCTGTTGTTCCGCCTCATCGCAAACAGTTAATCCGAGTGAACTGTATGCCGTATATCGCGCATGCCTTCATATGGCTGCCCGTTTCCGTTCTTTTTCCTCATCGCAAACAGTTCATTGAACTAAACTGTATGCCCTGTATCGCACACGCAATCAAAATCTAAACCGTGTTTGATGGATCCGTCACCGCAAAAATTTGCACTTTTTTTGACGGTTTTTTACACCATCGTTTGTGATTATTGCATCGCACACAGTTTCATCGAAGGGTCTCTGATCGTAGTGCCGCGTTAGCAGCATCCTGCAGTAGTGATATGACCATGTCGTCATTATATTGTAGGATGGAAACACCCCCATCCACCAAATTAGGGACAAGTCCACATACCAGGCCTTTCTCCTTAGCCCGACCTATGAGTACCGTCAACATGTCTGCCGCAATGTTGAAGAGCATAGGGGACATCAGGTCACCTTGTCGCAGACCATTATGCGTCTGGAAATAATGACCAATGTCATCATTCACCTTAACACCGACACTACCTTTTTGGACAAAGGACTCCACCTGATCCCTCCATGCCCCATTGAAACCCTTCATGCGCATGGCTTGCTCAAGGAATGGCCATTTGACCTTATCCTATGCCTTCTTGAAATCCACCTTGAACATAACCCCATCTATTTTCTTCGAGTGGATTTTATGTAAAGTTTCGTGCAAGACAACAACCCCTTCGAGGATGTGTCTGTCGGGCATGAAAGCGGTCTGACTAGGATGCACCATCGACAGGGCAATCCATATCAATCTATTAGTAGCCACTGATACGTCTCCAATGTATCTATAATATTTGATTGTTCCATGCTGTTATATTATCATTCTTGGATGTTTTACAATCATTTTATAACAACTTTATATCATTTTTGGACTAACCAATTGACATAGTGCCCGGTGCCAGTTGCTGTTTTCTGCTTGTTTTTTTACACCGCAGGAAATCAATATAAAACGGAGTCCAAACGCAGCGAAACTTTTTGTGGATTTTTTCTGGACCAGAAGACACCTGTTGGGCCAAAGAAGTACCAGATGGGTGCTCCGAGGGGAGCACAACCCACCAGGGCACGCTTGGGGGCCCAGGCGCGCCCAGGTGGGTTGTGCCCACCTCGGTGGCCTCCCGCACCGCCTCTTTGCTCTATAAATACCCCAATATTCCAGAAACCCTAGGGGAGTCGACAAAAATCAATTCCAACCGCCGCAAGTTCCAGAACCATGAGATCTAATCTAGTCACCATCACGGAGGGGTTCATCATCCTCATTGGTGCCTCTCCGATGATGCATGAGTAGTTCATTGTAGACCTACGGGTCCGTAGTTAGTAGCTAGATGGCTTCCTCTCTCTCTTTTGATTCTCAATACAATGGTCTCTTGGAGATCTATTTGATGTAACTCTTTTTGAGGTGTGTTTTTTGGGATCCGATGAACTTTGAGTTTATGACCAGATCTATGTTTTTATCCATGAAAGTTATTTGAGTATTTTGATCTCTTATATGCATGATTGCTTATAGCCTCGTATTTCTTCTCCGATATTTGGGTTTTGTTTGGCCAACTTGATCTATTTATCTTGCAATGGGAAGAGGTGCTTTTTGATGGGTTCGATCTTACGGTGCTTGATCCCAGTGACAGAAGGGGAACTGACACGTATGTATCGTTGCTATTAAGGATAACAAGATGGGTTCTATTTCTACATAAATAGATCTTGTCTACATCATGTCATCGTTCTTATTGCATTGCTATGTTTCCCCATGAACTTAATACACTAGATGCATGCTGGATAGCGGTCGATGTGTGGAGTAATAGTAGTAGATGCAGGCAGGAGTCGGTCTACTAATCTTGGACGTGATGCCTATATAATGATCATTGCCTGGATATCGTCATGATTATTTAAAGTTCTATCGATTGCCCAACAATAATTTGTTTACCCGCCGTATGGTATTTTTCTCGAGAGAAGCCACTAGTGAAATCTACGGCCCCCGGGACTCTTCTTTATTATATTTGCCTTTGCGATCTATTTTTTTTTGCTTTTATTTTCAGATCTATTAAACCAAAAATACAAAAATACATTGCTGCAATTTATTATTATTTATTTTATCTCGCGTTCCTGCGAGATCGATCTATCCAATCTACTACAATTTTACCTATCTTTTTAACCGTGAAGGATTGACAACCCCTCTCTTTTACGTCGGGTTGCAAGTATTTGATCTTTTGTGTGTAGGAGCTGTTTACGTGGTGTTGCGTGGTTCTCCTCACTAAAAAAATACACTTTCGTGATGATACGTGTTTGTCATAGTAGGTCACGTTTTCTGTCATGCATGTACATCGATGATGATTTTATGACAGAATCAAGATAGTCATACATGTGCTGTCGTAAAAGTGTTCCATGACATTACAAAAATTATCGTCACGGAAGTGTCCGCTTGCATGACGATAAATGGCGGGTCATGGAAGTGTTTTCGTCAAGGGTAACCGACACGTGGCATCCACCGTAACAGGTCGCTGTTAAGCTATCGGGTCCGGTTTTGGATCCGATAACCCGTTAATAGCCTGGACCAATGGGGATTTTCCACGTGTAAAATTGTCATTGGCCAGAGGAAACATGTGTTGGCTCACCGTTGGGACAGATGTCATCCACTCATTGGACAGGAGGCGCCTATGATACGTCGACACGTGGCATGGCCCAACAGAGGCCCATTCCGATGAAAAGGCCGGCCCGTTTGACTTGGTCAAAAGGTAATGGGCCGGCCCACAGAAAGCCTGTTAACGACCTGTTCATATATAGCCCATTTACGGCCCGCTAACTCCCAGCTCGTTATGGCCTATCAGAATTAAGCCAGTAGCTTCATCTAGTCTGTCCAATATGATTCCAACCCATTGTAACTTCCGGCCCATATATGGCCCATGATGTCTTTCGGTCCATATGAGGCCCTTTGTAACTCTGGGCCCATTAAAGGCCCGAGATGAAACTGGCCCATAATGAACAGTGTATCACTTTATACCCATCAACGACCCATTATTCCGCCAGCCGTTTCCAGCCCGTGTTAACTTTCGACCTTCTAAGGCCCATTTATGGTTGGGCTAATTTCTAGAATTCGGTTAGTTACGGTCTGTTACTGGCCTGTTCTGTTTATGGGCCAAATTCAGCTCGTGGTTACATTCGGCCTGTTTGTGTCCCGTTAACCCGTTGGGCTGTTTTCATAGCGTTATCAAATATGGCCTATTAACGGCCTGTTATGGTCCACGAATAGTACGGCCCATGTTTGACGAAATTATTATACGCCCTATAGAAGGCCCATGGATCCTACGACCCATAGAAGACCAATGGATCCTATAGCTCGTAGAAGGCCCATGGATCATACAGCCCATAGAAAGTCCATGGATCCAACAGCCCGTAGAAGGCCCATGGATCCTACGGCCCATAGAAGGCCCATGGATCCTACGACCCGCAGGAGGCCCGTGGTTACAACAGTCCGTGTGTTGCCATGATTATTATGGCCTAGTTACCAAAAATAGGTTATTGTGGCCACTAGAAAAACGCAGGACTACAAGCAAACAACTAAACAAGATAATAAGGAAATAAATAAGCAAGCAACTAACGCTAGCCTATTACACATATTACATCCACTGGGCATCAAAGTTCGCCACCAGTGCAAATATAGGGAACAAAGCAGCATATTACATACATTGGCCGTCAAAATTGGCCACCAGTGCAAATAAACACGGCAGCAAAACAAGTCCATAACTGAAACAACTTCAGAAGAGCTCAAGAAACGTTATCCTGGGTATCCACCATGCTGGCAATAAGCTTAGCAAGCTTATTCACTTTGTCCTGTTTGGCGCTAAAATCCTCCAATGCTTGCTGTTGCACCAGAAAGTATGCATCTGGATGCTCCAGGGACTTCCGCAGTCCTTCCGCTTCTTGTCAAAGCACAACTGATCGATGTCTTTCAGCTTGTAGTTAAGACTCAAGAAACCAAACTGATTCAGACAGTGAGTTTGAATAACTTGTGCAAGCGGTAGTGGCTAGTAACTCGAACAGTAAACCAAGACTGGACTTTGCGGTTGTCTCACTGTCTTCAAGGTAGTTTTCCTTAGCTATTTTATCAGCTTTGTTGTAGACCAACAAGGATGTATCACTATCCTGAACCTTATCTGCATTACTTCCTTTACCATTGCTTAATAAGGCACTCTTCCCCAATATTCTGTCAGCATTCTAAAGGAAGAAACAAGCGGACATATAACAGGTTTAGCATGTACTAGTATATGAAACTCATTTCGGTGAACCAGTTCATTAGTAAGGTAGACAAGATTAAACTACCAAGTCTTCTATTGCCAAGTAGTACATTATAAAAGCATCAAACAAACATATATCTATGTCCTATGGTCACTGTATTGTCTTGCCAAATCAAAATAGAGACACGGTTCAAATCATATCAGTTCAAGAGAAAGCAGCACTGAAAGAATACAAAGCATGGGAAACTACACGGCACAACAAGATTTCAGATGGGTACCACGGGTCTACATGTATAACAACACTATTGGCTCTGTTGTGATGCTAGTAATGTGCATGATATGAGAAGTCAACTGTATACACAATTGAAATTGAAAACAACAGAGCTATTTATAAGAGCAAACCTGTTAAAGAAACATGCGTAAACATACCTATTGTGCCATTGGAGTTTCTATTGGATCGTTCAATTTAAAAATAAGTTTGTATGAGTAAATACATTGATACAAGAGAAAAGTAGTATGCACGATAGCAATGGAATCTTAAATGAGAAGAGTTGTTCTTCAGGTTTAAGCACTTGTTCTACATGAACAGAGTACAGTAAGACGCAAGCATATAGTACTTAAAAATAAAATGAGCTCATAGACCTTACCACATTCTTGGTTCGGGACCAATACAGAACAAGGTGTTCCCAGTCATCATCCAGTAAATGTGTCTCAGGAGAACGTAAGGGAATTTGATGAGTTTCTTTGCCAGTGAAGTATGTTTTCTTCAGGTAATTCTGATACTGCCACCAAGCATTCCTTGAAGATACAGAGGTATTAGCACATGTTACCTCATCCAGAGTTCCCAAATCGGTCCTTCTCTATAGAAAAAATGGGAAAATTTGCTGTATTATAACCATCATGGAGGTAGAATGTATGGGACAGAGCAAAGTAATTATCATGAATAACATTACTTACACATAAGTCCTGGACAAACACCTGCAACTGGCATTTTCCTTCATCTTTAGTATAATATTTCCATGATGGGAAGATACGCACATAGGATTTCACAACATCAAATGCGATAGATGCTAAACTATGAATTGCTGGTTGTGCTTCCTCCATAGGAATAGGTGTACTAACTGGTGGAGTTGGGGTTCGCCATGGTAGTATTGGCGCTTTGGGCACTGGAGCTGCCTTACTAACTGCTCTTGTTTGGGAGTTCTGTGGTGGAGATGGTGCTGTGTCAACAGGAACTGGGTTACTATCTGTTGGGGTTGGGGTTAGATTAGGTGAAGTTGGTTCTCTGTCCATCGCAGTAGGGGTAAAATCTGCGAGAGTCTGGGTTATGTGTGGTAGGGCTGGTTCTTGTGCATGTACAACCGGGGTGCTATCTCCACCAAGAGGTAGCACTATTTTATTTTAAGACCGTATTTTTACTCCGCTAGATACTGCCATCACCCGCTCCAATTCAAATGGCTGATAAACAGGAAACCTAGTTGAATGTACAGACATTGTATGAGAGACAGATGGACAGATGCAATAGATAGTGTGGAAAAAAGAGGGCATTAAATAGTTGACATGTATATTGTTTAACTAAAATGGATGTCACAACATAATTTCACATATATGATGTATATATAAACTGGATAGCATAGCATAATTCAAAGATATGATGACTAACTAAACAGGATTGCATGAAATAATTCACGTACATGTTATCTAACTAATCAGGACCGCATGATTTAATTCACATATGTGATTTATATGCTAAGCAGAGGGCATTCGCACATATGATGTCTGAACTAAGAACATGGTGTTGAATATTGTGTATATGATGTCTAAACTATGCAATGCAAGACACCATATGCATGATATGAGTAGTATAACCGTGCCAAGTTAGAGCATACACCTCGGTGGGGGAATAGGACTGGTCATCTGTCTCTAAATCCATCTCTGAGGAGCTATCGGGACCCAGCAAGAGATCTGCTTCGACAGGTAGCACTGTCTACTCTGAAAGCTTTGTTTTCACTCCAGATTTTTCCATCACCCACTCAAATGGCTGATTCGCAGGAAAAGTAGTTTAATGTACAAACATTGTCGAAAAATGGAAATGTAATGAAGAAAAGGATGGGCAAGATATCACCCAAATATCTGATGCCTAGTTAAACAGGATGGCATTGCACATTTCAGATATATTATGGCTGGCTAAAAGACATGAGACTGCATAATTCCCATATATGATATTAAAACTAAACAGGTGGCATTACAGAACATGTCTAGACTAAGCAGATGCCATATATGATGTCAAAAGTAGGCACTGCAAGGCAACATATGCATGATATGACTAACATCACCATGCCCAGTTAGAGCAATCACCTTGGGGGTAAATAGGAGTGATCAGCTGCATCTGAATCCGCCTCAGAACATATATCTTCGTCTGGATTACAATCTGGACAGGGGGGAGGGTTTGCCATTGAACCCACCATGGCGCGATGTCTGCATGACATTGTATTGCCGCACAAAACCCTTCTCTTTTCCTCTACATCTTCAGCATGATTGTACAATATCTAGCATGCATACAAAAAAATATAGTGAGATTATGTAAGGAGAGCATGCAAAAATCTAGAGTAATGGTAACAACCAGTGGATGGATCCAAAAATAATGATAGCAGGCTGATGATTGCTTTAATTTAATAAAAAAATAGATGATGATTTCTTTACTGTTTGTCTCCCACCCAAGATGAACAACATAGGCATACCCTAGGTGAACTAGATATCAGACAGAGATACTATTCATTGCTGCCTCGATATGTGCCCCACAACTAATTTATAACTCAAGTTTGAACATCAATTTGGACCTGACTTGGAGTCTAAGAGGTGAATAGGTTGATAAAGTAGCAGGTAATATTAAGCAATGCATAACATAAGCAGAAACAAAAGAGTGCGACCTCCCTTGTGGACCCGTGTACTCCTCAGGTTCATCTGCTGAGTCGATGATGGTGATGCCGTTGCGGTGGGTGCCGGCGGTAGGGAAGGAGATCTGAGGCGGTGAAAGACGATCAGGAGTCGTGATGTCTGGTTTGGTGGATGCTTCTATCGATGGAGCAGCTCAGGTGAGGTGCACGATGTCGCGGCAGGAGCATGACAAACCACACAAAGTTTTCTTTGACATCTACCTATAACTGAAGTAATTCTGTAAGGGCTCATTTGGCATGCATGATTCTAAAAACGCAGGGATAGGGAAGACATCGGAATAGGATAGGAATGCACATGGGAAATAGAGCATTTGTGAACACAAGATTTCTGTCAACTTGGTTGTTTGGTTCACATGAATTGGAGGAGTAGAGGAATGCAAAGAAACATGGCCAAAATAAAGTGAAATCATATGAAAGCGTGTACAGTTAGAATGTTATTCTATCACTAATGCACTTGGTCTTGTTTTCATGCATAGGATTTTGAAAAGTAGGTCCACGTGGATGTTTTGCCCCATTCCTTTCCAACAAAATGCATGAATAATTGAATAGTAGAGTGCCATAGGAAAATTTCCCATTGCTATGTTTTTCCGTTGAACCAAAATAGCCACAATGGATCGACATGAATGTTGAGTAATAAGTGATGCGACAAGTGTACAACCTCTTTGTCGTAGCTATGTCGACCTCAGCATCATTGGGTTGGTCGCTGAAGAAGTTGAGGCAGAGGTGGCTGTCGGAGGTGTGGAGGAAGATTTGAGGAATCTGTAGACAGCGTCCAGGGCACTGCTCTGTTGTGATGGATCGTTCCGTTGTTGGAGCAGCTCCGGTGAGAAGGGGCTGCTCACCCATGGGCTCTGCCCAGTCGGAAGCAGAGGAGGCCGGCTTTGGGCGGTAGGGCTGGGCCTTAGCGCTGGGCCCCACAGGCACATCAAAGCGAGAGACAGGGCGTGGTTAACGCGCTCGGGAGCGCTGACCCCATCGATGCAGGCGTGCGGCTTCAGGTCGCAGCGAGCAGGGGAAGCAGAGGATGCAGCTGCGTAGTGGAACTTGGTGGCGCCGGCGGCGCTTGGCGTGATGCAGGGCTCTGGCGGCGCGGTTACCAGGCAGGAGAGGCAGGGTCGACGAGGCGGTTCCCGGCAATGAGGAACTCCAGCGGTGGCACTGCTCGATTGAGCAAAGCATGCAGTAGCAGGTTCAAGCGGGCGAACCATAGGACGAAGGCGGACTTGGCGCGATGGCGGCGAGCGAGCGAGGCCTAGCGAGGGGCAGAGCTTGACGGATCCGGTCGCGGGACACCAGTTCATGGCGGCCGCATGGCGAACTAAAGCTCGGGAGGCATCCATGGTGGCCGTTGTCGGCGGGAACCTACGGGAGTTCTCTATTTTAATGAGACAGAGAGAGAAGGTGAAACACATGAGGGATAGATGGGGAAGAAAGGGAAGGAGAGTATGGGAGAGGGCGAGGGAGTCCGGCCTGGCGACTTGGGATCGAGACCATCTCGATTTAGAGGTCGGGGCGCCATGGGGCTGTAGGAGCTCAGGGACGGGGCTCATGGCTGACGACGGGACCTAGGAGTCCTGCGTGTGCTCGGGGAAGCAGGAGGCGTGGTGGAGCTTGAGGCCGGAGGGCTCGGGCGCGGGAGGGGCTCAGGTTGGCCGGGAGATGATCCCAAGGTGGGAGGAGGGGGCTGCAGGCTTCGGTGGTAGTGGAGGGGATCGATGGAGGTAGGTGGCGGTGCTGGGTTGGCTCGGGAAGGAACGAGGGGATCCCGAGGAAACGCAGTGGCGGCGGCGGAGGGAATCGGGGGATGGGACAACTCTCCTAGAAATTAGGGTTGGGGCAGATTTGGTTAGGGTGTCATCTTCTATAAATAGCATATGGACTAGAGGGGGGGTTTGGAGCAAGTTTGATCATCGGATCGCGATTGGACGACCCGAGTTGGATGGGGATTTATGGTAGGCATAGTGGGCTAGCAGCGGGCTAGGTTGAGATGAGAGGAAAGGAGGGCGGTCCGGCACCGGTTGGTCTGGGAGAAGGTCAGCAGGGACAAGGAAGAAGCGGCAACTAGGAGGAGATGCAAGTTTTAAAAAACATGATGGCAATGGAGTGCCGATGCAATGCAAATGATGACATGATGAATGCAACAAACAAATAAAACACACGGCGACAACGGAAATAAATGGAAGGCATCTGGAGCGTCAGTCTCGGGTCGTTACAACTCTCCTCCACTTACAAGAGATCTCGCCCTGAGATCTAGGGATGGCACTGGAGAGAAGCAGAAGAGCAAGAGGTGAAACAAAGTTGCTTCTTTGACAAACGAGTGAAACTAACAAACCTTAGAAGGTTGCAAAGACATGAAGAATGGCACAAGGGCAAGAAATAATTCAAAACCACTTCGGTTGAAACGAGATATACAAGGTGAAAAAGAAATTGGATAGCACTCTTGTTGAGAAGAGGAGCAAAACTTGTTAAGATGAAGGAACTTGAATGAGCCACAACACTCCGGTTAAATGGATAAGCAATAAAATAACATGATCTTGACAAAATGAGGTGATGGGTGAAGAGAGCAACATCACAATGCCTCCAGAAGAAATGAAAGAATGGAATGGAATGAACGGAGTAAAACAAGATCTTGAAAGAGCACGCTTACCGGAAATGCTAGAACGGAGTTGTTTGATTATCAACAATGAAATGATAAGCTTGCTGTGGGCTTATGGAAGACATCTCAAAATTATGAGGTGACAACCTGCCACTAATAGAAACAGTTGATTGGATTGAGATCAACAAGGAGATGAAAACTCCTTTTGCCGAGAGAATAGGAGGAAACTTGGATTATCGGTAGGCACCACAATTAGCAACATTCCTTAGGGAAGGCTTTAATTGAAATCTATACCAAGATAACACCAACGAAGAAATTGTTGTGTTGAAGAGATCTCGTGAACAAATTGAAAATGATGGGTTTAAAATATATCACTCTTGAAAACTTGTGAATCATGAAACACGAACTCAAATTGTCAAGAATGACATAACACCACCTCAAAAGATAAGATAGAAAGAATTGCACTTCAGAATGCAAGATGAAGAATACTTGAGCTCTTCCAACAAGAATCTTGACGAATGCTTGAAGAATGAATTAAACCCTTATGAACCACCGTGTAGCTTCCATGAAGAACTCCAGTAATAAAAGGATGATAGAAAGAAAGATAAGTTGAAAACATAAGGTGAAGCCTTAAAATGATTTAGATTGAGCTTAGCAACTAGACAAGCTAGAAAAACTTGGAACTCCGGAAAAGAAAATATGAACAACTTAGAATCAAGAGATTATTCATCATGAAAAATCTCCGAAGGAAGGAATTTATCAACTTGATGAAAGAAGAATAAGAATTATGTTATGCTTATCCTTCATCAATTAAATTGATGAGAAGCAATGGATTGCATACAACTTATTCGCGTTGGAAAAGATTAAGGGGAGATATAGCGCAAAAATTGGGAAGGTCTTCCTGACCCATCGGTAGGACTGGAAAGAACGAATGAATTGATATAATAAGAATGGAAGTGAAAATCTTAAACGAACCGTCGTGGCAATGAAAACGAACGAAGAGGAGAGAACGAATCGCCGGAAAGAATTAGAGAACGAGTGAAGATACTTGAGTGAATCAAGATGCAAGAGAACGAAGAGATCGCGAACTGATTAAAGAATGCTTGAACGAAGCACCGGTACAAATATGGGAACGAACAAAGTTGAAAACTTGGAACGAAAAAATATATTCTGAAATGGAGGCCTCCGGATAATGAAAATGGAAAACAACTCTTGAAATACTCCAGATGGGTAAGAAAAGAATTTCTGACAAACGAAATAATTTGAGAGGATAACATGAAGTAGAACCAAGAATCTTCGAGAGAACGGACAAGATTTAAGAGAAACTCTTCTTCGTTCTTCAATTGTTGAGAATGACGACGAGGAACACCACCAAAATTGTTGATATACTCCAGGAGAATGAACAAGAGGAAAAGTTGAACGAAAGTTGAAAAAGAATTTGGAAGCGATCTTGGAGAAGGCATGTGACTGATGGAATCCATCCTTACGTCACACTTCGAAAAGAATTTGTGAATAACTCTGGGAAAATTAGAAGAGTCCGGTAAGATCCTAGGAAAAGACATGTGGGTTAGGGCCCACTGAAAAGAAACACCGTTGGAAAGGATCGGTTGAGAGAGAGATGACGCACCGAAACAACTGAAAGACTTGAATGAGGTTAAAACCTCGAAATAATTGAATGCAAGCACGAATCTTCTGTGATGTCTTTGGAACTCCGGAACGATAAACTGGAGAGAGGTGAACGAGCAAGGGGAAGCACTTGAGTCGAGGAAAAGAATATGATCAACAACAAAAAACTTGAATTGAATCCACCAGAAAGAAAATGAGATGAAGAATAATGAAGTTGACGAGAATTCACCGGTTGAGACAATTGAGGAAAGACTGAAGAGGCTCCGCAAGAATGAAATTGATGTTCGAATAGAGGCTCAGGCTCCGGGAAGAAAAAGGGTTGGGAGGGTGGCAAAAACAAAGGCAACTTTGAACGGGGAACCAACGAATAACTTGGAGAGAAAAGCATCAGTTGAAATAATTGAGGAAAGAATGCAGAGGCTTCACACGAGTAGGATGGATACTCGATTACGGACTCTGGCTCCAAGAAGAAAAAGGGTGGGTGGGTGGGAAAAAGAAAGAAAACTTCAACGGGGAAACAACATTGTTGAGAAAGAACTGAGGATTGATCTCGCCAAAGACAACGAGGTTCGAATCAACTTGACGAGAAAAGCACCGGATGAGAAGAGCTGACATCACAACGTACGAAAACTAACTGCGTGATCCTAAAAAAAATTGAAGGGGAAGAGGAGTAATTCAAAACACGCACGTCGAGATTTCTCACCAAAGCAACGAAGGGACTGAGGAGTAAAAAGAATTCCTACTCTCCGATATAACTAGACTCCAAAAAAGTTTTCTTCTAGACTCAACAACGGCCAACTACGGACAACCAAGGGGGCTCCTATGGTCGGTTGAGGCTCCGATACCAACTTGTCACGCCCAATATGTGACTCTATCCTAAAGGAACTCGAAGGTACCACTAAGGATAGAACCGCATATTGACATGCTTTTGCAAGGTGGATATCATTACATCGTACCCTGACATAATAGTTGGGGATACATACAAGGCATACAAATGCCACATGAATACATCAAACATTATACATAAGAACAACATCCTACTATGGATGAAACACAAACAGAAACTCAAACGTCATCTACCCTGCTAGCCCAGGTTGCCGACCAGGAACCTATCCCTCAAACGGAGAAGAAGTAGGAGAAGAACTCCAAAACAAGTAAACATCACTCTCACGTCATGATCATCGCATTACCTGTACCTGCAACTGTTGTTGTAGTAATCTGTGAGCCACGAGAACTCAGCAATCCCATTACCATGGGTATCAAGACTAGCAAAGCTTAATGGGTAGGAAAGGGGTAAGTGGTGAGGTTGTAGCAGCGGCTAAGCAATGTATGGTGGCCAACTTACGAGTACAAGAGTAAGATGAGAAACTACGCAAACGGTCGCAAACTAGTAATGATCAATAAGTGATCCTGAACTACTTACGTTCAAACATAACCCAACCGTGTTCTCCTCTCGAACTTCCTCGAAAAGAGACAGTCACGGTTACGCATGCGGTTGGTGTATTTTAATTGAGTTTACTTCAAGTTCACTACAACCGGATATTAACAAATTTCCATCTGCCACATAACCGTGGGCACGACTCTCAAAAGTTTAAACCCTACAGGGGTGTCCCAACTTAGCCCATGACAAGCTCACGATCCGCGGAGAAAATCCTGCATCGTGAGACCCTCCGATCAGACTCGGAATCCCTGTGCACAAGGCATTTCGACAATGGTAAAACTAATCCAGCAAAACCTCCCGGCGTGCCGACACCCTGATAGTAGCCGCGCGTATCTCGTCTCAGGCCACGTCCGGTTAAGCTAAGCATACATGATCCAGATACCCCAAGTTGCCTAGGGCGGTCCCGCACGGTGCTCTAGTTTGGGACCAACACCATCAGCACTGGCCCCCTGTATGTAGAAAAGAATCCTTGGGTTCATGACGCCCTATGCCAATTAATTATTTAGTTCAATATTATTATGGCAAATGTTAAAACCAATGTTGGGCCTTGCTGGAAGAGTTTTATTCAAAGCGAACTGTCAAGAGGGGCCCATAAACCCTCACCATGTTAGGGACGCAAAATCAAGGAACATAACACCGGTATGACGGAAACTAGGGCAGCAAGAGTGGAACAAAACACCAGGCGTAAGGCCGAGCCTTCCACCCTTTACCAAGTATATATGTGCATTAATTAAATAAGAGATATTGTGATATCCCATGATATCCATGATATCCATGTACCAACATGGAACAACCTGCAACTGCACCTGCAACTAGCAACGCTATAAGAGGGGTTGAGCAAAGCGGTAACATAGCCAAACAACGGTTTGCTAGGAAGGGTGAAAAGGTTAGAGGCTATCATGGCAATTTGAGAGGCTTGATAAACAAGTGGTAGGTAGCGCGACATAGCGATAGCATCGAGACAACTAGCATAGAAAAGATAGTAGTGAGATCCAAGGTGACAGTCATCTTGCCTAAAATCCCGCTAGGAATAAGATCGAGTCCATGAAGAAGACGAACCCACATAGTCGAACGAATCCTCACAATCGCAACGTTACCGGAACTATCAAGAAGAAGCAACACCAAAAAGAAGCAAACAACACGGTAAACACACAACACATAAACATGACATGATGCTCGACCAAGTATGATGCACATCCAGTTTAATGATTCATGGCATGGCAAAGTGCAACAAACAACACTACAAATTAAGTGGAGATCAATATGCAACGGGTTGCATATTGACGAAACACCACATTCAAATATTTAGTTCATTCTTGTTTATGCTACACATCAATATTAAATGTTGTTTAACATGGCAAGGGATGAAGCATAAGTAAACTAACTATTTACGCAAGTTCAAATGAGGCCGGAAATAACAAACAACAATTCCGGAAAATCCCCATATGCATATTTCGAATTTGGTACGGTTCTGCCCTAAACCATATTTTAGAGTTGTTAAACATGCAAAGTGCATCATGTTAATCTATGCATTTTTTTACCCCATTTACATATAAAATTTATTAAATTCGGAGCTACGGTTATTTAGTTATGAAATAAAACAATTTAGCATGACATTTATACAAATTAATGCAAACAGCAAGTTTAAACATTTTTAACATGGATGAAATTAGCATATTATGAAACTTGATGAAATTCTAAGCATTTTACATATTTAAATCATTTTAATCTGATGCACGGTTCAAGAGTTATTAATGCATGAACATGAAGGACTTTTCTGCAAATCTGCACATCTCTGGATAATCAGTAAATCGCTTCGCGGGAAAAAAACATGAGTCGGGCCGAATCTGCTGGCCCAACAGAGAGAAGGGGCTGGAGGGGCTGCTCACCCATGGGCTTGGCCCAGTCGGAAGCAGAGGAGGCCGGCTTTGGGCGGCGGGGCTGGGCCTTGGCACTGGGCCTCACAGGCATATCGAAGCGAGAGACAGGGCGTGGTCAACGCGCTCGGGAGTGCTGACCCCATCGATGCAGGCGCGCGGCTTCAGGATACAGCGAGCAGGGAAAGCAGAGGATGCAGCTGCGCGGTGGAACTTGGGGGCGCCGGCGGCACTTGGCACGATGCAGGGCTCCAGCGGCGCAGTCAACGGGCAGGATAGGTGGGGTCGAGGAGGCGGTTCCCAACGACGAGGATATCCGGTGGTGGTGCTGCTCAATCGAGCAAAGCAGGCAGTAGCAGGTTCGAGCCAGCGAAGCAGAGGACGAAGGCGGACTTGGCGCGATGGCGGCGAGCGAGGCCTGGCGAGGGGCGGAGCTTCACGGATCCGGTCGCGGGACACCAGTTCCTGGCGGCCGCATGGTGAACTAAAGCTCGGGAGGCATCCATGGCGGCCGTTGGCGGCGGGAACCTGCGGGAGTTCTCTGTTTCAACGAGACAGAGAGAGAGAGGGTGAAACACGGGAGGGAGAGATGGGGAAGAAAGGGAAGGAGAGCAGGGGAGAGGGCGAGGGAGTCCAGCCTGGCGATTCAGGATCGAGACCATCTCGATCTGGAGGTCGGGGCGCCATGGGGCTGTAGGAGCTCGGGAACGGGGCTCTTGGCTGATGACGGGACCTAGGAGTCCCGCCTGTGCTCGGGGAAGCAGGAGGCATGGTCGAGCTCGAGGCCGGAGGGCTCGGGAGCTCGGGTTGGCTGGGAGTTGGTCCCAAGGTGGGGTGTGTTGGGAGAAACCTAGTCCGGCGACGAACGCCGAGTAGCCTCCGGCAGCACGACCGTCGGACGAACCTCTCTCTGTCTCTCTTGCTCGAACGGAGATAGAAGAAGAAGTGCTAGACATAGATTTTCAGACGACGTACACCTCGCCGCACGAATGGCGCCATGCCGACGAACGACGCAACGGCCGCACGCACGGCATTTCTTTTTCTCTTTACCGAGCACAATACCCCCTTCTCTACAATGAACTGGATTACATGGCTTAAATAGCCAGACTCACCGGCCACTCCGCAGCCTGAACGCATACGTAGCTAACTACCCTGGAGTCTGGAGTCTAACAAACTCTATCCATGCACACACACGGACGCCCACCTCTTAGAATATCTCAACCACATGCAACCACATCCATCCCGATGCATGCACGTAGCTAACAACTTTGGGGTCTAACCAACCTACGTGCATGACACACACGACCTAATCAACTGACTTAATCATGATTATCCTAACAATCTTCCCCTAATCTTGATTTGTCGTTGCCCGTCTTGGTGCAGCTCCCGTCGTCGCCGTTGCCATGGCCGCCGCAGCGGCCTCCACCCTCTTCCTCGGCGACACACGCGGATCTTCTTCTTCGCCGGCAACACACGCCCGACGTTCCGGCGACATGCGTGGTCTTCCTCGTCTTCGATAGCGGCGACATACGCCATCTCCTCCGACTACGGCAACGCATGCCGGTGACAGCCGCAGCACCGCACATCTCCTCAGGCCGACACACGGCCTAGAGCTCCATCGCACAGCCACTGACAACGCCGCCACCACCAGCACGCGTCCGACATTGGGAACGACGCCACCACGCGCCTCAACACCGACGTGCAGCGCCTCCATGCCGCCTCGCCGTGCCGCGCCTCTGTGGCTTCCTCACCGCGCCACCATGGCCTCTGCGCCATCACACTCGCTGCGGACTCACCGTGGATCGACCTTGCTCTGATGCCAATTGTTGGGAGAAACCTGGTCCGGCGATGAACGCCGAGTAGCCTCCGATAGCACGACCGCCGGACGAACCTCTCTCTGTCTCTCTCGCTCGAACGGAGATAGGAGAAGAAGTGCTAGACATAGATTTTCAGATGACGTACGCCTCGTGAGGGAGTCCTGAATTAGGGGGTGTTCGGGTAGCCGGACTATACCTTCAGCCGGACTCCCGAACTATGAAGATACAAGATTGAAGACTTCGTCCCATGTCCGGATGGGACTTTCCTTGGCGTGGAAGACAAGCTTGGCGATGCGGATATTCAAGATCTCCTACCATTGTAACCGACTTTGTGTAACCCTAACCCTATCCGGTGTCTATATAAACCGGAGGGTTTTAGTCCGTAGGACAACAACTTCATCATACAACAATCATACCATAGGCTTGCTTCTATGGTTTAGCCTCATTGATCTCGTGGTAGATCTACTCTTGTACTACCCATATCATCAATATTAATCAAGCAGGAAGTAGGGTTTTACCTCCATCGAGAGGGCCCAAACCTGCGTAAAACTTCGTGTCCCTTGTCTCCTGTTACCATCCGGCCTAGACGCACAGTTCGGGACCCCCTACCCGAGATCCGCCGGTTTTGACACCGACATTGGTGCTTTCATTGAGAGTGCCTCTGTGTCGTCACTTTTAGGCCCGATGGCTCCTTTGATCATCAACGACGATGCGGTCCAGGGTGAGACTTTTCTCCCCGGACAGATCTTCGTCTTCGGCGGCTTCGCACTGCGGGCCAACTCGCTTGGCCACCTGGAGTAGATCGAAAGCTACGCCCCTGGCCATCAGGTCAGGTTTGGAAGCTTAAACTACATGGCAGACATCCGCGGGGATTTGATCTTCGACGGATTCGAGCCACAGCCAAGCGCGCCGCACTGTCTCGAGGGGCATGATCTAGCTCTGCTGCCGAACACTGCCCTAGAGACCGCACACGCATTGGTTCCGACCCTTAATTCGGAGCCTATTGCGCCAATCGAGGATAAGCGGTTGGACATCACCTCGGGGGCTGCGATCTCAAAGGCGATCGAGCCGAACGCCAGCCCCGCACTCTGCATGACCCATGACTCCGAGGATCCGGATTCCTCTCCGGACTCCGAACCCCCCGCGCCCCTGCCGATCGAATCCGATTGGGCGCCGATAATGGAGTTTACCGCCGCGGACATCTTTCAGCACTCGCCTTTCGGCGACATCCTGAACTGACTAAAGTCCTTCTCTTTATCAGGAGAGACATGGTCGGACTACGGTCAGCAAGGATGGGATGCGGACGATGAAGAAATTCAAAGCCCACCCACCACCCACTTTGTAGCCACTGTCGACGATTTAACCGACACGCTTGACTTCGACTCCGAAGACATCGACGGTATGGACGACGATGCAGGAGACGAACAGGAACCAGCACCTGTAGGGCGCTGGAAGGCCACCTCGTCATATGACATATACATGGTGGATACTCCAAAAGATGGAGATGGCGATGAAATAGCGGGGGATGACACCTCCAAGAAACAACCAAAGCGCCGGCGCCAGCGGCGCCGCTCTAAATCCCGCCAAAGCAAAAGCGGTGATTCCGGCACGGGAGATAATACTACCCCGGATAGCACCGAAGAACACCCCCTCCAGCAAGATTCGGCACAGGAAGATGGAGAAGCCAGCCCTTATGAGAGAGCGGCAGACCGAGAGGTTGAGGATGATAACTATATGCCTCCCTCCGAAGATGAGGCAAGCCTCGACGACGACGAATTCGTCATACCATCAGACCCCACCGAACAAGAGCATTTCAAACGCAGGCTTTTAGCCATGGCAAGCAGCCTCAAGAAAAAGCAGCAACAGCTTAGAGCTGATCAAGATTTGCTAGCTGACAGATGGACAGAAGTCCTTGCGGCCGAAGAGTATGAAGTCGAATGCCCCTCCAAGAGTTACCCAAAGTGCAGGCCGCTACCCCGATCAGAGGAGGAAGCACCTACATCACCAGCGCACAACATGGCCGACCGGCCACCTCGCGGCCGTGACAGAGAGGCCTCTCGGCCCTCCACCCAAGCCATGCCCCGGCGCTGTTCAACTAAGGCACGGGAAAATGCGCCAGACCTGCGAGACGTACTGGAGGACAAGGCAAGGCAAACAAGATCGATCTACGGCTCGCGCAGGCGCCCCACGGCACGTGAAGGTGATCTTCATTCCGGATACAACAAATTCGGCCGGGCCGAACACAACAGACATAGCTCCTTCGAGCTGCGTCGTGATATAGCCCAGTATAGAGGCGCCGCACACCCACTATGCTTCACAGATGAAGTAATGGATCATAAAATCCCAGAGGGTTTCAAACCCGTAAACATCGAATCATATGATGGGACAACAGATCCTGCGGTATGGATTGAGGATTACCTCCTTCATATCCACATGGCCCACGGCAATGATCTACACGCCATCAAATACCTCCCGCTCAAACTTAAGGGACCGGCCCGGCATTGGCTTAACAGCTTGCCAGCAGACTCAATCGGTTCTTGGGAGGGCCTGGAAGCCGCATTCCTCGACAACTTCCAGGGCACGTATGTGCGACCACCGGATGCCGATGACTTAAGCCACATAATTCAGCAGCCAGAGGAATCGGCCAGGAAATTCTAGACACGGTTCCTAACAAAGAAAAACCAGATAGTCAACTGTCCGGACGCAGAGGCACTAGCAGCCTTCAAGCATAATATCCGCAACGAGTGGCTTGCCCGGCACCTGGGACAGGAAAAGCCGAAATCCATGGCAGCCCTCACGACACTAATGACCCGCTTTTGCACTGGAGAAGACAGCTGGCTAGCTCGCAGTAACAACTTAGCAAAGAACCCTGGTAATTCGGATACCAAGGACAAAAGTGGCAGGACACGTCGGAACAAGCAAAAGCGCCGCGTTAGCAGCGACAGCAATGAAGACACGGCAGTTAATGTCGGATTCAGAGGCTATAAATCCGGTCAGCGGAAAAAGCCATTCAAAAAGAATACTCAGGGCCCGTCCAGTTTGGACCGAATACTCGACCGCTTGTGCCAGATACATGGCACCCCCGAAAGGCCAGCCAATCACACCAACAAGGATTGTTGGGTGTTCAAGCAGGCAGGCAAGCTAAGAGCCGAAAATAAAGACAAGGGGTTGCATAGCGATGACGAGGAGGAGCCCAGGCCGCCGAACAACAGTGGACAGAAGGGTTTTCCCCCACAAGTGCGGACGGTGAACATGATATACGCAACCCACATTCCCAAGAGGGAGCGGAAGCGTGCGCTACGGGACGTATACGCGATGGAGCCAGTCGCCCCAAAGTTCAACCCATGGTCGTCCTGCCCGATCACTTTCGATCGAAGGGACCACCCCACTAGCATCCGTCACAACGGCTTCGCCGCATTGGTTCTCGACCCAATTATCGACGGATTTCATCTCACAAGAGTCCTCATGGACGGCGGAAGCAGCCTGAACCTGCTTTACCAGGATACAGTGCGGAAAATGGGCATAGATCCCTCGAGGATTAAGCCCACAAAAACGACCTTTAAAGGCGTTATACCAGGTGTAGAGGCCAACTCTACAGGCTCAGTAACACTTGAAGTGGTCTTCGGATCTCCGGACAATTTCCAAAGCGAAGAGTTAATCTTCGATATAGTCCCGTTTCGCAGTGGCTATCACGCCCTGCTCGGGCGAACCGCATTTGCAAAGTTCAATGCGGTGCCGCACTACGCATATCTCAAGCTCAAGATGCCAGGCCCTCGAGGAGTAATTACGGTCAACGGAAACACCGAGCGCTCCCTCCGAATGGAGGAGCACACGGCGGCCCTCGCAACGGAAGTACAAAGCAGCCTTCTTAGGCAATTCTCCAGTCCGGCCGTTAAAAAGCCAGACACTGCCAAGCGCGCCCGGAGTAACCTACAACAAGACCGCCTGGCACGTTCGGAGCAGGCGTAGCAATGCGGCCCCAACCCCAGCCATGGCGCCTCCGCACTCCGCCTGGTTGCTATGCACCACCTTTGGCTTGACATTGAAAGTCTTGAGCCATAGGCCGAAATGGGGGCAGATGCAGAGGAAAGCCTCACACACGACGATAAACGTCGAGATGTTGAGGACAAAGTTTGGGGCCAGATCGTGGAAATCTAGGCCATAGTAGAACATGAGCCCCCGGACAAATGGGTGGAGAGGGAAGCCTAGTCCGCGGAGGAAATGAGGGAGGAACACCACCCTCTCATGGGGCCTAGGGGAGGGGACGAGCTGCCCCTCTTCGGGAAGCCGGTGCGCGATGTCGTCAGACAAGTATCTGGCCTTCCTCAGCTTTTTGATGTGTCCCTCCGTAACGGAGGAGACCATCCACTTGCCTCCCACTCCGGACATGGCTGGAGAAGGTTGAGGTGGGGAGTGCGGACTTGGGCGCTGGAGCTCGAGTGCGCGGAAATGGATAGGCAAAGGAGGAAGAAGGCGTAGGTGAAAAGGTGGATCCTTATCTCCTTATATGGGCGGACGCAACTACGCGTCCCCACCCGCCTGGTAAAACTCGCTTATCTCCCCAGCGCCGTAATCAATGGCCGGTTGGGTTACCCATGCCCGTATTGATGAGAATCCCGGAATAAGGGGACACGATCTCTGCTTTGACAAGATGTGCCAAGGAGACCGCCTCACATAACACGCTGAGGTGGGATAATGAAATGATTCGAATAAAGGCTTGGCCGTGGTGTGATGTCATGCTATGGAATACGTCAGCAGATTAGATTTGTGTAAATATTATTCTCTCTATGGCAATAGGTGGAAACTTATTTTGCAGAGCCGGACACTACCTTTGTGTTCAAAATCTTCTATGAAGAACTTGGAGGAGGAACCCACCTTGCAATGCCGAAGACAATATGCGCGCCGGACTCGTCGTCATTGAAGCCTGGTCCAGGGGCTACTGAGGGAGTCCTGGATTAAGGGGTGTTCGGATAGCCGGACTGTACCTTCGGCCGGACTCCTGGACTATGAAGATAAAAGATTGAAGACTTCGTCCCGTGTCCGGAGGGGACTTTCCTTGGCTTGGAAGGCAAGCTTGGCGATACGGATATGTAGATCTCCTACCATTGTAACCGACTCTGCATAACCCTAGCCCTCTCCGGTGTCTATATAAACTGGAGGGTTTTAGTCCGTAGGACAACAACAAGAATAACAATCATACCATAGGCTAGCTTCTAGGGTTTAGCCTCATTGATCTCGTGGTAGATCTACTCTTGTACTACCCATATCATCAATATTAATCAAGCAGGAGTAGGGTTTTACCTCCATTGAGAGGGCCCGAACCTGGGTAAAAGCATCATGTCCCTTGTCTCCTGTTACCATCCGCCTAGACGCACAGTTCGGGACCCCCTACCCGAGATCTGCCGGTTTTGACACCGACACTGGCACTGGGCTCTAATAGCATGGAACAATAAAAAATTATAGATACGTTGGAGACGTATCAAGCATCCCCAAGCTTAATTCCTGCCTGTCCTTGAGTAGGTAAATGATAAAAACAGAATTTTTGATGTGGAATGCTACCTAACATATTTATCAATGTAATCTTCTTTATTGTGGCAAGAATATTCAGATCCATAAGATTCAAAACAAAAGTTTAATATTGACATGAAAACAATAATACTTCAAGCATACTAACAAAGCAATCATGTCTTCTCAAAATAACATGGCCAAAGCAAAGCTATCCCTACAAAATCATATAGTCTGGCCATGCTCTATCTTCATCACTCAAAATATTTAAATCATGCACAACCCCGATGACAAGCCAAGCAATTGTTTCATACTTTTGATGTTATCAAACCTTTTCAATCTTCACGCAATACATGAGCGTGAGCCATGGACATAGCACTATAGGTGGAATAGAATGGTGGTTGTGGAGAAGACAAAAAGGAGAAGATAGTCTCACATCAACTAGGGGTGTCAACGGGCTATGGAGATGCCCATCAATAGATATCAATGTGAGTGAGTAGGGATTGCCATGCAGCGGATGCACTAGTGCTATAAGTGTATGAAAGCTCAAAAAGAAACTAAGTGGGTGTGCATCCAACTCGCTTGCTCACGAAGACCTAGGGCATTTTGAGGAAGCCCATCATTGGAATATACAAGCCAAGTTCTATAATGAAAGATTCCCACTAGTATAAGAAAATGACAACATAGGAGACTCTCTATCATGAAGATCATGGTGCTACTTTGAAGCACAAGTGTGGTAAAAGTATAGTAGCATTGCCCCTTCTCTCTTTTTCTCTCATTTTTTTGTTTTTTTGGGCCTTCTCTTTTTTTATGGCCTCTTTTTTCTATTTTTTTATTTTTCGCCCGGAGTCTCATCTCGACTTGTGGGGGAATCATACTCTCCATCATCCTTTCCTCACATGGCACAATGCTCTAATAATGATGACCATCACACTTTTATTTACTTACAACTCAAGAATTACAACTCGATACTTAGAACAAAATATAACTCTATATGAATGCCTCCGGCGGTGTACCGGGATGTGCAATGAATCAAGAGTGACATGTATGAAAGAATTATGAAGGTGGCTTAGCCACAAATACGATGTCAACTACATGATCATGCAAAGCAATATGACAATGATGGAGCGTGTCATAATAAACGAAACGGTGGAAAGTTGCATGGCAATATATCTCGAAATGGCTATGGAAATGCCATAATAGGTACGTATGGTGGCTATTTTGAGGAAGGTATATAGTGGGTGTATGGTACCGGCGAAAGTTGCACGACACAAGAGAGGCTAGCAATGGTGGAAGGGTGAGAGTGTGTATAATCCATGGACTCAACATTAGTCATAAAGAACTCATATACTTATTGCAAAAATCTATTAGTTATCAAAATGAAGTACTACACGCATGCTCCTAGGGGGATAGATTGGTAGGAAAAGACCATCGCTCGTCCCCGACCGCCACTCATAAGGAAGACAATCAATAAATAAATCATGCTCCGACTTCATCACATAACGGTTCACCATACGTGCATGCTACGGGAATCAAAAACTTTAACACAAGTATCTCTCAAATTCACAACTACTCACTAGCATGACTCTAATATCACCATCTTCATATCTCAAACAATCATCAAGTATCAAACTTCTCATAGTATTCAATGCACTCTATATGGAAGTTTTTATTATACCCATCTTGGATGCCCATCATATTAGGACTAATTTTATAACCAAAGCAAATTACCATGCTGTTCTAAAAGACTCTCAAAATAATATAAGTGAAGCATGAGAGTTCATCTATTTCTTCAAAATAAAACCACCGCCGTGCTATAAAAGGATATAAGTAAAGCACTAGAGAAAATGACAAACTACTCCGAAAGATATAAGTGAAGATCAATGAGTAGTCGAATAATTATGCAACTATGTGAAGACTCTCTAACATTTAAGAATTTCAGATCTTGGTATTTTGTTCAAACAGCAAGCAAAACAAAATAAAATAAAATGACGCTCCAAGCAAAACACATATCATGTGGTGAATAAAAATATAGCTCCAAGTAAAGTTACCGATGCACGAAGACGAAAGAGGGGATGCCATCCGGGGCATCCCCAAGCTTAGGCTCTTGATTGTCCTTGAATATTACCTTGGGTTGACTTGGGCATCCCCAAGATTAGGCTCTTGCCACTCCTTATTCCATTGTCCATCAAATCTTTACCCAAAACTTGAGAACTTCACAACACAAAACTTAACAGAAAACTCGCCAGCTCCATTAGTATAAAAAAAACAAATCACCAGTTAGTTACAGTTGTGAACTCATTCTAAATTCATATTGGTGTAATATCTACTGTATTCCAACTTCTCTATGGTTCATACCCTCCGATACTACTCATAGATTCATCAAAATAAGCAAACAACACATAGAAAACAGAATCTGTCAAAAACAGAATAGTCTGTACTAATATGTATAAAACGTATACTTCTGGAACTCCAAAAATTCTGTAATAAATTGGTGGACGTGAGTAATTTATCTATTGATCAGCTGTAAAAAGAATCAACCTAAAATCACTCTCCAGTAAAAATGGTAGCAAATCTCGTGAGCGCAAAAGTTTCTGTTTTTTTACAGCAAGATCGCATAGACTTCACCCAAGTCTTCCCAAAGATTCTACTTGGCACAAACACTAATTAAAACATAAAAAACATATATAAAGAGTATATATGAATTATTTATTACTAAACAGGAGCAAAATCAAAGGACACAAATAAAATTGGGTTGCCTCCCAACAAGCGCTAACGTTTAACGCCCCTAGCTGGGCATGATGATTTCAATGATGCTCACATAAAAGATAAGAATTGAAACATAAAGAGAGCATCATGAAGAATATGACTAGAACATTTAAGTCTAACCCACTTCCTATGCATAGAGATTTTGTGATCAAACAACTTATGGGAACAATAATCAACTAGCATAGGAAGGCAAAACAAGCATAACTTCAAAACTTTAAGCACATAGAGAGGAAACTTGATACTATTGCAATTCCTACAAGCATATGTTCCTCCCTCATAATAATTTTCAGTAGCATCATGAATGAATTCAACAATATAACTATCACATAAAGCATTATTTTCATGATCTACAAGCATAGAATTTTTATTATTCTCCACATGCAAATTTCTTCTCATGAATAGTAGTGGGAGCAAACTCAACAAAATAATTATCATGTGAAGCATAATCCAATTGAAAATTAAAATCATGATGACAAGTTTCATGGTTATCTTTATTCTTTATAGCATACGTGTCATCATAATAATCATCATAAATAGGAGGCATGCTTTCATCATAATAAATTTGCTCATTAAAACTTGGGGGACTAAACATATGATCTTCATCAAACATAGCATCCCCAAGCTTGTGGCTTTGCATATCATTAGCATCATGGTTATTCAAAGAATTCATACTAACAACATTGCAATCATGCTCATCATTCACATATTTTATGCCAAGCATTTTATGTAATTCTTCTTCTAGTACTTGAGCACAATTTTCCTCCCCATCATTTTCACGAAAGACATTAAAAAGATGAAGCATATGAGGCAACCTTAATTCCATTTTTTGTAGTTTTATTTTATAAACTAAACTAGTGATAAAATAAGAAACTAAAAGATCCGATTGCAAGATCTAAAGATATACCTTCAAGCACTAACCTTCGCGACAACGGCGCCAGAAACTGCTTGATGTCTACTACACAACCTTCTTTTGTAGACGTTGTTGGGCCTCCAAGTGCAGAGGTTTGTAGTACAGTAGCACATTTCCCTCAAGTGGATTACCTTAGGTTTATCAATCCGTGGGAGGCGTAGGATGAAGATGGACTCTCTCAAACAACCCTGCACCCAAATAACAAAGAGTCTCTTGTGTCCCCAACACACCCAATACATTGGTAAATTGTATAGGTGCACTAGTTCGGCAAAGAGATGGTGATACAAGTGCAATATGGATGGTAGATATTGGTTTTTGTAATATGAAAAATATAAAAACAGCAAGGTAGCAAGTGATAAAAGTGAGCATAAACGGTATTGCAATGCTAGGAAACAAGGCCTAGGGTTCATACTTTCATTAGTGCAAGTTCTCTCAACAATAATAACAAAATTGGATCATATAACTATCCCTCAACATGCAACAAAGAGTCACTCCAAAGTCACTAATAGCGGAGAACAAACGAAGAGATTATTGTAGGGTACGAAACCACCTCAAAGTTATCCTTTCTGATCGATCTATTCAAGAGTCCGTAGTAAAATAACACGAACCTATTCTTTTCGTTCGATCTATCCTAGAGTTCGTACTAGAATAACACCTTAAGCCACAAATAAACCAAAACCCTAATGTCACCTAGATACTCCAATGTCACCTCAAGTATCCGTGGGTATGATTATACGATATGCATCACACAATCCCAGATTCATCTATTCAACCAACACAAAGAACTTCAAAGAGTGCCCCAAAGTTTCTAGCGGAGAGTAAAGACGAAAACGTGTGCCAACCCCTATGCATAAGTTCACAAGGTCACTGAACCCGCAAGTTGATCACCAAAACATACATCAAGTAGATCACGTGAATATCCCATTGTCACCATAGATAAGCACATGCAAGACATACATCAAGTGTTCTCAAATCCTTAAAGACTCAATCCGATAAGATAACTTCAAAGGGAAAACTCAATCCATTACAAGAGATAGAGGGGGAGAAACATCATAAGATCCAACTATAGTAGCAAAGCTCGCGATACATCAAGATCGTGCCAAATCAAGAACACGAGAGAGAGAGATCAAATACATAGCTACTGGTACATACCCTCAGCCCCGAGGGTGAACTACTCCCTCCTTGTCATGGAGAGCGCTGAGATGATGAAGATGGCCACTGGTGAGGGATCCCCCCTCCGGCAGGGTGCCGGAACAGGGTCTCGATTGGTTTTTGGTGGCTATAGAGGCTTGAGGCGGCGGAACTCGCGTTCTAGGTTATTTTCTGGAGGTTTGGGTATTTATAGGAATTTTTGGCGTAGGTCTCACGTCAGGGGGGTCTCTGAGCCTACCACGAGATAGGGGGGCACGCGCAGGGGGTAGGGAGCGCCCCCACCCTCGTGGGTAGCCCGGGACTCTTCTAGCCCAAATCTTTTACTCCGGGGGATTCTTTTGGTCCATAAAAAATCATCAAAAATTGGCACGTCAATTGGACTCCGTTTGGTATTCCTTTTCTGTAGAACTCAAAAACAAGGAAAAAACAAAAACTCGCACTGGGCTCTAGGTTAATAGGTTAGTCCCAAAAATCATATAAAATAGCATATAAATCCATATAAAACATTCTAGATGGATACTATAATAGCATGGAACAATAAAAAATTATAGATACGTTGGAGACATATCAACAAGAAAGTACAGTCAACAAGTGACAAAGAAATGCAATTCTGCTGTCTCTCTATATGTCGCGACATGCATTTGGAAACTCAAGTGGGACCTTTAGCTAACCAATTAAATGTGTCTGTTAACCAATATTAGTATCATATCACAATCATATTTGAACAACTAAGCCCTGTGTTGTTTAGCTTGAAGGGTGGAATCATGCTATTATGACAGAAAGCACCTACGCAGATCATAGTAGAGTAGATAAAGGGGGAAAACCCTAAGCATCGGGAGTAAAATTAGGAAAAGTGGAACTAGCTGGACCAGTGGGTGGCGCACATGCTTTTCGAAACGAATATAGGAACATTAGGTGACCAATTAAACGTTCTCTGTTTTAGTAATATGAGCATCATATCAGATTCGTATTTCAACACCTAAGTTGGAATTATGAGTGGCATGTTGTTTTGCTTGATGGGTTGAGGTCTTGAGGAGCAGTGCTAGCACGACATGAAGCACCTACGATGATGGTAGTGAATATAAAGGGGGAAAACCATAAGCTTTACGAGTATAGTGACCGTGCCATGGCGGATCTGAAGGTGCAAACTAGACAAAGCTACTTCGCAACCAATGTTTGCTTTCAACTAGCCACTACGATTTGGTACGGACAAGAAAAGTACAGTAAACAATTTACGATCTATTTTCTGGGTGAGATCATTTACTTAAGCACATATGGAAGGGTACCACTTCTCTTGCGATGCCGTGTAGGCCCCTGCTGATATGTTGAGGGTGTTGCGGGTGCGATGGCTGTCGGTGATCGGGAAGAAGACTTTAGATAGCAGACGGTCGGGTTGGGGGATAAATCATGTTTCCGTGGACGAGGCGGTCATAGGAGCAGCAATGGCAAGGTGGACGACGGCGCCGATGAAGTAAGAGGACGCGATGAAAGAATCCTGGTCCGGCGCCGTGGATGAGAGACGTCCATCTCTTGCAGTGGATGACAGGGTAGCGGCTCCGGCAAGGTGGAGGATGGGGTGGCGGACGGAGGAGGCTGGCCGCAGTGGGGAGGTTGTTGTGGCGCCGATGGTGTATGAATGGGGAAATGGAGGGGGAGGGGGGTCTCAAACTTTGGGACGCGCTTGTCTGAAATGTGGGAAAGTTACGAACTTATACCCCGTTTAAAATTTTGGACATCACGTCGGTTGGGGATAGGATGGTAATCTCGCATCTCCCAAATATTTGCCGGTAGCAATTTCGGGAGAGGAGAGGGTGTTTTGCTGCTCACGGTTGGCGCCCACGGTGTATGAACGGAGCTGACAGGTAGGGTGGTGTGTCACTTCTGACGGAAGTTACACATCTGCCCCTATTTAAAATATTTGCCTACATCAATTTCGGGCGAGGAGAGTTTTTTGCCACCCAGCGTGTATGAATGGGGAAATGGAGGGAGAGACACATGTCTTTCAGACGAGATTGAATAAAATGTGTTTTGCCGCCCACGTTTGGCGCCCACCATGTCGGAATGGGCTCAGAGGCGGTCATGTCACGTCTGATTGAAGTTACTAGTCTATCCCTATCGACAGCAGTGTAAATCCGGTCGATAAGGATGTCAAAGTGTCAGGGGTAGATAGTAATTTCCATCTCGCAAACACTTGCTTCGGGCAGCCCACAAATGATAGTGGGTGTTTAGCCGCTTCGTTCAAAACTTGGGACAATTAGCATTCACGTTTACCCTGGGCCCTGGCAACTAAATTCAAATCCAATTTATATTCGATTATGAATATCCATCGATAATTCTACATTTTGTTATTTATTTCTTCAAAACCACAACAAAGATTTATTCCACCTTTATATATGATTATGATTTATAAATGTCGTGATCTTCGAATTCAGTAGGTTGGATATACTTTGAGTCAAGTAGTTATTTCATCCAATACAATATGCTCACACGAAAAACAGTTCACCTTATGTTAAACATACAAGTACTGAGGATTACCTCGCCTAAAAAATTCGGATCATTACAACACATGGACAACTCAGGGGGTCTTACAACATAATCCATTCAGAGACATGACACAACATGCAAGTACAATAATCTATTGACAATTTCAATTGGTATCTAAAGAAGAAATGGGATTACCCTGGGCTTCAGATAGAAGAAACAGCAGGACCTCCTCCATGTTCAAATGCAACATTCTTACTTCCTCCAATTCTTGGGTTGCTTGCATAATGTGTGCAGCTAATTGCATAATTTCCAGCCTCAAGATCAAAATTACCTCATTCGTGGCAGCCACACCATCTCTTTCTGCCTCTAGTAGAGCTTCAAGAACTATAATATCTATGCTCAGACTGCTCTCCGACGGGTTGCCTCTGAACTGCTACCATCTGGTAACATGGATGGCGCACTGCTTCCACAAATAGATTCTGGGGTTGTGCATTGTGTCCTAGTGTGAACGGCATCCTGAAAGGTTTCCGCTGGACATAAGTAAGAGATAGTTATCGCATGATCCAGGTAGTAAGCTTACATGGTAAACGACATATGAATTATTGCCGAGCATGGCAAGCTATATTTAAATGGTTCAAAGCAGCATCAGCCGAAAAGAAATTAAAATGGTAAGATGAAACTAGGGATGTAAGTGGCAAATAAATGACATCCACCAGTCCCATCTGGTTAGTTTTTGCTAGCTCCCTAGTTCATTTTCCCCAAAAAACAAAAACTCTTTTGAACTATCATACCACTAGTGGACTTCAATCGGGATTAAACGGGACCCAGTTGACATCCCTAGTTGAAAGGGAGTGTACCACCACTATATTTAAGTTGCCAAGGCATCTAAGCAGTTCAAATAATCTGAGAAAGCACTTAACAGTGTGGCCTCATATAAACTACGAAGACAGTCTTGTGATGAAGTTCAGAGGAAAAGTTAAGGACTCAAATGAACTAGGCATGCATTTCTTTATGATAGTAGAGCAGGCACTGCTGATATATTGGCCAACTCAGGTATAGCCTAACAAGTAACAAACAAGCATTCGAATCAAGCAATACAGCAAAGCATACAACTAAACTATTTGTAATTCTGTAGGATTACAGGTTGAGGGCACAAGCCAAGAAAGCATCCCACATGCATTACCTTTCACATGTACTAAAACACACTGGCTTACCATATGTTGCTGTGAAGCCTCGCTGTTGTTGCAATGTTCTTTGAAGATATCGTCAGCATCCCGTGGTTGCAAATCTAGTTGTTGTAGTTTATTCTGCACCCTCTATTTAGGTAAAACTAATTTTAATCGCATGCACTGTTTCGAATTGATCATCAATGGTTCATCTAAACTAATTAAAGAAGGGTGTGTGCTTACACGACAATATATCTGCTTCACTCTATTTTTATGCTTGTTCGAGGTGCCAGCCCCAAAAGAACAAATAATTTTCTTGATGGGGTTGGCAGCTCCATAATTAATAGAAGCATCAAATTAGTCATGCAACTTGGGAAGATCAAGAACACACAAAAAAGTAATGAACAGAGGCTTGGAGCAGTGATGTAATAACTAGCATCACAAAATGTAGGGTAAAACGAACAAAAAATAGCAGAACCACATTCTAGTTTGCTGATGTGTAATTAAGCATAGAGAACATGAAGCAGTCTGATGGAACCAACAGGTGGCATCAGAACAACACCATTATCAGAAATATAGCATGCATGAAGTAAAATAGTAGGAAGTGATATCTAGGAAGTACAGTAATACTTAGGACAAAACTAAAGCATATTAACTATATGTGCACTTGTATGTAATTTAGCACATGTAACATGTTCACTGCCAGAAGTATGGCCCTACAGGTGCAAGAAGAATAACGCGTCTCATAAAAAATTGAATGATGCCCTAAAGAAATTCAAAGGTGCGGTGCTTATGCTAAGAAAGTGAACGTAGGCGCCGGCCGTTGGACAATAGTTCCTGATTCTCAGTGGTGTATGGGTATCATTGTCATATTTGATAGCTAAGGATCGTTGATGGTGCTCGTGTTGCGGTTGAGTTTGGGCCGACTGTCACCGTCGCTGAAGCGGCTCTAGTGGTTCTGTTGCGGCGCCTGTCGACATACAAGAAAGCTCATCTATGGTAAGTGAACAGTTGCATGATAAAGAAGAGAAAAACCGAAGGAGTACAAATTGAATAACCTGATGAGGCTGTGACATCAGTAAAGCAGGGCCAGTGGAGTTCAATATGGCGTCCGTGGAGCGGGTCCGGTGCAGTGGATGAAGGCTTCGACGAGCGCGGTGTACAGTGCTTTCGGTGAGGTGGATTTGTTGCGGCGGACGAGGGCTTGTATGTAGGGCCAACGATGGGGCATACGAGGGAGTCAGTGAAGGGCCTACACTATGGTGGACGAGGGCGCCGGTTAAGCAGATCCGGTGCGGTGGACCATGATGGCGGTCAAGGAGATCTGGAGCGGTGGACAAGCCAGTAGGTGAAGCGGCTCCGGTGAAGTGGCGAGTTGGCAGTTGGGGGTTCCAAGGTGCGGAAGGTAGATCCGGTGGGGTGTGAGGTCCACCGTTGCGGCGGAGGACTAGATTCGGTGGCTTGCCATGGTTGGGGGGTCTGGGAGGGGAAGGAGAGGGGCTCTGGGGAAGAATGTTGGGGGCAAAGAGAGGAAAACAATGGAGTTACCAAAGCAGCCCTTTTCCGTTCATGTGGGAAGGGTAAAACAGGAATATCATAGGGCTAAACTTTTGGGCGTGAGATATTTCGATGTGAGTGGGAAGTTTGAAAGCTTTTGACGCCTGAAATTATAAGTGTTCTGCTCTTGTACGTCCGACTATGATATCATGGCCGAGAATTTATTTGTTTTGCACGCAAAAAAAGTGCAAGTTTTGAAAATCAATGTCTCCAACTCGAAACTTAGATTGTCCATTCAATTCAAATATGGATCATTGAGCTAGTACAAGTAAATACCATCATACAGTCCAATTGAAATGAAATTCCAAATGTGTTTCTCCTAAATATGATGACAAAAGCAAAAATGTGTATGTGTATGAATAAAGTGGATGATTATAAAGTTTGAACATGCCTGTATGTGTATATCTCTAGGTTTGATATATGAATTTGAAATCACAAAATCCTGTCTTAAAAAATGTACCTCCGTTTAAATGAATTACAAAAGCTAATGATGGAGTCGAATTCCAAAATTCCAATCTTAGGTTTGTAATTCTGGTACATCAAGGTATATCACGGATGTTGAAAAGTATCGTTATCTCGTAGTCCAAACCGTGAAAAAAATTGATCAACCATGAGGGCACACACTATTGACCATATATATCACAATTACACTAAGGTCCCTCAAATATAGACACCTAACTCATTATCTGAAGCCACCCCCACCCCCACCCCGTCCGTCGCCCCCACCCCCCGCCCACCCCATCCCACACACACGCCATTCTCTCCCCCAGACACAAACACACGAGCACATTAACACCCCGTCTCTTCTAAAGTCCTAACCCCAATATAGGTCTTTTATCACTTTGTCTCTCGGGCATGCACACATCTCTTCCCCCACTCTCCAGGTCTCCCAGCATCTCTCTTTCCCAAGCACACGCACTATGTAGAGTGTATCTTTCTCATACACACAAAACGTCGCCCCAAAACGTCTATCTCCCTAGTTATGTGGTTCTCGTACACTCACCTCACACACCACCCCCACTGCAAACAAGCACACTTTGTCTCCTTGTGCACCACTCTCCTCTTTCTATCTCTCCCACATGCGGACCCGCCCCAGCTCCTTCCCTGTATACATATATGTCGTGACTCTTTCCGTAGCTCCCTAATGTATCATCGTTCTCAATCTCGCACGTTGTTCTCTACACCATCTATTCTAGATCTCTCATGAAGTCCCTATCACACACACGATGACTCGCTTCCCTTGCGTCTCCATACATAGGCCAATTTCGAACAACATCAACATTGTCTCGCTATCTATACGCCACTTATGGACACAAACAACCCCTCTCTCCCCCCTCTGTTCCTCTCTCTCTGTCACTAGCTCTCTCTCTCTCTCTCTTTCTCTCACACCCCTCTCCCACACACACTCGATGTCTCTTCCAAATAGTCTGCTCCCCGCCCGCACCCATGCTATCCCGCTACTACACATGCCTTTGTCTCTCTTTGACACACATGTCACACCATTCCCCATTCCCTTATACTAGGTTTACATCATTAGTGGTCTCTCTACTCCACATACACACACTCCCTCTCACACACAAATGCGCACACAAACACACACAGACACGCACAAACACCCATCTAGCTATCTGGATCCTTCTTTTAAGACACACACCCTTGCATATTCTCTACAGCTCTAGATATGTATATACCCCCTCTCTAGCTTAGATGCATACCAAAATTCTCCATCACTCTAACTCACACATCTCTCTCCATGTCCGCATGTGTATCTCACACACTCACTCTCTGATTATGTCTATGTGTCTCCACGTTACACAACACAAAGCCCCATGTACATGTCTCTCTCTATCCTCCACACACATAGACATAAAGAATCTATTATCATTGCCTCAGTCTCTAGACATATCACACATGCACTCTCTCTCTCTCAAACACGCTCAACAAGGGTTTCCCCGTGAATAACTTACTGTCTATTCATCAACAGTCGTGGCAGTACGGTAAACATGAGACGTGAAAAAGAATAAATCTACACGTGCGTAGACCACCTAGTATGACTACTAGGACTAGAGCAAGCCGAAAGTGCGCCGCCGTCACCCCCTCTTATCGGCGACGAGAAAACCTTTGTTTTACACAGTCGAGAAGTCATTGTGCTAAGGCCCCACATGCTGAGCCATCGAATAGAATGTAGATCCTAGTTTACGCAAACAAGTATCGATAATACATTTGTATCTCCATACTTATATTTCTTCTCTTCTAAAAAATCAAGTTGGTGATGATGGTATGTGTGCCATCTTGCAATAGACCGTCCGATCTATATCTGACGGATGGAAATTAAACTAAAAGATACCTGCACCTCTCTCCACATTTGCAGACAAGGCCTTGCCTCGTTCATCCTTATCTCCAACAACCTCATTATCGAGCAATTAAAAAAGGAAGCCTCTGGAACAAACTGGCCTGGTGGCCGCTGCCGGCACCGTCCATCCCCTTGCCTCCGCTCAGTCCGACCACCAATCACCACCACGCCCACTCCTCTTCACCTTATCTCCTCTTTCAAGAGATATCATTAGTTTTTACACATGGGATTACTCCTACATGGGTCAATCACAACAAGTGTTCTATAAAAATATGCATATTGATGTTTCGTGCAATGCACGAACATCTTGCTAGTACTCCTACAAAAGACTAAGTTGGTGATGATGGTGTGTCTACCATCCGTCATTTCTGACCATTAGATCTACATCTAACGACTGTGAGGTAAGTTGTTGCATTTTCTCACCAACATCCCACTTATCTACCAATTTACAGAAAAACCCATAATTAGTATCTTAAAACCAACCACACCCCTCCCTCACCTCACCAAAACAGCCCAAGGAACATTTTCTGATTGAAACATAATATATCTATAGTGATATATATATATATATATCAAAATTAGAGTGTTTTGTATCAAGTTTGTGAATAAGTATTATTCTAATTATGATCCGTTGCAACGCACGTGAACATTGCTAGTATTTCCAACCATTCCAAAAAATGCTAGTATTTCCATAGTTTCGAGTTTTCCATCAAGATATTAGTCAGTCATGGTTGATATTTACTTTCAATCACGTACACATAGGCACTATGTAACTAGCCTTGCTTATTGGCTTCCAAAGCTTAACTTTCACTCCTACTTACAATATGTAGAGTATTTAACAAAAAACTACCACTTTCAACCAGCCATAGGAAGAAACTATTGTACAAAAAATAGCAAAAACATACCCAAAATTTCTTAATCCGTGCCAAAAACTACTACCTAGTGCCGATTAGGCTCGTTTAAACCCGTTTATGACAGGGTTGACCCACACGTCCGTGCTGACGAGGCAGCTTAAACCAACACATCTTGTTAGACCCTTGACACGAGGGACCCACATCTGACCTTCTATCCTATTATATTCCCCCTCAAATCATTAGTTTTCCTGAACATTACTTCAAACAGTACTCATGCGTGTTTGTCGGTGGCGCCGGTGATGAGGGAGTCGGCCGCTGCTCCGCCGGACGGGCCAGACACCGCGCTGGCCTCCGCACGGGTTGGCAGGCTGGCCCGAGCGTGACTCATGCGCGAGCAAGCCGCCGCGCTGGCCTTCACTCGAGCCAGATGGCTGGCCTTAGCGCGGCGCGCGCGAGCAAGCCACCGCACCGCCGTGCCAATCTAGCTAGCAAACCTTGCAGACAAGCAGCTGGACAGAGCTATCTTGGTTAGCTAGCGGCCGCGAGCGCCGGACGGAGCTGGCATCCGGGCTGCTGCAAGATGTGCTCCGCACCGCCGGCGGTTTTGACCTCGCCTTCTGCTGTCGGCAGTAGCTGTGTCCCATGGCCGAGGATGACTAGGTGGACGGGCCGGAGGTACGAGGTCACTTGGGGATTTTTGTGCAAACTGACATGTTGGTCCCACAAGTCATAACGCCTAACTTGCCGTTCAAATAGAGGGCGTTGATTAAGGGGCGACATGGGTTGAAACGTGCCTATAACGACACTTTGTAGAGTAGTCATTTCTTGGTAGGGCTGGTTGGTAAGGGCATGTACAATGGTTGATAAGGTAGTCTTATCTTAAGTCTGCCATGTATGCAAGTGGTAGTAGTTTCTTGGCATTATTAGTGGTTTCTTGGCATTATTAGCGGTTTCTTTTAAGGAATAATGTACTACTAGCGACAAAAGGCAATTCTAGGTTGCGTTGTACTCCAACGAGTACTACTAGTGGTCGTGGGTGTGTATACCTCATTTTGTGGGTTCGATCCCAGCCAAATGCATGGTGACCTTTTTTTGAATAGTAACTTTGCTACGAGCCAATATTGTACACGGTAGTTTGAGTTTTGAAGTCGAACAGACGTGTCGCACCACAATCTGGGTGCACTGGATAGCCCAGCCACGTGAATAGGTTTTCCTTCCCATCATCTCGTGGCTCATGTGCTCACCCTAGCCGCACCTCGCTTGCAGCTTCCTCATCAGCTAGTAGCATATTTAAACTAGCGTCTCCCAATTAAGCCCGAGGAGCCGGAAAAGCCTGGCGTGGCATTGGGAACTATGCAATATGGCTCTGTATGTAAAGTGCTAGTACTCTACTACTCTGTAGCTTGTGGTGTTGCACGCATGGACTTCACTCCATTATCGGCTCTATAAAAGAAATTCATCTTGCCGTGATTTTTTTGAAACAAAGGCAAAAGCTTTGCCTCATCTCATTCATAAAGAAGGAACTACTAACAAAGTTCGACGAGATCCATTACACCTCCACAAATGGAAGCGAAAAGCCTAGTCTTAGTGTATCAAATAACTCAAATGTTCTGCCCCGCAGGAACCGTCGCTGATAAATAGGCTGCTAATGTGTGCGTGAGAGGAGCGACTGAGTAGGCCAGCTACACGCTTGAATAGAGCATCGAGAGTACCCACCACACAGGTGTACTTTCCCTACATTGATAGTACAGTGATGGTTCTAGAGAACAGTACTACCCTCCACTTCCAACTGTAGCTCCTTGGCCCTAAGATTAAGAGTTCAAAACGGGTGCACTATACTAGAAGTACAGTACATCGCACTACTAGTTGAGAAAGTAGTACTAGTACTGCTATAGTATGAGTATGTAGTAAATAATAGCCTCACCCCTTCTCTAAAGGAACGATCGAGGAGCTATAGTTGGAAGGGATGAGGCCCTGCGATTACTACGCTCTTATCTCCTCCTCGCCAGTTCCCCTCCCCCCGAAGAGAAGGTAGTTCATCGCTGCTCCCATGGATTCGCCAGGCGGTTCTCCTCCTCGTAGGGGCTGGGAGACCTTGGACAACGATCCTCTGGGAGGAATCGCACGCTGCTCCAACATACTCACCGCCGCAAGACTCGGTGCTTCCTGCACCAACTTTTTCAAGACGGTGCTTAAACAGGTTTGGGAAAAGGCCATGCTTGTTGGTCTTCCATGCATCCTCGAGGAGAAGGTTCTTCTATGGGACAATCCTTCGAATAGTCCACCGCTCCCTGTCCATGGTTGCACGTTGACTCCGCTAGAATTGCCGACATTGAGAGGTAGTCGGATTTTGTCCGATGAGTAGGTCAGTCATGGAGTTTGATCATGTAGTACTTAGTTATTCCATTTCCATCCGTAATTTCTCCGCTGCCCACCGTCTTATATATAGGTCTGGGTCGGTGCCAACAAAGATTGGCTTGCATACCTCCGGCCGGTTAGCACCATCATTTTGCACAACATCCACAACAGTGCGGCCATTCCCGTAGACCCCTCCTCAACCATTGGGATCGGCCTTCCGGACCAGCTGGGCTTGAATACGTATGATGATTCCTACATGAGATTGAAGAAGATAGCAATTGCGGACCCACCGACAAAGCTACGCGGCTACGACGATTACTATCTCATCGCGATGTTCAAAATAAGGATTGCCATCAATGCAAGAGGCAGTAACGGCAGAGGCTGGCGCATGTTGGCCGCGGCAGATTTGTACCCCTACACATTCGAAGACGTCGTGCGCCATCTAGGCCGCATCTTCGCGGTGACAAGCCAGGGGACTCGTTTCATCTGTTTGCCATCCTACGGTATAGGAGATTACAAACGGAATGCACAAACCATCATTTGCATCCCTAACGGTACTCCATTATTTTGCAGGGACCAGTCATCCCCCGATAAAAATAAGATCACCGATCCTGTATGTGCATTTGCATCCGTGATTCGTTCTAACCTGGAACCTTGTAGCTGACTCTGGCATATTGGGATCAACTATGTTAGCAGTTGTTACCCATGGTACCATTGATGTGCAACATGGTCACACAATCTACCACGATCGGACCGTCACCATCTACCCAGGTATTCCATTTAGTATTATATTTTTAACCCTCCCGCCTTCTCTTTTGTTGTTGTACTACTTACTAGTAGTAGTAGCAGTACTTTTTACCTTGGAGGACGCGTATAGCTAGCTAGGCCATTGAAGACTTGAACCCACTAGCTGCCACCATTTTTGTTTTTCCATGTCTTACTATCTCATCCATGTAGCCAAGAGTTGCTATATATAATAAGCTGGTTATTTTACTTCCTCTATACCGGAGTAGTAATATTTGCTGCACAGTATTACTGACCGCCATATTTGAGCACAACATTATTATGCATGGACCTTGACTGTGTACGTCACCATGTGTCCAGATCTAAGATGCCGCATGTACTAGATGAACGGCGCCGAGTTCGACCCCTGTGATGCTACGTGGGTGCCGAGGAACACTCTTGGAGAGTACTCGCTTTTCATTGAGGACAGCTACCCCATTGTGAAGCGGATGCCACCTTCCATGCACGACACCGAAGGTCTGTCGTTCATGAAGCATGGTTGTGTCTTTAGTGCGCACCACCGGATGAATGACATGATGGGACACGCTATCCCTGATTTATGCCGCTTCAGCTTGGATGAGTCTCCATCGTGTGGAACTGGACTAGAAAGCTGCGACAATGATTCCCGTTGCCCACCACTATGGATCGTTCCATCCATGAAGAACACCTGGGACTGGAACCTGGAGGAGGACATGTAGCCCATCTATAATGTGTAAGTGGGGTATGGTAAATTGTGAACGGTAGCGCTGTGAACATATGTAGACTAGTTGTGCACAAATTTATCACATGAATTGGTGATGAACTTGTGTGGCATACTGGCATTTGTCCTTTAGAATTTATTACTAGTAAATGTGTTATGTGTACGTGCAACTTGTGTGATTGTTGCACGGGATCCGACACGCTCTTTGAGAAAAAAGGTGGCACAACTTTGGATATAGGTGACATGGCGGCATCATACAGTAGCATCATTCGCTATAGTTGTAATACTCCAACTAGGACGACAACTCCTATAAAACCTTGCGCTTGGCTCTTTGCCACTTCGGGAAGTTCAATAGTCCGTACTTGTGTGAACCTTGCACTTGACTCTTCGCCTCTTTGAAAGGTCCAACAATGATGATACTACAGTACAATATGCTTCTGGCAATCTGACACCGATTGAACTGTTGCACGTCCACCACGAGGGCGAGGGCGGGCGAGAGGGAGAGGGAGAGGGCGCTGTAGTCAAAACCCTCTCCTCGTCCTACGAGCCACCGCGTGTGTGGGCGAGGGAGAGGCGTAGCAAGCAAGCTTCTCCTCGTTCGGCGAGTTGATAGGACACATCAAAGTAGTACTAGTACTAGTCCTTTCCGGTGCTCCACCTTGTACAGGTGGTAAGCCTTCCACGTAGGCAAAAATCTGATGTGGCGAGTTATTTAAGAGGAGAGAGATGAGTGTGGTGACCCCAGGAAGGAACAATGCTAAGCGCGTGAACCTAGGCAAAACATTTAAAGGAAGGAACCCCACCAATACATGAAGAGCTTTAGTTGCTAAATCATTAAATGAAGCAAGCTTGGCAACCATAAGCTAAGCACCTATGCATTGGGGAGTATAGTTGCTAAGCTATTTAATGTGCTTAGCACCTCATCTAAGCACCCATGCATTGGCAGCAGCCTAATATGGCTTAACTTGAAACGAGAAAAATACACTGGCGGTCAACGTATGTAACAATACACTCTTTACAGTCACTATATATAGTTTTGCGGTGATTATACGATCACTAGCTCATCGTAGAGCACCGTATTGCACCCTAATGACCGACCACATAGTCGACGTGACACTTTGTTGACTGGTTAAATTGTCACCTGGTTTCTGGGTCCCACCTGTCCGTTGGTAGAGCAAAGAAATCAGTTAAACAGAACTTTAAGCAGGCGCGACAGGAGTCCAACCCTTGCGCACGAACCACCCTGGTTGTGTATGTGAGTGCATGCACATGTACTCCCTCGGTCTTCCAACAAAGAGTGTACATCGGCTAAAAACAAAGAGTGTACATCTACACTTCCAATGCATTTAGCCTTTAATCTAAAATCGATATTGACTGACTAATGCACCAACTTGTGCTCTACCTATGGGCTACATGTCTATCCTTAATTACAGCATGCAACAACCTTGATTTAATCTTCTTCTCTCAATGGTCGCATGCACACATAAGTCTGCTACTTTTGGGCGTTAATTATGCCCTGGTCAATGTGTAAATCTCTAAATGTACAGTCTTTCACGGACGTAGGGAGTAGGTTGAGCACTTGAATGTGAGCGTGTGTGTTGCGTCGTGTGCTGTGTGCCGTGTGTCGCATGGGTGCGTGAGTGTTGCGTTCGTCCATGTGTACGTGTGAGTGTTGCATGTTGCATGCATGCATGCATGAGGCTTTTACTCCCTCCCATTGACATGTTCATATTTCAAGCTTCCTCTGTTCCCTCCATATGGTGATACTCCCTCTGTTCCCAAATACGGAGTAAAAGCCTCCATCTGTTCCGAAATATGGAGTATTTGTCTTTCTAGAGATTTCAACAAGTGACTACGTACGGAGAAAAATGAGTGAATCTACACTCTAAAATATGTCTACATACATCTGTATGTTGTATTCCATTTCAATGTCTAAAAATACAATATTTAGGAATGGAGGGAGTAGCAAATAAACATTAAGTTCTCTTGTTTTTCCCTCCTTGGTCACGGTGCACAACCAAAGATGACTTATTCACCTAGATGGAGGGAGTAGATGGTCAAAGTTTGACACAAAAATAATGCATTGGTAAACATAATTTTTTGAGGAAAACAAGTGCATTAATTGAGTGTTTTTGCAAACTACAAAAATTATTCCACCACTCATCATCTACCTTGGTTGATGAGATTTTTGAATTGAGCCCTATAAACTGGACGGGAGGTAGTACTAGTACTCCTACATTATTGGCGACGGGTGCCTTGGCCAATGTTTCATCTTGTTGGATAGGATGATGAGCGTACATGCATAGGGATACTCTAGATAGGACGTCTTCGCGATCCATTATTCCCCATCTCGGTCAGAGAGAACTATTCAACTAGTCTTCACAATGAAGTCACAATACACGCTGCAGTAGATGGGACACTTAATTAATAAGTTGAACCAGCATGTTGGTGTTACCAAATCAGCCTTACCCAGTACTGCCATCATGTTTTCTAGTGGAGTACGCTTCCGCAAATACGACTACGCACCTCTCTTCTCCATTAACTGACATATGGGACCTCTTGAGGTAGACCCACATGTCATCGACGTAACTACTTACACTCCGAAGGACGGCATATCCTGGTAGTAGTACTAGTAGAATTGAGATTTAATGCACTTTCTTCCACGTCTTTCACTCTTCTTCCTCCTCTCTTCCCCATCGTCGGCCGCACACCATTTCCCCCCGCTCACTCCTCGCCCGCCCGCGCCATCTTCCTTGGTAGCTCGCACGTACCATATCCCCCCGGTCACTGCTTGGCCACACACGGAATCTTCTTTGCTCGCCCGCACGAATCCAATTCCCCACTGGCTCGTAGGCACCAAAAACCCCAGTCACTCGACGCCCTAAAAAACCCTATGGCAGAACCGACTGACACGCAGAGCCGCGATTGGAATTCCCTCCCCGATGTTCTCTTGGAGCAGATCTGTAATCAGATGGACCTGCTCAGCACCGTTCGTTTGGCCGCATGCTCGGTGTCTTTGTATCGTCTACTCGTCTGGAACCGGCCGGCTCTTTTCAAGACACCCTGCTTGCTGATGCCCGATCATCGCAGGTGGCCCAGACACCGACTTGACGATCCTACGGAGGTTGCCGTGGTGCCCCTCGACATGCTACCACTACCCGTCCACGTGTCCTTCATGTGCGACCACTACTGGGCGGGCATGAAGTCCAACTGGATCGTCCTCATCCACCAATCCGGAAGTCCGTGGCGTCTCGTGAATATCTACACCCAGCGAGAGACCACCCTTCCATCGTTGGATACCGCCGCCATCGAGCCTCGCGGCCCGCCGGACACTCCTGCCTACTACGCATGAGACGCGTCGAGCTTTTGGCTCGACCTCTGTTTGCTGAAGGTTGTAATCTGCGAAGTGCCCACACCATCACAAGACTACATGGATTACAAGGTCATTGCCGTGTTCAACATTGGATTAGTCTATCTGGAATCCGGTCGCCATACATGGTTATGGCTCATCGTCAGTCCTCTTCAGCGAACATTTCTGTTTGATGCTATAGTGCACGATGGCATCGTTTACGCGGTCGACGCAAAGATTGGCTGCATATACTGGTGGTCTATCGTCGTGTAATTGTTCTATCTCATCTCATCTTTACCTTATGAATACGACTGCCTGTTCATTGTTACAAATTTAGAATATATAGTATGTCTATAACCACATCATTGCTATATGTTCCTCTCATTTGCTAGATTTTTATGACCACACATGTTATTGTTAGAGTTGATATGAGAACAATTGGCATCTAATGATTGTTAGAATATATATTATGAGTATAACCTCATGATTGCTATATGTTACTCTCATTTCCAGGATTTTCATAACAACGCATGTTATTGCTTAGAGTTGATATGATAACTGTAGTAAGTGCTATGGTAGAATATGAGTAGGCCCTATCATATCTGTTTTCCTCTCATTGTTACATGATGTTTGAACCATGATATATTGAATATGAAAGCCATTGGCTTATTTTTTTTTAACTTGGGGTATGATTATGACCACGACATTGCAATTCTCTCTCTATGATATGTGTCACTGTTATAATAATCTTAATTCCACACATACTCTGAACATGATTGTTTATTTTTGCCCTGTTGGTCTCCAGTTTGAATTGTTGCAGCAGATGCAAATGCGCCGGCCTTCATGATTCCAGGACCTGGAATCATACCAGCCGATGGGTGGTGGTTTATCGCTCTTTCAGCTGACGGTGGTCATTTGATTCTCATTTGCACGTACCAAATTGACCAAACCATTTCATCAAACCACATGCAGTACAATGCCTGGGGCGTTCGTGACATTGATGGCTATGGCTGCTTCGTGTTCGAGAAAGATCCCGGCTCCGTTGGGCCAGACGTATTCAACTGGAGGCGGGTTTACAGCCTCGGCAACCACTCATGTTCCTTGAGCTCAATTATCTGATCATCCAACCAATCATCGATCATATCACCGGCGATGATTACCGTGCTATGCAACTTCCATTCGCCAGGGGGAACTGTGTTTACACATCATACCATGGGTTTCATGAATCACCATATCTAGAGATTCGTCGACACAGTTTGTTGCCAGATAATCTTCATTGTGTGGAAGACATCAAGCTTCCATGCGATGGATGGCTTTTGCAAACCCGACATGCGGCGATGTGGTTCATGCCAACAGCAAATATGCACAACTTGATTCGTACTGATATCTAGACTGAGCCATGTATCCTGCTGCTGTAGCATGACCCTCTTTTGTTGGATATTATGTACTGTTGTTAGTTTGAAGCACTCCTCTGGTTTGAAGGATAGATACCTTTCTGGGATCAAGTGCATCTTAACTCACCTATGTAGGATGTACAGAAAATGATGATGGAGATGCTGTGCAGAAGCCATATATATCAATCAGGCTTCAAGTGTGTAATTGTTGGTGAAAGTGTTGTCCAATGGGAATTAAATTTTGTATTACTCATGTAGCCCACAAAGTCTGTCGCACAGCCTTGTAACTTCTTACCCCATTTCTAAATTTGCACTAGTCCTCTATACCGTATATTGTGCTACTCGTACTACTACCTCCCTCCTGGTTTACTGGTCCCCTTCGTAATTTGTGTCAAATTTTTACCATAAATTTCACTGACTAAATGTTAATGCATGTCACAAAAATTATATCATTTTATTCATATTTGAACATAGTTTCCAATGGAATAATTTTTGGTGACATGCATTGACATTTTGTTAGTTAAACCTATGGTTAAAATGTGACACTAAATAAGACTAGTAAGTAGTACAGTAACAATACTAGTATAGGTCGGTCAAATTATTCATCATGTCCTCACATTGAATTGACGTGACAACACGCTGCACGTGAGGTGACACAAGAATCCCCGCGGTGTGTTCGGGTATTATGGACTCCAGATTTGGAGTACTACCACTTATCTATCGAAATCTTTCATCATTCACTTAAAACAGTCAATTGATCATACATTGAGTACCATATAACTGGAATTAACCGATGCAACTCCAAGAAGAATTGGTCGGTGCTGCCGGCTGGCGTCAAGTACGACCCATGGATCAGGAGCTGATCGAGCACCTTGAGGCCAAAGTGAGTGCTAACAGCGTGAGATCTCACCCTCTCATTGATTTGTTCTTACCAACCATCGACAGGGAGCACGACATATGCTACACCCATCCCTGAGAAACTTCCAGGTAAGACACCGATCGGCCGTCTACTTGTACAAACATATTCCTTTGTTTATTGCTCTATTTTTCTTTTTAGACGTAGACCTAGTGAAGCAATTACAATTTGACAGTTAATAAAATGTGAAACAAGTGACTGCAACATGCCAAAGATGTTATGAAAATGCCAACTACATACACGAAAACTTGTATTCGACAATACTGCAGGTATCACACTGAGTGGCCTAACCAAGCATTTCTTCCAGCGCAATTCCAGGGCGTTCAAAAGGGGCACGTGGACACGTCGCAAGATACAGTCGGAGTGCGGCATGCATGCGATGTGGCACTAGACCGGCAATACCTTGCCGGTGATGGTCAATGGCCGGCAGACGGGCATCAAAAAGGTTATGGTGCTGCACACCAACAAGAACTTCGACCATTCCGCAAAAAAAAGAACTTCGACCAGCAGTGGACCAATTGGGTGATGCACCAGTACCACTTTGAGGACCTGGAGCAAGAGAAGGAGCGGGAGCTAGTCCTCTGCAAGATTTTCTACCAGACGAACACTAGGGCCAGGACTAAAAAGATAAGTTAGTTTGGTATTGGTACTTGTACTACCTTGTCGTCCGCAAGTTGGTATTGCTGTTAACGATCTTTCGGTATGAACTTGGCATTTGCTTCCAACCATCATGCCGAGGGTCGACGTGGATATAAAGCTGAATCATTTGTTTCGAAACGAATTTTCAGGCACCTGGTTTTTATTTGATGGGTACAATAAGCACCTGCCATTTGAATTCCCAGTTCTCCAAATTTTTCGAAACAATTGCATGCACTTATTATCACGATGAAAAAACAATATACCTGTTGTATCCCAGTTATCAGTCTGTACTTGCAGAATTCTCTCGTTTATTGAGCATGTATATTGTTTTTTCAGGTCAAGCAAGTTTCAACTGGGTTGTAGACTGCCCAGGCTTGGTTTTGTTTTTAACAGGCCTAGCCCATGACGACAATGGGGCACAAAGATCCATCAGGTATATGTAGGCCTCTGGCCCGCTAGCGTTAGTTATATTTTGTCTTACAACATCCGCGAGCAGTTTTTTACTGAATCAAACACACAACCCAGTTCTATTTTCCTCTTGAAACGCCATGTCCTACTTAAGTTTTCTAATCTCTTCCTATAGTTTTACTAGTTCATATACACGTATCATTATATTGAAAATACATAAAGTTCCCTTTTCATATTTACATCCTTATTTTTGTTGTTGTTTTCCCTCCGAGCGCTGATTTTTTTACCATTGTTTTCCCTTAAACCAACTCAATTGTCCCACGTCTTGTTTGCTTACAAAAACAAAACGATTTTTTTTGGCAAATCAATAAGTTCTTAAAAAAATGTTGATCATTTCGGGATTACAACAGTTCGGACTCCACCGAAATATGCAAAATAAGGTTGAGCTTTTTGACCGTGGTCTTGGGCAGAAAATGGGTTGTAATAAATTACTTAAGAATTAGCAAATGGGCTGCAAATTGTTAAAAAATAGCAAATGGGCTCTACATTGTCTGCCACAGATTTGGAGGCTGACTTGTGGGCCTACTAAGTTCATGCGTACACAATGTTTCTTAAAAAAAGAAAGTTAGTCAACAATCGACTCTACCGGCGTCAGACCGTTAGATGTCAATCAAACGACAATCATGCTTCTTCAGTCTCTGATCTTCCTGCTCCAGCCGCCCAAACCAGCGCCGGAGGAACCGCCTGCTCCTGCCTCCCATGGCCGGCTGTGCTGCCAGGCAGGCCTCATGGCCCCACCATACTCGCATCCCTGGCTTGGCTATCCCTCTACTCACCCGCACCTCCTATTATATTCCGGTGACGGCAGCCGAACCAGTCAACCCTCGAACTCCCCACCGCATGGGCGGCCATTCCCTTCATAGGCCTCACCGTCGTCCACCGCCCTGGTGCTCTCGGCGCGGCGTGGTCAATGAACGACATCCATTAGAAGTGTACTGTACGTGGAGAGGCTGACAGCTGGGTCCACGGCCGCACACAAGGAAATGCCTCCTTATTACACACAAAATAATGATTCCTCCACCTGACATCTGGGATCAACCGAAAGGGCCTCTGTATTTTGCGGAAAAAATGTTCCCACCGCTGACAGCTTGGACCCACTGCTACCTCTTGTGCACTGCATTGGTTTTCCCTTGAAGAGGAAAGGGTGATGCAGCAAAGTAGCGTAAGTATTTCCCTCGGTTTTTGAGAACCAAGGTATCAATCTAGTAGGAGGCCATGCACGAGTCCCTCGCACCTACACAAACAAATAAATCCTCACAACCAACACAATAAAGGGGTTGTCAATCCCTTCACGGTCACTTACGAGAGTGAGATCTGATAGATATGATAAGATAATATTACTGGTATTTTTATGATAAAGATGCAAAGTAAAATAAAAGGGAATAAAAATAGCTAAGTGTTGGAAGATTAATATGATGGAAGATAGACCTGGGGGCCATAGGTTTCACTAGTGCCTTCTGTCGAGAGCATAAGTATTCCGGTGGGTGAACAAATTACTGTTGAGCAATTGACAGAATTGAGCATAATTATGAGAATATCTAGGTATGATCATGTATATAGGCATCACGTCCACGACAAGTAGACTAACTCCTGCCTGCATCTACTACTATTACTCCACACATCGACCGCTATCTAGCATGCATCTAGAGTATTAAGTTCATAAGAACAGAGTAACGCTTTAAGTAAGATGACATGATGTAGAGGGATAAACTCATGCAATATGATATAAACCCCATCTTGTTATCCTCGATGGCAACAATACAATACGTGCCTTGCTGCCCCTACTGTCACTGGGAAAGGACACCGCAAGATTGAAACCAAAGCTAAGAACTTCTCCCATTGCAAGAAAGATCAATCTAGTAGGCCAAACCAAACTAATAATTCGAAGAGACTTGCAAAGATAACCAATCATACATAAAAGAATTCAGAGAAGATTCAAATATTGTTCATAGATAAACTTGATCACAAACCCACAATTCATCGGTTTCAACAAACACACCGCAAAATAAGATTACATCGAATAGATCTCCACGAGAATTGCGGAGAATTTTGTATTGAGATCCAAAGAGAGAGAAGAAGCCATATAGCTAATAACTATGGACACGAAGGTTTGAGGTAAACTACTCACACATCATCAGAGAGGCTATGGTGTTGATGTAGAAGCCCTCCGTGATCGATGCCCCCTCCGGCGGAGCTCCGGAAAAGGCCCCAAGATGGGATCTCACGGGTACAGAAGGTTGCAGTGGTGGAATTAGGTTTTTGGCTCCGTCTCTGGTAGTTTGGGGGTACGTAGGTATATATAGGAGGAAGAAGTACGTCGGTGGAGAAACTTGGGGCCCACGAGGGTGGAGGGCGCGCCCAGGGGGGTAGGCGTGCCCCCTACCTCGTGCCTTCCTGGTTGATGTCTTGACGTAGGTGTTGGAAATATGCCCTAGAGGCAATAATAAATTAGTTATTATTATATTTCCTTGTTCGTGATAATCGTTTATTATCCATGCTAGAATTGTATTGATAGGAAACTCAGATACATGTGTGGATACATAGACAACACCATGTCCCTAGTAAGCCTCTAGTTGACTAGCTCGTTGATCAATAGATGGTTATGGTTTCCTGACCATGGACATTGGATGTCATTGATAACGGGATCACATCATTAGGAGAATGATGTGATGGACAAAGACCGAATCCTAAGCCTAGCACAAGATCATGTAGTTCGTATGCTAAAGCTTTTCTAATGTCAAGTATCATTTCCTTAGACCATGAGATTGTGCAACTCCCGGATACCGTAGGAGTGCTTTGGGTGTGCCAAATGTCACAACGTAACTGGGTGGCTATAAAGGTACACTACAGGTATCTCCGAAAGTGTCTGTTGGGTTGGCACGAATCGAGACGGGGATTTGTCACTCCGTGTAAACGGAGAGGTATCTCTGGGCCCACTCGGTAGGACATCATCATAATGTGCACAATGTGATCAAGGAGTTCATCACGTGATGATGTGTTACGGAACGAGTAAAGAGACTTGCCGGTAACGAGATTGAACAAGGTATCGGGATACCGACGATCGAATCTTGGGCAAGTATCGTACCGATAGACAAAGGGAATTGAATACGGGATTGATTAAGTCCTTGACATCGTGGTTCATCCGATGAGATCATCATGGAACATGTGGGAGACAACATGGGTATCCAGATCCCGCTGTTGGTTATTGACCGAAGAGTCATCTCGGTCATGTCTGCATGTCTCCCGAACCCATAGGGTCTACACACTTAAGGTTCGGTGACGCTAGGGTTATAGAGATATTAGTATGCGGTAACCCGAAAGTTGTTCAGAGTCCCGGATGAGATCCCGGACGTCACGAGGAGTTCCGGAATGGTCCGGAGGTAAAGATTTATATATGGGAAGTCCTATTTTGGTCACCGGAAAAGTTTCGGGTTTTATCGGTAATGTACCGGGACCACCGGGAGGGTCCCGGGGGTCCACCAAAGGGGTCGACCTGCCCCGGTGGGCCACATGGGCTGTAGGGGTGTGCGCCTTGGCCTATATGGGCCAAGGGCACCAGCCCCAAGAGGCCCATGCGCCAAGAATCAAGGGAAAGGAAGAGTCCTAAAAGGGGAAGGCACCTCCGAGGTGCCTTGGGGAGGATGGACTCCTCCCTGGCCGCACCCTTCCTTGGAGGAAGGGCCAAGGCTGCGCCTCCCCCTCTCCCTTGGACCTATATATAATGGGGGGAAGGGAGGGCAGCCCAACCTAAGCCCTGGCGCCTCCCTCTCCCTCCCATGACACATCTCCCTCCTCCCGCAACGCTTGGCGAAGCCCTGTTGGAATCCCGCTACTTCCACCACCACGCCGTCGTGCTGCTGGATCTCCATCAACCTCTCCTCCCCCCTTGCTGGATCAAGAAGGAGGAGACGTCGCTGCTCCGTACGTGTGTTGAACACGGAGGTGCCGTCCGTTCGGCGCTTGGATCATCGGTGATTTGGATCACGACGAGTACGACTCCATCAACCCCGTTCTCTTGAACGCTTCCGCGCGCGATCTACAAGGGTATGTAGATCCAATCCTCCCTCATTGCTAGATGACTCCATAGATAGATCTTGGTGATACGTAGGAAAATTTTGAATTTATGCTACGTTCCCCAACAGTGGCATCATGAGCTAGGTCTATGCGTAGTTTCTATGCACGAGTAGAACACAAAGTAGTTGTGGGCGTTGATTTTGTGCAATATGCTTGCCGTTACTAGTCCAATCTTGATTCGGCGGCATTGTGGGATGAAGCGGCCCGGACCAACCTTACACGTACGCTTACGTGAGACCGGTTCCACCGACTAACATGCACTAGTTGCATAAGGTGGCTGGCGGCTGTCTGTCTCTCCCACTTTAGTCGGATCGGATTCGACGAAAAGGGTCCTTATGAAGGGTAAATAGCAATTGGCATATCACGTTGTGGTCTTTGCGTAGGTAAGAAACGTTCTTGCTAGAAACCCATAGCAGCCACGTAAAACATGCAAACAATAATTAGAGGACGTCTAACTTGTTTTTGCAGGGTTTGCTATGTGATGTGATATGGCCAAAAGGATGTGATGAATGATATATGTGATGTATGAGATTGATCATGTTCTTGTAATAGGAATCACGACTTGCATGTCGATGAGTATGACAACCGGCAGGAGCCATAGGAGTTGTCTTTATTTATTTATGACCTGCGTGTCAACATAAACATCATGTAATTACTTTACTTTATTGCTAACCGTTAGCTATAGTAGTAGAAGTAATAGTTGATGAGACAACTTCATGAAGACACGATGATAGAGATCATGGTGTCATGCCGGTGACGTTGATGATCATGGAGCCCCGAAGATGGAGATCAAAAGGAGCAATAAGATATTGGCCATATCATGTCACTATTTGATTGCATGTGATGTTTATCATGTTTATGCATCTTGTTTACTTAGAACGACGGTAGTAAATAAGATGATCCCTCAAAATAATTTCAAGAAAGTGTTCCCCCTAACTGTGCACCGTTGCGACAGTTCGTTGTTTCGAAGCACCACGTGATGATCGGGTGTTAGATTCTAATGTTCGAATACAACGGGTGTTGACGAGCCTAGCATGTCCAGACATGGCCTCGGAACACATGCAAAACACTTAGGTTGACTTGACGAGCCTAGCATGTACAGACATGGCCTCGGAACACAAGAGACCGAAAGGTCGAGCATGAGTCGTATGGTAGATACGATCAACATGAAGATGTTCACCGATGATGACTAGTCCGTCTCACGTGATGATCGGACACGGCCTAGTTGACTCGGATCGTGTAATCACTTAGACAACTAGAGGGATGTCTATCTGAGTGGGAGTTCACAAGATGAACTTAATTATCCTGAACATAGTCAAAAGGTCTTCGCAAATTATGTCATAGCTAGTGCTTTAGTTCTACTGTTTAGATATGTTCCTAGAGAAAATTTAGTTGGAAGTTGATAGTAGCAATTATGCGGACTAGGTCCGTAAACTGAGGTTCGTCCTCATTGCTTCATAGAAGGCTTATGTCCTTAATGCACCGCTCAGTGTGCTGAACCTCGAACGTTGTCTATGGATGTTGCGAACATCTGACATACACGTTTTGATAACTACGTGATAGTTCTGTTAAACGGCTTAGAGTTGAGGCACCGAAGACGTTTTGAAACGTCGCGAAACATATGAGATGTTTCGAGGGCTGAAATTGGGATTTCAGGCTTGTGTCCACGTCAAGAGGTATAAGACCTCCGACGATTTTCTTAGCCTGCAAACTAAGGGAGAAAAGATCAATTGTTGAACTTGTGCTCAGATTGTCTGAGTACAACAATCGCTTGAATCGAGTGGGAGTTGATCTTCCAGATGAAATAGTGATGGTTCTCCGAAGTCATTACCACCAAGCTGCTTGAGCTTCGTGATGAACTATAATATATCAGGGACATATATGATGATCCTTGAAATATTCGCGATGTTTGACACCACAAAAGTAGAAATCAAGGAGCATCAATTGTTGATGGTTGGTGAAACCACTAGTTTCAAGAAGGGCAAGGGCACGAAGGGATACTTCATGAAACGGCAATTCAGCTGCTGCTCTAGTGAAGAAACCCAAGGTTGAACCCAAACCCGAGACTAAGTGCTTCTGTAATAAGGGGAACAGCCACTGGAGCAGAATTACCCTAGATACTTGGTAGATGAGAAGGCTGGCAAGGTCGATAGAAGTATATTGGATATACATTGTGTTAATGTGTACTTTACTAGTACTCCTAGTAGCACCAGGGTATTAGATACTTGTTCGGTTGCTAAATGTTGGTAACTCGAAATAAAAGCTACGGAATAAATGGAGACTAGCTAAAGGTGAGCTGACGATATGTGTTGGAAGTGTTTCCAATGTTGATATGATCAAAGCATCGCACGCTCCCTCTACCATCGAGATTGGTGTTAAACCTAAATAATTGTTATTTGGTGTTTGCGTTGAGCATAGACATGATTGGATCATGTCTATCGCAATGCGGTTACTCATTTAAAGAGAATAACGGTTACTCTGTTTATTTGAATAATACCTTCAATGGTCTTGCACCTAAAATGAATGGTTCATTGAATCTCGATCATAGTGATACACATGTTCATGCCAAAAGATAGTAATGATAGTACCACCTACTTGTGGCACTGCCACGTAAGTCATATCGGTATAAAACACATGAAGAAGCTCCATGTTGATGGATATTTGGGCTCACTTGTTTTGAAAGGTTTGAGACATGCGAACCATGTCTATTGGTGTATATGCATGAAGAAACTCCATGCAAATGGACCATTTGGACTCACTTGATTTTGAATCACTTGAGACATGCAAATCATACCACATGGGCAAGATGACTGAAAGCCTCGTTTTCAGTAAAATGGAACTAGAAAGCAACTTGTTGGAAGTAATAAATTTTGATGTGTGCAATCCAATGAGTGCTGAGGCATGTAGTGGATATCGTTATGTTCTTACTTCACATATGATTTGAGTAGATGTTGAGTATATTTACTTGATGAATCACGAGTCTGAATTATTGAAAGGTTCAAGTAATTTCAGGGTGAAGTTGAAAGATCGTCGTGACAAAAGGATAAAATATCTATGATATGATCATAGATATGAATATCTGAATTACGAGTTTGGCACAGAATTAAGACATTGTGGAAATTGTTTCACAACTAATACAGCCTGGAACACCATAGTGTGATGGTGTGTCCGAACATCATAACTGCACCCTATTGGATATGATGCATACCATGATGTCTCTTATCGAATTACCATGATAGTTTATGGGTTAGGCATTAAAGACAACCACATTCACTTTAAATAGGGCACCACATAATTCCGATGAGATGACACCATATGAACTATGGTTTAGAGAAACCTAAGCTGTCATTTCTTAGAAGTTTGGGGCTGCGACGCTTATGTGAAAAAGTTTCAGGCTGATAAGCTCGAACCCAAAGCGGATAAATGCATCTTCATAGGACACCCAAAACAGTTGGGTATACCTCCTGTCTCAGATCCGAAAGCAATAAGGGATTGTTTCTAGAATCGGGTCCTTTCTCGAGGAAAAGTTTCTCTTGAAAGAATTGAGTGGGAGGATGGTGGAGACTTGATGAGGTTATTGAACCGTCTCTTCAACTAGTGTGTGGCAGGGCACGGGAAGTTGTTCCTGTGGAACCTACACCAATTGAAGTGGAAGCTTATGATAGTGATCATGAAACTTCAGATCAAGTCACTACCAAACCTCGTGGGATGACAAGGATGCGTACTACTTCAGAGTGGTACGTAATCCTGTTTTGGAAGTCATGTTGCTAGACAACAATGAACCTACGAGCTATGGAGAAGCAATGGTGGGCACGGATTCCGATAAATGGCTGGAGGCCATAAAAATCCGAGAGAGGATCCATGTATGAAAACAAAGTGTAGAGTTTGGCAGAACGGCTCGATGGTCGTAATGCTATTGAGTACAGATGGATTTTAAAAGGAAGACGGACAATGATGGTAGGTATCACCATTAAGAAAGCTCGACTTGTCGTTAAGATGTTTTCCGACAAGTTCAAGGAGTTGACTACGATGAGACTTTCTCACTCGTAGCGATGCTAAGAGTCTGTTGGAATTATATTAGCGATTACTGCATTATTTATGAAATCTTGCAGATAGGATGTCAAAACATTGTTTCCTCGACGTTTTTTTTTGAGGAAAGGTTGTATGTGATACAAACCGGAAGGTTTTGTCAATCCTGAAAGATGCTAATAAGTATGCAAAGCTCCAGCAATCCTTCTAAGGACTGGAGTAAGCATCTCGGAGTTGGAATGTATGCTTTGATAAGATGATCAATGTTTTGGGTGTATACAAAGTTTATGAGAAACTTGTATTTCCAAAGAAGTGAGTGGGAGCACTATAGAATTTCTGATAAATATATGTTGACATATTGTTGATCAGAAATGACGTAGAATTTCTGGAAAGCATATAGGGTTATTTGGAAAGTGTTTTTCAATGGAAAGCCTGGATTAAGCTACTTGAACATTGAGCATCAAGGTCTATAAGGATAGATCAAAATTCTTAACGGTACTTTCAAATGAGCACATACCTTGACATGATCTTGAAGGTGTTCAAGATGGATCAGTCAAAGAAGGAGTTCTTGCCTCAGTTGTAAGGTATGAAGTTAAGACTTAAAGCTCGACCACGGCAGCATAGAGAGAAAGGACGAAGGTCGTCTCCTATGCTTAATACATAGGCTCTACAGTATGCTATGCTGTGTACCGCACCTGAAATGTGCCTTGCCATGAGTCAGTCAAGGGGTACAAGAGTGATCCAAGAATGGATCACAAGACAGCGGTCAAAGTTATCCTTAGTAACTAGTGGACTAAGGAATTTTCTCGATTATGGAGGTGGTAAAAGAATTCGTCGTAAAGGGTTACGCCGATGCAAACTTTGACACTAATCCAGATTATTCTGAGTAGTAAACTGGATTCGTATAGTGGAATAGTTATTTGGAATAGCTCCAAATGTAGCGTAGTAGTTGCATCTACAAGATGACATAGAAATTTGCGAAGTACATAGGGATCTGAAAGATTCAGACCCGTTGACTATAACATCTCTCACAAGCATAACATGATCAAACCCAGAACTCATCGAGTGTTAATCACATGGTAATGTGAACTAGATTATTGACTCTAGTAAACTCTTTGGGTGTTAGTCACATGGGGATGTGACCTTGAGTGTTAATCACATATCGATGTGAACTGGATTATTGACTCTAGTGCAAGTGGGAGACTGTTGGAAATATGCCCTAGAGGCAATAATAAATTAGTTATTATTATATTTCCTTTTTCGTGATAATCGTTTATTATCCATGCTAGAATTGTATTGATAGGAAACTCAGATACATGTGTGGATACATAGACAACACCATGTCCCTAGTAAGCCTCTAGTTGACTAGCTCGTTGATCAATAGATGGTTATGGTTTCCTGACCATGGACATTGGATGTCATTGATAACGGGATCACATCATTAGGAGAATGATGTGATGGACAAAGACCGAATCCTAAGCCTAGCACAAGATCATGTAGTTCGTATGCTAAAGCTTTTCTAATGTCAAGTATCATTTCCTTAGACCATGAGATTGTGCAACTCCCGGATACCGTAGGAGTGCTTTGGGTGTGCCAAACATCACAACGTAACTGGGTGGCTATAAAGGTACACTACAGGTATCTCCGAACGTGTCTGTTGGGTTGGCACGAATCGAGACTGGGATTTGTCACTCCGTGTAAACGGAGAGGTATCTCTGGGCCCACTCGGTAGGACATCATCATAATGTGCACAATGTGATCAAGGAGTTTATCACGAGATGATGTGTTACGGAACGAGTAAAGAGACTTGCCGGTAACGAGATTGAACAAGGTATCGGGATACCGACGATCGAATCTCGGGCAAGTATCGTACCGATAGACAAAGGGAATTGAATACGGGATTGATTAAGTCCTTGACATCGTGGTTCATCCGATGAGATCATCATGGAACATGTGGGAGACAACATGGGTATCCAGATCCCGCTGTTGGTTATTGACCGGAGAGTCATCTCGGTCATGTCTGCATGTCTCCCGAACCCGTAGGGTCTACACACTTAAGGTTCGGTGACGCTAGGGTTATAGAAATATTAGTATGCGGTAACCCGAAAGTTGTTCAGAGTCCCGGATTCGATCCCGGACGTCACGAGGAGTTCCATAATGGTCCGGAGGTAAAGATTTATATATGGGAAGTCCTATTTTGGTCACCGGAAAAGTTTCGGGTTTTATCGGTAATGTACCGGGACCACCGGGAGGGTCCCGGGGGTCCACCAAAGGGGTCCACCTGCCCCGGTGGGCCACATGGGCTGTAGGGGTGTGCGCCTTGGCCTATATGGGCCAAGGGAACCAGCCCCAAGAGGCCCATGCGCCAAGAATCAAGGGAAAGGAAGAGTCCTAAAAGGGGAAGGCACCTCCGAGGTGCCTTGGGGAGGATGGACTCCTCCCTGGCCGCACCCTTCCTTGGAGGAAGGGCCAAGGCTGCGCCTCCCCCTCTCCCTTGGCCCTATATATAGTGGGGGGAAGGGAGGGCAGCCCAACCTAAGCCCTGGCGCCTCCCTCTCCCTCCCATGACACATCTCCCTCCTCCCGCAGCGCTTGGCGAAGCCCTGTTGGAATCCCGCTACTTCCACCACCACGCCGTCGTGCTGCTGGATCTCCATCAACCTCTCCTCCCCCCTTGCTGGATCAAGAAGGAGGAGACGTTGCTGCTCCGTACGTGTGTTGAACGCGGAGGTGCCGTCCGTTCGGCGCTAGGATCATCGGTGATTTGGATCACGACGAGTACGACTCCATCAACCCCATTCTCTTGAACGCTTCCGCGCGATCTACAAGGGTATGTAGATCCACTCCTCCCTCGTTGCTAGATGACTCCATAGATAGATCTTGGTGATACGTAGGAAAATTTTGAATTTATGCTACGTTCCCCAACAGTAGGTTCCAAGTCCTCTGGATCACGTTCATTCCGAAAATCACATTCCCGAAGCTTTCATTCCGTTTGGACTCCGTTTGATATTCTTTTTCCGCGAAACTCTGAAATAGGCAAAAAACAGCAATTCTGTGCTGGGCCTCCGGTTAATAGGTTAGTCCCCAAAATAGTGTAAAAGTGTATAATAAAGCCCATTTATGTCCAAAACAGAATATAATATAGCATGGAACAATAAAAAATTATAGATACGTTGGAGACGTATGAAGCATCCCCAAGCTTAATTCCTGCTCGTCCTCGAGTAGGTAAATGATAAAAACAGAATTTTTGATGTGGAATGCTACTTGGTAAAATTTCAATGTAATTCTCTTAATTGTGGTATGAATGTTCAGATCCGAAAGATTCAAGATAAAAGTTTAATATTGACATAAAAGTAATAATACTTCAAGCATACTAACTAAGCAATTATGTCCTCTCAAAATAACATGGCCAAAGAAAGTTCATCCCTACAAAATCATATAGTTTAGTCATGCTCCATTTTCGTCACACAAGAATTCTCTCATCATGCACAACCCCGATGACAAGCCAAGCAATTGTTTCATACTTTAGTAATGTCAAACTTTTTCAACCTTCATGCAATACATGAGAGTGAGCCATGGATATAGCACTATGAGTGGAATAGAATATAATGATGGGGGTTATGTGGAGAAGACAAAAAAGGAGAAAGTCTCACATCAATGCAGCTAATCAATGAGCTATGGAGATGCCCATCGATTGATGTTAATGCAAGGAATAGGGATTGCCATGCAACAGATGCACTAGAGCTATAAATGCATGAAAGCTCAACAAAAGAAACTAAGTGGGTGTGCATCCAACTTGCTTTCTCACGAAGACCTAGGGCATTTGAGCAAGCCCATTGTTGGAATATACAAGCCAAGTTCTATAATGAAAAATTCCCACTAGTATATGAAAGTGACAAAACAAGAGACTCTCTATCAAGAAGATCATGGTGCTACTTTGAAGCACAAGTGTGGAAAAAGGATAGTAGCATTGTCCCTTTTTAGTCTCTTTTTTTGGGCCTTCCCTTTTTTTATTTGGCCTTTCTCTTTTTTTTGTTTTTTTATTGGGACAATGCTCTATGAATGATGATAATCACACTTCTATTTATTTACAACTCAATGATTACAACTCGATACTAGAACAAAGTATGACTCTATATGAATGCCTCCGGCCGTATACCGGGATAGCAATGAATTAAGAGTGACATGTATGAAAAAATTATGAAGGTGGCTTTGCCACAAATACGATGTCAACTACATGATCATGCAAAGCAATATGACAATGATGAACGTGTCATGATAAACGGAACGGTGGAAAGTTGCATGGCAATATATCTCGGAATGGCTATGGAAATTCCATAATAGGTAGGTATGGTGGCTGTTTTGAGGAAGATATAAGGAGGTTTATGTGTGAAAGAGCGTATCATATCACGGGGTCTGGATGCACCGGCTAAGTTTGCACCAACTCTCAATGTGAGAAAGGGCAATGCATGGTACCGAAGAGGCTAGCAATGATGGAAGGGTGAGAGTGTGTATAATCCATGGACTCAACATTAGTCATAAAGAACTCACTTACTTATTGCAAAAATCTACAAGTCATCAAAAACCTCGGCACTACACGCATGCTCCTAGAGGGATAGATTGGTAGGAAAAGACCATCGCTCATCCCCGAGCGCCACTCATAAGGAAGACAATCAAATAACACCTCATGTTTCAAATTTATTGGATAACGTTTACCATACGTGCATGCTACGGGACTTGCAAACTTTAACACAAGTATTTCTCAAATTCACAACTACTCAACTAGCACAACTTTAATATCACTACCTCCATATCTCAAAACAATCATCAAGCATCAAACTTCTCTTAGCATTCAGCACATTCATAAGAAAGTTTTTTACTAGTCTTGAATACCTAACATATTAGGATCAATTTTCCAATTTAAGCAAGTTACTATGCTGTTTAAGACTCTCAAAATAATATAAGTGAATCATGAGAGAATAATAGTTTCTATAAAACAAAACCACCTCCGTGCTCTAAAAGATATAAGTGAAGCACTAGAGCAAAAACTATGTAGCTCAAAAGATATAAGTGAAGCACATAGAGTATTCTAATAAATTCTGAATCATGTGTGTCTCTCTCAAAAGGTGTGTACAGCAAAGATGATTGTGGTAAACTAACAAACAAAGACTCAAATAAATACAATACTCTCCATGTAAAACACATATCATGTGGTGAATAAAAATATAGCTCCTAGTAAAGTTGCCGATGGAAGTAGACGAAACAGGGGATGCCTTCCGGGGCATCCCCAAGCTTTGGCTTTTTGGTGTCCTTAGATTATCTTGGGGTGCCATGGGCATCCCCAAGCTTAGGATCTTTCCACTCCTTGTTCAATGATCCATCAAATCTTTTACCCAAAACTTTAAAACTTCACAACACAAAACTTAACAAAAAATCTCGTGAGCTCCGTTAGCGAAAGAAAACAAAACACCACTTCAAGGTACTGTAATGAACTCATTCTTTATTTATATTGGTGTTAAACCTACTGTATTCCAACTTATCTATGGTTTATAAACTATTTTACTAACCATAGATTCATCAAAATAAGCAAACAACACACGAAAAACAGAATCTGTCAAAAACAGAACAGTCTGTAGTAATCTGTAACTAACGCAAACTTCTGGAACTCCAAAAATTCAGCCAAAATAGGATGACCTAGATAATTTGTTTATTTATCAGCAGTAATTGGAATCAATATTTTATCACGTCCTGGTTATTTTTTAACAATTATTTTCGTGAACAGAAAGTTTCTGGAATTTTCAGCAAGATCAAATAACTATCATCCAAGAAGATCCTATAGGTTTAACTTGGCACAAACACTACACATCTAACTAGAGGCTAGATCAAATATTTATTCCTAAACAGAAGCAAAAAGCAAAAAAACTAAAAATAAAATTGGGTTGCCTCCCAACAAGCGCTATCGTTTAACGCCCCTAGCTAGGCATGATAGCAACGATAGATCTAGGTATTGCCATCTTTGGTAGGCAATTCCTCAATGAGACATCTATCATCCTTAGGAGTTTCTTCCTTTTTATCAATTATCAAACTTCTAGGCACAATACTGAAAAATTCATTTGTAGCAAATGGTTCCTTAATGATAGCAAAAAGATTGGGATGAATACTTATAGATTTGAGATCCGCAATTTCCTTACTAGAGGATTCACCCTTATTTTTAGGAACATACATAAGTTTGGAAATTTTAGTTGAAGGACTTGGAGTATTCTTTACGGAAGAAAAAGCGGTTCCCAAGTTGGTAATGATACCCTCAAGTTTATCGATTCTAGTGGAATCCTGATTTATTCTTTCATTAACTATGGGTTCCTTCTCCTTAGTATTTTTCAAAGTGACTCCTACTTTTGATCCATATTGGGTAATTTGGTTGTGGATCTTTTTATCCAAATTTTCAATTAACTCTACGGTAGCAACTTTATTTTCAATAATTTCAAGCCTTTTGTATTACATGCTCCAAAGTTAACATAGTTCCATTAACCAAAAGAGGTGGTGAGCCAAACAAATCTATCATAGCATTATAAGAATCAAAAGTATGGCTACCCAAGAAATTCCCTCCGGTAATGGTATCAAGGATATATCTGTACCAAAGAGTTGTGCCCACATAAAAATTGCGGAGAAGAACGGAAGTAGATTGCTTCCTGGTAGATCTATTTTGAGCATTGCAAATTCTATACCAAGCGTCTTTTAGATTTTCTCCCTCCCTTTGCTTAAAATTAAGAACTTCATTCTCGGGAGACAACGGAGAAGATAGGGGACTAGCCATAACGACAAGCAAGCGAAAAAGAGGCAAACAAAAAAGAGAGGGTGAATAAAACGGCAAGGGTGAAGGGGGGGAGAGGAAAACGATAGGCAAATGGCAAATAATGTAATGCGGGAGATAAGGGTTTGTGATGGGTACTTGGTATGTTGACTTTTGTGTAGACTCCCCGGCAACAGCGCCAGAGATCCTTCTTGCTACCTCTTGAGCACTGCGTTGGTTTTCCCTTGAAGAGAAAAGGGTGATGCAGCAAAGTAGCGTAAGTATTTCCCTCAGTTTTGAGAACCAAGGTATCAATCCAGTAGGAGGCCACGCACGAGTCCCTCGCACCTACACAAACAAATAAATCCTCACAACCAATGCAATAAAGGGGTTGTCAATCCCTTCACGGTCACTTACGAGAGTGAGATCTGATAGATATGATAAGATAATATTTTTGCTATTTTTATGATAAAGATGCAAAGTAAACTAAAAGGGAATAAAAATAGCTAAGTGTTGGAAGATTAATATGATGGAAGATAGACCCGGGGGCCATAGGTTTCACTAGTGGCTTCTCTCGAGAGCATAATTATTATGGTGGGTGAACAAATTACTGTTGAGCAATTGACAGAATTGAGCATAATTATGAGAATATCTAGGTATGATCATGTATATAGGCATCACATCCACGACAAGTAGACCGACTCCTGCCTGCATCTAGTACTATTACTCCACACATCGACCGCTATCCAGCATGCATCTAGAGTATTAAGTTCATAAGAACAAAGTAACGCTTTAAGTAAGATGACATGATGTAGAGGGATAAACTCATGCAATATGATATAAACCCCATCTTGTTATCCTCGATGGAAACAATACAATACGTGCCTTGCTGCCCCTACTGTCACTGAGAAAGGACACTGCAAGATTGAACCCAAAGCTAAGCACTTCTCCCATTGCAAGAAAGATCAATCTAGTAGGCCAAACCAAACTGATAATTCAAAGAGACTTGCAAAGATAACCAATCATACATAAAAGAATTCAGATAAGATTCAAATATTGTTCATAGATAAACTTGATCATAAACCCACAATTCATCGGTCTCAACAAACACACCGCAAAAGAAGATTACATCGAATAGATCTCCATGAGAATCATGGAGAACTTTGTATTGAGATCCAAAGAGAGAGAAGAAGCCATCTCGCTAATAACTATGGACCCGAAGGTCTGAGATAAACTACTCACACATCATTGGAGAGGCTATGGTGTTGATGTAGAAGCCCTCCGTGATTGATGCCACCTCCGGCGGAGCTCCGGAAAAAGCCCCAAGATGGGATCTCACGGGTACAGAAGGTTGCGGCGGTGGAATTAGGTTTTTGGCTCCATCTCTGGTAGTTTGGGCGTACGTAGGTATATATAGGAGCAACATGGGGCCCATGAGGGTTGAGGGCGCTCCCAGGGGGGTAGGCACGCCCCCTACCTCGTGCCTTCCTGGTTGATGTCTTGACGTAGGGTCCAAGTCCTCTGGATCACGTTCGTTCCGAAAATCACGTTCCCGAAGGTTTCATTCCGTTTGGACTCCGTTTGATATTCTTTTTCTATGAAACTCTGAAATAGGCAAAAAAACAACAATTCTGGGATGGGCCTCCGGTTAATAGGTTAGTCCCAAAATTAATATAGAAGTGTATAATAAAGCCCATTAATGTCCAAAACAGAATATAATATAGCATGGAACAATAAAAAATTATAGATACGTTGGAGACGTATCTTCGCACGCAAGGAAGTGCTTCCTTATTGCGCACAAAAAATGAATACTCCCCTGCTAGCTGGGATCCACCATATGGGAGGCTGACTTGTGGGCCTACTAAGATGACGGGGACGGAGGGCTTTGTCAACTTAGTCAATATGAACGATTCTAGCTCCAGTGACTGTATGATGTCCATCCAACGGCCGTAGTGCTTCTTCAACCTCTGGTCTTCTTGCTCCAGCCGCCCAAACAAGCGTCGGCTGTGCCGCCTGCTCCTGCCTCCCGTGTCCGGCTGTGCTGCTACCGCTGGCCATGCCATCCCTCTATACTCACCCACACCTCCTGTTATTCTCCGGCGATGGCAGCCTCATACCACAGCCAAAGCAGTCAACCCACGTACTCCCCTCCGAGTGGGCATCCATTGTCGCGTCTTCCCCGGCTCCGCGTCGTCCCTTTCCTAGGCCTCGCCGTCGTCCACCGCCCTGGTGCTCTCGGCCCGGCGTGGTCAATGTGGTCAACGAACGACTTCCATTGGAAGAGTACTGTACGTGGAGAGGCCTTGCTGGGTCCACGGCCACAGCAAGGAAATTCCTCCTTATTACGCGCAAAATAATGATTCCTCCACCTGACAGTAGGGACCCACCGGACGGGCCACCATATTTCACGAAAAAAACATTCCCCCCTGACTACTGGGACCCACCAGCTACATCTTCGCATGCAAGGAAGTGCCTAACATTCAGGACCCACCTGGTCGAAGCATACGTAGCGTTGTCATTCTGGTCGTGAACATGTACGTGCATACGATTGGCCTGTCTACGGGCTGCAGCGATGAACCGTGGCCGTGTAAGGAAGGGCACGTGTTGTAGTAGAGGCGCGCACGTAGCATGTACATGTACGTACAGCGGCCAGGTTGCAAGAAAGTAAATACAACCGCGTACGTACGTACGGGTGGGGTCTCGAACGCCTACTCGCGCATATGTATGGCCAGGGCTCGTGTACATGGCTGAGTCGGAACGGAGAAACTGCATCGTCTTTGTGTTCATGGGGAGGTGATGGAATGCGTCGTGTTCATCGGGAGGCAACGGAACGTGTGCTGTTCATCGGGAGCCAACCGGCTTGGACGGAACAACCGATGGAAACGAGGCCTGGCGTACCGCAGATCAGAGGAAACGGCCTTGTGTTCGACCGGCCATGGTCGAAACGGGATCCTATTCATCGGGAGGGGTCTGGCGTATCGCAAAACGGAGGAAACGGACCTCCTACGGTCGAAACGGGGTCCTGTTGATTGGGAGGGGTGTGGCGTACCGGAAAACAGAGGAAATGGACTTGTGTTGGAGCGCTATAGTCAAAACGGGGGTCCTGTTCATCGGGAGGGGTGTGGCGTACCGCAAAATGGGACTCCACGGGATACTGTTCATCTTCACCGTCGATTGCCTCCAAGGGCTACTGTTCATCCACCATCGACCTCCTCCAGCCTCCACCTGCGACTGTTCATCCACGGGCTCCTATTCATCCAGCCTCCACCGCTCGCTCCTCCACCGGCTACTGTTCAACCAGGCCTCTCCACGGGGTCCTGTTCAACCACCCCTCCACGGGCTACTGTTCATCCAGCCCTCCACCGGCTGCTGTTCAACCAGCCCTCCATGGGGTCTTGTTCATCCAACCCTCCACGGGGTCATGTTCATCCACCGCTCGATTGATCGGGGTCCTATTCATCCAGCGACAACGGCCTCTACTACCACGGGGTCCTGTTCATCCAAACCCCCACCGGAAACTGTTCATCCAACCCCCCCAACAAAGCTCACTATTCATCCAGAGGCAGCATCGACGACTTCAGTTAGCAGCAGTAGCGAAGGAATCACTCGAGTTCAGTTAACAGCAAGGGATCAATCGATCCCTCAGGTTCAGTAACGTGTAGCCTACAGTGCAATCGCTCGGGTTCAGTTAGAGCCCAACGCCTCGCTCGGGTTCAGTTAGAGCCCAACGCCTCGCACATACGCACATACGTACGAGAGAAACGCGCATCGCTCGGCCCCCGACCACCCACCGTAAGCGGGAACTCCTCGATATTTTCCTCGCCCTCGGTTCTACCACGGTTTTTTCCGTCATGGACGGCCCAAAGAATGTTATGCAGCTGCGTCTCCGGCCCGCCCAGGACGAAAAGCCCATTTTCTGGCATAACTTTTTGCCATAGAAGTAGAAGCTCACCACATCTATGATGATACCGGGTTTTGTCACAATTATCGTCATAGAAGTGTCATAAGTATGACAAAAAAATTTTGTTCGGCCCAAAATGTCACAGATGTGTCTTTTTTGTACTGTATGCAAGGATGATGAGGGGAGACGATACAGTTGTCGTAATCATACGTAACTACATAGGAAGATCAACCGTCGTGTGTCCGAGAAAGGGAGAGACATAACTAGTGAGGTAAGTCTACCGGTGCATGGGGAAAAAGATTTATAGTCGACCTATCTATATGTAGGGAGATTGGTACATATACATGCATGCATGTGTTAGAAGCAAATAAGGTTCGGAGAGACAGACAGGGGGAGAGGGGTGCGGCTAGGAGGTGGTGCGAGAGGCCTACTATGTCGAGGGGGGAGGAGTGTGCGAGTATGAGATCGATGAAAAGAGGGGCGGGAGTGTGCACCTGCGTGGAACCGTATTGGACATAGGGGGGCATGGACGATGAGAAGAGAAGAGGGGAAGTATGTGTTTGTGGTAGGCACACTTGGCTAGAGAGGTATATCGACCGGTGTATGCCGGAAAGAAGGAGCCGTGGGGCCTACACACACCGCGGGTGAACGACCTAAAGAGAAATAACGAACATGCGCAATGGAGGGGACGCTAAGGGAGGGTGAGAGGGGGGCGGGCGTGTGCATGCATGATAGAAAGTTAGCGCTAGCTAGCTACAAAGAGAAGAGGATCGTGAAGGTGTAAAAGAAGAACCGAGATCATAATTCATTATAAAAAAGTGGATACAGGTACTTGAAGAAGATATCATAAAGTAGAACATTGATTATAATTTGGGCTAATGTGTGGCTTTTGCAGCTCAGGGCTAAATACTTGTCATAATGTAGGGGGCGGGGCACTATACTTTGTGTGATAAACATGGTGTACGTATGGAACATGGTTTAGATTATGAATATTTAGTTAATACATCAAATGCACTATTATTTGGAATCAACATCAAGTGTATTCGAAAAATTGAATTCGAGTTCATATAGTACACATAGTTCATATCTATCTCTATATTAATCATGTGGTGTGTTGTTAAGGTAATCCACGAATGATGGTTGAAGTTGGTAACAATCATGATTGTAGATTCTTATTCAAATAGAGAAACAAATTCAAATTTAGTTTGAATTGCAGCGGTAGTATAGACATTTCGAATGCACTAAAATGTTGGTATGAGTAGGTTACATGCATTTTACAGCCAGCAAATTTTTTTAATTGGATGTAACATGGATTCATAGCTTTGAATAACATTTGTATAGTAAAATGGGACAAGAATCTCTCTATGTGTGGTGTGAATAGTTTTATTATTTTTGTTTTTTTCGTTGAGGGAAGTGTGAATTGATTTGGTACGTACAAGTACAATATTACACGTTAGGCTTGTCCCTAAAATTCAACCCGCGCCTTGTTATATCCTGAAAATTCAGATATCGTGCTCCCAAAACTCGCGCCTTCACAACCCGCCCCTTGCTATCCCGAAATTACAACGCGCGCGAAAACTCCCTCCAACTGCCAAATCCCGACATACGAAATCCCCCTTCTAACCCTGAGCCGAAAGGGCCGCTAGTTCAAATCGGTGGGGGTACTTTTGTAACACACCCTACATTTTGGACAAGCGCGTCCCTAAGTCATGGTTCCCCCTCCCATCGCCTCCTTTTCGCCATTCAAAATCCTAGGCCGCCATAACCTCTCCGCTCCAGTCGTGAAACCCCACCCTCCTCCATTTGCCACCTCACCGCTGCCCAGCCGGAGCCTCTTCCCCGACGATGTCGTCCACCGCAACAGCTCGACGTCCCTCATCCACCTCCCCGGATGAGGATCCGTCGTCCATGTTGTCGTCCCACTGGTTCAGCTGCCCCGTCCTCCACCTCCAAGGAGCTGCTTCGACGATCGCCTCATCTATCGCGGCTGCTCCATCCCCACAGCGTTGCCTTAACCTGCTCCATCAGAACCGCGGGATCCTCATCGACTCCTTGGATGAAGCCGAGGCCTACTCGGCGCCATCAAAGAGGTTGTACACTCATCGCATCGCACCTTCTCCTTAACTCGACCTCCCGGCACTGACGGTGCTCCATCCCGCACCCCCATGGAGCGGCTAACTCGAAGCCGGCACCGCAGGCGACATCTCCACTGCGGCTCTCCCCCAGTGTGAGGCCCCTTCGGCGACAGCGTACATACCAGCCAGATCTGCTACTGTTGCTGCTTCAGCTCTCGCTCGCTCGCACAGCTGCTGCTGCTCCGGTTCTCGCTCGCTCGCGCTACTGCTGCTGCTCTCCCTCTCGCTCGTGCTGCTGCTCTGGTCCGCTTTAGCTACACTTCAGTCGACTGAATCGACTTTTGGGTCAGTCGATTTTCAGGGGGTGGGGGCTCGCTAGAGTTAAGGAAGAACCACCTACAGCGGGGAGGGGGGGCTCGCTGGAGAGGTACCCCAGTATCTACCTTAGGGTTCATGGTGGAGGCGGTGGTTGCCGGTAGTGGGGGGCGCGGTGGTGGGGCGCGGTGGTGGGGCGGTGGCGTGGGGATCGCCCGAGAAAAAGCTTGGAGCGGGGGAGGGGGGGCTAGAGGGCTGGCCGGGGCGGCGGCAGACTCGTGGTGGGGAGTTGTTTCAGGGCGGCGAGGCGGCGGTGGGGAGTTATTTCCGGGCGGCGTGGCGACGCGGGGGCGGCGGTTCGGCCGGTGGTGGCTGGCGGCTCAGGAGAGTGCAGGTTCAAGATGAACTGCAGGCCCTCCCTAAACTACATGTGAAGTGCCTCTCTGCTACCATTGCATTCAGTTTCGACAGTAACATTCAGATTCCATAGTAAATTTTAGTTTCGACAGTTAAGTTCAGAGTCAACAGTTTTTACCTCATCTGTTGTAGTCAGGTAGTTTTTGGTGATGTAAATTTTACGAGCATAATTGGTTTGGTGCCAAAAATAGGAATGTCAATGTTTGACATTGTGCCAAATATTGGCTACTACTTGGTTGGTTACCGAGTTGTCTTGCCTATCTCACATAAAGTTGCCAATATTTGGCAAGTCTTGGTATTGCCAATATTTGGCAATTCCAACATTTGGCTAGCCAAATTGGCAGCAATCCAATCATGCTCTACAACTATCACTTTTTGGTAATGTATTTTACATCATCTATAGGAGATGCTATTAGAATCCCACTTAAGATTAACGATGTCTGCCTTGTGCTGCTTCAGCCTCGATGTCTTACGGCTCACCGGAGCTGCTCCAATGACGGAACGATCCATCACAATAGAGCAGTGCCCTGGACGCTGTCTACAGATTCCTATCTTCCTCCACACCTCCGACAGCCACCTCTGCCTCAACTTCTTCAGCGACCAACCCAATGATGCCGAGGTCCACACGGCTACGACAAAGAGGTTGTACACTTGTCGCATCACTTATTACTCTACATTCATGTCAATTCATTAGGGCTATTTTGGTTCAACAGAAAAACATAGCAATAGGAAAATTTCCTATGGCACTCTACTATTCAATTATTCATGCATTTTATTGAAAGGAATGGAGCAAAACATCCACCTGGACTTACTTTTCAAAATCCTATGCATGAAAACAAGACCAAGTGCATTAGTGGCAGAATAACATTCTAACTATACACGCTTTCATATGGTTTCACTTTATTTTGGCCATGTTTCTTTGCATTCCTCTGCTCCTCCAATTCCTATGAACCAAGCACCCAAGTTGACAGAAATCTTGTGTTCACAAATGCTCTATTTCCCATGTGCATTCCTATCCTATTCAGGTGTTTTTCCTATACCTGTGTTTTTAGAATCATGCAAGCCAAATGAGCCGTTATAGAATTACTTCAGTTACAGGTAGTGTCGAAGAAAACTTTGTGTGGTTTGTCCTGCTCCTGCCGCGACGTTGTCCACCTCACCTGAGTTGCTCCATCGATAGAAGCATCCACCAAACCAGACATCACGACTCCTGACCGTCTTTCGCCGCCTCAGATCTCCTTCCCTGCTGCCGGCACCCACTGCAACGGCATCACCATCATCAACTCAGCAGATGAACCTGAGGATTACACGGGTCCACAAGAGAGGTCACACTCTTTTGTTTCTGCTTATGTTATGCATTGCTTAATATTACCTGCTACTTTATCGTCCTGTTCACCTCTTAGACTCCAAGTCAGGTCCAAATTGATGTTCAAACTTGAGTTATAAATTAGTTGTGGGGCACATATCGAGGCAGCAATGAATATTATCTCTATCTAATATCTGGTTCAACTAGGGTATGCCTATGTTGTTCATCTTGGGTGGGAAACAAACAGTAAAGCAATCATCATCTGCTCTTTTATTAAATGAAAGCAATCATCAGCCTGCTATCATTATTTTTGGATCCATCCACTGGTTGTTACCATTACTCTAGATTTCTGCATGCTGTCCTTACATAATCTCACTATATTTTTTTGTATGCATGTCAGATATTGTAACAGTCATGCTGAACATGTAGAGAAAAAGAGAAGAGTTTTGCGCGGCAATACAATGTCATGCAGACATCGCGCCATGGTGGTTTCAATGGCAAACCCTCCCCCCTCTCCAGATTGTAATCCAGAGGAAGATATCTGTTTTGAGGCGGATTCAGACACAACTGACCACTCCTATTTACCCCCCAAGGTGTTTGCTCTAACTTGGCATGATGATGTTAGTCATATCATGCATATGTTGCCTTGCAGTGCCTGCTTTCGACATCATATATGTCATCTTCTTAGTCAAGACATGTTCTGTAATGCCACATGTTTAGGTTCAATATCATATATGGGAATTATGCAGTCTCATGTCTTTTAGCCAGCCATAATATATGTGAAATGTGCAATGCCATCCTGTTTAACCAGACATCATATATTTGGATGATATCTTGCCCATCCTTTTCTTAATTACATTTCCATTTGTCGACAATGTTTGAACATTAAACTACTCTTCCTATGAATCAACCATTTGAGTGGGTGATGGAAAAATCTGGAGTGAATACAAGGCCTTCAGAACAGACAGTGCTATCGGTCGAAGCAGATCTCTTGCTGGGTCCCGATAGCTCCTCAGAGATGGATCCAGAGACAGATGACCAGTTCTATTCCCCCACCGAGGTGTATGCTCTAACTTGGCACGGTTATACTGCTCATATCATGCATATGGTGTCTTGCATTGCATAGTTTAGACATCATATACACAATATTCAACACCATGTTCTTAGTTCAGACATCATATATGCGAATGCACTCTGCTTAGCATATAAATCATATATGTGAATTAAATCATGCGATCCTGATTACTTAGATAACATGTATGTGAATTATGTCATGCGATCCTGTTTAGTTAGTCATCATATCTTTGAATTATGTTATGCTATGCTATCCAATTTTGATAGACATCATATATGTGAAATTATGTCATGCTATCCGTTTTAGTAAACAATATACATGTCAACTATTTCATGTTGTAACGACCCGAGACCGACGCTCCAGATGCCTTCCATTTGTTTCCATTGTCGTCGTGTGTTTTATTTGTATGTTGCATTCATCATGTCATCATTTTCATTGCATCGGCACTCCGTTGCCGTCATGTTTTTTAAAACTTGCATCTCCTTGTAGTTGCCGCTTCTTCCTTCTCCCTGTTGACCTTGTCCTAGACCAACTGGTCCCGGGCCGCCCTCCTTTCATCTCATCTCAACCTAGCCCACTGCCATCCCACTAGGCCTACCATAAATCCCCATCCGACCCGGGTCATCCGATAGCGATCCGATGATCAAATTTGCTCCAAACCCCCCCTCTAGTCCATATGATATTCATAGCAGATGACACCCTGACCAAATCTTCCCCAACCCTAATTTCTAGGAGAGCTGTCCCATCCCCTGATTCCCTCCGCCGCCGCCACCGCGTTTCCTCGGGATCCCCTCGTTCCTTCCCGAGCCAACCCAGCGCTGCCACCTACCTCCATCGATCCCCTCCACTACCACTGAAGCCTGCAGCCTCCTCCCCCTATTAGGATAATCATGATTAAGTCAGTTGATTAGGTCGTGTGTGTCATGCACGTAGGTTGTTTAGACTCCAAAGTTGTTAGCTACGTGCATGCATCGGGATGGATGTGGTTGCATGTGGTTGAGATATTCTAGGAGGTGGGCGTCCGTGTGTGTGCATGGATAGACTTTGTTAGACTCCAGACTCCAGGGTAGTTAGCTACATGTGCGTTCAGGCTGCGGGGTGGCCGGTGAGTCTGGCTATTTAAGCCATGTAATCCAGTTCATTGTAGAGAAGGGGGTATTGTGCCCGGTTAAGAGAAAAAGAAAGGCCGTGCGTGCGGCCGTTGCGCCGTTCGTCGGCGTGGCGCCGTTCGTGCGGCGAGGTGTCGGTGTCAAAACCGGCGGATCTCGGGTAGGGGGTCCCGAACTGTGCGTCTAGGCCGGATGGTAACAGGAGACAAGGGACACGAAGTTTTACCCAGGTTCGGGCCCTCTCGATGGAGGTAAAACCCTACTTCCTTCTTGATTAATATTGATGATATGGGTAGTACACGAGTAGATCTACCACGAGATCAAGGAGGCTAAACCCTAGAAGCTAGCCTATGGTATGATTGTTGTATGATGAAGTTGTTGTCCTACGGACTAAAACCCCCCGGTTTATATAGACACCAGATAGGGTTAGAGTTACACAAAGTCGGTTACAATGGTAGGAGATCTTGAATATCCACATCGCCAAGCTTGCCTTCCACGCCAAGGAAAGTCCCATCTGGACACGGGACGAAGTCTTCAATCTTGTATCTTCATAGTCCGGGACTCTGGCTAAAGGTATAGTCCGGCTACCCGAACACCCCCTAATCCAGGACTCCCTCAGTAGCCCCTGAACCAGGCTTCAATGAAGACGAGTCCAGCGTGCAGATTGTCTTCGGCATTGCAAGGCGGGTTCCTCCTCCAAGTTCTTCATAAAAGATTGTAAACACCAAGAGTAGTGTCCGGCTCTGCAAAATAAGTTTCCACATTTTGCCATAGAGAGAATAATATTAACACAAATCAAATCTGCTGACGTATTCCGCAGCGTGTCATCACACTACGGCCAAGTCTTTTACTCGAATCGTTCTTACTTTTCCACCTCAACACGTTTTGCGAGGCGGTTTCCTTGGCACGTCTTGTCAAAGCAGAGATCGTGTCCCCCATTTATGGGATTCTCATCAATATGGACGTGGGTAACCCAACCGCGCCATTTATCATGGCGCTTGGGAGGCAAGCGAGTTTTACTAGGCTGGTGGGGACGCATAGCCGCATCCGCCCATATAAGGGGATAAGGATCCACCTTTTTACCTATGCCTTCTTCCTCCTTTGCCTATCCATCTTCCGCGCACTCGAGCTCCAGCGCCCAAGCCCGCACTTCCCACCTCAACCTTCCCCAGCAATGTCCGGAGCGGGAGGCAGGTGGATGGTCTCCTCCGTCATGGAAGGCCATGTCAAAAAGCTAAGGAAGGCTGGATACTTGTCCAAAGACATCGCGCACTGGCTTCCCGATGAGGGGCAGCTTCTCCCCACCCCAAGGCCCCATGAGAGGGTAGTATTCCTTCCCCACTTCCTCCGTGGACTGGGTTTTCCACTCCACCCATTTGTCTGGGGCCTCATGTTCTACTACGGCTTGGATTTCCATGATCTGGCCCCGAACTTCGTCCTCAACATCTCGGCGTTTATCGTCGTGTGCGAGGCTTTCCTCCGCATCCGCCCCCATTTCGGCCTCTGGCTCAAGACCTTCAACGTCAAGCCCAAGGTGGTGCGCGGCAGCCAGGCGGAGTGCGGAGGCGCCATGGCAGGCAAGATGGCCAATGTCCTATGGCTCGAGGGCTCCTTCGTGGAGACCCTAAAGGGGTGGCAATCCGGGTGGTTTTACATCACCGAGCCACGCGATCCGAAATGGACCGCAGCCCCCGAGTTCCGATCCGGACCCCCCATGCGGCTTATGTCCTGGAAAGAGACGGGCCTATCGTGGGGTGACGAAAAAGAGGTGACTGGACTGCAGACATGCATCCAGTCCCTGGTGAACAAGCCGATCAAGCTTGTTAATGTAGTCCAGATTATGCTCGTCCGCCGGATCCTCCCGTGTCAACAACGGGACTTTAATCTGTGGGAGTTCGACCTGGCGCAGCACCAAACCCTTAACAGGCTCTTCGACATGACGTATGAAGATGTCTGGAAGGTGCTAACCAAAGGCGCCGAGGCTCCCGCATCCGCTTCCGAGGACCGCGGATACAGCTCGCAGCGTCACGCTAGCGAGGCAAGCTATTTTCACCTTTTACAGGATGTTAAGTTTTTTCATAGTTTGACTCTATGCGGGATCTAAACTCCCTCACCTTTGACAAGCTTGGCAGGCGAAGTCCGGACCGATTAACTGTCCGGCTCCCTTGCCCGAAGACCCAGCCCCTGCTCTCCTAGTGAAGCTGCTGGTTCCGGCGCCTTATGTGGTGCTGGAGAAGAAGGCCAAGAAGAAGAAGGCCACGGGGACTCGAAAGAGTGCCCGTAATATGGTGGTGTCGGACTCGTCATCCGACGAGTCCGAGACGCTCTCCTCCTGTGAGAACGAGGAGGAGGAAGAAGAGACCTCTCCCCCTCCAGCGGGGGAGGAAAGAAAAGGAAGGCCACCCCAATGGGGGAGGCCGAAGGGTCCAGGAAGAGGAAGACCCCTTCGCCGAACTACTCCCCCGATGCCGAAGAGGATGAAGAGGAGTGGCCAGACAGGGCCAAGCGTCCGGCGAAGTAAGTATTCGGATATCAGAGTAACTCATGACGTTCCTTGGTTGCACAACTTTCCCTAATGTCGAACATAATTATGCAGCCCGCCCGAGGCCGGACTCGACGAGTCGTCGAGCGGCTCCCTGGATTCATCGGACGTGAACTCAGTTCTGCCCGCTGTCTCCCCCCGCACTGCGGACGACGCCGAAGTGGCATCACGACAAGCTTCGGGGCAGGAGGAGGTGGTCCTGGAGGAGCCGCAAGGCGACCTCCCGGACCCCAGGAGTAAAGGGGACAAGACCCCCCAGGGCTCCAAGTCCGGCTTTGAGCCGGACACCGCACCGGAATCTTCAACAGTTCCAGACCGCGGTAGGCGAACTCCTTCCAAGAGGAGCAAGCCTTCTGAGCCGGCGGCCTCCGTCCAACCAGAGGTGCCGGACAATCTGCTGGAGGTGCTTGACGGCGCCTCCATCGACGAGGAGCACCGTACTATTATGAGTATGGTGATCCAGAAGGTTCAGTTCGCCAACAGTGGACTGACTGAAGCTTGCGCTAGCCTTCTAACAGGCTTCGAGGTAAGTAAAAATGTGTAAAAATATTACCGCATAGACAGTAGCCCCTGATGCTCTATTTGGCGTTCGGAAAGAAAAGCCGAATAGATGATCTATTAAATTTCGCAGGAGTCTAACAAAAAAGAGTCAATATGCGTATGCAGGCTTCGCTGCTAGCCACCGCCGCACTGACTGCGGAGGTGGGTGCCCTGAAACAGGGCCTCGAGTGGACCGAGCGAGAGCTCGGCCTTGCCAAGCGGCAGCTAGAGGAGAAAGAAGGTAAGAGATACCTTACAGAGAAAGTGCCTATAAAAAGACGTGATTGCAAAAAATAACAGGATTGTACTGCTTATTGTAGGGGCCACGACTGAGGTGGCGACCCTCAAGCAGGCGCTGTCCGAGGCCGAGAAGAGAGCGGCCACGGAGCGCACCGAGTGAGAGAAATTTGAGGCCCAGGTCGGCGAGGTGCAGCAAGAGCTTCAGGCTCTCATGAAAAAACATGAGAGTTTGGAGCTGGACTCGAAGACGCGAGCGTCCGAGCTCGCGGCGGCCCTTGAAACTGCCCAGTCTGCCAAGGCCGAATCCCAGAAGGCCCTCCAAGAGTTGGAGGAGATGAAAAAGATAGCGATGGTTAAGGCATTCTTTATGCAAAGCAGAAATATAAAAGTAAACTACTTGTTACTTACCCGAATCCGGAGCTCTCCAGGGGCATTCGCAGATCCTCCCCACAGCGTATCCGATGCCGCCGCATTCCACTGAGCCGAAGAGGGCAGCTCAACGGAGAAGGTGTTCTGGTCTCAGTATGCTGAGGCCGGACACCCTATGCCCTTGAGCGACCAGCTGAAACAGCTGGTCGAGCTCCACAAGGCGGCCGAACAGGCCATGAAGGGCTTCATAGTTTGGCTGTGGCCTAGAGAGGCCCTGCCTGGGAGCTACTTCGGGCTGGTGCGTCGGCTGGTGGAGGCCTGTCCAAGGCTCGAGGTCATCAAGCGCTCTGTCTGCATCGAAGGTGCCCGTAGGGCCCTTGCCTGTGCAAAGGTGCACTGGGGTAAGCTAGACGGTGAGAAGCTTGTGAGGGACGGGCCGCCGTCGGGGAAGGAGCATCGCTAGCCCGAGAACTACTATAAGGATGTTCTTGCGGGTGCCCGCCTTGTGGCGGATGAATGTACCAAGGATGTAATTTTTGAATGAACTCGCTCGTGTTTATCATGTGCGCTGAAAACTTGTTCATATGCGCTAAGCAATGCTTGTTGAATTTAAAATATTACTTTCTGTGCGACCGTTTATCAAAAATTGAGAGATGGCTAGTCATCAGCTTCTGCCCCCATGCCACTAGTGCTGGGGTGTTCGGGATAAACCTGAGCGCTCTTTTTCCCATATTTGGGTCCTTCGAGGGAGGCGCTCAGCACAACGAACCAGGCAATCAGACTATAATGCTTGAACACTCTCACTTAGCCATAGAACTCTATAATTTTAAATTTCGGCGAAGCCCCTAGTTCGGAAGACCGAGTTCGGGGCGCTATCCACGCCTTGGCCGGACAAAGCCGGCTCCTCGCTCTAAGCGGCATAAGTCTTTAGGGACTCGAAAAACCTCTCGAACAGCGACCGGTCTCTTGCCTCATCATGACAGTCAGTTTTAGATTTCTCCATTGAGGTGCTTAGCCCAGCTCAACTGGGGCACAATCGCAGTGGTTCTCCTAGTGCTACCTTAGCCGATATAGCGGAACGTAAGGCACCAAAACAGAGGAGCCGGGCAAACCCAACTATTGACCCAAATCATGATTCGGAGCCGATGCATATAGTGCTATAAGTTCGGGGTGCCGCACTTGTGAAAGTGTACGGACTTCTCACGCGATATTTATGGGTGCTGAAGCCCCTGGCGTATTTTGCCGTACCACAGTGTACGGGTGCAACATGTCATAAACATATGTATGAAAAGAGGATAATGCAAAAAATAGACAGAAAGCTATGCATTGTTTATAGAAAGGCTGCTATCAAAGCAGAACGATACAAGTAGTGGGATGAGCAAAAGATATTGGACTATTTAACATGTCCTGGCCAGGGGCAGGCCGTGGAATTGTATTAAAAACAGGTATACTGCTCGTAACAGAGACCACCTGGGAGTTCCATAATGCGGCATGGCTTGTCTGCTTCCCTGGATCTTGCATCGTTCGTGCGGCAGTTGAATTGCCGAACAGGTCATCCGAAGTATGGAGTCCTGAAAGTAAGAAGAAATTAAAAAAAGGAATTCGGCAGCCCCTAGTACGTTTTAGGCCGTATTTTGGGCTTGGCGTTATTGTGCCCCTTCCCCTGCGCCCATGGTATTTCAAGAGCGTAGTTATGTACGCGAAGCACTGGTTTCGCTATATCGCGAGGGCTGGGGTTGGGGCCGCATTGCTACGCCTGCTCCGAACGTGCCAGGCGGTCTTGTTGTAGGTTACTCCGGGCGCGCTTGGCAGTGTGTGGCTTTTTAACGGCCGGACTGGAGAATTGCCTAAGAAGGCTGCTTTGTACTTCCGTTGCGAGGGCCGCCGTGTGCTCCTCCATTTGGAGGGAGCGCTCGGTGTTTCCGTTGACCGTAATTACTCCTCGAGGGCCTGGCATCTTGAGCTTGAGATATGCGTAGTGCGGCACCGCATTGAACTTTGCAAATGCGGTTCGCCCGAGCAGGGCGTGATAGCCACTGCGAAACGGGACTATATCGAAGATTAACTCTTCGCTTTGGAAATTGCCGGAGATCCGAAGACCACTTCAAGTGTTACTGAGCCTGTAGAGTTGGCCTCTACACCTGGTATAACGCCTTTAAAGGTCGTTTTTGTGGGCTTAATCCTCGAGGGATCTATGCCCATTTTCCGCACTGTATCCTGGTAAAGCAGGTTCAGGCTGCTTCCGCCGTCCATGAGGACTCTTGTGAGATGAAATCCGTCGATAATTGGGTCGAGAACCAATGCGGCGAAGCCGTTGTGACGGATGCTAGTGGGGTGGTCCCTTCGATCGAAAGTGATCGGGCAGGACGACCATGGGTTGAACTTTGGGGCGACTGGCTCCATCGCGTATACGTCCCGTAGCGCACGCTTCCGCTCCCTCTTGGGAATGTGGGTTGCGTATATCATGTTCACCGTCCGCACTTGTGGGGGAAAACCCTTCTGTCCACTGTTGTTCGGCGGCCTGGGCTCCTCCTCGTCATCGCTATGCAACCCCTTGTCTTTATTTTCGGCTCTTAGCTTGCCTGCCTGCTTGAACACCCAACAATCCTTGTTGGTGTGATTGGCTGGCCTTTCGGGGGTGCCATGTATCTGGCACAAGCGGTCGAGTATTCGGTCCAAACTGGACGGGCCCTGAGTATTCTTTTTGAATGGCTTTTTCCGCTGACCGGATTTATAGCCTCTGAATCCGGCATTAACTGCCGTGTCTTCGTTGCTGTCGCTGCTAACGCGGTGCTTTTGCTTGTTCCGACGTGTCCTGCCACTTTTGTCCTTGGTATCCGAATTACCAGGGTTCTTTGCTAAGTTGTTACTGCGAGCTAGCCAGCTGTCTTCTCCGGTGCAAAAGCGGGTCATTAGTGTCGTGAGGGCTGCCATGGATTTCGGCTTTTCCTGTCCCAGGTGCCGGGCAAGCCACTCGTCGCGGATATTATGCTTGAAGGCTGCTAGTGCCTCTGCGTCCGGACAGTCGACTATCTGGTTTTTCTTTGTTAGGAACCGTGTCTAGAATTTCCTGGCCGATTCCTCTGGCTGCTGAATTATGTGGCTTAAGTCATCGGCATCCGATGGTCGCACATACGTGCCCTGGAAGTTGTCGAGGAATGCGGCTTCCAGGCCCTCCCAATAACCGATTGAGTCTGCTGGCAAGCTGTTAAGCCAATGCCGGGCCGGTCCCTTAAGTTTGAGCGGGAGGTATTTGATGGCGTGTAGATCATTGCCGCGGGCCATGTGGATATGAAGGAGGTAATCCTCAATCCATACCGCAGGATCTGTTGTCCCATCATATGATTCGATGTTTACGGGTTTGAAACCCTCTGGGATTTTATGATCCATTACTTCATCTGTGAAGCATAGTGGGTGTGCGGCGCCTCTATACTGGGCTATATCACGACGCAGCTCGAAGGAGCTATGTCTGTTGTGTTCGGCCCGGCCGGATTTGTTGTATCCGGAATGAAGATCACCTTCACGTGCCGTGGGGCGCCTGCGCGAGCCGTAGATCGATCTTGTTTGCCTTGCCTTGTCCTCCAGTATGTCTCGCAGGTCTGGCGCATTTTCCCGTGCCTTAGTTGAACAGCGCCGGGGCATGGCTTGGGTGGAGGGCCGAGAGGCCTCTCTGTCACGGCCGCGAGGTGGCCGGTCGGCCATGTTGTGCGCTGGTGATGTAGGTGCTTCCTCCTCTGATCGGGGTAGCGGCCTGCACTTTGGGTAACTCTTGGAGGGGCATTCGACTTCATACTCTTCGGCTGCAAGGACTTCTGTCCATCTGTCAGCTAGCAAATCTTGATCAGCTCTAAGCTGTTGCTGCTTTTTCTTGAGGCTGCTTGCCATGGCTAAAAGCCTGCGTTTGAAATGCTCTTGTTCGGCGGGGTCTGATGGTATGACGAATTCGTCGTCGTCGAGGCTTTCCTCATCTTCGGAGGGAGGCATATAGTTATCATCCTCAACCTCTCGGTCTGCCGCTCTCTCATAAGGGCTGGCTTCTCCATCTTCCTGTGCCGAATCTTGCTGGAGGGGGTGTTCTTCGGTGCTATCCGGGGTAGTATTATCTCCCGTGCCGGAATCACCGCTTTTGCTTTGGCGGGATTTAGAGCGGCGCCGCTGGCGCCGGCGCTTTGGTTGTTTCTTGGAGGTGTCATCCCCAGCTATTTCATCGCCATCTCCATCTTTTGGAGTATCCACCATGTATATGTCATATGACGAGGTGGCCTTCCAGCGCCCTACAGGTGCTGGTTCCTCCTGCATCGTCGTCCATACCGTCGATGTCTTCGGAGTCGAAGTCAAGCGTGTCGGTTAAATCGTCGACAGTGGCTACAAAGTGGGTGGTGGGTGGGCTTTGAATTTCTTCATCGTCCGCATCCCATCCTTGCTGACCGTAGTCCGACCATGTCTCTCCTGATAAAGAGAGAGACTTTAGTCAGTTCAGGATGTCGCCGAAAGGCGAGTGCTGAAAGATGTCTGCGGCGGTAAACTCCATTATCGGCGCCCAATCGGATTCGATCGGCAGGGGCGCGGGGGGTTCGGAGTCCGGAGAGGAATCCGGATCCTCGGAGTCATGGGTCATGCAGAGTGCGGGGCTGGCGTTCGGCTCGATCGCCTTTGAGATCGCAGCCCCCGAGGTGATGTCCAACCGCTTATCCTCGATTGGCGCAATAGGCTCCGAATTAAGGGTCGGAACCAATGCGTGTGCGGTCTCTAGGGCAGTGTTCGGCAGCAGAGCTAGATCATGCCCCTCGAGACAGTGCGGCGCGCTTGGCTGTGGCTCGAATCCGTCGAAGATCAAATCCCCGCGGATGTCTGCCATGTAGTTTAAGCTTCCAAACCTGACCTGATGGCCAGGGGCGTAGCTTTCGATCTGCTCCAGGTGGCCAAGCGAGTTGGCCCGCAGTGTGAAGCCTCCGAAGACGAAGATCTGTCCGGGGAGAAAAGTCTCACCCTGGACCGCATCGTCGTTGATGATCAAAGGAGCCATCGGGCCTAAAAGTGACGACACAGAGGCACTCTCAATGAAAGCACCAATGTCAGTGTCAAAACCGGCGGATCTCGGGTAGGGGGTCCCGAACTGTGCGTCTAGGCCGGATGGTAACAGGAGACAAGGGACACGAAGTTTTACGCAGGTTTGGGCCCTCTCGATGGAGGTAAAACCCTACTTCCTGCTTGATTAATATTGATGATATGGGTAGTACAAGAGTAGATCTACCACGAGATCAAGGAGGCTAAACCATAGAAGCTAGCCTATGGTATGATTGTTGTATGATGAAGTTGTTGTCCTACGGACTAAAACCCTCCGGTTTATATAGACACCGGATAGGGTTAGGGTTACACAAAGTCGGTTACAATGGTAGGAGATCTTGAATATCCGCATCGCCAAGCTTGCCTTCCACGCCAAGGAAAGTCCCATCCGGACATGGGACGAAGTCTTCAGTCTTGTATCTTCATAGTCCGGGAGTCCGGCTGAAGGTATAGTCCGGCTACCCGAACACCCCCTAATTCAGGACTCCCTCACGAGGCGTACGTCATCTGAAAATCTATGTCTAGCACTTCTTCTCCTATCTCCGTTCGAGCGAGAGAGACAGAGAGAGGTTCGTCCGGCGGTCGTGCTATCGGAGGCTACTCGGCGTTCATCGCCGGACCAGGTTTCTCCCAACAATTGGCATCAGAGCAAGGTCGATCCACGGTGAGTCCGCAGCGAGTGTGATGGCGCAGAGGCCATGATGGCGCGGTGAGGAAGCCACAGAGGCGCGGCACGGCGAGGCGGCATGGAGGCGCTGCACGTCGGTGTTGAGGCGCGTGGTGGCATCGTTCCCAATGTTGGACGCGTGCTGGTGGTGGCGGCGTTGTCAGTGGCTGTGCGGTGGAGCTCTGGGCCGTGTGTCGGCCTGAGGAGATGTGCGGTGCTGCGGCTGTCACCGGCATGCGTTGCCGTAGCCGGAGGAGATGGCATATGTCGCCGCTACCGAAGACGAGGAAGACCACGCATGTCGCCGGAACGTCGGGCGTGTGTTGCCGGCGAAGAAGAAGATCCGCGTGTGTCGCCGAGGAAGAGGGTGGAGGCCGCTGCGGCGGCCATGGCAACGGCGACGACGGGAGCTGCACCAAGACGGGCAACGACAAATCAAGATTAGGGGAAGATTGTTAGGATAATCATGATTAAGTCAGTTGATTAGGTCGTGTGTGTCATGCACGTAGGTTGGTTAGACTCCAAAGTTGTTAGCTACGTGCATGCATCGGGATGGATGTGGTTGCATGTGGTTGAGATATTCTAAGAGGTGGGCGTCCGTGTGTGTGCATGGATAGAGTTTGTTAGACTCCAGACTCCAGGGTAGTTAGCTACGTATGCGTTCAGGCTGCGGAGTGGCCGGTGAGTCTGGCTATTTAAGCCATGTAATCCAGTTCATTGTAGAGAAGGGGGTATTGTGCTCGGTAAAGAGAAAAAGAAATGCCGTGCGTGCGGCCGTTGCGTCGTTCGTCGGCATGGCGCCATTCGTGCGGCGAGGTGTACGTCGTCTGAAAATCTATGTCTAGCACTTCTTCTTCTATCTCCATTCGAGCAAGAGAGACAGAGAGAGGTTCGTCCGACGGTCGTGCTGCCGGAGGCTACTCGGCGTTCGTCGCCGGACTAGGTTTCTCCCAACACACCCCACCTTGGGACCAACTCCCAGCCAACCCGAGCTCCCGAGCCCTCCGGCCTCGAGCTCGACCATGCCTCCTGCTTCCCCGAGCACAAGCGGGACTCCTAGGTCCCGTCATCAGCCAAGAGCCCCGTTCCCGAGCTCCTACAGCCCCATGGCGCCCCGACCTCCAGATCGAGATGGTCTCGATCCTGAATCGCCAGGCTGGACTCCCTCGCCCTCTCCCCTGCTCTCCTTCCCTTTCTTCCCCATCTCTCCCTCCCGTGTTTCACCCTCTCTCTCTCTGTCTCGTTGAAACAGAGAACTCCCGCAGGTTCCCGCCGCCAACGGCCGCCATGGATGCCTCCCGAGCTTTAGTTCACCATGCGGCCGCCAGGAACTGGTGTCCCGCGACCGGATCCGTGAAGCTCCGCCCCTCGCCAGGCCTCGCTCGCCGCCGTCGCGCCAAGTCCGCCTTCGTCCTCTGCTTCGCTGGCTCGAACCTGCTACTGCCTGCTTTGCTCGATTGAGCAGCACCACCACCGGATATCCTCGTCGTTGGGAACCGCCTCCTCGACCCCACCTATCGTGCCCGTTGACTGCGCCGCTGGAGCCCTGCATCGTGCCAAGTGCCGCCGGCGCCCCCAAGTTCCACCGCGCAGCTGCATCCTCTGCTTTCCCTGCTCGCTGTATCCTGAAGCCGCGCGCCTGCATCGATGGGGTCAGCACTCCCGAGCGCGTTGACCACACCCTGTCTCTCGCTTCGATATGCCTGTGAGGCCCAGTGCCAAGGCCCAGCCCCGCCGCCCAAAGCCGGCCTCCTCTGCTTCCGACTGGGCCGAGCCCATGGGTGAGCAGCCCCTCCAGCCCCTTCTCTCTGTTGGGCCAGCAGATTCGGCCCGACTCATGTTTTTTTCCCGCGAAGCGATTTACTGATTATCCAGAGATGTGCAGATTTGCAGAAAAGTCCTTCATGTTCATGCATTAATAACTCTTGAACCGTGCATCAGATTAAAATGATTTAAATATGTAAAATGCTTAGAATTTCATCAAGTTTCATAATATGCTAATTTCATCCATGTTAAAAATGTTTAAACTTGTTGTTTGCATTAATTTGTATAAATGTCATGCTAAATTGTTTTATTTCATAACTAAATAACCGTAGCTCCGAATTTAATAAATTTTATATGTAAATGGGGTAAAAAAATGCATAGATTAACATGATGCACTTTGCATGTTTAACAACTCTAAAATATGGTTTAGGGCAGAACCGTACCAAATTCGAAATATGCATATGGGGATTTTCCGGAATTGTTGTTTGTTATTTCCGGCCTCATTTGAACTTGCGTAAATAGTTAGTTTACTTATGCTTCATCCCTTGCCATGTTAAACAACATTTAATATTGATGTGTAGCATAAACAAGAATGAACTAAATATTTGAATGTGGTGTTTCGTCAATATGCAACCCGTTGCATATTGATCTCCACTTAATTTGTAGTGTTGTTTGTTGCACTTTGCCATGCCATGAATCATTAAACTGGATGTGCATCATACTTGGTCGAGCATCATGTCATGTTTATGTGTTGTGTGTTTACCGTGTTGTTTGCTTCTTTTTGGTGTTGCTTCTTCTTGATAGTTCCGGTAACGTTGCGATTGTGAGGATTCGTTCGACTATGTGGGTTCATCTTCTTCATGGACTCGATCTTATTCCTAGCGGGATTTTAGGCAAGATGACTGTCACCTTGGATCTCACTACTATCTTTTCTATGCTAGTTGTCTCGATGCTATCGCTATGTCGCGCTACCTACCACTTGTTTATCAAGCCTCTCAAATTGCCATGATAGCCTCTAACCTTTTCACCCTTCCTAGAAAACCGTTGTTTGGCTATGTTACCGCTTTGCTCAACCCCTCTTATAGCGTTGCTAGTTGCAGGTGCAGTTGCAGGTTGTTCCATGTTGGTACATGGATATCATGGATATCATGGGATATCACAATATCTCTTATTTAATTAATGCACATATATACTTGGTAAAGGGTGGAAGGCTCGGCCTTACGCCTGGTGTTTTGTTCCACTCTTGCTGCCCTAGTTTCCGTCATACCGGTGTTATGTTCCTTGATTTTGCGTCCCTAACATGGTGAGGGTTTATGGGCCCCTCTTGACAGTTCGCTTTGAATAAAACTCTTCCAGCAAGGCCCAACATTGGTTTTAACATTTGCCATAATAATATTGAACTAAATAATTAATTGGCATAGGGCGTCATGAACCCAAGGATTCTTTTCTACATACAGGGGGCCAGTGCTGATGGTGTTGGTCCCAAACTAGAGCACCGTGCGGGACCGCCCCTAGGCAACTTGGGGTATCTGGATCATGTATGCTTAGCTTAACCGGACGTGGCCTGAGACGAGATACGCGCGGCTACTATCAGGGTGTCGGCACGCCGGGAGGTTTTGCTGGATTAGTTTTACCATTGTCGAAATGCCTTGTGCACAGGGATTCCGAGTCTGATCGGAGGGTCTCGCGATGCAGGATTGTCTCCGCGGATCGTGAGCTTGTCATGGGCTAAGTTGGGACACCCCTGTAGGGTTTAAACTTTTGAGAGTCGTGCCCACGGTTATGTGGCAGATGACTGTACTTTCTTGTTGATATGTCTCCAACGTATCTATAATTTTTTATTGTTCCATGCTATTATAGTATCCATCTAGAATGTTTTATATGGATTTATATGCTATTTTATATGATTTTTGGGACTAACCTATTAACCTAGAGCCCAGTGCGAGTTTTTGTTTTTTCCTTGTTTTTGAGTTCTACAGAAAAGGAATACCAAATGGAGTCCAATTGACGTGCCAATTTTTGATGATTTTTTATGGACCAAAAGAATCCCCCGGAGTAAAAGATTTGGGCTAGAAGAGTCCCGGGCTACCCACGAGGGTGGGGGCGCTCCCTACCCCCTGCGCGTGCCCCCTATCTCGTGGTAGGCTCAGAGACCCCCCTGACGTGAGACCTACGCCAAAAATTCCTATAAATACCCAAACCTCCAGAAAATAACCTAGAACGCGAGTTCCGCCGCCTCAAGCCTCTATAGCCACCAAAAACCAATCGAGACCCTGTTCCGGCACCCTGCCGGAGGGGGGATCCCTCACCAGTGGCCATCTTCATCATCTCAGCGCTCTCCATGACAAGGAGGGAGTAGTTCACCCTCGGGGCTGAGGGTATGTACCAGTAGCTATGTATTTGATCTCTCTCTCTCGTGTTCTTGATTTGGCACGATCTTGATGTATCGCGAGCTTTGCTACTATAGTTGGATCTTATGATGTTTCTCCCCCTCTATCTCTTGTAATGGATTGAGTTTTCCCTTTGAAGTTATCTTATCGGATTGAGTCTTTAAGGATTTGAGAACACTTGATGTATGTCTTGCATGTGCTTATCTATGGTGACAATGGGATATTCACGTGATCTACTTGATGTATGTTTTGGTGATCAACTTGCGGGTTCAGTGACCTTGTGAACTTATGCATAGGGGTTGGCACACGTTTTCGTCTTTACTCTCCGCTAGAAACTTTGGGGCACTCTTTGAAGTTCTTTGTGTTGGTTGAATAGATGAATCTGGGATTGTGTGATGCATATCGTATAATCATACCCACGGATACTTGAGGTGACATTGGAGTATCTAGGTGACATTAGGGTTTTGGTTTATTTGTGGCTTAAGGTGTTATTCTAGTACGAACTCTAGGATAGATCGAACGAAAAGAATAGGTTCGTGTTATTTTACTACGGACTCTTGAATAGATCGATCAGAAAGGATAACTTTGAGGTGGTTTCGTACCCTACAATAATCTCTTCGTTTGTTCTCCGCTATTAGTGACTTTGGAGTGACTCTTTGTTGCATGTTGAGGGATAGTTATATGATCCAATTTTGTTATTATTGTTGAGAGAACTTGCACTAATGAAAGTATGAACCCTAGGCCTTGTTTCCTAGCATTGCAATACCGTTTATGCTCACTTTTATCACTTGCTACCTTGCTGTTTTTATATTTTTCATATTACAAAAACCAATATCTACCATCCATATTGCACTTGTATCACCATCTCTTCGCCGAACTAGTGCACCTATACAATTTACCATTGTATTGGGTGTGTTGGGGACACAAGAGACTCTTTGTTATTTGGGTGCAGGGTTGTTTGAGAGAGTCCATCTTCATCCTACGCCTCCCACGGATTGATAAACCTAAGGTAATCCACTTGAGGGAAATGTGCTACTGTACTACAAACCTCTGCACTTGGAGGCCCAACAACGTCTACAAAAGAAGGTTGTGTAGTAGACATCAAGCAGTTTCTGGCGCCGTTGTCGCGAAGGTTAGTGCTTGAAGGTATATCTTTAGATCTTGCAATCGGATCTTTTAGTTTCTTATTTTATCACTAGTTTAGTTTATAAAATAAAACTACAAAAAATGGAATTAAGGTTGCCTCATATGCTTCATCTTTTTAATGTCTTTCGTGAAAATGATGGGGAGGAAAATTGTGCTCAAGTACTAGAAGAAGAATTACATAAAATGCTTGGCATAAAATATGTGAATGATGAGCATGATTGCAATGTTGTTAGTATGAATTCTTTGAATAACCATGATGCTAATGATATGCAAAGCCACAAGCTTGGGGATGCTATGTTTGATGAAGATCATATGTTTAGTCCCCCAAGTTTTAATGAGCAAATTTATTATGATGAAAGCATGCCTCCTATTTATGATGATTATTATGATGACACGTATGCTATAAAGAATAAAGATAACCATGAAACTTGTCATCATGATTTTAATTTTCAATTGGATTATGCTTCACATGATAATTATTTTGTTGAGTTTGCTCCCGCTACTATTCATGAGAAGAAATTTGCATGTGGAGAATAATAAAAATTCTATGCTTGTAGATCATGAAAATAATGCTTTATGTGATAGTTATATTGTTGAATTCATTCATGATGCTACTGAAAATTATTATGAGGGAGGAACATATGCTTGTAGGAATTGCAATAGTATCAAGTTTCCTCTCTATGTGCTTAAAGTTTTGAAGTTATGCTTGTTTTGCCTTCCTATGCTAGTTGATTATTGTTCCCATAAGTTGTTTGATCACAAAATCTCTATGCATAGGAAGTGGGTTAGACTTAAATTTTCTAGTCATATTCTTCATGATGCTCTCTTTATGTTTCAATTCTTATCTTTTATGTGAGCATCATTGAAATCATCATGCCCAGCTAGGGGCGTTAAACGTTAGCGCTTGTTGGGAGGCAACCCAATTTTATTTGTGTCCTTTGATTTTGCTCCTGTTTAGTAATAAATAATTCATATATACTCTTTATATATGTTTTTTATGTTTTAATTAGTGTTTGTGCCAAGTAGAATCTTTGGGAAGACTTGGGTGAAGTCTATGCGATCTTGCTGTAAAAAAACAGAAACTTTTGCGCTCACGAGATTTGCTACCATTTTTACTGGAGAGTGATTTTAGGTTGATTCTTTTTACAGCTGATCAATAGATAAATTACTCACGTCCACCAATTTATTACAGAATTTTTGGAGTTCCAGAAGTATACGTTTTATACATATTAGTACAGACTATTCTGTTTTTGACAGATTCTGTTTTCTATGTGTTGTTTGCTTATTTTGATGAATCTATGAGTAGTATCGGAGGGTATGAACCATAGAGAAGTTGGAATACAGTAGATATTACACCAATATGAATTTAGAATGAGTTCACAACTGTAACTAATTGGTGATTTGTTTTTTTTATACTAATGGAGCTGGCGAGTTTTCTGTTAAGTTTTGTGTTGTGAAGTTCTCAAGTTTTGGGTAAAGATTTGATGGACAATGGAATAAGGAGTGGCAAGAGCCTAATCTTGGGGATGCCCAAGTCAACCCAAGGTAATATTCAAGGACAATCAAGAGCCTAAGCTTGGGGATGCCCCGGATGGCATCCCCTCTTTCGTCTTCGTGCATCGGTAACTTTACTTGGAGCTATATTTTTATTCACCACATGATATGTGTTTTGCTTGGAGCGTCATTTTATTTTATTTTGTTTTGCTTGCTGTTTGAACAAAATACCAAGATCTGAAATTCTTAAATGTTAGAGAGTCTTCACATAGTTGCATAATTATTCGACTACTCATTGATCTTCACTTATATCTTTCGGAGTAGTTTGTCATTTTCTCTAGTGCTTTACTTATATCCTTTTATAGCACGGCGGTGGTTTTATTTTGAAGAAATAGATGAACTCTCATGCTTCACTTATATTATTTTGAGAGTCTTTTAGAACAGCATGGTAATTTGCTTTGGTTATAAAATTAGTCCTAATATGATGGGCATCCAAGATGGGTATAATAAAAACTTCCATATAGAGTGCATTGAATACTATGAGAAGTTTGATACTTGATGATTGTTTGAGATATGAAGATGGTGATATTAGAGTCATGCTAGTGAGTAGTTGTGAATTTGAGAGATACTTGTGTTAAAGTTTTTGATTCCCGTAGCATGCACGTATGGTGAACCGTTATGTGATGAAGTCGGAGCATGATTTATTTATTGATTGTCTTCCTTATGAGTGGCGGTCGGGGACGAGCGATGGTCTTTTCCTACCAATCTATCCCCCTAGGAGCATGCGTGTAGTACTTCATTTTGATAACTAATAGATTTTTGCAATAAGTATATGAGTTCTTTATGACTAATGTTGAGTCCATGGATTATACACACTCTCACCCTTCCACCATTGCTAGCCTCTCTTGTGTCGTGCAACTTTCGCCGGTACCATACACCCACTATATACCTTCCTCAAAATAGCCACCATACGTACCTATTATGGCATTTCCATAGCCATTTCGAGATATATTGCCATGCAACTTTCCACCGTTTCGTTTATTATGACACGCTCCATCATTGTCATATTGCTTTGCATGATCATGTAGTTGACATCGTATTTGTGGCTAAGCCACCTTCATAATTCTTTCATACATGTCACTCTTGATTCATTGCACATCCCGGTACACCGCCGGAGGCATTCATATAGAGTTATATTTTGTTCTAAGTATCGAGTTGTAATTCTTGAGTTGTAAGTAAATAAAAGTGTGATGGTCATCATTATTAGAGCATTGTGCCATGTGAGGAAAGGATGATGGAGAGTATGATTCCCCCACAAGTCGAGATGAGACTCCGGGCGAAAAATAAAAAAATAGAAAAAAGAGGCCATAAAAAAAGAGAAGGCCCAAAAAAACAAAAAAATGAGAGAAAAAGAGAGAAGGGGCAATGCTACTATACTTTTACCACACTTGTGCTTCAAAGTAGCACCATGATCTTCATGATAGAGAGTCTCCTATGTTGTCATTTTCTTATACTAGTGGGAATCTTTCATTATAGAACTTGGCTTGTATATTCCAATGATGGGCTTCCTCAAAATGCCCTAGGTCTTCGTGAGCAAGCGAGTTGGATGCACACCCACTTAGTTTCTTTTTGAGCTTTCATACACTTATAGCACTAGTGCATCCGCTGCATGGCAATCCCTACTCACTCACATTGATATCTATTGATGGGCATCTCCATAGCCCGTTGACACCCCTAGTTGATGTGAGACTATCTTCTCCTTTTTGTCTTCTCCACAACCACCATTCTATTCCACCTATAGTGCTATGTCCATGGCTCACGCTCATGTATTGCGTGAAGATTGAAAAGGTTTGATAACATCAAAAGTATGAAACAATTGCTTGGCTTGTCATCGGGGTTGTGCATGATTTAAATATTTTGAGTGATGAAGATAGAGCATGGCCAGACTATATGATTTTGTAGGGATAGCTTTGCTTTGGCCATGTTATTTTGAGAAGACATGATTGCTTTGTTAGTATGCTTGAAGTATTATTGTTTTCATGTCAATATTAAACTTTTGTTTTGAATCTTATGGATCTGAATATTCTTGCCACAATAAAGAAGATTACATTGATAAATATGTTAGGTAGCATTCCACATCAAAAATTCTGTTTTTATCATTTACCTACTCGAGGACAGGCAGGAATTAAGCTTGGGGATGCTTGATACGTCTCCAACGTATCTATAATTTTTTATTGTTCCATGCTATTAGAGCCCAGTGCCAGTGTCGGTGTCAAAACCGGCAGATCTCGGGTAGGGGGTCCCGAACTGTGCGTCTAGGCGGATGGTAACAGGAGACAAGGGACATGATGCTTTTACCCAGGTTCGGGCCCTCTCAATGGAGGTAAAACCCTACTCCTGCTTGATTAATATTGATGATATGGGTAGTACAAGAGTAGATCTACCACGAGATCAATGAGGCTAAACCCTAGAAGCTAGCCTATGGTATGATTGTTATTCTTGTTGTTGTCCTACGGACTAAAACCCTCCAGTTTATATAGACACCGGAGAGGGCTAGGGTTATGCAGAGTCGGTTACAATGGTAGGAGATCTACATATCCGTATCGCCAAGCTTGCCTTCCAAGCCAAGGAAAGTCCCCTCCGGACACGGGACGAAGTCTTCAATCTTTTATCTTCATAGTCCAGGAGTCCGGCCGAAGGTATAGTCCGGCTATCCGAACACCCCTTAATCCAGGACTCCCTCAGTAGCCCCTGGACCAGGCTTCAATGACGACGAGTCCGGCGCGCATATTGTCTTCGGCATTGCAAGGTGGGTTCCTCCTCCAAGTTCTTCATAGAAGATTTTGAACACAAAGGTAGTGTCCGGCTCTGCAAAATAAGTTTCCACCTATTGCCATAGAGAGAATAATATTTACACAAATCTAATCTGCTGACGTATTCCATAGCATGACATCACACCACGGCCAAGCCTTTATTTGAATCATTTCATTATCCCACCTCAGCGTGTTATGTGAGGCGGTCTCCTTGGCACATCTTGTCAAAGCAGAGATCGTGTCCCCTTATTCCGGGATTCTCATCAATACGGGCGTGGGTAACCCAACCGGCCATTGATTACGGCGCTGGGGAGATAAGCGAGTTTTACCAGGCGGGTGGGGACGCGTAGTTGCGTCCGCCCATATAAGGAGATAAGGATCCACCTTTTCACCTACGCCTTCTTCCTCCTTTGCCTATCCATTTCCGCGCACTCGAGCTCCAGCGCCCAAGTCCGCACTCCCCACCTCAACCTTCTCCAGCCATGTCCGGAGTGGGAGGCAAGTGGATGGTCTCCTCCGTTACGGAGGGACACATCAAAAAGCTGAGGAAGGCCAGATACTTGTCTGACGACATCGCGCACCGGCTTCCCGAAGAGGGGCAGCTTGTCCCCTCCCCTAGGCCCCATGAGAGGGTGGTGTTCCTCCCTCATTTCCTCCGCGGACTAGGCTTCCCTCTCCACCCATTTGTCCGGGGGCTCATGTTCTACTATGGCCTAGATTTCCACGATCTGGCCCCAAACTTTGTCCTCAACATCTCGACGTTTATCGTCGTGTGCGAGGCTTTCCTCTGCATCTGCCCCCATTTCGGCCTATGGCTCAAGACTTTCAATGTCAAGCCAAAGGTGGTGCATAGCAACCAGGCGGAGTGCGGAGGCGCCATGGTGGGAAAAATGCCAAACGTCCTATGGCTCGAGGGCTCCTTCGTCGAGACCCTGAAGGGGTGGCAATCGGGGTGGTTCTACATCACCGAGCCGCGTGACCCTGAATGGGTCGCAGCCCCCGAGTTCCGATCCGGACCCCCTACGCGGCTCATGTCCTGGAAGGAGACGGGCCTGTCGTGGGGCAACAAAGGAGAGGTGACTGGACTGCAAACATGCATCCAAACCCTGGTGAACAAGAAGCTTAAACTTGTTAACGTAGTCCAGGTTATGCTCATCCACCGGATCCTCCCGTGTCAACAACGGGCCTTCAATATGTGGGAGTTCGACCCGGCAGCACCAAACTCTAAGCAGGCTCTTCGACACGACGTACGAAGATGCCTCGAAGGTGCTATTCAAGGGCGCCGAGGCTCCCGCATCCGCTACCGAGGATCGCGGATTCAGCACGCAGTGTCATGCTAGTGCGGTAAGCCATTTTTACCTTTTACAGGGTATTAGCTTTTCATAGTTTGACTCTATGCGGGATCTAAGCTCCCTTACCTTTGACATGATTGGCAGGCGAAGTCCGAACAGATCATCTGTCCGGCTCCTTTGCCCGAAGACCCAGCAGATGCTCGCTTGGCGAAGCTGCTGGTTCTGGCACCCTATGTGGTGCCGGAGAAGAAGGCCACTAAGAAGGCCACGGGGACTCGAAAGAGTGCCCGGCGTGTGGTGGTGTCGGATTCATCGTCCGACGACTCCGAGACGCAATCCTCCCGTGAAGACGAGGAGGAGGAGGAAGAAGAGACCTCTCCCCCTCCAGCGGGGGAAGGAAGGAAAAGGAAGGCCGCCCCAACTGGGGAGGCTGGAGAGTCCAAGAAGGGGAAAACCCTTCTTTCGGACTACTCCACCAACACCGACGACGGCGAAGAGGAGTGGCCGCACAGGGCCAAGCCCCTGGCGAAATCGTAACTATCCGGATACCAGAGTAAGTCATAGTATTTCTTCACTGCACGGCTTTTCCTTACGTCGAATATGATTATGCAGTCCACCCAAAGATCGGCTCGACATGTCGTCGAGCGGTTCCCTGGACTCGTCGGATGTAAACTCTCTTCCGACGGCTACCTCCCCCCGCCCTACGGATGACGCCGAGTTGGTGTCCCAGGAGGTTCCAAGCCAGGAGGAGGTGGTCCTAGAGGCGCCGCAAGGCGACCTTCCGGACTCCAGGCGCCAAGGGGATAGAACCCCTAAGGGCTCCAAGTCCGGCCCTAGGCCAGACACCGCTCCGGAACCTTCAAAGGTTCCAGAGTCCGGCAGGCGACCTCCTACCAAGAGGACCAAGCCCACTGAGTCGGTGGCCCCCGTCCAACCGGAGGCGCCGGACAATCTGCTGGAGGTGCTTAAAGGCGCCTCCATCGACGAGGAGCACTGTACTGTGATGAGTACAGTGGTCCAGAAGGTTCAGTCCGCCAAGAGCGGACTGACTGAAGCCTGTGTCAGCCTTCTAACAGACTTTGAGGTAAGTAAAAAATATGTAAAAATATTACCGCATAGACAGTAGCCCCTGATGCTCTGTTTGGCGTTCGGAAAGAAAACCCGAATAGAGGATCTAATAAAATTCGTAGGAGTCTAACAAAAGTAAGTCAATATGTGTATGCATGCTTCACTGCTGGCGTCCGCCGCACTGACTGCGGAGGTGGACACGCTGAAGCAGAACCTCGAGCGGTCCGAGCAAGAGCTCGGCCTTGCCAAGAAGCAGCTCGAGGACAAAGAAGGTAAGAAATACCTTTTGAAATATATATATATAAAAGGTGCAATTGCAAGAAAATGACAGGATTAACGTGGCTATTGTAGGGGCCACAACGGACGTGGCGACCCTTAAGCAAGCGTTGTCCGAGGCCGAGAAGAGGGCGGCCATGGAGCGCACCGAGCGGGAGAAATATGAGGCGCAGGTTGGCGAGGTGCGGCAAGAGTTCTAGGCTCTTGTGAAAAAAACATGAGAGTTTGGAGCTTGACTCAAAGACGCGAGAGTCCGAGCTCGCGGCGGCCATTGAGAATGCCAAGTCTGCCAAGGGATCGAGCGGCAACGCGCAGGGGCGAAGTGTTGGGGAACGTAGTAATTTCAAAAAAAATTCCTACGCACACGCAAGATCATGGTGATGCATAGCAACGAGAGGGGAGAGTGTGATCTACGTACCCTTGTAGATCGACAACGGAAGCGTTTGGTTGATGTAGTCGTACGTCTTCACGGCCTGACCGATCAAGCACCGAAACTACGGCACCTCCGAGTTTTAGCACACGTTTAGCTCGATGACGATCCCCGGACTCCGATCCAGCAAAGTGTCGGGGAAGAGTTCCGTCAGCACGACGGCGTGGTGACGATCTTGATGTACTACTGTCGCAGGGCTTCACCTAAGCACCGCAACAATATGATCGAGGACTATGGTGGCAGGGGGCGCCGCACACGGCTAAGAATAAGATCACGTGGATCAACTTGTGTGTTTCTGGGGTGCCCCTGCCTCCGTATATAAAGGACTAAAGGGGGGTGTGCGGCCGGCCTAGGAGAGGCGCGCCAGGAGAGTCCTACTCCCTCTGGGAGTAGGATTCCCCCCCCCCCCAATCCTAGTTGGAATAGGATTCGCGGAGGGGGGAAAAGAGAGAGGGTGGCCGGCCCCCTCTCCTTGTCCTATTCGGACCAAGGGAGGGGAGGGGCGCGCGGCCCACTTTGGGCTTCTCCTTCTCTTTTCCACTAAGGCCCACTATGGCCCATATAGCTCCCGGGGGGTTCCGGTAACATCCCGGTACTCCGGTAAAATCCCGATTTTACCCGGAACACTTCCGATATCCAAACATAGGCTTCCAATATATCAATCTTTATGTCTCGACCATTTCGAGACTCCTCGTCATGTCCGTGATCACATCTGGGACTCCGAACAAACTTCGGTACATCAAAATGCATAAACTCATAATAAAACTGTCATCGTAACCTTAAGCGTGCGGACCCTACGGGTTCGAGAACAATGTAGACATGACCGAGACACGTCTCCGGTCAATAACCAATAGCGGAACCTGGATGCTCATATTGGCTCCTACATATTCTACGAAGATCTTTATCGGTCAGACCGCATAACAACATACGTTGTTCCCTTTGTCATCGGTATGTTACTTGCCCGAGATTCGATCGTCAGTATTCCAATACCTAGTTCAATCTCGTTACCGGCAAGTCTCTTTACTCGTTCTGTAATACATCATCCCGCAACTAACTCATTAGTTGCAATGCTTGCAAGGCTTAAGTGATGTGCATTACCGAGAGGGCCCAGAGATACCTCTCCGACAATCGGAGTGACAAATCCTAATCTCGAAATACGCCAACCCAACATTTACCTTTGGAGACACCTGTAGAGCTCCTTTATAATCACCCAGTTACGTTGTGACGTATGGTAGCACACAAAGTGTTCCTCCGGCAAACGGGAGTTGCATAATCTCATAGTCATAGGAACATGTATAATTCATGAAGAAAGCAATAGCAACATACTAAATGATCGGGTGCTAAGCTAATGGAATGGGTCATGTCAATCAGATCATTCACTTAATGATGTGAACCCGTTAATCAAATAACAACTCATTGTTCATGGTTAGGAAACATAACCATCTTTGATTAACGAGCTAGCCAAGTAGAGGCATACTAGTGACACTTTGTTTGTCTATGTATTCACACATGTATTATGTTTCCGGTTAATACAATTCTAGCATGAATAATAAACATTTATCATGATATAAGGAAATAAATAATAACTTTATTATTGCCTCTAGGGCATATTTCCTTCAGTCTCCCACTTGCACTAGAGTCAATAATCTAGATTACACAGTAATGATTCTAACACCCATGGAGCCTTGGTGCTGATCATGTTTTGCTCGTGGAAGAGGCTTAGTCAATGGGTCCGCAACATTCAGATCTGTATGTATCTTGCAAATCTCTATGTCTCCCACCTGGACTAGATCCCGGATGGAATTGAAGCGTCTCTTGATGTGCTTGGTTCTCTTGTGAAATCTGGATTCCTTTGCCAAGGCAATTGCACCAGTATTGTCACAAAAGATTTTCATTGGACCCGATGCACTAGGTATGACACCTAGATCGGGTATGAACTCCTTCATCCAGACTCCTTCATTTGCTGCTTCCGAAGCAGCTATGTACTCCGCTTCACATGTAGATCCCGCTACAACGCTTTGTTTAGAACTGCAGCAACTGACAGCTCCACCGTTTAATGTAAACACGTATCCGGTTTGCGATTTAGAATCGTCCGGATCAGTGTCAAAGCTTGCATCAACGTAACCTTTTACGATGAGCTCTTTGTCACCTCCATATATGAGAAACATATCCTTAGTCCTTTTCAGGTATTTCAGGATGTTCTTGACCGCTATCCAGTGATCCACTACTGGATTACTTTGGTACCTCCCTGCTAGACTTATAGCAAGGCACACATCAGGTCTGGTACACAGCATTGCATACATGATAGAGCCTATGGCTGAAGCATAGGGAACATCTTTCATATTCTCTCTATCTTCTGCAGTGGTCGGGCATTGAGTCTTACTCAACTTCACACCTTGTAACACAGGCAAGAACCCTTTCTTTGCTTGATCCATTTTGAACTTCTTCAAAACTTTGTCAAGGTATGAGCTTTGTGAAAGTCCAATTAAGCGTCTTGATCTATCTCTATAGATCTTAATGCCTAATATGTAAGTAGCTTCACCAAGGTCTTTCATTGAAAAACTCTTATTCAAGTATCCCTTTATGCTATCCAGAAATTTTACATCATTTCCGATTAGTAATATGTCATCCACATATAATATCAGAAATGCTATAGAGCTCCCACTCACTTTCTTGTAAATACAGGCTTCTCCAAAAGTCTACATAAAACCAAATGCTTTGATCACACTATCAAAGCGTTTATTCCAACTCCGAGAGGCTTGCACCAGTCCATAAATGGATCGCTGGAGCTTGCACACTTTGTTAGCTCCCTTTGGATCGACAAAACCTTCTGGTTGCATCATATACAACTCTTCTTCCAGAAATCCATTCAGGAATGCAGTTTTGACATCCATCTGCCAAATTTCATAATCATAAAATGCGGCAATTGCTAACATGATTCGGACAGACTTAAGCATCGCTATGGGTGAGAAGGTCTCATCGTAGTCAATCCCTTGAACTTGCCGAAACCCTTTTGCGACAAGTCGAGCTTTGTAGACAGTAATATTACCATCTGCGTCAGTCTTCTTCTTGAAGATCCATTTATTCTCAATTGCTTGCCGATCATCGGGCAAGTCAACCAAAGTCCATACTTTGTTCTCATACATGGATCCCATCTCAGATTTCATGGCTTCAAGCCACTTTGCGGAATCTGGGCTCACCATCGCTTCTTCATAGTTCGTAGGTTCATCATGATCTAGTAGCTTGACTTCCAGAACGGGATTACCGTACCACTCTGGCGCGGATCTTACTCTGGTTGATCTACGAGGTTCAGTAGTATCTTGTTCTGAAGTTTCATGATCATCATCGTTAGCTTCCTCCGTAACTGGTGTAGGTGTCACAGAAACAGTTTTCTGTGATGTACTACTTTCCAATAAGGGAGCAGGTACAGTTACCTCGTCAAGTTCTACTTTCCTCCCACTCACTTCTTTCGAGAGAAACTCCTTCTCCAGAAAGTTTCCGAATTTAGCAACAAAAGTCTTGCCTTCGGATCTGTGATAGAAGGTGTATCCAATAGTCTCCTTTGGATATCCTATGAAAACACATTTCTCCGATTTGGGTTCGAGCTTATCAGGTTGAAGCTTTTTCACATAAGCATCGCAGCCCCAAACTTTCAGAAATGACAACTTCGGTTTCTTGCCAAACCACAGTTCATAAGGCATCGTCTCAACGGATTTTGATGGTGCCCTATTTAACGTGAATGCGGCCGTCTCTAGAGCGTATCCCCAAAACGATAGCGGTAAATCAGTAAGAGACATCATAGATCGCACCATATCCAGTAAAGTACGATTACAATGTTCGGACACACCATTACGCTGTGGTGTTTCGGGTGGCGTGAGTTGCGAAACTATTCCACAATTTTTCAAATGTACACCAAACTCGTAACTCAAATATTCTCCTCCACGATCAGATCGTAGAAACTTTATTTTCTTGTTACGATGATTTTCAACTTCACTCTGAAATTCTTTGAACTTTTCAAACGTTTCAGACTTATGTTTCATTAAGTAGATATACCCATATCTGCTTAAGTCATGTGTGAAGGTGAGAAAATAACGATATCCGCCACGAGCCTCAATATTCATCGGACCACATACATCTATATGTATGATTTCCAACAAATCTGTTGCTCTCTCCATAGTACTGGAGAACGGTGTTTTGGTCATCTTGCCCATGAGGCACGGTTCGCAAGTACCAAGTGATTCATAATCAAGTGGTTCCAAAAGTCCATCAGTATGGAATTTCTTCATGCGCTTTACACCGATATGACCTAAACGGCAGTGCCACAAATATGTTGCACTATCATTATCAACTCTGCATCTTTTGGCTTCAACATTATGAATATGTGTGTTACTACTATCGAGATTTAACAAGAATAGACCACTCTTCAAGGGTGCATGACCATAAAAGATATTACTCATATAAATAGAACAACCATTATTCTCTAATTTAAATGAATAACCGTCTCGCATCAAACAAGATCTAGATATAATGTTCATGCTTAACGCTGGCACCAAATAACAATTATTTAGGTCTAATATTAATCCTGAAGGTAGATGTTGAGGTAGCGTGCCGACTGCGATCACATCGACTTTAGAACCGTTTCCCACGCGCATCGTCACCTCGTCCTTAGCCAATCTTCGCTTAATTCGTAGTCCCTGTTTCGAGTTGCAAATATTAGCAACAGAACCAGTATCAAATACCCAGGTGCTACTGCGAGCATTAGTAAGGTACACATCAATAACATGTATATCACATATACCTTTGTTCACCTTGCCATCCTTCTTATCCACCAAATACTTGGGGCAGTTCCGCTTGCAGTGACCAGTCTGCTTGCAATAGAAGCACTCAGTTTCAGGCTTAGGTCCAGGTTTGGGTTTCTTCTCTTGAGTAGCAACTTGCTTGCCGTTCTTTTTGAAGTTCCCCTTCTTCTTCCCTTTGCCCTTTTTCTTGAAACTAGTGGTCTTGTTGACCATCAACACTTGATGCTCCTTCTTGATTTCTACCTCCGCAGCTTTCAGCATTGCGAAGAGCCCGGGAATAGTCTTATTCATCCCTTGCATATTATAGTTCATCACGAAGCTCTTGTAGCTTGGTGGCAGTGATTGGAGAATTCTGTCAATGACGCAATCATCTGGAAGATTAACTCCCAATTGAATCAAGTGATTATTATACCCAGACATTTTGAGTATATGCTCACTGACAGAACTGTTCTCCTCCATCTTGCAGCTATAGAACTTATTGGAGACTTCATATCTCTCAATTCGGGCATTTGCTTGAAATATTAACTTCAACTCCTGGAACATCTCATATGCTCCATGACGTTCAAAACGTCGTTGAAGTCCCGATTCTAAGCCGTAAAGCATGGCACACTGAACTATTGAGTAGTCATCAGCTTTGCTCTGCCAGACGTTCATAACATCCGGCGTTGCTCCAGCAGCAGGCCTGGCACCCAGCGGTGCTTCCAGGACGTAATTCTTCTATGCAGCAATGAGGATAATCCTCAAGTTACGGACCCAGTCCGTGTAATTGCTACCATCATCTTTCAACTTTGCTTTCTCAAGGAACGCATTAAAATTCAACGGAACAACAGCACGAGCAATCTATCTACAAACAAGCATAAACAAGCAAGATACTTATCAAGTACTAAGTATCATGATAAATTTAAGTTCAGTTAATTTACTTAAAGAACTCCCACTTAGATAGACATCCCTCTAATCCTCTAAGTGATTACGTGATCCAAATCAACTAAACCATGTCCGATCATCACGTGAGATGGAGTAGTTTCATTGGTGAACATCACTATGTTGATCATATCTACTATATGATTCACACTCGACCTTTCGGTCTCCGTGTTCCGAGGCCATATCTGTATATGCTTGGCTCGTCAAGTATAACCTGAGTATTCCGCGTGTGCAACTGTTTTGCACCCGTTGTATTTGAACGTAGAGCCTATCACACCCGATCATCACGTGGTGTCTCAGCACGAAGAACTTTCGCAATGGTGCATACTCAGGGAGAACACTTCTTGATATTTAGTGAGAGATCATCTTATAATGCTACCGTCAATCAAAGCAAGATAAGATGCATAAAAGATAAACATCACATGCAATCAATATAAGTGATATGATATGGCCATCATCATCTTGTGCTTGTGATCTCCATCTCCGAAGCACCGTCGTGATCACCATCGTCACCGGCGCGACACCTTGATCTCCATCGTAGCATCGTTGTCGTCTCGCCAAGCTTGTGCTTCCACGACTATCGCTACCATTTAGTGATAAAGTAAAGCATTACAGCGCGATTGCATTGCATACAATAAAGCGACAACCATATGGCTCCTGCCAGTTGCCGATAACTCGGTTACAAAACATGATCAACTCATACAATAAAATTTAGCATCATGTCTTGACCATATCACATCACAACATGCCCTGCAAAAACAAGTTAGACGTCCTCTACTTTGTTGTTGCAAGTTTTACGTGGCTGCTACGGGCTTAAGCAAGAACCAATCTTACCTACGCATCAAAACCACAACGATAGTTTGTCAAGTTGGTGCTGTTTTAACCTTCGCAAGGACCGGGCGTAGCCACACTCAATTCAACTAAAGTTGGAGAAACTGTCACCCGCAAGCCACCTATGTGCAAAGCACGTCGGGAGAACCGGTCTCGCGTAAGCGTACGCGTAATGTCGGTCCGGGCCGCTTCGTCCAACAATACCGCCGAATCAAAGTATGACATGCTGGTAAGCAGTATGACTTATATCGCCCACAACTCACTTGTGTTCTACTCGTGCATATAACATCAACATATAAAACCTAGGCTCGGATGCCACTGTTGGGGAACGTAGTAATTTCAAAAAAAAATCCTACGCACACGCAAGATCATGGTGATGCATAGCAACGAGAGGGGATAGTGTGATCTACGTAACCTTGTAGATCGACAACGGAAGCGTTTGGTTGATGTAGTCGTACGTCTTCACGGCCCGACCGATCAAGCACCGAAACTACGGCACCTCCGAGTTTTAGCACACGTTCAGCTCGATGACGATCCCCGGACTGAGTTCCGTTAGCACGATGGCGTGGTGACGATCTTGATGTACTACTGTCGCAGGGCTTCGCCTAAGCACCGCTACAATATGATCGAGGACTATAGTGGCAGGGGGCGCCGCACACGGCTAAGAATAAGATCACGTGGATCAACTTGTGTGTTTCTGGGGTGCCCCTGCCTCCGTATATAAAGGACTAAAGGGGGGGTGTGCGGCCGGCCTAGGAGAGGCGCGCCAGGAGAGTCCTACTCCCTCTGGGAGTAGGATTCCCCCCCCCCAATCCTAGTTGGAATAGGATTCGCGGAGGGGGGAAAAGAGAGAGGGTGGTCGGCCCCCTCTCCTTGTCCTATTCGGACCAAGGGAGGGGAGGGGCACGCGGCCCACTTTGGGCTGCTCCTTCTCTTTTCCACTAAGTCCCACTATGGCCCATATACCTCCCGGGGGGTTCCGGTAACCTCCCGGTACTCCGGTAAAATCCCGATTTTACCCGGAACACTTCCGATATCCAAACATAGGCTTCCAATATATCAATCTTTATGTCTCGACCATTTCGAGACTCCTCGTCATGTCCGTGATCACATCTGGGACTCCGAACAAACTTTGGTACATCAAAATGCATAAACTCATAATAAAACTATCATCGTAACCTTAAGCGTGCGGACCCTACGGGTTCGAGAACAATGTAGACATGACCGAGACACATCTCCGGTCAATAACCAATAGCGGAACCTGGATGCTCATATTGGCTCCTACATATTCTACGAAGATCTTTATCGGTCAGACCACATAACAACATGCGTTTTTCCCTTTGTCATCGGTATGTTACTTGCCCGAGATTCGATCGTCGGTATTCCAATACCTAGTTCAATCTCGTTACCGGCAAGTCTCTTTACTCGTTCTGTAATACATCATCCCGCAACTAACTCATTAGTTGCAATGCTTGCAAGGCTTAAGTGATGTGCATTACCGAGAGGGCCCAGAGATACCTCTCCGACAATCGGAGTGACAAATCCTAATCTCGAAATACGCCAACCCAACATTTACCTTTGGAGACACCTGTAGAGCTCCTTTATAATCACCCAGTTACGTTGTGACGTTTGGTAGCACACAAAGTGTTCCTCCGGCAAACGGGAGTTGCATAATCTCATAGTCATAGGAACATGTATAATTCATGAAGAAAGCAATAGCAACATACTAAATGATTGGGTGCTAAGCTAATGGAATGGGTCATGTCAATCAGATCATTCACTTAATGATGTGAACCCGTTAATCAAATAACAACTCATTGTTCATGGTTAGGAAACATAACCATCTTTGATTAACGAGCTAGCCAAGTAGAGGCATACTAGTGACACTTTGTTTGTCTATGTATTCACACATGTATTATGTTTCCGGTTAATACAATTCTAGCATGAATAATAAACATTTATCATGATATAAGGAAATAAATAATAACTTTATTATTGCCTCTAGGGCATATTTCCTTCACGAAGGAGGGGCGGGGAGGCGACGGGCGAGGCGAGGAGGAGGAGGCGACGGGCGAGGCGAGGAGGAGGCGGTGACGGGGCGGGGCGGAGCCGGGGATGGGCGCCGGGGACGGCGGATGGCGGTGGGGCGCGTCAGGGCGTGCCCGATCCAGAACTCGATCGGGGGGTGGGGCGCCGGGGCATCGAGGGCGGGGCGCCGCTGGGGCGGCGGAGCGGGGTGGCGGGGTGGAGGGGCGTGGCGGCGGGGCAGAAGAGAGAGAGAGGGGGGAGGGAGAGAGGGTTGGGGCGTGGGCGCCGGCCCTATTTCACTTAGGTCACAGCTCTTTGCCGTCTGCTAGCAGACGGCAAAGAGCCTACCTTGTGGGGTGGGCCGGGGGGAATGGCCATTAAAATGGCCACTTTCTTTGCCGTCTGCTGGCTGACGGCAAATAAAGTGGTCGTTAGGTCGTTCTCGGTAGTCCGCCACCCACCCTCTTTGTCGTCTGCTAGCAGATGGCAAAGAGATGGCTGATGGCAAAGCCCACCATTGTCGTCCGCTGCCTCTTTGCCGTCCGCTTTTTGGTGGCTGATGGCAAATCCTTCCTTTGCCATCCGCTAGCTGACGGCAAAGAGTCGGCAGATGGCAAATCTGTTGATTCCAGTAGTGTGTGGATACATAGACAAAACAATGTGTCCCTAGTAAGCATCTACTAGACTATCTCGTTAATCAAAGATGGCTAAGTTTCCTAACCATAGACATGAATTGTCATTTGATGAACAAGATCACATCATTAGGAGAATGATGTGATGGACAAGACCCATCCGTTAGCTTAGCATAATGATCGTTAAGTTTTATTGCTATTGCTTTCTTCCTGACTTATACATATTCCTTTGACTATGAGATTATGCAACTCCCGAATACCGGAGGAATGCCTTGTGTGCTATCAAACGTCACAACGTAACTGGGTGATTATAAATATGCTCTACAGGTATCTCCGAAGGTGTTTGTTGGGTTGGCATAGATCGAGATTAGGATTTGTGACTCCGAGTATCGGAGAGGTATCTCTAGGCCCTCTCGGTAATGCACATCATAATAAGCCTTGCAAGCAATGTGACTAATGAGTTAGTTGCGGGATGATGCATTACGGAATGAGTAAAGAGACTTGCTGGTAACGAGATTGAACTAGGTATGGAGATACCAACGATCGAATCTCGGGCAAGTAACATACCGATGACAAAGGGAATAACGTATGTTTTCATTGCGGTTGGACCGATAAAGATCTTCGTAGAATATGTGGGAGCCAATATGAGCATCTAGGTTTCGCTATTGGTTATTGACCAGAGAGGTGTCTTGGTCATGTCTACATAGTTCTCGAACCCGTAGGGTCCGCACGCTCAACGTTCGATGACGACTTGTATTATATGAGTTATGTGATTTGGTGACCGAATGTTGTTCGGAGTCCCGGATGAGAACATGGACATGACTAGGAGTCTCTAAATGGTCGAGAGGTAAAGATCAATATATTGGATGATAGTATTCGGACACCGGAAGTGTTCCGGAGTGTATCGGGTACATATCGGAGTACCGGGAGGTTACTGGAACCCCCCGAGGGAAGATATGGGCCATATGGGCCATAGGAGGGAGGCACACCAGCCCACAAAGGGGTGGCGCACCCCCCACAGGGAAGTAGGCCGAATTGGACTAGGGGAGGGGGCGGCGCCCCCCTTTCCTTCTCCCCCCTCTCTCTCTTTCCCCCTTCGCCCCTCCGGTAAAAGGAAAGGGGGGTGAATCCCACTAGGAGCCCAAGTAGCATGCCTGCCAAAATGTTTTATCTCTATCTTTTTCGCTTTGAGCTCTGGCACCTCTACAAATCCCTACTTCCCTCCATGAAGGGCCTTTCTATTTATTTTATGCAATTTTTATTTTTACTTGGGTCTCCATCTTCTCTTATAAAGCACCAACTAGGGGGCACTATGATCGTACTTGAGCATTGCGTGTAGCTAATATGCGAGTGTGTTTCATGAATGGATCAATGATTGAGCATAATGGGCTAGGGATAACTTGCTTTAGTGTTGATATTTTGAAAGACATGGTTGCTTGTTGATATGCTTGAGTATTAAAGTCCTCATGTCAAAACTAGACTATTGCTTTGAACCATATAAAAGTCTAAATGTCCATGCTACAAAGAAAAGAATATGTGATGAACAAGTTACGCAGCATTCCACATCAAAAATTTTGTTTTTATCATTTACCTAATCGAGGACGAGCAGGAATTAAGATTGGGCATGCTGATAGGTCTCCAACGTATCTATAATTTTTTTTGTTCCATGCTGTTATATTATCATTCTTGGATGTTTTACAATCATTTTATAGAAACTTTATATCATTTTTGGGACTAACCTATTGACATAGTGCCCAGTGCCAGTTGTTGTTTTTTTGCTTGTTTTTTTACACCGCAGGAAATCCATATCAAATGGAGTCCAAACGCAGCGAAACTTTTTGTGGATTTTTTCTAGACCAGAAGACACCTGTTGGGCCAAAGAAGTACCAGAGGGGTGCTCCGAGGGGAGCACAACCCACCAGGGCGCGCATGGGGGCCCAGGCGCGCCCAGGTGGGTTGAGCCCACCACGGTGGCCTCCCACACTGCCTCTTTGCTCTATAAATACCCCAATATTCCAGAAACCCTAAGGGAGTCGGCAAAAATCAATTCTAGCCGCCACAAGTTCCAGAACCACCAGATCCAATCTAGACAACATCACAGAGGGGTTCATCATCCTCATTGGTGCCTCTCCGATGATGTGTGAGTAGTTCATTGTAGACCTACGGGTCCGTAGTTAGTAGCTAGATGGCTTCCTCTCTCTCTTTTGATTCTCAATACAATGGTCTCTTGGAGATCTATTTGATGTAACTCTTTTGGCGGTGTGTTTGTTGGGATCCACTGAACTTTGAGTTTATGATCAAATCTATGTTTTTATCCATGAAAGTTATTGAGTCTTTTGATCTCTTATATGCATGATTGCTTATAGCCTCATATCTATTCTCTGATATTTGGGTTTTGTTTGGCCAACTTGATCTATTTATCTTTCAATGGGAAGAGGTGCTTTGTGATGGGTTCGATCTTACGGTGCTTGATCCCAGTGACAGAAGGGGAACCGACACGTATGTATTGTTGCTATTAAGGATAACAAGATGGGGTATATTTCTACAGAAATAGATCTTGTCTACATCATGTCATCGTTCTTATTGCATCACTCTGTTTCTCCATGAACTTAATACACTAGATGCATGCTGGATAGCGGACGATGAGTGGAGTAATAGTAGTAGATGCAGGCAGGAGTCGGTCTACTAATCTTGGACGTGATGCCTATATAATGATCATTGCATGGATATCGTCATGATTATTCGAAGTTCTATCAATTGCCCAACAGTAATTTGTTTACCCACTGTATGCTATTTTCTCGAGAGAAGCCACTAGTGAAATCTACGGCCCCCAGGTCTCTTCTTTATTATATTTGCCTTTGCAATCTATTTTTATTTGCTTTTATTTTCAGATCTATTAAACCAAAAATACAAAAATACCTTGCTGCAATTTATTATTATTTACTTTATCCCGCGTTCCCGCGAGAGCTATCTATCCAATCTACTACAATTTTACCTATCTTTTTACTCGTGAGGTATTGACAACCCCTCTCTTACGTTGGGTTGCAAGTATTTGTTCTTTTGTGTGCAGGAGTTGTTTACGTGGTGTCGCGTGGTTCTCCTACTGGTTCGATAACCTTGGTCTAATCACTGAGGGAAATACCTACCGTCGTTATGATGCATCATCCCTTCCTCTTTGGGGAAAACCCGACGTAGCTCTAGCCGCATCAGCCACTTTCGTCAAGATATTGAAACTCACATTCAAAAGACATATTGGTCTGAATTGCTCAATTCGAATCGCTTCTTCTTTCTTTGGTAGCAACGTTATGGTGCCAAAATGTTTCAAGACCAGTTTACATTGCAGCGAGTATGATCGGTCGCTTCCACAACTTTTTAATCCGCATGCACTATTACATTGTGTTGTCCTTTGGATCTGAAGAGTGCTTGCATCGTCGAGTTATTTGTTGAAGGGAATCAGCTACTATTCATTTGTTTACATGTTGCCTCCTTGCCAGTCATAGAAGGACATGGGCAACAATCATCGTTGTATGTCATTGTGGATCCCTGTCATTGATAGGCGCAGATACAAAGCAACAAAGAAGGCAAGCAAGCCATATGAAGTAGTAGTCTCTAACGAACGCTACTTAAAAGGAGCATGTTTATCCACAACACCATTGACACATTTTTCTTGCGGCTAAACCAGCAACTAGAGTAGCCTATCGAGTGTCGAGGGCGCAACATATGTTTGGCATCAGCTGCCATTATACTGTGTAACAAACACAATGATGTCAACTTCATTTAATACCCCCCCCCCTCTCCCTTAAGACTACATGCGCCACGTTAAGAAAACAATCAACTATTGAAGGTTGAGCAGGTTATATCGCTGGCTCATCAATGTTGATGACTTCACACAGTTGGTTTGAAAGTCAGAGAAGGCATCCCAGAACACCTTGTCCGGCCAAACCGCAACGCTGAAAACCAGGCTCACATCCCAAAATACGTCAAGCATGCTCGAGTGCCCAGCACAGCTTGCCCGTCGGTCGCATCCTGATGGGCTATTTCGTTCGTGTCAGCTGACTGTCAGGTTGTGCCACGTCTTCTTGCCATCACGACCCCTTGGCCGGATGCCTTGTTTTCGGATGTCTGCCCCGTATTTGTACTATGTGGTCTGGCCGGGTGGCCTTGAGTTGCCTCGGTTGTTCCGAGTAGGAGTCCCCTATTTCAGCTGTTCAAAAGCCATGTACCCGTAGAGGGTGTGGTTGGCCTTTTTATTGGCCCAGCTATTGGGTTGCCATGGCGTTTAGGTGCACTAGTTTAAGGATGCTTATAGTGAATGGACTTTGTGCCCGTGGCTGCAGTTGGTTTCTCGAGATAGTGCACTAGTTTTATGTTTTAAAGAGTTCACTTAACTCCCGGGCTGCACTTGGTCTCTTCAAATAATTCACTTAACTTCCATCTTATGTTTCAATAATAGAGCGCTTAAATTCCATATTGTAGCACGAACCCAGGATCTACTGTAGTTGGTGGTTCCTTATACGAGTGTACAAGCTACGTCACGTTCACATGTGTGTTGGTAATCTCTCTATGGAGGCTGCTGAAAGGATCGATACGGTCGACTAGAGGGGGGTGAATAGGAGACTACAAATTTTAATCTTTCTTGTCGATTTTAAGGCTTAGCGGATAAATAGAGTTCACTAGATATGCAACTAGGTGAATGCAACCTATATGACAAGCAAGCTCCAAGATAAAAATGCTAGGCAACAAACTAAGTAGCAAGCCAACAAGTATACAACACAAAGTAAGGTGCGGGAAAGGATTAACCACAAGTGAGACAAGGACGTGGATTTTATGTCGAAGTTCACTCTTCCTTGGGGAAGAGCTACTCTCCGTTTGGAGCGGTGCCGGAGCCAAAGCTTGTGGAACGCCACCGAAGGCTCACCGTAATCTCCTTCGAGTCACCCCAACGGATGAGCCTCGAATCACTCGGGGTTTGTGACGCCCCGAGACCGATGCTTCAAACGCCTTCCTTGTTTTTGTTATCGCCGTGTGTTTTATTTGTTTGTTGCATTCATCATGTGCATTGCATCCACATGTTTTCATAAAAGTTGCAAACCCGAGGGTCATGTTTATTTTAACCCCCCCCCCCCCCCGAGCTAGTGCTCCTCTGAGTGTTGGTCCAAACTGGGCGATGTCCGGTGCCCCCTGGGCAACCAGGGTCTATGCCAACCCGACGTCTTGCCCATCCATGTGCCCTGAGAACGAGATATGTGCAGCTCCTATCGGGATTTGTTGGCACATTCGGGCGGTCTTGCTGGTCTTGTTTTACCATTGTCGAAATGTCTTGTAACCGGGATTCCGAGTCTAATCGGGTTATTCCGGGAGAAGGAATATCCTTCGTTGAACGTGAGAGCTTGTGATGGGCTAAGTTGGGACACCCCTGCAGGGTATAAAATTTCGAAAGTTGTGCCCGCGGTTATGTGGCAGATGGGAATTTGTTAATGTCCGGTTGTAGGGAACTTGACACTTGACTTAATTAAAATGCATCAACCGCGTGTATAGCCGTGATGGTCTCTTTTTGGCGGAGTCTAGGAAGTGAACACGGTTTGGGTTATGCATGAACATAAGTAGTTTCAGGATCACTTCTTGATCACTTCTAGCTTCTCGACTGTTGCATTGCTTCTCTTCTCACTATTATTTGTGTACGTTAGCCACCATATTTGCTTAGTGCTTGCTGCAACTCCACCTCATTACCCCTTCCTACCCATAAGCTTAAATAGTCTTGATCTCGCGGGTTTTGAGATTGCCGAGTCCTCGTGACTCACAGATACTATCAAAACAGTTGCAGGTGCCGATGCTGCCAGTGCAGGTGATGCTACCAAACTCATGTGGGAGTTCAACGAGGACCTTGGTCGTTACTACGTGTCTTTTCCTGATGGTCAGTAGTGGAGCCTAGTTGGGATGATCGGGGATCTAGCATTTGGGGTTATCTTCTTTTCTTTTGGTTTTGACTGTAGTCGGTCTATGTGTGTAATCTGAATGATGCATGATTTACTTAAGTATTGTGTGAAGTGGCGATTGTAAGCCAACTCTTTATCCCTTTCTCGTTCATTACATGGGATTGTGTGAAGATGACCCTTCTTGTGACTACACAATGCGGTTATGCCTCTAAGTCGTGCCTCGACACGTGGGAGATATAGCCGCATCGTGGGCGTTACAAGTTGGTAATCAGAGCCATCCCCGACTTAGGAGCCCCCTGCTTGATCGATTCGCTGACGTTGTTGAGTCTAGAACAAAAATGTTTTGAGTCTTAGGATTATATATATTGGAGAGTTGGATTATTTTTACTCCTCAGTCCCTTCGTCGCTCTGGTGAGGTCTCATGACGTAGATGTTTTGTCTTTCATCTCCTCAAATTTCACTAAAAAAATTAGGATCACCCGGGTATCTTGGGATCATTCCGGTATTCTTGTGACGAGAACATTGTTCTTGGTGCCTACGTAATGAAATTATCCGAGAAGCTTGCAAATGGAGTCCTGAACTAGCTGCAGCTTGTGAAGTATGGAAGGCGATCAAATTCGAGTTGTGGCAGTGTCCCGGGGAGTTGAGCTCCGAGGTGTTGTCGTCACAATTTTATCATTGCAGTTCTGGAATACCTGAGTTTCGCCGACATCGAGAATCTCTTTTATGCAGTTGTTGGTGAGATAACCTCAACGCCAACCAGTACTGGGGCGGGAGTTCGGGAGTATTGCCATAGCTCGTATAACGGATGCTTTTCAAAGGTTGAGGTACACGATTTCCAGAGTTTTCTTGGTTATGTGTTGACGGATGGATACAGCTAGATGTAGGGATTGTTAGTTTGGGTGAGATATATTGCTTCCCCTGTATCCCCAACACCAGATTGCATAACTAGAAAGTTTCGGGAGTTAATAGGTGGGAATTCAAGTAGCTCCTAGGATATCTTTCTGACAGATGCATGATATGAGATTGGGGTCCGACGTCTAGTGGTCCGCCTGTCCACGGTTGGTTTTACAGTGGTCTCGTTGTGTCTTAAAGAGTCCTTGGCTTTGCTGACTCAGGGACGCTTCGTATGTCATGTGCACTGCCTTGTACATGATGGTGTTGTACGATCGAGCCCGTGCAGGCCCCACCACGAAAACTTTGGACGAAATCTCTATCATATGTTTGTTCCGGCTAATTTTCCAAGCCAAATCTTTGTTTTGTTTTGAGTTGTGGTATTCGAGTTGCTTCAATGTGTTTATTCCATACCTTTTCCAAGTGGTGTTCTCATGTTTCTATGGGAGTGCTAATCCTTCTTGGTCATCAAGAGTGTCATCCTAATTCTATTCCCAACTGGTGCGCTTCTCTTCAAGATGATCCCATCATTCTCCCCATCCGCAAGATCAATTCTAAGTTTTCTCAATGATGTCTGTTTCATTCATCCCAAGTTGCCTTTGTTTTCCCGCCCTCCCACCCTTTTTCCTTCAAGGACTCGTATTTCTTAATCAAGTACCCATCTTATGGATGTGAAGTTTCTTCATTCTTTCCTTTATTGTTCTTATCCGGTGATTCTAAGGAAGATGGTCAGGAGTTAAGAGTTTATCATTTTTCGTTCTCTTTTCTTCCCCGGTGGACTAAATTCAAGTCTTCGGTGTTGATCACATTCCTTTCCTCATTGGTGCACCTCTCAATCATTCACCTCTCACTATTTTCATTGGTTCCGGAGTGTACAAGATATCTCAGAAGATTCACGTTTTCATTCCTAATCCGTTCAAGCAATCTCGAGGTTGTTATCTCTTTGAGCCGTTTAATTCTACCGGCGCAATCTCTCTTTTAAATCATTCAACGGTGTTTTCTTTTGAGTGGGCCCTAACCCACAGCTCTTTTCCCAGGATCTTACCTGACTCTCCTAATTTTCTCGAAGCTATTCCCAAATTCTTTTTGAAGTTTGATGTAAGAATGAATTCCATCAGTCAGATGTTTTCCAAGATCGATTTCAAATTATTTTTTCATTGTTGGCTCAACCTCTTTTCTTTTCATTCTCCCGGAGTATCTCAACAATTGTCATGGTGGTTCTCATCATAATTCTCAACATTTGAAGACCGAAGAAGAGTTTTTTCTCCTAAATCTTGGTCCGTTCTCTTGAAGATTCATGGTTCTAACTTGTTGCCATCCTCTCATAATTATTCTCAATTCCGAGAATTCTTTTCATACCCATTCGGAGAATTTCATGAGTTGTTTCCATTCCTTTCCTCCGAAGGCCATCATGTCATAATTCTTCATTCTCAACGTGTAGCTCTTGTTCTCCAAATCTTACCGGTGCATCAGTCAAGTATTCTCTAATTAGCTCGTGATCTATTCGTTCACTTGTATCTAAAATCCCTCAAGTATCTTCATTCATTTTCCAATTCTTCCCGGTGAATTGTGCCTTCGCTACTTTCATTTTCAGTTCTTACGGTGGTTCGTTTAAGATTCCTTTTCCTTTGATATCATATCAATTTAATCGTCGTTTCAATCCTACAGGTGGTTCATTGAAGACCTTCTCAAGTTTGCGCTATATCTTTCTTAATCCTTGCTACGAGAATAAGTAGTATGCCAAATCCGTTGCTTGTCATCAAATTATATTGGTGAAGGATACGCATAATGTAATTCTTATTATTGTTACATCCAAGTGATCTAGTTTCTTCTTTCCAGAGTTGTTCATCATGTCACATTTCTCGGTTCGAGATGCTTCATCTTTTCTTTTTCGGAGTTCCAAATTTTTCCGCATTATCTCGTCGGGAAGCTCCATCTAAATCATCACAAGGCTTCACCTTGTGTTTTAAAATTCTCTTTCTTTCTATCATCCTTTTATTACCAGAGTTCTTCATGGAGGCTCTACATGGTGGTTTGTCAAAGATTCTTTTCATTCTTCAATTGCTCTTTAAGATTTCTCTCGAAGTTATGATCCGCCAAGCTATACTCTAAAATAAACATGGTGTTCAACACATGCCTTGTTTTGAGGAGTTCAAGCATTCTTCATCTTGCATTCCGAAGTGCAATTCTTTCTACCCTTATCTTTTGAGATGGCGTTATATCATTCTTGACAATTTCCTTCATGTTTCATGATTCTCATGCTGTCAAGAATGAGATATTTTAGATCCATCAATCTCTTCGTTGGAGTTATCTTGTGTCATATTTCACCTAAAGCCTTCCCTAAGGAATGTTGCTATTATGGTGCTTATCAATGATCCAAGTTTTCTCCTATCCTCTTGGTGAAAGAAGTTTTTCATCTCGTTGGTGTTATCAATTATATTAGTTGTTTCCGTAGTGGCAGAATTTCGCCTCAATTTTGAGAAGTTTTCCATTAGCCCACTACAAACTTATTCGTTTCGTTGTTGGTTTTCCAACAACTCTGTTCTAACCTTCTTGTAAGGGTGCTTTCCAAGATCATTTGTGGCAGAAGTTGGCATTTTCTTCTCCATTCCTTTATTCCAATGATCTATCTTCTATTTTTTCTTCCGGGGGCATGGTGATGTTGCTCTCTTCACTCATCATCTTGAATTGTGAGGATCGTGTTCTTTTCTTGCTTATCCATTTAACTGGAGTGTTGTGTCTATCATTCCTCTTTTAACCGGAGTCTCATCCAAGTGCTTTCATTTTGCCAAGTTCATATTCTATCCCTTCCATTTTCAACCGGAGTGTTGTCATAATTGTTCTTTATCGTTCCTTGTACATCTTGTTTCAACCGGAGTGCTTGCATGTACTTCTTGTCCATCGTAACCATTTTTGTTTGTCTTTCAACCTACAAGGTTCTTGTAATGTTCCTTGTTCCTCTTGCTGAACAGAGTGTTTTAAATTTTGTTTACCTCCGTCGTGTCATTTCTTCAAGCTTTGCGGCCTCTCAAGGTTCTTTGGTTTCACTCGTTTGTCAAAGAAGCAACTTTGTTTTACCTCTTCCTCTTTCGTTGCTCTCCGGTGCCATCCCTAGATCTCAGGACGAGATCTCTTGTAAGTGGAGGAGTGTTGTGACACCCCGAGACCGACGCTTCAGACGCCTTCCTTGTTTTCGTTGTCGTCGTGTGTTTTATTTGTTTGTTGCATATATCATGTGCATTGCATACGCATGTTTTCATAAAAGTTACAAACCCGAGGGTCATCTTTATTTTAACCCCCCCCCCCCCCGGGGCCAGTGCTCCTCTGAGTGTTGGTCCGAATTGGGCGATGTCCGGCGCCCCCTGGGAAACCAGGGTCTATGCCAACCTGACGTCTTGCCCATCCGGTGTGCCCTGAGAACGAGATATGTGCAGCTCCTATCGGGATTTGTTAGCACATTCGGGCGGTCTTGCTGGTCTTGCTTTACCATTGTCAAAATGTCTTGTAACCGGGATTCCGAGTCTGATCGGGTTATTCCGGGAGAAGGAATATCCTTTGTTGATCGTGAGAGCTTGTGATGGGCTAAGTTTGGACACCCCTGCAGGGTATAAAATTTCGAAAGTCATGCCCGCGGTTATGTGGCAGATGGGAATTTGTTAATGTCCTGTTGTAGAGAACTTGACACTTGACTTAATTAAAATGCATCAACCGTGTGTGTAACCGTGATGGTCTCTTTTCGGCGGAGTCTGGGAAGTGAACACGGTTTGGGTTATGCATGAACATAAGTAGTTTCAGGATCACTTCTTGATCACTTCTAGATTCTCGACCATTGCGTTGCTTCTCTTCTCGCTCTTATTTGCGTATGTTAGCCACCATATTTGCTTAGTGCTTGCTGCAACTCCACCTCATTACCCCTTCCTAACCATAAGCTTAAATAGTCTTGATCTCGCGGGTTTTGAGATTGCTGAGTCCTCGTGACTCACAGATTCTATCAAAACAGTTGCAGGTGCCGACGCTGCCAGTGCAGGTGATGGTACCGAACTCAAGTGGGAGTTCGACGAGGACCTTGGTCGTTACTACGTGTCTTTTCCTGATGGTAAGTAGTGGAGCCCAGTTGGGACGATCGGGGATCTAGCATTTGGGGTTATCTTCTTTTCTTTTGGTTTTGACCGTAGTTGGTCTATGTGTGTACTCTGAATGGTGCATAATTTACTTAAGTATTGTGTGAAGTGGCGATTGTAAGCCAACTCTTTATCCCTTTCTCGTTCATTACATTGGATTGTTTGAAGATGACCCTTCTTGCGACAAAACCACAATGCGGTTATGCCTCTAAGTCGTGCCTCGACACATGGGAGATATAGCCGCATCATGGGCGTTACAGGGTTGGTCTTGAAGGAGACCACCACACCTTTACAAACTTCTCCGGAGCACACCGCAAGCAAGGAAGCTTCCAGAGGAACCTCTAGCCGCCTAGGAGCCCAAGCTCCAAGAGTAACAAGTCAATGGGGAAGAAATGTTGCGGGGAACATGATTTGGTTTGGTCAAGTTGTAGATCGGGTCTTGCTCTCCCAATCCCCAAAGTTTCAACAAGTTTGGGTGGATGGGCTGAGAGTATTGAGCAAAATGGGGTGTAGCAATGGTGGAGCTCAACAAGACATTAGGGTTACATGTTGGAGGTGTAAGAAGAGGCTTTATATAGTGTTCTTGGCCAGGTGGGGGAATCTGCCCGTTGGACCCCGTGCGCACGGGCTAAGTCAGCCCCATGCGCATGGGGTACCCAGAGAGATTCACACAACCCCGTGCGCACGGGGGTCAAAAGACCCCGTGCGCACGGGGTACCCAGAGAGTTATGTAGTACCCCATGTGCATGGGGTACCCAGTAACTTTCTGTCACAAACTTTCTGAGTACCACAATCACACACACTAGGATTTTAGGTTCCCTGGACTCGTCGGATGTAAACTCTCTTCCGACGGCTACCTCCCCCCGCCCTACGGATGACGTCGAGGTGGCGTCCCAGGAGGTTCCAAGCCAGGAGGAGGTGGTCCTGGAGGCGCCGCAAGGCGACCTTCCAGACTCCAGGCGCCAAGGGGATAGAACCCCTAAGGGCTCCAAGTCCGGCCCTAGGCCGGACACCGCTCCGGAACCTTCAAAGGTTCCAGAGTCCGGCAGGCGACCTCCTACCAAGAGGAGCAAGCCCACTGAGTCGGTGGCCCCCGTCCAACCGGAGGCACCGGACAATCTGCTGGAGGTGCTTAAAGGCGCCTCCATCGACGAGGAGCACTGTACTGTGATGAGTACAGTGGTCCAGAAGGTTCAGTCCGCCAAGAGCGGACTGACTAAAGCCTGTGTCAGCCTTCTAACAGACTTTGAGGTAAGTAAAAAATATGTAAAAATATTACCGCATAGACAGTAGCCCCTGATGCTCTGTTTGGCGTTCGGAAAGAAAACCCGAATAGAGGATCTAATAAAATTCGCAGGAGTCTAACAAAAGTAAGTCAATATGTGTATGCATGCTTCACTGCTGGCGTCCGCCGCACTGACTGCGGAGGCGGACACGCTGAAGTAGAACCTCGAGCGGTCCGAGCAAGAGCTCGGCCTTGCCAAGAAGCAGCTCGATGACAAAGAAGGTAAGAAATACCTTTTGAAATATATATATATAAGGTGAAATTGCAAGAAAATGACAGGATTAACATGGCTATTGTAGGGGCCACAACGGAGGTGGCGACCCTTAAGCAAGCGTTGTCCGAGGCCGAGAAGAGGGCGGCCACGGAGCGCACCGAGCTGGAGAAATATGAGGCGCGGGTTGGCGAGGTGCGGCAAGAGTTCCAGGCTCTTGTGAAAAAAACATGAGAGTTTGGAGCTTGACTCAAAGACGCGAGAGTCCGAGCTCGCGGCGGCCATTGAGAATGCCAAGTCTGCCAAGGGATCGAGCGGCAACGCGCAGGGGCGAAGTGTTGGGGAACGTAGTAATTTCAAAAAAAAATCCTATGCACACGCAAGATCATGGTGATGCATAGCAACGAGAGGGGAGAGTGTGATCTACGTACCCTTGTAGATCGACAACGGAAGCGTTTGGTTGATGTAGTCGTACGTCTTCACGGCCTGACCGATCAAGCACCGAAACTACGGCACCTCCGAGTTTTAGCACACGTTCAGCTCGATGACGATCCCCGGACTCTGATCCAGCAAAGTGTCGGGGAAGAGTTCCGTTAGCACGACGGCGTGGTGACGATCTTGATGTACTACTGTCGCAGGGCTTCACCTAAGCACCGCTACAATATGATCGAGGACTATGGTGGCAGGGGGCGCCGCACACGGCTAAGAATAAGATCACGTGGATCAACTTGTGTGTTTCTGGGGTGCCCCTGCCTCCGTATATAAAGTACTAAAGGGGGGTGTGCGGCCGGCCTAGGAGAGGCGCGCCAGGAGAGTCCTACTACCTCTGGGAGCAGGATCCCCCCCCCAATCCTAGTTGGAATAGGATTCGCGGAGGGGGGAAAGAGAGAGGGTGGCCGGCCCCCTCTCCTTGTCCTATTCGGATCAAGGGAGGGGAGGGGGGCGCGGCCCACTTTGGGCTGCTCCTTCTCTTTTCCCCTAAGGCCCACTATGGCCCATATAGCTCCCGGGCGGTTCCGGTAACCTCCCGGTACTCCGGTAAAATCCCGATTTTACCCGGAACACTTCCGATATCCAAACATAGGCTTCCAATATATCAATCTTTATGTCTCGACCATTTCGAGACTCCTCGTCATGTCCGTGATCACATCTGGGACTCCGAACAAACTTCGGTACATCAAAATGCATAAACTCATAATAAAACTGTCATCGTAACCTTAAGCGTGCGGACCCTACGGGTTCGAGAACAATGTAGACATGACCGAGACACGTCTCCGGTCAATAACCAATAGCGGAACCTGGATGCTCATATTGGCTCCTACATATTCTACGAAGATCTTTATCGGTCAGACCGCATAACAACATACGTTGTTCCCTTTGTCATCGGTATGTTACTTGCCCGAGATTCGATCGTCGGTATTCCAATACCTAGTTCAATCTCGTTACCGGCAAGTCTCTTTACTCGTTCTGTAATACATCATCCCGCAACTAACTCATTAGTTGCAATGCTTGCAAGGCTTAAGTGATGTGCATTACCGAGAGGGCCCAGAGATACCTCTCCGACAATCGGAGTGACAAATCCTAATATCGAAATACGCCAACCCAACATTTACTTTGGAGACACCTGTAGAGCTCCTTTATAATCACCCAGTTACGTTGTGACGTTTGGTAGCACACAAAGTGTTCCTCCGGCAAACGGGAGTTGCATAATCTCATAGTCATAGGAACATGTATAAGTCATGAAGAAAGCAATAGCAACATACTAAACGATCGGGTGCTAAGCTAATGGAATGGGTCATGTCAATCAGATCATTCACTTAATGATGTGATCCCGTTAATCAAATAACAACTCATTGTTCATGGTTAGTAAACATAACCATCTTTGATTAATGAGCTAGCCAAGTAGAGGCATACTAGTGACACTTTGTTTGTCTATGTATTCACACATGTATTATGTTTCCGGTTAATACAATTCTAGCATGAATAATAAACATTTATCATGATATAAGGAAATAAATAATAACTTTATTATTGCCTCTAGGGCATATTTCCTTCAGTCTCCCACTTGCACTAGAGTCAATAATCTAGATTACACAGTAATGATTCTAACACCCATGGAGCCTTGGTGCTGATCATGTTTTGCTCGTGGAAGAGGCTTAGTCAACGGGTCCGCAACATTCAGATCTGTATGTATCTTGCAAATCTCTATGTCTCCCACCTGGACTAGATCCCGGATGGAATCGAAGCATCTCTTGATGTGCTTGGTTCTCTTGTGAAATTTGGATTCCTTTGCCAAGGCAATTGCACCAGTATTGTCACAAAAGATTTTCATTGGACCCGATGCACTAGGTATGACACCTAGATCGGATATGAACTCCTTCATCCAGACTCCTTCATTTGCTGCTTCCGAAGTAGCTATGTACTCCGCTTGACATGTAGATCCCGCTACAACGCTTTGTTTAGAACTGCACCAACTGACAGCTCCACCGTTTAATGTAAACACGTATCCGGTTTGCGATTTAGAATCGTCCGGATCAGTGTCAAAGCTTGCATCAACGTAACCTTTTACGATGAGCTCTTTGTCACCTCCATATATGAGAAACATATCCTTAGTCCTTTTCAGGTATTTCAGGATGTTCTTGACCGCTGTCCAGTGATCCACTCCTGGATTACTTTGGTACCTCCCTGCTAGACTTATAGCAAGGCACACATCAGGTCTGGTACACAGCATTGCATACATGATAGAGCCTATGGCTGAAGCATAGGGAACATCTTTCATATTCTCTCTATCTTCTGCAGTGGTCGGGCATTGAGTCTTACTCAACTTCACACCTTGTAACACAGGCAAGAACCCTTTCTTTGCTTGATCCATTTTGAACTTCTTCAAAACTTTGTCAAGGTATGAGCTTTGTGAAAGTCCAATTAAGCGTCTTGATCTATCTCTATAGATCTTAATGCCTAATATGTAAGTAGCTTCACCAAGGTCTTTCATTGAAAAACTCTTATTCAAGTATCCCTTTATGCTATCCAGAAATTTTACATCATTTCCGATTAGTAATATGTCATCCACATATAATATCAGAAATGCTATAGAGCTCCCACTCACTTTCTTGTAAATACAGGCTTCTCCAAAAGTCTACATAAAACCAAATGCTTTGATCACACTATCAAAGCGTTTATTCCAACTCCGAGAGGCTTGCACCAGTCCATAAATGGATCGCTGGAGCTTGCACACTTTGTTAGCTCCCTTTGGATCGACAAAACCTTCTGGTTGCATCATATACAACTCTTCTTCCAGAAATCCATTCAGGAATGCAGTTTTGACATCCATCTGCCAAATTTCATAATCATAAAATGCGGCAATTGCTAACATGATTCGGACAGACTTAAGCATCGCTACGGGTGAGAAGGTCTCATCGTAGTCAATCCCTTGAACTTGCCGAAACCCTTTTGCGACAAGTCGAGCTTTGTAGACAGTAATATTACCGTCTGCGTCAGTCTTCTTCTTGAAGATCCATTTATTCTCAATTGCTTGCCGATCATCGGGCAAGTCAACCAATGTCCATACTTTGTTCTCATACATGGATCCCATCTCAGATTTCATTGCTTCAAGCCACTTTGCTGAATCTGGGCTCACCATCGCTTCTTCATAGTTCGTAGGTTCATCATGATCTAGTAGCATGACTTCTAGAACGGGATTACCGTACCACTCTAGCGCGGATCTTACTCTGGTTGATCTACGAGGTTCAGTAGTATCTTGTTCTGAAGTTTCATGATCATCATCATTAACTTCCTCCGTAACTGGTGTAGGTGTCACAGAAACAGTTTTCTGTGATGTACTACTTTCCAATAAGGGAGCAGGTACAGTTACCTCGTTAAGTTCTACTTTCCTCCCACTCACTTCTTTCGAGAGAAACTCCTTCTCCAGAAAGTTTCCGAATTTAGCAACAAAAGTCTTGCCTTCGGATCTGTGATAGAAGGTGTATCCAATAGTCTCCTTTGGATATCCTATGAAGACAAATTTCTCCGATTTGGGTTCGAGCTTATCAGGTTGAAGCTTTTTCACATAAGCATCGCAGCCCCAAACTTTCAGAAACGACAACTTTGGTTTCTTGCCAAACCACAGTTCATAAGGCATCGTCTCAACGGATTTTGATGGTGCCCTATTTAACGTGAATGCGGCCGTCTCTAGAGCGTATCCCCAAAACGATAGCGGTAAATCAGTAAGAGACATCATAGATCGCACCATATCCATTAAAGTACGATTACGACGTTCGGACACACCATTACGCTGTGGTGTTCCGGGTGGCGTGAGTTGCGAAACTATTCCACAATTTTTCAAATGTACACCAAACTCGTAACTCAAATATTCTCCTCCATGATCAGATCATAGAAACTTTATTTTCTTGTTACGATGATTTTCAACTTCACTCTGAAATTCTTTGAACTTTTCAAACGTTTCAGACTTGTGTTTCATTAAGTAGATATACCCATATCTGCTTAAGTCATCTGTGAAGGTGAGAAAATAACGATATCCGCCACGAGCCTCAATATTCATCGGACCACATACATCTGTATGTATGATTTCCAACAAATCTGTTGCTCTCTCCATAGTACCGGAGAATGGTGTTTTGGTCATCTTGCCCATGAGGCACGGTTCGCAAGTACCAAGTGATTCATAATCAAGTGGTTCCAAAAGTCCATCAATATGGAGTTTCTTCATGCGCTTTACATCGATATGACCTAAACGGCAGTGCCACAAATATGTTGCACTATCATTATCAACTCTGCATCTTTTGGCTTCAACATTATGAATATGTGTGTTACTACTATCGAGATTTAACAAGAATAGACCACTCTTCAAGGGTGCATGACCATAAAAGATATTACTCATATAAATAGAACAACCATTATTCTCTGATTTAAATGAATAACCGTCTCGCATCAAACAAGATCCAGATATAATGTTCATGCTTAACGCTGGCACCAAATAACAATTATTTAGGTCTAATATTAATCCTGAAGGTAGATGTAGAGGTAGCGTGCCGACTGCGATCACATCGACTTTGGAACCGTTTCCCACGCGCATCGTCACCTCGTCCTTAGCCAATCTTCGCTTAATCCGTAGTCCCTGTTTCGAGTTGCAAATATTAGCAACAGAACCAGTATCAAATACCCAGGTGCTACTGCGAGCATTAGTAAGGTACACATCAATAACATGTATATCACATATACCTTTGTTCACCTTGCCATCCTTCTTATCCGCCAAATACTTGGGGCAGTTCCGCTTGCAGTGACCAGTCTGCTTGCAATAGAAGCACTCAGTTTCAGGCTTAGGTCCAGGTTTGGGTTTCTTCTCTTGAGTAGCAACTTGCTTGCCGTTCTTTTTGAAGTTCCCCTTCTTCTTCCCTTTGCCCTTTTTCTTGAAACTAGTGGTCTTGTTGACCATCAACACTTGATGCTCCTTCTTGATTTCTACCTTCGCAGCTTTCAGCATTGCGAAGAGCCCGGGAATAGTCTTATTCATCCCTTGCATATTATAGTTCATCACGAAGCTCTTGTAGCTTGGTGGCAGTGATTGGAGAATTCTGTCAATGACGCAATCATCTGGAAGATTAACTCCTAATTGAATCAAGTGATTATTATACCCAGACATTTTGAGTATATGCTCACTGACAGAACTGTTCTCCTCCATCTTGCAGCTATAGAACTTATTGGAGACTTCATATCTCTCAATCCGGGCATTTGCTTGAAATATTAACTTCAACTCCTGGAACATCTCATATGCTCCATGACGTTCAAAACGTCGTTGAAGTCCCGATTCTAAGCCGTAAAGCATGGCACACTGAACTATTGAGTAGTCATCAGCTTTGCTCTGCCAGACGTTCATAACATCCGGCGTTGCTCCAGCAGCAGGCCTGGCACCCAGCGGTGCTTCCAGGACGTAATTCTTCTATGCAGCAATGAGGATAATCCTCAAGTTACGGACCCAGTCTGTGTAATTTCTACCATCATCTTTCAACTTCGCTTTCTCAAGGAACGCATTAAAATTCAACGGAACAACAGCACGAGCCATCTATCTACAAACAAGCATAAACAAGCAAGATACTTATCAGGTACTAAGTATCATGATAAATTTAAGTTCAGTTAATTTACTTAAAGAACTCCCATTTAGATAGACATCCCTCTAATCCTCTAAGTGATTACGTGATCCAAATCAACTAAACCATGTCCGATCATCACGTGAGATGGAGTAGTTTCATTGGTGAACATCACTATGTTGATCATATCTACTATATGATTCACGCTCGACCTTTCGGTCTCCGAGTTCCGAGGCCATATCTGTATATGCTTGGCTCGTCAAGTATAACCTGAGTATTCCGCGTGTGCAACTGTTTTGCACCCATTGTATTTGAACGTAGAGCCTATCACACCCGATCATCACGTGGTGTCTCAGCACAAAGAACTTTCGCAACGGTGCATACTCAGGGAGAACACTTCTTGATATTTAGTGAGAGATCATCTTATAATGCTACCATCAATCAAAGCAAGATAAGATGCATAAAAGATAAACAGCACATGCAATCAATATAAGTGATATGATATGGCCATCATCATCTTGTGCTTGTGATCTCCATCTCCGAAGCACCGTCGTGATCACCATCGTCACTGGCGCGACACCTTGATCTCCATCGTAGCATCGTTGTCGTCTCGCCAAGCTTGTGCTTCCACGACTATCGCTACCGTTTAGTGATAAAGTAAAGCATTACAGCGCGATTGCATTGCATACAATAAAGCGACAACCACATGGCTCCTGCCAGTTGCCGATAACTCGGTTACAAAACATGATCATCTCATACAATAAAATTTAGCATCATGTCTTGACCATATCACATCACAACATGCCCTGCAAAAACAAGTTAGACGTCCTCTACTTTGTTGTTGCAAGTTTTACGTGGCTGCTACGGGCTTAAGCAAGAACCAATCTTACCTACGCATCAAAACCACAACGATAGTTTGTCAAGTTGGTGCTGTTTTAACCTTCGCAAGGACCGGGCGTAGCCACACTCGATTCAACTAAAGTTGGAGAAACTGTCACCTGCAAGCCACCTATGTGCAAAGCACGTCGGGAGAACCGGTCTCGCGTAAGCGTACGCGTAATGTCGGTCCGGGCCGCTTCGTCCAACAATACCGCCGAATCAAAGTATGACATGCTGGTAAGCAGTATGACTTATATCGCCCACAACTCACTTGTGTTCTACTCGTGCATATAACATCAACATATAAAACCTAGGCTCGGATGCCACTGTTGGGGAACGTAGTAATTTCAAAAAAAAATCCTACGCACACGCAAGATCATGGTGATGCATAGCAACGAGAGGTGAGAGTGTGATCTACGTACCCTTGTAGATCGACAACGGAAGCGTTTGGTTGATGTAGTCGTACGTCTTCACGGCCCGACCAATCAAGCACCAAAACTACGGCACCTCCGAGTTTTAGCACACGTTCAGCTCGATGACGATCCCCGGACTCTGATCCAGCAAAGTGTCGGGGAAGAGTTCCGTCAGCATGACGGTGTGGTGACGATCTTGATGTACTACTGTCGCAGGGCTTCGCCTAAGCACCGCTACAATATGATCAAGGACTATGGTGGCAGGGGGCGCCGCACACGGCTAAGAATAAGATCACGTGGATCAACTTGTGTGTTTCTGGGGTGCCCCTGCCTCCGTATATAAAGGACTAAAGGGGGGGTGTGCGGCCGGCCTAGGAGAGGCGCGCCAGGAGAGTCCTACGGAGTAGGATTCCCCCCCCCCCCCAATCCTAGTTGGAATAGGATTCGCGGAGGGGGGGAAAGTGAGAGGGTGGCCGGCCCCCTCTCCTTGTCCTATTCGGACCAAGGGAGGGGAGGGGCACGCGGGCCACTTTGGGCTGCTCCTTCTCTTTTCCACTAAGGCCCACTATGGCCCATATAGCTCCCGGGGGGTTCCGGTAACCTCCCGGTACTCCGGTAATATCCCGATTTTACCCGGAACACTTCCGATATCCAAACATAGGCTTCCAATATATCAATCTTTATGTCTCGGCCATTTCGAGACTCCTCGTCATGTCCGTGATCACATCTGGGACTCCGAACAAACTTCGGTACATCAAAATGCATAAACTCATAATAAAACTGTCATCGTAACCTTAAGCGTGCGGACCCTACGGGTTCGAGAACAATGTAGACATGACCGAGACACGTCTCCGGTCAATAACCAATAGCGGAACCTGGATGCTCATATTGGCTCCTACATATTCTACGAAGATCTTTATCGGTCAGACCGCATAACAACATATGTTGTTCCCTTTGTCATCGGTATGTTACTTGCCCGAGATTCGATCGTCGGTATTCCAATACCTAGTTCAATCTCATTACCGACAAGTCTCTTTACTCGTTCTGTAATACATCATCCCGCAACTAACTCATTAGTTGCAATGCTTGCAAGGCTTAAGTGATGTGCATTACCGAGAGGGCCCAGAGATACCTCTCCGACAATCGGAGTGACAAATCCTAATCTCGAAATACGCCAACCCAACATTTACCTTTGGAGACACCTGTAGAGCTCCTTTATAATCACCCAGTTACGTTGTGACGTTTGGTAGCACACAGAGTGTTCCTCCTCAAGCGGGAGTTGCATAATCTCATAGTCATAGGAACATGTATAAGTCATGAAGAAAGCAATAGCAACATACTAAACGATCGGGTGCTAAGCTAATGGAATGGGTCATCTCAATCAGATCATTCACTTAATGATGTGATCCCGTTAATCAAATAACAACTCATTGTTCATGGTTAGGAAACATAACCATCTTTGATTAACGAGCTAGTCAAGTAGAGGCATACTAGTGACACTTTGTTTGTCTATGTATTCACACATGTATTATGTTTCCGGATAATACAATTCTAGCATGAATAATAAACATTTATCTTGATATAAGGAAATAAATAATAACTTTATTATTGCCTCTAGGGCATATTTCCTTCACGAAGGAGGGGCGAGGAGGCGACGGGCGAGGCGAGGAGGAGGAGGCGATGGGCGAGGCGAGGAGGAGGCGGTGACGGGGCGGGGCGGAGCCGGGGATGGGCGCCGGGGACGGCGGATGGCGGTGGGGCGCGTCAGGGCGTGCCCGATCCAGAACTCGATCGGGGGGTGGGGCGCTGGGGCATCGAGGGCGGGGCGCCGCCGGGGCGGCGGAGCGGGGTGGCGGGGTGGAGGGGCGTGGCGGCGGGGCAGGAGAGAGAGAGGGGGGAGGGAGAGAGGGTTGGGGCGTGGGGGCTGGCCCTATTTCACTTAGGTCACAGCTCTTTGCCGTCTACTAGCAGACGGCAAAGAGCCTACCTTATGGGGTGGGCCGGGGGGAATGGCCGTTAAAATGGCCACTTTCTTTGCCATCTGCTGGCTGACGGCAAATAAAGTGGTCGTTAGGTCGTTCTCGGTAGTCCGCCACCCACCCTCTTTGTCGTCTGCTAGCAGATGGCAAAGAGATGGCTGATGGCAAAGCCCACCATTGTCGTCCGCTGCCTCTTTGCCGTCCGCTTTTTGGTGGCTGATGGCAAATCCTTCCTTTGCCATCCGCTAGCTGACGGCAAAGAGTCGGCAGACGGCAAATCTGTTGATTCCAGTAGTGTGTGGATACATAGGAAAAACAATGTGTCCCTAGTAAGCATCTACTAAACTATCTCGTTAATCAAAGATGGCTAAGTTTCCTAACCATAGACATGAATTGTCATTTGATGAACGGGATCACATCATTAGGAGAATGATGTGATGGACAAGACCCATCCGTTAGCTTAGCATAATGATCGTTAAGTTTTATTGCTATTGCTTTCTTCCTGACTTATACATATTCCTTTGACTATGAGATTATGCAACTCCCGAATACCGGAGGAATGCCTTGTGTGCTATCAAACGTCACAACGTAACTGGGTGATTATAAATATGCTCTACAGGTATCTCCGAAGGTGTTTGTTGGGTTGGCATAGATCGAGATTAGGATTTGTGACTCCGAGTATCGGAGAGGTATCTCTAGGCCCTCTCGGTAATGCACATCATAATAAGCCTTGCAAGCAATGTGACTAATGAGTTAGTTGCAGGATGATGCATTACGGAACGAGTAAAGAGACTTTCTGGTAACGAGATTGAACTAGGTATGGAGATACCAACGATCGAATCTCGGGCAAGTAACATACCGATGACAAAGGGAATAACGTATGTTTTCATTGCGGTTCGACCGATAAAGATCTTCGTAGAATATGTGGGAGCCAATATGAGCATCTAGGTTTCGCTATTGGTTATTGACCGGAGAGGTGTCTTGGTCATGTCTACATAGTTCTCGAACCCGTAGGGTCCGCACGCTCAACGTTCGATGACGACTTGTATTATATGAGTTATGTGATTTGGTGACCGAATGTTGTTCGGAGTCCCGGATGAGAACATGGACATGACTAGGAGTCTCTAAATGGTCGAGAGGTAAAGATCAATATATTGGATGATAGTATTCGGACACCGGAAGTGTTCCGGAGTGTATCGGGTACATATCGGAGTACCGGGAGGTTACCGGAACCCCCCGAGGGAAGATATGGGCCATATTGGCCATAGGAGGGAGGCACACCAGCCCACAAAGGGGTGGCGCACCCCCCGACAGGGAAATAGGCCGAATTGGACTAGGGGAGGGGGCGGCGCCCCCCTTTCCTTCTCCCCCCTCTCTCTCTCTTTCCCCCTTTCCCCCTCCGGTAAAAGGAAAGGGGGCGAATCCAACTAGGAGCCCAAGTAGCATGCCTGCCGAAATGTTTTATCTCTATCTTTTTCGCTTTGAGCTCTGGCACCTCTACAAATCCCTACTTCCCTCCACGAAGGGCCTTTCTATTTATTTTATGCAATTTTTATTTTTACTTGGGTCTCCATCTTCTCTTATAAAGCACCAACTAGGGGGCACTATGATCGTACTTGAGCATTGCATGTAGCTAATATGCGAGTGTGTTTCATGAATGGATCAATGATTGAGCATAATGGGCTAGGGATAACTTGCTTTAGTGTTGATATTTTGAAAGACATGGTTGCTTGTTGATATGCTTGAGTATTAAAGTCCTCATGTCAAAACTAGACTATTGCTTTGAACCATATAAAAGTCCAAATGTCCATGCTACAAAGAAAAGAATATGTGATGAACAAGTTACGCAGCATTCCACATCAAAAATTTTGTTTTTATCATTTACCTAATCGAGGACGAGCAGGAATTAAGATTGGGGATGCTGATAGGTCTCCAACGTATCTATAATTTTTTTTGTTCCATGCTGTTATATTATCATTCTTGGATGTTTTACAATCATTTTATAGAAACTTTATATCATTTTTGGGACTAACCTATTGACATAGTGCCCAGTGCCAGTTGTTGTTTTTTTGCTTGTTTTTTTACACCACAGGAAATCCATATCAAATGGAGTCCAAACGCAGCGAAACTTTTTGTGGATTTTTTCTAGACCAGAAGACACCTGTTGGGCCAAAGAAGTACCAGAGGGGTGCTCCGAGGGGAGCACAACCCACCAGGGCGCGCATGGGGGCCCAGGCGCGCCCAGGTGGGTTGTGCCCACCACGGTGGCCTCCCACACCGCCTCTTTGCTCTATAAATACCCCAATATTCCAGAAACCCTAAGGGAGTCGACGAAAATCAATTCTAGCCGCCACAAGTTCCAGAACCACCAGATCCAATCTAGACAACATCACAGAGGGGTTCATCATCCTCATTGGTGCCTCTCCGATGATGTGTGAGTAGTTCATTATAGACCTACGGGTCCGTAGTTAGTAGCTAGATGGCTTCCTCTCTCTCTCTTTTGATTCTCAATACAATGGTCTCTTGGAGATCTATTTGATGTAACTCTTTTGGCGGTGTGTTTGTTGGGATCCGCTGAACTTTGAGTTTATGATCAAATCTATGTTTTTATCCATGAAAGTTATTGAGTCTTTTGATCTCTTATATGCATGATTTCTTATAGCCTCATATTTATTCTCTGATATTTGGGTTTTGTTTGGCCAACTTGATCTATTTATCTTTCAATGGGAAGAGGTGCTTTGTGATGGGTTCGATCTTACGGTGCTTGATCCCAGTGACAGAAGGGGAACCGACACGTATGTATCGTTGCTATTAAGGATAACAAGATGGGGTATATTTCTACAGAAATAGATCTTGTCTACATCATGTCATCGTTCTTATTGCATCACTCTGTTTCTCCATGAACTTAATACACTAGATGCATGCTGGATAGCGGACGATGAGTGGAGTAATAGTAGTAGATGCAGGCAGGAGTCGGTCTACTAATCTTGGACGTGATGCCTATATAATGATCATTGCATGGATATCGTCATGATTATTCGAAGTTCTATCAATTGCCCAACAGTAATTTGTTTACCCACTGTATGCTATTTTCTCGAGAGAAGCCACTAGTGAAATCTACGGCCCCCAGGTCTCTTCTTTATTATATTTGCCTTTGCGATCTATTTTTATTTGCTTTTATTTTCAGATCTATTAAACCAAAAATACAAAAATACCTTGCTGCAATTTATTATTATTTACTTTATCCCGCGTTCCCGCGAGAGCTATCTATCCAATCTACTACAATTTTACCTATCTTTTTACTCGTGAGGTATTGACAACCCCTCTCTTACGTTGGGTTGCAAGTATTTGTTCTTTTGTGTGCAGGAGTTGTTTACGTGGTGTCGCGTGGTTCTCCTACTGGTTCGATAACCTTGGTCTAATCACTGAGGGAAATACCTACCGTCGTTATGATGCATCATCCCTTCCTCTTTGGGGAAAACCCGACGTAGCTCTAGCCGCATCAGCCACTTTCGTCAAGATATTGAAACTCACATTCAAAAGACATATTGGTCTGAATTGCTCAATTCGAATCGCTTCTTCTTTCTTTGGTAGCAACGTTATGGTACCAAAATGTTTCAAGACCAGTTTACATTGCAGCGAGTATGATCGGTCGCTTCCACAACTTTTTAATCCGCACGCATTATTACATTGTGTTGTCCTTTGGATCTGAAGAGTGCTTGCATCATCGAGTTATTTGTTGAAGGGAATCGGCTACTATTCATTTGTTTACATGTTGCCTCCTTGCCCGTCATAGAAGGACATGGGCAACAATCATCGTTGTATGTCATTGTGGATCCCTGTCATTGATAGGCGCAGATACAAAGCAACAAAGAAGGCAAGCAAGCCATATGAAGTAGTAGTCTCTAACGAACGCTACTTAAAAGGAGCATGTTTATCCACAACACCCTTGACACATTTTTCTTGCGGCTAAACCAGCAACTAGAGTAGCCTATCGAGTGTCGAGGGCGCAACATATGTTTGGCATCAGCTGCCATTATACTGTGTAACAAACACAATGATGTCAACTTCATTTAATACCCCCCCCTCTCCCTTAAGACTACATGCGCCACGTTAAGAAAACAATCAACTATTGAAGGTTGAGCAGGTTATATCGCTGGCTCATCAATGTTGATGACTTCACACAGTTGGTTTGAAAGTCAGAGAAGGCATCCCAGAACACCTTGTCCGGCCAAACCGCAACGCTGAAAAACCAGGCTCACATCCCAAAATACGTCAGGCATGCTCGAGTGCCCAGCACGGCTTGCCCGTCGGTCGCATCCTGATGGGCTATTTCGTTCGTGTCAGCTGACTGTCAGGTTGTGCCACGTCTTCTTGCCATCACGACCCCTTGGCCGGATGCCTTGTTTTCGGATGTCTGCCCCGTATTTGTACTATGTGGTCTGGCCGGGTGGCCTTGAGTTGCCTCGGTTGTTCCGAGTAGGAGTCCCCTATTTCAGCTGTTCAAAAGTCATGTACCCGTAGAGGGTGTGGTTGGCCTTTTTATTGGCCCAGCTATTGGGTTGCCATGGCGTTTAGGTGCACTAGTTTAAGGATGCTTATAGTGAATGGACTTTGTGCCCGTGGCTGCAGTTGGTTTCTCGAGATAGTGCACTAGTTTTATGTTTTAAAGAGTTCACTTAACTCCCGGGCTGCACTTGGTCTCTTCAAATAATTCACTTAACTTCCATCTTATGTTTCAATAATAGAGCGCTTAAATTCCATATTGTAGCACGAACCCAGGATCTACTGTAGTTGGTGGTTCCTTATACGAGTGTACAAGCTACGTCACGTTCACATGTGTGTTGGTAATCTCTCTATGGAGGCTGCTGAAAGGATCGATACGGTCGACTAGAGGGGGGTGAATAGGAGACTACAAATTTTAATCTTTCTTGTCGATTTTAAGGCTTAGCGGATAAATAGAGTTCACTAGATATGCAACTAGGTGAATGCAACCTATATGACAAGCAAGCTCCAAGATAAAAATGCTAGGCAACAAACTAAGTAGCAAGCCAACAAGTATACAACACAAAGTAAGGTGCGGGAAAGGATTAACCACAAGTGAGACAAGGACGCGGATTTTATGTCGAAGTTCACTCTTCCTTGGGGAAGAGCTACTCTCCGTTTGGAGCGGTGCCGGAGCCAAGGCTTGCGGAACGCCACCGAAGGCTCACCGTAATCTCCTTCGAGTCACCCCAACGGATGAGCCTCGAATCACTCGGGGTTTGTGACGCCCCGAGACCGATGCTTCAAACGCCTTCCTTGTTTTCGTTATCGCCGTGTGTTTTATTTGTTTGTTGCATTCATCATGTGCATTGCATCCGCATGTTTTCATAAAAGTTGCAAACCCGAGGGTCATCTTTATTTTAACCCCCCCCCCCGAGCCAGTGCTCCTCGGAGTGTTGGTCCAAACTGGGCGATGTCCGGTGCCCCCTGGGCAACCAGGGTCTATGCCAACCCGACGTATTGCCCATCCATGTGAAATGAGAACGAGATATGTGCAGCTCCTATCGGGATTTGTCGGCACATTCGGGCGGTCTTGCTGGTCTTGTTTTACCATTGTCGAAATGTCTTGTAACCGGGATTCCGAGTCTAATCGGGTTATTCCGGGAGAAGGAATATCCTTCGTTGAACGTGAGAGCTTGTGATGGGCTAAGTTGGGACACCCCTGCAGGGTATAAAATTTCGAAAGTTGTGCCCGCGGTTATGTGGCAGATGGGAATTTTTTAATGTCCGGTTGTAGGGAACTTGACACTTGACTTAATTAAAATGCATCAACCGCGTGTATAGCCGTGATGGTCTCTTTTTGGCGGAGTCCAGGAAGTGAACACGGTTTGGGTTATGCATGAACATAAGTAGTTTCAGGATCACTTCTTGATCACTTCTAGCTTCTCGACTGTTGCATTGCTTCTCTTCTCACTATTATTTGTGTATGTTAGCCACCATATTTGCTTAGTGCTTGCTGCAACTCCACCTCATTACCCCTTCCTACCCATAAGCTTAAATAGTCTTGATCTCGCGGGTTTTGAGATTGCCGAGTCCTCATGACTCGCAGATACTATCAAAACAGTTGCAGGTGCCGATGCTGCCAGTGCAGGTGATGCTACCAAACTCATGTGGGAGTTCGACGAGGACCTTGGTCGTTACTACGTGTCTTTTCCTGATGGTCAGTAGTGGAGCCTAGTTGGGATGATCGGGGATCTAGCATTTGGGGTTATCTTCTTTTCTTTTGGTTTTGACTGTAGTCGGTCTATGTGTGTAATCTGAATGATGCATGATTTACTTAAGTATTGTGTGAAGTGGCGATTGTAAGCCAACTCTTTATCCCTTTCTCGTTCATTACATGGGATTGTGTGAAGATGACCCTTCTTGCGACTACACAATGCGGTTATGCCTCTAAGTCATGCCTCGACACGTGGGAGATATAGCCGCATCGTGGGCGTTACAAGTTGGTAATCAGAGCCATCCCCGACTTAGGAGCCCCCTGCTTGATCGATTCGCTGACGTTGTTGAGTCTAGAACAAAAATGTTTTGAGTCTTAGGATTATATATATATTGGAGAGTTGGATTATTTTTACTCCTCAGTCCCTTCGTCGCTCTGGTGAGGTCTCATGACGTAGATGTTTTGTCTTTCCTCTCCTCAAATTTCACTAAAAAAATTAGGATCACCCGGGTATCTTGGGATCGTTTCGATATTCTTGTGACGAGAACATTGTTCTTGGTGCCTACGTAATGAAATTATCCGAGCAGCTTGCAAATGGAGTCCTGAACTAGCTGCAGCTTGTGAAGTATGGAAGGCGATCAAATACGAGTTGTGGCAGTGTCCCGGGGAGTTGAGCTCCGAGGTGTTGTCGTCACAATTTTATCATTGCAGTTCTGGAATACCTGAGTTTCGCCGACATCGAAAATCTCTTTTATGCAGTTGTTGGTGAGATAACCTCAACGCCAACCAGTACTGGGGCGGGAGTTCGGGAGTATTGCCATAGCTCGTATAACGGATGCTTTTCAAAGGTTGAGGTACACGATTTCCAGAGTTTTCTTGGTTATGTGTTGACGGATGGATACAGCTAGATGTAGGGATTGTTAGTTTGGGTGAGATATATTGCTTCCCCTGTATCCCCAACACCAGATTGCATAACTAGAAAGTTTCGGGAGTTAATAGGTGGGAATTCAAGTAGCTCCTAGGATATCTTTCTGACAGATGCATGATATGAGATTGGGGTCCGACGTCTAGTGGTCCGCCTGTCCACGGTTGGTTTTACAGTGGTCTCGTTGTGTCTTAAAGAGTCCTTGGCTTTGCTGACTCAGGGACGCTTCGTATGTCATGTGCACTGCCTTGTACATGATGGTGTTGTACGATCGAGCCCGTGCAGGCCCCACCACGAAAACTTTGGACGAAATCTCTATCATATGTTTGTTCCGGCTAATTTTCCAAGCCAAATCTTTGTTTTGTTTTGAGTTGTGGTATTCGAGTTGCTTCAATGTGTTTATTCCATACCTTTTCCAAGTGGTGTTCTCATGTTTCTATGGGAGTGCTAATCCTTCTTGGTCATCAAGAGTGTCATCCTAATTCTATTCCCAACTGGTGCGCTTCTCTTCAAGATGATCCCATCATTCTCCCCATCCGCAAGATCAATTCTAAGTTTTCTCAATGATGTCTGTTTCATTCATCCCAAGTTGCCTTTGTTTTCCCGCCCTCCCACCCTTTTTCCTTCAAGGACTCGTATTTCTTAATCAAGTACCCATCTTATGGATGTGAAGTTTCTTCATTCTTTCCTTTATTGTTCTTATCCGGTGATTCTAAGGAAGATGGTCAGGAGTTAAGAGTTTATCATTTTTCGTTCTCTTTTCTTCCCCGGTGGACTAAATTCAAGTCTTCAGTGTTGATCACATTCCTTTCCTCATTGATGCACCTCTCAATCATTCACCTCTCACTATTTTCATTGGTTCCGGAGTGTACAAGATATCTCAGAAGATTCACGTTTTCATTCCTAATCCATTCAAGCAATCTCGAGGTTGTTATCTCTTTGAGCCGTTTAATTCTACCGGCGCAATCTCTCTTTTAAATCATTCAACGGTGTTTTCTTTTGAGTGGTCCCTAACCCACAGCTCTTTTCCCAGGATCTTACCTGACTCTTCTAATTTTCTCGGAGCTATTCCCAAATTCTTTTTGAAGTTTGATGTAAGAATGAATTCCATCAGTCAGATGTTTTCCAAGATCGATTTCAAATTATTTTTTCATTGTTCGCTCAACCTCTTTTCTTTTCATTCTCCCGGAGTATCTCAACAATTGTCATGGTGGTTCTCATCATAATTCTCAACATTTGAAGACCGAAGAAGAGTTTTTTCTCCTAAATCTTGGTCTGTTCTCTTGAAGATTCATGGTTCTAACTTGTTGCCATCCTCTCATAATTATTCTCAATTCCGAGAATTCTTTTCATACCCATTCAGAGAATTTCATGAGTTGTTTCCATTCCTTTCCTCCGAAGGCCATCATGTCATAATTCTTCATTCTCAACGTGTAGCTCTTGTTCTCCAAATCTTACCGGTGCATCAGTCAAGTATTCTCTAATTAGCTCGTGATCTATTCGTTCATTTGTATCTAAAATCCCTCAAGTATCTTCATTCGTTTTCCAATTCTTCCCGGTGAATTGTGCCTTCGCTACTTTCATTTTCAGTTCTTACGGTGGTTCGTTTAAGATTCCTTTTCCTTTGATATCATATCAATTTAATCGTCGTTCCAATCCTACAGGTGGTTCGTTGAAGACCTTCTCAAGTTTGCGCTATATCTTTCTTAATCCTTGCTACGAGAATAAGTAGTATGCCAAATCCGTTGCTTGTCATCAAATTATATTGGTGAAGGATACGCATAATGTAATTCTTATTATTGTTACATCCAAGTGATCTAGTTTCTTCTTTCCAGAGTTGTTCATCATGTCACATTTCTCGGTTCGAGATGCTTCATCTTTTCTTTTTCGGAGTTCCAAATTTTTCCGCATTATCTCGTCGGGAAGCTCCATCTAAATCATCGCAAGGCTTCACCTTGTGTTTTAAAATTCTCTTTCTTTCTATCATCCTTTTATTACCGGAGTTCTTCATGGAGGCTCTACATGGTGGTTTGTCAAAGATTCTTTTCATTCTTCAATTGCTCTTTAAGATTTCTCTCGAAGTTATGATCCGCCAAGCTATACTCTAAAATAAACATGGTGTTCAACACATGCCTTGTTTTGAGGAGTTCAAGCATTCTTCATCTTGCATTCCGAAGTGCAATTCTTTCTGCCCTTATCTTTTGAGATGGCGTTATATCATTCTTGACAATTTCCTTCATGTTTCATGATTCTCATGCTGTCAAGAATGAGATATTTTAGATCCATCAATCTCTTCGTTGGAGTTATCTTTTGTCATATTTCACCTAAAGCCTTCCCTAAGGAATGTTGCTATTATGGTGCTTATCAATGATCCAAGTTTTCTCCTATCCTCTTGGTGAAAGAAGTTTTTCATCTCGTTGGTGTTATCAATTATATTAGTTGTTTCCGTAGTGGCAGAATTTCGCCTCAATTTTGAGAAGTTTTCCATAAGCCCACTACAAACTTATTCGTTTCATTGTTGGTTTTCCAACAACTCTGTTCTAACCTTCTTGGAAGGGTGCTTTCCAAGATCATTTGTGGCAGAAGTTGGCATTTTCTTCTCCATTCCTTTATTCCAATGATCTATCTTCTATTTTTTCTTCCGGGGGCATGGTGATGTTGCTCTCTTCACTCATCATCTCGAATTGTGAGGATCGTGTTCTTTTCTTGCTTATCCATTTAACTGGAGTGTTGTGTCTATCATTCCTCTTTTAACCGGAGTCTCATCCAAGTGCTTTCATTTTGCCAAGTTCATATTCTATCCCTTCCATTTTCAACCGGAGTGTTGTCATAATTGTTCTTTATCGTTCCTTGTACATCTTGTTTCAACCGGAGTGCTTGCATGTACTTCTTGTCCATCGTAACCATTTTTGTTTGTCTTTCGACCTACAAGGTTCTTGTAATGTTCCTTGTTCCTCTTGCTGAACGGAGTGTTTTAAATTTTGTTTACCTCCGTCGTGTCATTTCTTCAAGCTTTGCGGCCTCTCAAGGTTCTTTGGTTTCACTTGTTTGTCAAAGAAGCAACTTTGTTTTACCTCTTCCTCTTTCGTTGCTCTCCGGTGCCATCCCTAGATCTCGGGACAAGATCTCTTGTAAGTGGAGGAGTGTTGTGACGCCCCGAGACCGACGCTTCAGACGCCTTCCTTGTTTTCGTTGTCGTCGTGTGTTTTATTTGTTTCTTGCATATATCATGTGCATTGCATCCGCATGTTTTCATAAAAGTTACAAACCCGAGGGTCATCTTTATTTTAACCCCCCCCCCCGGGCCAGTGCTCCTCTGAGTGTTGGTCCGAATTGGGCGATGTCCGGCGCCCCCTGGGAAACCAGGGTCTATGCCAACCTGACGTCCTGCCCATCCGGTGTGCCCTGAGAACGAGATATGTGCAGCTCCTATCAGGATTTGTTAGCACATTCGGGCGGTCTTGCTGGTCTTGCTTTACCATTGTCGAAATGTCTTGTAACCGGGATTCCGAGTCTGATCGGGTTATTCCGGGAGAAGGAATATCCTTTGTTGATCGTGAGAGCTTGTGATGGGCTAAGTTTGGACACCCCTGCAGGGTATAAAATTTCGAAAGTCATGCCCGCGGTTATGTGGCAGATGGGAATTTGTTAATGTCCTGTTGTAGAGAACTTGACACTTGACTTAATTAAAATGCATCAACCGCGTGTGTAGCCGTGATGGTCTCTTTTCGGCGGAGTCCGGGAAGTGAACACGGTTTGGGTTATGCATGAACGTAAGTAGTTTCAGGATCAATTCTTGATCACTTCTAGCTTCTCGACCATTGCGTTGCTTCTCTTCTCGCTCTTATTTGCGTATGTTAGCCACCATATTTGCTTAGTGCTTGCTGCAACTCCACCTCATTACCCCTTCCTAACCATAAGCTTAAATAGTCTTGATCTCGCGGGTTTTGAGATTGCTGAGTCCTCGTGACTCACAGATTCTATCAAAACAGTTGCAGGTGCCGACGCTGCCAGTGCAGGTGATGGTACCGAACTCAAGTGGGAGTTCGACGAGGACCTTGGTCGTTACTACGTGTCTTTTCCTGATGGTAAGTAGTGGAGCCCAGTTGGGACGATCGGGGATCTAGCATTTGGGGTTATCTTCTTTTCTTTTGGTTTTGACCGTAGTTGGTCTATGTGTGTACTCTGAATGGTGCATAATTTACTTAAGTATTGTGTGAAGTGGCGATTGTAAGCCAACTCTTTATCCCTTTCTCGTTCATTACATTGGATTGTTTGAAGATGACCCTTCTTGCGACAAAACCACAATGCGGTTATGCCTCTAAGTCGTGCCTCGACACGTGGGAGATATAGCCGCATCATGGGCGTTACAGGGTTGGTCTTGAAGGAGACCACCACACCTTTACAAACTTCTCCGGAGCACACCACAAGCAAGGAAGCTTCCAGAGGAACCTCTAGCCGCCTAGGAGCCCAAGCTCCAAGAGTAACAAGTCAATGGGGAAGAAATGTTGCGGGGAACATGATTTGGTTTGGTCAAGTTGTAGATCGGGTCTTGCTCTCCCAATCCCCAAAGTTTCAACAAGTTTGGGTGGATGGGCTGAGAGTATTGAGCAAAATGAGGTGTAGAAATGGTGGAGCTCAACAAGACATTAGGGTTACATGTTGGAGGTGTAAGAAGAGGCTTTGTATAGTGTTCTTGGCCAGGTGGGGGAATCTGCCCGTTGGACCCCGTGCGCACGGGCTAAGTCAGCCCTGTGCGCATGGGTTACTCAGAGAGATTCACACAACCCCGTGCGCACGGGGTACCCAGAGAGTTACGCAATACCCCATGTGCATGGGGTACCCAGTAACTTTCTGTCACAAACTTTCTGAGTACCACAATCACACACACTAGGATTTTAGGTGGTAGGAGTGGGTAGGCTAAGTGTATAAGTTTAGGCAAGGGCATTCCCACACAACTTTCATCCACACAAACCCCTCTTAATAGTGCGGTCTTTCCTGCGACTCGAAGCAAACCAAAAATTAAAACCTTCGAAGCGCCGGAAGACCACGCCTTTGACCTTTTTGAAAAGGGGGGTCGCACATCTCCATCATGGAGTACTTGGAACCAATATCCTGAGATAAACTTTAGTAACCGATATTAGTTCAACTAACCACATTGTCATCACACCAAAATATAGTATAAGTGCCACTTGCACTTTCAGCTGCTCCGGGGTTCGTGCTACCCGGAATCAACTGGCTCCATGTTGCTTCTCCCATTAGTTTCCTTGGCATGTAGATGTTCTACATATATATTAGGAATCGATTATCCTCGGCTTCTTAACCTTCTCCTTCGTTTGCATTAAAACCACACGTTAGGCTGAGCAAAGGCTGGAGCACCAAAAAACTAATCTCACAGTTTGTTCACCTACTCAAGCAAACGGTTTATGTGTCACCAAATAAAGCTATGGGAATTATCATCGCCAAGGAAAGTGAAGGAAATATGCCCTAGAGGCAATAATAAAGTTGTTATTTATATTTCCTTATATCATGATAAATATTTATTATTCATACTAGAATTGTATTAACCGGAAACTTAGTACATGTGTGAGTACATAGACAAACAGAGTGTCCCTAGTATGCCTCTACTAGACTAGCTCGTTAATCAAAGATGGTTAAGTTTCCTGACCATAGACATGTGTTGTCATTTGATCAACGGGATCACATCATTAGAGAATGATGTGATGGACAAGACGCATCTGTTAGCTTAGCATAATGATCGTTTAGTTTTATTGCTATTGCTTTCATCATGACTTATACATGTTCCTCTGACTATGAGATTATGCAACTCCCGAATGCCGGAGGAACACCTTGTGTGCTATCAAACATCACAACGTAACTGGGTGATTATAAAGATGCTCTACAGGTGTCTCCGATGGTGTTTGTTGAGTTGGAATAGATCGAGATTAGGATTTGTCACTCCGTGTATCGGAGAGGTATCTCTGGGCCCTCTAGGTAATGCTCATCACTATAAGCCTTGCAGCAATGTGACTAATGAGTTAGTTGCGGGATGATGCATTACGGAATGAGTAAAGAGACTTGCCGGTAACGAGATTGAACTAGGTATGATGATACCGACGATCGAATGTCGGGCAAGTAACATACCGATGACAAAGGGAATGACGTATGTTGTTATGCGGTTTGATCGATAAAATATCTTCGTAGAATATGTAGGAGCCAATATGAGCATCCAGGTTCCGCTATTGGTTATTGACCCGAGATGTGTCTCGGTCATGTCTACATAGTTCTCGAACCCGTAGGGTCCGCACGCTTAACGTTCGATGACGATTTGTATTATGAGTTATGTGATTTGATGACCGAAGTTTGTTCGGAGTCCCGGATGAGATCACGGACATGACGAGGAGTCTCAAAATGGTTGAAAGGTAAAGATCCATATATAGGACGATGGTATTTGGACATCGGAAGTGTTCCGGGTGATATCGGGTCACCGGAAGGGCTTCCGGGCAACCCCCGGCAAAGATATGGGCTTAATGGGCCAAGTAAGGGAACACACCAGCCCACAAGGGGTTGGTGCGCCAGATTGGTAAAAACCTGCTCAAAAAGCTAGAGTTGATGGTTTCGGGAAAGCTAAGCTAAAGCAAGCAGTAAACTAGTGGGTGCAAGCACGTTAATGAAAAAAACGTGATAGAAAATCCTACCGTTAGCAGCGACTGCGACACTTCGTAACATCTCCTTAGAGATCAATGTCTTATTGGTATTTGCTCGATTGCAAGCAATAACGTTAGTAAATTAGGTGAATGTACGTAAATCGAGGTACACGAGTCTAGCGAGGTATAGGTAGAAAAGGGGTATAGTAGGTCGCATGGAAAGGGAGATAGTGAGGGCCAGCCACGTAGGGAGAAAGGGAAAGGAGAGGAGGAAAAGGAAATTATGAAGTAGGACTCCTACTTCCTTCCTCTCCCCCCTCCTTCCTTTCCCCCTTGTCCAAATATGGTAAGGGGGGCGAATTGGACTAGGGGCCCAAGTAGGATTCCTCCTACTTGGGCGCGCCCTAGGCTGCCTCCCTGCCCTCCCTCCTTTATATACGTGGGGAGGGCACCCCTAGAACACACATCAATTGTTCCTAGCCGTGTGCGGCGCCCCCCTCCACAGTTAACACATCGGTCATATCGTCGTAGTGCTTAGGCGAAGCCCTGCGCCGGTAACTTCATCATCACCGTCGCCACGCCGACGTGCTGACGGAACTCTCCCTCGTACTCAACTGGAACAAGAGCTCGAGGGACGTCATCATGCTGAACGTGTGCTGAACACGGAGGTGCCGTACGTTCGGTACTTGGATCGTGAAGACGTTCGACTACATCAACCGCGTTACTAAACGCTTCCGCTTTTGGTCTACGAGAGTACGTGGACACACTCTCCTGTCTCGTTGCTATGCATCTCCAAGATAGATCTTGCGTGATCGTAGAATTTTTTTGAAATACTACGTTCCCCAACAGAAAGTACCAACACAGTACTTACGTAGTCATTGGTAGACGCTCGAGGACAAAAATCTTTCAAATAGTTTGCTTTACTTCCGGGCTCCAGTTGGTCTCTGCGCCAATTCCGCAGTGGGTCAAACACAGATCTCCAAACAAATCTATGGTCAATGATCAGTGTCAAGGCAAATAGAAACACAATATGAACATAATCATTTACAGACAGTTGAGGAAAGACATCTTTAAATAGTTCACTTAACTTTTGGGTTGTAGTTGGTCTCTGTGTCAATTGGCGCAACGGGTCATCTAGTTGGTGGAAAGGCCAAAAGAGCATCATAATGTCATAGGTACCAAATGGATCTTCAAGAATAAGCAAGATGCACATGGGCAAGTGATTCGTAACAAGGTAAGATTGGTAGCTCAAGGTTTCTCCCAAGTCGAGGGTGTCGGTGAAATTTCAGCTCTCATTGCTCTCCTTAAATCTATTCGCATGTTGCTTGCATATGGATCACATCATAATTTCAAGTTGCATTAAATGGATGTGAAGAGAGCATTTTTTAATAATCCCTTTAATGAATTGGTGTATGTAAAACAACCCCTGGGGTTCAAGGATCCCAAGTTCCCCAATCACGTCTATAAACTCGATAAGGCGCTCTATGGCCTTAAACAAGCCCCACATGTGTGCTATGAGCACCTTACTGAGTTGTTAGAAAATCGTGTGTTTGAAATTGGGCTAATTGATCCCACTCTTTTTACTAAAAGGGTTAGAGGGGATATGTTCACATGTCAATTATGTGTCGATGATATTATTTTTGGCTCGGCTAACGAAGCTTTCAATCATGAGTTTGCTAAGCTAATGACTGATGAGTTTGACATGTATATGAAGGGAGAATTGAAGTTCTTTCTTAGACTCGAAGTCATGCAACTTGAAAGAGGAACATTCATCAACCAAGCCAAATATACCCAATACACACAAGATGGATGATGTCAAAGGGGTAAAGAGACCCATGCCAACCACATACCAACTTTGACCTTGATACTAATGGTAAAGCAACAGATCAAAAGGTACATCATTCTATGATTGAGTCTTTGCTTTATCTCTGTGCATCTAGACCGGATATCATGTTGAGTGTGGGCATGTGTGCAAGATTTCAATCTTGGGAGAATGATGCTGACAATCCGGACCCACGAGCGAGACGGCGCACGAGCGCGGAGCGTACCCTCTTGTCTAGGCCAGACTAGCCCGGCGCGGGGCGAGAAGGCCGGCAGGCGATCCCGGCCTGCCCATTCGATGCGGGGCAACGCGCGCGACCTTGCTCGCGGGCGTGCCCGACACTGCCCACTGACGATGGCACCAGGCACGCCCCGCAGTCCATACGTCATGGACCCCTAGCCAGTTTTGACTGTGAGTCGCTTTAGTTATCTCAAATCTTTGGCAGGAAGGGGCAAAGCCAAATAGTGCTCTTTAGAAGCGTAATCCGTGCTTGAAACTCCTTCGCTAGGATCCCTTATTTTTTATCTTCCTGTAGACCTTCAGAATAATTTTTTTGTTTGTGCGTCGCCCTGGCGCACGCCGTCCGGGTAGATTAGACGGTGCGGAGAGCCCACGAGAGGCCCTCGACAAGCCAGCCAAAAACGGACGACTCGGAGGGCCACTTCACCCTTGAAGCGCCCAGGGAGGCGGATACTCCAGCATTCTTTATACGAGTAATTCCCATGCACAAAGAATCGGACAAAAGCCATAAGAAGCATAAATTCAACTCCATCCTATTTTTACACATGATTTAACCTCAATTTAACCATGTATTTTAAGATTTCGACATTTTTCCTATTCCTATGAATCAAACACCCAATTCTGAAGATTCCTGTGTTTTCACGATAATCTGTTTTGCACATGTCAATTAGGAAAATGGCCTAGACGGCGGATCGATGATGGACTATCTAGAAGCATTGTCAAGCACCATCAGAATAAAGGATGTGAAGTAAATTTTAACAAATTCCTTTATAATGTTCTAATCTTACTTTAATTCCTTGGCATTGATATATTAGGACCTTTAAGTTGCTTGTCTACTGCGTGTGCTATTTCTATTCATGTGCAACTTTTCTTTAAACTGGTATTTATTTGCCTTTTTAGTTCCCTAATCGTCCTCCTGAGGTTGTTAATATAGCTTATGCCACAAAGCTTCGGTTGGATGTGGAATATGGTGTTATTGAGAATGTTGCCATATTCATTGTCTAGAGCTACCTTTTTCACCTGCCTTCTTTGTAGCCTATGCTCTCCATGACTTTTAAGGTCATCAGGACTTCAAGGTTGCTGATCATTATGTTAAGGGTGTTGTTCTTGTGAAATTCAAAACTTCATTATTTGTTTCCTTTTTTCATGGCGCTAATTGAAAACAATGCATCTTCGTTGAGGGGTCAACACTAATGATGGCAACCAAAATTTCAGAGGTGAGGCCAAGTGTTCCAGAATTGTACGACATAATGAAGACTGTTTTCTTGCCTACTCCTTCTAATGATGAGGGTGGTGATTCCACTACTGGAAGAGGTGTTGAAGATCCTGGAGGCAGTGGTGCTGCAAGAGCCATTTTTGTATTGTATGATACTTGTGATGTCTACGACTTCGTGTTTAACTTTATCTTTTGTTTGTGATGTTTAAGTGGCATCTTACTGTTGAACTAGGTGTGTATGCTTAAGTGTTGAACAATATGTTGTTTTATGTGAATTTCCGTAGGGCTAGGTACCAAATGAAAGGAACTATCAACAACCTTGAAGATAACATTGCAGTCGGTTCTTAACGGAAACTGTCTGAGCATTAGACGTGGTTAATCATAATAAACCGCCTACGGTGCTCCGAGCAATGCAAGCGGTTCTGATAAATGTTTCGGGCGTAGAGAATATTAGTGACATAGGCTTTGAGGCAAAGCGTGGAACCGTCATCGGCCTATATATGTACCAAAACCGCCTCCAAAGTCCGATTATGTACTAATGCGCTAAGTCCACCATGGCGTTTTATATTCATATTATTGCAAAACCTAGATGTTAGAGTCAACTGATACAAGCGACATTCTACTGGGTGTTATGCGCAAGTTACTCAACACAGGAGCATACACAATTGACTAGCATAGGAGGCTAGATCGAAATAGACACTAATTGGCAACGATCTTGATAGCCATGATATATAAGAATTGATTGTCAAATATTAATGGGACTGGAAATTGCGTGAGCATATAAAAAAGTGGAAATAGAAGTGAACCCTAACAAATGCACCACAAAATTAGACACAAAAAACCATTGGACTTACATGTTGTAGAGAAGCCAAGTATAATTCAATAAAACAAATGCATAAAAGGGTAATTGTAATTTAGAACTGTAAATGGGACACATTTAACAAAATTTACATGTGAAAACGAATAAAAATTCAGAAAATATATATCCATAAGTATAAATAAATTTGGTGGTAACACCGATATTATAGCCGAGGAGTGCCTAATAACATAGGGCCATAAGCTATTTTGAAATACTCAACATATGCAGTTATACTCTGACTGAAGGGAGGGTATTTCTTACAGTCAGTCTGATACACATATGCCGTATAACGTTTGCCATCAAAATGAAGGCCGGGTATCTCTAGTTCATTGATGAGTGTTTATTCACTGAATACATTCAATACAAAAAATGTGTTCTTGCATAAATAGAGAAGGATGAAGAGTACTGCTAGTTCACTTACGGTATGTTGGTCTGCTAGTTTTCGCGATGTTAATTTGTATTTCAAATGGATTGAATATCTTCAAAATTTCGTAAACCCTGTTATCAACCATCATACATTTGATTTCAACTACTTTAAGGCATCCGGATATTTTGGGCAGTTGCTCCACTGCTTTGTAACTTTCTTGCGATCCCTGCCGTCAACAAAAAATGTATCAATCAGACCGACAGAAGACTTTTAAGTGCACGAAAAATCTACTCAGCAGTTATTTACCTCATTTAGTTGAAGAGTGAGATTCTCTAGAAGTGGAGAGTGCTCAAGAATGCAAATTAATGCAGATAAGTCGTCTGCCACACACCACTCATTTAGCGACAGACTCTTTAACTTGCTAAATGTTGGGCATCTCAAAACAGTAAACTGTATCAAGTACAGATTAAATTCAGTTAATGAAAATTATCAAATGATAAGAAATAATGCAAGGTGAGTTCTAGTAGGAGTTTAAAAAAAAGGAATATATATATATATATATATATATATATATATATATAATGCCAAGCTAACATTGGTTCTCCATTAATTGCAGCATCGGTCGGTGAATTTATTGTTCATATTAGGTTTATCAAAATGAAATACTCCCTCTGTAAACTAATGTAAGATCTTTTAGATCAGTACTTTAGTGATAAAAAAGATGTTATATTAATATACAGATGGATTACTAGATAGTATTTCTTGTAAAAACAAGAACATAGATAGTGGATTTGCTAGGTACGTATACATACTGGTCGCCATAGAGATGGGCACTACTCAGTGATGTTATGTGGTTCCGTTAAGAAAAATATGGGCCTTCTAGATCTGCTAGGCTAAAAAATTAGAACATTGGTGGATTTGCTGGTGCGTATCTTCCAAATTAAATGATCCAAGTTGTTGTCTATTTACAGGGGCATGGATGATCTAGCAAAGAGAAATAATTAATGAAGGGAAAGTGAGACTTGAAGTGTTGTGTGTACCTTCACATCGGGTGCTGTTAACTCCAGATGCGTAGCACTCGAGAAGCTTGCTAGCTCCATTAAGTGGAGTTCTGTACATACACCACAAGAGCGCCAGGCAACACCGCATTGAGAATGCAAAGGCCAGCTGTGGCCAAGCCTGACACATGCAGTTTCCAGTAACGGCATACGCTCAAGCCAAGGAGTTGTAATACGAATATTATCCAGTTCCAGTGAAACAATATTTGGGGCAGAAATACAAGTTACGGAGCCCCTTGGAAATAAGCAGCATTCCTCAATCTTGAGGCGCTTCAAGGATGGGGACGAGAGCTTGTTAGCATAGATCTGAGAGCAAGAAATCACAAGATCCTCCAGCTCCATGCAACTTGAAAAATCAAGAACCGTGCATTCTGCTGGCACTGTTACATGGCGAAGCTCCAATCTCGCCAAGTGCCTGGAAACGAGAGGCTGCCCATATATTGCTCTGTGCGTGTCTACCAGACTGACTGTGAGAGCTCGAACTCGGCACTCGGACACGGCATGCCGAATCAGGCTGTTGAATTCGTCGTGGAGCTGCCAGAATCCTTTGACATCGATGACACATTCATCGAGAGGTGTACGGAGATCTAGCAACAGGGGGCCTACTAACCTCTTCTGCCCAGCGACGGTCACCGACCCGGCAACTGGTGTAAAGCGGAGGCTGTGCATGGACCTCCAATGGCTGCGCCAGCCCCGGGCGAGCGCGCTCGTCTGCACGGCGTCTCGCGCCGGCAGGAAGCCGATCACGTGGCGGATGGCGTCGTCCGGGAGGGCGCTGAGGCCGTCCGGGCCGCTCGACGTCCACTGGGTTTTGCTCTTTCTCCACAGAAGCGTTCGGTCGAACATCTGGCGGGCGTACAAGTCTGCGCGTTTGCACGACGCGAAGTGAATACTACGAGTGGAGAAAACAACGAACATACGCAAAGAATACATCACGGCGCGTCGACTCACCTTCCGGCGACACCACCTGGCGGCGGCGGCGGATGATGATCATTGTGGAAGGATCACAAGACGAAGCCATGCTCTATCCGTAACAATGGGATCTCCAACTGCTCACGTTAAGTTTGTTTCTGTATTGATGAAGGGAATTTGGTATTGCCCTAATTTGCCGCTAATCAATGACGGAAGATCAATTCGGCCCTCTTAATTTGACTCTCTTTTTTTTACGGCAGATCAATGATATAATTTGCGACTTACTAATCTCTTCAGCCCAGCAACAGTCACCGACCCGGCAGCCGGTGTGAAGCGGAGGCTGTGCATGGACACTTGTCCGTCTGCAAGGCCGGCAGGAAGCCGATCGATGACGTGGCTGATGGTTTGGCTCTGGCGGGCGCACACGTTTCCTTCCCGTCCTCCGCGTAATCCACTCGCTACATCCTCTTGTTGCTGTCTTTCGTGTGTCGCGCCGCGCGCGCGTGGCCAACTCGTTTCTTTTTCTTTTCTTTTGATTTTGATGACAACAACAGGAAACCAACGTGCCATCCATCCATCCATTTGTAAACCAAAACGCTATCGATTAATTAGCGTCTACTAGACCAACCAACCAACCAACCAATTCCTTCCTCGACGCACGAGTGGGACCCACGACTCCCCGTCCGTCCCGACCGTCTCTCTCTCTCCCAGTCCTCTTCTTCTTCGTCGTCCAGCTCGATCCCATGCATCCAATCAATTTCGATCGCCATCGACTCGCTCGCCGCCGGCACTGCCGGGAATCATACGAACGTCGCCGGCCGACGGCATGCCATCCCCGACCTCCTTCCCTTCCTCAGTCAGCCGGAGCCCTGCAAAAAGCCCACTTTTTTCATTATATTGCTTGCAGACAACAAGTCCACCCAACAAAGGAACCGTCGCCGCCGCCGTCGCCATGCTTGCACGTCCTTCTTCCCCGCCGTACGTAGCTATATATGGCCTCGCGACGCCGGCGCTCAGCAAGCAGCACTATGATCAACATCACCTACATCTCTTTAGGCCGGCCGCTGCATGCACCCGCCCGACCATGAATGCCGTCCGCCGACGAGGTCCTTCCCTCGTACTGCAGCTCTTCGCCGACGACCTCCCTCGCCATCCCTCGGACCAACAAACCCCCCGAGACTTTTCTCTTTGCAGAAAACAATTCCGGCGACGGCCATCCTGCATTCCTTGTCATCCGATCGATAAGTAGAGCCCACGTCTTTCATCTTTAATTTCGTCCAACAGTTCCCACATCTTCTCTTCCCGGCCGGCCCCAATCAAGGCATGCATGGACTGATGATGGACATGGACGGCTCTCTCGTCTCTCGTCTCTCGTACGTGCGCCGCGTCTGCGTGCACAGTGAGTTCGGCCGAATGCTAGTCCACGCCGTGCCGTGGACGACGGCCATGCTCCGGCGGCCAGCGCCGAGGAAGCGGCCAGATCAAGGTGGCATCTTTGAGCCGCCAAACCTAAGTAGGCGAGCTCCAACTCCAAGAGGAGAAGGCCTACCTTTTCCGTTCTCGGCGAGGACCGGTCGACGCGCGCGCCTGTGGCGACCTGCTCCTACATGCATTTGACCCAACAAGCGACCGGTGCCAAAACGGCGATTTGACCCAACAAGCAGCTGGCCAAAGAATCCTCTTCCCCGTGTGCCCCAAGCTGCCATCTGCGCCGTCGCTCTCACCGACCACGCACCCAGTCGACCAACACATACACGGCCGCCATCGAATCCTTCCGCGCAAAGCACCCACCTTTAATTTCCTCCAAGTTCGACGACCCCACACGGTCACCTCTTCACACGCCAGCCGGGGAGAGGTAGAGCGCGCGCCGGCCGTGAGGTCGTATGCACGGTGAGCCTGGCGGGGAACGACTCCATCGGTGGCCGTCAAGTCAGTAAGGGCTGTCCCCGGAGGAGAGCACCTCGAGGCCGGCATGCATGGCGGTCAGCGCGGACCAGGACAAGGCCAAGAGCCCGAGACGGGGTTGGTGGAGAGGTGGAGCATCGCCGGAGGGAAAAAGGCCCAAGGCGAGGGTGAGCTCCAAGAGCCCGACGCACGGCACACGTCCACGCCGTCCGGGGTCCGCGTTCCTCCTTCTTCATAACAACCATGACACCGTCCATAAATTAAGGTCGTAGGTGGCAGTGCCATTGATTGGGGCGAGGTTTGCAAAGGGCACATCTTTTTGGCGGCAACCGGCAAGAGCACCCCCAACATGCCGCTCCAGCTCGAGCTAGATCCCATGCATCCAACTCCCTCTCTCCCTCCCCCGTACGTCGCCCGTGGTCCTCGCCGGCGGCATGGCATCTCCGACATCCTCAAGCTGCGGTCAGCCCTAAAAAAAGCCGACTTTTTTCATTGCCGTAGCTGTGTATATGGCCGTGGACGGTTGCTGGCGACGCCGGAGCTGAGCAAGCAGCAATGCATGCAGTATCAAGGTCACCTCTTTCTCTTTCATCTAAAAAAAAGGTCACCTCTTTCTCTTTGGGCCGTGTCGTGCTCCAATCGTCCTCCTCCTCGACGCCCTGCATGCATCTTCATGCCCGAGGTGTCGTACGTCTGCCGACGAGCTCCTCCGGTCCACTCATGCTTGCTGCAGTACGCCGACGACCTCCCTCACTCATGCTGCGTCTGCGTGCAAGCACAGTGTGTTCGGCCGAACGCTAGCTAGCTGCTTCCACGCCGTCGCCGTGGACAACGGCCATGCTCCGGGACGCCGGCCGGCGATGAGCAAGCAAATCAAGGTGGCCTCTTTGGGCCGATCGACGTGGGCGCCAAACCGTAGTTAGACGGATCGACGTACGTGCGTGCTGCGACCTGCTCGTATATATATATGTCTCGGCTTCTCGACTCACAAATCCACCGGCCATGGTTTTCGTCGCTGCCAAGACGGCGGTTTGACCCATGCCGTGAGGTTTCATGCACGGTGAGCCCGGCGAGGATCGGATCGGAACGACTCGGTCGATCGGTGGGCGTCAACTTAGTACGGGCTGCCCCCGGCGAAGAGCACCTCGCTCGAGGCTGGCATGCACGGCGCGCGGTCAGCGCGGACCAGGAGAAGGCCGGACCCGAGATGGCGCTGGTGGAGAGGTTGCGCGGCGAGAGAGATAGAGGTTGATTGGGGCCTCGCCGGAGCACGATGGACGGACGTCACGTGTCCACGCCGGCGCTGGCCGGGGTCCGTGCTTCTCGTTATCTACTTATTCATGTTGACGGGCCACAAGCGTGACCAGGTCAGACTCACAAACCGTCGACTCCAACCATGCATCAAGGTCGCAAAGTTACCTCAAAAAAAAATCAAGGTCGCAAAGGGCGTATCTTTTTGGCGGCCAGAACAGCACGAAGCCGTTGCCGCGGCCTTCGCCTAAAAATCAACCTCCTCCACTCCGGCCTCTTTTTTCTTTCTTTTTGATTTTGATTGAAGGGACCGGCGTTTCGATTCCTAGACTCACGCATGATTCTCTTTCTTTCGTCAGATTGCTACCATGTCACGCTGGCGAGGGCAGAATCCGCGGTGGCGATATATAACGACACGTACGTACAGTACGTGAGAGCATGTGCTCGCACCCAGACTGCTCGACGTACGGAATGCTCGCCAATCTTGATGCTCTCGTTGCTTGATCGGATGAGTTTGCCCTGCTCGGTGACTGTACATCCATATACATTCTCATCAATTAAAGGATCGTGTGAATTTCAAAGTGAAAACCTAAAAGCGACGACTCAACTCTAACCATCCAACAAACAGTACTCCATTGGTTTAAGATCACTACATACTCCCTCCGTTTGAAAAACCTTGTCCCTTAAATGAATGTATCTAGCATTAACTTGATGATAGCTAGATACATTCATTTGAGGGATAAGCTTTTTCGAACGGAGAGAGTACACAACAACATGAATAAAACATACATGTATCAGATGTGGCGTTGTGGTGTCACGGAAGCAATGCGACAGGGTTGTCCTTGTTATTTATCCGGAGCCTCGGATGCAGCAAGGTTTATATACAAACTTATAATTTGACCATGGTGAAGGCATTGCAAAAGAATGAAGATTATTCCCTGGTAGCAGCACCAAACACATTGTCACGGCCGCGACGGTTCGGTTACTCAATTTCGAGCGATAAAGTAAACCACTAGCAGTCCACAATTCATCAACAAGCGAAATCATCCCCTGCCCCTAGCTACCAAGTACTCCCTCCATCCATTCCACAATGTAGTGTGTGCAGATTTTTTTCAAAAGTCGGATTTTACAAACTTTGAACAAGTTTATATAGAAAACTATTCAAATCTACAATACCAAATATATATAATATCAAACTGCATCTTATGATGAGTCTAATGATATATGTTTAACATTTTAGATGTAAGTGTTTTTCTTGATCAAATTTTACATGGTTTGACATTTCAAAAAATCTGTATGCACTATATTATAAAACGGAGGGAGTATTAAGGGCATCTTCAACGCCAACTCTCAAACCTTCCGCCTCTGTCCGGACCACGAAAGCCATCCAACGTGGTTCTATACCAGTCCGCGAAACGGTCCAAACGTACTTTCTCCCGCAAACCGGAGACAAACGTGGGGGAGGGGGGCTTTGCGGGATTCAGACCGCTACCACGCCCGCTATTGACTGCCCTGGCCCACCCAAAGCCCCTCCTCCCTCCCGTGTGTGCATCCCGTCCGGCGCCAGCTGCCCGTATTCATGCCACTCCACATTATTGAAGACGACTCAGGGAGGACGTGACCTCTCACTGCCTCCGCCACTAAAGCGGCACGCCGGCCGAGGGCGCCATCCGCTGCACGTCCGGCTAAAAACGCCTCCTCGCCGTATTCAAACGCCTCCATTAAACCCGCGTGAAAGTCGAGAAACTTACCGGGCCACACGTCCCTTCACGAGCGGGGCGACATTAGACGCAACGTCGGGAAAGCTCCTCTCGTCCACCCTCAACTTAAACGAGGCCAGACGTTGGGTAAGAATCCCATTCCCCCGCTCCCAATCTCCTCCTTCCACCATTTTCTCCAACCTTTCGATGGCATACGATGAGCAGGGAGAGCACTTCTCCGGCATAAAAGTCGGAGGATGGCCAACCAAGCCGGTCGGATACGAGCGAGGTCGCTCGCTGCTCCGCCTCCCTCGCCTAGCCCGACAGAGCAAGTTGCCGCCCCGAGCCGGCTCGTGGTTTAGCAACTCACTGCTCCAATTCAGCTCGCGGAGGAGTGGCGAGTTGCTCCAGGCCGGCAAGTCGGGGAGCACGGTGGCACTGGCATCGTCGCTGCCATCGATGACGCCGCGTCCTACCACGCCTCCCGCGCCTGCGACCACGCCATCCACCGTCAACGCGCGCGTAACCGCGCCCTGCCGTCAGAGAATGAAGCCGGCTGCGCGGAGATCGACGAGTTGGTGGCCAGCACATCCGCTTCCACCGCCAACATTGAGGGAGAGTAGAACATGAGAGGCCGCTGCTGCTTGGGTCCCAGTAAGGCCACCGCGGCGCGGCGCCGGCTTGCAGAACCAGTGACTGGCCTGGTTCGTCAATGCAGACCATCGTCAATCCTTGCATGGGCTCCACAGAAGCGGAGCGCCCCCCCCCCCCCTCCCCCCTCTTCCCCTCCAGATGAAGCATCATCAGCCGGCGATTCCACTCCGATGAGCGGTGGGGAAGTGAGCCGCCCTTTGCGCTGAAGCACATACCTCCAGGGCTGCCGGACATGGAAAAGACAAAGGCATTCGCCATGGCCTGCCGTAGACTAGTGTGGTGTATTCGTGTTGTGGGAGTGGAGCTCTGCGCGACCGTACGTGCACATAGTTTTACCTTTTTAGTTAAAATATGTCCAAAATGTAAATATTTTCGCCCGCTTTGTATGAAATCCATCATGTTTATATGAAATCCGGCCGTGTTTGCATGAATTTTTTCATCCGGTTTTATTAAAAAAGGTGTTTGAAATGTATGCGGCTATGGTTGGATGGCGGCCTCCTGCATCCGTATCCGCGGACTGCCTCCCCCCCCCCCCCCCCCCCCCGCCTCCCCCTCCCTATCCGCGGATGCGGAGGAAATTGACGGGCCACCGTTGGAGATGCCCTAAGAATCACAACACCTTAGAAACACAAGGAAATAGAAAAGTAAAATTACAATTAAATATCATACATGGGATAGTCGGGACCTGTCATTTTAATAAATAACCATGGTATTTCAATAATAGTTATTATTTTATGCTCATAAATGCCAGATATATATTGTTGCTATGTGCATTTTCCCTGTTAAACATTATTCTAGTATCATTCTCGTCCTCATATGATCACTCACAATATTCACACATAGAACCCTCTTCCTCATTTGGTTACTCTGTTGTGCACAAGCTGTATTCATATTTGAGCATTTTGGATTGCATGGGCTATTAGCGCCCCTAATGAAGGACTAAAAAAGAAAAGAGCTGATGGAGACAATTATGGATTTTACTGGATTTCCCTTACTTGGCAAAATGTGTTCTAATTATATTATCTCAACTACGCTAAACAGTATTTTGAATTTACAAGACTCAGCATGTGGGTATCTACACTAATGCCATGATTGGTGTAGCATTTTGTTTTGAATTTACAAGACTCGCGATGTGGGTATCTACACTAATGCCATGACTGGCGTAGCATTTTGTTATATAAGATATAAATCGTTAGTCTCAAGATGGTCAAGACTCATGACTATAAATGGTCGAACCGTGGGCAGAACGCCGGAGCGGGAGAGGGAGGAGGTGGATGAGCTTGGACTGGTGGCGCGGAGAGGGGGGAGGTGGATGGGTTAGGGTTGCGGGAAGTCAGCCAGCTTAAATAGCCGAATTTGGTCTTGGGAGGCGAGCCAGAGTGGCGCCACATGGCGTTCACACCGCGGCGACGGACGCGACTTCCGTCGGACCTTCGGGTTTCCGAGCGTTTCTGTGTGGGAGACCCCGCCATCAGACTGACGTGGCGAACGTGCCCGGGCGCCCCAATATCCGCCCCATATTTGGGCTGGATATGGGGGGTGCCGGTCAGCCCGAGCATTTGAGGCCCGTTTAAGAGAATACAAATTTCAACATGTAATCATTGTGCTTTTTTCAAGTTAGGCGACTTGAATATATATTATCACATATGACATGATGTTTAGGTGATTTGGATGAAAATCTTGGAAACAAAAATACACATGTGATAATGAATCTTTATTTCAGCCTAGATCGAATAGCCGCATCGGATAATATCTATCATCGCATGCATGCCTCACATCGATGACAATATTGACGATTTATCTATTTCCTTACCTAGGGCATGCATGTTCTATGACGTTGAGATATATAGTAATAATCGGCAATTAAAATTGACCATCACCCCCATTTGATCATAGGGAAGCTCCGCCCATGACATCCATGTAAAATTTGTTCAAGTTGTAAATTCCTATTACATGAACTCACACGGGAAGGCCTCACGGATAGTCAAGTGCTTCTTAGGTCAATATTCCCTTGTTGTCAGTCAATCTATCTTCATAAGTCCATGGTATCAGTCTATCAGATCTACAACTTCGACAACGATAAACCTTGATCTCCACAAATATATACGACGGCGACTGATGTAGGTCGTGGTGAACCCTAACCGCAATGGATATTCTCCCCGAGCTCTCTTCATTTCCTCTGTTGCGTGGCTCGGTTGATTCTCCCGTCAAAATGTTTTGGGTTTTATCCTACTCTTGTTGAGCCCCGCTTGGTTCTAGGGTTCATATGAATTGTCAAAAATATCTATTGTCCCGTCGGTGTTTCTCGAAATACTTTGCGAGCTGCCAAAATGCCCCATAGAAGTATCTCTGAATTTTCAGATATCCCCTCATTGCTTCCAAAAATTGAGTCACAAGTGAGCAAAAGCTGGTTATTCAACTGCATGATGCTCCTTAACCCTAATCCATCCCTCCCCAATTATTGTTCACATAGCCCCCCCCCCCCAACGCAGACGCTCGCACTTCACGCTCTAACGCTTGAGATTGCATGCGCCCCTCCTTCTCCGCCCTTTCCGGCCATGCCCTGTCTCTCCTTGGATGTGAAGCTAGGTCATTTCTTCGTTAGAGACGACGACAACGGACGCACATACTCATCGATGTAACCTAGTCATGATGGGTCCTGCTCAACTGGTGTTCTCCATGTTGCATGGCTTAGCTGGATGTTCCCATAGAAATATTTCGGATCCCTTCCAAATTTCATGTCAAAATATCTAAGGTCCCGGAGTGTCGGGACCCCGATCCTAGGTCACACCGATCTAGCATGTAACACTTCATATCACTTTGCGGCCTCACGCACGGTATTCCCACGGGTGCCACCTTACCTGGCCCGGGACCGTTTGCGCCTTTTGGCTCACGTATATGATAGTGTCGCTAGCATCTATATGACAGAGAACCTAGGCCGACATGACTAGGCGTGAACCCAAAGTAGCACTAACTTACAGGGACAGGCATACATGAATCAACCTCGAGCATGTCGGTCAACAGCGTATGAATCCGGGCTGTAGCACTGGGCTAACAGGACTCTGGGAACCCGGGCTGTAGCAGGCTAGACAGGACTCCAGATGTCACCGCGTGACATTTCCCCGAAGGGACAGACACAGGAACGAAGTGAATCACATGCCGGCCAGTCAAGTGTTCCGGAGCAGTAGTGCTGGGCTAGCAGGACTCCGGTGAACCGGGCTGTAGCGGACTACTATGGCTCATGGAAGCACAAGACTACATTTCCCCATAAGAGAGGCTACCAGAGGTAAACCACTAGGTTGTCGGATCCCACACATAGCAATACACGTTACACGTACGCATAACATGCAAGTATGTGTTGTACAACATGGCATCACAACATAACTCAAACTCATATAGATAAAGGCCCAGAAGAGCCACATAGCATCAATACAAACACGGGTCTCATGACCCATCATTCAGAGCATACAAGCAACGGAAGCATTACATGTCTGAGTACAGACAACTACATAAGGAAAAGACTAGGAAGCCTGACTAAACACGACCCTCCCAAGGGTACAAGATCGTAGCTGGGATACAAGCTACTCGTCGAAGTCACTAGTGTAACCAACTGCAAAACATAAATAAGCAAACGTGAGTACAAAGGTACTCAGCAAGTCTTACATCAGAACTATCTACATATGCAACATTATCAACAAAAGGGGGGTGGTGGAGTTTTAACAGCAGCAAGCCAGCTTTGACTCAGTGGCTAACCTATACTACGAGTATCAGAAACTTCTTTGAGGTAAGAAGACGCACACGAGTCCACATGTTCACCATATCAATACTCCACTATGGATCCGTTCCCGTCTTCCTACGAGAAGGCCATCCATAGCACTTACGCTTATCTTGCGTATTTTAGAGTATCCACTTCAAGTTGTCTATGTACTACATAAGTCCTCCAAGTTTCCATATCCGAGGAAACGGCTATTCGAATAGATAATATTGACCCTGCAAGGGTGTACTTCTTCACACACGCTCTCGCCACTTATAGCCCTGTACACGTCATGTACCTCGACAACCTTCAAGCGGAAGCCGGGCGAGGGTGTCGGCCATGACCTGACTAACCACATAAGTCTCTCGTCCAGGTTTATCGCCTATTCGGGTTCCATCCGCAAGGAGATCCGGCCGGGGTGTCGCTCACGGCCCCAAACGATGTGTGCAGGGTTCCCAAGCCCACCATCCGGGTGCCACTTGGTACACCGTGCCATGGTGCCTAGTCTGTCCCAAGCCCGTCCCGTCGGACACCACCTGGTAGACAAGTAGCACTACCTACAAACGCCGTAAACTAGTTGCAACTCCTGGACAGAGATCAAGCGGATTAATAAGCCGAGAGGGGCCGGATAAACGGAACCCAATGTGTGGTAGTAACTGGACTTGGATAACATACACAGAACTCAGTGCTTAAGGACAGTTCCAGTGAGACAACCCACCATGTACTCCTACATGGCCTCTCATCGCTACCTTTACCAAAACGTGTTCACACACTTAGCCTTTATTGGTAGGACATGTTCACCACTCCGATTCATTCTCGATGAATCAGACCTGACACAACTCTAAGCATAGCTGGCATAAAGACAAACAAGCATGGATGAGCAGGCACATCAAGGCTCAAGCAACTCCTACTCATGCTAGTGGGTTTCAACTATTTACTGTGGCAATGACAGGTCATGCAGAGGAATGGGTTCAGCTACCGCAGCAGAAAATAGCAGTTTGAATCGTTGTTGTCCTAATGCAGTAAAAGGAGCAGGAGCGAGAGAGTGGGATTTATCGAGATGCTCAAGGGGGTTTGCTTGCCTGATAGATCCACGAAGAAGCACTGCTCCTCGGACAGGTACTCGGGACACCTTCCGGAGTAGAACCTATCGAGAGGGAACGGTGCCGGCAATCAATAAACAACCATATGCAACAATATGATGCATGAAGATGACATTTCAAAGATGCTATGATTTTCCCTAATGCATGTAGCATCAATTTGGTTGAAGTCCATATAATCAATGGTTCATATGCAACCCCCAAATTAAGTATATATCATGCCATTATTACGTTTTCACTTATACAGCAAGTATAAGTTGGTTTTTTCATGCATGAAACTAGCATAAATGGATTCCTTGCATTTTTCTGATGATTTTTCATATATAATTTATTTCATTCTGAGCTACGGTTTAATTTCTAAGAATTTTAGAAGTTTTAACTATTTTCTGAAATTTCCTAATTTATTTTAAATCCAGAAAATAGTTTATTGCATCAGCGTGACGTCATAGAGGCGTCAGCAGGGCTGACCAGGTCAAACCTAACGTGTGGGGACCACATGTCAGTGACACTGGGGTTAACCCCGGGTCAAACCCGCACTGACCAGGGTTTGACTTGGCTCTGGGGCCCACTATCAGTCTCAGGGGGGGATTAGGCTGCGGGATTAGTCCTAATGACCAGGCCACGTCGGCAATCGCCGGAGTTCGGCCGGCGACGACCAAACCGCGCGGCGGTGCTTCGCCGGAATGCGCTACAGGCGGCGGGTGGACGCGCGAAGGCCACCAGAAGATAGCCCGCACACGCCCGCATCTAGCTGGCTGCTCGGGAGGCCGTGGGGTCACCGGAAACGACGACCACGACCATGGAGGCGGCGGCCGGAGTTCGATGGTGCACAGGCACGGGGCTACGGAGCACGAGGAGCCCGACTGGGGTTGTCTACGGCTTCCTGGCGTAACCAGGAGCACGACCGTGAGCTCGGGTGCGACTACCGCGAACTAAAGCGACGACGGCGAAGAGGACGCCGGCGGTGAGCTCACGGCATGGTGGGGACCGGAGCTAGCGAGCATAAACGAGAGAGAGAGAGGAGACGGGTTTGACGCGGAAGCTCACAGAGAGGCTACCGGAGGGGTCGGCGGGCGCGGGGACGGTCGGTGGGCAGCGAATCGACGCCGAGGATCTCCGGGCACCGAGGTTGAAGAAGACGTCGGGGACGATGTTGTGGTGCTTCCCCGGTTGCTTGGCTCGGCGTGGATGAAGAAGACGACGGTGCGGAGCTCGAGGTCTCATCGGCAGGTAGTGGGGTGGCCGGTGGCCATGTCTACGGCGAGCGGCGGTCCCGGGTGTGCTCGGCGGCGCGAGGAAGAGGGGCCAGAGGAAGGGGACGAGGCAGAGGAAGGAGGGGAAAGTGAGAGGGGGTCGTCCTCATCTCCTGGGCGTGCAGGTGGACTCGGGGAAGGATAGCCAGCGCGAAGCAGGAGGTGGCGCGCTCGGCCGCGTGCGAGGTCTCTCCCTCTGCCTACTTGCAGAGGTTGAAGATGACTGGCAAGCCGCCAGGTGGGCTGGGCCGGCCAGTGGGCCACCAGGTAAGTGGCCTGGGTAGGTGTTTTTCTTATTTCCTGTTTTATTTTTCTATTTCTAACATTTGTTTTGGAACCAAAAGAAATGTTAAAACACTTCCATAAATGCTGAAAATATTTGTGGCATCTAGATATAATATTCCAGAGGCCCTCACCAATTCCCAACATTTTTGGAGCCAATAAAATATTTATATAATTTAACAGCTCCAAATCAAATATTTATGCATTGATTCAAAAATCCAAAATGTGTAGCAAAAATGTGCATCACCTCTGGTTGTTGTTCCCAATATTATCCAAAGAGCATGAACATTTTTGGAGAGCATTTTGGGTTCATTGAAAATCCATTTTAAAGTTGAACCTATTGGAAAAAACTTTGGTGCTAGGGTTTGCAACTTTCCCCATTTCAAATTCATTTGAAATTTAAACATGATGCACAAAGAAAGCCTAGGATCATACCAGAACTAGGGATGTGACAACTCGCCCCCACTCGAAAAAATCTCGTCCCGAGATTCAGGAGTTGGCGGAAAGAAAGCGGGGTACTCAAGTCGAAGACGATCTTCTCGCTCCCAAGTAGCTTCTCTCTCGGAATGATGAGACCATTGAACCTTGAGAAACTTGATGTTATGACGTCGAGTGACATGCTCTGCTTGATCCAGAATGCGAACGGGGTACTCTCGATACGTAAGGTTATCTTGGAGATCAAGCGTTTCGTGGTCCACTCCGCGGATGGGATCCGAGAAGCAACGCCTGAGTTGAGAGACGCGGAAGACATCATGAACTCGAGAAAGATGTGGGGGTAGTTCCAACTGGTAGGCAACCTCTCCTTGTTTAGCGAGAATGCGAAAAGGACCAATGTAGCGAGGAGCCAACTTGCCCTTGATACCGAAACGATGGGTACCCTTCAAAGGAGTAACCCGAAGGTAAGCCTTGTCGTCAACTTCATAAGCCACTTCCTTATGACGACGGTCATACTGGCTCTTTTGACGAGATTGGGCTGTTTTCAAATTCTCACGAATGATGCGAACTTGCTCTTCTGCCTCCTGGATCATATCCGGTCCAAAGAATTGTCTTCCACCGGTTTCTGACCAGTTCAAAGGTGTTCGACATCTTCGTCCATACAGAATCTCGAAGGGTGCTTTCTTAAGACTGGATTGGTAGCTATTGTTATAAGCAAACTCGGCAAAGGGAAGACATTTCTCCCAATCCATACCGAATGAGATAACGCAAGCTCTAAGCATGTCTTCGAGAATTTGGTTGATCCTTTCCACCTGACCACTTGATTGAGGGTGGAAAGCGGTACTGAAGGAAAGATGGGTGCCCATGGCAGTTTGGAAACTTTCCCAGAAATGAGAGGTGAAAAGACTGCCACGGTCTGAATTGATCTCTAGTGGAACACCATGGAGTGACACTATTTGGGAGATATATAAGTCAACGAGCTGACTAGCAGTGATACTCTCTCGAACAGGTAGGAAGTGAGCCATTTTGGAGAGACGATCAATGACTACGAAGATAGCATTATTTCCTTTCTTGGTCCTGGGAAAGCCGGTGATGAAGTCCATACCAACTTTGTCCCATTTCCACTCGGGAATAGCTAAAGGTTGAAGGGTGCCAGCAGGTCTCTGATGCTCTGCCTTAACGCGACGACAAACATCACAGTTCGCAATATACTGAGCGATTTCTCTCTTCATCCTAGTCCACCAGAACCTCTGGCGTAGGTCCTGATACATCTTTGTACTACCGGGATGAATCGTGAGAGGGGATTCATGGGCCTCCTTAAGGATCAGTTGCTGCATCTGTTGACATTTGGGAACCACCAAACGGTTTCCAAAGTAAACAACACCTCGTTCATCCATAGAGAAACAGCCAGCAACTCCCTTGGAAATATTCTTCTGGATTCGGGAAATTCCCGTATCATGCTTCTGAGCCTCTATGATCTGATCCGTAAGGGTAGGTTTCGCTACCAAGGTAGAAAGGGAACCATGAGGAGCTATGTGAAGGTTAAGCTTACAGAATTCCTCATGGAGGGGTGGTTGACATTGTTGCAACATGAGGTTGTTGCAATAGGATTTACGACTTAAAGCATCAGCCATGACATTGGCTTTGCCTGGGGTGTAGGTGATTCCTAAGTCGTAATCCGAGATCAACTCCAACCAACGTCTCTGTCTGAGATTCAGATCCGGTTGGGTGAAGATATACTTGAGACTCTGATGGTCAGTGTAGATTTCGCAACGGTTACCAAGAAGGTAATGTCGCCAAGTCTTAAGTGCATAGACTACGGCTGCAAGCTCTAGATCATGTGTAGGATAATTTTCCTCATGTGGATGCAACTGTCGAGATGCATAGGCAATCACATGACGATCCTGCATAAGAATGCAACCTAGTCCTTAACGCGAAGCGTCGCAATAGATAACAAAGTCTTTAGTGAAATCTGGTGGCACGAGTATGGGCGCAGAAGTCAGGCGTCTTTTCAGTTCCTGAAAATTGTGCTCACACCGTGGGGTCCACTCAAACCTTTTATCTTTCTTGAGAAGCTCCATGAGGGGTTTGGCCACTTTGGAGAAGTTTTCAACGAAGTGGCGACAATAACTGGCTAGACCAAGGAAACTCCTAACTTGTTTGACCGATTCGGGTGGAGTCTAATCGAGAACGGCTTTGACTCTCTCGGGGTTGACAGCAATGCCCTTACCAGAGATCACGTGGCCCAGATAGGTCACTTCTGGCAACCAAAATTCACACTTGGAGAACTTGGCATAAAGGCGGTTCTCTCTGAGTTTACCTAACACAAGCCTAAGATGTTCGGCATGCTCTTCCTCGTTCTTCGAGTAAATAAGAATATCATCAAGATAAACCACGAGAACTTATCTAAGTACTCCATAAAGATCGAGTTCATCAAGTGGGAGAAAGTAGCTGGAGCATTGGTTAGGCCGAAAGACATCACGGTGTACTCGTATTGACCATAACGAGTGACAAAGGCCATTTTGGGGATGTCCCCATTTCTGATTTTGATTTGGTGGTAGCCTAACCTCAAATCCATCTTGGAAAAGACTGAGGATCCAGCGAGCTGATCATACAGGTCGTTGATCCTGGGGAGCGGATACTTGTTCTTTATCGTGACCAAATTAACGGGACGATAATCTACAACCATCCGATCCGTACCATCCTTCTTCTTGACGAAGAGGACAGGACAAGCCCAAGGAGAGAACTGGGACGGATGAAACCCTTTTGCAAGGACTCATCAAGTTGTTTCTTAAGCTCGGCTAACTCCAAAGGTGCCATCTTGTATGGTCTCCTAGAGATTGGAACAGTTCCTGGGATAAGTTCTATGACAAACTCTACATCTCTGTCAGGTGGGACACCTGGCAGTTCTTCTGGAAAAACATCTGGGAAATCACGGACTACCGGAATATCTTCAAGGTCTGGAAGAGGGCTGGCATTAAGAGAATAGAGTTGACGCCTTGCAACTCTAGTGGAGACAGTGACTATTTTGCCAGATGGATGTGTAAGTTGAACAGATCTAGTATAACAATCGATCTTGGCATGATGAGCTGTCATCCAGTCCATACCCAAGATGATGTTAATATTTGAGGACTTTAGAGATATCAAAGAAGCAAGGAATACCAGTCTGTCAACAAGGATTTCATTACCATGGCTTACCTTGGAGGTTTGCCATTTGGAACCAGGAGTCTGGATTATTAGTGGAGTCGGCATATCACAAAATGACATGTCGTGCAACCGAGCGTATCCTTCGTATATGAAGGAGTGGGATGCTCCAGTATCGAACAGAACTGAAGCTGGGTGACAATTGACAAGAAGCGTACCCAGTACGACGTCGGGATCATCTTGAGCTTCTGTAGCTGAGACATGGTGCACACATGCTCATTCAATGGAGGCTGGCTTGGTACTGATCATCTTGCCTGATGGCTTTTCACGGCCAACAGACCTCTCAGACTGGGGTGGAGTAAAACTAGACTGAGGACAGTCACGTGAGTAGTGTCCCGGTTCTCTGCAGGTGAAGCAAGTTCCTGAGGTAGGACGTGGACCTACATTGGCAAGTGGTCCACTAATAGGCCTGGGTGGAGCACGTTGCTGAGTTGGGTGAGGCGCCACATCGGATGGCCTTGGTGCATATCCAGGTGGAAGAGCCGAGTTCGGAATCCAAATCCGTCGCTTCTGAGAGCCAGAGCAGGAGGAAGAACCCAGATCATGGTTGTGCTTACGAGACTCCTCGTAAGTGAGCTGAGCGGTCTCTGCATTAATGGCCTTGTTCACAAGAGCCTGGAAAGTATCACAATGATGCAAGTGGAGATCACGACGCAACTTAGGGTTGAGACCCTTCCGAAACCTAGCCTGCTTCTTAGCGTCCGTGGACACTTCTTCTGTAGCATAGCGGGCGAGGCTTCCAAACTCTCTACTGTAAGCATCAACAGGCAGCTTACCCTGGGCAAAACTATAGAACTCTTCCTTCTTGCGGTCAATGAGAGCCTGAGGAATGTGGTGCTCACGAAAAGCCTCGGTGAAATCCCTCCAGGTAGGAATCTGACCAGCTGGAAGCATAGCCTCATAGCTCTGCCACCAAATACTAGCAGGACCTTCCAGGTGATAGGTAGCATAGGTGACCTTGTCACCTTCAGCTACGCTCGCAGAATGCAACTTGTGAGTGATGCTCCGGAGCCAGTAATCTGCATCGAGTGGCTCAATGGAATGATGGAAGGTGGGTGGTTTCAGACCAATGAAGTCGGTGATGGAAACCAACTTCTTACGCTGATGTGCGGTGTTCTGCTCAATCTATGCCAGCAAGCGGTCAGTCTCACGCTTGTTCCTCTCGGATGCTAACAAGAACTCTGCCATCAAAGGCTGGTCAGGAGGATCCTCGTCCCTACCATCTCCGTGATTCTTGCTATGAGCAACTGAACCTCGGTTAGCAGACGACATCCTGGCATAGAAACCAAGGAAATAAGGATGGAATTAGCATCGACATAGGGATGCGGAATGTAATGCAAAAGCATTGGAAATTCTTGAAATCCTGGGACAATTTCGACAGCATAACGGTTGTAAATGCTCAAAAGGATTTTTGAGACATTCATCAAAGGAATAGCATAATCAATCAGCATCATAACATCAAGGTTTTGGGTCAAACTGAGGACATACGGAAGTAGTAGAACTGTAAGGAGACACAACCCAACAATCCTAAGACTTTACGATTTAGTAACACGTCATCCTGAGAGATAGAGGAGAAGCATAGGCCTTAACCCTCGTAGAAAAGAAGAGGCTAACTCAGAAAGAATGACATGAGGTAAAGGAGTAAAAAGATCCTTACGTTCCCTTCCACAATCAATTCCCTTATATAACTAAAGCATTTCTAGACTCAACTTCGACCAGTTTGGCTTGGTAATCCTACAGTCAGTCAGGCTCTGATACCAACGCTGTCGGGACCCCGATCCTAGGTCACACCGATCTAGCATGTAACACTTCATGAAAGGATCAATATGGTTGACTAGAGGGGGGGTGAATAGGCAACTAACAATTTTTAGCTTTTCTTTAGCAATTTAAACTTTGCATCAAAATAGGTTGTCTAAACATGCAACTAGATGAGCAACCTATATGATGCAACACGAATAGGAACACAAGCAAGCAAGATATATGAAACAAATAAGCTACACAAGTAAAGGCACGAGATAACCAAAAGTGGAGACGGTGGAGACGAGGATGTGTTGCCGAAGTTCCTTCCCTTTGAGAGGAAGTACGTCTCCGTTGGAGCGGTGTGGAGGCACAATGCTCCCCAAGAAGCCACTAGGGCCACCGTAATCTCCTCACGCCCTCACACAATGCGAGATGCCGTGATTCCACTATTGGTGCCCTTGGAGGCGGTGACCGAACCTTTACAAACGAGGTTGGGGCAATCTCCACAACTCAATTGGAGGCTCCCAACGACACCACGAAGCTTCACCACAATGGACTATGGCTTCGCGGTGACCTCAACCGTCTAGGATGCTCAAACACCCAAGAGTAACAAGATCCGCAAGGGATTAGTAGGGGGAATCAAATATCTCTCGGTGGAAGTGTAGATCGGGGCCTTCTCAACCACTCCCGAGCAAATCAACAAGTTTGGTTGGCTAGGGAGTGAGATCGGACGAAAATGGAGCTTGGAGCAATAATGGAGCTTTAATGGTGGAAGAGGTGAGTCAACGAGGAAGAAGGAGACCCTTTATATAGTGTGTGGAAAAGATCCAACCGTTACCCACCTACCAGCCCGCGGCCAGCGGTACTACCGCGCATGGCCAGCTGTACTACCGCAAGGCCGCGCGGTAGTACTGCTTGCAACCAAGCGGTACTGCCGCACGGTAGTGCGGTACTACCATACCACCCTACGGTAATACCGCGACCCCCAGCCAGGGAAATAGACGCAAGCTGGGGCGGTACTTCCGCCCGCGCGGTACTACCGCGCCATCAGGGCGGTACTACCGTGAGGCAAACAGTCTCGATAGGGGGGAGGGGAACTTCCGTGCATACTTCCGCAAAAGAATGGAAGTAGCAAAAACTCGACACAGTAGTACTGCCGAGGTGCGGTACTACTGCCTGACCGCCTAGCGCGGTACTACCGCACGGCGAAAGCGATACTACCGCGGCAGGTGCGGATGTAAAAAATTACATCCGCTCCTACTACCGCAACCGGGCGACACTAGCCGGGTGGGGCAGCGGTAGTAAGGCTCCGGGGGAACGGTACTATCGTGAGCACCAGCGGTACTACCGTGGATACCCACGGTACTACCGTTAATCCTGGAGCGGTACTACCGCAACCACACAAGCAGTCAGTCAACTATGGCAGGAAAACGGAGGAAGCTCCAAGGAAGAAGGAGGGGATAAAAGGAGACGTGAACGTGATGATTCCACCCAAACCTTTCCAACGCGGACCCCCTCTTAGTAGTACGGCTTTCCTACGACTCAAATCCACCAAAAAGAAACGTAGAAAAGACGCCGTCTTCGTCAGTCTTCGAGGGGCACCCAATCGTCTTGTGCCTAGCAGAGAAGAGTCTGGAAAGCTCATGGCACACGATTAGTCCGCAAATGCATTGTCATCAATCACCAAAACACTTAGGGATAAATATGACCTTACAATCTCCCCCTTTTTGGTGGATTGATGACAATACGGGATTTGCACAAAGAAAATAATATTAAGTAAATGCAAACCCCTCCTCTCTATAATATAGACGGGCTCCCCCTAGATGTGTGCTACCTAGATGAGTGCTTTGAACTGCACGACACACGAATACTAGGATCAAAGCTCCCCCTATATTATAGAGACAAGGCATATCTATCACTAGACAAGGTATACCATACATAAGTTAACTACGATAGATAAAGTGCATATGTCTTACACCATATGGAGGAAAGGTCTCGGAAGCACAAACCGAACTAAAGCAAACGAGGTCCAAACGACAAAGCAAACAAACACACCAAACACAACGCAAATCCCTACACTCTCTCCCCCTTTGGCATCGAGACGCCAAAAAGGCAGAGAGGACACCTACAGACATGGGGTGGCTCAGGCAGAGAAGTCGTCTCACTGCTCCTCGTGCTCCTCGTCAGACTCAGCGGCGGGGATAGTCTCCTCCATGTCATCCTCTGAACTGGTCCACTTGTAGCCCTGCTTAGACATCCAGGCAGCCTCAGGAGTGATGACGTCCTCAGACCCGCCAGACACATCCTCTCCATAGAGCCTCATCACCTTCTTGTCACAGCGGTGACTCTCCTTGTCAGACACGTGAGCCCTGTATTGTCCCTTTGCCTGCATGTAGAAGAGAGTCTTCATCTTGTTCTTCAGCTTCTTGGCCCATGATGGCTCAGAGGAAGAAGTGGTGGACCTGGCAGCACGGTCCTCAGCACGGTCCTCAGCACGGTCCTCAGTAGCCTCCCCCAGACCAGCAGCCCTCCTAGCAGAAGATGCCTCAGCACGAGTAGTGGTGTTGGCCTAGTTGGGCTTGACGCGGAGGCTGATGGACTCATGGCGAATTCAGTATGGAGCAAGGAACTCATCACCTGGATACGTCTTCTCCCAAGTGGAGGAGAGCAGCAGAAACAGTTACGGTCCATAGATAGGTACCTTGCGAGTGAACACCACAAACCGAAGCTCACACCACATGATGTGAGAGACATCAAGCGGCTGAGTCTGAGAAGAACGTGCCTCTGCACACAAGAGCAACATGTCCACTAGATATGCATGAACCTTGTCCTTGTCGCCAATGCGTGGGAACAGAGTGTTGCGGAAGATGCGATGCATGATATCCAGAAAGGAGTTCAACACCCAAGATGACTTCCCATTGGGGAGTACCTTCTCAACAAGGAAGGGCTGAAGCTGGTTCTTGTTGGCAGACTCAGAGTTGGCATGGGGGCGGACGCCAACGGGGGTGTGAAGCCCATCATCAGGAATGTGCAGCAGATCCATGAACTCTTTCCATGTAGCAGACAGCTGACGCCCATTGGTCATCCAAGTCATCCTCCGCTCCTCCCCAGGATGAAAGTACACTGAGGCAAAGAACTGACAGATAAGCTCAGGGTCATAGTCAAGGTGAAAGGAGATCATCGGCTCAATAGCAAACTGCTCCACCAAGTCCAGAGCCTCTCCAAAATAGTCACGAAACTTGTCTTTCCGCAGGTGATGCATGTCTATCCACTTAACATCCATGTAGGTATTCTGCTTGTTCTTGATCACATCTAGATAGATGAGAGCCTGTTGCTTGGTCCAGAACAACTCGGTGCCTCTGAGGATAGCCCGAGGATTCACATAGGGATTGATCTTTCGGCGCTCGACATACTCAGTGGTTGAAATCTCGTCCATGCCCTTAGTCGGTTCCTTGTGCATGCTGGCAGTGGTCTTGACATTGCGCTTGGGGGCATTGGAGCCCTCTGGAGCTTCATCTTGGGGGTTGCGCAGACGCTTGGAGCCAGTGTCACGATTGGGATTGGAACGGCGAGAGCCACCACCTGAGACACAGAACGCAAAAACACCCACAACGGCCAAGAGAGATTAATGCAAAGACCACAACAAAGCAAGTGAAACAAGTAGAAGGCACACATGATACATGCCTAGAGAGAGATTTGATCCCTACGGTAGTACTGCCAAGAGCTGCGGAGCTAAGAGAGTAGTACGGCTCTTAGATGCGGTAGTACCGTGCAAGATCACAGTAGTACCGGGTGTAGGAGCGGTAGTACGACCTTAGCACCGCGGCCGGCGCGGTAGTACCGCGTCTGCGGATCGGTAGTACTGCACTGTACGATAGTACCGCACCTGACGAGCGGTAGTACCGCAAGAGCGGTAGTACCGCACATCGGGCACAGTAGTATCGCACCGCGTCAGATCTGAACTGGTTCAAATCTGAGAAAGCCCGCGAAAACACGGCAGTACTACGGTTGGACAAAACTACCACAAGATAGCATATCAAGTATGTTTCCTACGCATCATGACTCTCCTACATCCTACTCTTGCATAGATTTGGCCTAAAATCTCAAGAAAAACAAGTTTCTCCCCAAAAGCCTAGAAGCAAGAAAACAACCAAGAAAGAGAGGGATTTGGGGAAAAACCTTGGTCCATGGCAAGAGGAAGTGGTGGGGAACGATCCCACCGGTCAGAATCCGAGGAGAGTGGCCGGAGACGGAGATCCGGCGAGGGCATCCGGCGCCGTTCTTGAGAGGGAGAGACGTGGAGAGAGAGACAATGAATGGGTATGGGGAGTTGGAACTCCCCTGCCCGAGTCATAACCCCCCACGCGCCCTTGACGGCGCGGTAGTACCGTGCCCAGACACGGTAGTACCGCGTGGTGCGGTAGTACCGTGCTGTGGTGCGGTAGTACCGTGCCTCCCAAGCGGTAGTACCGCGCCCAGACGCGGTAGTACCGTGGGCTCAAGAAGATGCATGTTTTGAGCCCGAAAAACTGGATCTTTGCACAAAATAACTCCGGGCCAACACAACACCACAAGACCACGCAACACACAAAACTAGAAAGGCACACGACAAACGAACCAACCACGAGACACCACCTCTCCAAAAGAGAGGGCGGTGGCCGTAGCCACCTATGTTTGAGTCAATTGGTATGGCACCGCGAAGAATTATCCTTGGGTCCATGACCAAAACTCGTCTTTGAAGCACAAGTACCATCAAAAATGGCTAATGTGAAAGACTTGATTGATTTATACATAATGGGGGGAGGGAGAGTTCATTGAGAGAACATCACTCCCCCTATGTCCATGCCTACATCTAAATAGGACAACACGTTGAGTATGGTGGGGTGTGCAAGGGTTCACGCAACATTGCTCGAATCGATGATATTTAGCTCATGCCTTAACTCGCGAAATCTTGCTTCATCCAAAGGCTTCGTGAAGATATCTGTAAGGTTATCATGAGTGTTGACATAGTTGAGCTCGATCTCTCCTCGCCTAATGTGATCCCGGATGAAGTGATACCGGATCTCAATATGCTTCGTCTTGAAGTGTTGCACCGGGTTGAGAGAGATTTTGATGGCACTTTCATTGTCACACCAAAGAGGCACTTTGTCACAAGTGACACCATAATCCTTTAAAGTTTTCCTCATCCATAAGAGTTGTGCACAACAACTACCAGCCGCAACATACTCCGCTTCGGTGGACGAGAGAGACACACAACTTTGCTTTTTGGAAGACCAACTTACCAAAGAGCAACCAAGGAATTGGCACCCTCCGGAAGTGGACTTCCTATCCACTTTGTCTCCCGCCCAATCGGAATCCGAGTACCCTACAAGCTTGAAGTTTGATCCTCTTGGGTACCATAAGCCAAAGTTTGGGGTATGAGCCAAATATCGAAAGATTCGTTTGACCGCCACATAGTGACTTTCCTTAGGTGCGGCTTGAAACCGTGCACAAATTCCCACACTCAACATGATGTCCGGTCTAGATGCACAAAGGTAAAGCAAGGATCCAATCATGGAACGATATACCTTTTGATCCACCACTTTACCATTGGGATCTAAGTCAAGTTGGCACTTGGTGGGCATTGGAGTGGAAGCTGGCTTGACGTCACTTAGCTTGAATCTCTTGAGCATGTCTTGAGTGTATTTGGATTAATTGATGAAGGTTCCTTCTCTTCTTTGCTTCACTTCGAACCCTAGAAAGAACTTCAACTCTCCCATGGAGGACATCTCGAACTTTGAGGTCATGAGAGCGGCAAATTCCTCATTGAAAGCTTTGTTAGGAGAACCAAAGATAATATCATCAACATATAATTGGCACACAAACAACTCCCCTTTGACCTTCTTAGTAAAAAGAGTGGGGTCGATTATCCCAACTTCAAAGCCACGGTCTTGTAACAACTCGGTAAGGTGGTCATACCACGCACGTGGGGCTTGTTTAAGGCCATAGAGTGCCTTATCGAGTTGATACACATGATCGGGAAAGTAGGGATCCTCGAACCCGGGGGGTTGCTTGACGTACACCAATTCATTAATGGGACCATTAAGAAAAGCACTCTTCACATCCATTTGATGTAACTTAAAGTTATGATGACAAGCATATGCAATCAACATGCGAAGGATTCAAGACGAGCAACGGGAGCAAAGGTTTCACCGTAGTCGATACCCTCTACTTGGGAGTAGCCTTGTGCTACCAAACGAGCCTTGTTGCGAATGATAATCCCATGGGCATCTTGCTTGTTCTTGAATATCCACTTGGTTCCAATGACATTGTGGTTCCCCGTTGGCCTTGGTACCAATCTCCACACTTTGTTGCGCTTGAAGTTGTTGAGTTCTTCATGGATGGCATTGAGCCAATTCGGATCTTCTAGCGCCTCATAGACCTTGTGGGGTTCCACACAAGAGACAAACGCGTGATGCTCACAATAATTTGCTAATTGTCTACAAGTGCTTACCCCCTTTCTTAAGATTCCAAGCACATTCGTCATGAGATGATCCTTGGTGGAGAGCTTGGAAGCAACCTTGGCGCCACGACGCTCTAATTCCTCCTCGGTGGTGAGTTGAGGAGCGGTTACTTGATCATCTTGAGCACCGTCATGAACTTGTTCTTGATCTTGAACTTGCTCGGGGGAGAGAACTTGACCTTGGGCATCACTTGGTGTGTCCACACCGTCTTGAGTATGATCTAGCCCTTGGTCTTGTTCATGAGGTTGAGGGCCTTCACTTTGTTCTTCGGAAGCGTGTGGGCCTTGGGTTGGTGATGGCTCCACTTGAGTGGAGCATTGTCCTTCTCCTTCGGCCACAAGGGGTTCCTCAATGGGTAGGATGAAACCAACACCCATTCTTCTTATGGCTTGAGGAGGAATTTCATCACCTACATCACAAGTGCCACTTTGCTCCACTTGGGAGCCGTTATTCTCATCAAACTCCATGTTACACGTCTCCTCAATAAGTCCCGTGGATTTATTGAGGACACGGTAAGCATGAGAGTTTGTAGCATAACCAACAAATATGCCCTCATAAGCTCTAGCCTCGAATTTAGACAACCGAACACCTTTCTTGAGAATGAAACACTTACACCCGAATACCCGGAAGTACTTGAGGTTGGGCTTGTTACCGGTGAGTATCTCATATGGAGTCTTGTTCAAGCCCTTGCGGAGGTAGAGCCGATTGGATGCATGACACGCGGTGTTGATGGCTTCGGCCCAAAAGTTGTACGGAGACTTGAACTCCGCCATCATGGTCCTTGTCGCGTCCATCAACGTCCGATTCTTCCTCTCCGCAACACTGTTTTGTTAAGGGGTGTATGGTGCGGAATATTGATGCTTGATTCCCTCATCACTAAGAAATTCATCCAAGGTGTAGTTCTTGAACTCGGTGCGTTGTCACTTCTTATTGTCAAGATCTTTGCATTGTGTTGACGTTGTGCTTCATTTGCAAAGTCAATGACGGTTTGTTGGGTCTCGCTCTTCCTCTTGAAGAAATACACCCACGTGTACCTTGAGTAGTCATCCACAATCACCAAACAATACTTCCTACCTCCAAGACTATCGAAGGATGGAGGCCCAAAGAGATCCATGTGAAGGAGCTCCAAAGGCCTCTTTGAATAAATGATAGTCGAGGGAGGGTGAGCCTTCTCATGTAGCTTTCCTTCGATACAGGCACTGCAAGCACGATATTTAGCAAAACTAACATTCGTTAGTCCACGGACATGGTCCCCCTTTAGGAGACTTTGCAAAGATCTCATATTGACATGGGCTAAACGGCGATGCCAAAGCCATCCCACATCAACTTTAGCCATTAGGCATGTCGCGGTCTTAGTGGGTCGCTCCGAAAAGTTAATCACATATAGACCGTTCTCGACATGCCCAACAAAGGCTACTTTAAGAGTCTTGCTCCACAAGAGGGCCACGGTATCGATATCAAAGAAAGTGGCAAAGCCCATGATTGCAAGTTGACGAACGGAAAGTAAATTGTATGCAAGGGACTCAACAAGCATGACCTTCTCGATCGTGAGATCATGAGAGATGACAACCTTGCCAAGTCCCAATACCTTAGAAGATGAGGTAGGTCTTCGGGTGGAAATGCATCTTGAATGATGAAGAGAGCATTCTCATTGAATTGATTGTCCGCGGCTTCTCGAGGAGTGAAGTTGCTTGGATCATGTGGATAGAAACCTTCTTCAATGATTCTCCAAAGGTTAGTGTTCACATGATTTAAATGACGTTTAAAGCGGTAAACCCATGAATCAAAATCCTCATTTTTCACAATCTTAGGGGGAGGACCGGCATGATTCAAATGAGTGGAAGGAATCGGTCCACCATAAACAAGTGGTGGTTCCACATGGGCAAAGATGTTGGTGCCATTCTTGCCACTAGAAGAAGGAGCCTTTTCACTACTAGCTTCCCCCTTCTCAGGGATAGCATCCGACACCTTGTTGGCGGGATCCCCCACTTTCAACGGTGCGGTTGATAGTTTAAGCCCCTCAAGAAATTTAGTAAACATGCTTTCAACTTCGGTCGTCATGGAGGTTTTCAATGTCTCCAAGGCTACATTGAACTCCTCACGAGAGACCGAAGTTCCCCCATCGCCCGTAGACGAGATAGGATTCACACCGGAGTGTTCCTCCGCTCCGTCTACGGTATCAACCATACTCTTCAGACAGTAAAGTCCTTAATAAAGAGACGAGGCTCTGATACCAATTGAAAGGATCGATATGGTTGACTAGAGGGGGGGTGAATAGGCAACTAACAATTTTTAGCTTTTCTTTAGCAATTTAAACTTTGCATCAAAATAGGTTGTCTAGACATGCAACTAGATGAGCAACCTATATGATGCAACACGAATAGGAACACAAGCAAGCAAGATATCTGAAACAAATAAGCTACACAAGTAAAGGCACGAGATAACCAAAAGTGGAGACGGTGGAGACGAGGATGTGTTTCCGAAGTTCCTTCCCTTTGAGAGGAAGTACGTCTCCGTTGGAGCGGTGTGGAGGCACAATGCTCCCCAAGAATCCACTAGGGCCACCGTAATCTCCTCACGCCCTCACACAATGCGAGATGCCATGATTCCACTATTGGTGCCCTTGGAGGCGGCGACCGAACCTTTACAAACGAGGTTGGGGCAATCTCCACAACTCAATTGGAGGCTCCCAACGACACCACGAAGCTTCACCACAATGGACTATGGCTTCGCGGTGACCTCAACCGTCTAGGATGCTCAAACACCCAAGAGTAACAAGATCCGCAAGGGATTAGTAGGGGGAATCAAATATCTCTCGATGGAAGTGTAGATCGGGGCCTTCTCAACCACTCCCGAGCAAATCAACAAGTTTGGTTGGCTAGGGAGTGAGATCGGGCGAAAATGGAGCTTGGAGCAATAATGGAGCTTTAATGGTGGAAGAGGTGAGTCAACGGGGAAGAAGGAGACCCTTTATATAGTGTGTGGAAAAGATCCAACCGTTACCCACCTACCAGCCCGCGGCCAGCGGTACTACCGCGCATGGCTAGCGGTACTACCGCAAGGCCGCGCGATAGTACTGCTTGCAACCAAGCGGTACTACCGTACCACCCTACGGTACTGCCGCGACCCCCAGCCAGGGAAACAGACGCAAGCTAGGGCGGTACTTCCACCCGCGCGGTACTATCGTGCCATCAGGGCGGTACTACCGTGAGGCAAAAAGTCCCGATAGGGGGGAGGGGAACTTCCGTGCATACTTTCGCAAAAGAACGGAAGTAGCAAAAACTTGACACAGTAGTACTACCGAGGGGCGGTACTACTGCCTGACCGCCTAGCGCGGTACTACCGCACGGCGAAAGCGGTACTACCGCGGCAGGTGCGGATGTAAAAAATTACATCCGCTCCTACTACCGCAACCGGGCGGCACTAGCTGGGTGGGGCAGCGGTAGTAAGGCTCCGGGGGAGCGGTACTACCGCGAGCACCAGCGGTACTACCGTGCCACTGCGCGGTACTACCGTGGATGCCCACGGTACTACCGTTAATCTTGGAGCGGTACTACCGCAACCAAACAAGCAGTCAGTCAACTATGGCAGGAAAACGGAGGAAGCTCCAAGGAAGAAGGAGGGGATAAAAGGAGACGTGAATGTGATGATTCCACCCAAACCTTTCCAACGCGGACCCCCTCTTAATAGTACGGCTTTCCTACGACTCAAATCCACCAAAAAGAAACGTAGAAAAGACGCCATCTTCGTCAGTCTTCGAGGGGCACCCAATCGTCTTGTGCCTAGCAGAGAAGAGTCTGGAAAGCTCATGGCACACGATTAGTCCGCAAATGCATTGTCATCAATCACCAAAACACTTAGGAATAAATATGACCTTACACTTCATATCACTTTGCGGCCTCACGGACGGTATTCCCACGGGTGCCACCTTACCTGGCCCGGGACCGTTTGCGCCTTTTGGCTCACGTATATGATAGTGTCGCTAGCATCTATATGACAGAGAACCTGGGCCGACATGACTAGTCGTGAACCCAAAGTAGCACTAACTTACAGGGACAGGCATACATGAATCAACCTCGAGCATGTCGGTCAACAGCGTATGAATCCGGGCTGTAGCACTGGGCTAACAGGACTCTGGGAACCCGGGCTGTAGCAGGCTAGACAGGACTCCAGATGTCACCGCGTGACATTTCCCCGAAGGGACAGACACAGGAACGAAGTGAATCACATGCCGGCCAGTCAAGTGTTCCGGAGCAGTAGTGCTGGGCTAGCAGGACTCCGGTGAACCGGGCTGTAGCGGACTACTATGGCTCATGGAAGCACAAGACTACATTTCCCCATAAGAGAGGCTACCAGAGGTAAACCACTAGGTTGTCGGATCCCACACATAGCAATACACGTTACACGTACGCATAACATGCAAGTATGTGCTGTACAACATGGCATCACAACATAACTCAAACTCATATAGATAAAGGCCCAGAAGAGCCACATAGCATCAATACAAACAGGGGTCTCATGACCCATCATTCAGAGCATACAAGCAACGGAAGCATTACATGTCTGAGTACAGACAACTACAAAAGGAAAAGACTAGGAAGCCTGAGTAAACACGACCCTCCCAAGGGTACAAGATTGTAGCTGGGATACAAGCTACTCGTCGAAGTCACTAGTGTAACCAACTGCAAAACATAAATAAGCAAACATGAGTACAAAGGTACTCAGCAAGTCTTACATCAGAACTATCTACATATGCAACATTATCAACAAAAGGGGGGTGGTGGAGTTTTAACAGCAGCAAGCCAGCTTTGACTCAGTGGCTAACCTATACTACGAGTATCAGAAACTTCTTTGAGGTAATAAGACGCACACGAGTCCACATGTTCACCATATCAATACTCCACTATGGATCCGTTCCCGTCTTCCTACGAGAAGGCCATCCATAGCACTTACGCATATCTTGCGTATTTTAGAGTATCCACTTCAAGTTGTCTATGTACTACATAAGTCCTCCAAGTTTCCATATCCGAGGAAACGTCTATTCGAATAGATAATATTGACCCTGCAGGGGTGTACTTCTTCACACACGCTCTCGCCACTTATAGCCATGTACACATCATGTACCTCGACAACCTTCAAGCGGAAGCCGGGCGAGGGTGTCGGCCACGACCTGACTAACCACATAAGTCTCTCGTCCAGGTTTATCGCCTATTCGGGTTCCATCCGCAAGGAGATCCGGCCGGGGTGTCGCTCACGGCCCCAAACGATGTGTGCAGGGTTCCCAAGCCCACCATCCGGGTGCCACTTGGTACACCGTGCCACGGTGCCTAGCCTGTCCCAAGCCCGTCCCGTTGGACACCACCTGGTAGACAAGTAGCACTACCTACAAACGCCGGAAACTAGTTGCAACTCCTGGACAGAGATCAAGCGGATTAATAAGCCGAGAGGGGCCGGATAACCGGAACCCAATGTGTGGTAGTAACTGGACTTGGATAACATACACAGAACTCAGTGCTTAAGGACGGTTCCAGTGAGACAACCCACCATGTACTCCTACATGGCCTCTCATCGCTACCTTTACCAAAACGTGTTCACACACTTAGCCATTATCGGTAGGACATGTTCACCACTCCGATTCATTCCCGATGAATCAGACCTGACACAACTCTAAGCATAGCTGGCATAAAGAAAAACAAGCATGGATGAGCAGGCACATCAAGGCTCAAGCAACTCTTACTCATGCTAGTGGGTTTCAACTATTTACTGTGGCAATGACAGGTCATGCAGAGGAATGGGTTCAGCTACCGCAGCAGAAAATAGCAGTTTGAATCGTTGTTGTCCTAATGCAGTAAAAGGAGCAGGAGCGAGAGAGTGGGATTTATCGAGATGCTCAAGGGGGTTTGCTTGCCTGATAGATCCACGAAGAAGCACTGCTCCTCGGACAGGTACTCGGGACACCTTCCGGAGTAGAACCTATCGAGAGGGAACGGCGCCGGCAATCAATAAACAACCATATGCAACAATATGATGCATGAAGTGACATTTCAAAGATGCTATGATTTGCCCTAATGCATGTAGCATCAATTTGGTTGAAGTCCATATAATCAAGGGTTCATATGCAAACCCCAAATTAAGTATATATCATGCCATTATTACGTTTTCACTTATACAGCAAGTATAAGTTGGTTTTTCATGCATGAAAACTAGCATAAATGGATTCCTTGCATTTTTCTGATGATTTTTCATATATAATTTATTTCATTCTGAGCTACGGTTTAATTTCTATGAATTTTAGAAGTTTTAACTATTTTCTGAAATTTCCTAATTTATTTTAAATCCAGAAAATAGTTTATTGCATCAGTGTGACGTCACAGAGGCGTCAGCAGGGCTGACCAGGTCAAACCTGACGTGTGGGGACCACACGTTAGTGACATTGGGGTTAACCCTGGGTCAAACCCGCACTGACCAGGGTTTGACTTGGCTCTGGGGCCCACTGTCAGTCTCAGGGGGGGATTAGGCTGCGGGATTAGTCCTAATGACCAGGCCACGTCGGCAGTCGCCGGAGTTCGGCCGGCGACGACCAAACCGCGCGGCGGTGCTTCACCGGAATGCGCTACAGGCGGGGGGTGGACGCGTGAAGGCCACCAGAAGATAGCCGGCACACGCCCGCATCTAGCTTGCTGCTCGGGTGGCCGCGGGGTCACCGGAAACGACGCCCACGACCATGGAGGCGGCGGCCGGAGTTCGGTGGTGCACAGGCACGGGGCTACGGAGCACGAGGAGCCCGACTGGGGTTGTCTACGGCTTCCTGGCGTAACCAGGAGCACGACCGTGCGCTCGGGTGCGACTACCGCGAACTAAAGCGACGGCGGCGAAGAGGACGCCGACGGTGAGCTCACGGCATGGTGGGGACCGGAGCTAGCGAGCATAAACGAGAGAGAGAGAGGAGACGGGTTCGACGCGAAAGCTCACGGAGAGGCTACCAGAGGGGTCGGCGGGCGCGGGGACGGCCGATGGGCAGCGAATCGACGCCGAGGATCTCCGGGCACCGAGGTTGAAGAAGACGTCGGGGACGATGTTGTGGTGCTTCCCCGGTTGCTTGGCTCGGCGTGGATGAAGAAGACGACGGTGCGGAGCTCGAGGTCTCATCGGCAGGTAGTGGGGTGGCCTGTGGCCATGTCTACGGCGAGCGGCGGTCCCGGGTGTGCTCGGCGGCGCGAGGAAGAGGGGCCAGAGGAAGGGGATGAAGCAGAGGAAGGAGGGGAAAGTGAGAGGGGGTCGTCCTCATCTCCTGGGCGTGCAGGTGGACTCGGGGAAGGATAGCCAGCGCGAAGCAGGAGGTGGCGCGCTCGGCCGCGTGCGAGGTCTCTCCCTCTGCCTACTGGCAGAGGTTGAAGATGACTGGCAAGCCGCCAGGTGGGCTGGGCCGGCCAGTGGGCCGCCAGGTAAGTGGCCTGGGTAGGTGTTTTTCTTATTTCCTGTTTTCTTTTTCTATTTCTAACATTTGTTTTGGAACCAAAAGAAATGTTAAAACACTTCCATAAATGCTGAAAATATTTGTGGCATCTAGATATAATATTCCAGAGGCCCTCACCAATTCCCAACATTTTTGGAGCCAATAAAATATTTATATAATTTAACAGCTCCAAATCAAATTTTTATGCATTGATTCAAAAATCCAAAATGTGTAGCAAAAATGTGCATCACCTCTGGTTGTTGTTCCGAATATTATCCAAAGAGCATGAACATTTTTGGAGAGCATTTTGGGTTCATTGAAAATCCATTTTAAAGTTGAACCTATTGGAAAAAACTTTGGTGCTAGGGTTTGCAACTTTCCCCATTTCAAATTCATTTGAAATTTAAACATGATGCACAAAGCAAGCCTAGGATCATACCAGAACTAGGGATGTGACACGGAGTCCCACTACCACGTTCAGGCCCAGACTCCTGAAATATTTCAGGCCCACTCCCTATTCGCGAGTTAAAATGAAAATGCCATGCTTTATTATTTTATGTGCAATCCGATCATGTTGTTGTGACCCATGTCGCAACTAGCTGGATGATTTCTCAATGGTAAACGTTTCCAGATGGCGCGCCGGCCGAAGATTTGACCGGTCACACACGCCTCGTGAGATAAAAACAAACCCAACGCCCCTCCTGTAGCCATGGGTCCCACGCACCGCTTTTCTCCGCATCCATCCTTATCTCTTTCACGGGAGGTGCTCAGCTCAGCCATTCCTTTCCTCAACACGCCCCACCATTTTTCTCTCCCATCCACTTCTTTAGCTGACACCGGAGTGCTACACGACCACCACCGGTAGCAGAAACAGCGACCACCAGCGCTGGAGCAGAGCTGCAACCGCGGGTATGGGAAGCTACAACATCGGGTAGGCGGAGCTGCAACCGATGTTTGTTTGAGTTGCATCTGACGGCGTCATGCCGACCGGCGCGAGCTACAACCGGCTGCTATGGGAGCTGCAGCCATCGGTGGTGGAGCTGCAACACACGTTTGGCAAGCTGCATCCAGCGGTGCAAAGCTCCACCTGCGGGTTCGCCGGTGCTTGATATGGTGCTGGAACTGTCAGCCGACATTTGCCTGCGAGGTGTTTTTGTTGGAACTGGCATTCTTTTTTGCTGGAACTAGCTATATTTTTTGCTACATCGACCCCTGGAGCTCTCCCCTACTGAATTTGATTTTTGTTGGAACCGGTGTTTTTTTTGCTGGAACCTTGTATTATTTTTGCTACAATCACTGGAGCTCTTTTTTCCTGTTGATTTTTTTGCTGAAACTGGAGCTTTATTTGCTGGAACCTAGTAAATTGCCGGAACTGTCTTTTATTTTTGCTACGACCGGCCAAAATTTTTGCTACATTCCGGCGACGAAGGCCCATGGTTTTGCTGGAACCGACAATTTTTTTTGCTGGAACTGGCTAAAATTTTGCTTCAATTGACTATTTTTGTTTTTCGTAGTTGCTGAGATTGTTTTTTTTTGCTGAAATATAGTGTTGCAAAATCGACAACGACGGTGAGCCGGAGGCGGCGACGTCGTGCTTCGAATGGGATGTGCGAGCTACTGGAACCGGCTTTGGCCGCAAGCGCCATTAGGCTTTGGGAATGACGGTGAGATTGGAAGGGCATGTGACGACGGCGACGGTGAGCTACGGCAAGGGGCGGCGAGCTGTGGTGAGGGGTAGCGAGCTGCGGCGACAGAACGTGGGGGACGCCGGCGAGCTGCGGTGACGGACGTGGCGGACGCCGGAGAGCTACAGCGACGGACGCGACGGCAGATCTACGAGTGCTTCAAGACGGTGGTTTTTTTGGCTAGACACGGGCGAATCTGCTTCTTTGGAGTTGCCAGATCAGATGGCTGCCAAGCGACCGGATGAAAGTTGGGCCGGTGCACCGGCGCCTATCACTGCCCTTTCTCAATGGATGGAGCGTTCTTATATGAGCACATTCAAGGATTATTATAATGAAAGCCTTGCAAGTTTCCTAACAGGATAATAAAAACCGAACCGCACGTAACATCAGTGACTCGGTATATACTATCACAGATGACAAAAGGATGTTTATGTGGTTTGGATGGAAAGGTTGAAAATAAAGAAGGCACATGTAAAATGAATCTTTGGTTCAACCATAATCAGAATATTTCCCAAGTGTTGTGCGACTAAGCTAGATATTCCTGCCAAAATATTTCAGATCACGCCAAAATTTATTGCGGAAATATTCCAGGTCCCAGTCCCGCTCTCATACAAACCTTTTCTTAACAGGATAATAAAAACCGAACTGCACGTAACATCAGTGACTCGGTATATACTATCACAGATGACAAAAGGATGTTTATGTGGTTTGGATGGAAAGGTTGAAAATAAAGAAGGCACATGTAAAATGAATCTTTGGTTCAACCATAATCAGAATATTTCCCAAGTGTTGTGCGACTAAGCTAGATATTCCTGCCAAAATATTTCAGATCACGCCAAAATTTATTGCGGAAATATTCCAGGTCCCAGTCCCGCTCTCATACAAACCTTTTCTTAACAGGATAATAAAAACCGAACTGCACGTAACATCAGTGACTCGGTATATACTATCACAGATGACAAAAGGATGTTTATGTGGTTTGGATGGAAAGGTTGAAAATAAAGAAGGCACATGTAAAATGAATCTTTGGTTCAACCATAATCAGAATATTTCCCAAGTGTTGTGCGACTAAGCTAGATATTCCTGCCAAAATATTTCAGATCACGCCAAAATTTATTGCGGAAACATTCCAGGTCCCAGTCCCGGTCCCGCTCTCATACAAACCTTTTCCTAACAGGATAATAAAAACCGAACTGCACGTAACATCAGTGACTCGATATATACTATCACAGATGACAAAAGGATGTTTATGTGGTTTGGATGGAAAGTTTGAAAATAAAGAAGGCACATGTAAAATGAATCTTTGGTTCAATCATAATCAGAATATTTCCCAAGTTTGTGCGACTAAGCTAGATATTCCTGTCAAAATATTTCAGATCACGCCAAAATTTATTGCGGAAATATTCCAGGTCCCAGTCCCGGTCCCGCTCTCATACAAACCTTGAAAATATTATGCCTGGTGGAGTCATGACTCGGTCCATCCATGACATCCGCGCGCTGTCAGATGTGGATGAACAGTTATATTGGATCCGTCGGATAGCACGGACGGATGAGATCGGCCGAACAGGACATCGATCCGTGGGGTGATGGGGATAGGACAAATCATGGAGCAGCCAACCCCACTAATCAATCACACCGATGACACCCGAGTGATGCTGACGATCCATGTGAAACAGTGCTACCCATGGAGTAAACCAAAGGATCGATCCGTGTGATGCATGGAACAACCAATCAGAGCATAGCAACAATCCACGCCCTCCCTCCTAGGTATAAGCCCCATAACAGCAGTAGACTAACTTGATTTGTTTCGCAAACCCCCAGCCAACACAACAGCAGTAGACTTCCTCCCACGTCATCGATCCGTGGTGAGGTGAACCGGCCAATCAAGAGGGGAAACACAGTATCCACCATCCATCTATTCAGATCACCGTCCGATATGCATATCCAATTAGAATATGAAAAAAGATGAGATCGATCCGTGGGTAAAACACCAGCGACCAATCAAGATTGAGGAGAACCCTTCCCTTCCCACCCATTGAAAAGGGAAGGAGACGCCCCCACCTACCCCACAACGCACGGATCACACTTAACACACAGCCCCCCATCCCGCTCCCGAGGAACCGCCGCCACCACCCACCGCTCACACCCACCTCACCGCCGGCCATGGCCTCCCTCACCCTCTCCTCCTCCCCGACCGGGAGAAGAGAAGGCAAGATAGGAGAAGAGGGAGGGAGATCCACCACGACCGGTCAGGTCAGGCGGCACGCCCAGACCCGTCGTCGGCGAGCTCCTCTGCTCCGGGAGATCAGGAGTGTGGGGGCGGCAACCTTATCTTTCTCGGGACGCCGCCCTTCCTCTGCTCAAGCTGCTCCCATTCCCAGTGAACGACCACGGCGCCGGACACAACCACGCACCGGCCCGGCAGCCATGGAAGGTCAGGTGTCTTGGTCCGTCAGCTTCTTCTCCATGGACATGGAGATCCCGCCATGGAAGGCCTGGAGCCTGATGCGGTTTGGCAGCTCCCCTGCCTCCCTCCCTTATGCGCGCAGGCAGTTGCACCACCTACAAGACGGTCTGCTTCTTCTCCATGGAGGTGTCGCCGCTGCTCCGACCCTAGTGCCGGCCGACGCCATGGAAGGTATCTCTCTGCTCCCTCTCCCTCTCATGCTCTGCTGTGGGTGCCATTGAATTTTCTTGCTGCATGGCACCACATTAGCCGAGGTCTGAGAAGAAAAGAAAACTGAAACTTTCTTCGTTCAGAGACGGGAGGAGAGAAGAAAACTGAAAACCGCACCACATTAGCTTGCTAGAGTGCATCTATCTGCTCATGCGCATGTGACCTACGAATCTATCTTGTTTCAACTTGTAGTCTTCTTTTTGGGATAAAAGGGAAGTATACTGACGACTTGTTGAACTCTGTTTGACTGACAATTTGTAGTCTTGCTTTCTTCAAATACATCGTCAGCATGTGTATTTGTGTTATGTATGCTCAAGACACTGCCAAATTGAATGTGTCCTACAGTTGGCCTTAATTGTCAACACCTAATACACCTCTGTAACTTGCACTGCATTCTCCGCCTGACTTTGGGCCTTGCTATGTGCGCTAGTAAGGTGGGGTTACTACTTCACATTTCCTCCATTCAAACTGTTGGAAGCAAAGCTAAGGGCAGCTGACATCCATATTTTAAGCATTTTAGAAACATACCCTTCTTTATATTCTAATAAAGTGCAGCGTTGCTAACCTGACAACCCACCACCACGATGGTGATGTTTTGCTAACTCTAAGATGATGATGATACATTCATCTTCTAGACACATTCAAATCTGAGACGGTTGCATTCCCAGACCATGTAATAACTCTTGAAATAATTCTTTATCACCTCTCAAGCTATTTTTTTTCATAATGGGCGATGGTGGTTTCAGACTAACATCATATATGATACACTTCTTTACCTGTATCAGCAGCTAATATAGAACCACAAATGAAAATGTTCTCAAAAGGTGCATATTTAACATGTGTTTTTTCGAAAGGGTGCCGCAGTATATGCACCTGAAAATTATTCTAGCCATGTATGCGACATACAATGATTCTCCTGCAAATTTCCACAGCAATCCGTATGTCTGTTGTTTAACTTTTCTACCGTCTCCACTAACCACTGTGTGTGTTGCTATGCTATCTGAACAGGTTTCGATTGGAGCCGCTCCCCTCCCTGATGTGCGCGCGTGCAGGTGGTCCGTGTGCTTCCTTCTTTCCCTCCTGGGACGCCGCTCTCCTGCTGCTCCGACGCCATGGATGGACACATGTAAGTATTTCTCTCGTCTCCCCTTACACTCGGTTCGTCTCCTTCCTCCGGCCTGAATTTGCACATGGACGGTCAGTTATGCTTGTATGGTTGCACCTCTGTATTCTCATTGTTCAGAATCTGCATAAAATATGTCCCATTTTTGTCGATTGGTGTTGAGACAACCTTTCTTGTTATTGAATTCGAATAAAGTAGCTTATTTTCCTTTCTATTCCCCCCTTTTCTAGTTTGGATTTATTATTCATTTGGTCTTCTTTGTTACATGTAAACTGAACAGCTTTTTGCTTGCTGGCCCCTCAGGGGGAAATGATCTTACGTGAGCCTGCAATCGAAGTTGTGTTCTTGGTTAGTGGGAGTTTTAGCCAACAAAAATGACAGGTTACCTTACACCTCAGTTTCTCATAGCATCGGAGTTGTTGTGCTGCTCGGAGATCAATCGCTGTTTGCTCGCTACTTACTTGGTGCTGGTGAGCGATGCCGGGTGAACATATGTTCCTTGGTCGAATTAGTCAGTTTGCTCATGTAGTATTAATTGTGTCCAGTGGCTAAGATCTGTTTTTGTTGGCCATGGTTGACTGTTCTTTGCTCTAGAGAAGATTTATGATTTTTCTGTGATTCTTTTGATTCTGTTGATTGATATGTTCAGATAGTGGCTACTTGCTGTTGTTACTCACCACTGGAGCTTCTTCTTCTAACCATGATTTTCTTTTGAGCTTTTTGGTTTGTTGTGTGTGCTGGAGTGTTTTCCTTGTCCATGTTTGTGTGCTGCTGTTTGTGATTGGTGCTTCAGGCCGTGGGTGGTCTGTTTTGGTCGTGTGCTGGTTTACCCAGCCTCATTTTCTTCTTGTTGTTGACATGGTCGCTTGTTATCATTGTATTAAATAGTAGACTGTCATTTTCTGATCTGACTGTTATCTTGAACTGCTTTCAAATCAAGCTGAAAGAATCCCCCATTCTAAAAGCAGCATATTTCTTATCTTTGCCCCAGTCTATGTAGGACTGTATAGGAACAAAGAGGTAGTGTACTTGATTGTGGTGTTCCCACTCCACTGTTTATCTAACCTTATCACATCTACCGTGTATAATGATGAAATAATCTAGGATGAAAGCATGAGTATATATGCTGATGTGTTAGTGGTGATCATGGTTAAACTTTGAGTAAAACTGGACCATCCATCCCTTTAGAATGTTCAGTTTCGATGAATATGCAACAACCCTTTTTGGTTAAAGTAAATAAACTAAAATTTCTCCCTGTTTGCGTATGCTTAATTTTGGTCTCTTGTGATGATGTATGTGCTTGTTATATATAGTGGCACTAGGTAGTGATGTTTCTAGAAGAGGATTGTGATGCTTGGATGCCTGACATTGGAAAACAATTTATGACTGTTATGCATCTCCATGTGCTGCAATTTCTGCGCTTCCGCTGAAGTTTTTATCATATATTGAAAACAAAACTTGGTCTAAAAAGGATGTCTTGCTTGTTAATCAGGTACCAACACCTGGGACAAGATCAAGATGCGGGTGCATAAGAAGGTGATCGACCTCACCAGCTCCTCGGATGACATCAAGCAGATCACCTGGATCGCCATGGATAGGTCAAGGTGACCTTAAAGGGTGCCTAGGACAAGCAACTGCTGGCGGAGGGCCCTTTGAGGATGCCCACCAAGGTGCTCAACATGACCACCTAGGAAGTCCGTTTTTGGCAAAGGTGACCTTTCTTGCCTCTATTGGATCCCATATACTTGGTTGATTTGTATGGTACCTACTCCTGTCGTGCCATTATGGCGAGAATTGTTAATTTGGTCTTTGCTTGCTGGTACCTTATAGTATGCGGCTGATGCTTGTTGTAACTAAATGTGGTGCATTATCCTCTCTAATGGTGTCTGGGTACTGATCCAGCTTCATATATCATATGTAGTAAATCATTCTGCATGTTTTCTCCCCTTTTTGTAGTAAGAATCATTATGCTGCACTTGCACATAGCTTTTATTTGGATGTTTGATGCATGTCATGTTCAATTGAAGAGTTCCTAACTATGCCTCATGTTTGGAATGGTCAAATCTCCATGTGTAGCAAATCATGGATTTGTGAAGCTTAAATCCATCCTGAATGTGTGTATCTTACTCTTGCCATTTTCTTTGATTAGCAACATGCATGAGTACACAGATTTGTGAACGTGCATGGGATCGATTTTTATATATGTATATTGTCGCGGCTTTCATTTCAGTTCATTACTTGTATAGCTGGTTCTAGGCCCAGTTTGGTCCTTTATGGTTGTGTGTGGGGCTGGTCCAGTTTGGTCCTTTATTGGCTGATTGCATTTGTTAACAAGACAATAAATTTTTGTAGACGGCCTGGTATCAAGATGTTAATTACGAGTTTCTCAGCCAATTGAATGTTTGATAGATAATCTATGGCTCTACTATATCTATGAGTACATTCATTGTTTATAAGGCGGCAAAGCGACCTAAGGCGAGCACCACCCGCTCTAGCGCCTAGGCAACGCCTAAGCGTCTAAGGCGGACATATTTGTAAGGCGCTGCCAGGGCGTCTTATTACCTAAGCGCCTAAGGCAGGACGCCTTAAAAACAATCAGTGCATTATGAGTTTCTTGGGCAACCCTGTCCCTTCTAATTGAATCATAATATAAATTTTATGTTTCTTTAACAGAATTGTTGATAATCTTTGACTTGTTTTTGTGGTTACCATGTCCAGCTGTGTCATAACCTCCAGGTCCAGCTACTATGGCTCAATGGACCACCTCCTCCTCGGCCAGTACCGATGCAAAGGAGATAAGGGGTTCATCGTGCCAAGCAAGGTTCATGGTGGTAGGCTCGGTCTCCGGCCATGGCGTCTTCCGTTGGTCCTGCTGCTGTGCGACAGAGGCGGTTTTGTTCGGCATCAGCTACAAAACAGCTATGGTGGTCGAGTTCATGGCCGTCGAGCCACGGCTATGGTGGTCGTGCTGCGTTCATGGCCATCGAGCCATGGCTATGGTGGTCGCGCTGCGTTCATGGCCATGTCTGGTCAGGGTTTGGTCTCCTTGCATAATGATGAAGCAGGTATTGTGCCTTAGAATGTTAAGGCTTGCTACATGAGCTAATTAGGTCCTCTGGCTTGCTAATTAACTCTGATCTTCTAGGTGTACTTCTTCTATCATGTTTTTTTTATAGAAAGACTGTAACGGAACCCCCTACAGTATAATTGGTGCAACAAACCCAAATTGCAAGTACTGTGCCTTGAAGCTGGGTGGGTGGGAAGGCATCAGCCCCTTCCCACCACTAGGCTATGCCTTAGTCTGCAATTGTATGCTTTCCTTGATGTTGTGAATATCAATTGATTCACTAAATAGGTAGGTACTGGTTCTCACTGTAGATTCTGGTTATAGTACATGGTATCACTGTGTCATGTGCATGTTTGGGTCTTCCTTATGTAGCGTGATTTACACCTATGCCAATGGTGAGTACCAATTGTTTGTGCAGTGCTTGTGTTCTGCATAGAGTAGCAGGTCATGAGTTTTTGTGGCGTGTTCTTGTGTGTGACGTACAGGCGTCTAGTACTTATCTTTGACCATGTGCTATTTCCTTGTCTCTGCTGAGGATTTCCTCTAAATCTGAGAAGAAGAGATGCTACCCCGATCTTCCTTTATTTTTCTGAAAATTGGAACATTGCCTTTATATGGCTCACAATCTCAAGCTTGAGGGGTTGGTTGTGGTGCTAGAGTTGTTGGGGTGTAGGTGGGATGTTAGTTTTAACTAGCTGGTGGTGCTGGTGACTCCGCCAAGCTCCTAGTGAGGTCTTGTATTGCTGGATTTATTGATTAATGGAGTTTTTACAGCAAGGTAGAGTTGCTATCTTTCCCTAATGAACATATCGATAGTAGCAAATCTGCTCTGCAATTAAGTGGTAGATGGTGCTCGTTTCTGCAGATTTCAGACTACTATTAATTTGTGTGCACACGCAAGAAAATTGGGTACTAGTAGTTCGCAACTTTGGCATTCCAACTGGATGGATGGATGTACTCGTCTGCAGTTTATTTCTTTCTTTCTTTCTTTAGGAGAAACCAAGCAAATTTGATTGAGGAACAAGGTGTATTTACTTGGACTAGACTAATTAGTTAGAGCCAAATAATCAAAATCAAATCAAATGGCAGCCAGCCACCCAATGCCGGTGTGTCTTTGTCTTAAGGCTTGGAATCATCCATACTTCACTTCAATAGAATAGCATAGCATAGCATAGCATACATGGGCGTGATGTGAAAATTTCCTCAATACCATGTATGTACGTATGGTTGGATGCAGAACTGGTTTTACTAGTAAAAGCTGGAGCATGACAGGGAAGCGCACATGCATAATTAATCAAAATTTCTTGGTTGAGTTGATATACACTCCTTCATTGATGATTGATTGATTAGAACTGGAAGAAAACCTTTTTGCAGGGGCTTGCGAACCAAAAGTATCAACTTGGAGCTCCTCTCTGCCCAAATATATGACATACGTAAAGATCCCAAACCAGCAAGGTCTTGCGCATGCGGCGGCCGCCTTTTGAATATCTTCAGCTTGGTCTCATCGTCTTCGTCCAGCTCTCCAATGTCAACGATGGCTACAAACATTAAAGGTGAGACCTCCCGCCTTCTCTTCCCCCCCTTGCTCTGGGCACGTGATCATCGAGCCACAACTGTTTAGGTTTTTGGTAAATGATGCCTTGATGGCCATGTCTGACAGTTGACAGAAAGTTGCACTGTGATGTGCTTGAATTGCAGACTCTCAGTTTGATTTTCGCCATTTCACTTTTTATATTCTATAGGTAAAGAGTAGTATTGGGGGTTTGAACCCAGAATCTGCATGTCATGATTTGAGTCAGGATAAGAAGTCAAAATCTCATGAAGGTAGTACAAGGGGGAATCACTTTCTAGACATAGGTGTGGCCAAGTCCCATTTTGAAATTGTAGTTTTTTGAATTGTTTGTTCGATAGCACCGTTCAGGCGCACATTTCTCCTTAAATTGCTCACCCAACTGGTGGTGCAAACGACTCATCACAATTACCTTGAGTCACACAATCCATTTTTAATGGAGTAAGCGTATGTGATCCTCTTGTCCTTCTCAGAGCACACGATGAGAAGGCAAACATTTAGGTCAAGCCATCTCAGTTTGCTGCATTCAAATTCCAGACCAATTAACCAACTCAGATTGTGGCAGTTGGTTGTAGAAATGTTCACTCACCCTTCCAGATTATTACTTGAGGTTAGATATGCTATACATATAAACTATGCTAGTGTTTGATAGCGATCTGTTGGGCATAGTATTGTTTTTGCTGGGGTCTATCTATTTAGAGTTTAGTCATAGATGTGCCTAGTATTATTTTTGCTTGTAAAGTACAACCTCTGTAAACAAATATAAGACGTTTTATGGACTTGTGTCGAGTCTCTAAAACGTCTTATATTTATTTACGGAGGGAATAGTTATCTTGTAGGAACATAGATAGATAAAGGGATCATGGAGGCATATATTAGCGAGCTTGGGCTGGTTCTAGGTGTTGAGAATGAAAAGTCGTGGCCATTTTCTAGTTCATGACGAAGCAGAATTTTGTTTTAGATCATGTATGTTTGACTAATTGCCAAGTTTTCGTCATATTTCTCAGCCTGTGAAAATTCCGGCCCTTGTGAAACAAGGAAGTTTGTTTCTTTTTTTGTTGCACACTTGTAGCTAAAGATTGACTAGGACATTGCTGTCTTTTTATTGCTGCTTGATCGGAACCCTTCAGTCTCGTTGATAGCTAGCATGCCCTGTGACTAATGATTACTCGAGGAACTCTTATTTACTCTTGATAATTTACTAAGAAAACTCTGCAGTTTAACGGACTGAGTTGATTGATCTTACTTTTGATGGGTTTTGTTGTTGGAAACAACGCAAACTAGGAGGGGGTCCTTAGATGGCTGACTGAAAGTTATATGTTTTGTTGTGTGCAGATTATGGAACACACATTGCACTTTTTTAGCTTAGTCTCAGCCTACTGGACATTGCTTGTAGTTTCTTGCTTTAAACTCATATGTGTTGGCAATTCTTTTCTTTGTTTTTGCTGTGACGAAGAGCTTCTAGCTATGAGAGGCAAAAGAAGATGGTCGTCCGAATCCGTTTAAGCTTTTAGCTTTGGTGGCGCGCGAAGAGAAAGGTTTGTTTTCGGACTCGAGGCAGACCAAGCAACTAGGCTGTTGAGAACAAGGGACATGGGACCTGGCGCTGCTCATGACAACGGTCGTTTCTTGGTGTATGTAATGGACTAGCCGTTGTACCTGCACGCTTGTAGTGTTTTCCTTCCATCTGAGATACAAAATGGCAATTCTTTGCCCCTGTGCATGCATTTCTTTCTGCCTGTTATGCTGCCGAAATTTCTAGCCAAGGATTGCCCGATTTGTCAAAATTTTGTCCTTGTTTGTAATGAAATAAAAAACATGAGGGCGCCGACTGCAAAATTTTGTCCTTGTTTGTAACTGGCAGAGTGTGGATGGGGAATAACCTAAACATGCAAACCCAGATTATGAAGGCTAGGATGACATTATGAAGGAGAGTAAAGATGGGATTTCCAAGTAAGTATACCATTCCAGCGTGAGCTACCAGCTCCAAATTCACAGCAGCCGACAAGCCTCCAAGAAGCACGCAGCGGCCGCTATGGTCATCGTCACCAGTACATTCTGCACAGCTGCCACAGCACTGCCCCAGCTCACCTCCTTTGCAGCACGCCATGGTCGCCGGGGGGCAGCAGAGCGTGCAAGAAATCCTTGAGATGTTGGGGCCTGTCCCACCCGTCCTTGGGGCTGATGTGCAGGCGGCGGATGGATCTCCAGGCGTGGCGCCAGCGGCCGGCCAGCAAGCTTGTCCGGACCGCGTCATTCGCCGGCAGGAAGCCAAGGGCGTGCTGGAGGAGCGCTGAGCCGATCCTCGCTGCCGGGCATGGATGCTTTCCTGGCCTTGCAAAAATAGCTGGACTACCGTCGAACAGGTAGTGAGCACCACCGCGCTGGATCGATGCTGTGGTCACAAGAAAACAATGACGAAATGAAGCAAAGAAGCGGGGGGAAAAACACGGTGGAAGACGAGCTTACCTCACCGAGGCTTAGCTTCACTCGCCGCTGCGCAAATGCAAGGAATCGTCCAACCCCAACGGAGAAGACAAAGCGCGTGAGAGCTCTCTATTTCAGCTCAGCTCAAGGACGAGATGGGGTACGAGATGGAGTGGTGGAGAGCACAGAGCAGTTATTACCACCAGGAAGAAGCTCACCTACTGTACTAGAGGGACTGAGATCCAGTGACTCGTCTTCAGCAAGTCACGTTGTAACTGGCCGCCAATCATCTGCCGTTGAAACCACATCCAAGAGACCGCAGTGAAGGAAAGCAAAAAAGGCTCACACTTATGTCCAGGCACCCATCCAGCACAGATTTGTGGCGGGGAAAAGGAGGACAAGGATGGCTTTGGCGCGAAGAGCCAGCTCAGAGCAGCCGAGTGCCGTCGCCGCGGAGGGTAGGCAGCGTCGCGCGGCCGTGAGGGCAAGGGAGGAGTGCCCCGACGGGCCGGGAAGCTGCTGCTGCAAGCGCCGCGTGAGCTGGGGAGGAGGTCCGCCGCAGATCGAGCAGGAGCGCCGCCGCAGATTGAGGAGGAGCGCCGCCCGCGCGGGCCAGGGAGGAGCGCCGCCGTAGATCAGCTACGCTGGCCGACCTCCTTGCTCACGTCGCTCGGACCCGCCCGTCCCTCCCCGACGCCGGCCCTCTAGCTACCAGGTGAGTGAGGCGCCCCTACCGCAATCCCATCTCGTCCCACCAGCAATTCCCCGACGGCGTGGTTCTTCTGGAGCGCCACCGGTTGTGCAGATAGTGGATTTGAGTGGATTCCCTTAAATTGAACTGTACTAAGAATTTTTCCATTGAAATTCAGTACTGTGCTTGATGTGTCTCTTAATAGAAGATCTGAAGAAAACTGTACAGTGAAAGCATGGAAATATTGTTTGATGCAATGACAAGTAGTTTTTGAATTATACTGATGGAAATTGACATATACTGTGTATTGTTTTGAATTTCAATGACAAGTACCGTGAAAGCATGGAAATTGACATTGGCAAGTAGCAAATCTGAAGTATGTATTGATGGAAATTTATAAGTAGCAATGTGAAGTAGCTTTTAAATTTCTCTGATGGAAATTGACATGTACTGTGCATAACAACCAAATCATGTATATGTACTGTGAATAACAACCAATGTTTTTTTGCATATGAGCTTGTCTTGTTGCATTGCTTAGTCACCAGATCGGTCCGCCACTAATTGTACGTGTCTTTTTGGTTTTTGGCAGAATTTGGGTTGTGCAATGACAGAAATCAGCAAAAGGATACCTCAAGTTGGTATGAGATTCAGAGATTCACATGAGGCCTGGATGTTTTGGGTAGAATATGGGGGTCACATAGGTTTTGATGTGAGAAAAAGATGCACCAACTTAAACAAATTTGATGGAAAGGCGACTTCATGCAGATTTGTTTGTTCCAATGAAGGCATTAGAAGGAAGGGACAAACCGACCGTGAGCCAAAACATTTTAGAGCTGAAACAAGAACTAATTGTAGAGTTCAGATGGTTATTAGATTGGATCGAGCTGCAGAAAATTATGAAGTTACTGATGTTGAACTGAAACACAACCACTATCTTCAATTGCCACAAACACGCCACTTGTTGGTTGCATGTTGTAGAGTATTGGATGGAAATAACAAATTTGCTATTACCATTGGGAGTTTGCATGGTGATTTGCTGTTTGAGGAGGAGCACATAGTGATAGGTGATCCTTTGACCCAAAAGGTTTCTTGTAGTTGTGGAATGTTCAATAGGGTAGGGATATTGTGTGGACATGGTCTAAAAGTTCTTGACTTGATGAAACATAAAGACATTGCCAAAACATTATATCTTAAAGAGATGGACTAGAGAAGCACGCAATGGAAGTGCACTTGATTCCGTTGCTCCATGCATTGAGGATTTACTCAATGCAGCCACTAGTGCTATGAGTGAACCATATAAAGACAGAAAATGTTGACCCAAAAGGAACTTTAGCTTACCTCTGCAAAAAAACTGTTCTCGTATCTCTATCATATTCTTTTATTCAGTACATATATAAGCTGTTAGTATTGTTACATTTGTATTGTTAGCTGACATAAAACTGTTGACTGAACGGCCAAGGCTGAAGCATTTTCTTTGTTAAGCTGTGTTGGATGGATGCCCAGGTGTAGTGTGGAGGCCTTTTTTTTTGCTTTGGGTCACTGCTGTCCGTTAGATGTTGTTTGGAGGGCTGATGAGAGGGAGCCAGTTACAACATGACTTGCTAGAGGCAAGTCACTGGATCTCTATCCGTACTAGAGTTGTGGAGTGTCTTGATTGCAAAACCTCACGGGCTACCGCTGCTTGTGTGATGGCTGATGGGACTACAGCAATGCTACATTCACGGGGGCTTTACGAGCGTTTTACGGGGCTAAGCGGACGTGGGTTGCGCTAATTGGGCGTTAGGTGACGCGGGCCCACCCTGAAAATCAGGGGGGGAGGGGTGAGATTAGTGAGGGAGAAAAGGAAAGTCCGTTGATTAAGTAAAAAGTAGCCCGTGAGTGTAGCATTTTTGATGGGACTATTATATACGCCCGCCGCAGCTTTGCCTTGCAGTTTTGCAGAGTACGTACTACTGTATACTCCAGTCCTTGCGGTTCTACAGGTCGTAAACTTTTTCATTTTTGAACGGAATCACCTCCATCGCCTCCACCTCCAAGTGAGCGTGCCGAGGCCAATACCAACGCGGCGGCGACCCAAACAGACACGGTTTTTTGTTCTTTTTTCCATCTGAACCCAAAAGATGGCTGTGTGAGATGGTTTGAGGATCGGTGTTAGAGATGCCCTTATCTTATCAGGTAGCCCCAAAAGATGCCTCAAGAATGGTTTTGCTTGCTTTGGAGTTCTAGCAATTCAAAACCAACACATTTGTATATACTTCGCACATAACAGTTATGTCCATAACCATGTATTTATCCTTCATTTGAATCAAAGTCAGAAAGTGTTTCAGATCATTTAAATCTGAAGAGTTTCACTAGTGGAACAAAATAGTGCCGTATGAACAATAAATACACTAACAAATATTACCTCCGTCACAAATTAGTCGTCTTACATATATATATATAGATACCTAACAATAGTTCGGGAATAAAGATGGCAATTTTATCCATGGACATGGATATCCATGGATATCCGACCCGAATGGATAGGGTTTGGATATGCTTTTGTGTCCATGGGCGGTGCCCAAACCCGACCCGATTGTTTGTGGATAGGGCATAGATATAATCTTGTACCCATGGATATACCCAAAACCGACCCGATAGTATGACTTAATGGGGGGAAATATGCTATCCCTGCCCCACGGTCATATGTCCCACAACAATTTTACAATTTTTTTTATCTAAAACATGCATAAGAAATTACACAATCCTCATCGTAACTTTTTTTAGTTGACATTCAATCCCCTCCGTAACATACTCCAACACCCCTCTCCTTATTTTTACCTCCTTAAATGACTCGTCATTCTCATCTGTTAGAAAAATACTAAATGATCTTAGGTTGTTAGTGGATGTTAATTTACCATAAGTGAAGCCTAGCCTGCCATGAGGTGAAGAATGGAAGAGTTTATGTTAATATTGTGTTATGTCTTATTTATATGTCTCGAGAGGATCCAATGGATATCCAATGGGTATGGATATCCATCAGATTTGGACATGGATACAATTTTTCACCCATGGATTTTTTCATGAGCGGGCAAAGACTGTCTTCATGGATATGGATATGGATTTGATATTGTCCTACCCGATCCAAACCCGACCCATTGCCATCCTTATTCGGGAAGGAGCGAGTATGAGATATGGCGCAAGGTTCCGACACATTAATACAACAACAGAAGTCAAAATACATCTTCAGCGAGATAAATCAGTCAAGGGAGGGCGATTAAAAAAATAGTACATGTCACTACTTTTTCTAAGCTGCTTCACCGAGTCGAACCAACATGAATGTCCAACAAAAGATCGCATCCTCGTCACTGCTGCAAACTGCATTCGTTCCTTAATACAGTAATTAAGATGAAATAGGCCATATGTCTTCAGCCAAGGTCTTCTCTCCCTAGAAACCTGTACATGTATGGAAGGATGAGAAGCTTGCGGGGGTGTCACTTGGGAAACAAGGAATTTCAGCTCCTTGACAAGGAATCAATGGGCCACAAGATTCAGTCCATAATTTTTCATATTTTCACATGTCAAACTGCAGAATAATCTAATTACTCAAAAGTTTGCACGTTTCAACATCTGGTTAGAGTTGAGATCTTGATTTAACTGTTAGGATTAGCTTTCTAGCAATGGCATCCAGTGGTTTAATAACAAATACTCATGTCAAGATTTTCAGACAATCTGTCTAATTATGAAGAATCAGATGGCCCTAGCAAATAATTATAGACCATAATGTTGACATTGTAAGCCAATAAGTAAACAAACTGAATTGCAACTGGAATAGGAGCCACAAAATGTCAGAACTGTTCAACAAAATCAACATGCCGTGCTACCATTTGTGCAGTGCATTTCAATCTAAACACCATTGTAGTTAACACTTCCAAACAGCACATTGAGTTATTTTCCACCCACCAAATGCAGAGCAGGCTTCTCATTACTGGTATAACATTCACTCTTTCTACTAAACTAGGAACTTCAAAATGAAGGCAAACTGCAGAAATGTAGAAAGCGTGGGGTGCTGTTGATAGTTAGCTTACATATGTTAAGTGTACCAAGGAACTTCAAAATTTTGAGAACCTCCGCATCAACCGAGTTACATTTGACTTCGACTGCCTTAAGATGTTTTGATATTGCAGCTGAGGTCTCCACTGCATTGTAACCTCCTTTTATTTCCACTTTATGATTAGGTCCCTGCAGGCAAAAAAGATTGAATCAAAACCGATCAGATAATAGATAGTGTAGCTTTACAGTGCAAGTTAAAGAATTCCCATTTTGACAAAGTATATATACCTTGGAAAAGAACTGAAGAGTGAGAATCTCCAGAAATGGTGAGTGTTCAAGAATAAAAGCTAGTGCGCGGAAGTCGTCAGGCACGCACCAGTATTCATTGAGTAACAAGGTCTTTAACTTACTAAATGTAGGGCACCATATCAAATCCCTTCTGAAAATAAACTGCAGAAATTGCAAACCAGAGAGAACAAATTAATCGTCACTGCGAACATGATGATTGTTTTTTTTATCTCAAGATTACATGATGATTGTTTTGAGCGTGGGGAATAATGTAAAAGCTCTACTAGCTGGTTGCATTGTTTATGACTTTCTAAGAAGCATCATTTAGATGGTCATAGATATTGCAACAGATATATAATAGGACCGCAAATGTAAATGGGGTTAAAACATACATACCGTGTCATGTTCATCTATCAATGTCAAATTCTCAGCCTCTGATAAACCTTTGAGAAGCACCGAGTCATGAGAGTTAACAGCCTGTAGATCGTAACAACCTTGACAGTCCTCGTTGTGGCAATCCCAAGAGTCGGAATAAAAACACCTGTCCACAGATTCTTTGATAAATCTGACGAATGCAGCCTTCAACGACGGCATGCTGTCAAGCACAGGAGTCCTGTCCCAGTTGTCCTCGAGTCGTAGAGAAACGAGACTTGGAGCGTAAATACGAGTACGGGCATGCTGATTGAAACTGCTATCAGCAATGGCCAGGCGTTTTAGAGACTTTGAAGAGATCCTCCTGACATGGACGAAACAGCCATTGATGATTACTAGATCTTCCAGCACCGGACAGCCGGCAAAATCGAGGAAGCTGTCGTTTAACCCTGTGTCAATGAGCTCTAGCCTCGTCAGATGCTGAGAGGCAAGAGGCAGGTTGTCTACGTAAAAGTAAACACCATAGCCGTCCCGAGAGATATCGAGCCGGAGCAGCCGAACTTGGCAGAGCATAATGTGCCGGATCCAGAGGCTCACACGGGGCACGTCGTCGTCGGAGACCACGGCGAACCTGAGCTCGCACGTGTCGATCGGCGCTCGACAGCGAAGGAGCAGAAGGTGGTTCACAAACTCGCGGAGCTCCTGGACGGGCGTCACCTCCGACTCATGGACACCGGTGATGCGCAGGCTTGTGGCGGATTTCCAGAGGCCGCGCCAGCGCCGGGCGAGCACGCAGGTCCGCACGGCCTGCTGCGCCGGGAGGAAGGAGAGCACGTGCTGCAGGAGATCGTCCGGTAGGGCGCCGATGATGCCCTCGCCGCGGGCCAGAGCGGCCCTCTTGTTGCCTTCTTGCGGCCGAGGCATTCCGTCGAACAGGTGGCAGGCGCCGAAGCTGCGGCACAACCGTACAGCTGTGCAAGACACGATCACGGAATGCCGGCGTGGTGGCAAAGAGGGGAGACAGATGCAGGAAGCGCCGGGGTCGCCGCCGCACCTCGCCGCCGGCAGCTTTCCCGCCTGAGCCGAGGGTGGAAGAGAAGAATGGCAACTGATACGAGCGACCGACGCGATGCTCAACGTACAGAGGCCGACCAACGACGCGAAGGTCGCTACTGATACGAGCAACCGAGCGCCATGGAGACCATCCGGGTTGAGGAGTTGGAGAAATGCGTTTGCGACATGGAAGATTCGCAGGACCTTCGAGGGAGAAGCTAGCTTGGTTTGCTTGCGGGGTCCCGGCCTCACGGGATTAAAAGGAGGCGAGTGTAAAATACGCATTTTACCTATCACTGAAAATTTAAATCCAACAATCGCTATACATATACACTAGGAAAAAGGATCACATTTTGCTGCACCACCGAGATACGCTATCACTCTCAATTTTGTGAAATCATGAATATTTTTTTAAACTTGTGAACATATCATAGATTTTGTCTTTAAAGTTATTAGCATTTGCTTCTGATTAATTTGAGTAAAATGTTTTTTTGTTTTCTATCGGAAGAGTACGTGACTGAAACAAAAAAATGCTACTACCTCCGTCACATAATATAAAAACGTTTTTGACACTAGTGTGTGTCAAAAACGTTCTTATATTATGGGATAGAGGAAGTATAACCCAAGGACACAATTCTTGGTATCGAGCATCTCAAGATAGTTGAAATCAAATGCTGCAAAGAAGACGGGATAATTCACCAAATTGTAAAGATTCTTAGTACCTATGGAGTACCCACGGATCACATTAGCATTGAACAGAATGTTTACAGTTATGACCTTGGGCGTAAGTAACTATTGACATATTTCACTAGTACAGTGTTTCTGTAATCTGCATATGTACCTTTAGATTACCTGTGGGGGGAAGACACTCTTATATTTATTTACAGAGGGAGTATTTGATTAATTTTGACAATGAAAATGTTAAAAATTGCATTTTTAAATTTTTTGAAAAAGTAGTCATTCGATCATTTGGTGAAGCTAGAATTGATTTTTTTTCCTATTGGACTGTTACATAACATCCACATAACATATTGGAGTGAATATCTAAAGCTAAACATGAGCGACATTTGGGCTTAATGCACCATTGGTGCTATACTTATCATGAATACTCAACCTTTATGACCTCATCTCTTGGGCAGCAACAACTAGAGCTGCAAAAGGTGCTTGTTGGTCTTAGTAGTTAGTAGCATGTCTAAGTTGTTGTGAGAAATAATGTTTGATTAGCAAAACTAGCAATCAGTTATGCACTAAATGCTTGGACCTATTATATCCTCACAATGGAACAGTTTTTTTGGCTTGGAGGTGCCCTGAGTACAAGGGCAGTGGTCAGCCAATAGCGCATTCGTTTAGCATTCACATAGCTAGCTCAATGTTTATGTGGGCCCAATCATCCAACTGAATTTTGTATATGATATTGTGTGCATTTCAGCTCCCCTCTTCTATGTGATTGCATCTCCCCATTTCTTCGTGTAGCCTTGTATCATTTCTTTAGAAGGTGTCACATGTGCTTATCACTTGCATCTTTTATTATTTATACAGGTTTCAGTTTCTAGCAAAAGTTCGGCTAGTCTATTATTTCCTGGTTGCTTACTCGCAGGCGATGTCGATGAATGTGGTACCATGTGGTTGCTGGATTTTGTTTACTAGGATCGAATCGTGCGCGTCCCTCTGTCCCATTCTGATGAACCCAGTGCACAATTGCTTATGTGACTTGCGTTCAGTTGGCATACGCTTATTTCCTGTACTCAGTATCCGAGCTACACTGATTTCTCTGTTGGACTTGTGAGTTTTGTTTAGATAGGTTCATGGATCTAGTACTCAAAACTTGTGTCGTATTGTACTCTCTGGCAAGTAAACTTTGGTGATGCTTATCCACGCCTTGCGGACAATGTATTTGCCTTGCACAGTGGGCTATGCTGATTGGATGCGAACAGATCGTTTTTGCTTGGTTGCCTTAAGCATGCCTCCCTCGAAAAAACCTTAGCAATTTCAACGTGGCATGATGATTTCAAAGTGTATAAGTTGGCTGCCAGCAGTTCCTTCTGAATTTAGGCTAGCGATTTAGGTTGTTTCACTTTTGACCTACCATCATACCAAGTACGGCGATTTAGGTGTACTCAATTATGTGCACACAAAAAATAAATGGTGAAGATTTAATGATAGAATTTGCAAAGTTTTTTCGTTCAGGTTTCCTGAGGAAAATTTAATGTAGCTAAGAGATAAAAAAATGAGTAAATAAATGGTGAAACCATTTGATTACTTCAACGGGGGCAAGTGTGGTCAAAAACAATAGAATTTGAACATGTTTTTTTTCCGCAAAGTTATCCATGTCATTCGCATGCCCTGTTTGATTGGTTTTTTTTTGAGCATCAGTACAGACACAAGCGCTCATACACACGCGCATACACTCATCCCTATGAACGCACACACACACACCCTACCCCTATGAGCACCTTCGAGAGACTGAGCCGGCATATCATCTTGAGATTTACGAAGTCACCGTAGGCGCCTCGTCGTCGATGGGAACGTCTCCTCCCACTGAAAGCGTATCGCCGGACATCCTGAAATAAATCCAGGAATAATGCGAGCACCAGGATTTGAACCCTGATGGATTGGGGATACCACTGTCCACCTAACCAACTCAACCACAGATTGATTCCGGGTGATTTGTACCTATGGGTTTACGTTGGTACAAAATAAACGAAATACTGCGCTGATGACTGAAGTTGCTAGACTTAACAGGTATGCTCCATTTTACATGAAAAAATGTACTCTTTTTTTTTGAAACGGAAGCAAAGATTGCCTCGTCTATTAATTAAGTAAAATAGAATTGCCCAGTTTATTACGGAAAACCGGAATAACAAGGACCAAACCCACTCCCAAACACTGACACACACAGGGCAAAGCCCAACCTCATCGACAACATGTCGACCTGCAGCTAGACAAACGCAGCTCCGACTCTGATGAAGAACTCGGAAGAACAAAACCAGGCGAAAGCTGGCGCCACGGAAGATCGCCGAACGGGCCACTTGCAGCCAGTCATCGTATGCCACAGGGCCCCACCACCGTAGCTTCGACTCCACAGCAACAAACAAACCGAGGCAATACCGCGAACACGCCGGAGAAGAGCCGACTACCGCAACCATTGCCATGTCGCCGACATCGCTCCCACCATCATCGTTGCCATAGAAGCCTGGCGACCATGTCCCAGGTCATTGTCAACATGAACATCGGCACATATGAGATCCAAACCTTTGAAAATTCTATCACTACATCAATCTTTTAACAAGCATAGTTTTTGCATTGCTGTTTAACGATTAACTATACACAAAAGATTAACATGAGGTTTTGATGCAAAGTTCCATTTCTCAGGTGAATTTGTCCATTTCATCAAAATGAAAATTTAGTACTCCCTCCGTTCCATTTGAACTACAATAACAAACGTGCATATTTAGCAAAAAATGATTTGACTGCAACAAAAATGTGAACTTAATTACCCCTATAAGCAAACACAAAAGTCAGCTGAAACCTGAAAGCTGCAACAGAATGTAAGGCACAAGGGAGCGAATATGTAGCTGTGAAAACATCACTTTCTGAATTACAGGAAGCTACGATACATTAGTTGTAGGGCAGCAAAACTGAGACAATGAAGTTGCTTCACAGAAATTCACAACTGAAACATGGATAGCATCACGAGCAATCAGATTGCCATAGTTCTGCGGCTAAAATCATGATTTCTACAATCATGCTTCGAACAGGGCACAATGTTCCATGCTAGCTATGAGCCTAAGATATATGATGAACCTTCAATGTCTGCTTTCAAAGCTGGACATCAGAAGCATTTCCCCAGCCCGAGCTGCTGCATAAGCATCTGCAAGCCCAGGAACAGTGTCCTGATGACTGTCCATGTATGTCGCAATGAAATTATCCTCACCATAGCCAACTAATCGCCGGAAGCCGACACTTTTCTTCATCAGTCCCTTAGCCTGCAGGATCTTTGCGACATAATACCGGGGTTTCATCCGCTTCTCCAGGCTGTAGGTAAACAGCATGGGCCTCTCAACAATGTACTCTGGATCCAATCCAACCTCATTGACCATGAACTCTATCTTGAGACGGAGTTTCTCCTCGGATATTCCTAGAATGTGTGGCTTGTTGCGAACCGCAACACGCACCTTGTCCATGGAGCAACCAAGAGTGCTCCTCAAGAACTCCATCCTTGCGGCGACCTTGTCTTCCGTGATAGAACATGCGACACCCACCGCGTACTTGAATATGTACGAGGAGCGGGGCACGCCAAGCTTCTCGGCGCGCAGCACAAACGCCTTCACCCGCTCTGGGTTGAACACCAGCAGCCTAGAGCAGGGCGTCGACAGCTTGACAATATCACAAACACTTAGCCCGCACTGCTCCAGCAGCGCTATGTTGGGCTTGGCGACCTTCTCCAGATCGGTGGTCAGGATGGACCTGTTCCTCTTCATGGTCTGGAGGAGCTTGCCGAAGGAGCCAAAGAAGGGGATCCAGAACTCGAGCTTGGGAGTGATGTCGCATGACCGGAGGGCCGTGGCGCCCACCAGGAGGAAGCTGGCGATCTCGGGCGCCGAGAGGCCGAGGCGGTCGCGGAGGGCAGAGAGGCGGGGGGCGACGTTGTCCACCCTGGAGCGGAGGAGCAGCGGGTCGGCTGCGACGACGGCGGCGATGTCGGGGCGGGAGAGGCCAACGCCGGAGAGGAGGGCGAGCACGGCGTCTGGGTTGGAGGCGGACTTGAGGTGGCAGAGCTTCTTGGACGCCTTGAGCGCCTGGGCTCGGGTGAGACCGCAGGTGACGATGAGGTACTCCTCCGTTGAGAATGGGGTGGTGGAGGCGGAGAGAGCGAGGCGGCGGTGGAGAGAGTAGGAGAGCGTGGCCGTGGTAGGGTGGGGGCCGGCGCAGGGCAGCAGGAGAGGGTGCATCTGGAGCTGGAGCATGGCGGCGGCGGCGGCCGGCAAGTCGCCGTTGGTTGGCTGGCGGACTGAAATGGTTTTGCTAGGTATCAAGACAAAGATAGAGCTTTCAATCGGATTGACCAAATGCAACCAAAATTCACAAGTCCGAATAATGTTAACCAGAACAAGCACGCACTATTCCCGTAGAAGAATACAAGGAAAATAATTACTCCCTCTGTCCCAAAAAACATGTCGCAGCGGTATTTTTTTGAAAAAGTCCTTCAAGTTTATCTGACCGAACCCACGGTCCAATCGTCTCCTCCGCCAGCTCGCTCAGTTCCACTAGCTCCCCCGCAACGCCGGCGACCTCGCGTAGCTCAAGCACACCGCGCCGCCGCGCAGCTCCACCGCAACCCCGCGCGGATCCACCTCTACCCCGTGTAGCTCCACCGCTCCCCCGCACAGCTCCCCCGCTCCCCTTACCCACATCCCTAAATTTCCAAGCTTTCTCCCATCCCCTTCCGGAAAATCGGCGCTTGCTGCCCGTCGATTCTCCACTACCACCACCAATCCCGGCCACCATGGAGGAAAAGGTCACTGGCGCCGGCAAGATAGGGGAGAGCAGGAGGAGAAAAAGGGACCAGACGAGTGGCAGCGGGTGGTGGCGATGCACGGCACGGTCACTGGAGAGGCGTCTGCGGCGGAGCTCGTCGGCGTCGCGTATGCCAGCGCGTCGAAGCCGACCAACGCGTCCGCCGCCTCGTCTACTGGAGCGAGCGGCCACAACTACAAGGGCGCCTTCGCGTCCACCGTGCTGGCCTGCCTGGCTGGCGGCAACAGCTGGCACCAGGACGACTACGGTGGTGAAATTGAGGAATTACAGGAGGTCAGCCGTCCACATCCCTCCTCTGTTGGTGAAGCATCATGGAGTAATCCTGTTAATTTATCTGCTGCTGTTTGTGGTCCAGCTCCTGTTAATTTTACTTCAGAAAGAATTCCAATCCATCTGCTGCTATTTGTTGTGTGTACATACTGTTAATTGATATCTAAATTGTGGAGCTGTAAGGAATATCATGGACTAATCCTGTTAATTGATCATGTGTGATTGTCTCCGTGAGTAGTCCTGTTAATTGTCCCTGTGTACTGTCTAATTATTCATGCAACATCATGGATTTTTATGACCTGAACTTATCATGTTGAATAAAATTAATGGAGAAGGGATTCATTCTTCTTCAGACCTTGTTTGTTTCTTTCTGCTTGAATGCATGGTGTACAGTACAAGTTCATGAACAAGGGACCTTTTTTTTGCAATTGCAAACTCTGAATGCTCAAGTCTGGAAGTGTTTACAAATTCAAAGAGTTCACATGACTACTGGTCAAATAATTCATTGTAAATCTAATCTAGAACTAGTAGAGCTCTTGGTGATATACAAATTCAGTGTAAATAGAAATCTGCGACATGACTACTGATCATGTATGCAAGATGTTGCTACTGGATGAGCACAATAATTACTCAGTAGATTTTGATTAAAAGTTTGACACCTGATCATGTATGCAAGATGTTTCTACTGGATGCATGGATGCATGACTGGGACATGACTACTCGGTAGATTATGTACTCCAAGTAGACAAGATCATCTAAGTTAGACCAAATTGTGAGATTCAAATAAATTAAAATTAATCCAAAGGCCTTGACTAAATTATTCAGATTAATTTAAACAATTCAAATAAATCTAAATAAATCCAAATAATTCCAAATAAATTTAAAAATCAAATAAATATATTCTTTGGATTGATGATCAAAGTTCAAAGAATTAGCCTGAATGCACATTGATGATCCCAGAGAATGAGCCGTTCAAATCAGCTAGGCTTTGAACTTTGATGATTTTTTTAGTTCAAAGCACTTTGAGTACTCCACAAATTTCAGTAAACTTTCCTACACTGGACACTGTAAACTTTCAGTACACAAAATTCAGTTATCTTTTCAATAGGAAAATTTATGTAACAAATCTCAGAAGCTTGCATTTTCCTACTCTTGTTGGCAATAGTCATTATCAGTTTACTGTCCATTTTAGCCTAGCCTTCAATTATCTTTTCACCCATTTTTTTGTCCATTCAGTTATATTTTCAATAGGAAAATCTCTGTAACAAATTACAGTTTACTGTCATTATCAGTTTACTGGCCATTTTTGTTTTGATTTCAAAAAGTTGCCCATGTCACATTTTTGTCCATTGGCTATCATATTGTAGTAGTGAAAATGGGTGCAGTTCCCTGCCTCAAGTGGAGCATCGACATAACTTGACAGTATATGGGTGTTTCCTAATTTTAATCTTGTTTTCTAGTTCTAATTTCAAATACAGATCAGACTGTATTGTGCATATCTACATCTTGGAAAACATGTTCTAATTTAGTTTCTGAAATTTACAGTATTGGTCATCCTAACTGAAACATGTTATGATGTTCAGTTTGCTCATGTTTTAAAACGTCATAAAATCGTTGTACCTGAAGAGCAGAGGCGCCGGGCAAGTTTGATCTTTGATCTGATGTAAAAAAAGTTTGATCTTTGATCTTGCTACAGATACTGCTGATATCGATCATTTGCTGCTACAGAAGATACTGCTCCTACAGATACTACTGCTACAGATGATAGTCCTCTCTGTTGATCAATTGATCTGCGGCTGATACTCTGCTTAGCTGATCTCTTGATCTGCAGGTGAGAAGTAGAGGATCTACTGCTGGGCGAGCAGTGAGGTGCTGGGCGTGGAGGAGGAGAAGCGCGTGGGCTTGGAGGAGGAGCGGTGCCTAGTCGTGGAGAGGAGGTGCTGGGCATGGAGGAGTAGAACAGGCGACCGGAGCTTAGGCGTGGGCGGGGGAAAGTCTAGGGACCGTCGATTTGGTGGGCGTCGGCGGGGATGGGCGGCGGAAATTACCGGTGACCATCGCTCAGGTGGGCAGCAGGGGAGCTCCGGCGACAGCTCGAGCAAGGGAGCAGTAGCCCGAGTCTGGCGGAACAGGATAAGCAGGAGGATGAGCTTGAGGTCCAGACGCGCTCAGGAGCTTGAGGAGGACGAGATCCACCGGATCTTGGTGGCGCAGGTCCTGCACGGCAGCGGCGGAGGGGATCGCGGCGGGAGTGGATTACGGCAGCTTAGGTCCTGGGCGGCGGTGGCGCAGGTACTGGGCGGCGGAGGAGCAGGTACCGGGCGGCGGAGGAGCTGGCCCCGGGCGGCGCAGGCGACGAATCGGCCGACGACGGCCTTGGCCCGATGCACGGGAGCTAGATCGGGCGGAGGAAGACAGAAGGACTTGTTTGTAAAAGATTCGAAGATACAAGGGGTTTTTGTGCAAATTTTACATTACACTATGCTTGCGACATGTTTTTCGGGACGGAGGGAGTACATTTTAGGGATACACTAACTTGTCCCTTGGGTTCAATTTAGTCAACACATGACCTTTTTCCAAAATCCTAACCCTAGTGTCCAGAATGGAAGCTCGACAAGAACTGGCTAAACATTGTACGTCATCTTTTTTTCTCCAATACGTACAAGCATGTGTATCATATACTTCCTCCCGTCCTTTATACTCCATGTACTCCGTATTAGATTTGGATCAAGTCAAACTTTGCAAAGTTTGACGAAATATATATTAAAAATATCAACATCTCCCATATCGAATATATATTCCATGAAACTACATTTCGTAATGAATTTAACAATATTGATTTGGCACTGTAAATATTGATACTTTTTTTCTATAAGTTTCGTCAAAGTAGAGATGTTTTGACTTTAGACAAAACTTATATGCTGACTAAAAAAGATCAGACGGAATATTAAAGATAGGCAGTGCGCCATTTAAAATCCATTCTCCCAATAAACTAGAGAAAAAACAGAGGATTAAACAAGCATGTAAGATGTACTTCAGAAGTGAACAGCATAATAACGTCCAAAAGCTCACTATGATAAAAACACACATATGTAGAATATGCTGCCATTTAATTTTAATAAGAAAAAAGGGTATGTCTTGATAGGGAGACTGGTGATTCAAAAGTGAGTATTGGTAAATATCTTGTAGTAAGTAAATTATAGTACAAGAAAGGTAGCAGACAACAATGAGGAACAAGAGTAAGCAAGCAAAAGTGCAAGCAAAAGTGCAAACTATGTAGACATGGCCGAGACTCATCTCCGGTCAATAACCAATAACGGAACCTGGATGCTCATATTGGTTCCTACATATTCTATGAAGATCTTTGTTGGTCAAACCGCATAACAACATACGTTGTTCCCTTTGTCATCGGTATGTTACTTGCCCGAGATTCGATCATCGTAATCATCATACCTAGTTCAATCTCGTCACTGGCAAGTCTCTTTACTCGTTCCGTAATGCATCATCCGATAACTAACTCATTAGTCACATTGCTTGCAAGGCTCATAGTGATGTGCATTACCGAGAGGACCCAGAGATACCTCTCCGGCAATTGGAGTGACAAATCCTAATCTCGATCTATGCCAACTCAACAAACACCATCACAGACACCTGTAGAGCATCTTTAAAATGACCCAGTTACGTGTGACGTTTGATAGCACACTAAGTGTTCCTCCGGTATTCGGGAGTTGCATAATCTCATAGTCATAGGAACGTGTATAAGTTATGGAGAAAGCAATAGCAATAAACTAAATGATCATAGTGCTAAGCTAACGAATGGGTCTAGTCCATCACATCATTCTCTAATGATGTGATCCCATTCATCAAATGACAACACATGTCTATGGCTAGGAAACTTAACCATCTTTGATTAACAAGCTAGTCTAGTAGAGGCATACTAGGGACACTCTGTTTGTCTATGTATTTAGACATGTACTAAGTTTCCGGTTAATAAAATTCTAGCATGAATAATACACATTTATCATGATATAAGGAAATATAAATAACAACTTTATTATCGCCTCTAGGGCATATTTCCTTTAGTCTCCCACTTGCACTAGAGTCAATAATCTAGATTACACAGTAATGATTCTAACACCCATGGAGTCTAGGTGCTGATCATGATTTGCTCATGAGAGAGGCTTAGTCAACGGGTCTGCAACATTCAGATTCGTATGTATCTTGCAAATCTCTGTCTCCTTCCTTGACTTGATCGCGAATGGAATTGAAGCGTCTCTTGATGTGCTTGGTTCTCTTATGAAATCTGGATTCCTTTGCCAAGGCAATTGCACCAGTATTGTCACAAAAGATTTTCATTGGACCCGATGCACTAGGTATTACACCTAGATCAGATATGAACTCCTTCATCCAGACTCCTTCATTGCTACTTCCGAAGAAGCTATGTATTCCGCTTCACATGTAGATCCCGCCACGACGCTCTGCTTAGAACTGCACCAACTGACAGCTCCACCATTTAATAAAAATATGTATCCGGTTTGTGACTTAGAGCCATCCGGATCAGTGTCAAAGCTCACATTGACGTAACTGTTTACGACGAGCTCTTTGTCACCTCCATAAACGAGAAATATATCCTTAGTCCTTTTCAGGTATTTCAAAATGTTCTTGACCGCTGTCCAGTGATCCACTGATACGTCTCTAATGTATCTATAATTTTTTATTGTTCGATGCTATTATATTATCTGTTTTGGATGTTTAATGGGCTTTAATATGCTCTTTTATATTATTTTTGGGACTAACCTATTAACCGAAGGCCCAGTGCCCGTTTCTATTTTTTTTGCCTATTTTAGAGTTTCGTAGAAAATGAATACCAAACGGAATCCAAACGGAATGAAACCTTCATGATGATCTTTCTTGGACCGAAAGAAAACCAGGAGACTTGGAGTTGAAGTCTGGAACTCCACAAGGCGACCACGAGGCAGGAGGGCGTGCCCAGGGGGTAGGCCCGCCCCCCCCCCACCCTCATGGTCCCCACGTAGCTCCACCGACGTACTTCTTTCGCCTATATATACTCTTATACCCTAGATCGATCGCAGAGAGCCACAAAACCACTTTTCCACCGCTGCAACCTTCTGTACCCGTGAGATCCCATCTTGGGGCCTTTTCTGGCGATCTACCGGAGGGGGAATCGATCACGGAGGGCTTCTACATCAACACCATAGCCTCTCCGATGAAGCGTGAGTAGTTTACCACAGACCTTCAGTTCCATAGTTATTAGCTAGATGGCTTCTTCTCTCTCTTTGATTCTCAATACAAAGTTCTCCTCGATGTTCTTGGAGATCTATTCGATGTAATACTCTTTTGCGATGTGTTTGCCGAGATCCGATGAATTGTGGGTTTATGAACAAGATTATCTATGAATATTATTTGGTTCTTCTCTGAATTCTTATATGCATGATTTGATATCTTTGCAAGTCTCTTTGAATTATAGGTTTAGTTTGGCCTACTAGATTGATCTTTCTTGCAATGGGAGAAGTGCTTAGCTTTGGGTTCAATCTTGCGGTGTCCTTTCCCAGTGATAGTAGGGGCAACAAGGCACATATTGTATTGTTGCCATCGAGGATAAAAATATGGGGTTTATATCATATTGTTTGAGTTTATACCTCTACATCATGTCATCTTGCTTAAAGCGTTACTCTGTTCTTATGAACTTAATACCCTAGATGCATGCTGGATAGCGGTCGATGTGTGGAGTAATAGTAGTAGATGCAGAACTGTTTCGATCTACTTGACACAGACGTGATGCCTATATTCATGATCATTGCCTTAGATATCTTCATAACTATGCACTTTTCTATCAATTGCTCGGCAGTAATTTGTTCACCCACCGTAATACATGCTATCTTGAGAGAAGCCACTAGTGAAACCTATGGCCCCCGTGTCTCTTTCTTATTATATTGCATCTCTTTTATTTACATAGCATCTCGTTTTACTATTTTGCAATCTTTACTTTTCAATCTATATAACAAAAATATCAAAAATATTTATTTTACTATCTCTATCAGATCTCACTTTTGCAAGTGTCCGTGAAGGGATTGACAACCCCTTTATCGCGTTGGTTGCGAGGTTCTTGACTGTTTGTGCAGGTACTAGGTGACTTGTGCGTTGTCTCCTACTGGATTGATACCTTGGTTCTTAAAAACTGAGGGAAATACTTACACTACTTTGCTGCATCACCCTTTCCTCTTCAAGGGAAAACCAACACATGCTCAAGAGGTAGCAAGAAGGATTTCTGGCGCCGTTGCCGGGGAGATCTATGCCAAGTAAAGACATACCAAGTACCCATCATAAACTCTTCTCCCTCGCATTACATTATTTGCTATTTGCCTCTCGTTTTCCTCTCCCCCACTTCACAATTCGTGTTTTCCTTCGCCCTTCTTCCGTTTGATCTTTTGTTTGCTTGTGTTACCATGTGCCTCCTTATTGCTTGCATCTTCGCTTGCTAAAAGTTTATGGATCCGCATCCACTTGCTAATATTTTTAAGAGATCCAATTATGATGAACCAATTTCTAGTGATTTGAGTGCACTAGATTATCTTTATGAGGTTTTGCTTAAAATTCGTGAATCTAAAAATTGTGATGAAGTGCTGAAAGAAGAAAATTATGAAGAGATTCACGATAGTTCCTTGAATGAAAAGCATGATTGCAATGATGTTATTATAAATTCTATTAATGTCAATTGTGTTAATGAGATGCAAAACCCTAAGCTTGGGGATGCTAATTTTGCTATGTCTACTACTTGTTGCAATGATCATGATTGGGGTGACTCTTCTTATGATCTTGAAAATTTATTGAAGCCCCATGATGAATCTGAGATTGATAATAGTGTTTGCAATAATATTGAAAGTGGGTTTGGAAGAGTGTCAGTTTTAGATCCAACATATTGGGAGAATGTTCAATCTTATGAGATTTTTGATAAAAGTGGGTTTGGAGAGGTCATGACTTTAGTTAATATTAATCCCACTATTTTGGAAGAATGTCAACTTCGCATACATGTGGATTGTGTTGAGAATATGTTATGTGATAGCTATATTGTTGAAATTGATTATGATCCTACATGTAATTATTATAGAGAGGGAAATATAGAAAGTTTCATGTTGCTAAATTACCTCTCGTTATGTTGAGATTGCTATTGTTTCTTTCCTCTTCCTTGCATATGCTAGTTTTTGCTTGGTGTTTGCCTACAAGATGCCTATGCATAGGAAGTATGTTAGACTTAGATGTGTTTTCACATGCTATATGATGCTCTCTTTGTGTTTCAATTGCTATGTTTCATGTGAGCATCATTAAAATTATCAATGCCTAGCTAAGGGCGTTAAACAATAGCACTTGTTGGGAGGCAACCCAATTTTATTTTTGTTCTTTACGTTTTGTTCCTGTTTAGTAATAAATAATTCATCTAGCTTCTGTTATGATTGTGTTTTTTATGTTTCAGTTAGTGTTTGTGCCAAGTAAAGCCTTTAGGATCTTCTTGGGTGATTGTTGTTTGATCTTGATGGTAAAAACAGAAAGTATGCGCTCACGAAAATAATTTTCATTTTTTACCAGAGAGCGATAAAATACCAATTCCAACTGCAGTAGATAAATATACTTTTTATCCTGGTCGTCCTAATATTTCAGAATTTTTGGAGTTACATAAGTATTCGAAATCTCCAGATTGCTACAGACTGTTCTGTTTTTGACAGATTCTGTTTTTCGTGTGTTGTTTGCTTATTTTGATGCATCTATGGCTAGTATCGGGGGGGGGGGGGTATGAACCACAGAGAAGTTGGAATACAGTAGGTTTAGCACCAATATAAATAAAGAATGAGTTCATTACAGTACCTTAAAGTGGTAGTTTATTTTCTTATACTAACGGAGCTCATGAGATTTTCTGTTGAGTTTTGTGTTGTGAAGTTTTCAAGTTTTTGGGTAAAGATTTGATAGATTTTGGAATAAGGAGTGGCAAGAGCCTAAGCTTGGGGATGACCAAAACACCCCAAGGTAAAATTCAAGGACAACCAGAAGCCTAATCTTGGGGATGCCCCGGAAGGCATCCCCTCTTTCGTCTTCGTCTATTGGTAACTTTACTTGAGGCTATATTTTTATTCACCACATGATATGTGTTTTGCTTGGAGCATCTTGTATGATACGAGTCTTTGCTTTTTAGTTTACCACAATCATCCTTGCTGTACACACCTTTTTGGAGAGACACGCATGAATTAGAATTTATTAGAATACTCTATGTGCTTCACTTATATCTTTTGAGCTAGATAATTTTGCTCTAGTGCTTCAGCTATATCTTTTTAGAGCATGGTGGTGGTTTTATTTTATAGAAATTATTGATCTCTCATGCTTCACTTATATTATTTTGAGAGTCTTTTAGAACAGCATGGTAATTTTCTTTGGCTATAAAACTAGTCATAATATGATGGGCATCCAAGATGGGTATAATAAACACTTTCATATAAAGTGCGTTGAATACTATGAGAAGTTTGATGCTTGATGATTGTTTTGCGACATGAGGATGGTGATATTAGAGTCATGCTAGTCGAGAAGTTGTGAAATTGAGAAATACATGTGTAGAGGTTTGCAAGTCTCGTAGCATGCATGTATGGTAACTGTTGTGTAACAAATTTGAAGCATGAGGTGTTTCTTTGATTGTCTTCCTTATGAGTGGCGGCTGGGGATGAGCGATGGTCTTTTCCTACCAATCTATCCCCCTAGGAGCATGCGCGTAGTGCTTGGTTTTGATGACTTGTAGACTTTTGCAATGAGTATGTGAGTTCTTTATGACTAATGTTGAGTCCATGGATTATACGCACTCTCACCCTTCCACCATTGCTAGCCTCTCTAGTACCGCGCAACTTTCGTCGGTACCATAAATCCACCATTTACCTTACTCAAAACAACCACCATAACTATCTATTATGGCATTTCCATAGCCATCCCGAGATATATTGCCATGCAACTTTCCACCGTTTCGTTTATTATGACACGCTTCATCATTGACATATAGCCTTGCATGATCATGTAGTTGACATAGTATTTGTGGCAAAGCCACCATTCATAATTTTTTCATAAATGTCACTCTTGATACATTGCACATCCCGGTACACCGCCGGAGGCATTCATATAGAGTCATATTTTGTTCTAAGTATCGAGTTGTAATTCTTGAGTTGTAAGTAATAAAAGTGTGATGATCTTCATTATTAGAGCATTGTCCCACGTGAGGAAAAAAATAGAAAGGCCAAAAAAATAGAAGGCCCCACAAAAAGAGAAGGGAGAAAAAGAGAGAAGGGACAATGCTACTATCCTTTTTCCACACTTGTGCTTCAAAGTAGCACCATGATCTTCATGATAGAGAGTCTCTTATTTTGTCACTTTCATATACTAGTGGGAATTTTCATTATAGAACTTGGCTTGTATATTCCAACAATGGGGTTCCTCAAAATGCCCTAGGTATTCGTGAGCAAGCAAGTTGGATGCACACCCACTTAGTTTCTTTTGTTGAGCTTTCATACATTTATAGCTCTAGTGCATCCGTTGCATGGCAATCCCTACTCACTCACATTGATATCTATTGATGGACATCTCCATAGCCCATTAATACGCCTAGTTGATGTGAGACTATCTTCCTCCTTTTTGTCTTCTCCACAACCACCATTCTATTCCACCTATAGTGCTATGCCCATGGCTCACGCTCATGTATTGCGTGAAAGTTGAAAAAGTTTGAGAATACCAAAGTATGAAACAATTTCTTGTCTTGTCATCGGGGTTGTGCATGATTTGAGTACTTTGTGTGATGAAGATGGAGCATAGCCAAACTATATGATTTTGTAGGGATGAACTTTCTTTGGCCATGTTATTTTGAGAAGACATGATTACTTTGTTAGTATGCTTGAAGTATTATTATTTTTATGTCAATATTAAACTTTTGTCTTGAATCTTTCGGATATGAACATTCATGCCACAATAAAGAAAATTACATTGATAACTATGTTAGGTAGCATTCCACATCAAAAATTATGTTTTTATCATTTACCTACTTGAGGACGAGCAAGAATTAAGCTTGGGGATGGTTGATACGTCTCCAACGTATCTATAATTTTTTATTGTTCCATGCTATTATACTATCTGTTTTGGATGTTTAATGGGCTTTAATATGCTCTTTTATATTATTTTTGGGACTAACCTATTAACCGAGGGCCCAATGCCAGTTTCTGTTTTTTTGCGTATTTTAGAGTTTCGCAGAAAAGGAATACCAAATGTAATCCAAACGGAATGAAACCTTCGCGATGATCTTTCTTGAACCGAAAGCAAACCAGAAGACTTGGACTTGAAGTCTGGAACTCCGTGAGGTGGCTACGAGGCAGGAGGGCGCGCCCAGGGGAAGGTGCCCCCCACCCTCGTGGGCCCCACGTAGCTCCACCGACGTACTTCTTTCGCCTATATATACTCTTATACCCTAGATCGATCGCAGAGAGCCACAAAACCACTTTTCCACCGATGTAACCTTCTGTACCCGTGAGATCCCATCTTGGGGCCTTTTTTGGCGATCTACCGGAGGGGGAATCGATCACAGAGGGCTTCTAGATCAACACCATAGCCTCTCCAATGAAGCGTGATTAGTTTACCATAGACCTTCGGGTCCATAGTTATTAGCTAGATGGCTTCTTCTCTCTCTTTGATTCTCACTACAAAGTTCTCCTCGATGTTCTTGGAGATCTATTCAATGTAATACTGTTTTGCCGTGAGTTTGCCGAGATCCGATGAATGTGGGTTTATGAACAAAATTATCTATGAATATTATTTGGTTCTTCTCTGAATTCTTATATGCATGATTTGATATCTTTGCAAGTCTCTTCGAATTATCGGTTTAGTTTGGCCAACTAGATTGATCTTTCTTGCAATGGGAGAAGTGCTTAGATTTGGGTTCAATCTTGCGGTGTCCTTTCCCAGTGACAGTAGGGGCAGCAAGGCACTGATGACCCACAAGTATAGGGGATCTATCATAGTCCTTTCGATAAGTAAGAGTGTCGAACCCAAATAGGAGCAGAAGGAAATGATAAGCGGTTTTCAGCAAGGTATTCTCTGCAAGTACTGAAATAAGTGGTAACAGATAGTTTTGTGATAAGATAATTTGTAACGAGAAACAAGTAACAAAAGTAAATAAAGTGCAACAAGGTGGCCCAATCCTTTTTGTAGCAAAGGACAAGCCTGGACAAACTCTTATATAAGGAAAAGCGCTCCCGAGGACACATGGGAATATCGTCAAGCTAGTTTTCATCACGTTCATATGATTTGCGTTCGGTACTTTGATAATTTGATATGTGGGTGGACCGGTGCTTGGGTGTTGTTCTTACTTGAATAAGCATCCCACTTATGATTAACCTCTATTGCAAGCATCCGCAACTACAACAAAAGTATTAAGGTAAACCTAACCATAGCATGAAACATATGGATCCAAATCAGCCCCTTACGAAGCAACGCATAAACTAGGGTTTAACCTTCTGTCACTCTAGCAACCCATCATCTACTTATTACTTCCCAATGCCTTCCTCTAGGCCCAAATAATGGTGAAGTGTTATGTAGTCGACGTTCACATAACACCACTAGAGGCTAGACAACATACATCTCATCAAAATATCGAACGAATACCAAATTCACATGACTACTAATAGCAAGACTTCTCCCTTGTCCTCAGGAACAAACGTAACTACTCACAAAGCATATTCATGTTCATAATCAGAGGGGTAATAATATGCATAAAGGATCTTAACATATGATCTTCCACCAAATAAACCAACTAGCATCAACTACAAGGAGTAATCAACACTATTAGCAACCTACTAGCACCAATCCCGGACTTGGAGACAAGAATTGGATACAAGAGATGAACTTGGGTTTTAAGATGAGATGGTGCTGGTGAAGATGTTGATGGAGATTGTCCTCTCCCGATGAGAGGAGCGTTGGTGATGACGATTGTGATGATTTCCCCCTCCGGGAAGGAAGTGTCCCCGACAGAACAGCTCTGTCGGAGCCCTAGATTGGTTCCGCCAAGGTTCCGCCTCATGGCGGCGGAGTTTCGTCCCGAAAGGTTGCTTCTAGTTTTTTCTCATCGAAAGACTTCATATAGCAGAAGATGGTCATCGGAGAGCCACCAGGGGGCCCACGAGGTAGGGGGCACGCCCTAGGGGGGGCGCCCCCACCCTCGTGGATAGGGTGTGGGCCCCCTGGTCTTCATCTTTGGCGAGGATTTTTCATTATTTATTATAAGATATTCCGTCGAGTTTCAGGACTTTTGGAGTTGTGTAGAATAGGTCTCTAATATTTGCTCCTTTTCCAGCCCAGAATTCCAGCTGCCGGCATTCTCCCTCCTTATGTAAACCTTGTAAAATAAGAGAGAATAGCCATAAGTATTGTGACATAATGTGAAATAACAGCCCATAATGCAATAAATATCGATATAAAAGCATGATGCAAAATGGACGTATCAATTCCCCCAAGCTTAGACCTCGCTTGTCCTCAAGCGAAAGCCGATAACAATAAATATGTCCCCATGTTTAGAGGTAGAGGCGTCGATAAAAATAAAATACGGACATGAAGGCATCATGATTATTCTCATAACAGCAACATATATAGATATTGTCATATGATTACTTATGTTCAAGTGATGATCTATTCACAATGCAAAAGTATGAATCAGAAACCTTATTGAGAACCAACAAACTATAACCTCAGTCATTGAAGCAATTGCAATTTATTATAACATCAGAAAGAGTCTATGTCAGAGCTAAAAAACAAGTCCACATACTCAACTATCATCTAGTCCTTCATAATTGCTAACACTCACGCAATACTTGTGGTTACGGAGTTTTAATCGGACACAGAGAAAGATAGGGGCTTATAGTTTCGCCCCACAACCTTTTACCTCGAGGGTAATGTCAACAATAATAACTCATGCCCCCTACATCCAATTGGATATATATATATATCAGGTTCTTTCCAACATGCTGGGCTTGCCAAAGGATAAAATGAAAAAGGAAAGGTGAAGATCACCATGACTCTTACATAAGGTAGAATATAATAATAAAAGCTAGGCCCTTCGCAGAGGGAAGCAGAGGTTGCCATGCGCTTTTATGGTTGAATGCACAAAATCTTAATGCGAAAGAACGTCACTTTATATTGCCCCTTGTGATATGAACCTTTATTATGCAGTCCGTCGCTTTTATTACTTCCACATCACAAGATCGTATAAAGCTTATTTATCCCACACCAATCAATCATACATATTTAGAGCAAATTTTATTGCTTTGCACCGATGACAACTTACTTGAAGGATCTTACTCAATCCATAGGTAGATATGGTGGACTCTCATGGCAAAACTGGTTTAAGGGTATTTGGAAGCACAAGTAGTGTGTCTACTTGGTGCTGAGAATTTGGCTAGCAAGAGGGGGGAAGGCAAGCTCAACATATTGGAGGATCCATGACAACATACTTTATCTCAGATATAAGAAAACATAACTCATCACGTTGTCTTCCTTGTCCAGTATCAACTCTTTAGCATGTCATATTTTAATGAGCGCTCCCAATCATAAAAGATGTCAATGATAATATATTTATATGTGAAACCTCTCTTTCCTTATTACTTCCTATTAATTGCAACGATGACCAAAGCTATGTCTGCCAACTCCCAACAACTTTTAAATCAGCATACTCTTCCTATGTGAAGTCATTACTCTCAATAAGATCAATATGAACTTTTGTTTCTTCTTATTCTTTTTCTCTTTTCTTTTATTCACCCAAGATCATAGCAAGAAAATCAAGCCCTTCACTCAACACTAATCTTTATTATATAGCTCACGGACTCGATTACATAGAGAGATCATAAGGCAAAACTCAAAACTAGATCATGCCATAAACTTTATTCTACTAGATCAAAATACTACTAATAGGATCGAACTAAGGAAAATGGTAAAGATAGGAGTTGTGATTGTGATACGATACCGGGGCACCTCCCCCAAGCTTGGCAGCTGCCAAGGGGAGTGCCCATACCCATGTGATTATATTTCCTTCTTTGTTGTTGGTGTAATATTCTTGGCGATGATTCCTCTCAGGATACGATTCTCCTCCTCGAGCTTGTTGACTTGCTGCTTGAGGTCCATTGTTTCCTTACGAAGCTTTCCTGTAACGGCTAAAGCTCCTTGCACCCAAGGGTGTTTCATAGCTGCGGGAGAACAAGTGATACTCCTCTTCATATTTTCATAAGAAAGAAATCTAACATTGGAAGGGATAACCGAGATTGGAATAGCTGAGCTCTGTAGTTCCCCCATCGTGAACCCAGCTCGGAAGTGAGAGGTGACTTCTTGATCCTCCATGGCATCTACCCTCATTAAGTCAGCATCCATCTCTTCCTCCGTTGCTGGCCCAAAGTGGTCAGAGTCGCTGTTTGCCCTTGGTTCCGGTGCTGGATTAGATACCCGGCTCTCCCCGACTGACTCTTGAGAAGACATCTTGCTCTAATCTGCAGCAGCAACAACTCAAAACAAAAACAGAGGATATTTGCGTGATACGGGAGTCAAAACCTTCGGGAGAATATATAGTGAATTTTTACCGACCAAAATACGTATCGTGCAAGAAAACGGAGTCCGGAAGGCACACGAGGTGCTCACGAGGTAGGGGGCGTGCCCTCCACCCTCATGTCCTTCCCGGACTGCTACTTATTTTTCTATTTTTCTAAATATTCCAAAACGGAGAAATATTGCCTTAAAAACTGTTTTGGAATCGGTTTACTTACCGTACCACATACCTACTCCTTTTCGGAGTCTGAAACGTTCTGTAAAGTGTCCCTTATGTATTCCTCCGGGGTTACGGTTTCAATAATATTGGTTTCAATATTTATGGGATTACCTGAGATATAATGTTTGATTCTTTGACCGTTTACCACCTTCGGATTTGTGCCTTCGAAGTTGTTGATTTTTATGGCACCGGAACGATAGACCTACTCGATAACATAGGGGCCTTCCCATTTAGAGAGAAGTTTTCCTGCAAAAAATCTTAAACGAGAGTTTTATAGCAATACATAATCACCTACATTAAACTAACGCTTTTGTATCCTTTTGTCATGCCATCTTTTAACTTTTTCTTTAAACAACTTGGCATTTTCATAAGCTTGGGTTCTCCATTCATGAAGTGAGCTAATATCAAATAACCTCTTCTCACCGGCAAGTTTGAAATCATAGTTGAGCTCTTTAATAGCCCAATATGCCTTATGTTCTAGTTCGAGAGGTAAGTTACATGCTTTTCCATATACCATTTTATACGGAGACATACCCATAGGATTTTTATATGCGGTTTTATAGGCCCATAATGCATCATCAAGTTTCTTGGACCAATTCTTTCTAGACCTATTAACCGTCTTTTGCAAAATTAATTTGAGTTCTCTATTACTCAATTCTACTTGACCACTAGACTGTGGGTGATACGGAGATGCAATTCTATGATTGACGTCATATTTAGCAAGCATTTTACGGAAAGCACCATGAATAAAATGTGAACCACCATCAGTCATTAAATATCTAGGGACTCCAAACCTCGGAAAAATAACTTCTTTAAGCATTTTAATAGAAGTTTTATGATCAACACTACTAGTTGGAATAGCTTCTACCCACTTAGTAACGTAATCAACAACAACTAAAATATGTGTATATCCATTAGAGGCAGGAAAAGGTCCCATATAATCAAAGCCCCAAACATCAAATGGTTCAATAACAAGTGAATAATTCATAGGCATTTCTTGACGTCTACTAATATTACCAATTCTTTGACATTCATCACAAGATAGGAAAAACTTACGGGCATCCTTGAAGAGAGTAGCCCAATAAAAACCGGATTGCAATACCTTATGTGCAGTTATATCTCCCGCATGGTGTCCTCCATAAGCTTCGGAGTAGCACTTGCATAGGATCTGTTCCTGTTCATGCTCAGGTACACAACGTCTAATAACACCATCTACTCCTTCTTTATAAAGATGCGAGTCATCCCAAAAGTAATGTCTCAAATCATAGAAAACCTTTTTCTTTTGTTGGTATGTGAAGCTAGGTGGTATGAATTTAGCAATAATGTAATTAGCATAATCAGCATACCAAGGAGTACTACAAGAAGTACTTATGACATTTAATTGTTCATCAGGAAAGCTATCATCAATAGGTAGTATGTCATCAAGAACATTCTCTAACCTAGATAAGTTGTCTGCAACGGGGTTCTCAGCTCCTTTTCTATCAACAATATGCAAATCAAATTCTTGTAGCAAGAGAGCCCATCTAATAAGTCTAGGTTTAGCATCTTTCTTCTCCATAAGATATTTAATAGCAGCATGATCAGTGTGGATAGTTACTTTAGAATCAACAATATAAGGTCTGAACTTATCACAAGCAAATACAACTGCTAAAAGTTCTTTTTCAGTAGTAGCATAATTTCTTTGAGCATTGTCTAGAGTCTTACTAGCATAATGGATAAAATTTAATTTCTTATCAACTCTTTGCCATAGAACAACACCTACAACATAATCGCTAGCATCACACATAATTTCAAAGGGTAAATTCCAATCAGGTGGCTGAACAACAGGTGCAGAGACTAATGCTTTCTTAAGTATTTCAAATGCTTCTACGCAATCATCATCAAAGACAAATGGTATATCTTTTTGTCATAAATTAGTCAGAGGCCGAGAAATTTTTTAGAAGTCCTTAATGAACCTCCTATAAAATCTGCCGTGACCAAGGAAACTTATTATACCTTTGATGTCCTTGGGACATGGCATCTTTTCAATAGCATCAACCTTGGCTTTATCAACTTCAATACCTCTTTCAGAAACTTGATGCCCCAAGACAATACCTTCATTAACCATAAAGTGGCACTTTTCCCAATTCAAGACAAGATTAGTTTCTTCACATCTCTGCAAAACTCAATCAAGATTGCTCAAGCAATCATCAAAAGAAGATCCATAGACAGAAAAGTCGTTCATGAAAACCTCACAAATCTTTTCACAAAAGTCAGAGAATATAGCCATCATGCATCTTTGAAAGGTAGCAGGTGCATTACATAAACCAAAAGGCATACGTCTATAAGAAAACGTACCAAAAGGGCATGTAAAATTAGTCTTTGATTGATCTTTAGCCGACACAGGTATTTGAGAGAAACCAGAATAACCATCTAGAAAGCAATAATGTGTATGTTTGCATAATCTTTCTAGCATTTGATCGATAAAAGGTAAGGGGTAATGATATTTCTTAGTAGCCTTATTTAATTTGCGGAAATCAATTACCATCCTATAACCTGTAATAATTCTTTGTGGAATCAATTCATCTTTATCATTAGGAACAACAGTAATACCTCCCTTCTTAGGGACACAGTGAACATGACTTACCCACTGACTATCAGCAACGGGATAAAGTATACCTGCCTCCAGAAGCTTTAGTATTTCTTTTCTTACCACTTCTTTCATTTTAGGATTCAGACGTCGTTGAGGATCACGAACTGGTTTGGCATCTGCTTCCAAATTTATTTTATGTTGACATAGAGTGGGACTAATGCCCTTAAGATCATCAAGAGTATATCCAATAGCAGCACGGTGCTTCTTCAGAGTTTTTAATAATCTTTCTTCTTCATGCTCTGAAAGGTTAGCCCTAATAATATCAGGATATATCTTCTTTTCATCAAGATAAGCATATTTAAGATTATTAGGCAACGGTTTAAGCTCAAACACGGGATCACCCTTAGGTGGAGGGGGATCCCGTAGGATTTCAACAGGCAAATTGTGTTTCAGAATAGGTTCCTGTTTAAAGAATACTTCATCTATTTCCCTTCTTTCATTCATAAACATATCATTCTCATGGTCTAGCAAATATTGTTCTAAAGGATCACTAGGAGGTATGACAATAGAAGCAAGACCAATAATTTCATCCTTACTAGGCAATTCTTCTTCACGGTGTTGTTTACTAAATTTAGAGAAATTAAACTCATGAATCATATCATCCAAGCCAATAGTAACAACATTCTTTTCGCAGTCTATCTTAGCAATAACAGTGTTCAAGAAGGGTCTACCAAATATGATGGGACAAAAGCTATCTTGTGGGGAACTAAGAACAAGAAAATCAGCAGGATATGTAGTTTTCCCGCATAAGACTTCAACATCTCTAACAATTCCCACTGCTGAAATAGTATCTCTATTGGCAAGTTTAATTGTGACATCAATATCTTCTAACTCAGCAGGTGCAATTTCATGCTTGATTTCTTTATACAAGTCATAAGGTATAACACTAGCACCCATATCACATAAGACATGATAACAATGATCTCCTATTTTAACAGAAATAACAGGCACACCTACCACAGGTCTATGTTTATCTTTAGCTCCAGGTTTAGCAATTCTAGCAGTTTCACTGCAGAACTGAATAACATGCCCATCAATATTATCAGATGCTACCTCTTGAGCACTGCGTTGGATTTCCCCGAAGAGGAGAGGGTGATGTAGCAAAGTAGCGTAAGTATTTCCCTCAGTTTTTGAGAACCAGGGTATCAATCTAGTAGGAGGCTACGCTCGAGTCCCTTGTACCTACACAAAAACAATAGCTCAACGCAACCAACGTGCTTAGGGGTTGTCAATCCCTTCACGGTGACTTACGAAAGTGAGATCTGATAGAGATGATAGATAATATTTTTGGTATTTTTGGTATAGAGATGCAAAGTGAAAAGTAAAAGGCAAAGTAAAAGCAAAGCAATAATAAAGTGATGGAGATTGATATGATGAGAAAGAGACCCGGGGGCCATAGGTTTCACTAGTGGCTTCTCTCAAGAGCATAAATATTCTACGGTGGGTGAACAAATTACTGTTGAGCAATTGACAGAATTGAGCATAGTTATGAGAATATCTAGGTATGATCATGTATATAGGCATCACGTCCGAGACAAGTAGGCCGACTCCTGCCTGCATCTACTACTATTACTCCACTCATCGACCGCTATCCAGCATGCATCTAGAGTATTAAGTTAAAAACAGAGTAATGCCTTAAGCAAGATGACATGATGTAGAGGGATAGTTTCATGCAATATGATAAAAAAACCATCTTGTTATCCTCGATGGAAACAATACAATACGTGCCTTGCTGCCCCTTCTGTCACTGGGAAAGGACACCGCAAGATCGAACCCAAAGCTAAGCACTTCTCCCATGGCAAGAAAAACCAATCTAGTAGGCCAAACCAAACCGATAATTCGAAGAGACTTGCAAAGATAACCAATCATACATAAAAGAATTCAGAGAATATTCAAATATTATTCATAGATAAACTGGATCATAAACCCACAATTCATCGGTCTCAACAAACACACCGCAAAAAGAATATTACATCGAATAGATCTCCACAAGAGAGGGGGAGAACATTGTATTGAGATCCAAAAAGAGAGAAGAAGCCATCTAGCTACTAACTATGGACCCGTAGGTCTGAAGTAAACTACTCACACTTCATCGGAGAGGCTTGGATGATGATGTAGAAGCCCTCCGTGATCGATTCCCCTTCCGACGGAGCTCCGGAACAGGCCCCAAGATGGGATCTCGTGGATACAGAAAGTTGCGGCGGTGGAATTAGGTTTTTGGCTCCGTCCCCGATCGTTTGGGGGTACGTAGGTATATATAGGAGGAAGAAGTACGTCGGTGGAGCTTCGAGGGGCCCACGAGGTAGGGGGCGCGCCCTGGGGGGGGGGCGCCCCCCACCCTCGTGACCACCTCATGGCTTTCTTGACAGGGGGTCCAAGTCTCCTAGATCTTATCTGATGAGAAAATCACGTTTCCGAAGATTTCATTCCGTTTGGACTCCGTTTGATATTCTGTTTCTCCGAAACACTGAAATAGGCAAAAAAAACAACAATTCTGGGCTGGGCCTCCGGTTAATAGGTTAGTCCCAAAAATAATATAAAAGTGGAAAATAAAGCCCAATATAGTCCAAAACAGTAGATAATATAGCATGGAGCAATCAAAAATTATAGATACGTTGGAGACGTATCAAGCATCCCCAAGCTTAATTCCTGCTCGTCCTCGAGTAGGTAAATGATAAAAAGAGAATTTTTGATGCGGAGTGCTACTTGGCATAATTTTAATGTAATTCTTCTTAATTGTGGTATGAATATTCAGATCTAAAAGATTCAAGACAAAAGTTCATATTGACATAAAAATGATAATACTTCAAGCATACTAACTAAGCAATTATGTCTTCTCAAAATAACATGGCCAAAGAAAGTTCATTCCTACAAAATCATATAGTTTAGTCATGTTTCATTTTCGTCACCCAAGAATGCTCTCATCATGCACAACCCCGATAACAAGCCAAGCAATTATTTCATACTTTAGTAATCTCAAACCTATAAACTTTCACGCAACACATGAGCGCGAGCCATGGATATAGCACTATGGGTGGAATAGAATATAATGAAGGGGGTTATGTGGAGAAGACAAAAAAGGAGAAAGTCTCACATTAACGAGGCTAATCAATGGGCTATGGAGATGCCCACCGATTGATGTCAATGCAAGGAGTAGGGATTGCCATGCAACAGATGCACTAGAGCTATAAATGTATGAAAGCTCAACAAAAGAAACTAGTGGGTGTGCATCCAACTTGCTTGCTCACGAAGACCTAGGGCACTTGAGGAGGCCCATTGTTGGAATATACAAGCCAAGTTCTATAATGAAAGATTCCCGCTAGTATATGAAAGTGATAACATGAGAGACTCTCTACTATGAAGATCATGGTGCTACTTTGAAGCACAAGTGTGGTAAAAGGATAGTAACATTGTCCCTTCTCTCTTTTTCTCTCATTTTTTTGGCCTTTTCTTTTTTATGGCCTTTTTTGGGGGCCTTCTCTTTTTTATGGCCTTTCTCTCTATTTTATTTATTTATTTATTCCTCACTTGGGACAATGCTCTAATAATGATGATCACACTTCTATTTATTTACAACTCAATTATTACAACTCGATACTAGAACAAAGATGACTCTATAAGAATGCCTCCGGCGGTGTACCGGGATATGCAATGAATCAAGAGTGACATGTATGAAAGAATTATGAATGGTGGCTTTGCCACAAATACGATGTCAACTACATGATCATGCAAAGCAATATGACAATGATGATGCGTGTCATAATAAACGGAACGGTGGAAAGTTGCATGGCAATATATGTCAGAATGGCTATGGAAATGCCATGATAGGTAGGTATGGTGGCTGTTTTGAGGAAGATATAAGGAGGTTTATGTGTGAAAGAGCGTATCATATCATGGGGTTTGGATGCACCGGCGAAGTTTGCGCCAACTCTCAATGTGAGAAAGGGCAATGCACGGTACTGAAGAGGCTAGCAAGGATGGAAGGGTGAGAGTGTGTATAATCCATGGACTCAACATTAGTCATAAAGAACTCACTTACTTATTGCAAAAATCTACAAGTCATCAAAAACCTCGGCACTACGCGCATGCTCCTAGAGGGATAGATTGGTAGGAAAAGACCATCGCTCATCCCCGACCGCCACTCATAAGGAAGACAATCAAATAACACCTCATGTTTCAAATTTGTTGGATAACGTTTACCATACGTGCATGCTACGGGACTTGCAAACTTCAACACAAGTATTTATCAATTTCGCAACTACTCAACTAGCATGACTTTGATATTATTACCTCCATATATCAAAACAATCATCAAGCATCAAACTTTTCTTAGTATTCAACACACTCATAAGAAAGTTTTATTATTAATCTTGCATACCAAGCATATTAAGATTTTAAGCAAATTACCATGCTATTAAGACTCTCAAAATAATCTAAGTGAAGCATGAGAGATCAATAGTTTCTATAAAACAAATCCACCACCGTGCTCTAAAATATATAAGTGAAGCACTAGAGCAAAATTATAGAGCTCAAAAGATATAAGTGAAGCACATAGAGCAAAACTATAAAGCTTAAAAGATATAAGTGAAGCACATAGAGTATTCTATCAAATTCCAAATCATGTATGACTCTCTAAAAAGGTGTGTACAGCAAGGATGATTGTGGTAGACTAACAAGCAAAGACTCAAATTATAAAAGACGCTCCAAGCAAAACACATATCATGTGGTGAATAAAAATATAGCTCCAAGTAAAGTTACCGATAGAAGTAGACGAAAGAGGGGATGCCTTCCGGGGCATCCCCAAGCTTTGGCTTTTAGGTGTCATTAGATTATATTGGGGGTTCCATGGGAATCCCCAAGCTTAGGCTCTTGCCACTCCTTGTTCCATAATCCATCAAATCTTTGCCCAAAACTTGAAAACTTCACAACACAAAACTTAAAGTAGAAAATCTCATGAGCTCCGTTAGCGAAAGAAAACAAAAGACCACTTCAAGGTACTGTAATGAACTCATTCTTTATTTATATTGGTGTTATACCTACTGTATTCCAACTTCTCTATGGATTATAAACTATTTTACTAGCCATAGATTCATCAAAATAAGCAAACAACACACGAAAAACAGAATCTGTAAAAAACAGAACAGTCTGTAGTAATATGTAGCTAGCGCAGGATCTGGAACCCCAAAAATTCTAAAATAAATTTCTGGACGTGAGGAATTTATTTATTAAACATCTTAAAAAATAATTAATTAAATATCACTTTCCAAATAAAAATGACAGCAGTTCTCGTGAGCGCTAAAGTTTCTGTTTTTTACAGCAAGTTCAACAAGACTTTCCCCAAGTCTTCCCAACGGTTCTACTTGGCACAAACACTAATTAAACAAAAAAACACAACCAAAACAGAGGCTAGATAAATTATTTATTGAATAACAGCTAGGCATTGATAATTTTAATGATGCTCACATGAAAGACAAGAACTGAAGCACAAAGAGAGCATCATAAAACACGTGACAAACACATCTAAGTCTAACATACTTCCTATGCATAGGCATCTTATAGGCAAACAAATTATCAATGCAAGCAAAAACTAGCCTATGCAAGGAAGCGGAAAGAAACAATAGCAATCTCAACATAACGAGAGGTAATTTAGTAACATGAAAATTTCTACCACCATATTTTCTTCTCTCATAATAATTACATGTAGGATCATAAGCAAACTCAACAAAATAGCTATCACATAAAATATTTTCAACATGATCCACATGCATGCAAAGTTGACACTCTTCCAAAATAGTGGGATTAATATTAACTAAAGTCATGACCTTTTCAAACCCACTTTTATCGAGAACTTCATAAGATTGAACATTATTCAAATATGTGGGATCTAAGTTGACACTCTTCCAAACCCATTATCAATATTATTGCAAACACTATTATCAATCTCATAATCATCATGGGGAGTAAATAAATTTTCAAGATCAAAAGAAGAATCACCCCAATCATGATCAGTGCAACAAGTAGAGGACATAGCAAAACTAGCATCCCCAAGCTTAGGGTTTTGCATATTTTTAGCACAATTTGCATAAATATAATTTATAATAAAATCATTGCAATAATTCTTTTTATTCAAAGATCTATCGTGATTTGCTTCATAAAGTAATTCATCACACTTTTTAGATTCACGAATTTCAAGCAAAACCTCATAAAGATAATCTAGTGCACAAAACTCACTAGTAATTGGTTCATCATAATTGGATTTCTTAAAAAGATTAGCAAGTGGATGAGGATCCATAGGTCTTAGGTTCTCTGGTTAGTAATAAATAAACAACTATTCCAACCATACGAGAAAACAAGAAACGGGCAAAAGAGGCAAATAGAGAAAGAGAGGGAGGATAGAGAGAGAGAGGGCAGATAAAATGGCAAGGGTGAAGTGGGGGAGAGGAAAATGAGAGACAAATGGCAAATAATGTACTGCGGGAGATAGGGATTGTGATGGGTACTTGGTATGTTGACTTTTGCGTAGACCTCCCCGGCAACGGCGCCAGAAATTCTTCTTGCTACCTCTTGAGCACTGCGTTGGATTTCCCCGAAGAGGAGAGGATGATGCAGCAAAGTAGCATAAGTATTTCCCTTAGTTTTTGAGAACCAAGGTATCAATCCAGTAGGAGGCTGCGCTCGAGTCCCTTGTACCTACACAAAAACAATAGCTCAACGCAACCAACGCGCTTAGGGGTTGTCAATCCCTTCACGATCACTTACGAAAGTGAGATCTGATAGAGATGATAGATAATATTTTTGGTATTTTTGGTATAGAGATGCAAAGTGAAAAGTAAAAGGCAAAGTAAAAGCAAAGCAATAATAAAGTGATGGAGATTGATGTGATGAGAAAGAGACCCGGGGGCCATAGGTTTCACTAGTGGCTTCTCTCAAGAGCATAAATATTCTACGGTGGGTGAACAAATTACTGTTGAGCAATTGACAGAATTGAGCATAGTTATGAGAATATCTAGGTATGATCATGTATATAGGCATCACGTCCGAGACAAGTAGACCGACTCGTGCCTGCATCTACTACTATTACTCCACTCATCGACTGCTATCCAGCATACATCTAGCGTATTAAGTTAAAAACAGAGTAACACCTTAAGCAAGATGACATGATGTAGAGGGATAATTTCATGCAATATGATAAAAAAAACCATCTTGTTATCCTCAATGGCAACAATACAATACGTGCCTTGCTGCCCCTTCTGTCACTGGGAAAGGACACCGCAAGATCGAACCCAAAGCTAAGCACTTCTCCCATGGCAAGAAAAACCAATCTAGTAGGCCAAACCAAACTGATAATTCGAAGAGACTTGCAAAGATAACCAATCATACATAAAAGAATTCAGAGAAGATTCAAATATTATTCATACATAAACTGGATCATAAACCCATAATTCATCGGTCTCAACAAACACACAGCAAAAAGAAGATTACATCGAATAGATCTCCACAAGAGAGGGGGAGAACATTGTATTGAGATCCAAAAATAGAGAAGAAGCCATCTAGCTACTAACTATGGACCCGTAGGTCTGAAGTAAACTACTCACACTTCATCGAAGAGGCTTGGATGATGATGTAGAAGCCCTCCGTGATCGATTCCCCTTCTGGCGGAGCTCCGGAACAGGCCCCAAGATGGGATCTCATGGATACAAAAAGTTGCAGCGGTGGAATTAGGTTTTTGGCCCCGTCCCCGATCGTTTGGGGGTACGTAGGTATATATAGGAGGAAGAAGTACGTCGGTGGAGCTTCGAGGGGCCCACGAGGTAGGGGGCGCACCCTGGGGGGGGCGCCCCCCACCCTCGTGACCACCTCATGGCTTTCTTGACAGGGGGTCCAAGTCTCCTGGATCTTATCTGATGAGAAAATCACGTTTCCGAAGATTTCATTTCGTTTGGACTCCGATTGATATTTTGTTTCTCCGAAACACTGAAATAGGCAAAAAACAGCAATTCTGGGCTGGGCCTCTGGTTAATAGGTTAGTCCCAAAAATAATATAAAAGTGGAAAATAAAGCCCAATATAGTCCAAAACAGTAGATAATTTAGCATGGAGCAATCAAAAATTATAGATATGTTGGAGACGTATCATCAGACAAGAGATCTTTAACAATAACAATATTAGGTTCTACTTTAACTTGCTCAGGAGGTGTATAAGTTCTAATATTGCTTTTATGAACCACAGTTAAAGCTTTAGCATGATCCTTTATTCTAACAGGGAAAGGTGGTTTCTCAACATAAGAAGTAGGAACAATAGGATCATTATAAGTGATAGTCTTTTCTTCAACTTTAATAGGTGCAGATACTTTTACTTCCATGGGAGGATGATATTTAAACCACTTCTCCTTGGGGAGATCAACATAAGTAGCAAAAGATTCACAGAAAGAAGATACTATCTCAGAGTCAAGTCCATATTTAGTGCTAAACTTACGGAAAATATCGGTATCCATAAAACATTTAACACAATCAAACTTAGGTGTCATACCTGACTCCTTACCTTCGTCGAGATCCCAATCTTCAGATTTGCGTTTAATTCTATCCAATAAATCCCATTTCAATTCAATAGTCTTCATCATAAAAGAGCCAGCACAAGAAGTATCGAGCATGGTGCGATTGTTTTCAGAAAGCCGAGCATACAAGTTTTGAATAATTGTTTCTCTTGGGAGCTCATGATTGGGGCATGAATATAACATTGATTTAAGCCTCCCCAAGATTGAGCGGTGCTTTCTCCTTCGCGAGGCCAAAAATTATATATATAATTGCGATCACGATGAACAAGATGCATAGGGTAATACTTTGGATGAAATTCCAATTTCAATCTTCTATAGTTCCATGATCTCGTATCATCACATAGCCTATACCATGTCAATGCGTCTCCCTTCAAAGATAAAGGGAAGACCTTCTTCTTAGCAACATCATCGGGTATACCTGCAAGCTTAAATAATCCACAAACTTCATCCACATATATTAGGTGTTCATCAGGATGCTTTGTTCCATCTCCTCTAAAAGTATTAGCTAGCAGTTTTTCTATCATACCCAAAGGAAACTCAAAAGGAATTTCATTTTCAATAGGTTCAGTAGGTTGAGGAGCAACTCTTTGCTCTACTGGTCAGGGTGAAGATACCCCGAACAAGCCCCTCAGAGGATTACTTTCCATAGTAACAAGTGACAGTAAATTTCAGCACACTATATAAAATTTTCCTTACCAAATTCCACCTGCCAAAGGCGCTTTGCTCCCCGGCAACGGCTCCAGAAAAGAGTCTTGATGACCCACAAATATAGGGGATCTATCGTAGTCCTTTTGATAAGTAAGAGTGTCGAACCCAACGAGGAGCAGAAGAAAATGATAAGCGGTTTTCAGCAAGGTATTCTCTGCAAGTACTGAAATAAGTGGTAACAGATAGTTTTGTGATAAGATAATTTGTAATGAGCAACAAGTAACAAAAGTAAATAAAGTGCAGCAAGGTGGCCCAATCCTTTTTGTAGCAAAGGACAAGCCTGGACAAACTCTTATATAAGGAAAAGCGCTCCCGAGGACACATGGGAATATCGTCAAGCTAGTTTTCATCACGTTCATATGATTCGCGTTTGGTACTTTGATAATTTGATATGTGGGTGGACCGGTGCTTGGGTGATGTTCTTACTTGAACAAGCATCCCACTTATGATTAACCTCTATTGCAAGCATCCGCAACTACAACAAAAGTATTAAGGTAACCTAACCATAGCATGAAACATATGGATCCAAATTAGCCCCTTACGAAGCAACGCATAAACTAGGGTTTAAGCTTTTGTCACTCTAGCAACCCATCATCTACTTATTACTTCCCAATGCCTTCCTCTAGGCCCAAATAATGGTGAAGTGTTATATATTCGATGTTCACATAACACCACTAGAGGCTAGACAACATACATCTCATCAAAATATCGAACGAATACCAAATTCACATGACTACTAATAGCAAGACTTCTCCCTTGTCCTCAGGAACAAACGTAACTACTCACAAAGCATATTCATGTTCATAATCAGAGGGGTAATAATATGCATAAAGGATCTGAACATATGATCTTCCACCAAATAAACCAACTAGCATCAACTACAAGGAGTAATCAACACTACTAGCAACCTACTAGCACCAATCTCGGACTTGGAGACAAGAATTGGATACAAGAGATGAACTAGGGTTTTAAGATGAGATGGTGCTGGTGAAGATGTTGATGGAGATTGCCCTCTCCCGATGAGAGGAGCATTGGTGATGACGGTGGCGATGATTTCCCCCTCCGGGAAGGAAGTGTCCCTGGCCGAACAGCTCTGCCGGAGCCCTAGATTGGTTCCACCAAGGTTCCGCCTCGTGGCGGCAGAGTTTCGTCCCGAAAGGTTGCTTCTGGTTTTTTTCTCATCGAAAGACTTCATATAGCAGAAGATGGTCATCGGAGAGCCACCAGGGGACCCACGAGGTAGGGGGCGCGCCCTAGGGGGGGCTCCCCCACCCTCGTGGACAGGGTGTGGGCCCCCTGGTCTTCATCTTTGGCGAGGATTTTTCATTATTTATTATAAGATATTCCATGGAGTTTCATGACTTTTGGAGTTGTGCAGAATAGGTCTCTAATATTTGCTCCTTTAATTTCCAGCCCAGAATTCCAGCTGCCGGCATTCTCCCTCCTTATGTAAACCTTGTAAAATAAGAGAGAATAGCCATAAGTATTGTGACATAATGTGAAATAACAACCCATAATGCAATAAATATCGATATAAAAGCATGATGCAAAATGGACGTATCAGGCACGTATTGTATTGTTGCCATCGAGGATAAAAAGATGGGGTTTATATCATATTGTTTGAGTTTATCCCTCTACATCACATCATCTTACTTAAAGCGTTACTCTGTTCTTATGAACTTAATACTCTAGATGCATGCTGGATAGCGGTCGATGTGTGGAGTAACAGTAGTAGATGTAGAACCGTTTCGATCTACTTGACACGGACGTGATGCCTATATTCATGATCATTTCCTTAGATATCTTCATAACTATGCGCTTTTCTATCAATTGCTCGGTAGTAATTTGTTCACCCACTGTAATACATGCTATCTTGAGAGAAGCCACTAGTGAAACCTATGGCCCCCGGGTCGCTTTCTTATTATATTGCATCTCTTTTATTTACACCGCATCTCGTTTACTATTTTGCAATCTTTACTTTCCAATCTATATAACAAAAATACCAAAAAAATTATTTTACTATCTCTATCAGATCTCACTTTTGCAAGTGACCGTGAAGGGATTGACAACCCTATATCACGTTGGTTGCGAGGTTCTTGATTGTTTGTGCAGGTACTAGGTGACTTGTGCGTTGTCTCCTACTGGATTGATACCTTGGTTCTCAAAAATTGAGGGAAATACTTACGCTACTTTGCTGTATCACCCTTTCCTCTTCAAGGGAAAACCAACGCATGCTCAATAGGTAGCATCCACTCATGGATTACTTTGGTACCTCCCAGCTAAACTAATAGCAAGGCACACATCAAGTCTAGTACACAACATTGCATACATGATAGAGCCTATGGCTGAGGCATATGGAATGACTTTCATTTTCTCTCTATCTTCTGCGGTGGTCGGGCATTGAGTCTGACTCAACTTCACACCTTGTAACATAGGCAAGAACCCTTTCTTTGCTTGATCCATTTTGAACTTCTTCAAAACTTTATCAAGGTATGTGCTTTGTGAAAGTCCAATTAAGCGTCTTGATCTATCTCTATATATCTTGATGCCCAATATGTAAGCAGCTTCACCGAGGTCTTTCATTGAAAAATTCTTATTCAAGTATCCTTTTATGCTATTCAGAAATTCAGTATCATTTCCAATCAACAATATGTCATCCACATATAATATCAGAAATGCTACAGAGCTCCCACTCACTTTCTTGTAAATACATGCTTCTCCAAAAGTCTGTATAAAACCATATGCTTTGATCACACTATCAAAGCGTATATCCCAACTCCGAGATGCTTGCACTAGTCCATAAATGGATCGCTGGAGCTTACACACTTTGTTAGCACCTTTTGGATCGACAAAACCTTCTGGTTGCATCATATACAACTCTTCTTTAAGATATCCACTAAGGAATGCCGTTTTGACATCCATTTGCCAAATTTCATAATCATAAAATGTGGAAAGTGCTAAGATGATTCGGACGTACTTAAGCATCGCTACGGGTGAGAAGGTCTCATCGTAGTCAACTCCTTGAACTTGTCGAAAACCTTTCGCAACAAGTCGAGCTTTGATACGTCTCCAACGTATCTATAATTTTTGATTGTTCCATGCTATTATATTATCTGGTTTGTATGTTTTTTGGGATTTAATATACCTTTTTATATTATTTTTGGGACTAACCTATTAACCGAAAGCCCAGTGCAAATTGATGTTTTTTTGCCTATTTCAGTTTTTCGCAGAAAAGGAATATCAAATGGAATCCAAACAGAATAAAACCTTCGCGAGGATATTTTTTGGAACAAACGTGATCCAGGAGACTTGGAGTGGACGTCAAGGAAGCAGAGAGGCGGCCACGAGGTAGGAGGGTGCGCCCAGGGGGGTCAGGCGCGCCCCCACCCTCGTGGCCCCCTCGCAGCTCCACCGACCTACTTCTTTCGCCTATATATACTCTTATACCTTGAAACCTTCGGGGAGAGGAACGAAACACCTTTTCCACCGCCGAAACCTTCTGTACCCGTGAGATCCCATCTTGGGGCCTTTTCCAGTGATCTGTCGGAGGGGGATTCGATCACGGAGGGCTTGTACATCAACACCATAGCCTCTCCGATGATGTGTGAGTAGTTTACCACAGACCTTCGGGTCCATAGTTATTAGCTAGATGGCTTCTTGTCTCTCTTTGGAGATCTATTCGATGTAACTCTTTTTGCGGTGTGTTTGCCGAGATCCAATGAATTGCGGGTTTATGAACTTGATTATCTCTGAATATTATTTGATTCTTCTCTGAATTCATATATGCATGATTTGATATCTTTGCAAGTCTCTTCGAATTATTAGTTTAGTTTGGCCTACTAGATTGATCTTTCTTGCAATGGGAGAAGTGCTTAGCTTTGGGTTCAATCTTACAGTGTCCTTTCCCAGTGACAGCAGGGGCAGCAAGGCACGTATTGTATTGTTGCCATCGGGGATAAAAAGATGGGGTTTATATCATATTGCTTGAGTTTATCCCTCTACATCATGTCATCTTGCCTAATGTGTTACTCCGTTCTTATGAACTTAATACTCTAGATGCATGCTGGATAGCGGTCGATGTGTGGAGTAATAGTAGTAGTTGCAGAATCGTTTTGGTCTACTTGACACGGACGTGATGCCTATATTCATGATCATTGCCTTAGATATCATCATAACTATGCACTTTTCTATCAATTGCTCGGCGGTAATTTGTTCACCCACCGTAATACATGCTATCTTGAGAGAAGCCACTAGTGAAACCTATGGCCCTCGGGTCTACTTTACATCATATAAGTTTCCAATCTACAATTCTAGTTTACTATTTATTTTGCAATCTTTATTTTCCAATCTATACCACAAAAATACTAAAAATATTTATCTTATTATCTCTATCAGATCTCACTTTCGTAAGTGACCATGAAGGGATTGACAACCCCTTTATCACGTTGGTTGCGAGGTTCTTCTTTGTTTGTGTAGGTACTAGGCGAATTGTGTGCAGTCTCCTACTGGATTGATACCTTGATTCTCAAAAACCGAGGGAAATACTTACGCTACTTTGCTGCATCACCCTTTCCTATTCAAGGGAAAACCAACGCATGCTCAAGAGGTAGCAAGTTTTGTAGACAGTAACATTACCGTCAGCGTCAGTCTTCTTCTTGAAGATCCATTTATTCTCTATGTCTTGCCAATCATCGAGCAAGTCAACCAAAGTCCACACTTTGTTCTCATATATGGATCCCATCTCAGATTTCATGGCCTCAAGCCATTTTGCGAAATCTGGGCTCATCATCGCTTCCTCATAGTTCGTAGGTTCGTCATGGTCAAGTAACATGACTTCCAGAACAGGATTACCGTACCACTCTGGTGCCGATCTTACTCTGGTTGACCTACGAGGTTCGGTAGTAACTTGATCAGAAGTTTCATGATCATCGTCATTAGCTTCCTCACTAATTGGTGTAGGAATCACTGGAACTAATTTCTGTGATGAACTACTTTCCAATAAGGGAGAAGGTACAGTTACCTCATCAAGTTCTATTTTCCTCCCACTCACTTCTTTCGAGAGAAACTCCTTCTCTCGAAAGGATCCATTCTTAGCAACGAATATCTTGCCTTCGGATCTGTCATAGAAGGTGTACCCAACAATCTCCTTTGGGTATCCTATGAAGACACATTTCTCCGATTTGGGTTCGAGCTTATCAAGTTGAAGCTTTTTCACATAAGCATTGCAGCCCCAAACTTTAAGAAACGACAACTTGGGTTTCTTGCCAAACCACAATTCATATGGTGTCATCTCAACGGATTTCGATGGTGCCCTATTTAACGTGAATGCAACTGTCTCTAAAGCATAACCCCAAAACGATAGCGGTAAATTAGTAAGAGATATCATAGATCGCACCATATCTAACAAAGTGCGGTTACGACGTTCAGACACACCATTACACTATGGTGTTCCAGGTGGCGTGAGTTGCGAAACTATTCTGCATTGTTTTAAATGAAGACCAAACTCATAACTCAAATATTCACCTCCACGATCAGATCGTAGAAACTTAATTTTCTTGTTATGATGATTTTCCACTTCACTCTGAAATTCTTTGAACTTTTCTAATGTTTCAGACTTATGTTTCATCAAGTAGACATACCCATATCTGCTCAAATCATCTGTGAAGGTCAGAAAATAACGATACCCGCCATGAGCATCAACACTCATTGGATCGCATACATCAGTATGCATTATTTCCAATAAGTCTGTTGCTCGTTCCATTGTTCCGGAGAATGGAGTCTTAGTCATCTTGCCCACGAGGGCATAGTTCGCAAGCATCAAGTGATTCCAAAAGCCCATCAGCATGGAGTTTCTTCATGCGCTTTACACCAATATGACCTAAACGGCAGTGCCACAAATAAGTTGCACTATAATTATTAAACTTATATCTTTTGGCTTCAATACTATGAATATGTGTATCACTACTATCAAGATTTAGTAAAAATAGACCACTCATCAAGGGTGCATGACCATAAAAAATATTACTCATGTAAATAGAACAACCATTATTCTTCGATTTAAATGAATAACCGTATCGCATCAAACAAGATCCAGATATAATGTTCATGCTTAACGCTAGCACCAAATAACAATTATTCAAGTCTAAAACTAATCCCAAAGGTAGATGTAGAGGTAGCGTGCCGACGGCGATCACATCGACTTTGGAACCATTTCCCACGCACATCGCCACCTCATCCTTAGCCAATCTTCGCTTAATCCGTAGCCCCTTTCACTTTTCCATCCTTCTTATCCGCCAAATACTTGGGGCAGTTCCGCTTCCAGTGACCAGTCCCTTTGTAGTAGAAGCACTCAGTCTCAGACTTAGGTCCAGACTTGGGCTTCTTCACTTGAGAAGTAACTTGCTTGCCGTTCTTTTTGAAGTTCCCCTTCTTCCCTTTGCCCTTATTCTTGAAACTAGTGGTCTTGTTGACCATCAACACTTGATGCTCCTTCTTGATTTCTACCTCCGCAGCTTTTAGCATCGCGAAGAGCTCGGGAATTGTCTTATCCATCCCTTGCATATTATAGTTCATCACGAAGCTTTTGTAGCTTGGTGGCAGTGATTGAAGAACTCTGTCAATGACACTATCATCAGGAATATTAACTCCTAGTTGAGTCAAGTGGTTGTGGTACCCAGACATTCTGAGTATATGTTCACTGACAGAACTATTCTCCTCCATCTTGCAGTTGTAGAATTTATTGGAGACTTCATACCTCTCAATCTGGGCATTTGCTTGAAATATTAACTTCAACTCCTGGAACATCTCATATGATCCATGACGTTCAAAGCATTGTTGAAGTCCCGATTCAAAGCCGTATAGCATGGCACATTGAACTATCAAGTAGTCATCAGCTTAGCTCTGCCAGACGTTCATAACATCTGGTGTTGCTCCTGCAGCGGGCTTTGCACCTAGCGGTGCTTCCAGGACGTAATTCTTCTATGCAGCAATTAGGATAATCCTCAAGTTACAGACTCAGTCCGTGTAGTTGATGTCTACTACACAACCTTCTTCTTGTAGACGTTGTTGGGCCTCCAAGTGTAGAGGTTTGTAGGACAGTAGCAAATTTCCCTCAAGTGGATGACCTAAGGTTTATCAATCCGTGGGAGGCGTAGGATGAAGATGGTCTCTCTCAAACAACCCTGCAACCAAATAACAAAGAGTTGCTTGTGTCCCCAACACACCCAATACAATGGTAAATTGTATAGGTGCACTAGTTAGGCGAAGAGATGGTGATACAAGTGCAATATGGATGGTAGATATATGTTTTTATAATCTGAAAATATAAAAACAACAAGGTAACTAATGATAAAAGTGAGTGAAAACGGTATTGCAATGCTAGGAAACAAGGCCTAGGGTTCATACTTTCACTAGTGCAAGTTCTCTTAACAATAATAACATAATTGGATCATATAACTATCCCTCAACATGCAACAAAGAGTCACTCCAAAGTCACTAATAGCGGAGAACAAACGAAGAGATTATTGTAGGGTATGAAATGACCTCAAAGTTATTCTTTCTGATCGATCTATTCAAGAGTCCGTAGTAAAATATAATGAAGCTATTATTTCCGTTCGATCTATCCTAGAGTTCGTACTAGAATAACACCTTAGGACACAAATCAACCAAAACCCTAATGTCACCTAGATACTCCAATGTCACCTCAAGTATCTGTGGGTATGGTTATCCAAGGAAAAGAAGTATTGGGCCTCATGGGCCAAGTGGTGGAAGAGAGGAGGCAGGGCGCGGGACCCCCCTAGCCCAAACCGAATTGGACTAGGGGGCCGACCCCCCTTTCCTCCTTTCCTCCCTCTCCTTCCTTCTGCCCCTCCCCCTTCCTTTCCTCCTCCTAGTAGGAGTAGGAAAGGGGAGTCCTACTCCTACTAGGAGGAGGACTCCTCCTCCTGGCGCGCCCTAGGAGGACCGGACGGCCTCCCCCTTGCTCCTTTATATACGGGGGCAGGGGGCACCCTAGAACACACAAGTTGATCATTGATCCCTTAGCCGTGTGCGGTGCCCCCCTCCACCATAATCCACCTCGATCATATCATAGCGGTGCTTAGGAGAAGCCCTGCGTCGGTAGCAACATCATCACCGTCATCACGCCGTCGTGCTGACGAAACTCTCCCATGAAGCTCCACTGGATCGGAGTTCGTGGGACGTCATCGAGCTGAACGTGTGCTGAACTCGGAGGTGCCGTATGTTCAGTACTTGGATCGGTCGGATCGTGAAGACATACGACTACATCAACCGCGTTCTCATTACACTTCCGCTTATGGTCTACGAGGGTACATGGACGATACTCTTCCCTCTCGTTTCTATGCATCACCATGATCTTGCGTGTGCATAGGATTTTTTTTGAAATTACTACGTTCTCCAACAATAAGTTCACAAGGTCACGGAACTCGCAAGTTGATCACCAAAACATACATCAAGTGGATCACATGAATATCCCATTATCACACAGATAAACACATGCAAGACATACATCAAGTGTTCTCAAATCCTTAAATACTCAATCCGATAAGATAACTTCAAAGGGAAAAACTCAATACATTATAAGAGAGTAGAGGGGGAGAAACATCATAAGATCCAACTATAATAGCAAAGCTCGCGATACATCAAGATCGAGCAAATCAAGAACACGAGAGAGAGAGAGAGAGAGAGATCAAACACATAGCTACTGGTACATACACTCAGCCCCGAGGGTGAACTACTCCCTCCTCGTCATGGAGAGCGTCGGGATGATGAAGATGGCCACCGGAGAGGGATTCCCCCCTCCGGCAGGGTACCGGAATGGATCTAGATTGGTTTTCAGTGGCCACAGAGGCTTGCAGCGGCGGAACTCTCGATCTAGGTTTCTTTATGGAAGTTTGGGTATATATAAGAGGTGTTGGAGTCAGGAACAAGTCAGGGGGGTCCTAGAGGCGACCACGAGGTAGGGGGGTGCGCCCAGGGGGGTAGGGCGCCCCCACCCTCGTGGGTGCCTCGGGACTCTTATGGCCCATCTCCGGTACTCCGTGGGCTTCTTCTGGTCCAAAAATTATCTCTATGAATTTTCAGGTCAATTGGACTCCGTTTGGTTTTCCTTTTCTGCAATACTCAAAAATAAGGAAAAAACAGAAACGGGCATTGGGCTCCAGGTTAGTAGGTTAGTCCCAAAAATCATATGAAATAGCATATAAATGCATATAAAACATCCTAGATGGATAATATAATAGCATGGAACAATCAAAAATTATAGATACGTTGGAGACGTATCAGTAGTTGCTACCATCATCTTTCAACTTAGCTTTCACTAGGAATGCATTAAAATTCAATGGAACAACAACACGACCATTTATCCACAATAACATAGATATGCAAAATACTATTGGGTACTAAGTTCATGATAAATTTAAGTTCAATTAATCATATTACTTAAGAATTCCCACTTAGATAGACATCCATCTAGTCATCTAAATGATCACGTGATCCATATCAACTAAACCATGTCCGATCATCACGTGAGATGAAGTAGTTTTCAATGGTGAACATCACTATGTTGATCATATCTACTATATGATTCACGCTCGACCTTTCGGTCTCAGTGTTCCGAGGCCATATCCACATATGCTAGGCTCACCAAGTTTAACCTGAGTATTCTGCTTGTGAAAAACTGGCTTGCACCCGTTGTATGTGAACGTAGAGCTTATCACACCCGACCATCACGTGGTGTCTCGGCACAACAAACTGTAGCAACGGTGCATACTCAGGGAGAACACGTATACCTTAAAATTTAGTGAGAGATCATCTTATAATGCTACCACCATACTAAGCAAAATAGGACGCATAGGATAGACATCACATGCAATCAATATAAGTGATATGATATGCCATCATCATCTTGTGCCTTTGATCTCCATCTCCAAAGCACCGTCATGATCACCATCGTCACTGGCTTGACACCTTGATCTCCATCGTAGTCGTTGTCATCTCGCCAACTATTGCTTCCGCGACTATCGCTATCGCTTAGTGATAAAGTAAAGCAATTACATGGCGATTGCAATTCATACAATAAAGCGACAACCATATGGCTCCCGCCAGTTGCCGATAACTGTGTTACAAAACATGATCATCTCATACAACAATTTATACAATCACGTCTTGACCATATCACATTACAAATACCCTGAAAAAACAAGTTAGACGTCCTCTACTTTGTTGTTACAAGTTTTACGTGGTTGCTACGGGCTTAGCAAGAACCGTTCTTACCTACGGCATAAAAACCACAACGTGGTATAGTGATTGCTTTTTGATCTTCAGAAAGAACCCTGTTCATTGAATCCGATTCAACTAAAGTTGGAGAAATAGACACCCGCCAGTCACTTGTGTGCAAAGCACGTCGGTAGAACCAGTCTCATGAATGCGGTCATGTAATGTCGGCCCGGGCCGCTTCATCCAACAATACCGCCGAATCAAGAAACAACTAGTGACAGCAAGCAATATGCATATACCCACACCCACAACTCCTTCGTGTTCTACTCGTGCATATAACATCTACGCATAGACCTAGCTCGGATGCCACTGTTGGGGAACACAGTAATTCAAAAAAATTCCTACGATCACGCAAGATCTATCTAGGAGATGCATAGCAACGAGAGGGGAGAGTGTGTCTACGTACCCTCGTAGACCGAAAGCGGAAGCGTTAAGTAATGCGGTTGATGTAGTCGAACGTCTTCGCGATCCAACCGATCAAGTATCGAATGCACGGCACCTCCGCGATCTGCACATGTTCAGCTCGGTGACGTCCCTCGAAATCTAGATCCAGCCGAGGCCGAGGGAGAGTTACATCAGCACGACGACGTGTTGGTGGTGATGATGAAGTTACTGACGCAGGGCTTCGCCTAAGCACTACGGCAATATGACTGAGGTGGAAATCTATGGAGGGGGCACCTCACACGGCTAAGAAATCAACTTTGTGTGTCTATGGGGTGCCCCCTCCCCCGTATATAAAGGAGGGGAGGAGGGGGCCGGACGGCCTCATGGGGCGCGCCCCAAGGGGGGAATCCTACTCCTACTAGGAGTAGGTTCCCCCTTTCCTAGTCCAACTAGGAGAGGAAGGAAAGAGGAAGATGGAGAGAAGGAAAGCCCCCTCCCCCCAATTTGGATTGGGCTTGGGGGGCGCGCGCCTCCACCTGGCCGCCTCCTCGTATCTTCCACTAAGGCCCAGGAAGGCTCATTAACCCTCCCGGGGGTTCCGATAACCTCCGGTACTCTGAAAAATGCCCGAACCTATCTGAAACCTTTCCGGTGTCCAAACATAACCTTACAATATATTAATCTTTATGTCTCGACCATTTTGAGACTTCTCTTCGTGTCCGTGATTACACCCGAGACTCCTAACAACCTTCGGTACATCAAATCACATAACTCACAATACATATCGTCATCGAACGTTAAGCATGCGGACCCTACGGGTTCGAGAACTATGTAGACATGGCCGAGACTCATCTCCGGTCAATAACCAATAGCGGAACCTGGATGCTCATATTGGTTCCTACATATTCTATGAAGATCTTTGTCGGTCAAACCGCATAACAACATACGTTGTTCCCTTTGTCATCAGTATGTTACTTGCCCGAGATTCGATCATCGGTATCATCATACCTAGTTCAATCTCGTCACTGGCAAGTCTCTTTACTCGTTTCATAATGCATCATCCGGTAACTAACTCATTAATCACATTGCTTACAAGGCTCATAGTGATGTGCATTATCGAGAGAACCCAGAGATACCTCTCCGACAATTGGAGTGACAAATCCTAATCTCGATCTATGCCAACTCAACAAACACCATCGGAGACACCTGTAGAGCATCTTTAAAATGACCCAGTTACGTTGTGACGTTTGATAGCACACTAAGTGTTCCTCCGGTATTTGGGAGTTGCATAATCTCATAGTCATAGGAACATGTATAAGTTATGAAGAAAGCAATAGCAATAAACTAAACGATCATAGTGCTAAGCTAACGGATGAGTCTAGTCCATCACATCATTCTCTAATGATGTGATCCCATCCATCAAATGACAACACATCTCTATGGCTAGGAAACTTAACCATCTTTCATTAACGAGCTAGTCTAGTAGCAGGGCGTCTTCAGAAATTTGGGGGTCCGGTACGAAATGCAAAATGAGGCCCTTCTTTTTTTAGCAAATCAAATAAATAAAAAACTAATATAATTTCACTTAATTATATAGCTAAATGAGTAAATGTAGTAGTAAAAATAAAATAAAAAACAGACCTCATGATCTACTGAAAAGCATCATCCATCGGGTCTATCCGTCTATGTATCCGCTCTCGACTGCTCTGAATTGTGATGTGATAGACTAATCCAGTGAGAAATTCTTCTACTGCACATTGTCAACAAGATGTCAAGTAGTTACCGGGAAAGTTATAGAAACAATCAAACCGCTGAGCAAATAAAAAAATAGACTACATAAGTTAAAAAAGAAAAGATTACATAGACAAGAAAAAATTAAAAGGCCTAAAAACCAGTATGTGAGTAGAGCACAAATTTACAATTGATCTGCTGGCTCGTGGTAGTGGTATACACGTGAATCACAAAATTCTAGTGATCTCTTATGTGCCTTCTTATGTGTTTGCTTCCGTAATATAATAAATACTGTTAGTACATGCGTGGATCATAAAACAGTTGTCTGGACTTTCTAGTATATGAGGAGGCGGAGAGCTTCTCGTCCTTGCCTCTTCTAATTAACATGCCTGTTCAAGCAATCGGCGGCTCGGATCGGCCTAACGGTTTCCAAGTTCATGTCGTGGGGACTCGGAACAGACGAACGCCGAACGGAGGAAGCAGGTCATGCGGGTAGATCTGCAGATGAAGACGAAGGCGTAGAACAGGGGCAGGCGGCGCGTAGACGAAACGTCGACGTGATGGCTGGGAGACGGACAGACGTCTGGGCGACTCGTGAATAAGGGCGGAAGAGCGGGCAGGCCTTTTTTCTCTCGTGTTATTTCGATGGGCGATGGCCTGGCCTGCTACTCGGTATAATGAGTAATGACAGAACGATTTGGGGGCCCTGGTTTTTTGGGGGCCCTGTGCGTGTGCACAGCTCGCACATGCCTCTCGACGGACCTGTTTAGTAGAGGCATATTAGGGACATTCTATTTGTCTATATATTCACATGTGTACTAAGTTTCTGGTTAATACAATTCTCGCATGAATAATAAACATTTATCATTATATAAGGAAATATAAATAACAACTTTATTATTGCCTCTAGGGCATATTTTCTTTACCCAGTGCTCTGACCCAAATGTGCACATGTCAAACGGCTGGCACTTGAACCCGGAAAGGGTTCCAGTACCAGCCATTCCGACCTCCGATCGCGCATGGGTGACGGAGATCCGCCGCCGCCAGGCTCTACTTCCGGAAGGCCTCCTCGATGACCCGGCTTTTGCCAAGGAGCCCAGAGCAACAGTAGCCCGCGCCCGGGGATATGGCTGAGATGATGCAAATCTAGTCGTGACTTGCCTGCCCATGCAGCTCCACGAACGTGCCACCCACCTGGCGCTGATCCCATCTACCATTCTCCATGACCCTGAGGCCTAGCGAGTGTTGATGCCTTACCGAGATCCACCACCAACAGACCAGTGGCCGCTGCGAGAGGAAGCCCCGCCATCGCCGTCAGCTGCATGTGCTTTGACTAGCGGCGACATGATGAAGAGGAGAGAAGGCAACACTTAGGGTTTGAGGTGCGCTCGAGCCGCCCCAAGACGAGGCAACGCAGGCTTTCTGATGGATGCACTATCAAGGTGATTCAGCATATGATGTGCCATGCATGATGCATGGAGGTGATGTAGCCAACCAAATCTAACTCACATTAAATCAAGAACAACAAGAATGAAGTATGCTTTAAGGGTATGTTTGGTTACCAACACCGATTTTTGCCCCTTGCATCTGTGGCCCAGTTTAGTCCGAATGAGGTAGTACAAGCTTTGATCCATGTTCTGCAATGCGTTTGGTTGCCCACAAAGCAGCAAGTTGCATTATGGGAGCAACAAAGGCCCAACGTTTGGTTGCCCGCATTTCAGGATTCGGGGCCGAGTTGAAGTGAACCGCTGGGTTTGGTAGCACCTATTCAGCCTAATGTGGTTACCTTGCACCCTGTTGTAGTGAGCTTACCATCTACCACCCTTAACATTGGTTCTCTTGCATGTCACATACGATCACATGTTAACAACAATACAACAGTGAGGACGAACTAGCCGAAGATTATCAAGTTACCCATTCCACCCTATCTGACCTGCACCATTGGCAACTTCAAGTTTTCTCTTATGTTTGAGCATGAACATGGAGTAATCATCCTCTACCTCCTCCCTAGCCTTAAACCCTCTATAGAAGTCATTCTTTTAATCGTTCACTTGTTCATGGCATGTCTGCCATGAACCGTGGTCTCCTGGAACCCAACACAACACATACACTTCATATACGAAGACACAAGAACGATAATTCAGCAAGCAGACAGACAACACAAGTTGACAACAACATATGCAACCTAACATGCATGATTTCGTATACCGAAAAGCATCCCAAGTAACATGTGCAACAGAAGCAACATGAGCCATTTTATTTCTTTTTTATTGCATTTTAACTTTAAATTAAACCTTCATTTATTTTAAGAAAGTGTTCGCGTATTACTTTTAAAAATGACCGTGTATCTTGAAAATGTTTATGCATTCATTAAATTGCAAAAGGTGTTCATGTGTTTTAGAAAATGATCATATAAATTTAAGAACTTTCACGTATTTTAAGTAAATGTTCATGTGTTTAAAAAAATGTTTATGTAATAAACACACACACATTTTAACAAATGTTCATTCAATTTTTTAATTGTTTACATACTTCTTAAAAATGTTCACACATTTTTATGAAAGTTTGCCTGCATTTGAGAATAAGTTACCCACATTTTTTTAAATGTTCACACTTTTTGAAAAATGCATTTAAAGAAGCCTTCATGCACTTCGAAAAATGTTTATGCAGTTCTAAAAATTGTTTGAGACTTTTAGGAAATGTTCATATTTTATGAAAACCATTTAATTTCTAAAAAGGGAAAATAAAAGAAAAAGAAAAAGTGGATGAAAAAGAAAAGGATAAAAATAGAAAAGAACTAGAAAAAACAGAAAAAGAAAGAACAAAAATAAATGGAACGACAATGCTACCCACAGTACCCTAGGGAAAATTGGAACTATCCATGAAACAATCCTGCAAAACCGGACAAAGCAGCAAATAACATTTGCTCCCATACTAGGTCGCCGCCACAAATCAGTATGCGGCTCATGTTTGGCCATACTCCCAAAGAAGGAAAGAAAAAAAAATAGGACACACAGATACACAAGCCTTAGAGCAACTCTAGTAGACCCCGCAAAAGACACGAAATCGCAAAATTCCGACGAGTATGCGGGTTTGGCTCATTTTTTCGTCCCGTAAAAAAATTTGTCGCGGCCCGCAAACCGCACGCCCCGACCACTATATCTACAGTTCCGCGGCGCGTTTGCGGGTCGAAACCCTATCCCCCGGTGCAGCCGAGCCACGCAATTCCCCACCCCCTTCTCCACATTTCTCGCCGCCGACGACCACCTCCCGCCTCCAGCCGCCATGTGGGGCCGCATGTGAAGCTCCGGACGTGGCTCCGGCAGCAGATCCGGCGGCGGAAGCGACCCCGAGCGCGAGCGGCCGTCCGGGGCAAGGAAGTGGACCAACCGTGGCCTGTCGCCGCCGGCGAGCTTCCGCGTCCGTGAGACGGAGGAGTACGACCATCGGCACAGCCGTACCCCGTCCTCTGTCGCGTCCTTCTACTCCGCGGCGAGATCTTCCTACGTCGGGAGCTCCTCCTCTTCCGGCGCGGGCCTTCTCCCCGTGAAGAGGGAGTGGTCGGAGGAGCCGGATGACTTCGAGTTCGTCCCCGTCAAGGAGGAGCCCGAGAAGCTCGGCCGCCGCGGAGTCGTCGGGTCGGAAGACTTCGTCGCCGACATCGACGCGGTTGCGGCCGCCATTGCCGAGCGGAGCGTGCGCGAGGAGGCGGAGCGTCGGCGCCACGCCGAGGAGTTCGAAGACCTCCAGTGGCGGCAGACGGTCGCCGCCAAGGAGAAAGACGATGAGTGGCGATGCATCCGCGAGGAGCAGAGGGCGAAGTATATCGACCTCTGCAGCTCCGGTGAGGAGGATTGAGCTCGTCCACGGCGTCGTCCATGGCCTCGAGCTCACGGCCATGAGATCCCTACCCCTCTAGTACTAGTACTGATGTAGTATGTAGTATAAATTAGTGTTTGTAGTGTTTGATCATGTAAAATATATGTAGTACGTGATGAACTACTCGCGTCCATGAGGTGCAATTTCTTCTGCGAAACTGTTTTTTCAAATTATGCAGTTTCATTTATGGTTTCTGTTCGGACGCGCTAATTTTCGACCCGCAAACGAGATCTTTGTGAAACTGCAAACGCGTTTTACGGATTAAGACTTTAAGGGATCTGCTAGAGTTGCTCTTAACCGACGTCAACACGACCACCCCGTAAAAAAAGTATGTGTACCCGACCGAGATAAAATCACCTACGGATTATGTAACTATAACCGGGCGCCACAGAGCGCGCCGTCTCCTGTGGTTGATATTGAAATCGGATGTAATAATGGTGCTAGAATAAATATGTATGTTCTGCTGCTTTGGCCTAGTGACATTTTTTATTGAAATATGCCAAGCGGATATGATGTAACCGTCTAGTAGACCAGTTTGCATTTGTAAGGCTTTGTTAATCACGCATAAGTTACATATCCTCTCTGTTATAGTACAATATAGGTGCAGCTGCAGGTAGCATGGCAGCTTTAGTTGTTGCGCAGCAACAGTGGCCGACCCATGAATGTACACCATTGCGGATGCAAGGTATTGGTCTTGTCATATTTTTATTGAAATAATATACTACTCCAGCAGATTGTAATTTGCTTAGGAGTTACTCCATGGTTGCCGAGAAGCTTTACAAATTGACAGATCATTTTATCTTTCTTGTGGTATTTGATTTCGACTACCTTGATATGCTTTGACATCAAGAAATGTTCCTTTGGTTTGTACCTGTCATCCATTTTAATTTCAGGCTCCTGATGTAAACATACTAAATTTTTATTAGAAAAGAGATTACACCCCAGGCCTCTGCATCAATTGATGAACAGAACCCTCAAGGCCTCAATAAATTATTGCAAAATTTACAAGATTCCAAACATCACGGTGTGGTACTACAGAGGAAAAAGTATCATATATTTAAAAACATGCACCTTGTCAGAGTTAAGTGGAAGGGTAATCCTCTTTACAACTGGTGAGAGTTGAAGAAAGTAAATTAGTACAGTGAGTTATCGCTCACACCCCATTCATTGAGAAATACAGTATTGTTTTTAGCTTGCCAATACAGGGCACCATTTAAAATCCTTTTTAGAAATCATATTTTTTATGCTACCATGTATCTACACCTTCTATCCAGGCCGTCCAGTTTTGTATCAAGATCCGTGCTGTCTTTGTATACAAATTTCTCTTTTCCGTATATTACAAACAATGAACGTTTAACCTTGAAAAAGAGAATGAAGTCAACCCCAATGAGCAGCGGAAGGTTAGAGGAAGAAATCGGCAGGTCCATTTAACCTTGGTGGCTTTATTATTAATATAAAGTTGGGCTGACGTCTTTTATCTAAAAAAACATTTAACCTTGAAATTTTGCAGGTCAGCGACACACAAGTGCCACTCGGTGCATAAATTGTTTCCAATTTTTTTGCCGCAACATAAAAAATTATAATACAAATTTATAGTAAGTTTTATCATTTTTTTGTTATGCCAATAAAACCCAAAAAGATTGTGCGCATGATAGTACTTGTGTGATGTTGACCTACAAAGTTTCAAGTTCAAATGTTTTCTTATTTGGGAGAAACAAAAAAAAATGCAAGCACAAACTTTGATGAAAAAATGGATGGTCAGGATAAGGGGTGTACCTATATGGCGGCACAGCCGCATCTTTTCCGAAATCTTAACAAAGCGGTGGCAGAGGATTAGAGAAACATTTCAGATCCTAAATGTAGACATGATTGGTTAATACTAAGTTGAATAATATTTCTATTTTTTATTCTCAAATGATCAACTATGAGCGGATGTAAATATACTTAGCCATACCAACTATGAGTGGATATAAATATACCAGATTCTACATGAGTTTTTCATTTACTCAAAAGAAAAATATACTTAGCCATACCATCTAAAGTGTTGCAAGATTTAAGAACACTCACAAATTAGTCCTAATCTTGCACTTCTGAAAAGTGTGATGTCAAAATTACCAACTAGCAATATATATTTATAAAGCAAAATGTCATAGACAAATATTTAATGCACATAAGCAAGTTTCATAATATGCTTTGACCAATTGATCCAATGATGTGGATGTCAATAAACAAAAGGAGTTTAGAAAAGAGCAAGCATGCCATAGAGTTTTCACTTATCTTTCTAAATTTGGGGTGGTGAAAAACCCTCAAAGAGCACGCACACCCTAGTCATATTCACCATAGCACCCCTTGGAGCACCTCCAGGAATTATTTTACTTTTTTAGAACATTTTTTAGTTTTTACTAGGCATATATTCAAAGTTTAAATGTGTCCAAAACTGTGTTTGTTATTTCACTTGTGCAGATCATAAATATAAGGAAACCAAGTTTTGGTACATTTGGGAGGATTTTTAGTTACAAAAAAGTGTGATAACAGTTTTACCATTTCTATTTTTTCTTCAAAAGGGATTGAACAAATACTTAGATACTTTTCAAATATTTATTTTTGACAGGTGTATACTATATTATAGACCATGGCGATTATTCATATTTTTTCAAAGATTTTTCATTTAATTCAAATTGGGTTAAGGTTCTTGAAAAGAGACTATGATAACATGATTTTGGCTTATATAATTGTAATAGAATATTTTTGAGCTTTGCCCATAAAAATGACAAGGACATTTTTTTATGGATTCTATCATATTTACATGTTGAGAATATTTTAGTTAAACTACAATCTAAGAAAATATAATAAATGCAATACAAACCAATAAAATCCAAATGCAATTTTTTTTTGTTTGTCCCAACTTTCATCTTTATTACTACTAGATGACCAGTTGCGCCAATGGCGCAAAGGCCAAGGGTAAGCCATGTATTGAAAGAGTGTACATTAATATTATTCGGGGACATATTGAAACATATGAGAAAAATTTCCACTTACTATAAGTACAAGCGATGCAATACCCATATAATGTACAAGGACATATTAGTATTAACAGAACCGTTAATTAGTCAGACACAAACCCACACCCGAGAAGCACATTGCACAGGGTTGAAACTTTTAAGCCTCACTTTCCCAAGCAATGTTAAGGAGGGCCAACAGAATTGAAATCACTGATGCAAAGTATCAACAGTCCGAAATATTTATACACACAACTTCTTTATTGTAGTCATATGATGATGAAATCAGTACGTAAATCAGCACCAAGGATAGCCGATCAGACAAACAAAAATTCTGCATCCTACTGAACAACACTATTATGCAGGACTCATTTTAAAAGGCCCTCAGTTCTAATTTCTATAAGAGCTTGAAGCTTTGGAGCCAAGGCTACGAACCTTCTCTATTGTGACTTCTAAATGTACCTATGAAAGTAAGGATCAGGAACATTCTCTATTAAACCAACAAACTGAACAATGAGAACTTGAAATATGTAAAAGTACTAATGAAAGTATTTAATCTGTGCATGTACAGTGGACAAAGATTACAACACACGGCATGTTGCAAACATCCTAACCAGCGTACTTTTGATGTAACATGAGAACTTGAAATGTGTTAAATAGAGAGAAAAGGCTAATGACCTGTCTACAAAATAGAAGTGAATTGAATATTTACTACTCCCTCCGTCCCATAATGTAAGACTTTTTTTACACTACATTAGTGTCAAAAAACGTCTTACATTATGGGCCGGAGGGAGTATAATGTAACATGAGAACTTGAAATATGTTAAATAGAGAGAAAGGGCTAATGTCTGGTCTAAAGAACAAAACAAATTTGAATATCAGTTTCGCCAACCCTGGATGATCCAACTCACTTCGTATAATCCAGGAAATTAGGGAGCAAATATAAGTAATCCTTCAAGACGCTAGCAACATCTTCAGGATATACGAATCATTTCTGGTGAAAAGTTGAATGTAGCAGTAACCTTTTCTGAAGCACACAAACGCATATATAATCCTTTTGTTATATCATCTAGATCATCCCTGCAAGTACAGGTAAAATCAGATCAATCTCCATTAGCAGACGAACCCCAAGCCAAGCCAAGAACATGCATGGTGGTGGTAATAAATGTTCTTCTCCGGATTCGACGGAAGGCGTGTAGTGGAGTACTCACCGAGGAAATCACTGCCGGACAGGCCCTTGGCATCGAACAGAAGACCGGACCTCGTTGCATTCTTCTCCTGCCGTTGTAGCTCCCTCTCCTGTGTCCTCTCGAAATTAAGGAAAGAGCAGTAAAGTAGTGAACTGATCATCGAAAGCGAGCAGAGGTAGCTAAGACGTATAACATTTTCACTGACAGCGCAAAGGGAAATGTGGAGCAAATGTGTTTTTGTTAGTTCAGTGAAAATTAGAGATCAACCTGATGGTACTTCAATTTTATTCTAATCTGCCAAATGCTATTAAGGAACCTCTTGCTACTTCTCACCCCTTGCTCCTCTCCAGATGCCCCCACACTCTCCTCCTCCTCCTCCCCGTCTCATCCAGCGCAAAGGGCAAGAGTGAACCAAGGACTGATAACTTGATCGAGGAAGAAACTTCATTTCCTTAATAGCATTTGGCAGATTAGAATAAAAATGAAGTACCATCAGGTTGATCTCTAATTTTCACTGAACTAACAAAAACACATTTTACACTGCCCACGTACTACTATTACTGTCCATTTGGAGTAGAATTTGTGAATGTTTATCTACTGCTGCACTCAAGTTAACTTGAATTAGGTCGGATGAATCAGATACTTCTGCCATTGGCATGAACAGGTCAATACGGCATGCACACTATACTGCCACTTCTGCTTCAGAAGTAAAACTTTTTATTCAGAACCAGCTTCTGCTTCTGAACACATCCAAGTTAAAACTTTTTATTCAGAAGTAAAACTTTTTATATTTGAACACATCCAAGTTCAGAAGTAAAAAATTTTATTCATGACATAGAACCAGCTTCTGCTTCTGAACACATCCAAGTTCACCAGCTTCTGCTTCTGCTTCAGAAGTAAAACTTTTTATTCAGAACCAGCTTCTGCTGCACTCAAGTTAACTTGAATTAGGTCGGATGAATCAGATACTTCTGCCATTGGCATGAACAGGTCAATACGGCATGCACACTATACTGCCACTTCTGCTTCTGAACCAGCTATGAGGATAAATAAATGACCAAATTTAGAAGTGTTGTACTTCAGGTACCTGGCGGCAACGACAGTGATCACCTGGTCTCTGCAGAACACATCCAACTCTTCCTGCTATCCTGCAACACGTGGCCACCCCAAGCCTGAAATCCTCGATGCTCCATCCAACCTCTGAGTGGCAGTAAGGCGAAACCAATATCGATGTCATGATGAAGCTTTCCAAAAAAAAATCAGTGTTCTTAACTAATGCATCTAATCAATTTGCCTGTACTCTGTTTCTATGCACTAAGTGTGCCGAACCGCTAAGGAAAAAACAGATTTTATGTTATCATATGTAATCAAATACTATGGTAAATGCAATGTATCACCTGTATGGAGCAGCACATGATATATTTATTACTACAAAAGTAGGGCGTGCCAATTATACAGGATAACTTAGTAGTCTCTTAAGGTGCGTTACACATGTCGGATATTACATATTCTAAAAGAATTATTCGCCTCTTTTTTAAGCATTAGAAAGGATACAAAATATTGGTACATTGGAAAGCACTTTTTTACAAATAACTCTGGGTCTGTCCTGGTACCTTAGAACCAGAACATGAAGGAAAACAGACGAATCAACACACAAATACGCCATTATTTCACAGGCCTATACTCAATGCAAAGGACAGAGGCAATAAGTGATAGCATATAACCGGAAATGTCATATTTCATATATCAACGTATACACTAGGACCTATGATAAACCCACATTTCATGGGTCAACATATCTTTATTGACCATGCTGGAGCAATGAGACACAAATATTCATTATTTCGCAGGACTATACTCAAATTTGAAGGACAAAGGTAATAAGTGATAGCATTATTTCTTGTTTAGCTTCATCGCAACCAGCTACATCCATAAAAAACACCTACACCAACCGAAGAGCAGTTTTCAGGGAGATACAACCAATATCATGTAAACCAAAAGCGAATACTACTGCAAATCTGAAAAATGAGAGCTCCAGAATTACTTTTCAGTGGACCTAAATATTTCCGATTGCCTCTTTTTTGGAGTATAGTACCAAAAGGAACGGTAAAGAGAATGATACAGAACAAAAAAGAACTAACCTTATTTTTGGAATTTCTGTCCATCTTTACTACTGTTGCTTTTCCGATGTTTGTAGAAGGTTCAGTTTGAGTAAAACAGGGGATTCCATCCAGTGAATATCAAGGGGATACATGATCAGTCTGAAACTTGACTCGACAGGCTGAATATACACAATGAAACACAGGTTTCAGTGAGATCATCAGATTCACACAGGAAAGTTGCTTTGAACATTAACTGAAATAGAATGTATGAGTTCCAAAAGTTCCCCTCTAATTGTTACACATATAATTGGTGCAAGCAAACAAGATTCACAACAGATTAACGTACATCAATGAAAAACCAAAAACCAAATTTCTCTGGAGATCAACATAACAGAGTATCAAATTACATCGTTCCTCCAGCCAATTGTTCTCAAATTAAACTATCATAATATTATGAACATGCTTACTAAAATAGACTATAAAAAAATCAGGTGATTCTCTTCTTATTACCGGTTTCATGTGTGCACTGATGAACCAGGGAAAAGCCAATTTAAACAAGTATTATGTGGGTATTATAGAGCATATTTTTCATATCTAATCAACTTGACAGGCACATAGCAAAATTTCTAACCAACATATCTGCACAGTACACTGAAAGTAGAGTAAGCAAACTCACCTCATGAGTGGAAGTTGGCTATCTAATCCTGAAGCAATAGTGATGGTGGTTGGTTCGGGCTATGCCCATTGGGTCCTGATATCTTGCTACTGCAGAAATGCTCTTCCCCGTTGCAACAACTATTCTAAAAGTACGAACGTGGATGTGACTATCTAAAGATAGGAACCTAGAATAAATAAACTTCATATTACCAATCATAGTGACAAAACCATACTAAAATAAATTACTTTGTTGGTTAGAAATCTTGATAATCTACATCATAGAGAACAGAATTAAAATCCAAGTTACTGTTTTGCTCATCTACATCACAAAGAAATAAAGCCAAAGTTGTTGCTTTGCTCATCTAGATCACAGATGTTGAACAGAAATAAATCCCAAGTTATTATTTCTATTGGTATCTATAAAATCTACTTGCAAGCAATTAACTAAGCACTCCATAAGCATAAATAAAAAAATGGTATATAGTTCAATAACTATAGAAAGTATATAGTATCATCACATATACAGAGCACATCTTAATTTCGAAAGACAATAAAAAGTATCACAACTAACAACTGAAAAGCATATAGAAACACGTCTAGAAAACAGACAAGCAGGATAGTGTTTGCTGTCATCAACACCTCAATACTAAATATTGGCTAAAACCTGCTATTACAGTAAAATATTAGAAAGAGTACCTTGATAAACTAAAGATAGTTCGATCGTACACATTAAATCTGCGCATGGAATTTCTTTTTAAACGGAACGCTACATTTAGAACAGTAGGTCACTTGCATACAGAAATTGTAGTATATATTAAAACTGACCATACTGAAGGGTGGCAAGGTTACTCACTGGCTCCATTAGCCACATCGATTGTGTCAATTGTTGCAAGAGCATCCTGATGAGCACTACCCAGTTCCATAAACTCCTCCCATAAAATAAGTATTTTGTTGTATGTCCCAGCTTAAGGCATTAGCCCGTCATAGTTACCTAAAGTACAATTACTTTGTAAGGATGCAACAAATATGCATGAAGATTCCTCAAAAAGAAGTGCACTATTTTTTTACTCATGACAATATAACCAGAATAATAAGATCAGCAACTGGTAAAAACTCAACCTGATGAGTGACGTACACCACAGATTTTTAGCCAAAGCCTCAAGAAAGCATCTGTACAAAAGTTAAGAAATCTTAAGCAGTGACTTGTCAAATTCCCCGTGAACAGAACACTAAAGATAGTATCATTATACCTAGAATATGTGGGATCATGTATGAGCGTAGAGTGCGCTTCAAGGATCATCAAGCAAATAAATATTAGCAGTCTGACACATAGTTAGTGCTATCTGATTCCAATCATAGAAATCATGCATATATGTAGACAAAGCAGATGAGGGCCTTGTTGGGGTTGCAAAGAAGTCTAACAAGTTGCAGATTCCTGTTGTCGTTGGAATCGCCATCGTGCACCAGCTGCAACCGCCGTCACCGACCCGCTCAGGACGTGGTCTGCTGCACGGCCAGATGAGCTGCCTCCTATTGAGCAATGAAAAGGAGGAAGAGGCGGAGCGCAAGTAGGAGTTGAGAGTTTTCTTCAATTGCAGGATATAGCTTCACCAGATCTTTGACAAGAAAATCATGCAACTCCACGGCAAATTCAACCCCAGTAGGTCCACCACCGATAATCACAAAGTGAAGGATCTTCCTTTTCTCCTCTTCACTGAGGTTAGGAAGTGACGCCTTTTCAAAGCAGTCTATCACGCTCTTCCGAATCTTTTGGGCATCCTCCACTACCTGACATTTACAATGTGAGGCTGTAAGCACAAGATATGACTAATACTGCACGGTACAAATACCATATATCTCAAGAGTTTGCAGGAAATTAAACTGTAACTTACATCTCAGGATTTAAACATGAGAAATAGCAGAACAGTAAAGAGACAAACAATGCCAATCAGGATTTTACCTTCAGAAAGTGGCAATGCTCCATCACACCAGGAGTGTTGAATGTATTCACAGTAACTCCAAGAGCAAGAACCAAGTAATCATAATCAACCATCAAATCACCATTCCCATCCAAATTAGTCCCAACAGCAGAGCGGTAGTGGATCATCAAATCGATCTTGAAGCACTCTGGTAAATATTCACATGTTTGATTGGAGTATAACCTGGAAACAAAATCAATCTCGAAAGATTACAGAGAGGGAGGAGGCCGCATGAAGAGATAGGTAGAGAGAGAGAGAGAGTATTTGGTGAAGCTCACCTCGTTGTGTTGGCATCGGATGCCGGAGCCGTCGGGTTGGTGCTCAGCTGACCAGGGCGATGACGCGGCAAAGAGGAGGACGCGCAGTCTGAGTTGGGAAGGCCTCCACCCCAGCCTGTGGACCCGATGCTACCCTGCTCCCCCAGCACGGCGACCTGTTGGGCGGCGAGGAAGAGGTAGCAGCGGCCCGAGCTGGCTTGGGAACCTCCTGTCGTCGCACACCCGCTGAGGCCGCCGTCTGCCGCACCACACCGCGAGCCGTCGGTCAACGCTGCACCTCCCTCTCCTCTTTCCTCTCTCTTTCTCCTTCCTCTCCTTCCTTCTCTCTCCCTCATTTTCTCTTTCTCCCGCAGGGAACGATCCATGGCGCTGGATCGATTCGAGCGTCGCCCTTCCCTTGCAGGTCGCCGCCGCGCCCGCACGCCTCGGGTCCGGTGGGATCCAGGATGACGAGGGGGGAAGGTCGCCGCCGCGCCACCATCTCCCCCCTCCTCCTCCGCCACCAGAGGGGGCCGCCGCCACCGTTGTCGAGGGAGTGGAGGGGATGAGCGGATGTAGGGGGAAAAGATTTTAGGGTTGGAGACGGGGGGGGTGGAGGAGAAAGCGTACGGGCGCGGGGCTCACCACGGCGCGGTGGTTTTTTTCCTTCGCGTGGTGCGCTGCACCCCCACGCGCGGCGCGGTGCGGTGGTCTTTTTTCTCCCCCGTGGTACCGTGCGCTTGAGGCCTTCGTTGTGGTGCGTTGCACCCCACGTACGGCGCGGTGCGGTGATCTTTTTTCTCTCCCGTGGTACCGTGCGCTTGAGGCTTTCGTTGTGACTACCACTTTAGGAGGCTTTATATGTTAGATGTTAGATACCGTGCGCTTGAGGCCTTCGTTGTGACTACCACTCTAGGAGGCTTTATATGTTAGATTGTCGATATTATGACGACAAAAATGTGTGTGATAAAAGCCAAACATCAAAATGGTACTACCACATGTTCGTCACACATATTCAAACGTACAATTAAGAGTTTAAACTCACCTTGGGCATAAAATCATTATTTGTGAAATATGTCACCTTCGAGAGCCTGAGAGGATATAATAGGATTGACTCTAAATCTTGGCATAGTTCATGTATTTTGACGTTGTTTGATCCATCAAACTTATGGGAGGATAAGGCAGGATCCAGACAAAAACAAAGAGATAAGGCATACTAATAACCCACAAGTATAGGGCATCAGTTGTAGTTTCTTTCAATAAGTAAGAGTGTCAAACCCAACAAGAAGCTGAAGGTAGAACAAATATTCTCTCAAGTTCTATCGACCATCGATACAACTCTACGCACGCTTAATGTTCGCTTTACCTAGAACAAGTATGAAACTAGAAGTACTTTGTAGGTGTTGTAGGATAGATTTGCAAGATAATAAAGTGCATGTAAATAAAAACTAGGGGCTGTTTAGATAAATAAACAACTAAGTTAGTTTTATTAGAGAGTTTTTTGTCACAAGAAAGTTATTTGTCCCTAGGCAATCGATAACTAGACCGGTAATCACTATTGCAATTTTATATGAGGAGAGGCATAAGCTAACGTATTTTCTCTACTTGTATCATATGCACTTATGATTGGAACTCTAGCAAGCATCCGCAACTACTAAAGATCATTAAGGTAAAACCCAACCATAGCATTAAAGTATCAAGTCCTCTTACTCCCATACGCAAACAACCTACTTACTCGGGTCTGTGCTTCTGTCACTCACACCACCCACCATAAGCGAATCATGAACATATTGCAAACCCTACAGCGGGGATCCCTCACACTTGCGCGACACGAAGAGCACCATAGGACAGCACCAATAATAAAACATACAACTTGAATCAATCATGATCATCAATCAACCCATAGGACAAAACAGATCTACTCAAACATCGTAGGGTAGTCATACATCATTGGGAAATAATATATAATGTTGAGCACCATGTTTAAGTAGAGATTACATCAGCGAGAAGAGGTGTTACACCGCTGCATAGAGGGTGAGAGAGTTGGTAATGACGGCGGCACAGTTGTTGGTGTAGATCGTCGTCACGATGATGGCCCCGGCTGCGTTCCAGCGCCACCGGGAGAGAGGGGGAGAGAGCCCCCACCTTCTTCTTCTTCCTTGGCCTCCCCTAGATGGGAGGAGGGTTTTCCCTCTGGTCCATGGAATCCATGGCAGCGGAGGGGCGGGAGCCCCTCCGAGATTGGATCTCTCTCTGTTTTCTTCTGTTTCTGCGTTTTCAGATTCTGACCTTTCACCATTTCTTAAATTTCCGGAGATCCGTAACTCTGATTGGGCTGAAAATTTAACACGATTTTATCCAGATATTAGCTTTCTTGCGGCGAAATAAGGGCACCAACCACCTTATGGGGTGGCCACAAAGCCCCCTAGCCGCGCCCTGGGTAGGGGGGCGCACCTCCAGGGCTTGTGGGCCCCTCAGGCATCGTCTCGCGTTGATTCCAATTCCCATAATTCACATATATTCTAAAAAATCTCCGTAAGTTTTTATCGCGTTTGGACTTCGTTTGGTATGGATATTCTGCGAAAAAAATATGCAACAAACAGGAACTGGCACTGGGCACTGGATAAATATGTTAGTCTCCAAAATAGTATAAACAGTTGCCAAAAGTATATGAAAGTTGTAGAATATTGGCATGAAACAATAAAAAATTATAGATACGATGGAGATGTATCGGCATCCCCAAGCTTAATTCTTGCTCGTCCTCGCGTGGGTAAATGATAAAAAAGATAATTTTTGATGTAGAATGCTACCTAACATAATCTTGATCATATAATATAATCATGGCATGAATATTAAGACATGAGTGATTCAAAGCAATAGTCTATCATTTGACATTAAGACAATAATACTTCAAGCATACTAATAAAGAAATCATGTTTTCTCAAAATAACATGGCCAAAGAAAGTTATCCCTACAAAATCATATAGTCTGGCTATGTTCCATCTTCATCACATAAAGTATTTTATCATGCACAACCCCGATGATAAGCCAAGCAATTGTGTCATACTTTTAATGTTCTCAATCCTTTTGAACTTTCATGCAATACATGAGCGTGAGCCATGGATATAGCACTATGGGTGGAATAGAATATGATGTTGGAGGTTATGTGGAGAAGACAAAAATGGAGAAAGTCTCACATCGACACGGCTAATCAACGGGCTATGGAGATGACCATCAATTGATGTCAATGCGAGGAGTAGGGATTGCCATGCAACGGATGCACTAAGAGCTATAAGGGTATGAAAGCCCAAACTAAAACTAAGTGGGTGTGCATCCAACTTGCTTGCTTATGAAGACCTCGGGCATTTGAGGAAGCCCATGATCGGAATATACAAGCCAAGTTCTATAATGAAAATTCCCACTAGTATATGGAAGTGATAATTCAAGAGACTCTCTATATAAAAAACATGGTGCTACTCTGAAGCACAAGTATGGTAAAAGGATAGTAGCATTGCCCCTTCTCTATTTTTCTCTCATCAATTTTTTTGTTTTGGGCTCTTTGGCCTCTTTTTTTGGGCTCTTTGGCCTCTTTTATTTATTTAAGTCTGGAGTGTCATCCCGACTTGTGGGGGGATCATAGTCTTCATCATACTTTCCTCACTTGGACAATGCTCTAATAATGATGATCATCACACTTTTATTTACTTACAACTCAATATTACAACTCGATATTTAGAACAAAGTATGACTCTATATGAATGCCTCTGGCAGTGTACCAGAATGTGCAATGATCTAGCATAGCAAAGATATCAAAAAACGGACAAGCCATGAAAATATCATGCTAGCTATCTTACGATCATGCAAAGCAATATGACAATGATTTCTCAAGTCATGTATATGATGGTGATGGAAGTTGCATGGCAATATATCTCGGAATGGCTATGGAAATGCCATAATAGGTAGGTATGGTGGCTGTTTTAAGGAAGATATAATGAGGCTTATGTGTGATAGAGCGTATCTTATCACGGGGTTTGGATGCACCGCGAAGTTTGCACCAACTCTCGAGGTGAGAAAGGGCAATGCACGACACCAAAGAGGCTAGCAATGATGGAAGGGTGAGAGTGTGTATAATCCATGGACTCAACATTAGTCATAAGAACTCACATACTTATTGCAAAAATTTATTAGTCATCGAAGCAAAGTACTAATACGCATGCCCCTAGGGGGGTAGATTGGTAGGAAAAGACCATCGCTCGTCCCCGACCGCCACTCATAAGGAAGATGATAAAAAATTAAATCATGCTCCGACTTCATCACATAATGGTTCACCATACGTGCATGCTTCGGGAATCACAAACCTTAACACAAGTATTTCTACCAATCCACAATTACTCACTAGCATGACTCTAATATCACCATCTTTATATCGCAAAACTATTGCAAGGAATCAAACATATCATATTCAGTGATCTATAAGTTTTATGTAGGATTTTATGACTAACCATGTGAATGACCAGTTCCTGTCAACTCTTTAAGTAGATATAAGCGAAGCATGAGAGTTCAATTCTTTCTACAAAAGATATGCCCATGCTCTAACAAATATAAGTGAAGCAAAATAGCATTCTACAAATGGCGGTTTTTATGTGTAGAGAAACAGGAAATCCAAACTTCAAATGATATAAGTGAAGCACATGAAGCATTCTATAAAGCCATACTCAAAAGATATAAGTGAAGTGCAAAGAGCATTCTATAAATCAACCAAGGACTATCTCATACCAGCATGGTGCATAAAAGGAAAAGGAAAAAATAAACACAAAAGACGCTCCAAGAATTTACGCATATCATGCGACGAATAAAAATATAGCTCCAAGTAAAATTACCGATGGTCATTAGAAGAAAGAGGGGATGACTTCCGGGGCATCCCCAAGCTTAGTTGCATGGGAGTCCTTGAATATCCCCATACTTCTGACGTGTAGGCTCCAAAAGTATATGGGCATCCCCTCTTTAAGTAGAGCACCTCGTACATCCCCAAGCTTAGGCTCCTGCCACTCCTTATTCCTTCATCCATCGTGATCTCACCCAAAACTGGAAAACTTCAATCACACAAAACTTAACAAAACCCTCGTGAGATCCGTTAGTATAATAAAACAAATCACCACTTTAAGTCATGCTGCAAACCCATTCATATTTTGTTTTTTCAATGTAGGTATTGTATTATAACTTCTCCATGGATTGTACCACCGGTAAAATTGATAGTTTCATCAAAACTAGCAAAACAATGCATCAAAAACAGAATCTATCTTAAGCAAGACAGTTCGGTAGTAATCTAAACATTCGCCATACTTTTGTAACTCCAAAAATTCTGAAAAATTAGTACAAAATAAAAAAATGCATAGCAGTATTGTGTAAAATAAATCAATTTTTTTTGACATTCCAGTAAAACATGTAAATTCACGCACTACAACCAAAGTTTCTATTTTTACACTACACACACCAAACAAGCAATCTAATCATCCTAAAGGTAAATCTTGGCACATTATTTTATAATACAATGGATTTGTATAAGGGGGTAATTATTTTTGTTGAAAAGTTTCTGTAATTCAATATTTGCAAAGTTTCCATGGGCATGAACAAAGTTCAAGGAGCTCCCCCACTTTAACGGTGTTCGTCTTTCTTACTTTCACTTCTATTTTTGAAAAAGTTTTAGGTTCCCCGGATACGTCTCCAACGTATCTATAATTTTTTATTGTTCCATGATGTTATATTATTAAACTTGGATGTTTTATAATCATTTTATAGTCATATTATATCATTTTTGGTACTAACCTATTGACATAGTGCCAAGTGCCAGTTGCTGTTTTTCCATGTTTTTTACATCACAGAAAATCAATATCAGACGGAGTCCAAACACCCCGAAACTTTATGGAGAATTTTTATGGGCCAGAAGGAACACAACGGGCCCTGGCTGCGCCTGGGGGGTGCCCCGAGGGGGGCACAACCCACCAGGGCGCGCCAGGAGGCCCAGGCGCGCCCTGGTGGGTTGTGCCCACCTCGGGTGCCCCCCGGACCACCTCTTTGCTCTATAAATACCCCAATATTCCAGAAACCCTAAAGGCATCGACGAAATATTCATCCAGCCGCCGCAGAGTCCAGAACCACCAGATCTAATCTAGACACCATCTCGGATGGGGTTCACCACCTCCATTGGTGCCTCTCCGATAATGCATGAGTAGCTCTTTGTAGACCTTCGGGTCTGTAGTGAATAGCTAGATGGCTTCATCTCTCTTTCTTGATTCTCAATACAATGGTCTCTTGGAGATCCATATGATGTAACTCTTTTGCGGTGTGTTTGTTGGGATCGATGAACTTTGAGTTTATGACCAGATCTATGTTTTTATATCCATGAAAGTTATTTGAGTTTATTTGATCTCTTATATGCATGATCTCTTATAACCTCGTATTTATTCTCCGATATTCGGGTTTTGTTTGGCCAACTTGATCTATTTATCTTGCAATGGGAAGAGGTGCTTTGTAGTGGGTTCGATCTTACGGTGCTTGATCCCAGTGACAGAAATGGAAACGAAATGTTTGTATCGTTGCTACTAAGGATAAAACGATCAGGTCTATCTCTACATAGATAGATCTTGTCTACATCATGTCATCGTTCTTATTGCATTACTCTGTTTCTCCATGAACTTAATACACTAGATGCATGCTGGATAGTTGTCAATGTGTGGAGTAATAGTAGTAGATGAAGGCATGAGTCGGTCTACTAATCTTGGACGTGATGCCTATATAATGATCATGTTGGGGAACGCAGTATTTCAAAATAAATTCCTACGATCATGCAAGATCTATCTAGGAGTTGCATAGCAACGAGAGGGCAGCGAATCTTCATACCCTTGAAGATCGCAAAGCGGAAGCGTTTATCAACGCGGTTGATGTAGTCATACACATCCACGATCCGTCCCGATCAAGTACCGAACATACGGCACCTCCACGTTCAACACACGTTCAGCTCGATGACGTCCTTGCTTTCTTGAAAGTAGTAGATGAGTTCCAGCAGCATGACAGCGTGGTGACGGTGTTGGTGAAGAACAATCTCCGCAGGGCTTCACCAAGCACAACGGAAACTATGACGGAGGATAAACTAGAGGGGACGGGGTTGCCGGCACACGGCTTGGTGATTCTTGATATGTCTTGGGTGCTAGCCCTGCCCCTCTTTTTATATGTTGAGCCGTGGGGTAGAAACTTGGAGTAAAAGCCTACACAAAGTCGGTTTCACCCGAAAGTCAAGAGTCCTTCTCGGACACCAGGACCAGACGCCAGGGTTCCCGGCGTCTGGACCCAGACGCCAGGTGTCGTGGATCTAAGACTGACAGTAGAATGGGAGGGGGTAGGTATGAGGAGGCAAGATCCTAGCTATGGCGAAGTTGTACACATGAGTTTTACGAGTTCAGGCCCTTCGCAGAGAAAGTAACAGCCCTACATCTCGGTGCCCGGAGGCGGTCGACTGTATTATGTGTGTGTGTTACAAGGGGTGCGAACCCTTGTCCCAAAGGAGGGGGTGGCTTATATAGAGTGCGTCAGGACCCCAGCTCCCCTCCGTTACACAGGGTTCAATATACATAAAGATGAGGCGTTACTGGTAATGCCATTCTTAAATGCCTTAATGGCCTTAAAGATTACAGAGAGAATGCTCGTCCATTGCCGTTCCAGATGACTCCTGGTCTTCAATAGGTCGAGTGGATTCTTGTATGGTCGAGTGGTCAATTGGTCGAGCGACTTCAGGAAGGAGGGGGTCTCCCAGTAGCTGATCGGTCGAGTGGATTGCACTCGACACCTTTGTTGGGCCCTCCATGTGGTCTCTTGAGCTTCTTTGCTTCTATGACAATGAACTTAGATAGGACATATGGGTCAGGCCTATGACCCTACCCCGGGTCTATATCATCATCATCATTAGCCCCGAATGGATTGAGGTCCGAGTGAAAAGAAGGTTGAAGTTGATCTTGCTTCGACCCTTGCGCTTCACAACTATCCATGTTTGAACGGAGGTCTATGTTGGAACTTCAGCTTCGTTTCAGTCGCCTTGATCGATTCAGAAATTGCCGATTGGATTTATAACGTCATCCGTCGAGTGTTGTTTTTGACGCTAAATCTTTGGCGCGATTGGTTACGGCGTATCCTGGATTTTATGGGATTCAGAATTTCGGGGAAGCGCGCGGGGTGGAGCGCGCCGTGGTAAGTGGGGTGGATAAACAGGAACGTTTAGATTTCCGCGCCACCTTTTTCGCCATGTATCCCTCGCGTGACTGTTGAGGGATTTGATAGGATCGCCCGGGCCCGCGCGTCAGCCACTCGGAAGTGGGCCTTTAAAAATGACGAGGCTGAGGTGCTTGCACTGGGCGCGTCCATTCTCCTTCTTCTCCCTCAATCTGTCCACCGCATCCGGCTCCTCTGCTCTCGACACCGCCGCTCCGCCACCATAGGGAAGGAAAAGACGGCGACGCTGGAACGCGCGAAGGCTACAGGGGCGGTGAAAGGCAAGAAGACGAATCAGGGGTCGTCGTCGCGGTCGGGGTTGCCGTCGGGTTGGATCCAGGGTGATTGGATCCGATCCTCGATTCGGCAGGAAGATTTGGATGAGCTGGCTGAGTCCGGGCTGATCGTCCATAAAGCTGCGCGGTTGCCGGAGGGGGAGACGGAGCCGCAGCCGCGATCGGGTGAGTGTGTTCTGCTCGCCACCCATGTCGACCGCGGTTTCTCGCTTCCTCCGCACCCTTTTTTCCGGGGTTCTTTAATTTCTTCGGGGCCCAACTTCATCATTTTTCTCCCAACACCATCACATATCTTGCCGCGTTCGTGTCCATGTGCGAGAATTTCTTGGGGTGTCGACCGCACTGGGGTCTTTTCAAGCACATTTTCACCATCCGCTCCCAAATGGTGAAGAAAGCAAATTCGACGGACGAGAAAACCCACGTTATCCAGATGTGTGGGGGTCTGGGTATCCAGAAGAGGAAGCGGAGCTCTTTCTCTTCGATGACTCTTCCTGAGTCGGTCAGAGGCTGGCAGCCGACCTGGTTCTACTGCCAGGACATCGCGACCCCAGGCAAGTCGACTGGACTTCCCCCTTTCTCCTTCGATCATGTTCAAACTCCCTCCCCGTTGAAAGTGACCACCGCGGAGAAGGCAGAGACAGCCATGCTGGTCGAGAGGGTGGTCCAGCTGGTCAACCAAGGCGTCACCGGCATGGATTTGTTAGAGGTATTCCTTAGTCGGCGCATTCAACCATTCCAGGTTCGTGACCACTCTATGTGGATGTATTCCGGAGCCGGCGACACCGCTCGGGTTCATCCAGAGGAGGTGTCGGCCAAAACAGTTGCCCAATGGCTGAGGAGTATTACAGGAAACAAGGACAACCCCAGGGGCGCCAGGAGAGTCGGTCCTTTCAGCAACAGTAATCAGCCAGACAAGGTTCGGCCGCTACAACCGATTACACTTGGGTACTTTTTCCGATTATTTTTGAATCCGATTGATTTCCACTCAACTTCTTGTCTTGTAGATTTATACAGAGATGTACTCGATGCCCAATGGTGAACAAGCTGTTGGAAATATGCCCTAGAGGCAATAATAAATAGTTATTATTATATTTCCTTGTTCATGATAAATCGTTTATTATCCATGCTAGAATTGTATTGATAGGAAACTCAGATACATGTGTGGATACATAGACAACACCATGTCCCTAGTAAGCCTCTAGTTGACTAGCTCGTTGATCAATAGATGGTTACGGTTTCCTAACCATGGACATTGGATGTCGTTGATAACGGGATCACATCATTAGGAGAATGATGTGATGGACAAGACCCAATCCTAAGCTTAGCTCAAAGATCGTGTAGTTCGTATGCTAAAGCTTTTCTAATGTCAAGTATCATTTCCTTAGACCATGAGATTGTGCAACTCCCGGATACCGTAGGAGTGCTTTGGGTGTGCCAAACGTCACAACGTAACTGGGTGGCTATAAAGGTACACTACAGGTATCTCCGAAAGTGTCTGTTGGGTTGGCACGAATCGAGACTGGGATTTGTCACTCCGTGTAAACGGAGAGGTATCTCTGGGCCCACTCGGTAGGACATCATCATAATGTGCACAATGTGATCAAGGAGTTGATCACGGGATGATGTGTTACGGAACGAGTAAAGAGACTTGCCGGTAACGAGATTGAACAAGGTATCGGGATACTGATGATCGAATCTCGGGCAAGTAACATACCGATAGACAAAGGGAATTGTATGCGGGATTGATTAAGTCCTTAACATCGTGGTTCATCCGATGAGATCATCGTGGAACATGTGGGAACCAACATGGGTATCCAGATCCCGCTGTTGGTTATTGACCGGAGAGTCATCTCGGTCATGTCTGCATGTCTCCCGAACCCGTAGGGTCTACACACTTAAGGTTCGGTGACGCTAGGGTTATAGAGATATTAGTATGCGGTAACCCGAAAGTTGTTCGGAGTCCCGGATGAGATCCCGGACGTCACGAGGAGTTCCGGAATGGTCCGGAGGTAAAGAATTATACATAGGAAGTGCTATTTCGGCCATCGGGACAAGTTTCGGGGTCATCGATATTGTACCGGGACCACCGGAAGGGTCCCGGGGGTCCACCGGGTGGGGCCACCTGCCCTGGGGGGCCACATGGGCTGTAGGGGGTGCGCCTTGGCCTATATGGGCCAAGGGCACCAGCCCCAAGAGGCCCATGCACCAAGAGAAGAGGGAAAGGAAGAGTCCTAAAGGGGGAAGGCACCTCCGAGGTGCCTTGGGGAGGAGGGACTCCTCCCCTGGCCGCACCCTTCCTTGGAGGAAGGGCCAAGGCTGCGCCTCCCTCCTCTCCCTTGGCCCTATATATAGTGGGGGAAGGGAGGGCAACCATACCTAAGCCCTGGCGCCTCCCTCTCCCTCCCATGACACATCTCCCTCCTCCCGCAGCGCTTGGCGAAGCCCTGTTGGAACCCCGCTACTTCCACCACCACGCCGTCGTGCTGCTGGATCTCCATCAACCTCTCCTCCCCCCTTGCTGGATCAAGAAGGAGGAGACGTTGCTGCTCCGTACGTGTGTTGAACGCGGAGGTGCCGTCCGTTCGGCGCTAGGATCATCGGTGATTTGGATCACGACGAGTACGACTCCATCAACCCCGTTCTTTTGAACGCTTCCGCGCGTGATATACAAGGGTATGTAGATCCACTCCTCCCTCGTTGCTAGATGACTCCATAGATAGATCTTGGTGACACATAGGAAAATTTTGAATTTATGCTACGTTCCCCAACAGTGGCATCATGAGCTAGGTCTATGCGTAGTTTCTATGCACGAGTAGAACACAAAGTAGTTGTGGGCGTTGATTTTGTTCAATATGCTTACCGTTACTAGTCCAATCTTGATTCAGTGGCATTGTGGGATGAAGCGGCCCGGACCGACCTTACACGTACTCTTACGTGAGACTGGTTCCACCTACTGACATGCACTAGTTGCATAAGGTGGCTAGCGGGTGTCTGTCTCTCCCACTTTAGTCGGATCGGATTCGATGAAAAGGGTCCTTATGAAGGGTAAATAGCAATTGGCATATCACGTTGTGGTTTTTGCGTAGGTAAGAAACGTTCTTGCTAGAAACCCATAGCAGCCACGTAAAACATGCAAACAACAATTAGAGGACGTCTAACTTGTTTTTGCAGGGTATGCTATGTGATGTGATATGGCCAAAAGGATGTGATGAATGATATATGTGATGTATGAGATTGATCATGTTCTTGTAATAGGAATCACGACTTGCATGTCGATGAGTATGACAACCGGCAGGAGCCATATGAGTTGTCTTTATTTATTTATGACCTGCGTGTCAACATAAACGTCATGTAATTACTTTACTTTATTGCTAACCGTTAGCTGTAGTAGTAGAAGTAATAGTTGGCGAGACAACTTCATGAAGACACGATGATGGAGATCATGATGATGGAGATCATGGTGTCATGCCGGTGAGGATGATGATCATGGAGCCTCGAAGATGGAGATCAAGAGGAGCAAAGTGATGATGGCCATATCATGTCACTATTTGATTGCATGTGATGTTTATCATGTTTATGCATCTTGTTTACTTAGAACGACGGTAGTAAATAAGATGATCCCTCACTAAAATTTCAAGAAGGTGTTCCCCCTAACTGTGCACCGTTGCGAAAGTTCGTCGTTTCGAAGCACCACGTGATGATCGGGTGTGATAGATTCTTACGTTCACATACAACGGGTGTAAGACAGATTTACACACGCAAAACACTTAGGTTGACTTGACGAGCCTAGCATGTACAGACATGGCCTCGGAACACAAGAGACCGAAAGGTCGAGCATGAGTCGTATGGTAGATACGATCAACATGAAGATGTTCACCGATGATGACTAGTCCGTCTCACGTGATGATCGGACACGGCCTAGTTGACTCGGATCATGTAATCACTTAGATGACTAGAGGGATGTCTATCTGAGTGGGAGTTCATAAGATGAACTTAATTATCCTGAACATAGTCAAAAGGTCTTCGCAAATTATGTCATGGCTCACGTTTCTGTTCTACTGTTTAGATATGTTCCTAGAGAAAATTTAGTTGAAAGTTGATAGTAGCAATTATGCGGACTAGGTCCGTAAACTGAGGATTGTTCTCATTGCTTCATAGAAGGCTTATGTCCTTAATGCACCGCTCAGTGTGCTGAACCTCGAACGTCGTCTGTGGATGTTGCGAACATCTGACATACACGTTTTGATGACTACATGATAGTTCAGTGCGTAATGCTAAATGGTTTAGAATTGAGGCACCAAAGACGTTTTTGAAACATCGCAGAACATATGAGATGTTCCAAGGAATGAAATTGGGATTTCAGGCTCGTGCCCACGTCAAGAGGTATAAGACCTCCGACGATTTTCTTAGCCTGCAAACTAAGGGAGAAAAGCTCAATTGTTGAGCTTGTGCTCAGATTGTCTGAGTACAACAATCGCTTGAATCGAGTGGGAGTTGATCTTCCAGATGAGATAGTGATGTTTCTCCGAAGTCATTACCACCAAGCTGCTAGAGCTTCGTGATGAACTATGATATATCAGGGACATATATGATGATCCTTGAGATATTCACGATGTTTGACACCGCGAAAGTAGAAATCAAGAAGGAGCATCAATTGTTGATGGTTGGTGAAACCACTAGTTTCAAGAAGGGCAAGGGAACAAAGGGATACTTCATGAAACGGCAATTCAGCTGCTGCTCTAGTGAAGAAACCCAAGGTTGAACCCAAACCCGAGACTGAGTGCTTCTGTAATAAGGGGAACAGCCACTGGAGCAGAATTACCCTAGATACTTGGTAGATGAGAAGGCTGGCAAGGTCGATAGAAGTATATTGGATATACATTGTGTTGATGTGTACTTTACTAGTACTCCTAGTAGCACCAGGGTATTAGATACCGGTTCGGTTGCTAAGGGTTAGTAACTCGAAATAAAAGCTACGGAATAAACGGAGACTAGCTAAAGGTGAGCTGACGATATGTGTTGGAAGTGTTTCCAATGTTGATATGATCAAGCATCGCACGCTCCCTCTACCATCGAGATTGGTGTTTGCGTTGAGCATAGACATGATTGGATTATGTCTATCGCAATACGGTTATTCATTTAAGGAGAATAACGGTTACTCTGTTTATTTGAATAATACCTTCAATGGTCTTGCACCTAAAATGAATGGTTTATTGAATCTCGATCGTAGTGATACACATGTTCATGCCAAAAGATAGTAATGATAGTACCACCTACTTGTGGCACTGCCACGTAAGTCATATTGGTATAAAACGCATGAAGAAGCTCCATGTTGATGGATCTTTGGGCTCACTCGTTTTTGAAAATTTTGAGGCATGCGAACCATGTCTATTGGTGTATATGCATGAAGAAACTCCATGCAAATGGACCGTTTGGACTCACTTGATTTTGAATCACTTGAGACATGCAAATCATACCACATGGGCAAGATGACTGAAAGCCTCGTTTTCAGTAAAATGGAACTAGAAAGCAACTTGTTGGAAGTAATACATTTTGATGTGTGCAGTCCAATGAGTGCTGAGGCATGTAGTGGATATCGTTATGTTCTTACTTCACAGATGATTTGAGTAGATGTTGAGTATATTTACTTGATGAATCACGAGTCTGAATTATTGAAAGGTTCAAGTAATTTCAGGGTGAAGTTGAAAGATCGTCGTGACAAGAGGATAAAAGATCTATGATATGATCATAGAGATGAATATCTGAATTACGAGTTTGGCACATAATTAAGACATTGTGGAAATTGTTTCACAACTAATACAGCCTGGAACACCGTAGTGTGATGGTGTGTCCGAACATCATAACTACACCCTATTGGATATGATGCATACCATGATGTCTCTTATCGAATTACCACGATAGTTTATGGGTTAGGCATTAGAGACAACCACATTCACTTTAAATAGGGCACCACGTAATTCCGATGAGATGACACCGTATGAACTATGGTTTAGAGAAACCTAAGCTGTCATTTCTTAAATGTTTGGGGCTGCGATGCTTATGTGAAAAAGTTTCAGGCTGATAAGCTCGAACCCAAAGCGGATAAATGCATCTTCATAGGACACCCAAAACAGTTGGGTATACCTCCTGTCTCAGATCCGAAAACAATAAGGGATTGTTTCTAGAATCGGGTCCTTTCTCAAGGAAAAGTTTCTCTCGAAAGAATTGAGTGGGAGGATGGTGGAGACTTGATGAGGTTATTGAACCGTCTCTTCAACTAGTGTGTGGCAGGGCATAGGAAGTTGTTCCTGTGGCACCTACACCAATTGAAGTGGAAGCTTATGATAGTGATCATGAGACTTCAGATCAAGTCACTACCAAACCTCGTGGGATGACAAGGATGCGTACTACTTCAGACTGGTACGTAATCCTGTCTTGGAAGTCATGTTGTTAGACAACAATGAACCTACGAGCCATGGAGAAGCGATGATGGGCCCGGATTCCGATAAATGGCTCGAGGCCATAAAATCCGAGAGAGGATCCATGTATGAAAACAAAGTGTAGACTTTGGTAGAACGGCTCGATGGTCGTAATGCTATTGAGTACAGATGGATTTTAAAAGGAAGACGAACAATGATGGTAAATGTCACCATTAAGAAAGCTCGACTTGTCGTTAAGATGTTTTCCGACAAGTTCAAGGAGTTGACTACGATGAGACTTTCTCACTCGTAGCGATGCTAAGAGTCTGTTGGAATTATATTAGCGATTACTGCATTATTTATGAAATCTTGCAGATAGGATGTCAAAACATTGTTTCCTCGATGATTTTCTTGAGGAAAGGTTGTATGTGATACAACCGGAAGGTTTTTTGTCAATCCTGAAAGATGCTAATAAGTATGCAAAGCTCCAGCAATCCTTCTGAGGACTGGAGTAAGCATCTCGGAGTTGGAATGTATGCTTTGATGAGATGATCAAAGATTTTGGGTGTATACAAAGTTTATGAGAAACTTGTATTTCCAAAGAAGTGAGTGGGAACACTATAGAATTTCTGATAAATATATGTTGTTGACATATTGTTGATCAGAAATGACGTAGAATTTCTGGAAAGCATATAGGGTTATTTGGAAAGTGTTTTTCAATGGAAAGCCTGGATCAAGCTACTTGAACATTGAGCATCAAGATCTATAAAGATAGATCAAAATGCTTAATGGTACTTTCAAATGAGCACATACCTTGACATGATCTTGAAGGTGTTCAAGATGGACCAGTCAAAGAAGGAGTTCTTGCCTGAGTTGTAAGGTATGAAGTTAAGACTTAAAGCTCGACCACGGCAGAATAGAGAGAAAGGACGAAGGTCGTCCCTTATGCTTTTGTCATAGGCTCTATACGGTATGCCATGCTGAGTACCGCACCTGATGTGTGCCTTGCCACATATCTGGCAAGAGGGTACAAAGGTAATCTAGGAGTAGATCACCAGATAGCGGTCTAAATTATCCTTAGAGGAATAAGGATATGTTTCTCGGTTATGGAGGTGATAAAGAGTTCGACGTAAAGAGTTATGTCGATGCAAACTTAACACCTATTCGGATAGCTCTGAGTAGAGATACCGGATACATATAATGGAGCAAAAAATTTAGAATAGCTCCAAGTAGAACAGTTATTTGAAATGGCTCCAAATGTAGCATAGTAGTTGCATCTACAAGATGACATAGAGATTTGCGAAGTACATACGGATCTGAAAGATTCAGACCCATTGACTATAACATCTCTCACAAGCATAACATGTTCAAACCCAGAACTCATCGAGGGTTAATCACATGGTAATGTGAACTAGATTATTGACTCTAGTAAACTCTTTGGGTGTTAGTCACATGGGGATGTGACCTTGAGTGTTAATCACATAGCGATGTGAACTGGATTATTGACTCTAGTGCAAGTGGGAGACTGTTGGAAATATGCCCTAGAGGCAATAGTAAATAGTTATTATTATATTTCCTTGTTCATGATAAATCGTTTATTATCCATGCTAGAATTGTATTGATAGGAAACTCAGATACATGTGTGGATACATAGACAACACCATGTCCCTAGTAAGCCTCTAGTTGACTAGCTCGTTGATCAATAGATGGTTACGGTTTCCTGACCATGGACATTGGATGTCGTTGATAATGGGATCACATCATTAGGAGAATGATGTGATGGACAAGACCCAATCCTAAGCTTAGCTCAAAGATCGTGTAGTTCGTATGCTAAAGCTTTTCTAATGTCAAGTATCATTTCCTTAGACCATGAGATTGTGCAACTCCCGGATACTGTAGGAGTGCTTTGGGTGTGCCAAACGTCACAACGTAACTGGGTGGCTATAAAGGTACACTACAGGTATCTCCGAAAGTGTCTGTTGGGTTGGCACGAATCGAGACTGGGATTTGTCACTCCGTGTAAACGGAGAGGTATCTCTGGGCCCACTCGGTAGGACATCATCATAATGTGCACAATGTGATCAAGGAGTTGATCACGGGATGATGTGTTACGGAACGAGTAAAGAGACTTGCCGGTAACAAGATTGAACAAGGTATCGGGATACTGATGATCGAATCTCGGGCAAGTAACATACCGATAGACAAAGGGAATTGTATGCGGGATTGATTAAGTCCTTGACATCGTGGTTCATCCGATGAGATCATCGTGGAACATGTGGGAGCCAACATGGGTATCCAGATCCCGTTGTTGGTTATTGACCGGAGAGTCATCTCGGTCATGTCTGCATGTCTCCCGAACCCGTAGGGTCTACACACTTAAGGTTCGGTGACGCTAGGGTTATAGAGATATTAGTATGCGGTAACCCGAAAGTTGTTCGGAGTCCCGCATGAGATCCCGGACGTCACGAGGAGTTCCGGAATGGTCCGGAGGTAAAGAATTATATATAGGAAGTGCTATTTCGGCCATCGGGACAAGTTTCGGGGTCATCGGTATTGTACCGGGACCACTGGAAGGGTCCCGGGGGTCCACCGGGTGGGGCCACCTGCCCCGCGGGGCCACATGGGTTGTAGGGGGTGCGCCTTGGCCTATATGGGCCAAGGGCACCAGCCCCAAGAGGCCCATGCGCCAAGAGAAGAGGGAAAGGAAGAGTCCTAAAGGGGGAAGGCACCTCCGAGGTGCCTTGGGGAGGAGGGACTCCTCCCCTGGCCGCACCCTTCCTTGGAGGAAGGGCCAAGGCTGCGCCTCCCCCCTCTCCCTTGGCCCTATATATAGTGGGGGGAAGGGAGGGCAACCATACCTAAGCCCTGGCGCCTCCCTCTCCCTCCCATGACACATCTCCCTCCTCCCGTAGCGCTTGGCGAAGCCCTGTTGGAATCCCGCTACTTCCACCACCACGCCGTTGTGCTGCTGGATCTCCATCAACCTCTCCTCCCCCCCTTGCTGGATCAAGAAGGAGGAGACGTTGCTGCTCCATACGTGTGTTGAACGCGGAGGTGCCGTCCGTTCGGCGCTAGGATCATCGGTGATTTGGATCACGACGAGTACGACTCCATCAACCCCGTTCTTTTGAACGCTTCCGCGCGCGATCTACAAGGGTATGTAGATCCACTCCTCCCTCGTTGCTAGATGACTCCATAGATAGATCTTGGTGACACGTAGGAAAATTTTGAATTTATGCTACGTTCCCCAACACAAGCTCTGGAGCATGATCACGAGGGCGAGGACAGCGCGTAGGAGAGTGGTGATTGGGAGTCGCGGGACAACGATGATGAAGACGAGAGCGATGAATCAGACGACGAGGAGGTAGCCGACTCACCGCCTCGTTTAGAAAGTCGATCCAAGCAGCACCATGATCCAGCGGGCAGGCGCGGCAAGGCTGTGGCCCCGAGTGCTCAAGCACAGAAGCGCGCTCGGTCTTAAAATCCGGAGCTGGTAGAGAAAGTCACCAAGCAGCCCAAGATCAACCCCTCAAAGGCTCCGAAGACCTTGCCTAAGATTAAGATGGATGTTCTTGTTGCCTCTGGGTAAATGTTCTTTCCGTGTTTTCTTGCTCCGATTGATTCTTCTGTTCTGACCGAGTGGATGGTGAACTTTTCTAGCCCAGCCTCTGCCGCGACTGATATGGATATCGACAAGGTCGCAGATGATGAGGAAACCGATGACATGGCTACCTCCAAAGCTAGAAAGTCTGCTCGACTCGAATTTATTCGGTCGATTGGATTGTTCGTCAGTTGCATCTCTAATTTTTTCTGCCTGTTGCAGCTCCACGAGACGTTGTCGTGCTTCTGGACCATGAAGAAGAAGTACCTTTGAGGGAAAGGAGGAGGGGGAGGGAAAAGGGACCGAGCGGGAAAGCGCCTGAGGTTCAGGTTCCTCAGTTGACACTAATGCCTGGGATGGCGGTCGAGCGATCCACAAATCCGGCTCGCACCAATGTCACTTTCGCTATCCCACTGTCGACTGATTGCCCATCAGGGTCGGCTGCTCAGACCCCTGCTGCTCCAATACAACTCCACGCATCAGACCCAATGGCTGCTTCAACTGCCCTGCCATCATCGCTTTTCACTGCATATCAAACTCCAGACGACCCATCGAGTGCCGCCAAGGAAGCCCTTCTTTAGTTGAATCTTGTGATGGGGCAGATGAAAGTGGTGCACGAGGCTAGTCAGGTGGCCTACAACGCGGCGCTGCTCTGCAAACCAATGTCCAGGTTAGTTGATTTCTGACTGATCTTATTTCTCATCCGATCACCCACTGGGGTTTGTCTGCCTTAAAGTTGTATAGGTCTTCCACTTGAGTCGACTTGGATTGAGTCGATTGAGTTTTTGAACCAGTGGGGGCACGCTGAGTGCAGCCACTGGGTGTAGTCCCCGAGACCGTGGTCGGCAGTCGACTATGGTCTGAGAACAACTTTCTTCGCCTTCTTTTATGACTCGAGCTGGGCAGACCATGCCGAGTGTTGAATCAAACCAGTGGGGGCACGCTAAGTGCACCCACTAGGTGTAGTCCCCGGGACTACCGTTGAATGTTTGATTCGGCGGCAGTCTTAGAGTAACTTTCAATGTGATGTTCTTTTGTTTCTGTCGACTGGTATGTCTTATATGTTGGCTGCAGAAATCTTGTGATCCTGGGGCTCAAGTTCTACACTGAACAAGCAGCAAATTAGCCTCAATCTTGATCTGGAACTGGCCAAGAAGAACCTCAAGATTGCTCGTGATGAAGTAGCTTCCATGGGAGGTAACCAATCGTCAACTGTCCATCTTACGGCTAGCACTTTTCCATCTGTTTTTAGTCACTTTGAACCGGGTGACTTCACTCAAACAGATGTGCATAGTGAAAACCGTCAACTCCAAGCTCGTCTGAAGAATGTTGTTTCTTTAGAGAAAATGAAGCAGGCTCTGGAGAAGAAGGATCTGGATCTTGCTGCTGCCCAGAAGGAGGCGCAAGAGAAAACGACACTTGCTGACAAGAAGCTTGCTTCAGTCGGCAAGTTAGAAGAAGAGAACTCCAAACTGAAGATTGATGTCTTTGATGCCAATCGGGAGGTCGAGCAACTGAAGAAAGACAAAGACAAGCTGAATGACGAGATTGGAAACCTCAAGGCCAAGAAGGGCGAGTTAGAATCTTATCTGGGCCAGCTTGCTGCAAAACTGGTCTTAAAGCTTGAAGGTATTGTTGTTCGACTGACTTGTTGCTGTCGATTGATAGATCTTACTATATTGTCGACTCACTATTTACTCGACTACGCAGAACTTTGCCAGGACTTTGAAGCAGAAACTGGGCAGGTCGAGCCGGATCTCGATCCCATAAACTGTCCAGTCAAAGATGACGTCGCGATGAATGTGCTGCGGTTGGAATCCCGCATGGACAGTGCAGTTGCTTATCTTGCCCGTCCGAAGGCGGCGATGACTCGGGTTGATGCTGAACAATAGCCTTAGGCGGAACTGTCTCAAGACTTCGAGTCTCTGATGGCTCAACTGAATCAAATACCTGACCGAGTGCAAGAATGGAAGAAGTCATCTGCTCGCTGCGGCGCTGATGTCGCCCTGTCACTGGTCCGAGTGCACTTCAAGGATGTCAAAGAAGACAAGCTGGCGGGGCTCAAGGTTGCCAACACCAAAAAGCACACTTTCCAGTCCTTCATGGATACTTTCCTTGATGCCGCCACTCGCATCGCAGACAACATAGACCTTGACAGTTTCTGCGATCCAGCCAGTCCTTCTCCTGACGAGTGATCAAAAAACATTATGCTTCACCTTTATTTGCCTCGGAATGCCGAGTGATTGTGTAATCGTTAAACTCCTTCGGGCTTGATGTCCGAGTACTTTAATCCGTGGCCTGGAACCATTAGATTTATCTGAACTTGGTTTATCTCTGAATATGCTTGTGTTTGCCTTTGAGTGGAACTTGTTCTTCACTCGGAGTAGTCTTTGAACTTGTGTTGCAGCTCTGAGGGGAAGGTAACAGTCGACCTGCACCTCATCGTCCTTGCGGATCAGGATGGAGCGCATGTTGTACTCGTGGCGTAGCTCTGAGGAGAAGATCACAGTCGACCTGCACCTCGTCGTCCTTGTGGATCGGGATGGAGTGCACGTTGTACTTGTGGCACAGCTCTGAGGAGAGGGTCGCAGTTGACCAGCACCTCGTCGTCCTTGCGGATCAGGATGGAGTGCATGTTGTATTTGTGGCGCAGCTCCAAAGAGAAGGTTGTAGTCGACCTGCACCTCGTCGTCCTTGCGGATAGGGATGTGTTTCAAACTTAGGCGAGTGCTGGATTGCAGCTAAGCCTCTGAGTGAGAGCATTGCTCACCACTCAGTAGGATTTTCAAACTTAGACGAGTACTGGACCGTAGCTAAGACCCCGAGTGTGAGGGTTGTTCACCACTCGGTAGGATTTTTCAAACTTAGGCGAGTACTGGACTGCAGCTAAGCCCCCGAGTGTGAGGGTTGCTCACCACTCGGTAGGATTTTTTAAACTTAGGCGAGTACTGGACTACAGCTAAGCCCCCGAGTGAGAGGCTTTCTCACCACTCGGTAGGATTTTTCAAACTTAGGCAAGTACTGGACTGCAGCTAAGCCCCCGAGTGAGAGGCTTGCTCACCACTCGGTAGGATTTTTCAAACTTAGGCGAGTACTGGACTGCAGCTAAGCCCCCGAGTGAGAGGATTGCTCACCACTCGGTAGGATTTTTCCAAACTTAGGCGAGTACTAGACTGCAACTAAGCCCCCGAGTGAGAGGCTTGCTCACCACTCGGTAGGATTTTTTAAACTTAGGCGAGTACTGGACTGCAGCTAAGCCCCCGAGTGTGAGGGTTGCTCACCACTCGGTAGGATTTTTTAATCTTATGCGAGTACTTGGACTGCAGCTAAGCCCCCGAGTGATAGGATTGCTCACCACTCGGTAGGATTTTTTCAAACTTAGGCGAGTACTTGGACTGCAGCTAAGCCCCCGAGTGTGAGGGTTGCTCACCACTCGGTAGGATTTTTTAAACTTAGGCGAGTACTGGACTGCAGCTAAGCCCCCGAGTGAGAGGCTTGCTCACCACTTGGTAGGATTTTTTTTAAACTTAGGAGAAACGGATTCGCAGCTAAGCCTCCGAGTGAGAGGCCTGCTCTTCACTCGACATGATTTTTTTAAAACTTAGGCGAAACGGATTCGCATCTAAGGCACCCACTGGGGGATTTAGAACATATAAAAAGGAACAACAATCATTTAGGAGACTGTAAAACCGTGCCTTTGATAATCAAACTAGAGGGTATTTCTTATTACATCTCAACAGTCTGAGTGCTTTTAAGTGTAAAAGGGGCGGAGCAGCTCCGCATTCTAAGCGTGTGGCTCGTCTTTCTTGTGCTCGACATTGTAAAGACGACACACTCCATTGTGGAGCACTCTGGTGACAATGAAGGGGCCTTCCCAAGCAGGAGCGAGCTTGTGAGGTTTCTGCTGATCCACTCGAAGAACCAAGTCTCCCTCTTGAAATGCTCGACCCCTCACGTTTCTGGCGTGGAATCGATGCAGGTCTTGCTGATAAATGGTCGACCGGATCAGGGCCATCTCTCTTTCCTCTTGCAGGAGATCAACTACATCTTGTCGAGCCTGTTCTGCTTCATCTTCTGAGAAAAGCTCGACTCGGGGCGCATTGTGAAGCAAGTCACTCGGAAGTACAGCTTCAACTCCATAGACCAAGAAGAATGGAGTTCGGCCAGTCGACCGATTAGGAGTTGTCCTCAATCCCCAAAGCACTGATGGAAGTTCACCGACCCAGGCGCCAGCCGCATGCTTGAGATCACACATCAATCGAGGTTTCAATCCTTTGAGAATCAATCCGTTTGCTCTTTCAGCTTGTCCATTCGACTGGGGATGGGCGACTGAAGCATAGTCGACTCGAGTGCCTTGGGAAGCGCAGAAGGCTCTGAACTCATCAGAATTGAAGTTCGACCCATTGTCAGTGATGATGCTGTGCGGAACACCATATCTGAATGTTAACTCTCTGATGAAGCTGACAGCAGTACTGGCTTCAAGATTTTTGATAGGCTTGGCTTCAATCCATTTGGTGAAGTTGTCGACTGCCACAAGCACATGAGTGAAGCCGCTCCTACCAGTCCTCAGAGGTCCAACCATATCCAATCCCCAAACAACAAAGGGCCAAACGAGTAGAATGGTCTTCAGGGCCGATGCAGGCTTGTGAGACATGTTGGAGTAAAACTGGCAACCTTCACATTTGTCGACTATTTCTTCTGCCATCTCATTTGCTCATGGCCAATAAAATCCCGCTCGGTATGCTTTGGCTACAATGGTCCGAGAGGATGCATGGTGACCATAGGTCCCCGAGTGGATGTCGTTGAGGATCACTCGTCCTTCTTCTGGTGTTATGCATTTTTGACTGACTCCAGTTACACTTTCTCTGTACAACTGTCCTCTTATCACAATAAAGGATTTGGATCGACGGACGATCTGTCGAGCCTCTTCTTCATCCTCTGGGAGTTCCTTCCTAAGAATGTACGTGATGTATGGTACTGTCCAGTCAGGAGTGATGACCAAAACCTCCATGATCAAGTCAACCACAGCTGGGACTTCGACTTCAGTCGGATCAATGGCACTCTTTGATTGTGGGGGCTCTTCAGTGAAAGGATCTTCCTGAACTGAAGGTGTATGAATATGTTCCAAAAACACATTGCTGGGAATGGCTTCCCTCTTGGAACCTATCTTTGCCAAATCATCATCCGCTTGATATTTTAGTCAGGGTATGTGATGGAGCACTAAACCCTCAAACTTCTTCTCTAACTTTCTCACTCCATTACAATAGCTAGTCATAGCCAGTCTTCTGACGTCCCACTCCTTCATTACTTGATTAATCACTAAATCCTAGTCGCCATAGACCATGAGGCGATGGACGTCGAGTGAAATGGCCATACGCAACCCGTACAAAAGTGCCTCATATTCAGCTTCATTATTGGAGGAATCAAAATGAATCTGGAGAACATAGTTGAGCTTGTCACCTCGGGGGGGATACCAACACTACTCTAGCACCAGAACCATTCAGCATCTTAGATCCATCGAAGAACATAGTCCAATGCTCCGAGTGAATCTGAGTCGGTTGTTGCTGTTCGACCCACTCGGCGAGGAAATCTGCTATTGCCTGGGACTTGATAGCTTTCTTTACCTCAAACTTGATATCCAAGGGAAGGAGTTCAATCTCCCACTTTGCCACTCGACCAGTTGCATCTCTGTTGTTCAGAATTTCTGACAATGGTGCGTCGCTGACGACTGTAATGGAGTGATCAGAGAAATAGTGTGCAACCTTCTTCGTGGTCATGTAAATCCCATAAACAAGCTTTTGATAATGTGGACATCTTTGCTTGGATGGAGTCAGAACTTCAGAAACATAGTATACTGGGCGCTGAACTTTATATTCTCTTCCTTCTTCTTCCCGCTCGACCGTGAGTATTGTACTGACAACTTGTCCAGTGGCTGCAATATAAAGCAGTAAAGGCTCTTTGCTGATTGGGCAGCGAGCACCGGCTGGGTGGAAAGCAGGGCTTTGAGTTCTGCAAATGCTGCATCAGCTTTAGGAGTCCACTCAAACTTGTCAGATTTCTTCATTAGTCGGTAAAGAGGCAATGCCTTTTCACCGAGGCGAGAAATGAATCGACTCAAGGCAGCCAAATAACTAGTAAGCTTCTGGACATCATGCACACGCACAGGGTGCTTCATCCGGAGTATGGCACCAACTTTCTCTGGGTTCGCGTCGATCCCTCGTTCGGAAATGAGGAAGCCGAGTAACTTTCCGCCAGGAACTCCGAATGTGCACTTTGATGGGTTAAGATTGATATCATACCTTCTCAGGTTGGCAAAGATTTCAGCAAGGTCAGCCAGCAGGTTGGAACCTTTACGCGACTTGACCATAATGTCATCCATGTATGCTTCCATATTCCGACTGATTTGAGTGAGCAGACACTTCTGAATCATCCTCATGAATGTGGCTCCAGCGTTCTTGAGACCGAATGGCATGGTGACATAACAAAAACAACCGAATGGAGTGATAAAAGCTGTTTTTATCTCATCGGGTCCATACAGTCGGATCTGATGGTACCCGGAATAGGCGTCTAGAAAAGTCCAACGCTCACACCCCGCAGTCGAGTCGACAATCTGGTCGATGCGGGGGAGAGGAAAATGATCTTTTGGGCAGGCCCGATTGATATGCTTGAAGTCAATGCACATGCGAAGTGATTCGTCCTTCTTGGGGACCATGACAACATTGGCGAGCCACTCAGCGTGGTAAATTCTCGGATGAACTCTTCTGCCAGGAGCCGAGCCACTTCCTCACCAATTGCTTTTCTCTTCTGTATGGCAGACCGTCGAAGATGTTCCTTGTCTGGTTTTACTTTCGGGTTGACTCACAAACGATGCTCAACCAGTCCCCTGGGTACACCCGACATGTCAGAAGGTTTCCATGCAAAGATGTCTCAGTTCTCATGGAGGAACTGGATGAGCGCTTCTTCCTATTTGCTGTCGAGTGATGTTGAGATATGAGTAGGAGCAGCATTAGGATCGGCCAGGTGAATATGAATCGGCTTGGTTTCACCGGACGACTAAAATGCAGAATCTGTGGAGGCTTCTTGGAGCGCAGAAAATCACTCGGATCTGCATTTTCCCGGTATTCTTGCATTTCAACTACTGCCATTTGTGCATCGACGATTTTTGAGCCCTTCTATAAGCACTCTTTTGCGTTCTGCCGATTTCCAGTGATAGTGATCACTCCTCTGGGACCAGGCATTTTCAATCCAAGGTACACGTAACATGGTCGAGCCATGAAACGTGCATAGGCAGGCCTACCCAGAATAGCATGGTAAGCACTCTGGAAATCCACTACTTCAAATGTCAACTTTTCCTTGCGGTAATTCTTGGAATCACCGAAAATCACATCAAGGGCGATCTGGACGAGTGATTCAGCCTTCTTGCCAGGTATAACACCATGGAAACTCATATAGCTTTCACTAAGCTCGGACATTGGAATGCCCATTCCCTTCAAGGTTTTAGTACAAATAATATTCAAGCCACTACCACCATCCATTAGCACTTTGGTCAGTCGAGTGCCTTCAACAACTGGGTCGACCACCAACGCTTGCCTCCCAGGGGTGGCTATACGCGCTGGGTGATCAGACTGGTCGAATGTGATTGTAGTCTGAGACCACTTCAAATAACTGGGTGTTGCCGGAGCAACCATGTTTACTTCTCTGTTGATAACTTTCAGTCGACTTTTGCTCTCCACATCGGCAAAAATCATCAGAGTGGAATTGACGTTGGGAAAACCATCGTCATCTTCTTCCTTATCCTCATCCTTGTCCAACTCCTTTTCCTTCTCATTGGGTTGATTTTCCCGGAACTGCTGGATCAAAACTCGGCACTGTCGAGTGGTATGTTTAGGATAAATCAAATTACCCTCTTCATCCTTCTTGTTGTGAATGTGACATGGCAAATCCAACACATCATTTCCGGCTTGATCTTTCACTTTCTTGGGGGTGTAGGGCCCTTTGGGCTTACCCTTGAACTTTCCTTGAGCCACGATTAAGGCTTCACTAGGAGCAGCTGGCTCGGCCTTGCGCTTCTGTTTCCGACTGGAATTCCCTCCTCCGGTTTCCTGGGCGACTGTTTTGTGCTTGCCACTCTGGAGTCGGTCTTCTTCTTCGCCGTTAGCATATTTGGTGACAATCTCCATCATCTGAGTCAGGGACATATCCCCTGTCTGGCCAAATTTCAGATTCAACTCTCGATACTTAATGCCTTCTTTGAAGGCACAAACTGCTTGGTGATATGACACATTCTCCACTGTATGGTGCAACGTGATCCATCTCTGGATATAGTCTCTCAGGGTTTCATTCAGTTTTTGCACACAATGCTGCAATTCTGTCAACCCCGCTGGTCGTTTGCAAGTACCTTCAAAAGTCCTAACAAACACTCGGGCGAGTTCCTCCCAACTGAATATACTGCCAGGTGCTAACTGGTTCAATGCTCTGGCCGAGCCTTCCAACATCAGAGGAAGGTGCTTCATGGCCACTTCATCATTGCCACCACCAATTTGTATAGCCACTCGGTAGTCTTCAAGCCAAGTGTCAGGCTTAGACTCACCAGTAAACTTGCTGGCTCCAGTTGCCAACCTGAAGTTGGGAGGAATCATTGCGGCCCTAATGGCTCTGCTGAAACACTCGGGACTTGAAACGTGCACTCTGCTGCCAGTCGGATAATCTCTGTCATGGCCTTCTCTATGTGCTCTGTTCCTGTCAACCAGACCTTGAACGAGAATAGATCTCGCATCAAAGCCTGGCTCCCTTGGGTCAACTGGTATTCTTCGCTCACTGCTGTGAGGGTGTCTGATAGCTCTGCTGAAGCACTTTGGGCCAGAGACATGCACCCTATTGCTGGTTTGCGGGCCTCTGTCATGGCCATCTCGGTGAGCTCTGTTTCTGTCGACCAAGCCCTGCACAAGAATAGATCTCGCATCAAAGCCTGGCTCCCTGGGGTCGACTGGAATACCTCTTCCGACGCTGTTAGGGCGCCTATCTTCATGTGGCCGCGGCACATATGACCCACTCCTCGGAGGAGGCGTGGGCACTCGACGACGGTCATCGTGGCTGAGTTGGTGATCATATTGCTCGTGGTTTCTATACTGATCTTGCCTGTGCCCACGTCCTTCACGCCGCGAGGGTGATCTTGGGCTGTGGGCCGACAGAACTGTATCTTCCATCATAGACCTGCTATGAATCCTATTCCACGACTGAGACATTGTTGTGTTCTGCTCTCCGGCTGCTCGGAGCAAGGCCCGGATCTACATCAAACCTCTGCCAGCTTCCGACTGGGAAGGCTGAATGGACTATGCTATTCGGGCTGCAGCTGTGAGATTTTGAATCAGAGTGCGATATACCTGAGTTTGAGGCGGAAAAAGCTGCCGTCGACTGGATTCAGGGATCCGCTGCCGAGCACGCTCGTCGAGAGCATGCTGAAGATTCTCCAGTCGAGTGCGCTCAACCAAGTTGGCCAGGCGCGCCTCCTCCAAGGCCCGGGCATCGGGGGTTTCTCCAATGATAGGAGTGTGAAGCGCATCCATACCGCGGTGGCGAAGCTCTTCCCTCTGCTGCGAAGAAAGGGGCTCGGGGCGGTATTCCTCGTGAACGTGCGACGGATCACCGCCGCCAGCGCCACCGTTGTCGCGGGAGCCAGGAGGACTACGTGTTCCGTTGACCATCAAGACTTCCGCCGCGGGATCGCTGCTATCGCACTCGGATGCTAATACGTCTCCAATGTATCTATAATTTTTGATTGCTCCATGCTATATTATCTACTGTTTTGAATGTTTATGGAATTTATTATACACTTTTATATCATTTTTGGGACTAACCTATTAACCCAGAGCCCTGTGCTAGTTTCTGTTTTTACCTTCTTTTAGGGTTTCGAAGAAAAGGAAAATCAAACGGAGTCTAATTGACCTGAAACTTCACGGAACTCATTTTTGGAAGGAAAGAAGCCCAAAAGACTTGGAGTGCACATCAGGGGACCTTCGAGGAGGCCACGAGGTAGGGGGGCACACCCACCCCCTAGGCGCGCCCTCCACCCTCGTGGGCCCCTCGCGGCCCCCCTGACGTACTTTTTCCGCCTATATATCTCCATATACCCTAAAAACATCCGAGAGCATAATAGATCGGGAGTTCCGCCGCCAGAAGCCTCCGTAGCCACCCGAAAACCAATCTAGACCCGTTCCGGCACCCTGTCGGTGGGGGAATCCCTCTCCGGTGGCTATCTTCATCATCCCGGCGCTCTCCATGACGAGGAGGGAGTAGTCCACCCTTGGGGCTGAGGGTATGTACCAGTAGCTATGTGTTTGATCTCTCTCTCTCTCTCTCGTGTTCTTGATTTGGCACGATCTTGATGTATCGCGGGCTTTGCTATTATAGTTGGATCTTATGTTTCTTCTTCCCCTCTACTCTCTTGTAATGGATTGAGTTTCCCGTTTGAAGTTATCTTATCGGATTGATTCTTTAAAGATTTGAGAACACTTGATGTATGTCTTGCCGTGCGTATCTGTGGTGACAATGGGATACCACGTGATTCACTTGATGTATGTCTTGGTGATCAACTTGCGGGTTCCGCCCATGAACCTATGCATAGGGGTTGGCACACGTTTTCGTCGTGATTCTCGGGTAGAAACTTTGGGGCACTCTTTGAGGTTCTATGTGTTGGTTGAATAGATGAATCTGAGATTGTGTGATGCATATCGTATAATCATACCCACAGATACTTGTGGTGACATTGGAGTATCTAGGTGACATTAGGGTTTTGGTTGATTTGTGTCTTAAGGCGTTATTCTAGTACGAACTCTAGGGTTGTTTGTGACACTTATAGGAATAGCCCAACGGATTGATTGGAAAGAATAACTTTGAGGTGGTTTCGTACCCTACCATAATCTCTTCGTTTGTTCTCCGCTATTAGTAACTTTGGAGTGACTCTTTGTTGCATGTTGAGGGATAGTTATGTGATCCAATTATGTTATTATTGTTGAGAGAACTTGCACTAGTGAAAGTATGAACCCTAGGCCTTGTTTCAATGCATTGCAATACCGTTTGTGCTCACTTTTATCATTAGTTACCTTGCTGTTTTTATATTTTTAGATTACAAAAACCTATATCTACTATCCATATTGCACTTGTATCACCATCTCTTCGCCGAACTGGTGCACCTATACAATTTACCATTGTATTGGGTGTGTTGGGGACACACGAGACTCTTTGTTATTTGGTTGCAGGGTTGCTTGAGAGAGACCATCTTCATCCTACGCCTCCTATGGATTGATAAACCTTAGGTCATCCACTTGAGGGAAATTTGCTACTGTCCTACAAACCTCTGCACTTGGAGGCCCAACAACATCTACAAGAAGAAGGTTGTGTAGTAGACATCAAGCTCTTTTGTGGCGCCGTTGTCGGGGAGGTGAGTGCTTGAAGGTATATCTTTAGATCTTGCAATCGAGTCTTTTAATTTCTTGTTTTATCACTAGTTTAGTTTATAAAATAAAACTATAAAAAATGGAATTGAGTTTGTCTCATACGCTTCACCTTTTTTAATATCTTTCGTGAGTATGATGGAAAGGATAATTGTGCTTAAGTGCTAGAAGAAGAAATCTATAAAATGTTTGGCACTAAATATTTGAATGATGAGCATGATTGCAATGTTGTTAGTATGAATTCTTTGAATATCCATGATGCTAATGATATGCAAAGCCACAAGCTTGGGGAAGCTATGTTTGATGAAGATGATATTTTTAGTCCCCCAAGTTTTGATGAGCAAATTTATTATGATGATAGCATGCATCCTATCTATGATGATTATATTTATGAAAGTGGGTTTGGAAGAGTGTCAACTTTAGGAAGTAATGATCCCACTATTTTAGAGGATGTTGAATCTTATTGTGATAATTATGTAAGTGGATTTGGAGAGGTCATGACTTTATTTAGTGATGAATCCACTATTTCGGAAGAGGTTCCAATTGATTATGAGAATAAAGTTGCTATCTATGATGATTATTGTGATGACATGTATGCTATAAAGAATAATTATAACCATGAAACTTGTCATCATGATTTTAGTTTTCAATTGGATTATGCCTCACATGATAATTATTTTGTTGAGTTTTCTCCCACTACTATTCAAGAGAAGAATTTTGCTTATGTGGAGAGTAATAAAATTTCTATGCTTGTAGATCATGAAAAGAATGTTTTAGGTGCTGGTTATATTGTTGAATTCATTCATGATTCTACTCAAAATTATTTTGAGGGAGGAACATATGCTTGTAGGAGTTGCAATAATATCAAGTTTCCTCTCTATGTGCTTAAAATTATGAAGTTATGCTTGTTTTACCTTCCTATGCAAGTTGATTCTTGTTCCCACAAGTTGTTTGCTCACAAAGTACCTATGCATAGGAAGTATGTTAGACTTAAATGTGCTAGTCATATTCTTCATGATGCTCTCTTTATGTTTCAATTCTTATCTTTTATGTGAGCATCGTTGAAATCATCATGCCTAGCTAGGGGCGTTAAACAATAGCGCTTGTTGGGAGGCAACCCAACTTTATTTTTGTTCTTTTCTTTTTGTTCCTGTTTAGTAATAAATAATTCATATAGACTCTGTTTAGATGTGGTTTTATGCTTTTAATTAGTGTTTGTGCCAAGTAGAACCTTTGGGAAGACTTGGGGGAAGTCTTTGTGATCATGCTGTAAAAAACAGAAACTTTAGCGCTCACGAGAATTGCTGTCATTTTTATTTGGAGAGTGCTATTTAGTTAATTATTTTTTAAGATGATTAATAGACAAATTACCCAGGTCCAGAAATTTATTTTAGAATTTTTGGGGTTCCAGAAGTCTGCGTTAGTTACAGATTCTTACAGACTGTTCTATTTTTGACAGATTCTGTTTTCATTGTGTTGTTTGCTTATTTTGATGAATCTATGGCTAGTAAAATAGTTTATAAACCATAGAGAAGTTGGAATACAGTAGGTTTAACACCAATATAAATAAAGAATGAGTTCATTACAGTACCGTGAAGTGGTGTTTTCTTTTCTTTCTCTAACGGAGCTTACGAGTTTTCTGTTAAGTTTTGTGTTGTGAAGTTTTCAAGTTTTGGGTAAAGATTCGATGGACTATGGAATAAGGAGTGGCAAGATCCTAAACTTGTGGATTACCAAGGCACCCTAAGGTAATATTGAAGGACAACCAAGAGCCTAAGCCTGGGGATGACCCGGAAGGCATCCCCTCTTTCGTCTTCGTTCATCGGTAACTTTACTTGGAGCTATATTTTTATTCGCCACATGATATGTGTTTTGCTTGGAGCATCATTTTATTTTCTTTCGTTTTGCTTGGTGTTTGAATAAAATACCAAGATCTAAAATTCTTAAATGTTAGAGAGTCTTCACATAGTTGCATAATTATTCGACTACTCATTGATCTTCACTTATATCTATTGGAGTAGTTTGTTGTTTGCTCTAGTACTTCACTTATATATTTTAGAGAATGGTGGTAGTTTTATTTTGAAGAAATAGGTGAACTCTCAGGCTTCACTTAGATTATTTTGAGAGTATTAAATATCATGGTAATTTGCTTAAAATCCTAATATGCTAGGTATTGAAGATTAGTAAAACTTTCTTATGAGTGTTTTGAATACTAAGAGAATTTTGATGCTTGATCATTGTTTTGAGATATGGAGGTAATAACATCAAAGTCGTGCTAGTTGATTAGTTGTGAATTTGAAGAATACTTGTGTTGAAGTTTGCAATTCCCGTAGCTTGCACGTATGGTAAATGTTGTGTAACAAATTTGAAACATGAGGTGTTATTTGATTGTCCTCCATATGAGTGGCGGTCGGGGACGAGCGATGGTCTTTTCCTACCAATCTATCCCCCTAGGAGCATGCGCGTAGTGCCGAGGTTTTTTATGACTTGTAGATTTTTGCAATAATTATGTGAGTTCTTTATGACTAATGTTGAGTCCATGGATTATACGCACTCTCACCCTTCCATCATTGCTAGCCTCTTCGGTACCGTGCATTGCCCTTTCTCACATTGAGAGTTGGTGCAAACTTCGCCGGTGCATCCAAACCCCGTGATATGATACGCTCTTTCACACATAAACCTCCTTATATCTTCCTCAAAACAGCCACCATACCTACCTATCATGGCATTTCCATAGCCATTCCGAGATATATTGCCATGCAACTTTCCACCGTTCCGTTTATTATGACACACATCATCATTGTCATATTGCTTTGCATGATCATGTAGTTGACATCGTATTTATGGCAAAGCCACCGTTCATAATTTTTCATACATGTCTCTCTTGATTCATCGCAATCCCGGTACACCATCGGAGGCATTCATATAGAGTCATACTTTGTTCTAGTATCGAGTTGTAATCATTGAGTTGTAAATAAATAGAAGTGTGATGATCATCATTAATAGAGCATTGTCCAAAAAAAGAAAAAAAGGAAGGCCAAATAAAAAAAAGAAAGGCCAAATAAAAAAAGAAAGGCCAAAAAAGCCAAATAAAAAATAAAAAATAAAAGGGACAATGCTACTATCTTTTCTTTCCACACTTGTGCTTCAAAGTAGTACCATAATCTTCATGATAGAGAGTCTCTTGTGTTGTCACTTTCATATACTAGTGGGAATTTTTCATTATAGAACTTGGCTTGTATATTCCAACGATGGGCTTCCTCAAATGCCCTAGGTCTTCGTGAGCAAGCAAGTTGGATGCACACCCACTTAGTTTATTTTGTTGAGCTTTCATACATTTATAGCTCTAGTGCATCCGTTGCATGGCAATCCCTACTCCTTGCATTAACATCAATCGATGGGCATCTCCATAGCCCATTGATTAGCCTCGTTGATGTGAGACTTTCTCTTTTTTGTCTTCTCCACATAACCCCCTCATTATATTCTATTCCACCTATAGTGTTATGTCCATGGCTCGCGCTCGTATATTGCATGAAAGTTTATAGGTTTGAGATTACTAAAGTATGAAACAATTGCTTGGCTTGTCATCGGGGCTGTGCATGATGATAGCAATCTTGTGTGACGAAAATGAAACATGACTAAACCATATGATTTTGTAGGGATGAACTTTCTTTGGCCATGTTATTTTGAGAAGACATAATTGCTTAGTTAGTATGCTTGAAGTATTGTTATTTCTATGTCAATATGAACTTTTATCTTGAATCTTTCGGATCTGAATGTTCATACCACAATTAAGAAGAATTACATTGAAATTATGCCAAGTAGCACTTCACATCAAAAATTCTATTTTTATCATTTACCTACTCGAGGACGAGCAGGAATTAAGCTTGGGGATGCTGTTACGTGTCCAACGTATCTATAATTTTTGATTGCTCCATGCTATATTATCTACTGTTTTGAATGTTTATGGGCTTTATTATACACTTTTATATCATTTCTGGGACTAACCTATTAACCAAGAGCCCAGTGCCAGTTTCTGTTTTTACCTTCTTTTAGGGTTTCGAAGAAAAGGAAAATCAAACGGAGTCCAATTGACCTGAAACTTCACGGAACTCATTTTTGGAAGGAAAGAAGCCCAGAAGACTTGGAGTGCACGTCAAGGGACCTTCGAGGAGGGCCACGAGGTAGGGGGCGCGCCCACCCCCTGGGTGCGCCCTCCACCCTCGTGGGCCCCTCGTGGCCCCCCTGACATACTTTTTCCGCCTATATATCTCCATATACCCTAAAAACATCCGAGAGCATAATAGATCGGGAGTTCCGCCGCGAGAAGCCTCCATAGCCACCGAAAACCAATCTAGACCCGTTCCGGCACCCTGCCGGAGGGGGAATCCCTCTCCGGTGGCTATCTTCATCATCCCGGTGCTCTCCATGACGAGGAGGGAGTAGTCCACCCTCAGGGCTGAGGGTATGTACCAGTAGCTATGTGTTTGATCTCTCTCTCTCTCTCTCTCGTGTTCTTGATTTGGCACGATCTTGATGTATCGCGAGCTTTGATATTATAGTTGGATCTTATGTTTCTTCTTCCCCTCTACTCTCTTGTAATGGATTGAGTTTCCCCTTTGAAGTTATCTTATCGGATTGAGTCTTTAAAGATTTGAGAACACTTGATGTATGTCTTGCCGTGCGTATCTGTGGTGACAATGGATACCACGTGATTCACTTGATGTATGTCTTGGTGATCAACTTGCGGGTTCCACCCATGAACCTATGCATAGGGGTTAACACACGTTTTCGTCGTGATTCTCCGGTAGAAACTTCGGGGCACTCTTTGAGGTTCTATGTGTTGGTTGAATAGATGAATCTGAGATTGTTTGATGCATATCGTATAATCATACCCACAGATACTTGAGGTGACATTGGAGTATCTAGGTGACATTTGGGTTTTGGTTGATTTGTGTCTTAAGGTGTTATTCTAGTACGAACTCTAGGGCTGTTTGTGACACTTATAGGAATAGCCCAACGGATTGATTGGAAAGAATAGCTTTGAGGTGGTTTCATACCCTACCATAATCTCTTCGTTCGTTCTCCAATATTAGTGACTTTGGAGTGACTCTTTGTTGCATGTTGAGGGATAGTTATGTGATCCAATTATGATATTATTGTTGAGGGAACTTACACTAGCGAAAGTATGAACCCTAGGCCTTGTTTCCTATCATTGCAATACCGTTTATGCTCACTTTTACCATTAGTTACCTTGCTGTTTTTATAATTTCAGATTACAAATACCTTTATCTACTATCCATATTGCACTTATATCACCATCTCTTCGCCGAACTAGTGCACCTATACAATTTACCATTGTATTGGGTGTGTTGGGGACACAAGAGACTCTTTGTTATTTGGTTACAGGGTTGCTTGAGAGAGACCATCTTCATCCTATGCCTCCTACGGATTGATAAACCTTAGGTCATCCACTTGAGGGAAATTTGCTATTGTCCTATAAACCTCTGCACTTGGAGGCCCAACAACGTCTACAAGAAGAAGGTTGTGTAGTAGACATCAGATGCGGTCTCGACGGAGCCAGTCGATAGGTCGAACAGGCCGTAGAGAGTTTTGTCGGGCTCGATTGCCGCAACTTGTGGGGTGGCCGACTGACGGGCCACCGCGTGTCTCAGCCACCGCTGGAGCCACGACCGTCCGGAACGCTTGCACCGGCGAACAGCGGGGGGCGAGGACACCATAGGAGCCGACCGATACTGGGTCGCCGGCTGCCGGAAAAGGACGCCGCGGACGCACACGCGAAAGTGTGTCGCCCTGCGGACGGGGAGCACCTCGACGTCGAGTGGAGCTTCCTGAAGCCAAGCGGAGTCATCGACAATGAAAACGAGCACGCCGAGACGGATCTCGCGGCCCTCAGCCAGTCCGCCGGCGGAAACCATGATGATGAGAATCGGAAAAAATCGCAACTCCACCAAAAAGCCGCTAAGACACTGCTACCTCTTGAGCACTGCGTTGGATTTTCCTGAAGAGGAGAGGATGATGCAGCAAAGTAGCGTAAGTATTTCCCTCAGTTTTTGAGAACCAAGGTATCAATCCAGTAGGAGGCTACGCTTCAAGTCCCTTGTACCTACAGAAAACAATAGCTCAACGCAACCAACGCGCTTAGGGGTTGTCAATCTCTTCACGGCCACTTACGAAAGTGAGATCTGATAGAGATGATAAATAATATTTTTGGTATTTTTGGTATAAATATGCAAAGTAAAAAGTAAAAGCAAAGCAATAATAAAGTGATGGAGATTGATATGATAAGAAAGAGACCCGGGGGCCATAGGTTTCACTAGTGGCTTCTCTCAAGAGCATAAGTATTCTTCGGTGGGTGTACAAATTACTGTTGAGCAATTGAAAGAATTGAGCATAGTTATGAGAATATCTAGGTATGATCATGTATATAGGCATCACGTCCGAGACAAGTAGACCGAAACAATTCTACATCTACTACTATTACTCCACTCATCGACCGCTATCCAGCATGCATCTAGAGTATTAAGTTAAAAACAGAGTAACGCCTTAAGCAAGATGACATGATATAGAGGGATAGTTTCATGCAATATGATAAAACCCCATCTTGTTATCCTCGATGGCAACGATACAATACGTGCCTTGCTGCCCCTTCTATCACTGGGAAAGGACACCGCAAGATCGAACCCAAAGCTAAGCACTTCTCCCATGGCAAGAAAAACCAATCTAGTAGGCAAAACCAAACTGCTAATTCGAAGAGACTTGCAAAGATAACCAATCATACATAAAAGAATTCAGAGAAGATTCAAATATTATTCATAGATAAACTGGATCATAAACCCACAATTCATCGGTCTCAACAAACACACCGGCGGATCATGTCATCTTGCAAAATAAATTTTCCACATATTGCCATAGAGAGAATAATAATATTAACACAAATCTAATCTGCTGACGTATTCCATGGTGTGACACGCCACGGACAAACCTTTATCTATTTAATTATCCCACCTCAGCGCGTTGTGCGAGGCGGTTTCCTTGGCACGTCTTGTTGAAGCAGAGATCGTGTCCCCTTATTTCGGGATTCTCATCAATACGGGCGTGGGTAACCCAACCGCGCCTTTGATTACGGCGCTTGGAGATAAGCAAGTTTTACCAGGCTGGTGGGGAGACTTAATCGCGTCCACCCATATAAGGGGATAATGATCCACCTTTTCACCTATGCCTTCTTCCTCCTCTGCCTATCCATTCTTGCGCACTCGAGCTCCAGCGCCCAAGTCCGCACTACCACCTCGACCTTCTCTAGTCATGTCCGGAGCGGGAGGCAAGTGGATGGTCTCCTCCGCTGCGGAGGGACACATCAAGAAGCCGAGGAAGGCCGGATATCTGGCTAGCGACATCGCGCATCGGCTTCCCGAAAAGGGGCAGCTCATCCCAACTCCTAGGCCCCATGAGAGGGTGGTATTTCTCCCCCATTTCCTCCGCGGACTGGGCTTCCCTCTGCATCCATTTGTCCGGGGGCTCATGTTCTACTACGGCCTGGATTTCCATGATCTGGCCTCGAACTTCGTCCTCAACATCTCGGTGTTTATCGTCGTGTGCGAGGCCTTCCTCCGCATCCACCCCCATTTCGGCCTATGGCTTAAGACTTTCAATGTCAAGCCGAAGGTGGTGCGCGGCAGCCAGGCGGAGCGTGGCGGTGCCATGGTTGGCAAGATGGCCAACGTTCTGTGGCTCGAGGGCTCCTTTGTGGAGACCCTAAAGGGGTGGCAATCATGGTGGTTTTATGTCACCGAGCCACGCGACGCCGAATGGGTCGCACCCCCTGAGTTCCGATCCGGCCCCCCTACGCGGCTCACCTCCTGGAAGGAGACATGCCTATCTTGGGGTAATAAAGGAGAGCTGACCGGACTCCAAACATGCATCCAAACCCTGGTGGACAAGAAGCTCAAGCTTGTCAACGTAGTCCAGGTTATGGTCATCCGCCTGATCCTCCCGTGTCAACGACGGGCCTTCAACCTTTGGGAGTTCGACCCGGCGCAGCATCAAACTCTTAACAGGCTCTTCGACACGACGTACGAAGACGCCTGGAGGATGCTTTTCAAGGGCGCCGAGGCTCCCGCCTCCGCCGCCGAGGATCGCGGATTCAGTACTCAGCGCCGCGCTCTGGCGGTAAGCTGTTTTCATCTTTTTACAAGGTATCAGTTTTTCATAGTTTGACTCTATACGGGATCTAAGCTCCTTTACATTTGACAGGATTGGGAGGTGACATCCGGACAGGTCAACTGTCCGGCTCCTTTGCCCGAAGGCCCAGCGGACGCTCGCTTGGCGAAGCTACTGGTTCCGGCGCCCTATGTGGTGCCGGAGAAGAAGGCCACGAAAAGGGCCACTGGGACTCGAAAGAGTGCCAGCGCCAGGAGGTGTCGGATTCATCATCCGACAGTCCCGAAGCGCCTTCCTCTCGTGAAGACGAGGAGGAAGAAGAAGAAACCTCTCCCCCTCCAGCGGGAGGAGAGAAGAAAAGGAAGGCCGCCCTCTCTGAGGAGGCTGGGGGATCCAAGAAGGGGAAAACCCTTCCTCCGGACTACTCCCCCGACGCCGACGACGGCGAAGAAGAGTGGCAGCCAAGGGCCAAGCCCCTGGCGAAATCGTAAGTATCCGGATACCGGAGTAATTCATAGTACTCGTTTATTGCACAGTTTTCCCTTATGTCGAATATGCTTATGCAGCCCACCCAAAGACCGGCTCGACGCCTCGTCGAGCGGCTCACTGGACTCGTCGGATGTGAATTCGCTTCCGACGACTTCATCCCCCCGCCCTACGGACGACACTGAAGTGTTGTCCCAACAGGTTCCAAGCCGGGAGGAGGTGGTCCTGGAGGCGCCGCAAGGCGACCTCCCGGACTCCAGGAGTGAAGGGGATGAGACCCCCCAGGGCTCCAAGTCCGGCTCAAGGCCAGACGCTGCTCCGGAACCTTCAAAGGTTCCAGAGTCCGGCGGGCGACCTCCTTCCAAGAGGAGCAAGCCCACCGTGTCGGTGACCCCCGTCCAACCGGGGGCGCCAGATAATCTGTTGGAGGTTCTCGAAGGTGCCTCCATCAACAAGGGACACCGCACTATTACGAGTGCGGTGGTCCAGAAGGTTCAGTCCGCCAAGAGTGGACTGACTGAAGCTTGTACTAGCCTTTTAACAGGTTTTGAGGTGAGTAAAGAATGTTTAAATAATATTACCGCATAGACAGTAGCCCCTCATGCTCTGTTGGGCGTTCGGGAAGAAAAGCTGAATAGAGGATCAAAGAATTCGCAGGAGTCTAACAAAAGGAGTCAATATGCGTAAGCAGGCTTCTCTGCTAGCGTCCGCCGCACTGACTGCGGAAATGGACGTGCTGAAGCAGAGCCTCGAGAATTCCGAGCAAGAGCTCGAGCGTGCCAAGAAGTAGCTCGAGGAGAAGGAAGGTAAGAAATACCCTGTTTGAATATGTATATAAAAAAGGTGCAATTGCAAAAAATGACAGGATTGACATGGCTATTGTAGGGGCCACATCTGAGGTGGCAACCCTTAAGCAAGCGCTGCTCGAGGCCGAGAAGAGTGCGGCCGTGGAGCGCACCGAGCGGGAGAGGTATGAGGCTGAGGTTGGCAAGGTGCGGCAAGAGCTCCAGGTTCTCATGAAGAAACATGAGAGTTTGGAGCTTGACTCAAAGACGCGAGCGTCCGAGCTCGCGGCAGCTATAGGAAATGCCAAGTCTGCCAAGACCGAGTCCCAGAAGACCCTCCAGGAGTTGGATGAGGTGAAGAAGATAGCGGCGGGTAAGGCATTTTTTATGCAAAGTAAACATATAAACGTGAGTTACTTGATACTTACCCGAATCCGGAGCTCTCCAGGGGCATTTGCATATCTTCCCCGAAGTGTATCCGATGCCGCCGCATTCTATCGAGCCGAGGAGGGCAGCTCGACGGAGAAGGTGTTCTGGTCTCAGTATGCTGAGGCCGGACACCCCGTGCCCCTGAGCGACCAGCTGAAGCAACTGGTGGAGCTCCACAAGGCGGCCGAACAGGCCATGAAGGGCCTCCTAGTTCGGCTGTGGCCTGGAGAGGCTTTACCTGGGAGCTCTTTCAGGCTGGTGCGGCGGCTGGTGGAGGCCTGTCCAAGGCTCGAAGTCCTCAAGCGCTCCGTCTGTATTGAAGGTGCCCGTAGGGCCTTTGCCCGTGCTAAGGTGCACTGGGGCAAGCTGGATGCGGAGAATCTTGTGAAGGACGGGCCACCAGCGGGGAAAGAGCATCGCAAGCCCGAAAATTACTATAAGGATGTTCTGAAGGGTGCCCGCCTTGTGGCGGATGAATGTACTAGGGATGTAATTTTTGAGTAAAACTCGCTCGTTTTTGTCCTGTGCGTTGAAAACTTGTTCAGATGCGCTGAGCAATGCTACTTGAATTTAAAATATTACCTTCTGTGCGGCTGTTTATCAATACTGAGAGATGGCGAGTCGTCGGCTTCTGCCCCCTTGCCGCTAGTGCTGGGGTGTTCGGGGATAAACCTGGGCGCTCTTTTTCCCATATTTGGGTCCTTCGAGAGAGGCGCTCAGACCAACGAACGAGGCAATCAGACTATAATGCGTGAACACTCTCACTTAGCCATAGAATTCTATAATTTTAAATTTCGGCGAAGCCCCTAGTATTCGGAAGACCGAGTTCGGGGCGCTATCCACGCCTTGGCCGGACAGAGCCGGCTCCTCGCCCTAAGCGGCATAAGTCTTTAGGGACTCGAAAAAACCTCTCGAACAACGACCAGCTCTCGCTTCATCATGACAGTCAGTTTTAGCTTTCTCCACTGAGGTGCTCGGCCCAACTCAACTGGGGCACAATCGCAGTGGTTCTCCTAGTGCTACCTTAGCCAATATAGCGGAACGTAAGGCACCAAAACATAGGAGCCGGGCAAACCCAACTATTGACCCAAGACATGATTCGAAGCTGATGCATATAATGCTATAAGTTCGGGGTGTCGCACTTGTGAAAGTGTTCGGACTTCTCACATCATATTGAGGGGTACTGAAGCCCCTGGCGTATTTTGGCCGTACCAAATTATACGGGTGCAACATGTCGTTAAGGAACATATATAAAAAGGTAATGCAAAAATAGACAAAAGCTATGCATTGTTTGTTAAAAATAGCTGCGATCAAAGCCGAACGATACAAGTAGTGCGATAAACGAAAAGTTGGATTATTTAACATGTTTGCTTCAGGGGCAAGCTGCGGAATAGTATGCGAAACAGGTATACTGCTCGTGATAGAGACCACCTGGGATTTCCGTAATGCGGCACGGCTTATCTGCTTCCCTGGTTCTTGCATCGTTTGTGCGGCAATTGAACTGCCGAACAGGCCTTCCGAAGAGTAGAGTCCTGGAAGTAAGAGAAAAGTAAAAAAATAAATCGGCAGCCCCTGGTGCGGTTTAAGCCATGTTTTGGGCGTGCCGTGATGGTGCCCCTCCCCCTATGCCCATGGTATTTCTAGAGCGTAGTTATGTACGCGAAGTACTGCCGTCGCCTTTTTGCGGGGGTTGGGGTTGGGGCCGCATTGCTACGCCTGCTCGAAACATGCCATGCGGTCTTGTTGTAGGTTACTCCGGGCGCGCTTGACGGTGTCCGGACGTTTAATGGCCGGACTGGAGAACTGCCTAGAGAGGCTGCTTTGTACTTCCGCTGCGAGGGCCGCCGTGTGCTCCTCCGTTTGGAGGGAGCGGTCGGTGTTTCCATTGACCGTAATTACTTCTTGAGGGCCTGGCATCTTGAGCTTAAGGTATCCGTAGTGCGGGACCGCATTGAACTTGGCGAATGCGGTTCGCCCGAGCAGTGCATGATAGCCACTGCGGAATGGGACTATGTCGAAGATTAACTCCTTGCTTCGGAAATTATCCGGAGATCCGAAGACCACTTCAAGTGTGACTGAGCCTGTACAGCTGGCCTCTACACCTGGTATTACGCCTTTAAAGGTCGTTTTGGTGGGCTTAATCCTCGAGGGATCTATGCCCATTTTCCGCACTATATCCTGGTAAAGCAGGTTCAGGCTGCTGCCGCCGTCCATAAGGACTCTAGTGAGATGAAATCCGTCAATAGTTGGGTCGAGAACCAATGCGGCGAATCCGCCATGACGGATGCTAGTGGGATGGTCTCTTCGATCAAAGGTGATCGGGCAGGAGGACCATGGGTTGAACTTTGGGGCGACTGGCTCTACCGCGTATACGTCCCTTAAAGCACGCTTCCGCTCCCTTTTGGGGACATGGGTGGCGTATATCATGTTCACCGTCCGCACTTGTGGGGGAAAACCCTTCTGTCCATTGTTGTTCGGCGGCCGGGGCTCCTCATCGTCATCGCTATGCAACCCCTTGTCTTCATTGTCGGCGCTTAACCTGCCTGCCTGCTTGAACACCCAACAGTCCCTGTTGGTGTGATTGGCCGGCTTTTCGGGGGTGCCATGTATTTGGCACAAGCGGTCGAGTATTCGGTCCAAGCTGGACGGGCCCCTAGGATTCCTTTTGAATGACTTTTTCCACTGACCGGATTTAGAGCCTCTGAATCCGGCATTAACTGCCGTATCCTTAGCATTGTCGCCGTTAATGCGGCGCTTCTGCTGGTTGTGACGCGACCTGCCACTAATGTCCCTGGTGTCCGAACGACCAGGGTTCTTGGTCATATTGTTGCTACGAGCAAGCCAGCTGTCTTCTCCCGCGCAAAAGCGGGTCATGAGTGCCGTGAGTGCTGCCATAGATTTCGGCTTCTCCTGTCCTAGGTGCCGGGCAAGCCACTCGTCACGGATATTATGCTTGAAGGCTGCTAAGGCCTCTGCGTCCGGACAATCGAGTATTTGATTTTTCTTTGTTAGGAACCGTGTCTAGAATTGCCTGGCCGATTCGTCTGGCTGCTGAATTACGTGGCTTAGGTCGTCAGCGTCTGGGGGTCGCACATAAGTGCCCTGGAAATTGTCGAGGAATGCGGCTTCCAGGTCCTCCCAACAGCTGATTGACCCCGTTGGCAGGCTGTTAAGCCACTGCCAGGCTGGTCCTTTAAGCTTGAGTGGGAGGTATTTGATGGCGTGGAAATCATCGCCGTGGGCCATGTGGATATGAAGGAGGTAGTCCTCGATCCATAATGCGGGATCTGTTGTGCCATCATATGATTCGATGTTTACGGGTTTGAAACCCTCGGGGATTTGATGATCCATTATTTCGTCTGTGAAGCACAGTGGGTGTGCGGCGCCTCTGTACTGGGCTATATCATGACGTAGCTCCAATGAGCTTTGTCTATTGTGTTCGGTTTTGCCGAATTTGTGGCCGGCGTGATGGTTACTGTCTCGATCCGTGGGGCGCCCACGCGATCCGTAGATCGATCTTGTTTGCCTTGCCTTGTCCTCCAACATATTTCATAAGTCCGGCGCATATTCCCGTGCCTTGGTACGGGGTGCAGCTTGGGTGGAGGGCCAAGAGGCCTCTCTGTCGCGGCCACGAGGTGGCCTGTCGGCCGCGTCGAGTGCTTCCTCCTCTAATCGGGGTAGCAACCTGCGCTTTAGGTAGCTCTTGGAGGGGCGTTCGAGTTTATGCTCTTCGGCCGCAAGGACTTCAGTCCATTTGTCGACTAGCAGATTTTGATCAGCTTTAAGCTGTTGCTGTTGTTTGTTGAGGCTTCTTGCCGTGGCCATAAGCCTGCGTTGAAAACGCTCTTGTTCGACGGGATCCTCTGGCACGACGAATTCGTCGTCATTGAGGCTTGCCTCGTCTTCGGAGGGAGGCATATAATTATCGTCCTCGACCTCTCTGTCAGCCGCTCTCTCATGAGGGCTGGTTTCTCCATCCTCCTGTGCTGAATCTTGCTCGGGGGGATGTTCTTCGGCGCTTTCCGGGGTATTATTATCTCCCGTGCTGGAATCGCTGTTTTTGTGTTGGCGGGATTTTGAGCGGCGCCGCTGGCGCCGACGCTTTTGCTGTTTCTTGGAGGGGTCATCCTCCGCTGTTCCATCGCCATCTCCCTCTTTTGGGGTGTCCACCATGTATATGTCATATGACGAGGTGGCTTTCCAGGGCCTAGTAGGCGCTGGTTCTTCATCATCTCCTTCATCGGCGTCCATACCATCGATGTCTTCGGAGTCGAAGTCGAGCATGTCGGTTAAATCGTCGACAGTGGCTACCAAGTGGGTGGTGGGTGGGCTTTGAATTTCTTCATTGTCCATACCCCAACCTTGCTGACCGTAGTCCGGCCAGGGCTCTCCTGACAAAGAGAGAGACTTCAGTGATTTCAGGATATCGCCGAAAGGCGAGTGCTGAAAGACGTCCGCGACCGTGAACTCCATGATCGGCGCCCAATTGGATTCGCCCGGCAGGGGCGCGGAGGGTTCGGAGTCCGGAGAAGAATCCGACTCCATGGAGTCATGAGTCTTGCAGAGTACGGGGCTGGTGTTCGGCTCAACCGTCGTTGGGATCGCAGCCCCCGAGGTGGCGTCCAACCGCCTATCCTCGATCGGCGCGGTCGGCTCCGAACTAGGGGTTGGAGCCGATGTGGGTGCGGCCTCCAGGGCACTGTTCGGTGGCAGAGCTAGATCATGCTCGTCGTGACAGTACGGCACGCTCGGCAGTGGTTCGAATCCGTCGAAGATCAAGTCCCCGCGGATGTCGGCCGTGTAGTTTAAACTTCTGAATCTGACCTGACGGCCAGGGGCATAGCTTTTGATCTGCTCTAGATGGCCAAGTGAATCGGCCCGCAGTGCGAAGCCGCCAAAGACGAAGATCTGTCCGGGGAGGAAGGTCTCACCCTGGACTGCATCGCCATTGATGATCGTAGGAGCCATCGGGCCTGACGGCGACGGCACAGAGGAACTCTCAATGAAAGCACCAATGTCGGTGTCAAAACCGGCGGATCTCGGGTAGGGGGTCCCGAACTGTGCGTCTAGGCCGGATGGTAACAGGAGGCAAGGGACACGAAGTTTTACCCAGGTTCGGGCCCTCTCGATGGAGGTAAAACCCTACGTCCTGCTTGATTAATATTGATGATATGGGTATTACAAGAGTTGATCTACCACAAGATCAAAGAGGCTAAACCCTAGAAGCTAGCCTATGGTATGATTGTTGATGTGTATGTTTTCCTACGGACTAAAACCCTCCGGTTTATATAGACACCGGAGAGGGTTAGGGTTACATAAAGTCGGTTACAATGGTAGGAGATCTGATCATCCGTATCGCCAAGCTTGCCTTCCACGCCAAGGAAAGTCCTTTCCGGACACGGGACGGAGTCTTCAATCTTGTATCTTCATAGTCCAGGAGTCCGGCTGAAGGTATAGTCCGGCTATCCGAACACCCCCTAATCCAGGACTCCCTCACACCGCAAAAATAAGATTACATCGAATAGATCTCCACAAGAGAGAGGGAGAACATTGTATTGAGATCCAAAAAGACAGAATAAGCCATCTAGCTACTAGCTATGGACCCGTAGGTCTGAAGTAAACTACTCACACTTCATCGGAGAGGCCTGGATGATGATGTAGAAGCCCTCCGTGATCGATGCCCCCTCTGCGGAGCTCCGGAACAGGCCCCAAGATGGGATCTCGTGGATACAGAAAATTGCGGCGGTGGAATTAGGTTTTTGGCTCCGTCCCAGATCGTTTGGGGGTACGTGGATATATATAGGAGGAAGAAGTACATCGGTGGAGCTCCGAGGGGCCCATGAGGCAGGGGGCGCGCCCTAGGGGGGGGGGCGCCCCCCACCCTCATGACCACCTCGTGGCCTTCTTGATGGGGGGGTCCAAGTCTGCTAGATCTTATCTGATGAGAAAATCACGTTTCCGAAGATTTTATTCCGTTTGGACTCCGTTTGATATTCTGTTTCTCCGAAACACTGAAATAGGCAAAAAACAGCAATTCTGGGCTGGGCCTCCGGTTAATAGGTTAGTCCCAGAAATAATATAAAAGTGGAAAATAAAGCCCAATATAGTCCAAAACAGTAGATAATGTAGCATGGAGCAATCAAAAATTATAGGTACGTTGGAGACGTATCAAGCATCCCCAAGCTTAATTCCTGCTCGTCCTCGAGTAGGTAAATGATAAAAAGAGAATTTTTGATGCGGAGTGCTACTTGGCATAATTTTAATGTAATTCTTCTTAATTGTGGTATGAATATTCAGATCCGAAAGATTCAAGACAAAATTTCATATTGACATAAAAATGATAATACTTCAAGCATACTAACTAATCAATTATGTCTTCTCAAAATAACATGGCCAAAGAAAGTTCATCCCTACAAAATCATATAGTTTAGTCATGTTTCATTTTCGTCACACAAGAATGCTCTCATCACGCACAACCCCGATGACAAGCCAAGCAATTGTTTCATACTTTAGTAATCTCAAACCTATAAACTTTCACGCAATACATGAGCGCGAGCCATGGATATAGCACTATGGGTGGAATAGAATATAGTGAGGGGATTATGTGGAGAAGACAAAAAAGGAGAAAGTCTCACATCAACGAGGCTAATCAATGGGCTATGGAGATGCCCACCGATTGATGTTAATGCAAGTAGTAGGGATTGCCATGCAACGGATGCACTAGAGCTATAAATGTATGAAAGCCCAACAAAAGAAACTAGTGGGTGTGCATCCAACTTGCTTGCTCACGAAGACCTAGGGCACTTGAGGAGGCCCATTGTTGGAATATACAAGCCAAGTTCTATAATGAAAAATTCCCACTAGTATATGAAATTGATAACATGAGAGACTCTCTACTATGAAGATCATGGTGCTACTTTGAAGCACAAGTGTGGTAAAAGGATAGTAACATTGTCCCTTCTCTATTTTTCTCTCATTTTTTGGGCCTTTTTTTATGGCCTTTATTTTTTTGGGCCTTCTCTTTTTATGGCCTTTCTCCTTTTTTATTTATTCCTCACTTGGGACAATGCTCTAATAATGATGATCATCACACTTCTATTTATTTACAACTCAATGATTACAACTCGATACTAGAACAAGATGACTCTATATGAATGCCTCCGGCGGTGTACCGGGATATTCAATGAATCAAGAGTGACATGTATGAAAGAATTATGAATGGTGGCTTTGCCACAAATACGATGTCAACTACATGATCATGCAAAGCAATATGACAATGATGATGCGTGTCATAATAAACGGAATGGTGGAAAGTTGCATGGCAATATATCTCGGAATGGCTATGGAAATGCCATGATAGGTAGGTATGGTGGCTGTTTTGAGGAAGATATAAGGAGGTTTATGTGTGAAAGAGCGTATCATATCACGGGGTTTGGATGCACCGGCGAAGTTTGCGCCAACTCTCAATGTGAGAAAGGGTAATGCACGGTACCGAAGAGGCTAGCAAAGATGGAAGGGTGAGAGTGCGTATAATCCATGGACTCAACATTAGTCATAAAGAACTCACATACTTATTGCAAAAATCTACAAGTCATCAAAAACCTCGGCACCACGTGCATGCTCCTAGAGGGATAGATTGGTAGGAAAAGACCATCGCTCGTCCCCGACCACCACTCATAAGGAAGACAATCAAATAACACCTCATGTTTCAAATTTGTTGCATAACGTTTACCATACGTGCATGCTACGGGACTTGCAAACCTCAACACAAGTATTTCTCAATTTCATAACTACTCAACTAGCATGACTTTGATATTATTACCTCCATATCTCAAAACAATCATCAAGCATCAAAATTTTCTTAGTATTCAACACACTCATAAGGAAGTTTTATTATTAATCTTGCACACCAAGCATATTAAGATTTTAAGCAAATTACCATGCTATTAAGACTCTCAAAATAATCTAAGTGAAGCATGAGAGATCAAAAGTTTCTATAAAACAAATCCACCACCGTGCTCTAAAAGATATAAGTGAAGCACTAGAGCAAAACTATAAAGCTCAAAAGATATAAGTGAAGCACATAGAGTATTCTATCAAATTCCAAATCATGTATGGCTCTCTCAAAAGGTGTGTACATCAGGGATGATTGTGGTAGACTAACAAGCAAAGACTCAAATCATAAAAGACGCTCCATGCAAAACACATATCATGTGGTGAATAAAAATATAGCTCCAAGTAAAGTTACCGATAGAAGTAGAGGAAAGAGGGGATGCCTTCTGGGGCATCCCCAAGCTTTGGCTTTTAGGTGTCTTTAGATAATCTTGGGGGTGCCATGGGCATCCCCAAGCTTAGGCTCTTGCCACTCCTTGTTCCATAATCCATCAAATCTTTACCCAAAACTTGAAAACTTCACAACACAAAACTTAAAGTAGAAAATCTCGTGAGCTCCGTTAGAGAAATAAAACAAAATACCACTTCAATTACTGTAATGAACTCATTCTTTATTTATATTGGTGTTATACCTACTGTATTTCAACTTCTCTATGGATTATAAACTATTTTACTAGCCATAGATTCATCAAAATAAGCAAACAACACACGAAAAACAGAATCTGTCAAAAACAGAACAGTCTGTAGTAATCTGTAGCTAGAGAAAGATCTGGAACCCCAAAAATTATAAAATAAATTTCTGGACGTGAGGAATTTATCTATTAAACATATTAAAAAAGAATTAACTAAATAGCACTTTCCAAATAAAAATGACAGCAGTTCTCGTGAGCGCTAAAGTTTCTGTTTTTTACAGCAAGTTCAACAAGACTTTCCCCAAGTCTTCCCAACGGTTCTACTTGGCACAAACACTAATTAAACACAAAAAACACAACCAAAACAGAGGCTAGATAAATTATTTATTACTAAACACACAGGAGCAAAAAGCAAGGAATAAAAATAAAATTGGGTTGTCTCCCAACAAGCGCTATCGTTTAACGCCCCTAGCTAGGCATAACGAGCAAGAATAGATCTAGGTATTGCCATCTTTGGTAGGCAATCCATAAGTGGCTCTCATGATAGATTCATATGGTAATTTTATTTTATTTATAGGAAGGTGTTCCATGCCCTTTTTTAATGGAAATTGAAATCTAATATTCCCTTCCTTCATATCAATAATTGCACCAACCGTTCTAAGGAAAGGTCTACCGAGAATAATAGGGCAAGAAGGATTGCAATCTATATCAAGAACGATAAAATCTACGGGCACATAATTCCTATTTGCAACAATAAGAACATCATTAATTCTCCCCATAGGTTTCTTAATAGTGGAATTCGCAAGATGCAAGTTTAGAGAGCAATCATCAAAATCACGGAAATCTAGCAAATCACACAAAGTTTTGGGAATAGTAGAGACACTAGCACCCAAATCACACAAAGCATAGAACTCATAATTTTTAATTTTAATGTTAATAGTAGGTTCCCACTCATCATAAAGTTTTCTAGGGATAGAAACTTTCAACTCAAGTTTTTCTTCATAAGATTGCATCAAGGCATCAACGATATGTTCGGTAAAGGCTTTATTTTGACTATAAGCATGAGGAGAATTTAGCACGGATTGCAACAAGGAAATACAATCAATTAGAGAACAATTTTCATAATTAAATTCCTTGAAATCCAATATAGTGGGTTTAGCAACATCTAGAGTTTTATTTCTTTTAATCCCACTTTCATCAATTTCATCATCAAGATCTAAATACTCTAAATTTTTAGAACGCCTTCTAGGTAAAGGTGGATCATATTCAGTTTCATCAAGATTTATATTGCAAAACAAAGATTTAATAGGAGACACAACAATAACTTTTAGATCTTCATCTTGATTTTCATAGGAATCCGGTTTGGCGGCCATCTTATTGACTAAGGTGGCTTGCATATCCGAAATTTCAGCAGTTAATTTTCAAGACGAGCAATTTGGGATCTTACACCTTCAAATTCTTTAGACATATCATCGAGCTCTTTATTCATATAATTCATGAAACTTTTTTGTTCCTTAAGCTCATTTCTAAAGAAATTATTATGCTCAAATTGCAAAACCATAAACTTCCTGACGTTGTTTTCGATCTCCTCTAACCTTTTTAGGTGAAGATCACCGAATCTAGGTAGAACCATCGTGACAAACAAGCAATCCAACACACGAGCAAACAAAAGGCAAACGTGCAAAAAGAGGAAAATAGAGAAAGAGAGGGAGGAAGGATATAGAGAGAGAAGGCGAATAAAACGGCAAGGGTGAAGTGGGGGAGAGGAAAACGAGAGGCAAATGGGAAATAATGTAATGCGGGAGATAGGGATTGTGATGGGTACTTGGTATGTTGACTTTTGCGTAGACTCCCCGACAACGGCACCAGAAAATCTTCTTGCTACCTCTTGAGCACTGCGTTGGATTTCCCCAAAGAGGAGAGGATGATGCAGCAAAGTAGCGTAAGTATTTCCCTCAGTTTTTGAGAACATCAATCCAGTAGGAGGCTACGCTTCAAGTCCCTTGTACCTACACAAAACAATAGCTCAACGCAACCAACGCGCTTAGGGGTTGTCAATCCCTTCACTGTCACTTATGAAAGTGAGATCTGATAGAGATGATAAATAATATTTTTGGTATTTTTGGTATAAAGATGCAAAGTAAAAAGTAAAAGCAAAACAATAATAAAGTGATGGAGATTGATATGATAAGAAAGAGACCCGGGGGCCATAGGTTTCACTAGTGGCTTCTCTCAAGAGCATAAGTATTCTACGGTGGGTGAACAAATTACTGTTGAGCAATTGACAGAATTGAGCATAGTTATGAGAATATCTAGGTATGATCATGTATATAGGCATCACGTTCGAGACAAGTAGACCGAAACGATTCTGCATCTACTACTATTACTCCACTCATCGACCGCTATCCAGCATGCATCTAGAGTATTAAGTTAAAAATAGAGTAACGCCTTAAGCAAGATGACATGATGTAGAGGGATAGTTTCATGCAATATGATATAAACCCCATCTTGTTATCCTCGATGGCAACGATACAATACGTGCCTTGCTGCCCCTTCTGTCACTGGGAAAGGACACCGCAAGATCGAACCCAAAGCTAAGCACTTCTCCCATGGCAAGAAAAACCAATCTAGTAGGCCAAACCAAACTGATAATTCGAAGAGACTTGCAAAGATAAACAATCATACATAAAAGAATTCAGAGAAGATTCAAATATTATTCATACATAAACTGGATCATAAACCCACAATTCATTGGTCTCAACAAACACACTGCAAAAAGAAGATTACATCGAATAGATCTCCACAAGAGAGGGGGAGAACATTGTATTGAGATCCAAAAAGAGAGAACAAGCCATCTAGCTACTAGCTATGGACCCGTAGGTCTGAAGTAAACTACTCACACTTCATCGGAGAGGCTTGGATGATGATGTAGAAGCCCTCCGTGATCGATGCCCCCTCCGGCGGAGCTCCGGAACAGGCCCCAAGATGGGATCTCATGGATATAGAAAGTTGCGGCGGTGGAATTAGGTTTTGGGCTCCGTCCCCGATCGTTTGGGGGTACGTGGATATATATAGGAGAAAGAAGTACGTCGGTGGAGCTCCGAGGGGCCCAGGAGGCAGGGGGCGTGCCCTAGGGGGGCCCACCCTCATGACCACCTCGTGGCTTTCTTGACAGGGGGTCCAAGTCTCCTGGATCTTATCTGATGAGAAAATCACGTTTCCGAAAATTTTATTCCATTTGGACTCCGTTTGATATTCTGTTTCTCCGAAACACTGAAATAGGCAAAAAACAACAATTCTGGGCTGGGCCTCCGGTTAATAGGTTAGTCCCAAAAATAATATAAAAGTGGAAAATAAAGCCCAATATAGTCCAAAACAGTAGATAATATAGCATGGAGCAATCAAAAATTATAGATACGTTGGAGACGTATCAAGCATCCCCAAGGTTAATTCCTGCTCGTCCTCGAGTAGGTAAATGGTAAAAAGAGAACTTTTGATGCGGAGTGCTACTTGGCATAATTTTAATGTAATTCTTCTTAATTGTGGTATGAATATTCAGATCCGAAAGATTCAAGACAAAAGTTCATATTGACATAAAAATGATAATACTTCAAGCATACTAACTAAGCAATTATGTCTTCTCAAAATAACATGGCCAAAGAAAGTTCATCCCTACAAAATCATATAGTTTAGTAATGTTTCATTTTCGTCACACAAGAATGCTCTCATCATGCACAACCCCGATGACAAGCCAAGCAATTGTTTCATACTTTAGTAATCTCAAACCTATAAACTTTCACGCAATACATGAGCGCGAGCCATGTATATAGCACTATGGGTGGAATAGAATATAGTGAGGGGGTTATGTGGAGAAGACAAAAAAGGAGAAAGTCTCACATCAACGAGGCTAATCAATGGGCTATGGAGATGCCCACCGATTGATGTTAATGCAAGGAGTAGGGATTGCCATGCAACGGATGCACTAGAGCTATAAATGTATGAAAGCTCAACAAAAGAAACTAGTTGATGTGCATCCAACTTGCTTGCTCACGAAGACCTAGGGCACTTGAGGAGGCCCATTGTTGGAATATACAAGCCAAGTTCTATAATGAAAAATTCCCACTAGTATATGAAAGTGATAACTTGAGAGACTCTCTACTATGAAGATCATGGTGCTACTTTGAAGCACAAGTGTGGTAAAAGGATAGTAACATTGTCCCTTCTCTCTTTTTCTCTCATTTTTGGGCCTTTTTTATGGCCTTTCTTTTTTTGGGCCTTCTCTTTTTATGGCCTTTCCCCTTTTATTTATTTATTTATTTATTCCTCACTTGGGACAATGCTCTAATAATGATGATCATCACACTTCTATTTATTTACAACTCAATGATTACAACTCAATACTAGAACAAGATGACTCTATATGAATGCCTCCGGCGGTGTACCGAGATATTCAATGAATCAAGAGTGACATGTATGAAAGAATTATGAATGGTGGCTTTGCCACAAATACGATGTCAACTACATGATCATGCAAAGCAATATGACAATGATGATGTGTGTCATAATAAACGGAACGGTGGAAAGTTGCATGGCAATATATCTCGGAATGGCTATGGAAATGCCATGATAGGTAGGTATGGTGGCTGTTTTGAGGAAGATATAAGGAGGTTTATGTGTGAAAGAGCGTATCATATCACGGGGTTTGGATGCACCGGCGAAGTTTGCGCCAACTCTCAATGTGAGAAAGGGTAATGCACGGTACCGAAGAGGCTAGCAAGGATGGAAGGGTGAGAGTGCGTATAATCCATGGACTCAACATTAGTCATAAAGAACTCACATACTTATTGCAAAAATCTACAAGTCATCAAAAACCTCGGCACTACGCGCATGCTCCTAGAGGGATAGATTGGTAGGAAAAGACCATCGCTCGTCCCCGACCGCCACTCATAAGGAAGACAATCAAATAACACCTCATGTTTCAAATTTGTTGCATAACGTTTACCATACGTGCATGCTACGGGACTTGCAAACCTCAACACAAGTATTTCACAATTTCACAACTACTCAACTAGCATGACTTTGATATTATTATCTCCATATCTCAAAACAATCATCAAGCATCAAACTTTTCTTAGTATTCAACACACTCATAAGAAAGTTTTATTATTAATCTTGCATACCAAGCATATTAAGATTTTAAGCAAATTACCATGCTATTAAGACTCTCAAAATAATCTAAGTGAAGCATGAGAGATCAAAAGTTTCTATAAAACAAATCCACCACCGTGCTCTAAAAGATATAAGTGAAGCACTAGAGCAAAACTATAAAGCTCAAAAGATATAAGTGAAGCACATAGAGTATTCTATCAAATTCCAAATCATGTATGGCTCTCTCAAAAGATGTGTACAACAAGGATGATTGTGGTAGACTAACAAGCAAAGACTCAAATCATAAAAGACGCTCCATGCAAAACACATATCATGTGGTGAATAAAAATATAGCTCCAAGTAAAGTTACCGATAGAAGTAGACGAAAGAGGGGATGCCTTCCGAGGCATCCCCAAGCTTTGGCTTTTAGGTGTCCTTAGATTATCTTGTGGTGCCATTGGCATCCCCAAGCTTAGGCTCTTGCCACTCCTTGTTCCATAATCCATCAAATCTTTACCCAAAACTTGAAAACTTCACAACACAAAACTTAGAGTAGAAAATCTCGTGAGCTCCGTTAGCGAAAGAAAACAAAAGACCACTTTAAGTTACTGTAATGAACTCATTCTTTATTTATATTGGTGTTATACCTACTGTATTCCAACTTCTCTATGGATTATAAACTATTTTACTAGCCATAGATTCATCAAAATAAGCAAACAACACACGGAAAACAGAATCTGTCAAAAACAAAACAAAACAGAACAACCATAGATTCATCAAATTCTGGACGTGAGGAATTTATCTATTAAATATCTGCAAAAAGAATTAACTAAATAGCACTTTCCAAATAAAAATAACAGCAGTTCTCGTGAGCGCTAAAGTTTCTGTTTTTTACAGCAAGTTCTACAAGACTTTCCCCAAGTCTTCCCAACGGTTCTACTTGGCACAAACACTAATTAAACACAAAAAAACACAACCAAAACAGAGGCTAGATAAATTATTTGTTACTAAACAGGAGCAAAAAGGAAGGAATAAAAATAAAATTGGGTTGCCTCCCAACAAGCGCTATCGTTTAACGCCCCTAGCTAGGCATAACGAGCAAGAATAGATCTAGGTATTGTCATCTTTGGTAGGCAATCCATAAGTGGCTCTCATGATAGATTCATATGGTAATTTTATTTTCTTTCTAGGAAAGTGTTCCATGCCCTTTTTAATGGAAATTGAAATCTAATATTCCCTTCCTTCATATCAATAATTGCACCAACCGTTCTAAGGATAGGTCTACTGAGAATAATAGGGCAAGAAGGATTGCAATCTATATCAAGAACGATAAAATCTATGGGCACATAATTCCTATTCGCAACAATAAGAACATCATTAATTCTTCCCATAGGTTTCTTAATAGTGGAATCCGCAAGATGCAAGTTTAGAGAGCAATCATCAAAATCACGGAAATCTAGCAAATCACGGAAATCTAGCAAATTGGTGATGGAGGATGGTTGATGATGACGACGGCGACGAATCCCCCTCTCTGGAGCCCCGAACAGACTCCAGATCAGCCCTCCCGAGAGGTTTTAGGGCTTGGCGGCGGCTCCGTATCGTAAAACGCGATGATTTCTTCTCTTCTATTTTTTTCTCCCCGAAAGCAAATATATAGAGTTGGAGTTGGAGTCGGAAGGTCTCCAGGGAGCCCACGAGGTAGGGGGCGCACCCTAGGGGGGGGCGCCCCCACCCTCGTGGACAGGGTGTGGGCCGCCTGGTCTTCATCTTTGGCGAGGATTTTTTATTATTTATTGTAAGATATTCCGTGGAGTTTCAGGACATTCCGAGAACTTTTGTTTTGTGCACATAAAACAACATCATGGCAATTCTGCTGAAAACAACGTTAGTCCGGGTTAGTTCCATTCAAATCATACAAGTTAGAGTCCAAAACAAGGGCAAAAGTGTTTGGAAAAGTAGATACGACGGAGACGTATCATGCGCCCCTACCTCGTGGGCCCCCTGAATCTCCTCCGACCTTGACTCCAACTCTATATATTCACTTTCGGGGAGAAAAAAATAGGAGAGAAGGATTCATCGCGTTTTACGATACGAAGCCGCCGCCAAGCCCTATAACCTCTCGGGAGGGCTGATCTGGAGTCCGTTCGAGGCTCCGGAGAGGGGAATCCGTCACCGTCGTCATCATCAACCATCCTCCATCACCAATTTCATGATGCTCACCGCCGTGCGTGAGTAATTCCATCGTAGGCTTGCTGGACAGTGATGGGTTGGATGAGATTTATCATGTAATCGAGTTAGTTTTGTTAGGGTTTGATCCCTAGTATCCACTATGTTCTGAGATTGATGTTGCTATGACTTTGCTATGCTTAATGCTTGTCACTAGGGCCCGAGTGCCATGATTTCAGATCTGAACCTATTATGTTTTCATGAATATATGTGAGTTCTTGATCCTATCTTGCAAGTCTATAGTCACCTACTATGTGTTATGATTCGGCAACCCCGAAGTGACAATAATCGAGACCACTCCCGGTGATGACCGTAGTTTGAGGAGTTCATGTATTCACTATGTGTTAATGCTTTTGTCTGGTACTCTATTAAAAGGAGGCCTTAAAATCCCTTAGTTCCATTAGGACCCCGCTGCCACGGGAGGGTAGGACAAAAGATGCCATGCAAGTTCTTTTCCATAAGCACGTATGACTATATTCGGAATACATGCCTACATTACATTGATGAATTGGAGCTAGTTCTGTGTCACCCTAGGTTATGACTATTACATGATGAACCACATCCAGCATAATTCTCTATCACCGATCCATTGCCTACGAGCTTCCCATATATTGATGTTCGCTTATTTACTTTTCCGTTGCTATTGCTATCATCACTACAAAATACCAAAAACATTACTTTTGATATCGTTACCTTTTGCTACCGTTACCACTACTATCATATTACTTTGCTACTAAATAATTTGCTGTAGATATTGAGTTTCCAGGTGTGGTTGAATTGACAACTCAGCTGCTAATACTTGAGAATATTCTTTGGCTCCCCTTGTGTCGAATTAATAAATTTGGGTTGAATACTCTACCCTCGAAAACTGTTGCGATCCCCTATACTTGTGGGTTATCAAGACTATTTTCTGGCGCCGTTGCCGGGGAGCATAACTCTATTCTTTGAGTCACTTGGGATTTATATTTGCTGGTCACTATGAAGAACTTGAAAGACGCTAAGACAACAATTTATCCCTCAACTACGAGGGGAGGTAAGGAACTGCCATCTAGCTCTACACTTGATTCACCTTCTGTTTTGAGTAAGCTTGCGACACCTAAACCTGCTTCTGCTACTTGTTCTGATATGTCGCATGTTATTGATGATGCCACTTCTGCTATGCATAATACTTATGATGAAACTACTTATATGCTTGATACTACTATGCCACTTGGTGAATTTCTCGATGAACAACTTGCTAGGGCTAGAGAGAATGAAATTATTGAAACTGATAATATTGATGAAAGTGATGATGAAGACTCTCCCCCTAATAAATATGAATTGCCTATTGTTCCTGAGGGTCATGTTCTGGAAAAAGAAGCTGCTAGAGCTATTTTATCTTGCAACGATAGATTTGAGCTCAAGGGGTTACTAGCTAAATGGAAGCAACAATCTCTTAATGCTAGAATGAAACCCGGCCCTGCTTTTGCTACTTCACCTATCTGTGTTACTGATAAGGATTATGAATTCTCTGTTGATCCCGATATAATTAGTTTGGTTGAATCTCATCCTTCCTATGGCTATGAATCTGAAACTGTTGTGGCACATCTTACTAACTTAAATGATATAGCCACCCTGTTCACTAAGGATGAGAAATCTCGCTACCTTTATATCCTTAAAATATTTCCGTTCTCATTAAAGGGTGATGCTAAGATATGGTTTAATTCTCTTGATCCTGGTTGTGTGTAGTCCCCAGGATATGATTTATTACTTCTCTACTAAATATTTCCCTGCTCATAAGAAACAAGCTGTTTTAAGGGAAATATATAATTTTGTGCAAATTGAAGAATAGAGTATCCCACAAACTTGGGGGAGGCTTCTCCAATTACTTAATGCATTGCCTGATCATCCTCTTAAGAAAAAATAAAATACTTGATATCTTTTATAATGGACTAATCAATGCTTCCAGAGATTACCTAGATAGTTGTGCTGGTTCTGTTTTCAGGGAAAGAACACCGGATGAAGCTGAAATTCTATTGAATAATATGTTGACAAATGAAAATAATTGGACACTTCCTGAGCCAGCTCCTGAGCCTATTCCTAAACCAACTCCGAAGAAAAGAGGTGTTCTATTTCTTAGTCCTGAAGATATGCAAGATGCAAAGAAGTCTATGAAAGAAAAAGGTATTAAAGCTGAAGATGTTAAGAATTTACCTCCTATTGAAGAAATACATGGTCTTAATTTACCGCCTGTTGAAGAAACATATGATCTTAATCCCTCACCTATTGAAGAAACACATGGTCTTGATAACCCGACACAGGTAGTAAAGGTAAATTCTCTTTATAGATATGATAAAGCCGAAATTCCATTTGCCAAGTTTGCTAGCCCATGTTTAGATGAGTTTGATAAATTTATGGTTAAGCAAGAAGACTTCAATGCTTATTTTGGTAGAGAATTAAAATAAAATTCAAATATGCTTGAACACTTGGGTGACTATATATCTAGAGTTAAAGGTGAACTTAAACTCATTAGTAAACATGCTTCCATGGTTACCACTCAACTAGAACAAGTACTTAAGGCTCAAATTGATTTGCTCAATGAATTAAATAGTAAGAAAAATGACTATGTTGTTAGAGTGGCTACTAGAACTGGTAGAATGACTCAGGAACCTTTGTATCCTGAAGGCCATCCTAAGAGAATTGAACAAGATTCTCAGAGAAATAATATAGACGCACCTAGTCCTTCTAAAAGGAAGAAAAAGAAAAATGATAGGACTTTACATGCTTCTAGTGAACATATTGCTGAACCACCTGAGAATCCAAATGATATTTCTATTTCTGATGTTGAAACACAATCTGGTAATGAACCTGAAACTAGTGATAATGTTAATGATAATGTTCATGACGATGCTCAACCTAGCAATGATAATGATGTAGAAATTGAACCTGCTGTTGACTTTGATAACCCACAATCAAAGAATCAACGTTATGATAAAGAGAGACTTTGTTGCTAGGAAACATGGTAAAGAAAGAGAATTGTTGCTAGGAAACATGGTAAAGAAAGAGAACCTTAAGAAACCCATGCCCTTTCCTCCCAAACCATCCAAGAAAAAGGATGATGAGGATTTTGAGCGCTTTGCTGAAATGATTAGACCTATCTTTTTGCATATGCGATTAACTGATATGATTAAAATGAATCCTTATGCTAAGTATATGAAAGATATTGTTACTAATAAAAGGAAAATACTGGAAGCTAAAATTTCGACCATGCTTGCTAATTATACTTTTAAGGGTGGAATACCAAAGAAACTTGGAGATCTAGGAGTACCCACTATACCATGCTCCATTAAAAGAAACTATGTTAAAACTGCTTTATGTGATCTTGGAGCCGGTGTTAGTGTTATGCCTCTCTCTTTATATCGTAGACTTGATTTAAATAAGTTGACACCTACTGAAATATCTTTGCAAATGGCTGATAAATCAACTGCTATACCTGTCGGTATTTGTGAGGATGTGCCTGTTGTGGTTGCAAACGTTACTATTTTAACGGACTTTGTTATTCTTGATATTCCTAAGGACGATAGTATGTCCATTATTCTTGGAAGACCCTTTTTGAATACTGTAGGGGCTGTTATTGATTGCAATTATTGGGGATGTGCATATCCCTGTTGAGGTAACTTAGTGTTATTCGAAATTTCTCCGGTTCCATGTTATTCGGAATGAGTTTGTTAACAAGACTTGATCAACCTTGTTAATGGATTCCTTTTGATGATCATAAGATGGATGAAGTTAGAAAGCACAACCTTCTGTACCCTCTTTTTTACTTTCTGTTATTTATATTAAATAAAATAAAAATAGTATTTTTTGTCTGGTATCTGAATTATCCGTGCAATATAAAAATACCCTGAAAATAAAAGTTCTCCAAATGCCCTGAAATTTAAATATGATTTTTTCTGAAATATTGGAGAATATTTGGCACTGAGAACATAGCTGGGGGCATCCGCCTGGCCACGAGGGTGGAGGGCGCGCCCCCTGCCTTGTGGGCCCACGGTGGCCCCCATCTACTTATTCCTGCACCCACACACTCCTTCTTCCTCCCACAAACACGAATATCCAGCTCTTGAGCTTGCATGTGACCTCTCACGAAACTGCTTGGGGGGGGGGGGGTTGTTCCTTGGTATGTGACTCCTCCATTGGTCCAATTAGTTTTTGTTCTAGTGCTTTATTCATTGCATATTTTTGCTGCTTAGGTGACCCTGTTCTTGAGCTTGCATGTCAAATTTATATGGTCAAAAGTAGTTTTGATGCATGATATAGGCTCTAGGCACTTGTAGGAGTAGTTGCTACCAATTTTGTTGAGTCTGATTTACTTTTATTTTGAAGTTACTAAAAATTTCAGAATTTTTCAGAAAATAATGAAGAGATTTTTGAGGGGCTCATCGAGCCGAAGCTCAAAGGAAAAGCAAAATGAAGAGGCACAGACACCCAAATATAATCTGCCTCGCACCGCGGAGGTTCGGCCATGTGAATGGCCCTCCGATGATTTCTTGAGAGCAACCGAGATTTATGAGGATTTTTATGAATTGGCTAAGAATGCAAGCCTCACCGACTTCCTCCGCGACTAACGCGAACAGTATCTCTTACTCACCAATACTTTTGTGCAAAACTTCTACTATTATCCTAAGGAATCACCCCCTTCAGTAGAGTTTCATTTATATGATGTGGTTAAGAGAATGTCATTATATGAATTTTGCAGGGTTTGCAAAATACCTTTCGAGGGTAGCTTAGAGGAACCACATCTTAAAGATGTGGATGGGTTTATTGACACTATCACTGTAGGGGAAACTAGGAAGGTTTCCGATGCAAGAATCACTAGCATACTTTTTCCTGTTTTACGCTACTTTGCAATATTTGCTAGTCGTTGCTTAATTGGTCGTGGAAACTGTGGAAACCTTAGTGTTCCTGATATTTTTATTTTGTTCCATGGCTTATTCCGTGATGACTCTGTTATTATGGGCGGTATTATTGCTAAACGGTTAAGTCTGAACCGTACAAAAGGACCCATCTTTGGTGGTATCTATGCTTCACGCCTTGCTGCACACTATAACATACCTATTAGGCACTATGAAAAAGAAGAAAAATTGTTGCCTACTGTTTATTTAGATTATAAGTGAAGGAAATATGCCCTAGAGGCAATAATAAAGTTATTATTTATTTCCTTATATCATGATAAATGTTTATTATTCATGCTAGAATTGTATTAACCGGAAACATAATACATGTGTGAATACATAGACAAACAGAGTGTCACTAGTATGCCTCTACTTGACTAGCTCATTGATCAAAGATGGTTATGTTTCCTAACCATAGACATGAGTTGCCATTTGATTAACGGGATCAAATCATTAGGAGAATGATGTGATTAACATGACCCATTCCGTTAGCTTAGTTAGTATGTTGCTATTGCTTTCTTCATAACTTATACATGTTCCTATGACTATCAGATTATGCAACTCCCGTTTACCGGAGGAACACTTTGTGTGCTACCAAACGTCACAACATAACTGGGTGATTATAAAGGAGCTCTACAGGTGTCTCCGAAGGTACTTGTTGGGTTGGTGTATTTCAAGATTAGGATTTGTCACTTCGATTGTCGGAGAGGTATCTCTGGGCCCTCTCGGTAATGCACATCACCTAAGCCTTGCAAGCATTGCAACTAATGAGTTAGTTGTGGGATGATGTATTACGGAACGAGTAAAGAGACTTGCCGGTAACGAGATTGAACTAGGTATTGACATACCGACGATCGAATCTCGGGCAAGTAACATACCGATGACAAAGGGAACAACGTATGTTGTTATGCGGTCTGGCCGATAAAGATCTTCGTAGAATATGTGGGAGCCAATATGAGCATCCAGGTTCCGCTATTGGTTATTGACCGGAGACGTGTCTCAGTCATGTCTACATAGTTCTCGAACCCGTAGGGTCCGCACGCTTAACGTTACGATGACAGTTATATTATGAGTTTATATGTTTTGATGTACCGAAGGTTGTTCGGAGTTCTGGATGTGATCATGGACATGACGAGGAGTCTCGAAATGCTTAAGACATGAATATTGATATATTGGAAGCCTATGTTTGGATATCGGAAGTGTTTCGAGTGAAATCGGGATTTTACCGGAGTACCGGGAGGTTACCGGAACCCCCCGGGGACATAATGGGCCTTAGTGGGCCTTGGTGGAAGAGAGAGGAGGCGGCCAGGGCAAGGGTCGCGCCCCCTCCCCCCTAGTCCGAATAGGCAAGGAGAGGGGGGCGGCGCCCCCTTCCTTCTTCTCCTCCACCTCTTTCCCCTCTCTCTCTAGTCCAACAAGGAAAAGGGGGGGAGTCCTACTCCCGGTAGTAGTAGGACTCCTCCTGGCGCGCCCTCTCCCTTGGCCGGTCGCACCCCCCTTGCTCCTTTATATACAGGGGCAGGGGGCACCCCAAAGACACAACAATTGATCTGTTTGATCTTTTAGCCGTGTGTGGTGCCCCCCTCCACCATAGTCCACCTCGATAATATTGTAGCGGTGCTTAGGCGAAGCTCTACATCGGTAGAACATCAACATCGTCACCACGCCGTCGTGCTGACGAAACTCTCCCTCAACACTCGGCTGGATCGGAGTTCGAGGGACGTCATCGGGATGAACATGTGCTGAACTCAGAGGTGCCATGCGTTCGGTACTTGATCGGTCGGATCGTGAAGACGTACGACTACATCAACCGCGTTGTGATAACACTTCCGCCTTCGGTCTACGAGGGTACATGGAAAACACTCTCCCCTCTCGTTGCTATGCATCACCATGATCTTGCGTGTGCGTAGGAATTTTTTTGAAATTACTACATTCCCCAACAGTGGCATCCGAGCCTGGTTTTATGCGTTGATGTTATATGCATGAGTAGAACACAAGTGAGTTGTGGGCGATATAAGTCATACTGCTTACCAGCATGTCATACTTTGGTTCGGCGGTATTGTTGGACGAAGCAGCCCGGACCGACATTACGCGTACGCTTACGCGAGACTAGTTCTACCGACGTGCTTTGCACATAGGTGGCTGGCGGGTGTCAGTTTCTCCAACTTTAGTTGAACCGAGTGTGGCTACACCCGGTCCTTGCGAAGGTTAAAACATCATCAACTTGACAAACTATCGTTGTGGTTTTGATGCGTAGGTAAGAACGGTTCTTGCTAAGCCTGTACCAGCCACGTAAAACTTGCAACAACAAAGTAGAGGACGTCTAACCGAAAATCCATTTCTGCACCCGAGCTCATCTGCACCCGCGCCGATGAAAAAATCAAAATAAATACTATAAAAATTCAAAAAATTCCAAATAAAATTTGTGTGATAGACATTTTGATGCGTGAGGCCCGCTCCAAATTTCAAGTCATTTGGACGTATGAGCAGCTCTCAGCAAAAAAGACAAATTGGGGGTCTGTAAAAATGTTTACTGTTCATGTACTGTTTTGGTCCGATTTGTCTTTTTTGCTGAGAGCTTCTCATATGTCCAAATGACTTGAAATTTGGGGCGGGCCTCACGCATCAAATTGTCTACCATACAAATTTTATTTGCAATTTTTTGAATTTGTTTTTAATTTTTTATGAATTTTTTTCTAACCGGGTGCAGATGAGCCTGGGCACCAAAACGCCCTACTCACGTGTAACTTGTTTTTGCAGGGCATGTTGTGATGTGATATGGTCAGGACATGATGCTAAATTTTATTGTATGAGATGATCATGTTTTGTAACCGAGTTATCGGCAACTGGAAGGAGCCATATGGTTGTCGCTTTATTGTATGCAATGCAATCGCCCTGTAATTCTTTACTTTATCACTAAGCGGTAGCGATAGTCGTAGAAGCATAAGATTGGCGAGACAACAACGATGCTATGATGGAGATCAAGGTGTCGCGCCGGTGACGATGGTGATCATGACGGTGCTTCGGAGATAGAGATCACAAGCACAAGATGATGATGGCCATATCATATCACTTATATTGATTGCATGTGATGTTTATCTTTTATGCATCTTATCTTGCTTTGATTGACGGTAGCATTATAAGATGATCTCTCACTAAATTTCAAGATAAAAGTGTTCTCCCTGAGTATGCAAAGTTGCCAAAGTTCGTCATGCCCAGACACCACGTGATGATCGGGTGTGATAAGCTCTACGTCCATCTACAACGGGTGCAAGCCAGTTTTGCACACACGGAACACTCGGGTTAAACTTGACGAGCCTAGCATATGCAGATATGGCCTCGGAACACTGATACCGAAAGGTCGAGCGTGAATCATATAGTAGATATGATCAACATAGTGATGTTCACCATTGAAAGCTACTCCATTTCACATGATGATCGGTTATGGTTTAGTTGATTTGGATCACGCGATCACTTAGAGGATTAGAGGGATGTCTTTCTAAGTGGGAGTCTTAAGTAATATGATTAATTGAACTTTAATTTATCATGAACTTAGTACCTGATAGTATCTTGCTTGTCTATGTTAGTTGTAGATAGATGGCACGTGTTGTTGTTTCGTTGAATTTTAATGCGTTCCTTGAGAAAGCAAAGTTGAAAGATGATGGTAGCAATTACACGGACTGGGTCCGTAACTTGAGGATTATCCTCATTGCTGCACAAAAGAATTACGTCCTGGAAGCACCGCTGGGTGCCAGGCCTGCTGCTGATGCAACTGACGACGTTAAGAACGTCTGGCAGAGCAAAGCTGATGACTACTCGATAGTTCAATGTGCCATGCTTTACGGCTTAGAACCGGGACTTCAACGACATTTTGAACGTCATGGAGCATATGAGATGTTCCAGGAGTTGAAGTTAATATTTCAAGCAAATGCCCGGATTGAGAGATATGAAGTCTCCAATAAGTTCTACAGCTACAAGATGGAGGAGAATAGTTCTGTCATTGAGCATATACTCAAGATGTCTGGGTATAATAATCACTTGATTCAACTGGGAGTTAATCTTCCGGATGATAGCGTCATTGACAGAATTGTCCAATCACTGCCACCAAGCTACAAGAGCTTCGGGATGAACTATAATATGCAAGGGATGGATAAGACGATTCCCGAGCTCTTCACAATGCTAAAGGCTGCGGAGGTAGAAATCAAGAAGGAGCATCAAGTGTTGATGGTCAATAAGACCACCAGTTTCAAGAAAAAGGGAAAAGGGAAGAAGAAGGGGAACTTTAAGAAGAACAACAAGCAAGTTGCTGCTCAAGAGAAGAAACCCAAGTCTGGACCTAAGCCTGAAACTGAGTGCTTCTACTGCAAGCAGACTGGTCACTGGAAGCGGAATTGCCCCAAGTATTTGGCGGATAAGAAGGATGGCAAGGTGAACAAAGGTATATGTAATATACATGTTATTGATGTGTACCTTACTAGAGCTCACAGTAGCACCTGGTTATTTGATACTGGTTCTGTTGCTAATATTTGCAACTCGAAACCGGGACTACGGATTAAGCGAACACTGGCCAAGGACGAGGTAACGATGTGCGTGAGAAATGGTTCCAAAGTCGATGTGATCGCGGTCGGCACGCTACCTCTACATCTACCTTCGGGATTAGTATTAGACCTAAATAATTGTTATTTGGTGCCAGCGTTGAGCATGAACATTATATCTGGATCTTGTTTGATGCGAGACGGTTATTCATTTAAATCAGAGAATAATGGTTGTTCTATTTATATGAGTAATATCTTTTATGGTCATGCACCCTTGAAGAGTGGTCTATTTTTTGATGAATCTCGATAGTAGTGATACACATATTCATAATGTTGAAGCCAAAAGATGCAGAGTTGATAATGATAGTGCAACTTATCTGTGGCTCTGCCGTTTAGGTCATATCGGTGTAAAGCGCATGAAGAAACTCCATACTGATGGACTTTTGGAACCACTTGATTATGAATCACTTGGTACTTGCGAAGCGTGCCTCATGGGCAAGATGACTAAAACACTGTTCTCCGGAACTATGGAGAGAGCAACAGATTTGTTGGAAATCATACATACAGATGTATGTGGTCCGATGAATATTGAGGCTCGTGGCGGATATCGTTATTTTCTCACCTTCACAGATGATTTGAGCAGATATGGGTATATCTACTTAATGAAACATAAGTCTGAAACGTTTGAAAAGTTCAAAAAAATTCAGAGTGAAGTTGAAAATCATCGTAAAAAGAAAATAAAGTTTCTACGACCTGATCATGGAGGAGAATATTTGAGTTACGAGTTTGGTCTACATTTGAAACAATGTGGAATAGTTTCGCAACTCACGCCACCTGGAACACCACAGCGTAATGGTGTGTCCGAACGTCGTAATCGTACTTTACTAGATATATGGTACGATCTATGATGTCTCTTACTGATTTACCGCTATCATTTTGGGGTTATGCTTTAGAGACGACCGCATTCACGTTAAATAGGGCACCATCGAAATCCGTTGAGACGACGCCTTATGAACTATGGTTTGGCAAGAAACCAAAGTTGTCGTTTCTGAAAGTTTGGGGCTGCGATGCTTATGTGAAAAAGCTTCAACCTGATAAGCTCGAACCCAAATCGGAGAAATGTGTCTTCATAGGATACCCAAAGGAGATTGTTGGGTACACCTTCTATCACAGATCCGAGGGCAAGACATTCGTTGCTAAGAATGGATCCTTTCTAGAGAAGGAGTTTCTCTCGAAAGAAGTGAGTGGGAGGAAAGTAGAACTTGATGAGGTAACTGTACCTGCTCCCTCATTGGAAAGTAGCTCATCATAGAAATCTATTCTTGTGACGCCTACACCAATTAGTGAGGAAGTTAATGATGATGATCATGAAACTTTAGATCAAGTTGTTACTGAACCTCGTAGATCAACCAGAGTAAGATCCGCACCAGAATGGTACGACAATCCTGTTCTAGAAGTCATGTTACTAGACCATGATGAACCTACGAACTATGAAGAAGCGATGGTGAGCCCAGATTCCTCAAAATGGCTTGAGGCCATGAAATCTGATATGGGATCCATGTATGAGAACAAAGTGTGGACTTTGGTTGACTTGCCCGATGATCGGCAAGCAATTGAGAATAAATGGATCTTCAAGAAGAAGACTGACGCTGACGGTAATGTTACTGTCTACAAAGCTTGACTTGTTGCGAAAGGGTTTCGACAAGTTCAAGGGATTGACTACGATGGGACCTTCTCACCCGTAGCGATGCTTAAGTCTGTCCGAATCATGTTAGCAATTGCCGCATTTTATGATTATGAAATATGGAAGATGGATGTCAAAACTGCATTCCTGAATGGATTTCTGGAAGAAGAATTGTATATGATACAACCGGAAGGTTTTGTCTATCCAAAGGGAGCTAACAAAGTGTGCAAGCTACAGTGATCCATTTATGGACTGGTGCAAGCCTCTCGGAGTTGGAATAAACGCTTTGATAGTGTGATCAAAGCATTTGGTTTTGTACAGACTTCTGGAGAAGCCTGTACTTACAAGAAAGTGAGGGGGAGCTCTGTAGCATTTCTGATATTATATGTGGACGACATATTACTGATTGGAAATGATATAGAATTTCTGGATAGCATAAAGGGATACTTGAATAAGAGTTTTTCAATGAAAGACCTCGGTGAAGCTGCTTATATATTGGGCATTAAGATCTATAGAGATAGATCAAGACGCTTAATTGGACTTTCACAAAGCACATACCTTGACAAAGTTTTGAAGAAGTTCAAAATGGATCAAGCAAAGAAAGGGTTCTTGCCTGTCTTATAAGGTGTGAAGTTGAGTAAGACTCAATGCCCGACCACTGCAGAAGATAGAGAGAAAATGAAAGATGTTCCCTATGCTTCAGCCATAGGCTCTATCATGTATGCAATGCTGTGTACCAGACCTGATGTGTGCCTTGCTATAAGTCTAGTAGGGAGGTACCAAAGTAATCCAGGAGTGGATCACTGGACAGCGGTCAAGAACATCCTGAAATACCTGAAAAGGACTAAGGATATGTTTCTCGTTTATGGAGGTGACAAAGAGCTCATCGTAAATGGTTACGTTGATGCAAGCTTTGACACTGATCCGGACGATTCTAAATCGCAAACCGGATACGTGTTTACATTGAACGGTGGAGCTGTCAGTTGGTGCAGTTCTAAACAAAGCATCGTGGCGGGATCTACGTGTGAAGCGGAGTACATAGCTGCTTCGGAAGCAGCAAATGAAGGAGTCTGGATGAAGGAGTTCATATCTGATCTAGGTGTCATACCTAGTGCATCGGGTCCAAGGAAAATCTTTTGTGACAATACTGGAGCAATTGCCTTGGCGAAGGAATCCAGATTTCACAAGAGAACCAAGCACATCAAGAGATGCTTCAAATCCATCCGGGATTTAGTCCAGGTGGGAGACATAGAAATTTGCAAGATACATATGGATCTGAATGTTGCAGACCCGTTGACTAAGCCTCTTCCATGAGAAAAACATGATCAGCAGCAAGGCTCCATGGGTGTTAGAATCATTACAGTGTAATCTAGATTATTGACTCTAGTGCAAGTGGGAGACTGAAGGAAATATGCCCTAGAGGCAATAATAAAGTTATTATTTATTTCCCTATATCATGATAAATGTTTATTATTCATGCTAGAATTGTATTAACCGGAAACATAATACATGTGTGAATACATAGACAAACAGAGTGTCACTAGTATGCCTCTACTTGACTAGCTCGTTGATCAAAGATGGTTATGTTTCCTAACCATAGACATGAGTTATCATTTGATTAACGGGATCACATCATTAGGAGAATTATGTGATTGACATGACCCATTCCGTTAGCTTAGCACACGATCGTTTAGTATGTTGATATTGCTTTCTTCATGACTTATACATTTTCCTATGACTTTGAGCGCTTTGCTGAAATGATTAGACCTATCTTTTTGCGTATGCGATTAACTGATATGCTCAAAATGAATGTTTATGCTTGCTAATTATACTTCTAAGGGTGGAATACCAAAGAAACTTGGAGATCCAGGAGTACCCACTATACCATGCTCCATTAAAAAAAACTATGTTAAAACTGCTTTATGTGATCTTGGAGCCGGTGTTAGTGTTATGCCTCTCTCTTTATATCGTAGACTTGATTTAAATAAGTTGACACCTACTGAAATATATTTGCAAATGGCTGATAAATCAACTGCTATACCTGTAGGTATTTGTGAGGATGTGCCTGTTGTGGTTGCAAACGTTACTATTTTAAAGGACTTTGTTATTCTTAATATTCCCGAGGACGATAGTATGTCCATTATTCTTGGAAGACCCTTTTTGAATACTCCATGGGATGTTATTGATTGCAACAAAGGCAATGTCACTTTTCATGTTAATGGTAATGAGCATACGGTACACTTTCCGAGGAAACAACCTCAAGTCTACAGTATCAATTCTATTGGAAAAATTCCATCGATTATTTTTGGAGGTTTTGAATTTCCTCTTCCTACTGTCAAGAAGAAATATGATATTCTTATTATTGGGGATGTGCATATCCCCGTTGATGTAACTTAGTGTTATTCGAAATTTCTCCGGTTCCATGTTATTCGGAATGAGTTTGTTAACAAGACTTGATCAACCTTGTTAATGGATTCCTTTTGATGATCATGAGATGGATGAAGTTAGAAAGCACAACCTTCTGTACCCCCTTTTTACTTTCTGTTATTTATATTAAATAAAATAAAAATAGTATTTTCTGTCTGTTATCTGAATTATCCGTGCAATATAAAAATACCCTGAAAATAAAAGTTCTCCAAATGCCCTGAAATTTAAATATGATTTTTTCTGAAATATTTGAGAATATTTGGCACTGAGAACACAGCTGTGGGGGGGCATCCACCTGGCCACGAGGGTGGAGCGCGCGCCCTACCCCCTGGGCGCGCCCCCTTCCTCGTGGGCCCACGGTGGCCCCCCTCCACTTATTCCTGCACCCACACACTCCTTCTTCCTCCCACAAACACGAATATCCAGCTCAAGCACGAGTCCTAGCTCATTTTGCTGCGATTCTCGATCTCCTTGCTCAAAGCACCTCTCACAAAACTGCTTGGGGGGTTGTTCCTTGATATGTGACTGCTCCATTGGTCCAATTAGTTTTTGTTCTAGTGCTTTATTCATTGCATATTTTTGCTGCTTAGGTGACCCTGTTCTTGAGCTTGCATGTCAAATTTATATGGTCAAAAGTAGTTTTGATGCATGATATAGGCTCTAGGCACTTGTAGGAGTAGTTGCTACCAATTTTGTTGAGTCTGATTTACTTTTATTTTGAAGTTACTAAAAATTTCAGAATTTTTCAGAAAATAATGAAGAGATTTTTGAGGGGCTCATCGAGACGAAGCTCAAAGGAAAAGAAAAATAAAGAGGCACAGACACCCAAATATAATCTGCCTTGCACCGCAGAGGTTTGGCCGTGTGAATGGCCCTCCGATGATTTCTTGAGAGCAACCGGGATTTATGAGGATTTTTATGAATTGGCTAAGAATGCAGGCCTCACCGACTTCCTCCGCGACCAACGCAAACAATATCTCTTACTCACCAATACTTTTATGCAAAACTTCTACTATTATCCTAAGGAATCACCTCCTTCAATAGAGTTTCATTTATATGATGTGGTTAAGAGAATGTCATTGTATGAATTTTGCAGGGTTTGCAAAATACCTTTCGAGGGTAGCTTAGAGGAACCACATCGTAAACATGTGGATGGGTTTATTGACACTATCACTGTAAGGGAAACTAGGAAGGTTTCCTGTAGCGACCAGACCTCAAATGGTCCAATCTCTGTGCTTCGGTGTCATCCCTAGATCAGTAATGCTGACACCACACAGTATCTGAAGGATTTATAGCAGAGTAGCAATCACACCGTTATTACATCGAGTGTCTCCAAAGATAACTTATTACAATAAAAATGGCTTAAGGCCATCTAATAACGATAACAACGGAAGGCTTGGAAGATAAGTGAGTCCATCAACTCCAACGGCATCACTGAGTATAGAACCACGACCTAAAACTCCTTAATCGTCGTCTGAAAAGTCTGCAACATTAACGTTGTAGCCCGAAAACGGGTCAGCACATGGAATATGCTGGCAATGTAACACATAGGGAATAATGGAATGAAACAGCTATACTATATGCATATTTGGCTGGTGGAAAGCTCTATGGTTACAGTTTTTCGTAAAGCCAATTTTTCCCTACTACAAAGGAATAAATTTATTTAACTATTATGGTGGTTGTTAAACATTGAGAATGGTTGACAGCATTCTCAATCCCAATTAAACATCATCATTAAACAAACCCAACAAAATTAATCTTTAGAGTAACATGTTGAGATTCACATGATAATCCAGGTACTAGATACTCAAGATGTCCATAACCGGGGACACGACTAACCATGATTAGTTTATACACTTACGCTCGGAAAAAAACAAAAGGACTACTAAACGGACTCCAAAAATCCCGAAATAAATTTTCCCCGGCATCTAAAATCAAGCCGCACAGGATGAACATTTATTTGGGGCCTAAATGCAATTTTGAAAAACACGCTTTTTTCCTAAATTCAAATAAAATAGCAAATAAAACCAAATAAAATCTTATTTGATTTTTTTATTAAATCCTCAATATTTCTTTATTTTGGGAAAGTCATTTTATTCCCTCTCTCATATTTTTGTAATAAAAATAATTGAAGATAAAATAAGTAAAATCAAATGATCCTATTTTCAAAATTTGAGAAAACTCAAATATGAAAATAACGAAATCCCCAACTCTCTCCAGGGTCCTTGAGTTGCGAAAAAAATTCTAGGATCAACCAAAATGCAATAAATATGATATGCAATGATGATCTAGTGTATAACAATTTGGGATGTTACATTTCCGATGCAAGAATCACTAGCATACATTTTTCTGTTTTACGCTACTTTGCAATATTTGCTAGTCGTTGCTTAATTGATCGCGTAAACTGTGGAAACCTTAGTGTTCCTGATATTTTTATTTTGTTCCATGGCTTATTTCGTGATGACACTGTTAGTATGGGAGGTATTATTGCTAAACGGTTAAGTCTGAACCGTACAAAAGTACCCATCTTTGGTGGTATCTATACTTCACGCCTTGCTGCACACTATAACATACCTATTAGGCACTATGAAAAAGAATAAAAATTGTTGCCTACTGTTTATTTAGATTATAAGAGTATGGTAGCGCATGATTTTATTACAAAGAATAGGGAAGGGGAGCTGAAATACAAATTGTTCTTTGATAAACGTCATCCTGAGACTATCACCTTGCCTGCTCCTTCCTTGTTTGATTTATCTATAGGCCAGTACCTCGTCTCACCAGAGGACATTCACGCTTACCGGAACCCTACATCAGCCACAGAGCTAGAGTTGGAACCACAGTTTGATCCTCCACGACAGTCTAATTACCTGTGGGATCCGGAGATGATTGCCAACCAGTGGCAATCAGAGTCTTCTTCATCTCAGTATGACCCCAACTATTATTTTGGATATCCTCTAGGCTAGCCGTGGCCATAGACCAACTTAGGCCAAAAGCCTAAGCTTGGGGGTGTATGTATTTCTCACCGACATTACATTCATGTTCACACACTCATTGCTAGATGTCGGTGCTCATACTTTTTCATTGTATTATCCATGGTAGTTTATTTTTTTTTCTTGCTTTCTTCTTGTGTGTTTGATAAACCTTAAGAAAAACAAAAAAGTTAGTTGTAGCCTTTAATCAGCTTAATTTCCATGTTTATAGTAGTAATTAAAAATAAATCCCAAAAAGATTTCATGTTCTTCTTTTGCTTGTTGGAAGCTTTCCCGTGTAAATAGTTTTATTTCTTTTCTTTTCTTTGGGGGTCGATAGGAGAAGACCATGATTAAATTGTTAAAGTGGCTCTTATACGCATTATTGTTGACCTGACAAAAGAGCCCATGTTGCCTTGTCTTCTCCTGTTTATTGAATGCTTACAGATTCCAGCTTAGTCCAATGCACATGCACTATTATCATTATTCACATCATTCGGTCGTGCAAGTGAAAGGCAATTATGACGATATATGATGGACTGACTGAGATGAGAGAAGCTGGTATTAACTCGACCTCTCTTGTTTTTGTAAATATGATTAGTTCATCGGTCCTGATTCAGCCTATTATGAATAAACATGTTTACAATGACAATTAGAGATTATAGTTGCTTATGCCATGCTTAATTAGCTAGGAGCTTATAATGATTTACCTTGCATGCCAACATGCTATTAAAATTGTTGTGATGTGGTATGATGGGGTGGTATCCTCTTTTGAATGATTTAAGTGACTTGACTTGGCACATGTTCACGCATGTAGTTGAAACAAAATCAACATAGGCTTCATGATATTTATGTTCCTGGTGGATTATATCCTACTCATGCTTGCACTCAATGTTCATTGACTTTAATGCATGTTCATGGCTGTTGTCGCTCTCTAGTTGGTTGCTTCCCAGTCTTTTGCTAGCCTTCACCTGTACTAAGCGCGAATACTGCTTGTGCATCCAATTCCATAAACCCCAAAGTCACGCCATATGAGTCCACTATACCTTCCTATATGCGGTATCTACCTGCCGTTCCATGTAAATTTGTATGTGCCAACCTCTAAACCTTCAAATAAACATTCTATTTTGTATGCTCGAATAGCTCATGTATCAACTAGGGCTGTCCGTATCTTCCATGTTAGGCGGGTTATTCTCAAGAGGAGTGGACTCCGCTCCTCACTCATGAGAAAATGGCTGGTCACCGGGATGCCCAGTCCCATGCTTTATGCACACTAAATCAAAATAATTGCAAACAAAACTCCCCCTGGGACTGTTGCTAGTTGAAGGCACTCGTTGTTTCGAGCAAGCCATGGATTAATGCTTGTTGGTGGAGGGGGAGTATAAACTTTACCATTCTGTTTGGGAACCGCCTGTAATGTGTGTAGCATGGAAGATATTGCCATCTCTTGGTTGTTATGTTGACAATGAAAGTATAACGCTTAAAATATTATTCATCTCTATTTCGAAACCGAGCTCTGGCACCTCTACAAATCCCTGTTCCCTCTACAAAGGGCCTATCTATTTACTTTTATGTTGAGTCATCCTCCTCTTATTAAAAAGCACCCATTGGAGAGAACCTCTGTCATTTGCATTCATTACTGCTTAGTTTACATTGAGTATGACTTGACTGGATCTCTTTTACCATGAATTACAATGTCTAGTCAGTCCTTGATCTTTAAAAGTGCTCTGCATTTATGCTTTGCGGTCTTAGAAAGGGCTAGCGAGATACCATCTTGTTATATCATATTATGATTGTTTTGAGAAAGTGTTTTCATCCGAGTTTTATTATTATTGCTCGGTAGTTGATTATGCCATTGATATGAGTAAACATGAGACCTGCGTGTTATTGTGAATATGGTTAGTTCATAATCTTTGCTGAAAACTTGAATGCTGGCTTTACATATTTGCAATAACAAGAGCAAATAGAGTTTGTAAAAGTTTTTCTTTATCACTTTCAGTTTATCAACTGAATTGCTTGAGGACAAGAAAAGGTTTAAGTGGGTTCAATGTTGATACGTCTCCGTCGTATCTACTTTTCCGAACACATTTGCCCTTCTTTTAGACTCTAACTTACATGATTTGAATGGAACTAACCTGGACTGACGTTGTTTTTAGCAGAATTACCATGGTATTATTTATGTGCAGAAACAAAAGTTCTCGGAATGAACTGAAACTTCACGGAACGTCTCTTTGAAAATAATAAAAAATCCTTGCAAAAGATGAAGACCAGGGGGGCCACACCCTAGCAACGAGGGTGGGGGCGCGCCCCCTACCTCATGGGCCCCCCTGAAGCTCCTCTGACCTCGACTCCAAGTCTATATATTCACTTTCGGGGAGAAAAAAATAAGAGAGAAGGATTCATCTCGTTTTACGATACGGAGCTGCCGCCAAGCCCTAAAACCTCCCGGGAGGGCTGATCCGGAGTCCGATCGGGGCTCCAGAGAGGGGAATCCGTCGCCGTCGTCATCATCAACCATCCTCCATCACCAATTTCATGATGCTCACCGCCGTGCATGAGTAATTCCATCATAGGCTTGCTAGACAGTGATGGGTTGGATGAGATTTATCATGTAATCGAGTTAGTTTTGTTAGGGTTTGATCCCTAGTATCCACTATGTTCTGAGATTGATGTTGCCATGACTTTGGTATGCTTAATGCTTGTCACTAGGGTCCGAGTGCCATGATTTCAGATCTGAACCTATTATGTTTTCATGAATATATGTGACTTATTTATCCTATCTTGCAAGTCTATAGTCACCTACTATGTGTTATTGTGACGCCCTCGATTTGACAGTACACTAATCATACACGCAAATGTGTATGATCAAGATCAGGGACTCACGAGAAGATATCACAACACAACTCTACAAATAAAATAGGTCATACAAGCATCATATTACAAGCCAGGCGCCTCGAGGGCTCGAATATAAGAGATCGATCATAGACGAGTCAGCGGAAGTAACAATATCTGAGTACAGACATAAGTTAAACAAGTTTGCCTTAAGAAGGCTAGCACAAACTGGGATACAGATCGAAAGAGGCGCATGCCTCCTACTTGGGATCCTCCTAAACTACTCCTGGTCGTCGTCAGCAGGCTGCATGTAGTAGTAGGCACCTCCAATGTAGTAGGAGTCGTCGTCGACAGTGACGTCTGCCTCCTGGGCTCCAACGTCTGGTCGCAGCAATCGGGTATAGGAAAGGGGAAAAGGGGGAGAAAAGCAACCGTGAGTACTCATCCAAAGTACTCGCAAGCAAGGAGCTACACTACATATGTATGCATTGGTATCAAATGAAAAAGGGGTATCATATGTGGACTGAACTGCAGAATGCCGGAATAAGAGGGGGATAGCTAGCCCTTTCGAAGACTACGCTTCTGGTAACCTCCATCTTGCAGCAGGAGAAGAGAGTAGATGGTAAGTTCACCAAGTAGCATCGCATAGCATAATCTTAACCGATGATCCTCCCCTCGTCGCCCTGTGAGAGAGCGATCACCGGTTGTATCTGGCACTTGGAAGGGTGTGTTTTATTAAGTATCTGGTTTTAGTTGTCATAAGGTCAAGGTACAACTCCAAGTCATCCTGTTACCGAAGATCACGGCTATTCGAATAGATTAACTTCCCTGCAGGGGTGCATCACATTTCCCAACACGCTCGATCCCCTTTGTCCAGACACACTTTTCTGGGTCATGCCCGGCCTCGAAAGATCAACACGTCGCAACCCTACCTAGGCACAACAGAGAGGTCAGCACGCCGGTCTAAATCCTATGACACAGGGGTCTGGGCCCATCACCCTTTGCACACCTGCACGTTGCAAACGCGGCCGGAAGCAGAACTAGCCCTCTTAATACAAGAGCAGGCTTACGGTCCAATCCGGCGCGCGCCGCTCAGTCACTGACGTCACGAAGGCTTCGGCTGATACCACGACGTCGAGTGCCCATAACTGTCCCCGCGTAGATGGTTAGTGCGTATAGGCCAGTGGCCAGACTCAGATCAAATACTAAGATCTCGTTAAACGTGTTATCTTGAAATAACTATGAACGCCGACCAGGGCCAGGCCCACCTCTCTCCTAGGTGGTCTCAACCTGCCCTGTCGCTTCGCCAAGATCCACACAGAGGGCCGTCGGGAAAGTATGTCCTTCCAGCCCCTAATTCACGAATCAACCGCGGGTACTCTTCGAGCCATCCCGACTTTAGTCATCACATGTATCATGTATAAAGTATATAGTATATACCCGTGATCACCTCCCGAGTGATCACGGCCCGATAGTATAGCATGGCAGACGGACAAGAATGTAAGGCCACTGATGATAAACTAGCATCCTATACTAAGCATTAGGATTGCAGGTAAAGGTAACAACAATAGTAGCAAGGACAGGCTATGCATCAGGATAGGATTAACGGAAAGCAGTAACATGCTACACTAACTCTAATGCAAGCAGTAAAGAGAAGAATAGGCGATATCTGGTGATCAAAGAGGGGGGCTTGCCTGGTTGCTCTGACAAGAGAGAGGGGTCGTCAACACCGTAGTTGTAATGGGTAGCAGCAGCGTCGGTCTTGGTGTCTAGCGAGAGAAGAGGGGGGAGAAATAATAAATATTAAACAAACAGATGTATATCGATGCATGACATGACAAGTAACGGTGCTAGGTGTGCCCTAACGCGGTATGAGGTGATAACGGTGAAGGGGGAAAACATCCGAGAAAATACCCCTGGTGTTTTGCGTTTTCGGACAGATGAAACGGAGGGAGAAAGTTGCGTGTTCGCTATGCTAGGAATGTGTGGCAGACGAACGGGTTGCGTATCTGGATTCGTCTCGTCGTCCTGAGAAACTTTCATGTACAAAGTATTTTCATTCGAGTTACGAATTATTTTATATGAATTTCTAAAGTTTATTTTATTTTCTAGAATTTATTCTTATTTTGAAATTAATCAGTAAAATACTTTTGTCCCCTGATGCTATGGTAGCCAAGGTGTTGGGGCTGGGTTGACCCAGTCAACAATTGATTGGTCAATAAATGAATAGTGTAGGGGGCCACATGGCATTGACTTAGACATTCCTCCTAAAATTGCTTTTTTTTAAACTAACAATGGGTCCACATGTCATCTACTATTAGACTAACTTACCACTAATTTTAATCCTAAGCTATACTAGTTAAACAAGGGCCGGCCACACACCACACACATACAGCCCCCACACAGAGTGCTAGAGGTTAAAACTGTTTTCTGTTAACAAAAGATAGCATTTTGTGATTTTCATAGTATTTAATACATGCATCAAATGGATTTAGTCCAGTGGGATAAAATGAAGTTTGTCAAGCATACTACCTACCCATATTTTTGTTGGACCTGTTAACAATTATTTAATCTATGTTTAGGGGTTGTACAAAGGGCTAATCAATGCAATATTCATAAAGCTAGCCATAGCTACAGTACTCATCAGTATTAGTACAAGCGGTAGCTCTGTGGCGGAGCAAGCAGCAGTAGTAAGTTCAGCAAAGTAGCAGCAGTCAGCGGCATGGCGCGGACGCGGCCAGGCAACGCCGCGCACGGCCGGATCCGTCCCGGGTCGTGTTGCCGGAGCTAGCGGCAGGCAGAGGCGGAGGCAAGGCCGAGCGTGGGCGGGAGGCTGCGGAGGCGCGCGCGTCCGGTGGTCAGGAGCAAGCGGCCCCGCGGGGGAGGGCTGCCGCGGATGCAAGGCTGGAGCGGCACGGTCAGGCGAGGCGCAGGACGGCCGCAGCACGAGCAGTGGCACATGGGTGAGCGCGGCCATGGCTCCGGCGGCTGCGACCCGACATGACAGAGCACGCGACTGGGGTAAGCCGCGGCTGCAGCGGGGCAGCCGGGTTGGGCGCGGGCGGCGGGCGTCGGGCAGGGACGCCGCAGCGAGGGAAGGCGTCCGAGCAGCAGTAGAGGAAAGGCGAGGTCATGCGATGGCACGGGTGAGGTGGCTGCAAACGGGTGCGCCCTGGGTGTGGCGCGCGCGGTCGGACGCGGCCAGAGGTCCACGGCAGGCGTGGTAGGAGTAGGACGTGTGCGACACAAGCATGAGGTATGGCCATGGCGACCTTGCCGAATGTGGGTGGTTACGGCGATGGAATCAAGCGAAGGAAAGGGGGGAAGGGGCGGCAGCTTACATCGGGTGCAGTGAAGGGCTTGACGGAGACGGGGACGCTGCGGTGGCAGGGGATCGACCGGTGATGCGTGCCGACCGCGGGGAGGAAGAAGATGCGTGCGACGGGGAACAACTCCACGGCTTTGCTCCGATGGCGTGGGCAACGAAGACGAAGGTGCGAGACGTCCGGGACGCGATGGTGCAACACGGGGTGGCCGGTGGTTACGCGGACGGCGACGCCATGGCTACGGGTGGTTCGGGTTCGTCCAGATCGAGAAAAGGGGCAAGATAAGGGGGTTCTGGCGTGCTAGGGTTTGCAGGGGGTTGAGACGACCTTGTAGGACGCCGGTGCGTCGCTCGATGGCCGGCACGTGGCCGATCCGTCCATTGACGCCGCGGGCGCGTCTCCTGTGAACAGGAGGTAGTAGGAAACCTCCTGGTGGGCTAGGTTAGGTACTGGCCCTTTGGGCTTCAAGTGTACAGTAGTTAGGTTTCCCCCATTTGTTTATTTTTTTGCCTCTATTTATTCTCTGTTTTTTTATTCACCACAGTTTGGCACTTCTTTTAAATACCAATTGAATTTTATTCATCATAAAACTTGTCACTTAAATAATTCACAATATTTTGGAATGACATACAAAGGTTGAGGTCAATTGGAATTGTATAAATATTTGCTTATTTTGAAAAAGTTATTTTATTTGCTCTCGGACCACTTTATAAATTCCTGGGGATTAATTGGTGGGTTAAATAAGGTTGGGTTCAACATGACAACTGATCAGGGGAATTATTGAATAATGCGAACATTTTAGTTTTAAAGTTTGATAACTTTTACTGTTTGATTTTATTTTAAATTTGAATTTGAATCATTTTTGAACCATCGCGACATCGACAACAGTAATCCTGGTGACGTGGCATCATTAACAGGGAATTACTGTAGCTTAATTATTCGGGCGTTACAGTTATGATCCGGCAACCCCGAAGTGACAATAATCGGGACCACTCCCTGTGATGACCGTAGTTTGAGGAGTTATGTATTCACTATGTGTTAATGCTTTAGTCCGGTACTCTATTAAAAGGAGGCCTTAATATCCCTTAGTTTCCATTAGGACCTCGCTGCCATGGGAGGGTAGGACAAAATATGTCATGCAAGTTCTTTTCCATAAGCATGTATGACTATATTCGGAATACATGCCTACATTACATTGATGAATTGGAGCTAGTTCTGTGTCACCCTAGGTTATGACTGTTACATGATGAACCACATCCGGCATAATTCTCTATCACTGACCCATTGCCTACGAGCTTCCCATATATTGATCTTCGCTTATTTACTTTTGCGTTGCTATTGCTATCATCACTACAAAATACCAAAAACATTACTTTTGCTATCGTTACCTTTGGCTACCGTTACCACTACTATCATATTACTTTGCTACTAAATACTTTGCTGCAGATATTAAGTTTCCAGGTGTGGTTTAATTGACAACTCAGCTGCTAATACCTGAGAATATTCTTTGGCTCCCCTTGTGTAGAATCAATAAATTTGGGTTGAATACTCTACCCTCGAAAACTGCTGCGATCCCATATACTTGTGGGTTATCAAATGTACATAAAGATGAGGCGTTACTGGTAACGGCAGTCTTAAATGCCTTAAAGATTACAGAGTGAACGCTCGCCCGTTGCCATTCCAGATGACTCCTGGTCTTCAATAGGTCGAGTGCATTCTTGTATGGTCGAGTGGTCGATTGGTCGAGCGACTTCAGGAAGGAGGGGTCTCTGATGTCTACTACACAACCTTCTTCTTGTAGACGTTGTTGGGCCTCCAAGTGCAGAGGTTTGTAGGACAGTAGCAAATTTTCCTCAAGTGGATGGCCTAAGGTTTATCAATCCGTAGGAGGCATAGGATGAAGATGGTCTCTCTCAAGCAACCCTGCAACCAAATAACAAAAAGTCTCTTGTGTCCCCAACACACCCAATACAATGGCAAATTGTATAGGTGCACTAGTTCGACGAAGAGATGGTGATACAAGTGGTATATGGATAGAGATAATAGTATTTGTAATCTGAAAATATAAAAACAGCAAGGTAACGACTGATAAAAGTGAGCATAAACGGTATTGCAATGATAGGAAATAAGGCCTAGGGTTCATACTTTCGCTAGTGTAAGTTCCCTCAACAATAATATCATAATTGGATCACATAAGTATCCCTCAACATGCAACAAAGAGTCACTCCAAAGTCACTAATAGCAGAGAACGAACGAAGAGATTATGGTACGGTACGAAACCACCTCAAAGTTATTCTTTCCAATCAATCCGTTGGGCTATTCCTATAGGTGTCACAAACAACCCTAGAGTTCGTACTAGAATAACACCTTAAGACACAAATCAACCAAAACCCTAATGTCACCTAGATACTCCAATGTCACCTCAAGTATCCGTGGGTATGATTATACGATATGCATCACACATCAGATTTATCTATTCAACCAACACAAAGGACCTCAAAGAGTGCCCCAAAGTTTCTACCGAAGAATCACGTCGAGAACGTGTGTCAACCCCTATGCATAGGTTCTCAATGTCACGAAACCCGCAAGTTGATCACCAAGACATTCATCAAGTGTTCTCAAATCTTTAAAGACTCAGTCCGATAAGATAACTCCAAAGGGGAAATTCACTTCATTACAGGAGAGAAGAGGGGGACGAGAAACATAGGATCCAACTATAATAGCAAAGCTCGCGATACATCAAGATCATATCATCTCAAGAACATGAGAGAGAGAGAGAGATCAAACACATAGCTACTGGTACATACCCTCAGCCCCGAGGGAGAACTACTCCCTCCTCGTCATGGAGAGCGCCGGGATGATGAAGATGGCCACCGGTGAGGGTTCCCCCTTCGGCAGGGTGCCGGAACAGGGTCCCGATTGACTTTTGGTGGCTACAGAGGCTTGCGGCGGCGGAACTCCCGATCTAATCTCTGTTCTGGAAGTTTTAGGTTACGTAGGTATATATGGGTGCAGGAGGTACGTCGGTGGACCAAGGGGGGGCCATGAGGCAGGGGGCGCGCCCCCGGGGGGTGGGCGCGTCCCCTATCCTCGTGAGCTCCTCCTTCATCTTCTGACGTAGGGTCCAAGTCTATCCGGTAGGTTTCGTTCCAAAAATAACTTCTCCAGTTGATTCCGTTCCGTTTCGACTCCGTTTGATATTCCTTTTCTTCAAAACACTGAAATAGGCATAAAACAGCAAATCTGGGCTGGGCCTCCGGTTAATTGGTTAGTCCCAAAAATAATATAAAAGTGGATAATAAAGCCCAATATTTCCCAAAACAGTAGATAATATAGCATGGAGCAATCAAAAATTATAGATATGTTGGAGACGTATCAAGCATCCCCAAGCTTAATTCCTACTCATCCTCGAGTAGGTAAATGATAAAAAAGATAATTTTTGATGTGGAATGCTAGTTGGCATAATTTTAATGTAATTCTTCTTACTTGTGATATGAATATTCAGATCCGAAAGATTCAAGACAAAAGTTCATATTGACATAAAAATAATAATACTTCAAGCATACTAACTAAGCAATTATGTCATCTCAAAATAACATGGCCAAAGAAAGTTCATCCCTACAAAATCATATAGTTTAGTCATGCTCCATTTTCGTCACACAAGAATGCTCTCATCATGCACAACCCCGATGACAAGCCAAGCAATTGTTTCATACTTTAGTAATCTCAAACTCATAAACTTTCACGCAATACATGAGCGTGAGCCATGGATATAGCACTATGGGTGGAATATAATAATGAGGGGGTTATGTGGAGAAGACAAAAAGGAGAAAGTCTCACATCAACGAGGCTAATCAATGGGCTATGGAGATGCCCACCGATTGATGTTAATGCAAGGAGTAGGGATTGCCATGCAACGGATGCACTAGAGCTATAAATGTATGAAACCTCAGTAAAAGAAACTAGTGGGTGTACATCCAACTTGCTTGCTCACGAAGACCTAGGGCACTTGAGGAGGCCCATCGTTGGAATATACAAGCCAAGTTCTATAATGAAAAGTTCCCACTAGTATATGAAAGTGACAAAACAAGAGACTCTCTATCATAAAGATCATGGTGCTACTTTGAAGCACAAGTGTGGAAAAAGGATAGTAGCATTGTCCCTCTTTTTTTTGTTTGGCCTTTCTTTTTTTATCTGGCCTTTCTTTTTTTATTTGTCCTTTCTCTTTTTTTATTTGGCCTTTCTTTTTTTATTTGGGACAATACTCTATTGAATGATGATCATCACACTTCTATTTATTTACAACTCAATGATTACAACTCGATACTAGAACAAAGTATGACTCTATATGGATGCCTCCGGCGGTGTACCGGGATATGCAATGAATCAAGAGTGACAAGTATGAAAAAATTATGAACGGTGGCTTTGCCACAAATACTCTGTCAACTACATGATCATGCTAGAAATATGACAATGATGAATGTGTCATGATGAACGGAATGGTGGGAAGTTGCATGGCAGTATATCTCGGAATGGCTATGGAAATGCCATAATAGGTAGGTATGGTGGCTGTTTTGAGGAAGATATAAGGAGGTTTATGTGTGAAAGAGCATATCATATCAAAGGGTTTGGATGCACCTGCAAAAGTTTGCGCCAACTCTCAATATGAGAAAGGGCAATGCACGGTACCGAAGAGGCTAGCAAGGATGGAAGGGTGAGAGTGCGTATAATCCATGGACTCAACATTAGTCATAAAGAACTCACATACTTATTGCAAAAATCTACAAGTCATCAAAAACCTCGGCACTACGCGCATGCTCCTAGGGGGATAGATTGGTAGGAAAAGACCATCGCTCGTCCCCGACCGCCACTCATAAGGAGGACAATGAAATAACACCTCATGTTTTAAATTTGTTACACAACGTTTACCATACGTGCATGCTACGGGACTTGCAAACTTAAACACAAGCATTTCTCAAATTCACAACTACTCAACTAGCACAACTTTTATATCACTACCCCCATATCTCAAAACAATCATCAACCATCAAACTTCTCTTAGTATTCAACACACTCATAAGAATTCTTACAAATCTTTTATGCTTAGCATATTAGGATTTTAAGCAAATTACCATGCTATTTAAGACTCTCAAAATAATATAAGTGAAACATGAGAGTTCATCTATTTCTTCAAAATAAAACTACCACCATGCTCTAAAAGATATAAGTGAAGCACTTAGAGCAAACAACAAACTACTCCGAAGGATATAAGTGAAGATCAATGAGTAGTCGAATAATTCTGTAACTATGTGAAGACTCTCCCATTTAATAATTTCAGATCTTGGTACTTTATTCAAACAGCAAGCAAAACTAAATAAAATAAAATGACGCTCCAAGCAAAACACATATCATGTGGCGAATAAAAATATAGCTCCAAGAAAAGTTACCGATGAACGAAGACGAAAGAGGGGATGCCTTCCGGGGCATCCCCAAGATTAGGCTCTTGGCTATCCTTGAATATTACCTTGGGGTGCCTTGGTCATCCCCAATCTTAGGCTCTTGCCACTCCTTATTCCATAGTCCATCGAATCCTTACCCAAAACTTGAAAACTTCACAACACAAAACTTAACAGAAAACTCGTAAGCTCCGTTAGTATAAGAAAATAAATCACCACTTCAAGGTACTGTAATGAACTCATTCTTTATTTATATTGGTGTTAAACCTACTGTATTACAACTTCTCTATGGTATATAAACTATTTTACTAGCCATAGATTCATCAAAATAAGTAAACAACACATGAAAAAACAGAATCTGCCAAAAACATAACAGTCTGTAGTAATCTGGATCAAACGTATACTTCTGGAAATCATAAAATTCTCAAATAAATTTCTGGACCTGAGGAATTTATCTATTAATCATCTGAAAAAAGAATTAACTAAATATCACTCTTCAAATAAAAATGGCAGCATTTCTCGTGAGCGCTAAAGTTTCTGTTTTTTACAGCATGATCAACAAGACTTTCCCAAAGTCTTCCCAAAGGTTCTACTTGGCACAAACACTAATTAAAAGAATAAAACCACATCTAAACAGAGGCTAGATGAATTATTTATTACTAAACAGGAACAAAAAGCAAGGAACTAAAATAAAATTGGGTTGCCTCCCAACAAGGGCTATCGTTTAACGCCCCTAGCTAGGCACGATGATTTCAATGATGCTCACATAAAGGATAAGAATTGAAACATAAAGAGAGCATCACGAATAACATGGCTAGCACATTTAAGTCTAACCCACTTCCTATGCATAGGGATTTTGTGAGCAAACAACTTGTGGGAACAAGAGTCGACTTGCATAGGAAGGTAAAACAAGCATAACTTTGAAACTTTAAGCACATAGAGAGGAAACTTGATATTATTGCAATCCCTACAAGCATATGTTCCTCCCTTATAATAATTTTTAGTAGAATCATGAATGAATTCAACAATATAACCAGCACCTAAAGCATTCTTTTCATGATCTACAAGTATAGAAAATTTACTACTCTCCACACAAGCAAAATTCTTCTCATGAATAATAGTGGGAGCAAACTCAACAAAATAACTATCATGTGATTGAAAATTAAGATCAAGATGACAAGTTTCATGGTTATCATTATTCTTTAAAGCATACGTGTCATCACAATAATCATAATAGATAGGAGGCATGCTTTCATCATAATAAATTTGCTCATCAAAGCTTGGGGGACAAAAAATATCATCTTCATCAAACATAGCTTCCCCAAGCTTGTGGCTTTGCATATCATTAGCATCATAGATATTCAAGGAATTCACACTAACCACATTGCAATCATGCTCATCATTCAAATATTTAGTGCCAAACATTTTATAGATTTCTTCTTCTAGCACTTGAGCACAATTATCCTTTCCATCATACTCACGAAAGATATTAAAAAGGTGAAGCGTATGAGACAAACTCAATTCCATTTTTTTGTAATTTTCTTTTATAAACTAAACTAGTGATAAAACAAGAAACTAAAAGACTCGATTGCAAGATATAAAGATATACCTTCAAGCACTCACCTCCCCGGCAACGGCGCCAGAAAAGAGCTTGATGTCTACTACACAACCTTCTTCTTGTAGACGTTGTTGGGCCTCCAAGTGCAGAGGTTTGTAGGACAGTAGAAAATTTCCCTCAAGTGGATGACCTAAGGTTTATCAATCCATAGGAGGCATAGGATGAAGATGGTCTCTCTCAAGCAACCCTGCAACCAAATAATAAAGAGTCTCTTGTGTCCCCAACACACCCAATACAATGGCAAATTGTATAGGTGCACTAGTTCGACGAAGAGATGGTGATACAAGTGGTATATGGATAGAGATAATAGTATTTGTAATCTGAAAATATAAAAACAGCAAGGTAACGAATGATAAAAGTGAGCATAAACGGTATTGCAATGATAGGAAATAAAGCCTAGGGTTCATACTTTCGCTAGTGTAAGTTCCCTCAACAATAATATCATAATTGGATCACATAGTTATCCCTCAACATGCAACAAAGAGTCACTCCAAAGTCACTAATAGCAGAGAACGAACGAAGAGATTATGGTAGGGTACGAAACCACCTCAAAGTTATTCTTTCCAATCAATCCGTTGGGCTATTCCTATAGGTGTCACAAACAACCCTAGAGTTCGTACTAGAATAACACCTTAAGACACAAATCAACCAAAACCCTAATGTCACCTAGATACTCCAATGTCACCTCAAGTATCCGTGGGTATGATTATACGATATGCATCACACAATGTCAGATTTATCTATTCAACCAACACAAAGGACCTCAAAGAGTGCCCCAAAGTTTCTACCGAAGAATCACGACGAGAACGTGTGTCAACCCCTATGCATCGGTTCCCAATGTCACGAAACCCGCAAGTTGATCACCAAGACATTCATCAAGTGTTCTCAAATCTTTAAAGACTCAGTCCGATAAGATAACTCCAAAGGGGAAATTCACTTCATTACAGGAGAGAAGAGGGGGAGGAGAAACATAGGATCCAACTATAATAGCAAAGCTCGCGATACATCAAGATTGTATCATCTCAAGAACATGAGAGAGAAAGAGATCAAACACATAGCTACTGGTACATACCCTTAGCCCCGAGGGATAACTACTCCCTCCTCGCCATGGAGAGCACCGGGATGATGAAGATGGCCACCGGTGAGGGTTCCCCCTTCGGCAGGGTGCCGGAACAGGGTCCCGATTGACTTTTGGTGGCTACAGAGGCTTGCGGCGGCGGAACTCCCGATCTAATCTCTGTTCTGGAAGTTTTAGGTTACGTAGGTATATATGGGTGCAGGAGGTACGTCGGTGGACCGAAGGGGGGGCCATGAGGCAGGGGGCGCGCCCCAGGGGGGTGGGCGCGTCCCCTATCCTCGTGAGCTCCTCCTTCATCTTCTGACGTAGGGTCCAAGTCTATCCGGTAGGTTTCGTTCCAAAAATAACTTCTCCAGTTGATTTCATTCCGTTTCGACTCCGTTTGATATTCCTTTTCTTCAAAACACTGAAATAGGCATAAAACAGCAAATCTGGGCTGGGCCTCCGGTTAATAGCTTGTGGCTGCACACGGAAGTTTCTAGCATGAATAATCTCATAATCCCTTTGAGCCTGGGTGGAGGTCCAAAAGAAAACAGGCAATCATGGAATACCCAGGTGCCTCAATCCACCTAGATGTGTGTTTAGGTTGCCACCTTAAGCAAACCATTAATTAACAAAGCTCACATCTGTCATGGATACACTCACCCAATCCACGTCTACTAGCATAGCATAGCAATAGTAAGCAAACGTAGAAGTAACTCCCAAATGTTTGATAATTAGACAGGTAATAGGTACTACCTCAACTACTTCCCAAACCCACAATTTAATTAGATCCTAATCATGCAATGTGTAAGGATTGATCTAATGCAATAAAACTGGTTAGTAGGAGGTATGATCAAAGTGTTACTTGCCTTGCTGATGATCCGGGAAACCTAGCGATTCGAAGTAACAGGCGGCGCACTCCGGGTACTCGATCGCAAACAAACAAGCACATAATAAGTACTCAAGTAATGCACAGGTAAAACTCAAATAAGATATTTAACCAGAAAGTTCAACTTAAGAACTCCGGTTGGCAAAAAGAATCGAATCGAACGAAGCAACGAAAGACAAACGGCAAAAGAAACAGGCTTCGTTTACTATTCTAGATCTAAGGCAATTTTTACACAAGCAAAAACTTGTTTAAGTTGGTTAAACGGAAAGAGGGTTTCGGGACGAAACTCCAGGCGCTTGAATCGCCTGATTCCGATAAACGAGCGAAAAGATAAACTAAAACGAAAATCGGATCAGAAATCGCGATCAGAAAATCGCGGATTTAATCCGAGAAAAAGAAAAACGACGAACAGTTTAACGAATGAACGTTCGTTAACTGAATCTAAACGAAGAACGTGTTCGTCAAAGCGAACGAACGAGCGAACGCTCGCTAATTAGCCTAAACCGGAAAAATCAATCTAAAGAAAAAACGAAACAAAAAAAAAGACCGACGAAAACCGAACGGTTTTTCTGAGAAAACCGGCGGCGGGATCGAGGTAAACCTCGGGCGGTGGGACGGCGGCGGCGGCTCCGGCGAGGCGGCGGCGGCGGCGGGGTCCGGCGGGGCGGCGGCAGCGGGCGGCGGCGTCGGGCGCGGCGGCGGCGGCGGGTGGCGGCGTGGGCGGCGTCGGGCGGCGTCGGGCGTGGGCGGCTAGGGCGGTGGCGGGCGGCGGCGTCGGCGGCGGCGGCGGGCGGCTAGGGTTTCGTCCCGGGGTGGGCCGACGGCTTATAAAGGCTGGGTCCGGGGGAGTCCGGGCCTAGCACGACCCGTAGGTCGGTTCAGACGTTTTTTTTAAAAACTTACGCTCGAAAAAAAACAAAAGGACTACTAAACGGACTCCAAAAATCCCGAAATAAATTTTCCCCGGCATCTAAAATCAAGCCGCACAGGATGAACATTTATTTGGGGCCTAAATGCAATTTTGAAAAACACGCTTTTTTCCTAAATTCAAATAAAATAGCAAATAAAACCAAATAAAATCTTATTTGATTTTTTTATTAAATCCTCAATATTTCTTTATTTTGGGAAAGTCATTTTATTCCCTCTCTCATATTTTTGTAATAAAAATAATTGAAGATAAAATAAGTAAAATCAAATGATCCTATTTTTAAAATTTGAGAAAACTCAAATATGAAAATAACGAAATCTCCAAATCTCTCCTAGGGTCCTTGAGTTGCGAAAAAAATTCTAGGATCAACCAAAATGCAATAAATATGATATGCAATGATGATCTAGTGTATAACAATTTGGGATGTTACATTTCCGATGCAAGAATCACTAGCATACATTTTTCTGTTTTACGCTACTTTGCAATATTTGCTAGTCGTTGCTTAATTGGTCGCGTAAACTGTGGAAACCTTAGTGTTCCTGATATTTTTATTTTGTTCCATGGCTTATTTCATGATGACACTGTTAGTATGAGAGGTATTATTGCTAAATGGTTAAGTCTGAACCGTACAAAAGTACCCATCTTTGGTGGTATCTATACTTCACGCCTTGCTGCACACTATAACATACCTATTAGGCACTATGAAAAAGAAGAAAAATTGTTGCCTACTGTTTATTTAGATTATATGAGTATGGCAGCGCATGATTTTATTACAAAGAATAGGGAAGGGGAGCTGAAATACAAATTGTTCTTTGATAAACGACGAAGAGATGGTGATACAAGTGGTATATGGATAGAGATAATAGTATTTGTAATCTGAAAATATAAAAACAGCAAGGTAACGAATGATAAAAGTGAGCATAAACGGTATTGCAATGATAGGAAATAAGGCCTAGGGTTCATACTTTCGCTAGTGTAAGTTCCCTCAACAATAATATCATAATTGGATCACATAGTTATCCCTCAACATGCAACAAAGAGTCACTCCAAAGTCACTAATAGCAGAGAACGAACGAAGAGATTATGGTAGGGTACGAAACCACCTCAAAGTTATTCTTTCCAATCAATCCGTTGGGCTATTCCTATAGGTGTCACAAACAACCCTAGAGTTCATACTAGAATAACACCTTAAGACACAAATCAACCAAAACCCTAATGTCACCTAGATACTCCAATGTCACCTCAAGTATCCGTGGGTATGATTATACGATATGCATCACACAATGTCAGATTTATCTATTCAACCAACACAAAGGATGTTGGGGAACGTAGCAGAAATTCAAAATTTTCCTACGGATCACCAAGATCTATCTATGGAGAGACTAGCAACGAGGGAAAGGAGAGTGCATCTACATACCCTTGTAGATCGCTAAGCGGAAGCGTTCAAGTGAACGGGGTTGATGGAGTCGTACTCGTCGTGATTCAAATCACCGATGACCAAGTGCCGAACGCACGGCACCTCCGCGTTCAACACACGTGCAGCCCGGTGACGTCTCCCACGCCTTGATCCAGCAAGGAGAGAGGGAGAGGTTGAGGAAGACTCCATCCAGCAGCAGCACGGCGGCGTGGTAGTGATGGAGGAGCGTGGCAATCCTGCAGCGCTTCGCCAAGCACCACAGAAGAGGAGGGAGAGAGAGATGCAGGGCTGCACCAACGAGAGATCGAATCGCGTGTGTTCTGGGCAGCCCAATGCCTCAATATATATAGGGAAGGGGAGGGGCTGCGCCCCCTCTAGGGTTCCCACCCCTAGGGGGGGCGGCAGCCCTAGATGGGGAGGCAAGGGGGCGGCCAAGAGGGGATGGGAGAGGGAGGCGCACCAATATGGGCCCTAAGGCCCATATCCCATTAGGGTTTGCCCCCTCTCCATCTCTTAGGCGCATGGGCCTTAGTGGGGCTGGTGCCCTTGGCCCATGTAGGCCAAGGAACACTCCCTACAGCCCATGTGGCCCCCCCGGGGCTGGTGGCCCCACTTGGTGGACCCCCGGGACCCTCCCGGTGGTCCCGGTACGTTACCGATAAACCCCGAAACTCTTCCGGTGACCAAAACAGGACTTCCCATATATAAATCTTTACCTCCGGACCATTCCAGAACTCCTCGTGACGTCCAGGATCTCATCCGGGACTCCAAACAACATTCGGTAACCACATACAAACTTCCTTTACAACCCTAGCGTCATCGAACCTTAAGTGTGTAGACCCTACGGGTTCGGGAGACATGCAGACATGACCGAGACGTTCTCTGGTCAATAACCAACAGCGGGATCTGGATACCCATGTTGGCTCCCACATGTTCCACGATGATCTCATCAGATGAACCACGATGTCAAGGACTTAATCAATCCCGTATACAATTCCCTTTGTCTATCGGTACGATACTTGCCCGAGATTCGATCGTCGGTATCCCGATACCTTGTTCAATCTCGTTACCGGCAAGTCTCTTTTACTCGTTCCGTAACACATCATCCCGTGATCAACTCCTTCATCACATTGTGCACATTATGATGATGTCCTACCGAGTGGGCCCAGAGATACCTCTCCATTTACACGGAGTGACAAATCCCAGTCTCGATTCGTGCCAACCCAACAGACACTTTCGGAGATACCTGTAGTGCACCTTTATAGTCACCCAGTTACGTTTTGACGTTTGATACACCCAAAGCACTCCTACGGTATCCGGGAGTTGCACAATCTCATGGTCTAAGGAAATGATACTTGACATTAGAAAAGCTTTAGCATACGAACTACATGATCTTGTGCTAGGCTTAGGATCGGGTCTTGTCCATCACATCATTCTCCTAATGATGTGATCCCGTTATCAACGACATCCAATGTCCATGGTTAGGAAACCATAACCATCTATTGATCAACGAGCTAGTCAACTAGAGGCTCACTAGGGACATGGTGTTGTCTATGTATCCACACATGTATCTGAGTTTCCTATCAATACAATTATAGCATGGATAATAAACGATTATCATGAACAAGGAAATATAATAATAACTAATTTATTATTGCCTCTAGGGCATATTTCCAACAGTCTCCCACTTGCACTAGAGTCAATGATCTAGTTCACATCGCCATGTGATTAACACTCATAGGTCACATCGCCATGTAACCAACATCCAAAGAGTTTACTAGTGTCAATAATCTAGTTCACATCACTATGTGATCAACACTCAATGAGTTCTGGGTTTGATCATGTTGCTTGTGAGAGAGGTTTTAGTCAACAGGTCTGAACCTTTTAGATCCGTGTGTGCTTTACAAATCTCCATGTCATCTCCTAGATGCAGCTACCACGTTCTATTTGGAGCTATTACAAATAACTGTTCTACTATACGAATCCAGTTTACTACTCAGAATAAACTGGATTAATGTCAAAGTTTGCATCGGCGTAACCCTTTACGGCGAACTCTTTTACCACCTCCATAATCGAGAAAATTCCTTAGTCCACTAGTTACTAAGGATAACTTTGACCACTGTCCTGTGATCCATTCTTGGATCACTCTTGTACCCCTTGACTGACTCATGGCAAGGCACACTTCAGGTGCGGCACACAACATAGCATACTGTAGAGCCTATGTCTTAAGCATAGGGGACGACCTTCGTCCTTTCTCTCTATTCTGCCGTGGTCGAGCTTTAAGTCTTAACTTCATACCTTACAACTCAGGCAAGAACTCCTTCTTTGACTGATCCATCTTGAACAACTTCAAGATCATGTCAAGGTATGTGCTCATTTGAAAGTACCATTAAGCGTTTTGATCTATCCTTATAGATCTTGATGCTCAATGCTCAAGTAGCTTAATCCAGGTTTTCCATTGAAAACACTTTCCAAATAACCCTATATGCTTTCCAGAAATTCTACGTCATTTCCGATCAACAATATGTTAAAACATATACTCATCAGAAATTCTATAGTGCTCCCACTCACTTCTTTGGAAATACAAGTTTCTCATAAACTTTGTATAAACCCAAAATCTTTGATCATCTCATCAAAGTGTACATTCCAACTCCGAGATGCTCACTCCAGTCCTCAGAAGGATTGCTGGAGCTTTGCATCCTTATTAGCATCTTTTCAGGATTGACAAAACCTTTCGGTTGTATCACATACAACCTTTCCTCAAGAAAATCGTCGAGGAAACAATGTTTTGACATCCTATCTGCAAGATTTCATAAATAATGCAGTGACTGCTAATATAATTCCAACAGACTCTTAGCATCGCTACGAGTGAGAAAATCTCACCTTAGTCAACTCCTTGAACTTGTCAGAAAACATCTTAACGACAAGTCGAGCTTTCTTAATGGTGACATTTACCATCATTGTCCGTCTTCCTTTTAAAATCCATCTACACTCAACAGCCTTACGACCATCAAGTAGTTCTTCCAAAGTCTACACTTTGTTTTCATACATGGATCCTCTCTCGGATTATATGGCCTCAAGCCATTTATCGGAATCCAGGCCCACCATCGCTTCTCCATAGCTCGTAGGTTCATTGTTGTCTAGCAACATGACTTCTAAAACAGGATTACGTACCACTCTGAAGTAGTACACATCCTTGTCATCCCACGAGGTTTGGGAGTGACTTGGTCCGAAGTCTCATGATAAATATCATAAGCTTCCACTTCAATTGGTGTAGGTGCCACAGGAACAACTCTTTGTGCCCCGCTATACACTAGTTGAAGTAACGGTTCAATAACCTCATCAAGTCTCCACCATCCTCCCACTCAATTCTTTCGAGAGAAACTTTTCCTCGAGAAAGGACCCGATTCTAGAAACAATCCCTTATTGCTTTCGGATCTGAGACAGGAGGTATACCCAACTGTTTTTGGGTTGTCCTATGAAGATGTATTTATCCGCTTTGGGTTCGAGCTTGTCGGCCTGAAACTTTTCCACATAAGCGTCGCAGCCCCAAACTTTTAAGAAATGACAGCTTAGGTTTCTCTAAACCATAGTTCATACGGTGTCATCTCATCGGAATTACGTGGTGCCCTATTTAAAGTGAATGTGGATGTCTCTAATGCCTAACCCATAAACTATCGTGGTAATTCGATAAGAGACATCATGGTATGCATCATATCCAATAGGGTGCAGTTATGATGTTCGGACACACCATCACACTATGGTGTTCCAGGCTGTATTAGTTGTGAAACAATTTCCACAATGTCTTAATTCTGTGCCAAACTCGTAATTCAGATATTCATCTCTATGATCATATCATAGATATTTTATCCTCTTGTCACGACGATCTTTCAACTTCACACTGAAATTACTTGAACCTTTCAATAATTCAGACTCGTGATTCATCAAAATATACTCAACATCTACTCAAAACATCTGTGAAGTAAGAACATAACGATATCCACTACATGCCTCAGCACTCATTGGACTGCACACATCAAAATGTATTACTTCCAACAAGTTGCTTTCTAGTTCCATTTTACTGAAACCGAGGCTTTCAGTCATCTTGCCCATGTGGTATGATTTGCATGTCTCAAGTGATTCAAAATCAAGTGAGTCCGAACGGTCCATTTGCATGGAGTTTCTTCATGCATATACACCAACAGACATGGTTCGCATGTCTCAAACTTTTCAAAAATGAGTGAGTCCAAAGATCCATCTACATGGAGCTTCTTCATGCGTTTTATACCGATATGACTTAAGTGGCAGTGCCACAAGTAGGTGGTACTATCATTACTATCTTTTGGCATGAACATGTGTATCACTACGATCGAGATTCAATAAACCATTCATTTTAGGTGCAAGACCATTGAAGGTATTATTCAAATAAACAGAGTAACCATTATTCTCCTTAAATGAATAACCGAATTGCGATAGACATAATCCAATCATGTCTATGCTCAACGCAAACACCAATCTCGATGGTAGAGGGAGCGTACGATATTTGATCATATCCACATTGGAAACATTTCCATCACATATCGTCAGCTCACCTTTAGCTAGTCTCCGTTTATTCCGTAGCTTTTATTTCGAGTTACTAACACTTAGCAGCCGAACCGGTATCTAATACCCTGGTGCTACTAGGAGTACTAGTAAAGTACACATCAACACAATGTATATCCAATATACTTCTATCGACCTTGCCAGCCTTCTCATCTACCAAGTATCTAGGGTAATTCTGCTCCAGTGGCTGTTCCCCTTATTACAGAAGCACTTAGTCTCGGGTTTGGGTTCAACCTTGGGTTTCTTCACTAGGGCAGCAGCTGAATTGCTGTTTCATGAAGTATCCCTTCTTGCTCTTGCCCTTCTTGAAACTAGTGGTTTCATCAACCATCAACAATTGATGCTCCTGCTTGATTTCTACTTTCGTGGTGTCAAACATCGCGAATATCTCAAGGATCATCATATATGTCCCTGATATATTATAGTTCATCACGAAGCTCTAGCAGCTTGGTGGTAATGACTTCGGAGAAACATCACTATCTCATCTGGAAGATCAACTCCCACTCGATTCAAATGATTGTTGTACTCAGACAATCTGAGCACAAGCTCAACAATTGAGCTTTTCTCCCTTAGTTTGCAGGCTAAGAAAATCGTCGGAGGTCTTATACCTCTTGACGTGGGCATGAGCCTGAAATCCCAATTTCAGCCCTCAAAACATCTCATATGTTTCGTGACGTTTCAAAACGTCTTCGGTGCCTCAACTCTAAACCGTTTAACTGAACTATCACGTAGTTATCAAAACGTGTATGTCAGATGTTCGCAACATCCACAGACAACGTTCAAGGTTCAGCATACTGAGCGGTGCATTAAGGACATAAGCCTTCTAAGAAGCAATGAGGACAATCCTCAGTTTACGGACCTAGTCCGCATAATTGCTACTATCAACTTTCAACTAGTTTTTCTCTAGGAACATATCTAAACAGTAGAACTATAGCATGAGCTACGACATAATTTGCAAAATCCTTTTGACTATGTTCAGGATAATTAAGTTCATCTTATGAACTCCCACTTAGATAGACATCCCTCTAGTCATCTAAGTGATTACATGATCCGAGTCAACTAGGCCGTGTCCGATCATCACGTAAGACGGACTAGTCAACGACGGTGAACATCTTCATGTTGATCGTATCTTCTATACGACTCATGCTCGACCTTTCGGTCTTCTGTGTTCCGAGGCCATGTCTGTACATGCTAGGCTCGTCAAATCAACCTAAGTGTTTGCATGTGTTCCGAGGCCATGTCTGTACATGCTAGGCTCGTCAACACCCGTTGTATGTGAACGTAAGGATCCATCACACCCGATCATCACGGCGTGCTTAGAAACGACGAACTGTAGCAACGGTGCACAGTTAGGGGAGAACACTTCTTGAAATTTTAATGAGGGATCATCTTATTTACTACCGTCGTTCTAAGCAAATAAGATGTATTAACATGATAAACATCACATGCAATCAAATAGTAGTGACATGATATGGCCAATATCATATAGCTCCTTTGATCTCCATCTTGGGGCTCCATGATCATCTTGTCACCGGCATGACACCATGATCTCCATCATCATGATCTCCATCATCGTGTCTCCATGAAGTTGTCACGTCATCTATTACTTCTACTACTATGGCTAACGGTTAGCAATAAAGTAAAGTAATTACATGACGTTTATGTTGACACGCAGGTCATAAATAAATAAAGACAACTCCTATGGCTCCTGCCGGTTGTCATACTCATCGACATGCAAGTCGTGATTCCTATTACAAGAACATGATCAATCTCATACATCACATATATCATTCATCACATCCTTTGGCCATATCACATCACATAGCATACCCTGCAAAAACAAGTTAGACGTCCTCTAATTGTTGTTTGCATGTTTTACGTGGCTGCTATGGGTTTCTAGCAAGAACTTTTCTTACCTACGCAAAACCACAACGTGATATGCCAATTGCTATTTACCCTTCATAAGGACCCTTTTCATCGAATCCGATCCGACTAAAGTGGGAGAGACAGACACCCGCCAGCCACCTTATGCAACTAGTGCATGTTTGTCGGTGGAACCGGTCTCACGTAAGAGTACGTGTAAGGTTGGTCCGGGCCGCTTCATCCCACGATGCCGCCGAATCAAGATAAGACTAGTAACGGCAAGCATATTGAACAAAATCAACGCCCACAACTACTTTGTGTTCTACTCGTGCATAGAATCTACGCAATAGACCTAGCTCATGATGCCACTGTTGGGGAACGTAGCAGAAATTCAAAATTTTCCTACGTATCACCAAGATCTATCTATGGAGAGACTAGCAACGAGGGGAAGGAGAGTGCATCTACATACCCTTGTAGATCGCTAAGCGGAAGCGTTCAAGTGAACGGGGTTGATGGAGTCGTACTCGTCGTGATTCAAATCACCGATGACCAAGTGCCGAACGCACGGCACCTCCGCGTTCAACACACGTGCAGCCCGGTGACGTCTCCCACGCCTTGATCCAGCAAGGAGAGAGGGAGAGGTTGAGGAAGACTCCATCCAGCAGCAGCACGACGGCGTGGTGGTGATGGAGGAGCGTGGCAATCCTGCAGGGCTTCGCCAAGCACCACAGAAAAGGAGGGAGAGAGAGATGCAGGGCTGCACCAACGAGAGATCGAATCGCGTGTGTTTTGGGCAGCCCAATGCCTCAATATATATAGGGAAGGGGAGGGGCTGCGCCCCCTCTAGGGTTCCCACCCCTAGGGGGGGCGACAGCCCTAGATGGGGAGGCAAGGGGGCGGCCAAGAGGGGATGGGAGAGGGAGGCGCACCAATATGGGCCCTAAGGCCCATATCCCATTAGGGTTTGCCCCCTCTCCATCTCTTAGGCGCATGGGCCATAGTGGGGCTGGTGCCCTTGGCCCATGTAGGCCAAGGAACACTCCCTACAGCCCATGTGGCCCCCCCGGGGCTGGTGGCCCCACTTGGTGGACCCCCGGGACCCTCCCGGTGGTCCCGGTACGTTACCGATAAACCCCGAAACTCTTCCGGTGACCAAAACAGGACTTCCCATATATAAATCTTTACCTACGGACCATTCCGGAACTCCTCGTGACGTCCGGGATCTCATCCGGGACTCCAAACAACATTCGGTAACCACATACAAACTTCCTTTACAACCCTAGCGTCATCGAACCTTAAGTGTGTAGACCCTACGGGTTCGGGAGACATGCAGACATGACCGAGACGTTCTCCGGTCAATAACCAACAACGGGATCTGGATACCCATGTTGGCTCCCACATGTTCCACGATGATCTCATCGGATGAACCACGATGTCAAGGACTTAATCAATCCCGTATACAATTCCCTTTGTCTATCGGTACGATACTTGCCCGAGATTCGATCGTCGGTATCCCGATACCTTGTTCAATCTCGTTACCGGCAAGTCTCTTTTACTCGTTCCGTAACACATCATCCCGTGATCAACTCCTTGATCACATTGTGCACATTATGATGATGTCCTACCGAGTGGGCCCAGAGATACCTCTCCGTTTACACGGAGTGACAAATCCCAGTCTCGATTTGTGCCAACCCAACAGACACTTTCGGAGATACCTGTAGTGCAGCTTTATAGTCAACCAGTTACACCCAAAGCACTCCTACGGTATCCGGGAGTTGCACAATCTCATGGTCTAAGGAAATGATACTTGACATTAGAAAAGCTTTAGCATACGAACTACATGATCTTGTGCTAGGCTTAGGATCGGGTCTTGTCCATCACATCATTCTCCTAATGATGTGATCCCGTTATCAACGACATCCAATGTCCATGGTTAGGAAACCATAACCATCTATTGATCAACGAGCTAGTCAACTAGAGGCTCACTAGGGACATGGTGTTGTCTATGTATCCACACATGTATCTGAGTTTCCTATCAATACAATTATAGCATGGATAATAAACGATTATCATGAACAAGGAAATATAATAATAACTAATTTATTATTGCCTCTAGGGCATATTTCCAATAAAGGACCTCAAAGAGTGCCCCAAAGTTTCTACCAGAGAATCACGACGAGAACGTGTGTCAACCCCTATGCATAGGTTCCCAATGTCACGAAACCCGCAAGTTGATCACCAAGACATTCATCAAGTGTTCTCAAATCTTTAAAGACTCAGTCCGATAAGATAACTCCAAAGGGGAAATTCACTTCATTACAAGAGAGAAGAGGGGGAGGAGAAACATAGGATCCAACTATAATAGCAAAGCTCGCGATACATCAAGATCGTATCATCTCAAGAACACAAGAGAGAGAGAGATCAAACACATAGCTACTGGTACATACCCTCAGCCCCGAGGGAGAACTACTCCCTCCTCGTCATGGAGAGCGCCGGGATGATGAAGATGGCCACCGGTGAGGGTTCCCCCCTCCGGCAGGGTGCCGGAACAGGGTCCCGATTGACTTTTGGTGGCTACAGAGGCTTGCGGCAGCGGAACTCCCGATCTAATCTCTGTTCTGGAAGTTTTAGATTACGTAGGTATATATGGGTGCAGGAGGTACGTTGGTGGACCGAAGGGGGGCCACGAGGCAGGGGGGCGCGCCCCAAGGGGGTGGGCGCGCCCCTACCCTCGTGAGATCCTCCTTCATCTTCTGACGTAGGGTCCAAGTCTATCCGGTAGGTTTCCTTCCAAAAATAACTTCTCTAGTTGATTTCGTTCCGTTTCGACTCTGTTTGATATTCCTTTTCTTCAAAACACTGAAATAGGCATAAAACAACAAATCTGGGCTGGGCCTCCGGTTAATAGGTTAGTCCCAAAAATAATATAAAAGTGGATAATAAAGCCCAATATTGCCCAAAACAGTAGATAATATAGCATGGAGGAATCAAAAATTATAGATACGTTGGAGACGTATCAGTCTCCGAGTAGGTGATCGGTCGAGTGTATTGCACTCGACACCTTTGTTGGGCCCTCCCTGTGGTTTCTTGAGCTTCTTTGCTTCTATGACAGTGACCTTGGATAGGACGTATAGGTCGGGCCTTTGACCCTACCCTAGGTCTATATCATCATCACCAAGGACTCTGGCGACTGGCCCTTGGACTCGGCAAAACTTCCTTTTGCGCTTTCCAACAACCTTGTGGGCTTTCCCCTTTGGCCCAAATAAAGTGTTCTCGTACCCAAACATTTCGGGAAACATACGGAACCCCTTCCGGTGAATTCCGGAGACCAAACACTATTATCCCATATATCAATCTTTATATACGGACCATTCTGGAGTTCCTCGTCATGTCCGTGATCTCATCCGGGACTCCGAACAACATTCGGCCACCAACATACATAACTCATATAATCCTATATCATCAACGGACGTTAAGCGTGCGGACCCTACGGGTTCGAGAACTATGTAGACATGACCGAGACATCACTTTGGTCAATAACCAATAGCAGAACCTGGATGCCCATATTGGCCCCTACATATTATATGAAGATCTTTATCTGTCAAACCACATAACAATATACGTTGTTCCCTTTATCATCGGTATGTTACTTGCCCGAGATTCGATCGTCCGTATCATCATACCTAGTTCAATCTCGTCACCGACAAGTCTCTTTACTCGTTCCGTAATGCATCATCCCATGACTAACTCATTAGTCACATTTCTTGCAAGGATCATAGTGATGTGCATTACCGAGAGGGCCCAGAGATACCTCTCTGATACACGGAGTGAAAAATCCTAATCTTGATCTATGCCAACCCAACAAACACCATTGGAGACACCTGTAGAGCATCTTTATAATCACCCAGTTACGTTGTGACGTTTGATAGCACACAAGGTGTTCCTCCGGTATTCGGGAGTTGCATAATCTCATAGTCAGAGGAACATGTATAAGTCATGAGGAAAGAAATAGCAATAAAACTAAATGATCATAGTGCTAAGCTAACGGATGGGTCTTGTCCATCACATCATTCTCTAATGATGTGATCCCGTTCATCAAATGACATCACATGTCTATGGTCAGGAAACTTAAACATCTTTGATTAACAAGCTAGTCTAGTAGAGGCATACTAGGGACACTTTGTTTGTCTATGTATTCACACATGCACTAAGTTTCTGGTTAATACAATTCTAGCATGAATAATAAACATTTATCATGATATAAGGAAATATAAATAACAACTTTATTATTGCCTCTAGGGCATATTTCCTTCAGTCTCCCACTTGCACTAGAGTCGATAATCTAGTTCACATCGTCATGTGATTTAACCTTCAACAAGGACCGGGCGTGGTCAAACTTGATTCAGCTAAAGCTGCAGAAACGGACACCCACTAGCCACATGTGTAAGAAGCACGTCGGTAGAACCAGTCTCATGAACACGGTCATGTAATGTCGGTCTGGGCCGCTTCATCCAACAATACCGCCGAATCAAAGTAAGACATGCTGGTAAGCAGTATGACTATTATCGCCCACAACTCTTTGTGTTCTACTCGTGCATATAACATCTACGCATAGACCTGGATCGGATGCCATTGTTGGGGAACATAGTATTTCAAAATTTTCCTACGATCACGCAAGATATATCTAGGAGATGCATAGAAAAGAGAGGGGAGAGGATCTTCATACCCTTGAAGATCGCAAAGCAGAAGCATTTATCAATGTGGTTGATGTAGTCATACACCTTCCCGACCCGTCCCGATCAAGTACCGAACGTGCGACACCTCCGCGTTCAGCACACATTCAGCTTGATGACGTCCTCGGGTTCTAGATCTAGCAAGACGGGCAAAGTTGTAGATGAGTTCCGGCAACAAGATGGCGTGGTGACGGTGTTGGTGAAGAACAATCTCCGTAGGGCTTCGCCAAGCACAACGGAAACTATGACAGAGGATAAACTAGAGGGGACAGGGTTGCCGGCACACGACTTGGTGATTTCTTGATATATCTTGGGTGCTAGCCCTGCCCCTCTATTTATATCTTGAGCCTTGGGGTCGAAACTTGGAGTAAAAGCCTACACAAAGTCAATTTCACCCGAAAGGCAAGAGTCCTTCTCGGACACCAGGACCAGACGCCAGGGTTCCCGACGTCTGATGATAACCCACAAGTATAGGGGATCGCAACATTTTTCAAGGGTAGAGTATTCAACCCAAATTTATTGATTCGACACAAGGGGAGCCAAAGAACATTCTCAAGTATTAGCAGATGAGTTGTTAATTCAACCACACCTGGAAACTTAATATATGCAGCAAAGTATTTAGTAGCAAAGTAATATGATAGTAATGGTAACGGTAGCAAAAGGTAACGATAGCAAAAGTAATGTTTTTGGTATTTTGTAGTGATGATAGCAATAGCAACGCAAAAGTAAATAAGCGAAGATCAATATATGGGAAGCTCGTAGGCAATGGATCGGTGATAGAGAATTATGCCGGATGTGGTTCATCATGTAACAGTCATAACCTAGGGTGACACAGAACTAGCTCCAATTCATCAATGTAATGTAGGCATGTATTCCGAATATAGTCATACATGCTTATGGAAAAGAACTTGCATGACATCTTTTGTCCTACTCTCCCGTGGCAGCGGGGTCCTAATGGAAACTAAGGGATATTAAGGCCTCCTTTTAATAGAATACCGGACCAAAGCATTAACACATAGTGAATACATGAACTCCTCAAACTACGGTCATCACCGGGAGTGGTCCCGATTATTGTCACTTCGGGGTTGCCGGATCATAACACATAGTAGGTGACTATAGACTTGCAAGATAGGATCAAGAACTCACATATATTCATGAAAACATAATAGGTTCAGATCTGAAATAATGGCACTCGGGCCCTAGTGACAAGCATTAAGCATAGCAAAGTCATAGCAACATCAATCTCAGAACATAGTGGATACTAGGGATCAAACCCTAACAAAACTAACTCGATTACATGATAAATCTCATCGAACCCATCACCGTCCAGCAAGCCCACGATGGAATTACTCACGCACGGTGGTGATCATCATGAAATTGGTGATGGAGGATGGTTGATGATGACGACGACGACGGATTCCCCTCTCCGGAGCCACGAACGGACTCGAGATCAGCCCTCCTGAGACATTTTAGGGCTTGGCGGCGGCTCCGTATCGTAAAACGCGATGAATCCTTCTCTCCTATTTTTTTTCTCCCCGAAAGTGAATATATAGAGTTGGAGTCGAGATCGGAGGATCTTCAGGGGGCCCACGAGGTAGGGGGCGCGCCCAGGGGGCAGGCGTGCCCCCCACCCTCATGGCTAGGGTGTGGCCCCCTTGGTCTTCATCTTTTGCAAGGTTTTTTATTATTTCCAAAAAGACGTTCCGTGAAGTTTCAGGTCATTCCGAGATTTTGGTTCTGCACATAAATAACACCATGGCAATTCTGGTGAAAATAGTGTCAGTCCGGGTTAGTTCCATTCAAATCATGCAAGTTAGAGTCCAAAACAAGGGCAAAAGTGTTTGGAAAAGTAGATACGATGGAGACGTATCAGTTCCCCCAAGCTTAAACATTTGCTTGTCCTCAAGCAATTCAGTTGATAAACTGAAAGTGATAAAGAAGAACTTTTACAAACTCTATTTGCTCTTGTTATTGCAAATATGTAAAGCCAACATTCAAGTTTTCAGCAAAGATTATGAACTAACCATATTCACAATAACGCTCAGGTCTCATGTTTACTTATATCAATGGCATAATCAACTAGTGAACAATAATAATAAAACTCGGATGACAACACTTTCTCAAAACAATCATAATATGATATAACAAGATGGTATCTCGCTAGCCCTTTCTAAGACCGCAAAACATAAATGCAGAGCACTTTTAAAGATCAAGGACTGACTAGACATTGTAATTCATGGTAAAAGAGATCCAGTCAAGTCATACTCAATGTAAACTAAGTAGTAATGAATGCAAATGACAGAGGTGCTCTCCAGCGGGTGGTTTTTAATAAGAGGAGGATGATTCAACATAAATTTAAATAGATAGGCCCTTCGCAGAGGGAAGCAGGGATTTGTAGAGGTGCCAGAGCTCGGTTTTGAAATAGAGATGAATAATATTTTGAGCGGTATACTTTCATTGTCAACATAACAACCAAGAGATGGCAATATCTTCCATGCTACACACATTACAGGCGGTTCCCAAACAGAATGGTAAAGTTTATACTCCCCCTCCACCAACAAGCATTAATCCATGGCTTGCTCGAAACAACGAGTGCCTTCAACTAGCAACAGTCCCAGGGGGAGTTTTGTTTGCAATTATTTTGATTTAGTGTGCATAAAGCATGGGACTGGGCATCCCGGTGACCAGCCATTTTCTCATGAGTGAGGAGCGGAGTCCACTCCTCTTGAGAATAACCCGCCTAACATGGAAGATACGGACAGCCCTAGTTGATACATGAGCTATTCGAGCATACAAAATAGAATGTTTATTTGAAGGTTTAGAGGTTGGCACATACAAATTTACATGGAACGGCAGGTAGATACCGCATATAGGAAGGTATAGTGGACTCATATGGCGTGACTTTGGGGTTTATGGAATTGGATGCACAAGCAGTATTCGCGCTTAGTACAGGTGAAGGCTAGCAAAAGACTGGGAAGCAACCAACTAGAGAGCGACAACAGCCATGAACATGCATTAAAGTCAATGAACATTGAGTGCAAGCATGAGTAGGATATAATCCACCAGGAACATAAATATCATGAAGCCTATGTTGATTTTGTTTCAACTACATGCGTGAACATGTGCCAAGTCAAGTCACTTAAGTCATTGAAAAGAGGATACCACCCCATCATACCACATCACAACCATTTTAATAGCATGTTGGCACGCAAGGTAAACCATTATAAGCTCATAGCTAATTAAGCATGGCATAAGCAACTATAATCTCTAATTGTCATTGCAAACATGTTTATTCATAATAGGCTGAATCAGGAACGATGAACTAATTATATTTACAAAAACAAGAGAGGTCGAGTTCATACCAGCTTCTCTCATCTGAGTCAGTCTATCATATATCATCATAATTGCCTTTCACTTGCACGACCGAATGATGTGAATAATGATAATAGTGCACGTGCATTGGACTAAGCTGGACTCTGCAAGCATTCAATAAACAGGAGAAGACAAGGCAATATGTGCTCTTTTGTCAGGTCAACAATAATGCGTATAAGAGCCACTTCAACAATTTAATCATGGTCTTCTCCTATCGACCCCCAAAGAAAAGAAAAGAAATAAAACTATTTACACGGGAAAGCTCCCAACAAGCAAAAGAAGAACATGAAATCTTTTTAGGATTTCTTTTTAATTACTACTATAAGCATGGAAATTAAACCGATTAAAGGCTACAACTATTTTTTTGTTATTAAGGTTTATCAAACACACAAGAAGAAAGCAAGAAAAAGAAAATAAACTAGCATGCGTAATACAATGAAAAAGTATGAGCACCGACATCTAGCAATGAGTGTGTGAACATGAATGTAATGTCGGTGAGAAATACGTACTCCCCCAAGCTTAGGCTTTTGGCCTAAGTTGGTCTATGGCCACGGCTAGCCTGGCGGATATCCAAAATAATAGTTGGGGTCATACTGAGATGAAGAAGACTCTGATTGCCACTGGTTGGCAATCATCTCCGGACCCCACAGGTAATTAGACTGTCGTGGAGGATCAAATTGTGGTTCCGACTCTAGCTCTGTGGCTGATGTAGGGTTCCGGTAAGCGTGAATGTCCTCCGGCGAGACGAGGTACTGGCCTGTAGATAAATCAAACAAGGAAGGAGCAGGCAAGGTGATAGTCTTAGGATGACATTTATCAAAGAACAATTTGTATTTCAGCTCCCCTTCCCTATTCTTTATAATAAAATCATGCGCTGCCATACTCTTATAATCTAAATAAACAGTAGGCAACAATTTTTCTTCTTTTTCATAGTGCCTAATAGGTATGTTATAGTGTGCAGCAAGGCGTGAAGCATAGATACCACCAAAGATGGGTCCTTTTGTACGGTTCAGACTTAACCGTTTAGCAATAATACCGCCAATACTAACAGAGTCATCACGGCATAAGCCATGGAACAAAATAAAAATATCAGGAACACTAGGGTTTCCACAGTTTCCGCGACCAATTAAGCAACGACTAGCAAATATTGCAAAGTAGCGTAAAACAGGAAAATGTATGCTCGTGATTCTTGCATCGGAAACCTTCCTAGCTTCCCCTACAGTGATAGTGTTAGTAAATCCATCCACATCTTTACGATGTGGTTCCTCTAAGCTACCCTCAAAAGGTATTTTGCAAACCCTGCAAAATTAATATAATGACATTCTCTTAACCACATCATATAAATGAAACTCTACTGAAGGAGGTGATTCCTTAGGATAATAGTAGAAGTTTTGCACAAAAGTATTGGTGAGTAAGAGATACTGTTCACGTTGGTCGCGGAGGAAGTCGGTGAGGCCTGCATTCTTAGCCAATTTATAAAAATCCTCATAAATCCCGGTTGCTCTCAAGAAATCATCGGAGGGCCATTCGCACGGCCGAACCTCCGCGGTGCGAGGCAGATTATATTTGGGCGTCTGTGCCTCTTCATTTTGCTTTTCCTTTGAACTTCGGCTCAATGAGCCCCTCAAAAATCTCTTCATTATTTTCTGAAAAATTCTGAAATTTTTTAGTAACTTCAAAAAGTAAATCAGACTCAACAAAATTGGTAGCAACTACTCCTACAAGTGCCTAGAGCCTATATCATGCATCAAAACTACTTTTGACCATATAAATTTGACATGCAAGCTCAAGAATAGGGTCACCTAAGCAGAAAAAATATGCAATGAATAAAGCACTAGAATAAAAACTAATTGGACCAATGGAGGAGTCACATACCAAGGAACAACCCCCCCCCCCCCAAGCTAGGACTCATGCTTGAGCTGGATATTCGTGTTTGTGGGAGGAAGAAGGAGTGCGTGGGTGCAGGAATAAGTGGAGGGGGGCCACCGTGGGCCCACGAGGCAGGGGGCATGCCCAGGGGGGTAGGGCGCGCCCTCCACCCTCGTGGCCAGGTGGATGCCCCCCCGCTATGTTCTGAGTGCCAAATATTCTCAAATATTTCAGAAAAATGATATTTAAATTTCAGGGAATTTGGAGAACTTTTATTTTCAGGGTATGTTTATATTGCACGGATAATTCAGATAATAGACAGAAAATATGATACGTCTCCAACGTATCTATAATTTTTGATTGCTCCATGCTATATTATCTACTGTTTTGGACTATATTGGGCTTTATTTTCCACTTTTATATTATTTTTGGGACTAACCTATTAACCGGAGGCCCAGCCCAGAATTGCTGTTTTTTGCCTATTTCAGTGTTTCGAACAAATGGAATATCAAACAAAGTCCAAACGGAATAAACCTTTCTAGAACATGATTTTCTTCCTGAATATGACCCATGAGACTTGGACCCTACGCCAAGGAAGCTTCGAGATGGGCACGAGGTAGGGGGGCGTGCCCTATACCCCCAGGCGCGCCCCCACCCTCGTGGGCCCGCCGAAGCTCCACCGACGTACTTCTTCCTCCTATATATACCTACGTACCCCCAAACGAACAGAGACGGAGCCAAAAACCTAATTCCACCGCCGCAACTTTCTGTATCCACGAGATCCCATCTTGGGGCCTGTTCCGGAGCTCCGCCGGAGAGGGCCGTCATCACGAAGGGCTTCTACATCACCATAGCCTCTCCGATGAAGTGTGAGTAGTTTACCTCAGACCTTTGGGTCCATAGTAATTAGCTAGATGGCTTCTTCTCTCCTTTTGGATCTCAATACAAAGTTCTCCCCCTTTCTTGTGGAGATCTATTCGATGTAATCTTTTTCTTTTTTGCGGTGTGTTTGTTGAGACCGATGAATTGTGGGTTTATGATAAAGTCTATCTATGAATAATATTTGAATCTTCTCTGAATTCTTTTATGTATGATTAGTTATCTTTGCAAGTCTCTTCGAATTATCAGTTTGGTTTGGCCTACTAGTTGAGACCGATGAATTGTGGGCAGCAAGGCACGTATTGCATCGTCTCCATCGAGGATAACAAGATGGGGTTTATTTCATATTGCATGAATTTATCTCTCTACATCATGTCATCTTGCTTAAAGCGTTACTCTATTTTTAACTTAATACACTAGATGCATGCTGGATAGCGGTCGATGTGGAGTAATAGTAGTAGATGCAGAATCGTTTCGGTCTACTTGTCACGGACATGATGCCTATATACATGATCATGCCTAGGTATTCTCATAACTATGCTCAATTCTGTCAATTGCTCAACAATAATTTGTTCACCCACCGTAGAATACTTATGCTCTTGAGAGAAGCCACTAGTGAAACCTATGGCCCCCGGGTCTATTCTCATCATATCAATCTCCATCACTTTAATCTTGCTTTGCTTTTTTACTTTGCCTTTTACTTTTCACTTTCATCTCTATACCAAAAATACCAAAAATAGTATATCTATCAGATCTCACTCTCGTAAGTGACCGTGAAGGGATTGACAACCCCTAATCACGTTGGTTGCGAGTAGCTATCATTTTGTGCAGGTACGAGGGACTTGAGCGTGGCCTCCTACTGGATTGATACCTTGGTTCTAAAAAACTGAGGGAAATACTTACGCTACTCTGCTGCATCATCCTTTCCTCTTCGGGGAAATCCAACACAAGCTCAAGAGGTAGCAAGAAGAATTTCTGGCGCCGTTGCCGGGGAGTCTACGCAAAAAGTCAACATACCAAGTACCCATCACAATCCCTATCTCTCGCATTACATTAGTTGCCATTTGCCTCTCGTTTTCCTCTCCCCCACTTCACCGTTGCCGTTTTATTCGCCCTCTCTCTCCTCCCTCTCTTTCTCTATTTGCCGCTTTTTGCCCACTTGCTTTTTGTTTGCTCGTATGTTTGGAATAGTCATTTATTTATTACTGAACAGAGAACCTAAGATCTATGGATCCTCATCCGCTTGCTAATCTTTTTAAGAGATCTAGTTATGTTGAACCAATTGCTAGTGAGTTTTGTGCACTAGATTATCTTTATGAGGTTTTGCTTGAAATTCATGAATCTGAAAAGTGTGATGAAGTACTTTATGACGTGATTCACGATAGATCTTTGAATAAAAAGCATGATTGCAATGATGATAGTATAAATTCTATTAATGTAAATTGTGCTAATAATATGCAAAACCCTAAGCTTGGGGATGCTTGTTTTGCTATGTCCTCTACTTGTTGCAATGATCATGATTGGGGTGATTCTTCTTATGATCTTGAAAATTTATTTAAGCCCCATGATGAATGTGAGATTGATTATAATGTTTGCAATAATATTGAAAGTGGGTTTGGAAGAATGTCAACTTTAGATCCCACATATTTGGAGAATGTTCAATCTTATGGAGTTTTTGATAAAAGTGTGTTTGGAAAGGTCATGACTTTAGTTAATGTTAATCCCACTATTTTGGAAGAGTGTCAACTTTACATGCATGTGGATCGTGTTGAAAATACTCTATGTGATAGCTATTTTGTTGAATTTGCTTATGATCCCACATGTAATTATTATGAGAGAGGAAAATATGGTTGTAGAAATTTTCATGTTACTAAATTACCTCTCGTTATGTTGAGATTGCTATTGTTTCTTTCCTCTTCCTTGCATATGCTAGTTTTTGCTTGCCTTGATAATTTGTTCGCCTATAAGATGCCTATGCATAGGAAGTATGTTAGACTTAGATGTGTTTGTCACATGTTTTATGATGCTCTCTTTGTGCTTCAATTCTTGTCTTTCATGTGAGTATCATTGAAATAGTATGCCTAGCTATAAGGCTTTCAAGAAAAGCGCTTGTTGGGAGACAACCCAATATTTTTCCTTGCTGTTATTTAATAAATAACCCATCTACCTTCTGTTTGGATGTGGTTTTGTGTTTTAATTAGTGTTTGTGCCAAGTTAGACCTATTGGATCTTCTTGGATGATAGTTATTTGATCTTGCTGTAATTTCCAGAAACTTTGCGTTCAGTGGCCGAATTGTTAAAAATCACCAGAACGTGATAAAATACTGATTCCAATTGCTGCTGATCAATAATTTTTTTTCTAGGTCGTCCAATTTTGGTATATTTTTTGGAGTTCCATAAGTTTGCGTTAGTTAAAGATTACTACAGACTGTTCTCTTTTTGACGGATTCTGTTTTTCGTGTGTTGTCTGCTTATTTTGATGAATCTATGGCTAGTAAAATAGTTTATAATCCATAGAGAAGTTGGAATACAGTAGGTTTAACACCAATATAAATAAATAATGACTTCATTACAGTACCTTGAAGTGGTCTTTTGTTTTCTTTCTCTAACGGAGCTCACGAGATTTCTATTGAGTTTTGTGTTGTGAAGTTTTCAAGTTTTGGGTGAATTCTTGTGATGGATTATGGAACAAGGAGTGGCAAGAGCCTAAGCTTGGGGATGCCCATGGCACCCCCAAGATAATCCAAGGACACCAAAAAGTCAAAGCTTGGGGATGCCCCTGAAGGCATCCCCTCTTTCGTCCACTTCCATCGGTAATTTACTTGGAGCTATATTTTTATTCACCAACATGATATGTATTTTGCTTGGAGCGTCTTGTATTATTTGTGTCTTTGGTTTTTAGTGTGCCACAATCATCCTTGCTGTACACACCTTTTGAGAGAGCCATACATGAATTATAATTTGATAGAATACTCTATGTGCTTCACTTATATCTTTTTGAGCTAAGTAGTTTTGCTCTATGTGCTTCAGTTATATCTTTTGAGCGCTATAATTTTGCTCCATGTGCTTCACTTAGATCTTTTAGAGCACGGTGGTGGATTTGTTTTAAAGAAACTATTGATCTCTCATGCTTCACTTAAATTATTTTGAGAGTCTTAATAGCATGGTAATTTGCTTAGTAGTAACATGCTTGGTATTCAAGATTTGTGATACTTTCTTTTGAGTGTGTTGAATACTAAGAAAAGTTGGATGCTTGATAATTGTTTTGAGATATGGAGGTAGTAATATGAAAGTCATGCTAGTATAGTAATTGTGAATTTGAGAAGTGCTTGAGTTAAAGTTTGCAAGTCCCGTAGCATGCACGTATGATAAACGTTATGCAACAAATTTGAAACATGAGGTGTTATTTGATTGTCCTCCTTATGAGTGGCGGTCGGGGATGAGCGATGGTCTTTTCCTACCAATCTATCCCCCTAGGAGCATGCGTGTAATACTTTGGTTTTTGATGGCTTGTAGATTTTTGCAATAAGTATATGAGTTCTTTATGACTAATGTTGAGTCCATGGATTATACGCACTCTCACCCTTCCATCATTGCTAGCCTCTACGGTACCGTGCATTGCCCTTTCTCACATCGAGAGTTGGTGCAAACTTCGCCGGTGCATCCAAACCCTGTGATATGATACGCTCTTTCACACATAAACCTCCTTATATCTTCCTCAAAACAGCCACCATACCTACCTATTATGACATTTCCATAGCCATTCCGAGATATATTGCCATGCAACTTTCGACCATCCAGTTTATCATGACACATTCATCATTGTCATATTGCTTAGCATGATCATGTAGTTGACATAGTATTTTTGGAAAAGCCACCGTTCATAATTTTTTCATACTTGTCACTCTTGATTCATTGCATATCCCGGTACACCGCCAGAGGCATCCATATAGAGTCATACTTTGTTCTAGTATCGAGTTGTAATCATTGAGTTGTAAATAAATAGAAGTGTGATGATCATCATTCAATAGAGCATTGTACCAAAAAAAGAAGAAAGGCCAAAGAAAAAAAAGAAGGCCCAAAAAAGGGGCAATGCTACTATTCCTTTTTTTCACACTTGTGCTTCAAAGTAGCACCATGTTCTTCATATAGAGAGTCTCTTGAGTTATCACTTTCATATACCAGTGGGAATTTTTATTATAGAACTTGGCTTGTATATTCCAACAATGGGCCTCCTCAAGTGCCCTAGGTCTTCGTGAGCAAGCAAGTAGTATGCACACCCACTTAGTTTCTTTTGTCGAGCTTTCATACATTTATAGCTCTAGTGCATCCATTGCATGGCAATCCCAACTCCTTGCATTAACATCAATCGATGGGCATCTCCATAGCCCATTGATTAGCCTTGTTGATGTGAGACTTTCTCCTTTTTGTCTTCTCCACGTAACCCCCATCATTATATTCTATTCCACCCATAGTGCTATATCAATGGCTCACACTTATGTATTGCGTGAAAGTTTATGAGTTCGAAATTATTAAGGTATGAAACAATTGCTTGGCTTGTCATCGGGGTTGTGCATGATGAGAGCATTCTTGTGTGACGAAAATGGAGCATGACTAAACTATATGATTTTGTAGGGATGAACTTTCTTTGGCCATGTTACTTTAAGAAAACATAATTGCTTTGTTGGTTTGCATGAAGTATTATTATTCTCTATGTCAATATGAACTTTTGTCTTGAATCTTCCTAATCTGAATATTGATACCACAATTAAAAAGATTTGCATTGAAATTATGCCAAGTAGCACTCCACATCAAAAATTCTCTTTTTATCATTTACCTACTCGAGGACGAGCAGGAATTAAGCTTAGGGATGCCTGATACGTCTCCAACGTATCTATAATTTTTGATTGCTCCATGCTATATTATCTACTGTTTTGGACTATATTGGGCTTTATATTCCACTTTTATATTATTTTTGGGACTAACCTATTAACCGGAGGCCCAGCCCAGAATTGCTGTTTTTGCCTATTTCAGTGTTTCGAAGAAACGGAATATCAAACGGAGTCCAAACGGAATAAACCTTTCTAGAACGTGATTTTCTTCCCGAATATGACCCAGGAGACTTGGACCCTATGCCAAGGAAGCTTCGAGCTGGGCACGAGGTAGGGGGCGCGCCCTATACCCCCAGGCGCGCCCCCACCCTTGTGGGCCCACCGAAGCTCCACCGACGTACTTCTTCCTCCTATATATACCTACGTACCCCCAAACAAACAGAGACGGAGCCAAAAACCTAATTCCACCGCCGCAACTTTATGTATCCACGAGATCCCATCTTGGGGCCTGTTCCGGAGCTCCGTCGGAGAGGGCCGTCATCACGGAGGGCTTCTACATCACCATAGCCTCTCCGATGAAGTCTGAGTAGTTTACCTCAGACCTTCGGGTCCATAGTAATTAGCTAGATGGCTTCTTCTCTCTTTTTGGATCTCAATACAAAGTTCTCCCCCTCTCTTGTGGAGATCTATTCGATGTAATCTTCTTCTTTTTTGTGGTGTGTTTGTTGAGACCGATGAATTGTGGGTTTATGATCAAGTCTATCTATGAATAATATTTGAATCTTTTCTGAATTCTTTTATGTATGATTAGTTATCTTTGCAAGTCTCTTCGAATTATCAGTTTGGTTTGGCCTACTAGATTAGTTTTTCTTGCCATGGGAGAAGTGCTTAGGTTTGGGTTCGATCTTGCGGTGTCCTTTCCCAGTGACAGAAGGGGCAGCTAGGCACGTATTGCATCGTCTCCATCGAGGATAACAAGATGGGGTTTATTTCATATTGCATGAATTTATCTCTCTACATCATGTCATCTTGCTGAAAGCGTTACTCTGTTTTTAACTTAATACACTAGATGCATGCTGGATAGCGGTCGATGAGTGGAGTAATAGTAGTAGATGCAGAATCGTTTCGGTCTACTTGTCACGGACATGATGCCTATATACATGATCATGCCTAGATATTCTCATAACTATGCTCAATTCTGTCAATTTCTCAACAATAATTTGTTCACCCACCGTAGAATACTTATGCTCTTGAGAGAAACCACTAGTGAAACCTATGGCCCCCGGGTCTATTCTCATCATATCAATCTCCATCACTTTAATCTTGCTTTGCTTTTTACTTTGCCTTTTACTTTTCACTTTGCAACTCGATACCAAAAATATTATATCTATCAGATCTCACTCTCGTAAGTGACCGTGAAGGGATTGACAACCCCTAATCGCGTTGGTTGCGAGTAGCTATCGTTTTGTGCAGGTACGAGGGACTTGAGCGTGGCCTCCTACTAGATTGATACCTTGGTTCTCAAAAACTAAGGGAAATACTTACGCTACTCTGCTGCATCATCCTTTCCTCTTCGGGGAAATCCAACGCAAGCTCAAGAGGTAGCAAAATACTATTTTTATTTTATTTAATATAAATAACAGAAAGTAAAAAGAGGGTACAGAAGGTTGTGCTTTCTAACTTCATCCATCTCATGATCATCAAAGGGAATCCATTAACAAGGTTGATCAAGTCTTGTTAACAAACTCATTCCGAATAACATGGAACCGAAGAAATTTCGAATAACACTAAGTTACCTCAACGGGGATATGCACATCCCCAATAATAAGAATATCATATTTCTTCTTGACAGTAGGAAGAGGAAATTCAAAACCTCCAAAAATAATCGATGTAATTTTTCCAATAGAATTGATACTGTGGACTTGAGGTTGTTTCCTTGGAAAGTGTACTGTATGCTCATTACCATTAACATGAAAAGTGACATTGCCTTTGTTGCAATCAATAACATCCCATGGAGTATTCAAAAAGGGTCTTCCAAGAATAATGGACATATTATCGTCCTCGGGAATATCAAGAATAACAAAGTCCGTTAAAATAGTAACGTTTGCAACCACAACAGGCACATCCTCACAAATACCGACATGTATAGCAGTTGATTTGTCAGCCATTTGCAAAGATATTTCAGTAGGTGTCAACTTATTTAAATCAAGTCTACGATATAAAGAGAGAGGCATAACACAAACACCGGCTCCAAGATCACATAAAGTAGTTTTAGCATAGTTTCTTTTAATGGAGCATGGTATAGTGGGTACTCCTGGATCTCCAAGTTTCTTTGGTATTCCACCCTTAAAAGTATAATTAGCAAGCATGGTGAAAATTTCAGCTTTCGGTATTTTCCTTTTATTAGTAACAATATCTTTCATATACTTAGCATAAGGATTCATTTTGAGCATATCAGTTAATCGCATATGCAAAAAGATAGGTCTAATCATTTCAGCAAAGCGCTCAAAATCCTCATCATCCTTTTTCTTGGATGGTTTGGGAGGAAAATGCATGGGTTTCTAAACCCATGGTTCTCTTTATTTACCATGTTTCCTAGCAACAAAGTCTCTCTTATCATAACGTTGATTCTTTGATTGTGGGTTATCAAGATCAACAGCAAGTTCAATTTCTACATCATTATCATTGCTAGGTTGAGCATCGTCATGAACATTATCATTAATATTATCACTAGTTTCAGGTTCATTACCAGATTGTGTTTCAGCATCAGAAATAGAAATATCATTTGGATTCTCAGGTGGTTCACCAATAGGTTCACTAGAAGCATGTAAATTCCTATCATTTTTCTTTTTCTTCCTTTTTGAAGGACTAGGTGCGTCTATATTATTTCTCTGAGAATCTTGTTCAATTCTCTTAGGGTGGCCTTCAGGATACAAAGTTTCCTGAGTCATTCTACCAGTTCTAGTAGCCACTCTAACAGCATAGTCATTTTTCTTACTATTTAATTCGTTGAGCAAATAATTTTGAGCCTTAAGTACTTATTCTACTTGAGTGGTAACCATAGAAGCATGTTTACTAATGAGTTTAAGTTCACCTTTAACTCTAGACATATAGTCACCCAAGTGTTCAAGCATATTTGAATTGTATTTTAATTCTCTACCAAAATAAGAATTGAAGTCTTCTTGCTTAACCATAGATTTATCAATCTCATCTAAACATGGGCTAGCAAACTTGGCAAATGGAATTTCAGCTTTATCATATCTATAGAGAGAATTTACCTTTACTACCTGTGTCAGGTTATCAAGACCATGTGTTTCTTCAATAGGTGAGGGATTAAGATCATATGTTTCTTCAACAGGCGGTAAATTAAGACCATGTATTTCTTCAATAGGAGGTAAATTCTTAACATCTTCAGCTTTAATACATTTTTCTTTCATAGACTTCTTTGCCTCTTGCATATCTTCAGGACTAAGAAATAGAACACGTCTTTTCTTCGGAGTTGGTTTAGGAATAGGCTTAGGAGATGGCTCAGGAAGTGTCAAATTATTTTCATTTGTCAACATATTATTCAGTAGAATTTCAGCTTCATCTGGTGTTCTTTCCCTGAAAACAGAACCAGCACAACTATCTAGGTAATCTCTGGAAGCATCGGTTAGTCCATTATAAAAGATATCAAGTATTTCATTTTTCTTAAGAGGATGATCAGGCAAAGCATTAAGTAATTGGAGAAGCCTCCCCCAAGCTTGTGGGAGACTCTTTTATTCAATTTGCACCAAATTATATATTTCCCTTAAAGCAGCTTGTTTCTTATGAGCAGGGAAATATTTAGCAAAGAAGTAATAAATCATATCCTGGGGACTACGCACACAAGCAGGATCAAGAGAATTAAACCATATCTTAGCATCACCCTTTAATGAGAACAGAAATATTTTAAGGATATAAAGGTAGCGAGATTTCTCATCCTTAGTGAACAGGGTGGCTATATCATTTAATTTAGTAAGATGTGCCACAACAGTTTCAGATTCATAGCCATAGAAAGGATCAGATTCAACCGAAGTAATTATACCAGGATCAATAGAGAATTCATAATCCTTATCAGTAACACAGATAGGTGAAGTTGCAAAAGCAGGGTCAGGTTTCATTCTAGCATTAAGAGATTGCTGCTTCCATTTAGCTAATAACCTCTTGAGCTCCTATCTATCGTTGCAAGCTAAAATAGCTCTAGCAGCTTCTTTTTCCAGAACATAACCCTCAAGAACAACAGGCAATTCATATTTATTAGGGGGAGAGTCTTCATCATCACTTTCATCAATATTATCAGTTTCAATAATTTCATTCTCTCTAGCCCTAGCAAGTTGTTCATCGAGAAATTCACCAAGTGGCATAGTAGTATCAAGCATAGCAGAAGTGGCATCATCAATAACATGCGACATATCAGAACGAGTAGCAGAAGCAGGTCTAGGTGTCGCAAGCTTACTCAAAACAGAAGGTGAATCAAGTGCAGAGCTAGATGGCAGTTCCTTACCTCCCCTCGTAGTTGAGGGATGAATTGTTGTCTTAGCGTCTTTCAAGTTCTTCATAGTGACCAGCAGATATAAATCCCAAGTGACTCAAAGAATAGAGCTATGCTCCCCGGCAACGGCGCCAGAAAATAGTCTTGATAACCCACAAGTATAAGGGATCGCAACAGTTTTCGAGGGTAGAGTATTCAACCCAAATTTATTGATTCGACACAAGGGGAGCCAAAGAATATTCTCAAGTATTAGCAGCTGAGTTGTCAATTCAACCACACGTGGAAACTTAATATCTGCAGCAAAGTATTTAGTAGCAAAGTAATATGATAGTAGTGGTAACGGTTGCAAAAGGTAACGATAGCAAAAGTAATGTTTTTTGTATTTTGTAGTGATGATAGCAATAGCAACGCAAAAGTAAATAAGCGAAGATCAATATATGGGAAGCTCGTAGGCAATGGATCGATGATAGAGAATTATGTCGGATGTGGTTCATCATGTAACAGTCATAACCTAGGGTGACACAGAACTAGCTCCAATTCATCAATGTAATGTAGGCATGTATTCCGAATATAGTCATACGTGCTTATGGAAAAGAACTTGCATGACATCTTTTGTCCTACCCTCCCGTGGCAGCGGTGTCCTAATGGAAACTAAGGGATATTAAGGCCTCCTTTTAATAGAGTACCGGACCAAAGCATTAACACATAGTAAATACATGAACTCCTCAAACTACGGTCATCACCGGGAGTGGTCCCGATTATTGTCACTTCGGGGTTGCCGGATCATAACACATAGTAGGTGACTATAGACTTGCAAGATAGGATCAAGAACTCACATATATTCATGAAAACATAATAGGTTCAGATCTGAAATCATGGCACTCGGGCCCTAGTGACAAGCATTAAGCATAGCAAAGTCATAGCAACATCAATCTCAGAACATAGTGGATACTAGGGATCAAACCCTAACAAAACTAACTCGATTACATGATAAATCTCATCCAACCCATCACCGTCCAGCAAGCCTACGATGGAATTACTCACGCACGGCGGTGAGCATCATGAAATTGGTGATGGAGGATGGTTGATGATGACAACGACGACGGATTCCCCTCTCCGGAGCCCCGAACGGACTCCAGATCGGCCCTCCCAAGAGGTTTTAGGGCTTGGCCGTGGCTCTCTATCGTAAAACGCGATGAATCCTTCTCTCCTATTTTTTTCTCCCCGAAAGTGAATATATAGAGTTGGACTCGAGGTCAGAGGAGTTTCAGGGGGCCCACGAGGTAGGGGGCGCGTGATACATCTCCATCGTATCTACTTTTCCAAACACTTTTGCCCTTGTTATGGACTCTAACTTATATGATTTGAATGGAACTAACCCGGACTGACGTTGTTTTCAGCAGAATTGCCATGATGTTGTTTTATGTGTAGAAAACAAAAGTTCTTGGAATGTTTTGAAATTCCACGGAATATCTTACAATAAATAATAAAAAATCCTCGCCAAAGATGAAGACCAGGGGGCCCACACCTTGTCCACGAGGGTGGGGGGCGCGCCCCCTACCTCGTGGGCCCCCTGGAGACCTTCCGACTCCAACTCCAACTCTATATATTTGCTTTCGGGGAGAAAGAAATAGAAGTGAAGAAATCATCGCGTTTTACGATACGGAGCCGCCGCGAAGCCCTAAAACCTCTCGGGAGGGCTGATCTGGAGTCCGTTCGGGGCTCCGGAGAGGGGGATTCGTCGCCTTCGTCATCATCAACCATCCTCCATCACCAATTTCATGATGCTCACCGCCGTGCGTGAGTAATTCCATCGTAAGCTTGCTGGACGGTGATGGGTTGGATGAGATTTATCATGTAATCGAGTTAGTTTTGTTAGGGTTTGATCCCTAGTATCCACTATGTTCTGAGATTGATGTTGCTATGACTTTGATATGCTTAATGCTTGTCACTAGGGCTCGAGTACCATGATTTCAGATCTGAACCCATTATGTTTTGATGAATATATGTGAGTTCTTGATCCTATCTTGCAAGTCTATAGTCACCTATTATGTGTTATGATCCGGCAACCCCGAAGTGACAATAATCGGGACCACTCCCGGTGATGACCATAGTTTGAGGAGTTCATGTATTCACTATGTGCTAATGCTTTGTTCCGATTCTCTATTTGGACCCCGCTGCCACGGGAGGGTAGTGTCGTGGATCTAAGACTGACAGTAGAATGGGGGGTAAGTATGAGGAGGCAAGATCCTAGCTACGAAGAAGTTGTACACGCGAGTTTTCCGAGTTCAGGCCCTTCTCGGAGGAAGTAACAGCCCTACGTCTCGGTGCCCCGAGGCGGTCGACTGGATTATATGTGTGTGTGTGTGAGTTTACAAAAGATGTGAACCCTTGTCCCAGAGGAGGGGGTGGCTTATATAGAGTGCGTCAGGACCCCAGCTCCCCTCCGTTACACAGGATTCAATGTTGATAAAGGAAAGGCATTACTGGTAACGTCTACAGTAAAGCGTCATAAATGCTCATAATGCTATGGTTTAAGTCCTGACCGTTGGAGAGTGGAGGATTCCTCATCTTCTGGTGGTCGAGTGTCTTCAAGGTGGTCGAGTGAGTGCATCTCCACGGTCGAGTGGTCGATGGTTTCTCTTCGACTGTTTCTGATTCTTTGTAGAGATGTCCTTGGGGAGGGTAAGTTGGACAGGTCCATGACCCTACCCTAGGTACATAGCTTCATCATTAGCCCCCGAATGGATCAGGGTTTGAGTGAGGAAGGGGTTGAGAACACTTCCGACCCACTCTTTGTGCTATGAACATGCCTTGTTTGGAACAATGAGTTGAGGTGACGGCGTCGAGTCCTTTCTCAATCGCCTTGGTCCATTCTTGGTTGTTGTCGAGTGAACTTTCATGGTAAAATTCCGAATGATGATGTAGAGGGTGTTTGTCTTCAGTCTGACAGGTTGTTCTGCTCTCCGCGGATCTCGCAGGATTCGAATTTTGGGAAGTGCGCCAAACGGGCGGAACCGAAGTTATCGGGACGGATTGGGCAAGTCTCCTCGATCCCTGCGCCACCTTTTTCGCCATGTACTGCGCGCGCGACTGTTGCGGGATTTGTTTAGATCGCTTGGGTCCACCAGTCAGCCACTCGGTGAAAGGCCTTATAAAAGGTCTCGGGCCAGGCCTCTGCTCCGCATGCTCCCATTCTCTCTTCTCTTTCCCTCGATCTCTCCGCCACTCTTGCTTCCGCTTCGTCGCCGGACCTCTGTTCGAGCTTGACCCGTCACCATGGGGAAGGAAAAGACGGCGACGCTGGAACGCGCAAAGAAGGCGACCGCGAAGGCGAAGGGCAAGCGGACCAGCCGGGGAGGATCCTCGTCGAGGTCCGGCCTGCCAGCGGGCTGGATCCAGGGCGACTGGATCCGCTCGGCAATCACGCAGGACGACCTCGACGACCTGGTGGAGGGGGGATTGATCCCTCACAAGTCAGCTCGGCTCCCGGGGGACGAAACCGAGCCGCAACCTAGAGAGGGTGAGTGTGTCCTCCTCGCAACCCACATAGATCGCGGATTCTCACTGCCTCCCCACCCTTTCTTCCGGGGTTTTTTGAACTTCTTTGGGGCTCAGCTCCACCATTTCACTCCGAACACCATAGTCTATCTGGCCGCTTTCGTGTCCATGTGCGAAAACTTCTTGGGTTGTCGACCGCACTGGGGGCTTTTCAAACACATCTTCACTTGCCGTTCCCAGTCGGTCAAAAAGGCCAAGTCGAGTGACGAGAGGATGCGGGTGATCCAGATGTGCGGTGGTCTGGGGATCCAGATAAGGAGCAAGAGTACTTTCCCAGCCATGATCCTTCCTGACTCGGTCTGGGGCTGGCAGTCGACTTGGTTTTACTGCAAGGATCAGCCAACCCTTGGCTAGTCGACTGGACTTCCTCCTTTTTCCTTGGCTCGAGTGGAGAAGCCTCCACCCCTGAAGGTAGTTCCAAAAGAGAAGGCGCGGGTCAAGGAGCTGGTTGAACGGGTCGTCCAGCTTGTCCGCGATGGAGTGACCGGGATGGATCTGCTGGAGGTCTTTCTCGGTCGACGCATCCAACCTCTTCAGGCGCGCGATCATCCGATGTGGATGTACTCTGGGCTCGAGGATACCATTCGGATCCACCCGGAGGAGGTTAGCGAGGATATCTTGGAGAACTGGTTGAGGGGAATCACTGGCAACAAAGACAACCCTCGGGGATCCAGGAGGGTGATTCCATTCGACAACTCGCAACAGCCGGAGCAGGTATATTTCTATTTTATCAAGTATCTTTCTGATTCACCATGTGATGTCTCGTTTGTGGTCGACTGAATGTCCTTTGATTGTTATCCTTTCAGGCCCTCATTGAAATGTACTCGATGCCCAACGGAGTGCAGGACCCAGGCGCTGAGGAAGAAGGGAGCGGGGGTGAGAGCGGCGAGGAGCATTCGGAAGCCGAGGAGGATGAGGAGAGCGAGGAATCGACTGATGAGGAAGAAGTCGACTCGCCTCCTCGCAGGGAGAGGAGGTCCAAGCACACTCACGACCTGGCAAGCGCTTCGGACTTGGTGGCTGCGCCAATCGGGCAGTCCTCGAAGCGCCCCGGGACGTCTTCCCCAACGCTGACTGAGAAGGCTCCAAAGCAATCTAAGGTCGCACCGCCCCCAGCGCCGAAAGTGCCAAAAGCCATCTCCTCCAAACTGCCCAAAGCTTTGCCCAGGATCAAAGTGACCGTTCCTACTATCTCCGGGTAACCATCTGACTTGTCCTTCATGTGGATTCGATTAACTGGGTGTAACTGATTGAATGCGGGCCTTTGCAGTGCTGCTACGTCAGTGACCTCTTCATACCAGTACCGGGACAAGGAAATGGAGGATGCGGTAACCTCTAACCCATGTATGAACTCTTGCGATTTCGATTCTTGATCCTTTTAGGGTCGAGTGGTTCACTTGGGGTCGAATGTTCTATCTTGCAGCTCCACCCAACATCATTGGTCTTCCGGACGACGACGAAGATGTGGCTCCTAAGCCTAGGAAGAGCAAGAAGGTAACAACAGGCAAGGTGGCTCGGCAAGAACCAACTGCAACTCCTCCCGTCTGTCAAGCTGAAGACGCGGGCAGGGCCACTGTGACATTCACTGCACCCTTGTTGAGTGGGCATCCCACGCGGTCGACCGCGCCTGTGGTTCCTTCAACTATCCAACTCCACACCATGGAGCTTCAAGCAGCTGCACCTGGGTCGTCTGCACACTTTTTCACCAGCTACCCCGTCCCAGACAACCAGTCGGAAGCGGCTGCGGAAGCCATCCGACAGGCTGATATGATGATGGAGCAGGTGAAGATAGTGCACGAGAGCAGTCAGGCTGCCTACGACGCTGGTGCCGCCCTTCGGGCCAATGTCCAGGTGAGTAGACTTTCCGACTGTTTTTGTTCTCCAAAAATCTTCTTCTGCACAATCTCCTGTTGTTCACGTTGAATTAGAGCACCCACTGGGTGTCGCTGTTTTTTTTGGTAGTTTCGCTCTTCCAATTGGTCTGGGCGAGTGGGATCAGAACTGGTGGGGGCACGCTAAGTGCACCCACTGGGTGTAGTCCCCGAGACCATGGTCGACTGCTGGCAGTCGACTGTGGTCTGAGTTCTTCTTTCTTGACGGTGCAATTGTTCTTTCTCTCTTTTTTAACTCCTTGCACTCGACTCCGGCGGGCCGGTCGAGTCGGATCAGAACCGGTGGGGGCACGCCAAGTGCACCCACTGGGTGTAGTCTCCGAGACCGTGGTCGACTGCTGGCAGTCGACTGGGGTCTGAACAGCTTGTTGCCCACTTCATTAGGTTTTATTCACTTGGAAATGGACTGCCTTCGAACCTATCGATTGATCTGTCTCTTGCCTCCTGCAGAAGTCTTGTACTCTTATCTCCAAGTTTGTCGAACTCGAAGAGAAGTAGAGGCAACTCAACTTAGACTTGGAATTGGCTCAGCAAAATCTGAAAAAAGCTCAAGACGAGGCCGCTGGTATGGAAGGTAACTGATTGCCGACTGAATTTCAATATATCTCTTTGATCTCTTCTTTGATTCGATTATTTCTTTTGTAGAGAAAATGAAGTTGGCTCTGGACAAGAAGGACTCGAACCTCGCCGCCGCGCAAAAAGCAGCCCAGGACAAAACCGCTCTCGCAGACAAGAAGCTTGCTTCAGTCGGAATGCTTGAAGGAGAGGTGAGTAGACTGAAATCTTGTCTTAATGAAGCTAACCACGAAGTGACCAGCCTGAAGAAGGACAAGGTCGTCCTGAACGAAAAGTTGGAGTCTGCGATCCGCAAGAGGAATGACACGAAAGCCTATCTGAGGACCCTCGCCAAGAAGCTTTATCTCGTGCTGGAAGGTATTTCTTTTAATCCGACTGTGTTGATTCTTGCAATTGGGTCTTGATCGGTTGATGGACTGGCTTTTGGCTGCAGAACTCGGCCAAGACTTCGACGAAGAAACTGGAAGGGTCGAGACGGGTCTGGACCCTATCGCTTCTCCAGTCTGCGACGAAACTGTGATGAACGTGCTCCGACTGGAGTCCCGTACCGCCAGCGCCACAAGCTACCTCGCACGCCTGAAGGAGGTTGTCTCTCGAATCGACTCGACGCTTTGGCCGGGGGCGACGCTTCAGAATGATCTGGAATCTCCAATGACTCATCTGAACGAGATCCCTAACCGAGTGCAAGAATGGAAGAAATCCTCCGCCCGGTGTGGCGCTGATGTGGCGATGTCCTTGGTGCGAGTCCATTGCAAGGAGGCTCGTGAAGACAAGCTGGCTGCAATCAAAGTTGCTAACACCAAAAAGCACGACTTCCAATCCTTCATGGAGACTTTCATTGCTGCCGCCACTCGGATTGCTGATGGGATCGATCTGGACTCATTCGTGGAGCCTGCCAGCCCTCCTCCGTCCGAGTGAACAATCTTATGAAACTTGGATACGCTTTAAATTTGCCTCGGAATGCCAAGTGGTTTCTGTAGCCGTTAAACTCCTTCGGGCTTGGTGCCCGAGTACTTTTGATTCGCTGCTTGGAACCTTTTAGGATTTATTTGAATTTGGTTTATCTCCGAATGTGCTTGTGTTTGCCTCCGGATGGACTTTGCTCACTACACCTCGTCGCCCTTGTGGATAGGGATGGAGCGGACGTTGTATTTGTGCCGCAGCTCCGAAGGAGAAGGTTGCAGTCAACCTGCACCTCGTCGTCCTTGCGGATGGGGATGGAGCGGACGTTGTATTTGTGCCGCAGCTCCGAAGGAGAAGGTTGCAGTCGACCTGCACCTCGTCGTCCTTGTGGATAGGGATGGAGCGGACGTTGTATTTGTGCCGCAGCTCCGAAGGAGAAGGTTGCATTCGACCTGCACCTCGTCGTCCTTGCGGATAGGTATGGAGCGGACGTTGTATTTGTGCTGCAGCTCCGAAGGAGAAGGTTGCAATCGACCTGCACCTCGTCGTCCTGGCGGATAGGGATGGGTCTCAAACTTAGGCGAGTGCTCGACTGCAGCTAAGCCCCCCAAGTGGGAGGATTGCTCTCCACTCGGTAGGATTTTTTCAAACTTAGGCGCGTGCTGGACTGCCATTAAGTCTCTTAGTGAGAGAACTTAGGCGAGTGCTTGAATGCAGCTAAGCCCCCGAGTGGGAGGATTGCTCTCCACTCGGTAGGATTTTTCCAAACTTATGCGAGTGCTGGACTGCTGTTAAGTCTCTCAGTGAGAGAACTTGGGCGAGTGCTCGACTGCAGCTAAGCCCCCCGAGTGGGAGGATTGCTCTCCACTCGGTGGGATTTTTTCAAACTTAGGCGAGTGCTGGACTGCCGTTAAGCCTCTTAGTGAGAGAACTTATGCGAGTGCTCGACTGCAGCTAAGCCCCCGAGTGGGAGGATTGCTCTCCACTCGGTGGGATTTTTTCAAACTTAGGTGAGTGCTGGACTACCGTTGAGTCTCTTAGTGAGAGAACTTAGGCGAGTGCTCGACTGCAGCTAAGCCCCCGAGTGGGAGGATTGCTCTCCACTCGGTAGGATTTTTCAAACTTAGGCGAGTGTTGGACTGCCGTTAAGCCTCTTAGTGAGAGAACTTAGGCGAGTGCTCGACTGCAGCTAAGCTCCCCGAGTGGGAGGATTGCTCTCCACTCGGTAGGATTTTTCCAAACTTAGGCGAGTGCTAGACTGCCGTTAAGCCTCTTAGTGAGAGAACTTAGGCGAGTACTCGACTGTAGCTAAGCCCCCGAGTGGGAGGATTGCTCTCCACTCGGTAGGATTTTTCAAACTTAGGAGAGTGCTGGACTGCCGTTAAGCCTCTTAGTGAGAGAACTTAGGCGAGTGCTCGACTGCAGCTAAGCTCCCCGAGTGGGAGGATTGCTCTCCACTCGGTAGGATTTTTTCAAACTTAGGCGAGTGCTGGACTGCCGTTAAGCCTCTTAGTGAGAGAACTTAGGCGAGTACTCGACTGCAGCTAAGCCCCCGAGTGGGAGGATTGCTCTCCACTCGGTAGGATTTTTCAAACTTAGGCGAGTGCTAGACTGCCGTTAAGCCTCTTAGTGAGAAAACTTAGGCGAGTGCTCGACTGCAGCTAAGCCCCCGAGTGGGAGGATTGCTCTCCACTCGGTGGGATTTTTTCAAACTTAGGCGAGTGCTGGACTGCCGTTAAGTCTCTTAGTGAGAGAACTTAGGCGAGTGCTTGACTGCAGCTAAGCCCCCGAGTGGGAGAGTTGCTCTCCACTCGGTATGATTTTTTCAAACTTAGGCGAGTGCTCGACTGCCGTTAAGTCTCTCAGTGAGAGAACTTAGCGCGAGTGCTCGACTGCAGCTAAGCCCCCGAGTGGGAGAGTTACTCTCCACTCGGTAGGATTTTTTCAACTTAGGCGAGTGCTTGACTGCCATTAAGTCTCTTAGTGAGAGAACTTAGGTGAGTGCTTGACTGCAGCTAAACCCCCGATTGGGAGGGTTTCTCTCCACTCGGTAGGATTTTTTCAAACTTAGGCGAGTGCTCGACTGCCGTTAAGTCTCTAAGTGAGAGAACTTAGGCGAGTGCTCGACTGCAGCTAAGCCCCCGAGTGGGAGGGTTTCTCTCCACTCGGTAGGATTTTTTCGAACTTAGGCGGAACGGATTCGCGACTAAGCCCACCCACTGGGGGATTTGAAAACCAAATAAGAACAACACAATCGAATGAGAGAACCGTAAGCTCTTGTCTTTGATAAACGAATTACAAAAGGTGTTGCTTATTACATTTTATTCAAGCGAGTGTTTAAGTATAAAAGGGGCGGAGCAGCTCCGCGTTCCAAGCCCGTGGCTCGTCTTTCTGATGCTCGATACTGTAAAGATGGTATGCTCCATTGTGGAGAACTTTGGTGACGATGAAGGGGCCTTCCCAAGTTGGAGCGAGCTTGTGTGGTTTCTGCTGATCCACTCGAAGAACCAAGTCTCCTTCTTGAAAGGCCCGACCCCTCACATTCCTGGCGTGGAATCGACACAAATCTTGCTGATAAATGGTCGAGCGGATCAAGGCCATCTCTCTTTCCTCCTCTAAGAGATCGACTGAATCTTGCCGGGCCTGCTCTGCTTCCGCTTCGGAGAAGAGTTCAACTCGGGGTGCATTGTGGAGCAAGTCACTTGGCAGAACAGCTTCGGCTCCATAGACTAAGAAGAAAGGAGTTCTCCCAGTCGACCGATTAGGAGTTGTCCTTAAACCCCACAGAACTGACGGAAGTTCATCAACCCAAGCACCTGTTACGTGTTTGAGATCACGCATCAGTCGGGGTTTCAGTCCTTTGAGAATTAGGCCATTGGCTCTTTCTGCTTGTCCGTTCGACTGCAGGTGAGTGACAGAAGCATAGTCGACTCGAGTGCTCCGAGAGGCGCAGAAAGCTCTGAACTCATCGGAATCGAAGTTCGATCCGTTGTCCGTGATGATGCTGTGTGGGACTCCATATCTGAATGTCAATTCTCTGATAAAACTGACAGCGGTGCTAGCATCAAGGTTCTTGATAGGTTTAGCTTCGATCCATTTGGTAAACTTGTCGACTGCAACGAGCACATGAGTGAAGCCGCTTTTGCCGGTTCTCAGTGGTCCAACCATATCCAGTCCCCAAACAGCGAAGGGCCAGACGAGGGGGATTGTCTTTAGGGCTGACGGTAGCTTGTGAGACATATCGGAGTAAAATTGACAGCCTTCACATCTGTCAACTATATCTTTCGCCATCTCATTTGCTCGTGGCCAATAGAATCCAGCTCGGTATGCTTTAGCCACGATGGCCCGAGAGGACGCATGGTGACCACAGGTCCCCGAGTGGATGTCATTGAGGATCATTCGGCCTTCTTCTGGTGTTATGCACTTTTGACCGACTCTAGTCACACTTTCTCTGAACAGCTGCCCTCTTATCATAGTAAAGGCTTTGGATCGACGGAATCTGTCGAGCTTCTTCTTCATCCTCTGGGAGCTCTTTCCTAAGGATGTACGCAATGTAGGGCACCGTCTAGTCGGGAGTAATGGCCAGAACCTCCATGATCAAGTCGACCATAGTTGGGACCTCGACTTCAGTCGGATCCGTGGCGCACTTGGGTTGCGGGGGCTCTTCAGTGAAAGGGTCTTGCTGAACTGTCGGCGTGTGAATATGCTCCAAGAACACATTGCTGGGAATGGCTTCTCTCTTGGAACCTATCTTTGCCAATTCATCGGCTGCTTGGTTTTTCAATCAGGGGACATGATGGAGTTCTAACCCCTCGAACTTCTTCTCAAGCTTTCTCACCACGTTGTAGTAACCAGTCATGGCTGGACTTCTGACGTCCCACTCCTTCATCACTTGATTAACTATCAAATCTGAGTCGCCATAGACCATGAGGCGACGGATGCCGAGTGAGATGGCCATGCGCAAACCATACAGGAGTGCTTCATATTCTACTTCATTGTTGGAGGAATCAAAGTGAATCTGGAGGACATATCTGAGCTTGTCTCCTCGGGGGGATACTAGAACTACTCCAGCACCAGAATCGTTGAGCATCTTGGATCCGTCAAAGAACATGGTCCAGTGCTCAGAGTGAACTTGAGTCGGCAGTTGCTGTTCGATCCACTCGGCGAGGAAATCTGCTATTGCTTGGGACTTGATAGCTTTCTTTGCCTCAAACTTGATATCCAAGGGAAGGAGTTCAATCGCCCATTTTGCCACTCGACCAGTTGCATCCCTGTTGTGCAGAATCTCTCACAATGGAGCATTGCTGACGACTGTAACAGATTGATCTGAGAAGTAGTGTGCAACCTTCTTCGTGGTCATGTAAATTCCATAGACAAGCTTCTGATAGTGAGGATATCTCTGCTTTGACGGGGTCAAGACTTCAGAGATATAATAAACTGGGCGTTGAACTTTGTACGCTTTTCCTTCTTCTTCCCGCTCGACCGTAAGTACTGTACTGATGACTTGTCCAGTGGCTGCTATATAAAGCAGTAGAGGCTCTTTGCTGACTGGAGCAGCAAGCACCGGCTGGGTGGAAAGCAGGGCTTTTAGATCTGCAAATGTTGTATCAGCTTCTGGAGTCCACTCGAACTTATCTGATTTCTTCATCAGTCGGTAAAGAGGAAGCGCCTTTTCACCGAGGCGAGAAATGAATCGACTTAGGGCGGCCAAGCAACCCGTGAGCTTCTGGACATCATGCACATGCACAGGGCGTTTCATTCAGAGTATAGCATCCTACTTTCTCTGGGTTAGCATCGATTCCTCGTTCGGAAACAAGAAAACCGAGTAACTTTCCGCCTGGAACTCCAAACGTGCACTTTGATGGATTGAGCTTGATATCATACCTTCTGAGGTTGGTAAAGGTTTCAGCGAGGTCCGTCAGCAGGTCGGAACCTTTACGTGACTTGACCACAATGTCATCCATGTATTCTTCCACATTCCGACTGATCTGAGTGAGCAGGCACTTCTGAATCATCCACATAAATGTGGCTCCGGCATTCTTCAAGACGAATGGCATTGTGACATAACAGAAGCACCCAAACGGGGTGATAAAAGCTGTCTTTATTTCGTCGGGTCCGTACAGACGGATCTGGTGGTACCCGGAGTAGGCATCCAAAAAGGACAAACGCTCGCATCCAGCAGCCGAATTGACTATCTGATCGATGCGAGGGAGAGGGAAGTGATCTTTCGGGCAAGCCCGATTGATATGCTTGAAATCGATGCACATGCGGAGTGAGTCATCTTTCTTTGGGACCATGACAACATTGGCTAACCACTCGAAGTGGTAAATCTCTCGGATAAACTCAGCTGCCAAAAGCCGAGCCACCTCTTCGCCGATTGCTTTTCTTTTCTGGACGGCAGACCGTCGAAGATGCTCTTTGACTGGTTTCACTTTTGGGTCGACTCGTAAACAATGCTCAGCCAGTCCCCTGGGAACACCTGGCATGTCAGAAGGCTTCCATGCAAAGATGTCCCAGTTCTCACGGAGGAACTGGATGAGCGCTTCTTCCTATTTGGAGTCGAGTGTGGTCTAAATGTGGGTCGGAGCTGCATTGGGGTCCGTCGGGTGAATGTGAACAGACTTCGTCTCGCCAGACGACTGGAATGCTGAATTCGTGGCTGGCTTCTTGGCTCGCAACAAGTCAATCGGGTCTGCATTTTTCTGGTATTCTTGCAATTTTACCACGGCCATCTGGGCATCGGCGATCTTTGAGCCCTTCTGGAAACACTCTTCCGCCTTTTTCCGATTACCAAAGATAGTGATCACTCCTTTGGGACCAGGCATCTTCAGTTTAAGGTACACGTAACAAGGTCGAGCCATGAATCGTGCATAAGTTGGCCTGCCTAGAATTGCATGAAACGCACTCTGAAAATCCACGACTTCAAACGTCAACTTTTCTTTGCGGTAATTTTTGGCATCACTGAAAACCACGTCGAGTGTAATCTGACCTAGGGACACAGCCTTCTTGCCTGGGATGACCCCATGGAAACTCATATGGCTTTCACTGAGTCTGGACATCCGGATGCCCATTCCTTTCAACATTTCTGCATACAGAATGTTCAGGCCACTGCCACCGTCCATCAGGACCTTTGTCAGTCGAGTGCCTTCGACCACCGGGTCGACCACCAGCGCTTGCCTCCCAGGGGTGGCGATGTGTGCTGGATGATCAGACTGGTCGAACATAATGGCAGTCTGCGACCATTTCAATTAACTGGGTGTCGCCGGAGCGACCATGTTCACTTCTCTGTTGATGACTTTCAATCGACTCTTGTTTCCAACATCAGCAAAAATCATCAGAGTGGAATTCACGTGAGGATAACCATCATCATCTTCTCCTTCACTCTCAGCCTTGTTTGCCTCCTTCTCCTTTTCCTTGGGTTGTTTCTCTCAGAACTGCTGGATCAGGAGCCGACACTGTCGAGTGGTATGCTTGGGGTAAATGAAATTACCTTCTTCATCTTTTTTGGTGTGGATATGGCACGACAGATCCAACACGTCATTTCCATCTTGATCTTTTACTTTCTTGGGGTTCCACGGCCCTTTGGGCTTCCCCTTGAACTTTCCTTGAACCACAGCCAAGGCCGCACCCGGGGCAGCTGGTTCGGCCTTGCGTTTTTGTTTCCGACTGGAGTTTCCTCCTCCGGCTTCGTGGGCGACTGCTTTGTGCTTGCCGCTCCGCAATCGCTCTTCCTCTTCACCATTGGCATACTTGGTGGCAATTTCCATCATCTGAGTCAGAGTCATGTTTCCTGTCCGACCGAATTTCAGATTCAACTCCCGGTACCTGACGCCTTCCTTGAAAGCACAAATTGCCTGATGATCAGACACATCTTCCACCGTGTGGTGCATGGTGATCCACCTCTGGATATAATCTCTCAAAGTTTCATTCGGTTTCTGGACGCAACACTGTAATTCTGTCAAACCTGCTAGCCGTTTGCAAGTACCCTCAAACGTTTGGACAAACACTCGTGCGAGATCTTCCCAAGTATAGATGCTGCCAGGTGGCAACTGATTCAGCCACGCTCTAGCCGAGCCCTCCAACATCAGAGGAAGGTTTTTCATGGCCACCTCATCATTGCCGCCACCAATCTGGACAGCCACTCGGTAGTCTTCGAGCCAGGTGTCAGGTTTGGACTCTCCGGTGAACTTACTAGCTCCCGTCGCCAACCTGAAGTTGGGGGAAATCACTGCAGCTCTGATAGCTCTGCTGAAGCACTCTGGCCAGAGACATGCACCCTATTGCTGGTTTGCGGGCCTCTGTCATGGCCATCTCGGTGAGCTCTGTTTCTGTCGACCAAGCCCTGCACGAGAATAGATCTTGCGTCAAAGCCTGGCTCCCTGGGGTCAACTGGAATACCTCTTCCGACGCTGTTAGGGCGCCTATCTTCATGTGGCCGCGGCACGTATGACCCACTCCTTGGAGGAGGCGTGGGCACTCGACGGCGACCATCGCGATCGGCTCGACGATCATACTGCTCCTGGTTTCTGTACTGATCACGCCGCTCTCCACGTCCCTCACGCCTCGGGGGCGATCTCGGGCTATGGGACGACTGGACCGTATCTGTGACCATAGATCTGCTATGGATCCTATCCCGCGACTGAGACACGACCGTATTCTGCTCTCCCGCTGCCCGGAGCAAGGCCCTGATCTGCGCCAGACCTTGGCCAGCTTCTGACTGGGAAGGTTGAATCGACTCTGCTATCCAGGCAGCAGCTGCTAGGTTTTGGATCTGTGTTCGGTATACCTGAGCCGGAGGTGGAAAAAGTTGGTGTCGGCTGGACTCAGGAGCACGTTGACGAGCGTGATCGTCGAGTGCGCGCTGGAGGTTCTCCAGCCGAGTGCGCTCAGCCAGATTGGCCAGGCGAGCCTTCTCCAAGGCCTGGGCCTCGGGTGTATCTCCAACTATAGGAGTATGCAGGGCATCCATGTTTCGGTGACGAAGTTCTTCTCTCTGCTGCGAGGAGAGAGGCTCGGGGAGGTACTCCTCGTGAACGCGCGACGGATTGCCGTTCCCGTTGCCTCCGTCTTCACGATCGATGCCAGGAGGGCCGCGTGGTCCATTGACCACCAGGACTTCCGCCACCGAGTCATTGCTGCCGCACTCGAATGCAGTCTCTACGGAGCCAGTCGACCGATCGAACAGGCCGTAGAGAGACTCGTCGGGCTCGATCGCCGCGACTTGAGGGGTGGCGGACTGGCGGGCCGCCGCATGCTTCACCCACCGTTGAAGCCTCGACCGGCCAGTGCGCTTGCTCCGGCGGGTCGCAGGGAGGGGGAAAGCCGCTGGAGTCGACTGGTACTGGGTCGACAGTTGCCGCAGGAGGACGCCACGGACGCACGCGTGAAAGTGCATCGCCCTGCGGGCGGGGAGCGCGTCGACGTTGAGTGGTGCCTCCTGAAGCCAAGCGGAGTCGTCGGCGACAAACACGAGCGCGCCGAGACGGATCTCGCGGCCCTCAGCCAAACCTCGACCAGGAATCATGATGATGGGGATCGGAAAAATTGCAACTTCTCCAATAAGTCGCTAAGACACCTGCCCCAAGGTGGGCGCCAACTGTCGTGGATCTAAGACTGATAGTAGAATGGGGGGTAAGTATGAGGAGGCAAGATCCTAGCTATGAATAAGTTGTACACGCGAGTTTTACGAGTTCAGGCCCTTCTCGGAGGAAGTAACATCCCTACGTCTCGGTGCCCTGAGGCGGTCGACTAGATTATATGTGTGTGTGTGAGTTTAAAAAGATGTGAACCCTTGTCCCAGAGGAGGGGGTGGCTTATATAGAGTGCGCCAGGACCCCAGCTCCCCTCCGTTACATAGGATTCAATGTTCATAAAGGAAAGGCATTACTGATAACGTCTACAGTAAAGCGTCATAAATGCTCATAATGCTATGGTTTAAGTCCTGACCGTTGCATAGTGGAGGATTCCTCATCTTCTGGTGGTCGAGTGTCTTCAAGGTGGTCGAGTGAGTGCATCTCCACGGTCGAGTGGTCGATGCTTTCTCTTTGACTGTTTCTGATTCTTTGTAGAGATATCCTTGGGGAGGGTAAGTTGGACAGGTCCATGACCCTACCCTAGGTACATAGCTTCATCAGGTAGGACAAAAGATGTCATGCAAGTTCTTTTCCATCAGCACGTATGACTATATTTGGGATACACGCCTACATTACATTGATGAATTGGAGCTAGTTCTGTGTCACCCTATGTTATGACTGTTACATGATGAACCGCATCCGGCATAATTATCCATCGCTGATCCGATGCCTACGAGCTTTCCATATACTGGTTTATGCTTATTTACTTTCCGTTGCTATTGTTACAATCACTACAAAATACCAAAAATATTATTTTGCTTTCATTACTCTTTTGTTACCGTTACCACCACTATCATATTACTTTGCTACTAAACACTTTGCTGCAGATACTAAGTTTCCAGGTGTGGTTGAATTGACAACTCAGCTGCTAATACTTGAGAATATTCTTTGGCTCCCCTTGTGTCGAATCAATAAATTTGGGTTGAATACTCTACCCTCGAAAGCTGTTGCGATCCCCTATACTTGTGGGTTATCAAGACTATTTTCTGGTGCCGTTGCCGGGGAGCATAGCTCTATTCTTTGAGTCACTTGGGATTTATATCTGCTGGACACTATGAAGAACTTGAAAGACGCTAAGACAACAATTCATCCCTCAACTACGAGGGGAGGTAAGGAACTGCCATCTAGCTACATCGTACTAAATTCTCTTGATCCTGGTTGAACTCTGATCCTTTTCATGGCTATGAATCTGAAACTGTTGTGGCACATCGTACTAAATTAAATGATATAGCCACCCTGTTCACTAATGATGAGAGATCTCGCTACTTTTATATCCTCAAAATATTTCCGTTCTCATTAAAGGGTGATGCTAAGATATGGTTTAATTCTCTTGATCCTGGTTGCGTGCGTTGTCCCCAGGATATGATTTACTACTTCTCTGCTAAATATTTCCCTGCTCATAAGAAACAAGCTGCTTTAAAGGAAATATACAACTTTGTGCAAATTAAAGAAGAGAGTCTCCCACAAGCTTGGGGGAGGCTTCTCAAGTTACTTAATACTTTGCTTGATCATCCTCTTAAGAAAAATGAAATACTTGATATCTTTTATAATGGACTAACCGATGCTTCCAAAGATTACCTGGATAGTTGTGCTGGTTCTCTTTTCCAGGAAAGAACACCGGATGAAGATGAAATCTTATTGAATAATATGTTGACAAATGAAAATAATTGGGCACCTCCCGAGCCAGCTCCTGAGCCAGCTCCTGCTCCAATTAATGAGCCTATTCCTAAACCAACTCCGAAGAAGAGAGGTGTTCTATTCCTTAGTCGTGAAGATATGCAAGAGGCAAAGAAATCTATGAAAGAAAAAGGTATTAAAGCTGAAGATGTTAAGAATTTACCTCCTATTGAAGAAATACATGGTCTTAATTTACCGCCTATTGAAGAAACATATGATCTTAATCCTCTATTTATTGAAGAACCTCCTGATCCCGATAACCTGACACAGGTAGTAAAGGTAAATTCTCTCTATAGATATGACAAAGATGAAATCCCTCCTACTATAATTGCTAGTCAGTGCTTGGATGAGTTTGATAATTTTATGTTTAAGCAAGAAGACTTCAATGCTTATTTTGGTAGACAATTAAAACAAGACGCTTATATGATTAAACACTTGGGTGATTATATGGCTAATATTAGAGGTGAACTTAAACTTGTTAGCAAACATGCTTCTATGATTACCACTCAAATGGAACAAGTACTTAAAGCTCAAAAAGAATTGCTCGATGAGATGGATAATAAGAAAAATGATTATGCTGTTAGAGTGGCTACTAGAACTGGTAGAATGACTCAGGAACCTTTGTATCCTGAAGGCCACCCTAAGAGAATTGAGCAAGATTCTTAGAGAAATAATATTGATGCACTTAGTTCTTCTAAAAAGAAGAAAAAGAAAAATGATAGAACTGTGCAAACTTCTAGTGAACCTATTGCTGAACCACCTGATAATCCAAATGATATCTCTATGTCTGATGCTGAAACACAATCTGGCAATGAACATGAACCTAATGAAAATCTTAATGATGATGCTCAAGAGGATGCTCCACCTAGTAATGATAATGATGTAGAAATTGAACCTGTTGTTGATCTTGATAACCCACAATCAAAGAATCAACGTTATGATCAGAGAGACTTTGTTGCTAGGAAACATGGTAAAGAAAGAGAACCTTGGGTTCAGAAGCCCATGCCTTTTCCTACCAAACCATCCAAGAAAAAGAATGATGAGGATTTTGAGCGCTTTGCTGAAATGATTAGACCTATCTTTTTGCGTATGTGATTGACCGATATGCTCAAAATGAATCCTTATGCTAAGTACATGAAAGATATTGTTACAAATAAAAGAAAGATACCACAAGCTGAAATTTCCACCATGCTTGCTAATTATACTTTTAAGGGTGGAATACCAAAGAAACTTGGAGATCCAGGAGTACCTACTATACCATGCTCCATTAAAAGAAACTATGTTAAAACTGCTTTATGTGATCTTGGAGCCGGTGTTAGTGTTATGCCTGTCTCTTTATATCGTAGACTTGACTTGAATAAGTTGACACCTACTAAAATATCTTTGCAAATGGCTGATAAATCAACTGCTATACATGTCGGTATTTGTGAGGATGTGCCTGTTGTGGTTGCAAACGTTACTATTTTAACGGACTTTGTTATTCTTGATATTCCCGAGGACGATAGTATGTCTATTATTCTTGGAAGACCTTTTCTTAATATTGCATGGGATCTTATTGATTGCAACAAAGGTAATGTCACTTTTCATGTTAATGGTAATGAGCATACGGTACACTTTTCGAGGAAACAAGCTCAAGTTCATAGTATCAATTCTATCGGAAAAATTCCATTGATTATATTTGGAGGTTTTGAATTTCCTCTCCCTACTGTCAAGAAGAAATAAGATATACTTATTATGGGGGATGTGCATATCCCCGTTGAGGTAACCTAGTGTTATTCCAAATTTCTCCGGTTTCATGTTAATCGGAATGAGTTTGTTAACAAGACTTGATCAACCTTGTTAGTGGATTCCTTTTGATGAGCATGAGATGGATGAAACTAGAAGCACAACCTTCTGTAACCTCTCTATACTTTATGTTATTTAGTTGAAATAAAGTAAAAATAGTATTTTTCTATCTGTTTCCTGACTTACCCGTGCAATATAAAAATATCCCGAAAATAAAAGTCCTCAGAATGACATGCCAATTTAATATGATTTTTCGGGAATATTTGAGGATTTTTGGTGCAAAAATTACCGCGGGGGGAGCTGCCACCTGGCCACGAGGGTGGAGGGCACGCCCTACCCCCCTGGGCGCGCCCCCTGCCTCGTGGGCCCACGGTGACCCTCCTCCACTTATTCCTGCACCCACACACTTCATCTTCCTCCCACAAACATGAATATTCAGCTCAAGCACGAGTTCTAGCTCACTTTGCTGCCATTTTGATCTCCTTGCTCAAAGCACCTCTCACAAAACTGCTTGGGGAGCTTGTTCCTTGGTATGTGACTCTTCCATTGGTCCAATTCGTTTTTGTTCTAGTGCTTTATTCATTGCAATTTTTGCTGCTTAGGTGACCCTGTTCTTGAGCTTGCATGTCAAATTTATATGGTCAAAAGTAGTTTTCATGCATGATATAGGCTCTAGGCACTTGTAGGAGTAGTTGCTATCAATATTATTGAGTTTGGTTTACTTTTATTTTGAAGTTACTAAAAATTTCAGAATTTTTCAGAAAATGATGAGGAGACTATTGAGGGGCTCATCGAGACAAAGCTCGAAGGAAAAGGCACCGAAGCCTATGTATAATTTATCGCGCATCGCGAAGGTTCGGGCGTGTGAATGGCCCTCCGATGATTTCTTGAGAGCAGCCGATATTTATGAAGATTTTCATGAACTGGCTCAAAATGCAGGCCTCACTGCTTTCCTCCACGACCAATGCGATCAGTATCTCTTACTCACAAATAACTTTGTGCAAAACTTTCATTTCCATTCTATGAACTCGCCACCTACGATGGAGTTTCATTTATATGATGTGCATAAGGAGATGTCATTCTATGATTTCGGTCGGGTTTGTTTAGTCCCTTTTGAGGGCAATACAGAAGAATCACATCGTGATGATGTGGAGGGGTTTATTCACACTATCACTATAGGGGAAACAAGGAAGGTTTCTGATGCACGAATCACTAGCATACACTTTCCTGTTTTACGTTATTTTGCATTATTTGCTAGTCGTTGCTTAATCAGTCGTGAAAACTGTGGAAACCTGAGTATCCCTGATATTATCATTTTTCACCACGGCTTATATGGTGATAACTCTTTTAGTATGGGCAGCATTATTGCTACATGGTTAAGTCTGAACCGTACCAAGGGCCCCATCTTTGGAGGCATATATGCTACACGCCTAGCTGCACATTTTAACATACCTATTAGGTATTATGAGAAGGAAGAAAAGGTGCTGCCTAGTGTTTATTTAGCTTATAAAAGTATGGTGGCACATGATTTTATTGTTAAGAATAGGGAAGGAGAGCTTAAATATCAATTGTTCTTTAATAAACATCATCCTGAGACTATTACCTTGCCTGCTCCTTCTTTGTTTGATTTGACTGTAGGCACGTACCTTGTTCCGTTGGCGGCTATTCACGCCTACCGGAACCCTGCACTAGCCGAGGAGCTAGAGCCAGAACCACAATTTGATCCTTCACGACAGTCTAATTACCAGTGGGATCCGGAGATGATTGTCAGCTAGTGGCAATCGGAGCCTTCCTCATCCACATCACAGTATGACCCCAGCTACACCTACGGGTATCCTCCAGGCTATCCCTGGCAATAAACCAACTTAGGACAAAAGTCTAAGCTTGGGGGAGTACGTATTTCTCACCGACATTACATTTATTTTCACACACACTCATTGCTAGATGTCGGTGCTAATACTCTTTCACTGTAATATCCATACTAGTTTACTTTCTTTTTCCTGCTTTCTCCTTGTGTGTTTGTTAAACCTTAAGAAAAACCAAAAAAATTAGTAGTAGTTTACTTTTCTTGCTGTAGTAATAACTAAAAAGAAAACCCAAAAATATTTCCCGTTCTTCTTTTGCTTGTCGGGAGCTTTCCCGTGTAAATAGTTTTATTTCTTTTCTTTTCTTTGGGGTCGGTAGGAGAAGACCTTGATTAAATTGTTAAGTGGCTCTTATATGCATTATTGCCGATTTAACCAAGAGCCCATATAGCTTTGTCTTCTCCTGTTTATTGAATGCTTGCAGATTCCAGCTTAGTCCAATGCACGTGCACTCTTATTATTATTCACATCGTTCGGTCGTGCAAGTGAAAGGCAATTATGATGATATATGATGGACTGACTGAGATAAGAAAAGCTGGTATGAACTCGACCTCTTTTGTTTTTATAAATATGATGAGTTCATTGCTACCTCTTGAGCTTGTGTTGGATTTCCCCGAAGAGGAAAGGATGATGCAGCAGAGTAGCGTAAGTATTTCCCTCCGTTTTTGAGAACCAAGGTATCAATCCAGTAGGAGGCAACGTTCAAGTCCCTCGTACCTGCACAAAACGATAGCTACTCGCAACCAACGTGATTAGGGGTTGTCAATCCCTTCATGGTCACTTACGAGAGTGAGATCTGATAGATATAATATTTTTGGTATTTTTGGTATGAAGATGCAAAGTGAAAAGTAAAGGCAAAGTAAAAAGCAAAGCAAGATTAAAGTAATGGAGATTGATATGATGAGAATAGACCCAGGGGGCCATAGGTTTCACTAGTGGCTTCTCTCAAGAGCATAAGTATTCTACGGTGGGTGAACAAATTACTGTTGAGCAATTGACAGAATTGAGCATAGTCATGAGAATATCTAGGCATGATCATGTATATAGGCATCACGTCCGTGACAAGTAGACCGAAATGATTCTGCATCTACTACTATTAATCCACTCATCGACCGCTATCCAGCATGCATCTAGAGTATTAAGTTAAAAACAGAGTAACGCTTTAAGCAAGATGACATGATGTAGAGAGATAAATTCATGCAATATGAAATAAACCCCTTCTTGTTATCCTCGATGGCAACGATACAATACGTGCCTTACTGCCCCTTCTGTCACTGGGAAAGGACACCGCAAGATCGAACCCAAAGCTAAGCACTTCTCCCATGGCAAGAACTACCAATCTAGTTGGCCAAACCAAACGGATAATTCGAAGAGACTTGCAAAGATAATCAATCATACATAAAAGAATTGAGAGAAGATTCAAATATTATTCATAGATAGACTTGATCATAAACCCACAATTCATCGGTCTCAACAAACACACCGCAAAAACAAGATTACATCGAATAGATCTCCACGAGAGAGGGGGAGAACTTTGTATTGAGATTCAAAGAGAGAGAAGAAGCCATCTAGCTACTAACTATGGACCCGAAGGTCTGAGGTAAACTACTCACACTTCATCGGAGAGGCTATGATGATGTAGAAGCCCTCCGTGATGACGGCCCTCTTCCGGCGGAGCTCCGGAACAGGCCCCAAGATGGGATCTCGTGGATACAGAAAGTTGCGGCGGTGGAATTAGGTTTTTTGCTCCTCTTCTGTTTGTTTGGGGGTACGTAGGTATATATAGGAGGAAGGAGTACGTCGGTGGAGCTCTGAGGGGCCCACGAGGCAGGGGGCGCGCCCTAGGGGGGGCGCCCCCCACCCTCGTGACCGCGTCTTTTGTTCCTTGGAGCAGGGTCCAAGTCTCCTGGATCACGTTCGGTGAGAAAATCACGTTCCCGAAGGTTTTATTCCGTTTGGACTCCGTTTGATATTCCGTTTCTTCGAAACACTGAAATAGGCAAAAAATAACAATTCTGGGCTGGGCCTCTGGTTAATAGGTTAGTCCCAACAATAATATAAAAGTGGAAAATAAAGCCCAATATAGTCCAAAACAGTAGATAATATAGCATGGAGCAATCAAAAATTATAGATACGTTGGAGACGTATCAGGCATCCCCAAGCTTAATTCCTGCTCGTCCTCGAGTAGGTAAATGATAGAAAGAGAATTTTTGATGCGGAGTGCTACTTGGCATAATTTCAATGCAAATCTTCTTAATTGTGGTATGAATATTTAGATTAGGGAGATTCAAGACAAAAGTTCATATTGACATAAAAATAATAATACTTTAAGCAAACCAACAAAGAAATTATGTTTTCTTAAAGTAACATGGCCAAAGAAAGTTCATCCCTACAAAATCATATAGTTTGGTCATGCTCCATTTTCGTCACACAAAAATGCTCTCATCATGCACAACCCCGATGTCAAGCCAAAAAATTGTTTCATACCTTAATAATTCCAAACTCATAAACTTTCATGCAATACATGAGCGTGAGCCATGGATATAGCACTATAGGTGGAATAGAATAATGATGGGGGTCATGTGGAGAAGACAAAAAAGGAGAAAGTCTCACATCAACGAGGATAATCAATGGGATATGGAGATGCTCATCGATTGATGTTAATGCAAGGAGTAGGGATTGCCATGCAACGGATGCACTAGAGCTATAAATGTATGAAAGCTCAACAAAATAAAACTAAGTGGGTGTGCATCCAACTTGCTTGCTCATGAAGACCTAGGGCACTTGAGGAGGCCCATTGTTGGAATATACAAGCCAAGTTCTATAATGAAAATTCCCACTAGTATATGAAAGTGATAACTCAAGAGACTCTCTATATGAAGAACATGGTGCTATTTTGAAGCACAAGTGTGGAAAAAAGGAATAGTAGCATTGCCCCCTTTTTTGGGCCTTCCTTTTTTTGGCCTTTCTCTTTTTTTATTTGTTTGGCCTTTCTTTTTTTATTTGGTCTTTCTCTTTTTTTATTTTGGGACAATGCTCTATTAATTATGATCATCACACTTCTATTTATTTACAACTCGATACTAGAATAAAGTATGACTCTATATGAATGCCTCCAGCGGTGTACCGGGATATGCAATGAGTCAAGAGTGACATGTATGAAAATTATGAACGGTGGCTTTGCCACAAATACTATGTCATCTACATGATCATGCTATACAATATGACAATGATGAATGTGTCATGATAAACTGGAGGGTGGAAAGTTGCATGGCAATATATCTCGGAATGGCTATGGAAATGCCATAATAGGTAGGTATGGTGGCTGTTTTGAGGAAGATATAAGGAGGTTTATGTGTGACAGAGCGTATCATATCACGGGGTTTGGATGCACCGGCGAAGTTTGCACCAACTCTCGATGTGAGAAAGGGCAATGCATGGTACCGAAGAGGCTAGAAAGGATGGAAGGGTGAGAGTGCGTATCATCCATGGACTCAACATTAGTCATAAAGAACTCAAATACTTATTGCAAAAATCTACAAGCCATCAAAAACCAAAGTATTACGCGCATGCTCCTAGGGGGATAGATTGGTAGGATAAGACCATCGCTCGTCCCCGACCGCCACTCAAAAGGAGGACAATCAAATAACACCTCATGTTTCAAATTTGTTGCATAACATTTACCATACGTGCATGCTACGGGATGTGCAAACTTTAACTCAAGCACTTCTCAAATTCACAATTACTCTACTAGCATGACTTTGATATTACTACCTCCACATCTCAAAACAATTATCAAGCATCCAACTTTTCTTAGTATTCAAGCACATAGAGCAAAACTACTTAGCTCAAAAGATATAAGTGAAGCACATAGAGTATTCTATCAAATTCTAATTCATGTATGGCTCTCTCAAAAGGTGTGTACAGCAAGGATGATTGTGGCACACTAACAATAAAATACACAAATAATACAAGACGCTCCAAGCAAAACACATATCATGTTGGTGAATAAAAATATAGCTCCAAGTAAATTACCGATGGAAGTGAACGAAAGAGGGGATGCCTTCCAGGGCATCCCCAAGCTTTGACTTTTTGGTGTCCTTGGATTATCTTGGGGGTGCCATGGGCATCCCCAAGCTTGGGCTCTTGCCACTCCTTGTTCCATAATCCATCACAAGAATTCACCCAAAACTTGAAAACTTCACAACACAAAACTTAAAGTAGAAAACTCGCGAGCTCCGTTAGCGAAAGAAAACAAAAGACCACTTCAAGGTACTATAATTAACTCACTCTTTATTTATATTGGTGTTAAACCTACTGTATTCCAACTTCTCTATGGATTATAAACTATTTTACTAACCATAGATTCATCAAAATAAGCAAACAACACACGAAAAACAGAATATGTCAAAAACAGAACAGTTTGTAGTAATCTGTAGCTAGCGCAAGATATGGAACCCCAAAAATTCTAAAATAAATTTCTGGACGTGAGGAATTTATCTATTAATCATCTGCAAAAAGAATTAACTAAATAGCACTCTCCAAATAAAAATACAGCAGTTCTCGTGAGCGCTACAGTCTCTGTTTTTTACAGCAAGTTCAACAAGACTTTCCCCAAGTCTTCCCAACGGTTCTACTTGGCACAACACTAATTAAACACAAAAAACACAACCAAAACAGAAGATAAATAATTTATTTATTTATTACTAAACAGGAGCAAAAATCAAGGAATAAAAATAAAATTGGGTTGCCTCCCAACAAGCGCTATCGTTTAACGCCCCTAGCTAGGCATAACAAGCAAAGATAGATCTAGGCATTGCCATCTTTGGTAGGCAATCCATAAGTGGCTCTCATGATAGTTTCATATGGCAATTTTATTTCATTTCTTGGGAAGTGTTCCATGCCCTTTTTTAATGGAAATTGAAATCTAATATTCCCTTCCTTCATATCAATAATCGCACCAACCGTTCTAAGGAAAGGTCTACCAAGAATAATAGGGCAAGAAGGATTGCAACAAGGAAATACAATCAATTAAAGAACAACTTTCATAATTAAATTCCTTTAAATCCAATATAGTGGGTTTAGCAACGTCTAGATTTTTATTTCTTTCAATCCCACTTTCATCAATTTCATCATAAAGATCTAAATACTCTGAATTTTTAGAACACCTTCTAGGTAAAGGAAGATCATATTCAGTTTCATCAAGATTCATATTGCAAAACAAAGATTTAATAGGAGACACATCAATAAATTTTAGATCTTCATCTTGATTTTCATAGGAATTGGAAGAACACGCTTTAATAAAGGCATCTTTGGAGGCACGCATCCTAGCGGTTCTTTCCTTGCACTCATCAATGGAAATTCTCATGGCTTTGAGAGACTCATTGATATCATGCTTAGGAGTAATATATCTAAGCTTTAAAGAATCAACCTCAAGAGAAATTCTATCAACTTTCCTAGCCAAATATTCAATTTTAAGAAATTTCTCTTCAAGCAAAGCATTAAAATTCTTTTGTGAATTCATAAACTCTTTAACACTATTCTCAAATTCAGAGGGAATCTTATTATAATTTCCATAAGAGTTGTTGTAGGAATTCCCATAATTATTAGAAGGATTATTAGGATATGGCCTAGGATTAAAATTCCCTCTATAAGCGTTGTTACCAAAATTATTCCTACCAAAAAATTCAATCCATAGATTCATTGTTATTCTCAATCAAAGTAGACAAAGTCATATCATTAAGATCAGAAGAAACACTCTTAGTAGCAAATAATTTCATAAGTTCATCCATCTTTCCACTCAACACATTGATTTCTTCTGTCGCATGCACTTTTTTATTAGAAGTTCTTTCAGTATGCCATTGAGAATAATTAACCATAATATTATCTAGGAGTTTAGTAGCATCTCCTAAAGTGATTTCCATAAAAGTGCCTCCTGCGGCCGAATCTAAAAGATTTCTAGAAGCAAAATTCAATCCGGCATAAAAAATTTGTATAATCATCCACAAATTCAAACCATGAGTAGGGAAATTATGTATCATTAATTTCATTCTCTCCCAAGCTTGTGCAACATGTTCATGATCAAGTTGTTTAAAGTTCATAATATCGTTTCTAAGAGAGATGATCTTAGCGGGAGGGAAATACTTAGAGATAAAAGCATCTTTGCACTTGTTCCAGGAATCAATACTATTTTTAGGCAAAGACAAAAACCAAGCTTTAGCACGATCTCTAAGCGAAAAAGGAAATAGCTTCAATTTAACAATATCATTATCGACATCTCTTTTCTTTTGCATATCACATAAATCAATGAAGCTATTCAGATGAGTAGCGGCATCTTCACTAGGAAGGCCGGCGAATTGATCTTTCATAACAAGATTCAACAAAGCAGCATTGATTTCACAAGATTCAGTATTGGCAAGAGGAGCAATCGGAGTGCTAAGGAAATCATTATTATTGGTATTGGTGAAGTCACACAATTTGGTAGTTTCTTGAGCCATCGCGACAAACAAGCAAACAAACTAGCACACGAGCAAACAAGGGCAAACGGGCAAAAGAGGCAAATAGAGAGGGAGGATAGAGAGAGAGGGCGAATAAAATGGCAAGGGTGAAGTGGGGGAGAGGAAAACAAGAGGCAAATGGCAAATAATGTAATGCGGGAGATAGGGATTGTGATGGGTACTTGGTATGTTGACTTTTTGCATAGACTCCCCGGCAACGGCGCCAGAAATTCTTCTTGCTACCTCTTGAGCTTGCATTGGATTTCCCCGAAGAGGAAAGGATGATGCAGCAGAGTAGCGTAAGTATTTCCCTCAGTTTTTGAGAACCAAGGTATCAATCCAATAGGAGGCCATGCTCAAGTCCCTCGTACCTGCACAAAACGATAGCTACTCGCAACCAACGCGATTAGGGGTTGTCAATCCCTTCACGGTCACTTACGAGAGTGAGATCTGATAGATATAATATTTTTGGTATTTTTGGTATAAAGATGCAAACTGAAAAGTAAAGGCAAAGTAAAAAAAGCAAAGCAAGATTAAAGTAATGGAGATTGATATGATGAGAATAGACCCAGGGGGCCATAGGTTTCACTAGTGGCTTCTCTCAAGAGCATAAGTATTCTACGATGGGTGAACAAATTACTGTTGAGCAATTGACAGAATTGAGCATAGTCAAGAGAATATCTAGGCATGATCATGTATATAGGCATCACGTCCGTGACAAGTAGACCGAAACGATTCTGCATCTACTACTATTACTCCACTCATCGACCGCTATCCAGCATGCATCTAGAGTATTAAGTTAAAAACAGAGTAATGCTTTAAGCAAGATGACATGATGTAGAGAGATAAATTCATGCAATATGAAATAAATCCCTTCTTGTTATCCTCGATGGCAACGATAGAATACGTGCCTTGCTGCCCCTTCTGTCACTGGGAAAGGGCACCGCAAGATCAAACCCAAAGCTAAGCACTTCTCCCATGGCAAGAACTACCAATCTAGTTGGCCAAACCAAAAAGATAATTCGAAGAGACTTGCAAAGATAACCAATCATACATAAAAGAATTCAGAGAAGATTCAAATATTATTCATAGATAGACTTGATCATAAACCCACAATTCATCAGTCTCAACAAACACACCGCAAAAAGAAGATTACATCGAATAGATCTCCACGAGAGAGGGGGAGAACTTTGTATTGAGATTCAAAGAGAGAGAAGAAGCCATCTAGCTACTAACTATGGACCCGAAGGTCTGAGGTAAACTACTCACACTTCATCAGAGAGGCTATGATGATGTAGAAGCCCTCCGTGATGACGGCCCTCTTCCGGCGGAGCTCCGGAACAGGCCCCAAGATGGGATCTCATGGATACAGAAAGTTGTGGCGGTGGAATTAGGTTTTTTTGCTCCTCTTCTGTTCGTTTGGGGGTATGTAGGTATATATAGGAGGAAGGAGTACGTTGGTGGAGCTCCGAGGGGCCCATGAGGCAGGGGGGCGCCCCCCACCCTCGTGACCGCCTCTTTTGTTCCTTGGAGCAGGGTCCAAGTCTCCTGGATCACGTTCGGTGAGAAAATCACGTTCCCGAAGGTTTTATTCCGTTTGGACTCCGTTTGATATTCCGTTTCTTTGAAACACTGAAATAGGCAAAAAACAACAATTCTGGGCTGGGCCTCCGGTTAATAGGTTAGTCCCAAAAATAATATAAAAGTGGAAAATAAAGCCCAATATAGTCCAAAACAGTAGATAATATAGCATGGAGCAATCAAAAATTATAGATTCATTGGAGACGTATCATTCATCGTTCTTGATTCAGCTTGTTATGAATAAACATGTTTGCAATGACAATTAGAGATCATAGTTGCTTGTGCCATGCTTGATTAGCTATGAGTTATAATGGTTTACCTTGCGTGCCAACATGCTATTGAGATGGTTATGATGTGGTATGATGGGGTGGTATCCTCCTTTGAATGATTTAAGTGACTTGACTTGGCACATGTTCACGCATGTAGTTGAAATAAATCAACATAGCCTTCACGATATTTATGTTCATGGTGGATTATATCCTACTCATGGTTGCATCCAATGTTTATTAATTTTAATGCATGTACATGGCTGTTGTCGCTCTCTAGTTGGTCGCTTCCCAGTCTTTTGCTAGCCTTCACCTGTACTAAACGGGAATACTGCTTGTGCATCCAATCCCTTAAACCCCAAAGTTATTCCAGATGAGTCCACTATACCTTCCTATATGCAGTATCTACCTGCCGTTCCAAGTAAATTTGTATGTGCCAAACTCTAAACCTTCAAATAAACATTCTGTTTTGTATGCTCGAATAGCTCATGTATCAACCAAGGCTGCCCTTATCTTCCATGTTAGGCGGGTTATTCTCAAGAGGAGTGGACTCCGCTCCTCACTCACGAGAAAATGGCTGGTCACCGGGATGCCCAGTCCCATGCTTTATGCAAACTAAATCAAAATTAATTGCAAACAAAACTCCCCCTGGGACCTGTGTATGTTGGAGGCACTTGTTGTTTCGAGCAAGCCATGGATTGAAGCTTGTTAGTGGAGGGGGAGTATAAACTTTACCATTCTGTTTGGGAACCGCCTATAATGTGTGTAGCATGGAAGATATCGCCATCTCTTAGTTGCTATGTTGACAATGAAAGTATACCGCTCAAAATATTAATTATCTCTATTTCAAAACCGAGCTGTGGCACCTCTACAAATCCCTGCTTCCCTCTGCAAAGGGCCTATCTATTTACTTTTATGTTGAGTCATCACCCTCTTATTAAAAGCACCAGCTGCAGAGCACAACTGTCATTGGCATTCATCACTGTTAATTTATATTGGGTGTGACTATGATTGGATCTCTTTTACCATGAATTACAATGTCTAGTCAGTCCTTGATCTTTAAAGGTGCTCTGCATTTATGTTTTGCGGTCTCAGAAAGGGCTAGCGAGATACCATCTTGTTATATCACATTATGATTGTTTTGAGAAAGTGTTGTCATCCGAGATTTATTATTATGGTTTGCTAGTTGATTATGCTATTGATATGGGCAATCATGAGACCTAAGAATTATTGCAAATGTGGTTAGTTATAATCTTTGCTGAAAACTTGAATGCTGGCTTGACATATTTACAACAACAAGAGCAAACAGAGTTTGTAAAAGTTTTTCTTTATTTCTTTCAGTTTGTCAACAGAATTTCTTGAGGACAAGCAAGGGTTTAAGCTTGGGGGAGTTGATACGTCTCCGTCGTATCTACTTTTCCAAACACTTTTGCCCTTGTTTTGGACTCTAACTTGTATGATTTGAATGGAACTAACCCGGACTGACGCTGTTTTCAGCAGAATTGCCATGATGTTGTTTTATGTGCAGAAAACAAAAGTTGTCGGAATGTCCTGAAACTCCACGGAATATCTTACAATAAATAATAAAAATCCTCACCAAAGATGAAGACCAGGGGGCCCACACCCTGTCCATGAGGGTGGGGGGCACCACCCCTAGGGCGCGCCCCCCTACCTCGTGGGCCCCCTGGAGACCTTCCAACTCCAACTCCAACTCTATATATTTGCTTTCGGGGAGAGAAAAATAGAAGAGAAGAAATCATCACATTTTATGATATGGAGCCGCCTAAAACCTCTCGGGGGGCTGATCTAGAGTCCGTCCGGGGCTCCGGAGAGGGGGATTCGTCGCCGTCGTCATCATCAACCATCCTCCATCACCAATTTTATGATGCTCACCGCCGTGCGTGAGTAATTCCATCGTAGGCTTGCTGGACGGTGATGGGTTGGATGAGATTTATCATGTAATCGAGTTAGTTTTGTTAGGGTTTGATCCCTAGTATCCACTATGTTCTGAGATTGATGTTGCTGTGACTTTGCTATGCTTAATGCTTGTCACTAGGGCCCGAGTGCCATGATTTCAGATCTGAACCTATTATGTTTTCATGAATATATGTGAGTTCTTGGTCCTATCTTCCAAGTATAGTCACCTATTATGTGTTATGATCCAGCAACCCTGAAGTGACAATAATCGGGACCACTCCCGGTGATGACCATAGTTTGAGGAGTTCATGTATTCACTATGTGCTAATGCTTTGTTCTAGTTCTCTATTAAAAGGAGGCCTTAATATTCCTTAGTTTCCATTAGGACCCCGCTGCCATGGGAGGGTAGGACAAAAGATGTCATGCAAGTTCTTTTCCATAAGCATGTATGACTATATTCGGAATACACGCCTACATTACATTAATGAATCGGAGCTAGTTCTGTTCACCCTATGTTATGACTGTTACAAGATGAACCGCATCCGGCATAATTATCCATCATTGATCCGATGCCTACGAGCTTTCCATATACTGGTTTACGCTTATTTTACTTTCCCGTTGCTATTGTTACAATCACTACAAAATACCAAAAATATTACTTTGCTTTCATTACTCTTTTGTTACCGTTACCACCACTATCATATTACTTTGCTACTAAACACTTTGCTGCAGATACTAACTTTCCAGGTGTGGTTGAATTGACAACTCAGCTGCTAATACTTGAGAATATTCTTTGGCTCCCCTTGTGTTGAATCAATGAATTTGGGTTGAATACTCTACCCTCGAAAGTTGTTGCGATCCCCTATACTTGTGGGTTATCAGCGCGCCCAGGGGGGCAGGCGCGCCCCCACCCTCATGGCTAGGGTGTGGGCCCCCTGGTCTTCATCTTTTGCAAGGATTTTTTATTATTTCCAAAAGGACGTTCCATGAAGTTTCAGGTCATTCCGAGAACTTTTGTTTCTGCACATAAATAACACCATGGCAATTCTGCTGAAAACAACGTCAGTCCGTGTTAGTTCCATTCAAATCATGCAAATTAGAGTCCAAAACAAGGGAAAAAGTGTTTGGAAAAGTAGATATGATGGAGACGTATCATCTGGACCCAGACGCCAGGGACTCTGGCGTCTGGCCCCTAGACTCCGCAAAACTTCCTTTTGCGCTTTCCAAAAACCTTGTGGGCTTTCCCCTTTGGCCCAAATAAAGTGTTCTCGTACCCAAACATTTTGGGAAACATCCGGAACCCCTTCTGGTGAATTCCGGAGACCAAACACTATTATCCCATATATGAATCTCTATATCCGGATCATTCCGGAGTTCCTCGTCATGTCTGTGATCTCATCTGAGACTCCGAACAACATTCGGTCACCAACATACATAACTCATATAATACTATATCGTCAACAAACGTTAAGCGTGCGGACCCTATGTGTTGGGGATATTACTACTGGGCGTAAACCGGCCTATGTGGGCCGGGTTAACTTCATCAGTAACTCAAGAGGGTTAAAGCCCAAGAAGATAGATGAGGGCCTGAGGCCCGTAGTCGGTTTAAGACTTGTAGCCGTAAACCGGCATCTGTATGTAAACTTGTATTGTAAGATAGGAACAAGGAGAGACCAACCCGGATACGAATATGAACCGGTGTTAGGACTCTGTAAACCGACGGGCGTCACCCGTGTATATAAGGGGACGACCCGGCGGCGGTTTAGGACAACAGACAACAACTCGAGACTTAGGCAAAGCTTGTTCTGCTCCCTAGTCATCGAAACCCCATCAATTCCATCACAACTAGACGTAGGCTTTTACCTTCATGGAAGGGGCCGAACTAGTATAAACCCTCTTGCGTCCCTGTGTCCGCTTTAACCCCTTCGAGCTAACCCGTTGCGATGGCCTCACGACTAAGTCCTTTCTCTAGGACATCTGCCGTGACAAAACCACGACAGTTGGCGCCCACCGTGGGGCTATCGCATGATGGTTTCAAGTTCTTGGAGGGCCGCTTTGAAGGACTCGAGGGCTACGCTGTGGGCCGGATGACTAAGAATCGTCGCGGCAAGCTCTACATCAACGATGCAGGCTGGGGCCTCAAGGCCGGCTTAGTTGAGTACGGGTACCGGGTCCCCTTTGGTGGCATACACGTTTTCATTGGCAAGATCGGTGAACCGGGCCCTGAGCCGGACATCTGCACCGACCTTGTCGAAACGGCTCAGCGTGCGCGATCTGCCCGGGTTAAACCGGCCGTGAAGCGTGCCTTCGTGGGAGTCATCCATGGAGGAAGTTATGAGGATGGATCGGAATCTGGCAGCGAGACCGTCGTTTATTCCGGCGACGAGTCATCAACCGGAGAAACCGAATCTCTATATCAGCTACAAGATGGCCGGATTGGGGGCTGTTCCGACGGCGACAGTATTCCGGACCCCTCTGATCTACCCAACCGAGTTGGAATATTCATGGCCGGCACACAAGAAGTGCTTCATTCTTCGACCGCTGCGGCAATAACCTCTGGTTCAGTAGCGGCGACGGCTGCCGGGGCAGGAGGCTCTGTACGCCCGCCGGCTCAAGTTCTATCAGATCTATTTGACGCATTGGCTGTGCTTATGGCAGAAGCTAACCCGGCGGATCAGGACGTCCATAATGCGGAGATTGCAAAGGTGAGGGAACAGATCACCCAGGCCAAGGCGGACCTGGCAGCTGAGAATGCCAGGATGACCGCAGAGCGAGCCGCTTTAGACGCACAAGCCTACATGTTGGACCAGAACGCGTCGCATGAAGTCATGAAGAGGAAGTACCGATCCCGTTTGCCTTCGGTTTTCGAGGCCAGAGACCTTTTCAACACCCCAGGAGCAGGAACCAGTAATCCACTGGTGATAAACCGGGCGGAAGCTCCTAGGACCGGCGCGCCGGTTCAGCCCCGTTTGATGGATCTGCCTCGTCATGACATTGGTGTACCTCAGGCTGTTTAAACACCTCCGGGTCACTACTCCAACCCGATGGACAATCTCGTTGCCGCTGCTGCACGACTGGAGGCCATTCCAATTGAAGGTGACTCGCCGCAGGCGGTAGAGACGCACCGGGTCAAGGAGCTTCTTAGGACAGCTTTGGTCCAACAGGAAGCATACTCGTACAGCCGCGACCGGATCCACTCGACCCCTCGTCCAAGCCGGAGCTATAGCAGGCATATGGATGAACCGGCCGTGTCAAGTAATGAACGACGTGGAGCACCCCGCGGCAACAACCCGGCGGGTGGTGCTGATAACGCTCAGGAAGTGGTGGACCGGGCCCGAGCGCGCAGGGAGGCCGAGTTAGCCGCACAGTATCAGGCTCGGCAGCTTACGCCGGTTCGTCCAACTATCTCGGTCGAACCTGGTGTTACTTCTATTTCTTTGGGGGTGCCTTGCCTCGTCCCCGCTTTACGCAATGTGCGCCTGCCCAAGGATTTCAAAGGCCCGCGCAAGGTACCAAATTACACGGCGGATCAACCTCCAGAAACATGGGTGGAGAGCTATGAGATGGCCATGGAGATGCTTGATGTGGATGATGCGGCATGTGCGAAATACTTCACCATGATGCTCGAAGGAACGACCCGTACTTGGTTAAAAAGCTTACCGGCCAATTCTATCAGTTCATGGGCCCAATTACGAGCCCGGTTTATCAGTAATTTCAAGGATACATGTAAGCAGCCTATGTCGATAGTGGACTTAGCTACCTGCGTCCAGGAGGAAGGAGAATCGACGACTCATTGGGTGCACCGGGTCTCACAAGTGTTGCATTCATCAGACCGCATCAACGCTGACACTGCAGTCATAACCCTAGAAGGCAACTGCTGGTTTGGGCCCCTAAAGCTGAAGTTGGGATGGATGAAGCGCCATTGCACTGACATGGGGACCCTCATGGCTGCTTTGGTAAAGTATGCTGATTCTGATAGTACCAAGGATCCCGAGTCTGATGATGACAAGGCAGGGAAGGGAAAGAGGAACAACAACTCCAAAGGTCAGCAGCATCACTCGGCAGGCAATGGTAGCGGATGGCAACATGGACTTTGTGGCTAATACCAACGCGCAGGACAAGGGCCAGCGACGCAAGGGTAAACTGCCGAATCGCAGTGGGGCGCCCAACCCTAACCCGGACCGCCTAAATTATCTACTGAACCAGCCCTGTCCAAAGCATGGGACGAAGGAGGTGCCAGCAAACCACCTTTGGAAGGATTGCTACATTATGCAGGAGTTCAAGAATTCTAATGCTTTCCGGTATGATCACGGCTCCGGCGGTGGCTCAGGATCCGGGCCGGGATACGGTGGAGGAAATTCCGGTTCAGGATTTAATGGTAATCCGGGCGGACATAACAATCAAAATAATCAAAACAACCAGGGTGGTTACAACCAGTAGCAGCAATAGTCGGGTTACCAGAGCAACCCAAAGCAGTTGAATAGTGGGCAGTACCATGTCTTCACCACTAGCTTGGACAAGCGAGACCGGAAGGTTCAAAGGTGGGCAGTCAACTCTGTTGAACCGGCCGTGCCCCATTATCTACGCTGGTCTGAACAGCCAATCATATGGAGCAGAGAGGATCACCCTCCCCGGGTTGATAATTCGGGTCAGTTGGCTCTGGTGGTGGCGCCTCAGGTTGGAGGTTACAAGTTCACCAAGGTGCTCATGGATGGAGGGAGCAGCATTAATATCTTGTACTAGGAGACCTTCCGTCGTATGGGACTAACAGATAAAAATCTCAAACCGTCCAATACGGTGTTCCATGGTGTGGTACCTGGCAAGTCAGCATATCCTGTTGGTAAGATAGCTCTGGAAGTGGTTTTTGGAGATGATCATGATTCCAGGTCGGAGATATTGACGTTTGAAGTGGTAAAACTCCAAAGTCCATATCATGCCCTGTTTGGGCGGCCGGCCTACGCCAAGTTTATGGCACGACCCTGTTATGTGTATTTGCAGCTCAAAATGCCGGGTCACAAGGGAACAATAACGGTTCACGGAAGCCGTAAAGTCGCTTTGGAATGCGAGGAAGGAGATGCGGCCTACGCAGAGTTGGTTTGTGCCACCGAGGAACTGAAATTTTATAAGGACAATGTTGATCCGGCAGACATGACTCCGTTGAAAAAGCCAACTACGGAGCATGATCCGGCCCTGAAATTCAAATCGGCAGCTGAGACTAAACTTGTTGACTTCGTGCCTGGCGATTCGTCCAAGCAGTTCAGCATCAGTGCCAATTTGGATCCAAAATAGGAAAGCGCGCTCATCGAGTTCATCCGTGAGAATCGGGACATTTTTGCATGGAAGCCCTCTGACATGCCAGGTGTACCGAGGCGACTCGCTGAGCACACCCTTAATGTGGATCCTAAATACAAACCGGTGAAACAGTTCTTCCGCCGGTTTAACGAAGAAAGACGCAAGGCTATTGGAGAAGAGGTAGCCAGGCTCTTAGTAGCTGGCTTTATTATTGAAGTTTTCCACCCAGAGTGGCTTGCTAATCCGGTGTTGGTCCTTAAGAAAAATGGCACCTGGCGCATGTGTGTGGATTACACAGATCTTAATAAGGCTTGTCTGGCAGACCCTTTTGCCCTTCCCCGTATTGATCAAATTATTGATGCTACGGCGGGTTGTGAGCGTTTGAGTTTTTTGGATGCGTATTCCAGCTATCATTAGATCAAAATGGCAGTTAAGGACCAGGAGAAGACGGCGTTCATAACTCCCTTTGGAGCCTTCTGCTATGTGTCCATGCCCTTTGGGCTCAAGAGTGCCAGGCAACTTATCAACAGTGTGTACAAAATTTTCTTCACAAGCAGATTGGCCGCAATGTACATGCTTACGTGGATGATATTGTGGTTAAGTCAAGAGAGAAGGAGACTCTGGTTGACGACTTGAAGGAAACTTTTGATAACCTAAGGACGTACAAGATGATGCTTAATCCGGCCAAGTGTGTCTTTGGGGTACCGGCAGGCAAGTTATTGGGTTTTCTGGTGTCCAACAGGGGAATCGAGGCGAATTCAGAGAAGATCACAGCCATCACCTCCCTGGCTAAACCAAAGTGTATCAATGATGTTCAACGCCTGGCAGGACGGATTGCCGCGTTGAGCCGGTTTATAAGCCGCCTTGGTGAGAAGGCAATCCCTTTGTATCGGATGTTGAAGAAGACGGATCAATTCGTCTGGAGTTCTGCTGCTGATAAGGCATTTGAGGACTTAAAGCGGCAATTGGCCAATCCGCCTGTGCTCGCCGCTCCCATTGACAAGGAGCCGTTGCTGCTATATGTTGCTGCTAATGCTCGTGCGGTCAGTGTGGCTATTGTGGTGGAGCGAAAAGAGGCAGGCAAGGAGCATCCGGTTCAACGTTCAGTCTGTTATATCAGCAAGGTACTTATTGAGTCCAAGCAAAGGTATCTGCATTGGCAGAAACTGGTATATGGTGTTTTTATGGCAAGCCGGAAGCTTAAACAATACTTCCAAGGGCACCCCATTACGGAAGTCAGTTCTGCTCCCTTGGGCGATATCATCCAGAACCGGGAAGCGACTGGCCGGATTGCCAAGTGGGCTATAGAACTTGGGCCGCACGGGTTAAAGTACGTGCCGCGGACGGCGGTTAAGTCTCAAGCACTTGTTGATTTCATCAATGATTGGATGGAACTGCAAGCACCTGAAGACAAACCGGATCACACATATTGGACCATCCATTTTGACGGATCTAGGCAATTGGAGGGCTCGGGGGCTGGAGTCGTATTAACTTCCCCACGAGGTGATAAGTTCTATTACGTTCTCCGCCTAATGTTCCCTTGTACTAACAATGCAGCTGAGTATGAAGCCTTGCTCCACGGTCTCCGGATGGCTAAAGAGATGAATCTAAGTCGAGTTAAGTGCTTCGGTGACTCGGACCTTGTGGCTCAGCAGGTGTCTGGCACATGGGATTCCAAGGACCCACTCATGGCAGCATATCGTCGTGAGGTGGATACTGTTGCAGGTCACTTTAAAGGCTATCAGGGGGACCACGTGGACCGACGGAAGAATGAAGCGACAGACGCTTTAAGCCGGCTGGGTTCTCGGCGCAAACCGGTCCCGCCCAATGTTTTCCTCGATGTGCTGCACAACCCGTCGGTCAAGCTCCCTGGTGAAGCGGATTTGGCTATTCCTGATCCGGAGGCTCAATTGGTGGCAGCTCTTCATGTTATTCCGGATTGGATGCTTCCTTATCTTGCGTACATGAATCGAGGCGAGTTACCAGAGGATGAGACTCTGGCCCGACAGATAATCCGGCGATCCAAGTCCATGACTATTGTCAATGGGGAGTTGCATCATTGCAGTGTGTCAGGGGCGTTTCAACGCTGTGTGTCTCCTGAAGAAGGCTGTGAAATTTTGCATGAGATCCACGAAGGAGATTGTGGTCACCATGCCGGTTCAAAATCTTTGGTGGCTAAAGCGTTCCGCCATGGCTTCTATTGGTTAACTGCTCATGCTGATGCGGAGGATCTGGTCAGACGATGTGACGGTTGCCAAAAGTTTTCAAGACGTGCTCATGTGCCGGCTCAAGAATTGAGAATGATTCCAATCACTTGGCCGTTTGCAACTTGGGGGCTGGATATGGTTGGACCTTTCAAACGGTCCAAGGATAAGAAGACCCACCTCCTGGTGGAGGTTGATAAGTTTACAAAGTGGGTGGAGGCAGAACCTGTTAGCAAGTGTGATGCGGCCACGGCGGTTCAGTTCATCAAAAAAGTGATTTTCCGGTTTGGCTTTCCACACAGTATCATCACAGACAATGGTACCAATTTGTCCAAAGGTGCCATGAAGGAGTTCTGCGAACGTGAGCACATCCGGCTTGACGTTTCATCTGTAGCGCACCCACAGTCCAATGGTCAAGCAGAAAGTGCTAATCAAGAGATCTTGAGAGGCATCAAGCCCCGGCTTATGGTTCCTTTGCAGAGAACACCGGGTTGTTGGGTAGAAGAGTTACCATCTGTGTTATGGAGCATCAATACCACACCCAACAGATCAACAGGATACACACCATTCTTCATGGTCTATGGAGCGGAGGCGGTTCTCCCTAGTGATATCCGTCATGATTCACCTCGTGTGGCGGCTTATGTTGAAGCGGACAACGAGACAACACGGCAAGACGCTTTGGACCGGTTGGATGAAGAGCGTGACATAGCAGATGCCCGCTCGGTGATTTACCAACAGGATCTTCGTCGTTATCACAGTCGCCGAGTTAGAACCAGAACCTTTCAAGAGGGAGATTTGGTGCTTCGGCTCATCCAAGATCAGACTGATATGCATAAGTTATCCCCACCTTGGGAGGGACCTTTCGTGGTCAGCAAGAATCTGCACAATGGGTCATACTATCTGATCGATATTTGAGAGCATAAAGACTCACGTACATCAGAGGAGGAGACCAACAGGCCGTGGAACATAGCTCATCTTCGGCCTTACTATACCCAAGCCATTGGCTCTACTTATGTACATATTATAACGATGTATATATTATGATTAATATAATAAACCGGAACCTCAGCTAAAGCGGGGTATCTGTTCTTTTACATCATGTGTGGTTACATGGAATTGTCCTGTCTTAAAGCGACCTCCAGTTTACCCCTTGAAGTTTTTATAATATCATTCGGGGGCTTGGTCGTATCCGAACCAATGCGACACCTTTTGATAGGCGAAAGCCACCAGATCACTTGGGGACATGGTTAAGTCTGAACCAGTCACGCCTCTTGATCGGCCTAAGGCCACAAAATCACTTGGGGGCTTGGTCGAACCCGAACCATTGCCACGCCTTTTGATCGGCATAATGCCACGGTTTCATTTGGGGACCTGGCTGACTTGAACTATAGCCACACCTATCGGGGGCTTGGTCGTGTCCGACCATGGTAACGCCATCTGATCGGCTCAAATAAGCCTCTTTTTGCAAACGGTTTTATCATTGCCTTTGCTTGGAAAATTTTCCTTGATACATATTTCTTTATGTTTGTTGCGTTTTTAAGCCGACAAAGTTTTAAACGTTCAACTGTCAATTGACGACATACGATCCATTTTTAATCCGGAGACTATTTGCTTGGTTTGATTTTCTATTCACATCTTGAAATAACACGGTGCTTATCATAACCCGACACGGTTTATATGGTAAACTGGCATTACATACACAGGAGCTACTTTCTCCTTCGACGGTATAGGTTTATATACCTCCGTTTCAAGATTGGCAACGCCAACTTCATGCCCAATGATGGCAGGTATTTTGTATCACAAGATTCGATCATGTACCTCAATTTCGTTCCATATATATAAAGATCATAATCCGGCTGGCGGTACAACCGCCTTGGCAGTTTAAGATTTTATGATTGCAGGAAAAGTAGATTGAAGGTTTTGATCATTCAAAAGAAGTGTAAGTACCAGTAACTATGCACGAAGGCATCTTAAAAGCAAGAGTATTGGCTATCCTATTACAAGGCAACATGGTGCCCAAATAAGATCATTGTTTTCTCGGCGGAATATAAAAGAGAAGCAGTTTAAACCGGCCTCCGGTTCAAGCTTGGTCGCCGCCCTGGTCTGATGGTTGCGGGTCATCCTGCGCCGCTTCAGCTTCTGCTTCCCTACCCAGTGGTTGGAAATCAACAGTTGTCCAGTCGATTCCCATTAAGGCTTGAAAGACAGCTTCATCATGGATCAGCAACGACGGTTCAATATCACGAGCATAAGTATGCTTACGGATTGGAGGGATTAGATTCTTCGCTTCAGGAATTGGTGCAGCCACTCGTTTGTTCTGGTTGTCATATTGGGCCTGATAATGAGACAAGTCTGCCTCTTCCACCAATTGACAAGCTAGAGGGCGCACCTCCTGATTTATCGCTCTCAGGTCCTCCTCGTTGAACTCTAAACCATCTTCTTTCAAGTGGGGGTAGCCTTGAGCTGCTCCAACAGGATCAAAATCCGGCACCCACGCTTTTGCCCGGATTAAGGAATTGATAGCGCCGGTTCGAGCAGCAGATTTTTTCAGCTCTTCAACCTGGGCAGGAAGCATAGACAGTCTTTTCAGGGTGTCTTGGATCAAGGTGGGCGCCGGGTTGTTATGGGACGCAGTTGAGATGATCCGCTACGCGCCAGTATATAATTGCTCTATCAGTGTATAGGCAGCTTTCAACTTCTTCCGCACATCTGACCCCAAGTGACCAATGCGTGTCCCTGCAAACGTTACAAAGGATTCACAAACCAGACACATCATAAGAAGGCCGAGTTATTACAGAAATCAAGAAATCTTACCAAAGATAGCGGCAGTCATAGCATGCACTTGACGCTTTACGCTGGTCAGTTCATCTACCACCGGTTTAAGTGCGGCTTCGGCATTTTCAACTTGCTTTGTTAAAGCGGCCTTCTCAGTGACCCAGTCCGCCCGTTCTTTCTTGAAATCCTTCTTAAGATGTTCCATGACGCTTAAAGCGCTGGTCAACTCTTCTTTTGCTTTGGAGGTTTCAGCATATTGGGATTTCAGATTTTCTTGGAGATCGGCGACTTGGTTTTCTTTTGTCTTCAGCTCAGACTGCATACAGACAGTTATATGATTCCGAAAGTAGTACAACAATTGAAGTACCAACCACATAACAAGTTATGCACTTGGCCCTTGGGGGCTAATGTATATTTGATCTTAATCTTTCAATAGATTCTAAAGTCCCAAGATCAATACAAGTATTCAACTTGGCACTTGGGCTAATGGCTATTTGCTCGAATAAAGATGACAATTACTTAAAGTCCCGATTTAACTACGCTAAGTTGAACCGGCCCTTGGGGGCTACATCAGCGAATTCCAAAGTATTGAGATTTATATTAGCAAGTCCCGGTTTATATGAAGATTCTAAACCGGCCCTTGGGGGCTAGGAGAATTAACAAGATTGAAATATCCAAGCAGGAAAAAGCACATGGAAGTTACCTCAAATTTCTCTTTCATCATATTCACCAGACCAGCTTCATAATCACGGCTGGTATACAGCCGGTTCAGGTAGCCAGAATGAAGATCTTGGGCATTCAAAGCAGCATAGGTTGCCAAGTCAACATTCCACTTGCCTTTGCCCATGGCAGCAAGTTCTTCTTTGGTGGTATGCTTGGATAAGACAACAGGATTCCTGGGCTCTGTACGGCCAATGCCAGTAATTACAACTTCATCATCCTTAGCATCACCGGTTTGCACTGGCGCAGTCGGTTTGTCAGCAGGCTGGGATGGACTGGTGGATCTCCCAAACCGGATGGGGCTTGTGGGCTGGTCGACAGGGCCTGAGGTGTCAATAGGCCTTTCTTCAACAATAAAATCGTCATCTTGCTGTGGTGGATCATTGGGTATATCTTCACGAATAGCTGCTGCAAGATCTGGTGTTTTACCCAGTTCAGGGACGGCGTCCTCCTCGGCCGCTTTATCTAGGCGATCCTTCTTGCTCGGCCTAGGCTTGGCCCTGAAAGGAATAACAAAGTCAAATACAGCATATGTTCCAAAGTGATGTACCAGAAATATTATGATAAGTATAGCTTACCCAAGCACCGTTTTGAGCGGTGGCAGCTGAGTAGCCGAGGACTCGCCAGAGGATGAGTGGGAAGTAACCTGATAATCAGAGTCAGATGGATTAAGAGGTTGACGAAAACAGCCCGCTTTAGGACAAGCACTGACAAGCAAATTAGAGACCTCTGAACGGCGTTTCCGAACCGGACTGTTCGGTAAACCGGCGGAGGTAACTACCTGGCCGCTGTGCCGGGTTGTGCGGCGAGCTTCGTGCTGTTGGGTCTTCATAAGAAATTTGGGATCCAAGTAAGCAAGAGGATGAGAAAATTTAACCTTCCGGTTTGCCTGACGGATTTTTAGCGAAGGCAAAGGGTTTGAATCGGAAGAGAGAGTAATTACCTCTGCAGCATCAGCATGGCTGGCTTCGGCATCATCCTGACAAATATCATCATCAATAAGGCGTGTGAAAAATAAGCCAAGTGAGTCAAGCTCTACCTCAAGGTCCGGATTATCCAGATCATCATCAGCGGCCAGATCAGAAGATGCAGTGGTTTTCTTCTTATGAGCAGGCCGCTTCATGACTTTAGTCTTTGGCCGGGTTGGTCTTTCCGGTTTGTCTGTTTTTTTGGCTTCTCCTGTGGAAGCTTCTTGCTCCAAAACAGATCATCGCCCTGTCTAAACAGATATTGATATTAAACAATGGCTAGATATATCAATGACAAGTTCAGTAAAAAGAAAAATCAAACTCTTACAGCTGGCGGTTTGTTGGTGGCACAGAAGGGAAGCAGGCCGGTTCGAGCACAGATGTGTTCCGGTTCATTCAACATTTTCTTCACAGCCTCTGTGACTTCTTCATCAGTGAGCTGGATGTTAACATGTCGCAGTGGGTCATCAACACTGCCAGTATACTCGCACATCAAACCGGAGCGCTGACTAAGGGGCAGTATGCTCCACGATATCCAACAGCGAGCGAGATCAACCCCTGTTAAACCGTTGGCCATGAAGGCTCTGAGCTTGGACAGTTGAGGAGCGTATTTGCTTCTCTCCTTGGCAGTCAACTTTTGCGAAAAGGGGTGTGTATTGCTAAGCCGCTCTGGACGAAAGCCAGGCAAAGGATTTTCATCAGCAGGGGAGGTGTCTTTGCAATAGAACCATGTTTGATTCCACTCTTTGGGGTGGCTGTGCAGTTTGGCATGAGGGTATGTGACCTCTTTCCTTTTCTGAATTGCCACACCACCCAATTCCGTATTGGAACCGTCAGTAAACTCAGTGTGGCGGTTTAGATGGAAGCAGTCTCTGAACAACTCAACTGTGGGCTCCTCTTGAAAGAACACCTCATAGAGCACTTGGAAGTGACATATGTTTGTAACAGAGTTGGGGCCAGTGTCTTGTGGGCGGAGTTGAAAATTGGCTAAAACGTCCCGGTAAAATTTAGAACCGGGCGGATTAAAACCCCGGGCTAAGTGATCTGTGAAAACGATGACCTCTCCTTCTTGAGGTGTGGGAGGGCATTCTTTGCCAGGGACCCTCCAATGGATGGTGTTTTTGCTGCTTAAAGCGCCGATCAGGACTAAATTGTTCAGTAGAGTCTCTGTGACGCGAGAAGGAACCCAGTTGCACTCATATACTTGCTTGGCCATGATGAAATCTACAAGATAGGTGATTCCGATTCAAGAATGCATTGATTAAAGTACACTGGTATGTACAATGTTAAACCAGAGACAGCTCTATCTAAACCGGAGTTTTATGAAGCGACAGCATCTGGCGGTTCAACAAGGGGACTAATGGTATATACCGGTTTGTTAATTTTTTCTACACCAAGTTAAACCGCCGGATCTAAGCATTGAAACAGTTGAGATTGCGGATGGGTAAGTGTACAGAAACAGATTTCACAAGATTTTTCTACAGCGATGGATCTGAAACAAGTTCAGAAAAGAAGGAAAATATTCAAAAGCTCAAAGTAGAACAGTATTGAATCAATGGGCAGAAATATATGTGAGATCTATGGTTTTAGGCATGAAACTAAAGGCGGATACTAAAAGTTATCACTACACAGAGAAGGGGTTCACAGATGCATCCAGGAGCTAGCATATGAACATGAACAGGTGATGAACGCAGCAAGAACATGAAACCCTAGAACAGATCTATGTTGAGAAGAGCAGAAGACCTACCAGAGCTGAGGAAGATGCGGAAGGTCGCCGCAGTTTTCTGGTGCGCTCAGGTTGATGCAGCGGCCAAGGTCGATGCAAAAGACGACGGCGGCGGCGGAGCTCTAAGACTGGTGATGCGAGGAAGACGAAGAGGAAGGGCACTAAGGGGAGAAAAGAAATGACCCTTCGGCCCTATTTATAAGGCAAAAAGACATGTGTCAGGCGCGTGAATCCAGGAACCGAAAATTTCGGAAGTGGAGCTATCGCCTCGGTTGTTGTGAGTTTATTAAACAAGGAGATATCATGGATGTTTTCTTTATGATAGATGACGTCACCTCGTCTTAAAGCAACTGAAGAGGATGACATCATGGTGGTTCAGCAACTACGAGAAGATGTTGAAGATGAAGATTTTGCTAAGGATTGACATGAACCCGTTCAAATCAATCTGGGGCCTAATGTTGGGGATATTACTACTAGGCGTAAACCGGCCTATGTGGGCCGGGTTAACTTCATCAGTAACTCAAGAGGGTTAAAGCCCAAGAAGATAGATGAGGGCCTGAGGCCCGTAGTCGGTTTAATACTTGTAGCCGTAAACCGGCATCTGTATGTAAACTTGTATTGTAAGATAGGAATAAGGAGAGACCAACCCGGATACGAATATGAACCGGTGTTAGGACTCTGTGAACCGACGGGCGTCACCCGTGTATATAAGGGGACGACCCGGCGGCGGTTTAGGACAACAGACAACAACTTGAGACTTAGGCGAAGCTTGTTCTGCTCCCTAGTCATCGAAACCCCATCAATTCCATCACAACTAGACGTAGGCTTTTACCTTCATGGAAGGGGCCGAACTAGTATAAACCCTCTTGCGTCCCTGTGTCCGCTTTAACCCCTTCGAGCTAACCCGTTGCGATGGCCTCACAACTAAGTCCTTTCTCTAGGACATCTGCCATGACAAAACCACGACAATATGGGTTCGAGAACTATGTAGACATGACCGAGACATCTCTCTAGTCAATAACCAATAGCGGAACCTGGATGCCCATATTGGCTCCTACATATTCTACGAAGATCTTTATCGGTCGAACCGCATAACAACATACGTTGTTCCCATTGTCATGTGTATGTTACTTGCCCGAGATTCGATCGTCGGTATCATCATACCTAGTTCAATCTCGTCACCGGTGATACGTCTCCAACGTATCTATAATTTTTGATTGCTCCATGCTATGTTATCTACTGTTTTGGGCAATATTGGGCTTTATTATCCACTTTTATATTATTTTTGGGACTAACCTATTAACCGGAGGCCTAGCCCAGAATTGCAGCTTTTTGCCTATTTCAGTGTTTCGAAGAAAAGGAATATCAAACGGAGTCGAAACGGAACGAAATCAACTGGAGAAGTTATTTTTGGAAGGAAAGCTACCGGATGGACTTGGACCCCACGTTAGGAGCCAAGTGAGGTGCTCACGAGGGTGGGGGCGCCCCCCCCCCCTAGGGCACGCCCCCTGCCTCGTGGGGCCCCCGAAGCTCCACCGATGTACTTCCTGCACCCATATATACCTATGTATCCTAAAACTTCCAGAACAGAAAATAGACCGGGTGTTCCACCGCCAGAAGCCTCCGTAGCCACCGAAAGCCAATCTAGACCCGTTCCGGCACCCTGCCGAAGGGGGAATCCTTCTCCGGTGGCCATCTTCATCATCCCGGTGCTCTCCATGACGAGGAGGGAGTAGTTCTCCCTCGGGGCTGAGGGTATGTACCAGTAGATATGTGTTTGATCTCTCTCTCTCTCTCTCGTGTTCTTGATTTGGCACGATCTTGATGTATCGCGAGTTTTGCTATTATAGTTGGATTTTATGTTTCTTCTCCCCCTCTTCTCTCTTGTAATGAATTGAGTTTCCCCTTTGAAGTAATCTTATTGGATTGAGTCTTTAAATATTTGAGAACACTTGATGTATGTCTTGCCATGCGTATCTGTGGTGACAATGGGATACCACGTGATTCACTTGATGTATGTTTTGGTGATCAACTTGCGGGTTCCACCCATGAACCTATGCATAGGGGTTGGCACACATTTTCGTCGTGATTCTCCGGTAGAACTTTGGGGCACTCTTTGAGGTCCTTTGTGTTGGTTGAATAGATGAATCTGAGATTGTGTGATGCATATCGTATAATCATACCCACAGATACTTGAGGTGACATTGGAGTATCTAGGTGACATTAGGGTTTGGTTGATTTGTGTCTTAAGGTGTTATTCTAGTACGAACTCTAGGGCTGTTTGTGACACTTATAGGAATAGCCCAACGAATTGATTGGAAAGAATAACTTTGAGGTGGTTTCGTACCCTACCATAATCTCTCCGTTCTTTCTCCGCTATTAGTGACTTTGGAGTGACTCTTTGTTGCATGTTGAGGGATAGTTATGTGATCCAATTATGATATTATTGTTGAGAGGACTTGCACTAGTGAAAGTATGAACCCTAGGCCTTGTTTCCTATCATTGCAATACCATTTATGCTCACTTTTATCACTTGCTACCTTGCTGTTTTTATTATTTCAGATTACAAATACCTTTATCTACTATCCATATACCACTTGTTTCACCATCTCTTCGCCGAACTAGTGCACCTATACAATTTACCATTGTATTGGGTGTGTTGGGGACACAAGAGACTCTTTGTTATTTGGTTGCAGGGTTGCTTGAGAGAGACCATCTTCATCCTACGCCTCCCACGGATTGATAAACCTTAGGTCATCCACTTGAGGGAAATTTGCTACTGTCCTACAAACCTCTGCACTTGGAGGGCCAACAACGTCTATAAGAAGAAGGTTGTGTAGTAGACTTCAAGCTCTTTTCTGGCGCCGTTGCCGGGGAGGTGAGTGCTTGAACGTATGTCTTTAGATCTTGCAATCGAGTCTTTTAGTTTCTTGTTTTATCACTAGTTTAGTCTATAAAAGAAAACTACAAAAAATGGAATTTAGTTTGTCTCATATGCTTCATCTTTTTAATATCTTTCGTGAGTATGATGGAAAGGAAAATTGTGCTCAAATGCTAGAAGAAGAATGCATTAGAATGTTTGGAACTAAATATTTGAATGATGAGCATGATTGCAATGTTGTTAGTATGAATTCATTGAATATCCATGACACTAATGATGATTGCACTAGTTATGATGAAAATGTCTCCTATAAACATGTCAATTTGTGTGGAGTGCTTTGGGTTTGTAAGTACACACCAAATAGAGAAGGTAGATATTGCAAGAAGCATAAGTACTTAGAAACTAAATTGTTGCAAGAAAGGCTAGATGATTGTGCTGAAAATTTAAATTTTCTTGGCCATACTTGTGAGCTTTGTAATGAACGTGGTCATTTAACTATCCGATGCAAATTGTTTCACGATCTAATCGTGTCCAAAAATTGTGATGACTTGATTTCCCTTGCACATCATAATGAACTTAGTTTGCTCTTGGGTTATGAAGAAATGAAACATATAACTAAGGATATTCCAAAATTTGCCCTTGATAGAGTTCTTCATTTTGATCTAGAGGAAATTTATATGTATTGTGCGGTGAATTGCATTGAAAATCCTTATATTTCCAATTACATAAAGAAAAGAAAACAAATAGAAGATGAAGAGAATACTAATGAAAGGGAAGAGACTTCCCAATATCCTCCTATTATTTCTTATGATGAATCAGGTAATGAGGAGGAGCCTCCTATTCAACCAATCTCATTAATAAGGAGCTCCAAAAAGAGGATTGAACCCACACATGATGTGGTGAAGAAGAAGAAAAGAAAAAGGAAGAGAGGTAAAAATATATCTCTCCCAAATAATGTTGCTCCTATTACTATTGTGCCTCATGAAAATATAATTGTAGAAGGTAATGATACTTCTTATTATCTTGAAAATCATTTTGGCACTTGCTTGGAAGAATATGATAATTGCTATACTATTGGTGCTATCCATACTTTTAATGATGAGAGTGATTATGCTTATGATATGAAAAGGCCCAAGCTTGGGGATGCTATCTTTGATGAAGATGATGTTTTTGAGAATATATTTTCTGCAATTAATGTTTGTCCCAAGCTTGGGGATGCTACGTTTAATGAAGATGATATTTTTAGTCTCCCAAGTTTTGATATGCAAATTTATAATGATGATAGCATGCCTCCTACCTATGATGATTATTGTGATGATACTTATGCTATAAAAAGTAGTGATTATATTTATAAATTTTTTCATGATTATGGTTACCCCTTTTCTGAAAATTACTCTTTTAATGTGGAAACAATTTATAGTATTCGAGTTTCTTATGATACTCCCACTATTCCGAATGAGAAGAATTTTGCTTATGTGGAGAGTAATAAAATTTCTATGCTTGTAGATCATGAAAAGAATGCTTTATGTGATAGTTATATTGTTGAATTCATTCATGATGCTACTGAAAATTATTATGAGGGAGGAACATATGCTTGTAGGAATTGCAATAATATCAAGTTTCCTCTCTATGTGCTTAAAGTTTTAAAGTTATGCTTGTTTTACCTTCCTATGCAAGTTGATTCTTGTTTCAATAAATTGTTTGATCACAAAATCCCTATGCATTGTAAGTGGGTTAGACTTAAATGTGCTAGTTATATTCTTCATGATGCTCTATTTATGTTTCCATTCTTATCTTTTATGTGAGCATCATTGAAATCATCATGCCTAGCTAGGGGCGTTAAACGATAGCGCTTGTTGGGAGGCAACCCAATTTTATTTTAGTTCCTTGATTTTTGTTCCTGTTTAGTAATAAATAATTAATCTAGCCTCTGTTTATATGTGGTTTTATGTCTTTTAGTTAGTGTTTGTGCCAAGTAGAACCTTTGGGAGACTTGGGGGAAAGTCTTGTTGATCATGCTGTAAAAAATAGAAACTTTAGCGCTCACAAGAATTGCTGCCATTTTTTACTGGAGAGTGATATTTAGTTAATTCTTTTTGAAGATGATTAATAGAAAAATTCCTCACGTCCATAAATTTATTTTAGAATTTTTGGGGTTCCAGATCTTGCGCTAGCTACAGATTACTACAGATTGTTCTGTTTTTGACAGATTCTATTTTTCGTGTGTTGTTTGCTTATTTTGATGAATCTATGGCTAGTAAAATAGTTTATAAACCATAGAGAAGTTGAATACAGTAGGTATAACACCCATATAAATAAAGAATGATTTCATTACAGTACCTTGAAGTGATCTTTTATTTTCTTTCGCTAACGGAGCTCACGAGATTTTCTACTTTAAGTTTTGTGTTTTGAAGTTTTCAAGTTTTGGGTAAAGATTTGATGGATTATGGAACAAGGAGTGGCAAGAGCCTAAGCTTGGGGATGCCCATGGCACCCCAAATATAACCAAGGACACCAAAAAGTCAAATCTTGGGGATGCCCCGGAAGGCAGCCCCTCTTTCGTCTACTTCCATCGGTAATTTTACTTGGAGCTATATTTTTATTCACCACATGATATGTGTTTTGCTTGGAGCGTCTTGTGTTATTTGTGTCTTTGTTTGTTAGTGTGCCACAATCATCCTTTCTTTACACACCTTTTTAGAGAGCCATACATAATTTGGAATTTGATAGAATACTCTATGTGCTTCACTTATATCTTTTGAGCTTTATAGTTTTGCTCTATGTGCTTCACTTATATCTTTTGTGCTTTATAGTTTTGCTCTAGTGCTTCACTTATATCTTTTAGAGCATGGTGGTAGTTTTATTTTGAAGAAATAGATGAACTCTCATGCTTCACTTATATTATTTTGAGAGTCTTAAATAGCATGGTAATTTGCTTAATCCTAATATGCTTGGTATGCATGATTAATAATAAAAATTTCTTATGAGTGTGTTGAATACTATGATAAGTTTGATACTTGATAATTGTTTTGAGATATGGAGATGGTGATATTAAAGTCATGCTAGTTGAGTAGTTGTGAATTTGAGAAATACTGGTGTTGAAGTTTGTGATTCCCATAGCATGCACGTATGGTGAACCGTTATGTGATGAAGTCGGAGCATGATTTATTTATTGATTGTCTTCCTTATGAGTGGCGGTCGGGGATGAGCGATGGTCTTTTCCTACCAATCTATCCCCCTAGGAGCATGCGCGTAGTACTTTTTTCGATAACTAATAGATTTTTGCAATAAGTATGTGAGTTCTTTATGACTAATGTTGAGTCAATGGATTATACGCACTCTCACCCTTCCACCATTGCTAGCCTCTCTAGTACCGCGCAACTTTCGCCAGTACCATAAACCCACCATATATCTTCCTCAAAACAGCCACCATACCTACCTATTATGGCATTTCCATATCCATTCCGAGATATATTGCCATGCAACTTTCCACCGTTCCATTATTATGACACGCTTCATCATTGTCATATTGCTTTGCATGATCATGTAGTTGACATCGTATTTGTGGCAAAGCCACCATTCATAATTCTTTCATACATGTCACTCATGAGTCATTGCACATACCGGTACACCGCCGGAGGCATTCATATCTTGTTCTAAGTATCGAGTTGTAATTCTTGAGTTGTAAGTAAATAAAAGTGTGATGATCATCATTATTAGAGCATTGTCCCAGTGAGGAAAGGATGATGGAGACTATTATTCCCCCACAAGTCGGGATGAGACTCCGGACAAAAATAAATAAATAAAACAGGCCAAAGAAGCCCAAACAAAAAAAGAAAAAAAGAGGCCATAAAAAAAGAGAAAGGCCCAAATAAAAAAATAAAATAAAAAATGAGAGAAAAAGAGAGAAGGGGCAATGCTACTATCCTTTTACCACACTTGTGCTTCAAAGTAGCACCATGATCTTCATGATAGAGAATCTCCTATGTTGTCACTTTCATATACTAGTGGGAATCTTTCATTGTAGAACTTGTCTTGTATATTCCAATGATGGGCTTTCTCAAAATGCCCTAGGTCTTCGTGAGAAAGCAAGTTGGATGCACACCCACTAGTTTCTTTTGTTGAGCTTTCATACACTTATAGCTCTAGTGCATCCGTTGCATGGCAATCCCTACTCACTCACATTGATATCTATTGATGGGTATCTCCATAGCCCGTTGATACGCCTAGTTGATGTGAGAGCATCTTCTCCTTTTTGTCTTCTCCACAACCACCATTCTATTCCACCTATAGTGCTATGTCCATGGCTCACGCTCATGTATTGCGTGAAGATCGAAAAGGTTTGAGAACATCAAAAGTATGAAACAATTGCTTGGCTTGTCATCGGGGTTTTGCATGATTTAAATATTTCGTGTGGTGAAGATGGAGCATAGCCAGACTATATGATTTTGTAGGGATAGCTTTCTTTGGCCATGTTATTTTGAGAAGACATGATTGCTTTGTTAGTATGCTTGAAGTATTATTATTTTTATGTCAATATGAACATTTGTCTTGGATCTTATGGATCTGAATATTCATACCACAATTAATAAGAATTACATTGAAATTATGCCAAGTAGCACTCCGCATCAAAAATTCTGTTTTTATCATTTACCTACTCGAGGACGAGCAGGAATTAAGCTTGGGGATGCTTGATACGTCTCCAACGTATCTATAATTTTTGATTGCTCCATGCTATCTTATCTACTGTTTTGGGCAATATTGGGCTTTATTATCCACTTCTATATTATTTTTGGGACTAACCTATTAACCGGAGGCCCATCCTAGAATTGCTGTTTTTTGCCTATTTCAGTGTTTCGAAGAAAAGGAATATCAAACGGAGTCGAAACGGAATGAAATCAACTGGAGAAGTTATTTTTGGAAGGAAAGCTACCGGATGGACTTGGACCCCACGTCAGGAGCCAAGGGAGGTGCTCACGAGGGTGGCCCCCCTAGGGCGCGCCCCCTGCCTCGTGGGCCCCCCGAAGCTCCACCGACGTACTTCCTGCACCCATATATACCTACGTATCCTAAAACTTCCAGAACAGAAAATAGATCGGGAGTTCCGCTGCCAGAAGCCTCCGTGGCCACCGAAAGCCAATCTAGACCCGTTCCAGCACCCTGCCGGAGGGGGAATCCTTCTCCGGTGGCCATCTTCATCATCCCGGTGCTCTCCATGACGAGGAGGGAGTAGTTCTCCCTCGGGGCTGAGGGTATGTACCAGTAGCTATGTGTTTGATCTCTCTCTCTCTCTCTCGTGTTCTTGATTTGGCACGATCTTGATGTATCGCGAGCTTTGCTATTATAGTTGGATCTTATGTTTCTTCTCCCCCTCTTCTCTCTTGTAATGAATTGAGTTTCCCCTTTGAAGTAATCTTATCGGATTGAGTCTTTAAAGATTTGAGAACACTTGATGTATGTCTTGCCGTGCATATCTGTGGTGACAATGGGATACCACGTTATTCACTTGATGTATGTTTTGGTGATTAACTTGCGGGTTCCGCCCATGAACCTATGCATAGGGGTTGGCACACATTTTCGTCGTGATTCTCCAGTAGAACTTTCGGGCACTCTTTGAGGTCCTTTGTGTTGGTTGAATATATGAATCTGAGATTGTGTGATGCATATCATATAATCATACCCACAGATACTTGAGGTGACATTGGAGTATCTAGGTGACATTAGGGTTTTGGTTGATTTGTGTCTTAAGGTGTTATTCTAGTACGAACTCTAGGGCTGTTTGTGACACTTATAGGAATAGCCCAACGGATTGATTGGAAAGAATAACTTTGAGGTGGTTCCATACCCTACCATAATATCTTCGTTCGTTCTTCGCTATTAGTGACTTTGGAGTGACTCTTTGTTGCATGTTGAGGGATACTTATGTGATCCACTTATGATATTATTGTTGAGAGGACTTGCACTAGTGAAAGTATGAACCCTAAGCCTTGTTTCCTATCATTGCAATACCATTTATTCTCACTTTTATCACTTGCTACCTTGCTGTTTTTATTATTTCAGATTACAAATACCTTTATCTACTATCCATATACCACTTGTTTCACCATCTCTTCGCCGAACTAGTGCACCTATACAATTTACCTTTGTATTGGGTGTGTGGGGGACACAAGAGACTCTTTGTTATTTGGTTGCAGGGTTGCTTGAGAGAGACCATCTTCATCCTACGCCTCCCATAGATTGACAAACCTTAGGTCTTCCACTTGAGGGAAATTTGCTACTATCCTACAAACCTCTGCACTTGGAGGCCCAACAACGTCTACAAGAAGAAGGTTGTGTAGTAGACATCAACTGGCAAGTCTCTTTACTCGTTCCATAATGCATCATCCTGTGACTAATTCATTAGTCACATTGCTTGCAAGGCTCATAGTGATGTGCATTACCGAGAGGGCCCAGAGATACCTCTCCGATACACGGACGGACAAATCCTAATCTCGATCTATGCCAACCAAACAAACACCATCAGAGACACCTGTAGAGCATCTTTATAATCACCCAGACCCGTTGTGATGTTTGATAGCACACATGGTGTTCCTCCGGTATTCGGGAGTTGCATAATCTCATAGTCAGAGGAACATGTATAAGTCATGAAGATAGCAATAGCAATAAAACTAAACGATCATAGTGCTAAGCTAACGGATGGGTCTTGTCCATCACATCATTCTCTAATGACGTGATCCCATTCATCAAATGAAAACACATGTCTATGGTCAGGAAACTTAACCATCTTTGATCAACGAGCTAGTCTAGTAGAGGCATACTAGGGACACTATTTGTCTATGTATTCACACATGTACTAAGTTTCCGGTTAATACAATTCTAGCATGAATAATAAACATTTATCATGATATAAGGAAATATAAATAACAACTTTATTATTGCCTCTAGGGCATATTTATTTTCAGAACATTGCCTGGATATCGTCATGAGTATTTTAAGTTCTATCAATTGCCCAACAGTAATTCGTTCATCCACCGTTTGCTATTTTTCTTGAGAGAAGCTACTAGTGAAACCTACGGCCCCCGGGTCTCTTTCTCATATTATTTGCCTTTGCGGTCCACTTTTATTTGCATTTATTTTCAGATCTATTAATCCAAAAACCAATGAATACTTTGTTGCACTTTATTTTATTTGCGATCTATTTATCCAATCCATTACAACCTTTTTACCGTCACGCACCAATTTCTGGCCCCGTTACCCGAAAGGGATTGCCAACCCCTTTAACACGTCGGGTTGCGAGGATTTGTTGCCTGTGTGCAGGGGCTATTTACGTTGTGTTGCTTGGTTCTCCTACTGGTTCGATAACCTTGATTTCATATCTGAGGGAAATACCTACTGTTGCTGTGCTGCATCATCCCTTCCTCTTTGGGGAAATACCAATGTAGCTTTAACCGACATCAAAAGGAATTTCTGGCGCCGTTGCTGGGGAGGATCTTCAACATATACTAGGTTCCTAATCACAAATCTCATCTCCTTGCAATTTACATTATTTGCCATTTGCCTCTTGTTTTCCTCTCCCCCACTTCACAAAAAAATTTCGTTTTATTTGTCCCTCTATTTCGTTCATTGTTTTCTCATCAGATCTATCCTTTGCTTAAAATCATGAGTGATTTTGGTATGGCTTGAAGTAATCTTATTGGATTGAGTCTTTAAATATTTGAGAACACTTGATGTATGTCTTGCCGTGCGTATCTGTGGTGACAATGCGATACCACGTGATTCACTTGATGTATGTTTTGGTGATCAACTTGCGGGTTCCGCCCATGAACCTATGCATAGGGGTTGGCACACGTTTTCGTCATGATTCTCCGGTAGAACTTTCGGGCACTCTTTGAGGTCCTTTGTGTTGGTTGAATAGATGAATCTGAGATTGTGTGATGCATATCATATAATCATACCCACAGATACTTGAGGTGACATTGGAGTATCTAGGTGACATTTGGGTTTTGGTTGATTTGTGTCTTAAGGTGTTATTCTAGTACGAACTCTAGGGCTGTTTGTGACACTTATAGGAATAGCCCAACGGATTGATTGGAAAGAATAACTTTGAGGTGGTTTCGTACCCTACCATAATATCTTCATTCGTTCTCCGCTATTAGTGACTTTGGAGTGACTCTTTGTTGCATGTTGAGGGATAGTTATGTGATCCACTTATGATATTATTTTTGAGAGGACTTGCACTAGTGAAAGTATGAACCCTAGGCCTTGTTTCCTATCATTGCAATACAATTCATTCTCACTTTTATCACTTGCTACCTTGCTGTTTTTATTATTTCAGATTACAAATACCATTATCTACTATCCATATACCACTTGTTTCACCATCTCTTCGCCGAACTAGTGCACCTATACAATTTACCATTGTATTGGGTGTGTTGGGGACAAAAGAGACTCTTTGTTATTTGGTTGCAGGGTTGCTTGAGAGAGACCATCTTCATCCTATACCTCCCACAGATTGATAAACCTTAGGTCATCCACTTGAGGGAAATTTGCTACTGTCCTACAAACCGCTGCACTTGGAGGCCCAACAACGTCTACAAGAAGAAGGTTGTGTAGTAGACATCAACCGGCAAGTCTCTTTACTCGTTCCATAATGCATCATCCCGTGACTAACTCATTAGTCACATTGCTTGCAAGGCTCATAGTGATGTGCATTGCCGAGAGGGCCTAGAGATACCTCTCCGATACACGGACGGACAAATCCTAATCTCGATCTATGCCAACCAAACAAACACCATCAGAGACACCTGTAGAGCATCTTTATAATCACCCAGACCCGTTGTGACGTTTGATAGCACACATGGTGTTCCTCCGGTATTCGGGAGTTGCATAATTTCATAGTGAGAGGAACATGTATAAGTCATGAAGATAGCAATAGCAATAAAACTAAACGATCATAGTGCTAAGCTAACGGATGGGTCTTGTCCATCACATCATTCTCTAATGACGTGATCCCATTCATCAAATGACAACACATGTCTATGGTCAGGAAACTTAACCATCTTTGATCAACGAGCTAGTCTAGTAGAGGCATACTAGGGACACTATTTGTCTATGTATTCACACATGTACTAAGTTTCCGGTTAATACAATTCTAGCATGAATAATAAACATTTATCATGATATAAGGAAATATAAATAACAACTTTATTATTGCCTCTAGGGCATATTTATTTTCAGAACATTGCCTGGATATCGTCATGAGTATTTTAAGTTCTATCAATTGCCCAACAGTAATTCGTTCATCCACCGTTTGCTATTTTTCTTGAGAGAAGCTACTAGTGAAACCTACGGCCCCCGGGTCTCTTTCTCATATTATTTTCCTTTGCGTTCCACTTTTATTTGCATTTATTTTCAGATCTATTAATCCAAAAACCAATGAATACTTTGTTGCACTTTATTTTATTTGCGATCTATTTATCCAATCCATTACAACCTTTTTACCGTCACGCACCAATTTCTGGCCCCGTTACCCGAAAGGGATTGCCAACCCCTTTAACACGTCGGGTTGCGAGGATTTGTTACCTGTGTGCAGGGGCTATTTACGTTGTGTTGCTTGGTTCTCCTACTGGTTCGATAACCTTGATTTCATATATGAGGGAAATACCTACCATCGCTGTGCTGCGTCATCCCTTCCTCTTTGGGGAAATACCGACGTAGCTTCAAGCGACATCAAAAGGAATTTCTAGCGCCGTTGCTGGGGAGGATCTTCAACATATACTAGGTTCCTAATCACAAATCTCATCTCCTTGCAATTTACATTATTTGCCATTTGCCTCTTGTTTTCCTCTCCCCCACTTCACAAAAATTTGTCATTTTATTTGTCCCTCTATTTCATTCATTGTTTTCTCATCAGATCTATCCTTTGCTTAAAATCATGAGTGATTTTTGGTATGGCGCGAACAAATGATGGCCTAACTCCTAAATTGGACATACGGGTTGTTGGGGAACGCAGTAATTTCAAAAATGATCCTACACACACGCAAGATCATGGTGATGCATAGCAACGAGAGGGAAGAGTGTTGTCTACGTACCCTCGTAGACTGTAAGCGGAATCATTATGACAACGCGGTTGATGTAGTCGTACGTCTTCACGATCGACCGATCCTAGCACCGAAGGTACGACACCTCCGCGATCTACACACGTTCGGCTCGGTGACGTCCCACGAACTCACGATCCAGCAGAGTGTCGAGGGAGAGCTTCGTCAGCACGACGGTGTGATGATGGTGATGATGATGCTACCGGAACTGGGCTTCGCCTAAGCACCACTACGATATGACCAAGGTGGATTATGGTGGAGGGGGCACCACATACGGCTGGAAACAATGAACTTGTGTGTCCTAGGGTGCCCCCTGCCCTCGTATATAGAGGAGCAAGGGGGGAGGCCGGCCGGCCTAGAGGCATGCCAAGGAGAGGGGGAGTCCTCCTCCTAGTAGGAGTAGGACTCCCCTTTTCCTAATCCAACTAGGAAGGGGAAAGGGGAAAGGATGGAGAGGAGAGAGGGAGGAAAGAGGGGGCGCCGCCCCCCTCCTTGTCCAATTCGGACTCCCAAGTGGGGCGGCCAGCCCTAGGCCCTCTCCTCTCTCTCCCAGAAGGCCCATGTTGGCCCATTAGTTCCCCCGGGGGTTCCGATAACCCCGCGGCACTCCGATAAATATTCGGTGACCCCCGGAACTCATCCAGTGTCCGAATATAGTAGTCCAATATATCAATATTTATGTCTCGACCATTTCAAGACTCCGCGTCATGTCCATGATCACATCCAGGACTCCGAACTATCTTCGGTACATCAAAATACATAAACTCATAATACCGATCGTCACTAAACATTAAGCGTGCGGACCCTATGGGTTCGAGAACTATGTAGACATGACCGAGACACGTCTCCGGTCAATAACCAATAGCGGAACTTGGATGCTCATATTGGTTCCTACATATTCTACGAAGATCTTTATCGGTCAAATCGCATAACAACATACGCTGTTCCCTTTGTCATCGGTATGTTACTTGCCCGAGATCCGATCATCGGTATCATCATACCTAGTTCAATCTCGTCACCGGAAAGTCTCTTTACTCGTTCCGTAATGCATCATCATGTAACTAACTCATTAGTCACATTGCTTGCAGGGCTCATAGTGATGTGCATTACCGAGAGGGCCCAGAGATACCTCTCTGACAATTGGAGTCACAAATCATAATGTCGATCTATGCCAACTCAACAAACACCATCAGAGACACCCGTAGAGCATCTTTATAATCACCCAGTTACGTTGTGATGTTTGGTAACACACAAAGTGTTCCTCCGGTATTCGGGGGTTGCATGATCTCATAGTCATAGGAACATGTATAAGTTATGGAGAAAGCAATAACAACAAACTAAACGATCATCGTGATAAGCTAACGGATGGGTCAAGTCAATCACATCATTCTCTAATGATGTGATCCCGTTAATAAAATTACAACTCATGTCTATGGTTAGGAAACATAACCATCATTGATTCAACGAGCTAGTTAAGTGGAGGCAAACTAGTGACACTCTGTTTGTCTATGTATTCACACATGTACTAAGTTTCCGGTTAATACAATTCTGGCATGAATAATAAAAATTTATCAATATATAAGGAAATACAAATAACAAATTTATTATTGCCTCTAGGGCATGTTTCCTTTAGTCTCCCACTTGCACTAGAGTCAGTAATCTAGATTACATTGTAATGATTCTAACACCCATGGACTCTTGGTGTTGATCATGTTTTGCTCGTGAGAGAGGCTTACTCAACGGGTCTACAACATTCAGATCTGTATGTATCTTGCAAATATCTATCTCTCCCTCCTTGACTTGATCGTAGATGGAATTGAAGCGTCTCTTGATGTTGTTGGTTCTCTTGTGAAATCTGGATTACTTTGCCAAGGCAATTGCACCAGTATTGTCACAAAATATTTTCATTGGACCCGTTGCACTAGGTATGACACCTAGATCGGATATGAACTCCTTCATCCAGACTCCTTCATTTGCTGCTTCCGAAGCAGCTATGTATTCCGCTTCACACGTAGATGCCGCCACGATGCTCTGCATGGAACTGCACCAACTGACAGCTCCGCCATTTAATAAAAACACGTATCCGGTTTGTGACTTAGAGTCATCCGGATCAGTGTCAAAGCTTGCATCGACGTAACTGTTTACGATGAGCTCTTTGTCACCTCCATATACGAGAAACATATCCTTAGTCCTTTTCAGGTATTTCAGGATATTCTTGACCACTGTCCAGTGATCCACTCCTGGATTACTTTGGTACCTCCCTGCTAAACTGATAGCAAGTCACACATCAGGTCTGGTACACAACATTGCATACATGATAAAGCCTATTGCTGAAGCATAGGGAACACCTTTCATTTTCTCTCTATCTTCTTCAGTGGTCGGGCATTGAGTCTGACTCAACTTCACACCTTGTAACACAGGCAAGAACACTTTATTTGCCTGATCCATTTTGAACTTCTTCAAAACTTTATCAAGGTATGTGCTTTGTGAAAGTCCAATTAAGCGTCTTGATCTATCTCTATATATTTTGATGCCCAATATATAAGCAGCTTCACCGAGGTCTTTCATTGAAAAATTCTTATTCAAGTATCCTTTTATGCTATTCAAAAATTCAGTATCATTTTTGATCAACAATATGCCATCCACATATAATATCAGAAATGCTACAGAGCTCCCACTCACTTTCTTGTAAATACAGGCTTCTCCAAAAGTCTGTATAAAACCATATGCTTTGATCACACTATCAAAGTGTATATTCCAACTCTGAGAGGCTTGCACCAGTCCATAAATGGATCGCTGGAGCTTGCACACTTTGTTAGCACCTTTTGGATCGAAAAAACCTTCTGGTTGCATCATATACAACTCTTCTTTAAGATATCCATTAAGGAATGCAGTTTTGACATCCATTTGCCAAATTTCATAATCATAAAATGCGGCAATTGCTAACATGATTCGGACGGACTTAAGCATCGCTACGGGTGAGAAGGTCTCATCGTAGTCAACTCCTTGAACTTGTTGAAAACCTTTTGCAACAAGTCGAGCTTTGTAGACAGTAATATTATCGTCAGCGTCAGTCTTATTCTTGAAGATCCATTTATTCTCTATGGCCTGCCGATCGTCGGGCAAGTCAACCAAAGTCCATACTTTGTTCTCATACATGGATCCCATCTCAAATTTCATGGCCTCAAGCCATTTTGTGGAATCTGGGCTCATCATCGCTTCCTCATAGTTCGTAGGTTCGTCATGGTCAAGTAACATGACTTCTAGAACAGGATTACCGTACCACTCTGGTGCGGATCTTACTCTGGTTGACCTACGAGGTTTGATAGTAACTTGATCAGAAGTTTCATGATCATCATCATTAGCTTCCTAACTAATTGGTGTAGGAATCACTTGAACTAATTTCCGTGATGAACTACTTTCCAATAAGGGAGAAGGTACAGTTACCTCATCAAGTTCTATTTTCCTCCCACTCACTTCTTTCGAGAGAAACTCCTTCTCTAGAAAGGATCCATTCTTAGCAACAAATATCTTGCCTTCAGATCTGTGATAGAAGGTGTACACAACAGTCTCCTTTGGGTATCCTATGAAGACACATTTCTCCGATTTGGGTTCGAACTTATCAAGTTGAAGCTTTTTCACATAAGCATCGCAGCCCCAAACTTTAAGAAACGACAACTTGGGTTTCTTGCCAAACCACAGTTCATAAGGTGTCGTCTCGATGGATTTAGATGGTGCCCTATTTAACGTAAATGCAGCCGTCTCTAAAGCATAACCCCAAAATGATAGCGGTAAATCAGTGAGATACATCATAGATTGCACCATATCTAAAGCATAACCCCAAAACGATTGCGGTTACGATGTTCGGACACACCATTACGTTGTGGTGTTCCAGGTGGCGTGAGTTGCGAAACTATTCCGCATTGTTTTAAATGAAGTCCAAACTCATAACTCAAATATTCACCTCCACGATCAGATCGCGGAAACTTGATTTTCTTGTTACGATGATTTTCCACTTCACTCTGAGATTCTTTGAAATTTTCAAATGTTTTAGACTTATGTTTCATTAAGTAGATATACCCATATCTGCTCAAATCATCTGTGAAGGTGAGAAAATAACGATATCCGCCACAAGCTTCAATGTTCATTGGACCACATACATCAGTATGTATGATTTCCAATAACTCTGTTGCTCACTCAATTGTTTCGGAGAACGGAGTTTTAGTCATCTTTCCCATGAGGCATGGTTCGCAAGTACCAAGTGATTCATAATCAAGTGATTCCAAAAGTCCATCAGAATGGAGTTTCTTCATGCGCTTTACACCAATATGACCTAAATGGCAGTGCCACAAATAAGTTGCACTATCATTATCAACTCTGCATCTTTTGGCTTCAATACTATGAACATGTGTATCACTACTATCAAGATTTAGTAAAAATAGACCACTCATCAAGGGTGCATGACCATAAAAGATATTACTCATATAAATAGAACAACCATTATTCTCTGATTCAAATGAATAACCGTCTCGCATCAAAAGATCCAGATATAATGTTCATGCTCAACATTGGCACCAAATAACAATTATTTAGGTCTAAAACTAATCCTGAAGGTAGATGTAGAGGTAGCGTGCCGACGGTAATCACATCGACTTTGGAACCATTTCCCACGCGCATCGTCACCTCGTCCTTAGACAATCTTCGCTTAATCTGTAGCCCCGGTTTCGAGTTGCAAATCTTAGCAACTGAACCAGTATCAAATACCCAGGCACTACTGCGAGCATTAGTAAGGTACACATCAATAACATGTATATCAAATATACCTTTCACTTTGGCATCGTTCTTCTCCGCCAAATACTTGGGGCAGTTCCACTTCCAGTGACCAGTTCCTTTGTAGTAAAAGCACTCAGTCTCAGGCTTAGGGACAGACTTGGGTTTCTTCACTTGAGCAGCAACTCACTTGTTGTTCTTCTTGAAGTTCCCCTTCTTCCCTTTACCCTTTTTCTTGAAACTGGCGTTCTTGTTGACCATCAACACTTGATGCTTCTTCTTGATTTCTACCACCGCAGCCTTTAGCATTGCGAAGAGCTCAGGAATCGTTTTATCCATCCCTTGCATATTATAGTTCATCATGAAGCTCTTGTAGCTTGGTGGCAGTGATTGAAGAACTCTGTCAATGAGACAATCATCAGGAAGATTAACTCCCAGCCGAGTCAAGTGGTTGTGGTACCCAGACATTCTGAGTATATGTTCACTGGCAGAAGTATTCTCCTCCATCTTGCAGCTGTACAACTTATTGGAGACTTCATATCTCTCAATCCGGGCATTTGCTTGAAATATTAACTTCAACTCCTGGAACATCTCATATGCTCCATGACGTTGAAAACGTCATTGAAGTCCCGGTTCTAAGCCATAAAGCATGGCATACTGAACTATCGAGTAGTCACCAGCTTTGCTCTGCCAGGTGTTCACAACATCTGGCGTTGCTCTTGCAGCCGGTTTGTCACCTAGAGGTGCTTCCAGGACGTAATTTTTTTGTGCAGCAATGAGGATAATCCTCAAGTTACGGACCCAGTCTGTGTAGTTGCTGCCACCATCTTTCAACTTTGCTTTCTTTAGGAACGCATTAAAATTCAACGGAACAACAACACGGGCCATCTATCTACAACAACATAGACATGCAAAATACTATCAGGTACTAAGTTCATGATAAATTAAAGTTCAATTAATCAAATTACTTAAGAACTCCCACTTAGATAGACATCTCTCTAATCATCTAGGTGATCACGTGATCCATATCAACTAAACCATGTCCGATCATCATGTGAGATGGAGTAGTTTTGAATGGTGAACATCACTATGTTGATCATATCTACTATATGATTCACGCTCGATCTTTCAGTCTCAGTGTTCCGAGGCCATATATGCATATGCTAGGCTCGTCAAGTTTAACCCGAGTATTCCGCGTGTGCAAAACTAACTTGCACCTGTTGTATGTGAACGTAGAGCTTATCACACCCGATCATCACGTGGTGTCTCGGCACGATGAACTATTGCAACGGTGCATAATCAGGGAGAACACTTATACATTGAAATTTAGTGAGAGATCATCTTATAATGCTACCGCCGAACTAAGCAAAATAAGATGCATAAATGATAAACATCACATGCAATCAATATAAGTGATATGATATGGCCATCATCATCTTGTGCCTTTGATCTCCATCTTCAAGGCACCGTCATGATCACCATCATCACCGACTTTACACCTTGAACTCCATCAAAGCATCGTTGTCGTCTCACCAACTATTGCTTCTACGACTATCGCTAGGGCTTAGATATAAAGTAAAGCAATTACATGGCGATTGCATTTCATACAATAAGGCGACAACCATATGGCTCCTGCCAGTTGCCGATAACTATGTTACAAAACATGATCATCTCATACAATAAAATTTAGCATCATGTCTTGACCATATCACATCACAACATGCCCTGCAAAAACGAGTTAGACGTCCTCTACTTTGTTGTTGCAAGTTTTACGTGGCTGCTACGGGCTGAGCAAGAACCGTTCTTACCTACGCATCAAAAACCACAACGCGGTATAGTGATTGCTTTTTGATCTTCACAAAGAAGCCTGTTCGTTGAATCCAATTCAACTAAACACTACTAGGGAAAAGCCTAGCAGCAGCGCGGGTTTTAGGCCTATCAGTAGCGCGGGATGGTGTGCTACTGGTACGGCGCTATATCGACTTAGTAGTAGTGTTTTCACCAAACAACGCTACTAGTAATTACTAGTAGCGCTTCTCCCTGCACGCGCTACTACTATTATTTCGTATTTTATTTCTTTTTTATTTCATGTTTTATTCATACGCCTTTATACAAGTTTTCATACAACAGCAATTTAGAGATTGTTTTTACATCATAATGAGTTATTACATCACTGGGTGAAAGAACCGTGGACTAGTTTCAAGTGGATGGACATCCACTTGAAACTAATCCGCGGTTCTTTCACCCGATGATATAATAAATATCATCGTCGGCATCATCATCATCATCATCATCATCATCATCATCATCACCATCATCATATCATTAACAACTTATCATCATAATACATCATTGTCATATAACACCTCCTCATGATCATCGTTTTCATCAATGAGACATCACATAGCAAGTTGGTCACTAGTCATAATCACAACTACTCCGCATCATCAACTCTAACACATTGTACCACATAATAAATATTGTACCTCATAGGACCTACTACATTCTCTTAGGACCTACTATATTCTCTTAGGTAAAATAGCATAAAACAAGATAGGCCTTGACTCTCCATTATGGAGAATGGAGATTATCATGTCTTCAATTCTTGCCTTTCGCACACTGTTGCTTCCAAGTAGCTCCTTACGACTGTCCATACATTTTTTCCATTATGTGATTTTCATGTCTCCATCTCTTTTAGAAATCTGATATGGACAGGTGAGATTCCTAGGACGACCTGGCTGTATGTTCAAAACATTAAGGCGACCTTTCTGATACATCAGATGAGGCACACAATCATCCGAGATTTTCTGGTGAAAAACATAGTAATAACTTCGTAGATAGCAATGTAGTTAAGTTTTAAAAGAATTTATGCAAAAGATGCACGGATGTCGTAATAGTAAAAGATCTTACCATGACATCTCCATGGATGTTACCGTAGTTCAACACATGCACTAGTGGCACATATTGACCATAATGTGGAGGATTTTTATTATAGATATTGTAATTCTCAAGATCAGTACAAAATGCAACCAGATGATTTTTGTCCTAATAAGTTAACTCAGAGCCATCGGTGTAGTAGGTTCTGTCTACCATGTTCTGCACATTGTTTGAACAATTAAAATAAGTTGTCAATGGAAATAATCTGTCAACTATTTTGAAATGAACAATATAAATTAGTTAATAACTATGTTTGAGAAACTCACATAGCGGTAGAATTGGAAGAGTATCAACAAGGACCCAAATGTTCAAATTGTCTTGTTCGATATCAGGATCACCAAGATCCATGGTGACAAACATACCCTCTTGAAAATCATACATCTTGCAAAGTGCTTCCCAACCCGGGCAACCAAAATGCGATACGCTCTCAGAATTGTATAGATTTACCTCAAAATCCATACCATGATGGGTCCTTAGGTTAATTTTCTTTGTTTCATTCCTCTCATGATCTTCAAAATCCATCCTCTCCAAAACATAGCGTCTTGCATGGCATGGGATAAGTTAGTCGAATTGTAAAAGACAAAAGATACACGTTGAAGTAGTACAAGTCGAGCTTAATTACAAGAAAACACTTTGTGTCGTAGCTTACCATATCACAATCGAAGGCCTCCTCGAGCTTAATGCTGAAGCGCTGATCTTTGTCCAGGTGAGGCCTGTCGCAGAAACCTCGGTCGTCGTGGCACCAGGAGCACTCCCCCGGGAGACTTTCGTCATCCGAGTACAACATTTCCTATGTTCATAATTCAAATATTAAACTTGTACAGTTAAATATATTTACTATAAAAAATAAATTAGATCATTATTATTCATCACGGGTTGCTATCAGTCTGCCAAGTCTATATGGTGGAGACTCTCCCTCATTGATTCCTCTCTGACATTTTCGACCGTCAGTGATGGTCGTTACTCCTTCTTTCCCTAGTGCATAACAAAGGTCTAGCACAAGGAAAAGAAGGAGAAACGACCCCCACGACAACGGTCGGGATTCTTCGTCCTCTCTCATATATGGTGGATACACTCTCTCACTGATTTTTCGACCTTCGGTGATGGAGCCTCGGCAGACTTAATGTCAACCCGAAATGTCGTTTAATTATTTTTCGAGAAAATCCAGGCCACTCGATATTTCCTACATATTCTAGCACAAGTCATGCCAAAATTCATGAAAAATTCCGGCATGGCCTTTGCTAACACAGGACATATCGAGCGCCTGAAATTTGTCGGAACAGAAATTAATCAACACTCCGGCAAAACATAGGCCACTCGGAGGTGTAACATGAACATGACCGGCCACTTGGGCAACCACATATCCTATTTAAGCAAGACAAGATATACATGTTTTTATCTACATCATATCTTATAGGACTCATATTGACATGGAGATTTGGCTGGTCTCACCTCGAGGTCGGAGGGGGTCGGTGACGGGGTCAGCGGCGGGGATGATGGAGGGGCTCCTTGATTTCTGCAAAAACAAAAACCCTATAAATAAAACCCTAGCGAACGACATCGATGCGGGAATAATTGCTTAAACTAAAAAAAATAACAACAAATATGACATGTTCAACTAGTTCTATTAATTCAAATAGTTCTTACTAAATATAAACTTACTATAAATAGAAATAAACTAAAAATAAACTAGTTCAACTAGTTATATTAATTTTCTTACTAAAAATACATTAGTTCTATTAATTCAACTAATTCTTACTAAAACTAAACTAGTTCAACTAGTTTATTAATTTACTTACTAATTATTTTAAACACTTACTAAAAACAGTAAAAAACTATATTGATTTTTTTCTCTAAACTAAACACTACTGCCGTAATTAACATCTAGTTAAACCCTACTGCCCTAGTTCTTAAGCATCTACAAGTACTAACTAATTAGATGAACCCTACCTAGGTGCTTAAGCATCTAAAACTACTTAAGCACCCATTGATGAACCCTAGGAATTTGTCCTAAAAACTAATTAAGTATCTACAACTATTGCCCTAATTAACATCTAGTTTACAATTAAGCATCTACAACTATTGCCCTAATTAGCATCTAATTTGATGAACCCTGACTAATTTGATGCACTATGAAATTTGATGAACCCTAGCTAGGAACCCTGGCTAGGCATAGGTAGGGGAGGAGGAGGAGGTGTAGACGTGCTCACCTCGGGTGCCGACAGAGTTAGGCAGCGGCCGAGGGACGGGTAGGCGGCGTCGAGGTCGGGGTCGGGCTCGGGCGCTCGACGGAGGCGGCGATGTAGGGCGGCGGCGAGGTCAGGGTCAGGGGAGGCGTCGAGGTCGGGGTCGGGGCGGCGTCGAGGCCGTGCGAAGGGCGACGGGAGAGTGCGTGGTGGCCGACGGCAATGCAGGGCGACGATGGCGTGGTGACAGCAGAGGAGTTGGATTTGGGGGAAGTGGCCGTGGAGAAGAAGAACCGTGCGGTTAAGTCAAAAATAGCAGTAGCGCCGTCCAGGAAAAGAGCTATTGCTACATTAGCTAGCTATAGCTAACTTAGCTATAGCGCTGGCTGACAGAACGCGCTACTGCTAAGTTAGCTATAGCGTATGTCCTGAAAGCACGCTGCTGCTACGCCTTTCTCCTTTATTTTTATTTTTCATTTGTTTCCTTCACGTTTTCATTTTTTCCTTCCCCTTTTTTATTTCTTTCATTTTCATTTACTTTTCTATATGTTTTTCATTTGATTTTCCTTTCATTAGTAGTAGCGCTTTCTGGGTAAAACACGCTGCTACAACAACCTTAGTAGCAGCGCGCTTTGCTTAAGCTCGCTACTACTATTGGTAGCCTGGCGAGAACAGTAGGGGAATTGTAGTTGCAAAGCTTCTTCGCTGAGATGCGCTACTGCTATAAACTTAGCTGCAGCGCGTTTCTTTCCCATGCGCTAGTGGTAAGTAGTAGTAGCGCTTATTTTTGTCCCGCGCTACTGGTAAGATTATGTGTATAAGGTTTTCCCTAGTAGTGTGACACCCTCCAGCCACCTGTGTGCGAAGCACGTCGGTAGAACCAGTCTCTCATAAGCATACGCGTAATGTCGGTCTGGGCCGCTTCATCCAACAATACCACCGAATCAAGAATCAACTAGTTACGGCAAGCAATATGTATATACCCACGCCCACAACTCCTTTGTGTTCTACTCGTGCATATAACATCTACGCATAAACCTGCCTTGGATGCCACTGTTGGGGAACATAGTAATTTGAAAAAATTCCTACGCACACGCAAGATCATGGTGATGCATATCAATGAGAGTGAAGAGTGTTGTCTAGGTACCCTCGTAGACTGTATGCGGAATCGTTATGACAACGCGGTTGATGTAGTCGTACGTCTTCACAATCGACCGATCCTAGCACTGAAGGTACGACACCTCCATGATCTGCACACGTTCGGCTCGATGACGTCCCACGAACTCACGATCCAGCAGAGTATCGAGGGAGAGCTTCGTCAGCACAACGGCGTGATGACGGTGATGATGATGCTACCGGAACAGGGCTTCGCCTAAGCACCGCTACGATATGACCGAGGTGGATTATGGTGGAGGGGGTCACCGCACATGGCTGGAAACAATCAACTTGTGTGTCCTAGGGTGCCCCCTGCCCCCGTATATAAAGGAGCAAGGGGGAGGCCGGCCGGCCTAGAGGCGCGCCAAGGAGAGGGGGAGTCCTCCTCCTAGTAGGAGTAGGACTCCCCTTTTCCTAATCCAACTTGGAAGGGGAAAGGGGAAAGGAAGGAGAGGAGAGAGGGAGAAAAGAGGGGGTGCCGCCCCCTCCTTGTCCAATTCGGACTCCCAAGGGGTGGGGGGCTTGGCCAGCCCTAGGCCCTCTCCTCTCTATCCCACAAGGCCCATGTTGGCCCATTAGTTCCCCCGAGGGTTCTGGTAACCCCCCGACACTCATAAATATCCGGTGTCCCCCGGAACTCATCCGGTGTCCAAATATAGTCGTCGAATATATAAATCTTTATGTCTCGACCATTTCGAGACTCCTCGTCATGTCCGTGATCACATTCGGGACTCCGAACTATCTTCGGTATATCAAAACACATAAACTCATAATACCGATCATCACCGAACGTTAAGTGTGCGGACCCTACGGGTTCGAGAACTATGTAGACATGACCGACACGTCTCCGGTCAATAACCAATAGCGGAACCTTGATGCTCATATTGGTTCCTACATATTCTACGAAGATCTTTATCGGTCAAACCGCACAACAACATATGTTGTTCCCTTTGTCATCGGTATATTACTTGCCCGAGATTCGATCGTCGGTATCTCAATACCTAGTTCAATCTCGTTACCGGCAAGTCTCTTTACTCGGTCCATAATGCTACATGTCATAACTAACTCATTAGCTACATTACTTGCAAGGCTTATAGTGGTGTACATTACCGAGAGGGCCCAGAGATACCAATCCGACAATCGGAGTGACAAATCCTAATCTCGATCTATGCCAACTCAACAAACATTATCGGAGGCACCTGTAGAGCACCTTTATAATCACCCAGTTACATTGTGACGTTTGGTAGCACACAAAGTGTTCCTCCGGTATTCGGGAGTTGCATGATCTCATAGTCATAGGAACATGTATAAGTTATGGAGAAAGCAATAGCAACAAACTGAATGATCATCGTGCTAAGCTAACAGATGGGTCAAGTCAATGACATCATTCCCTAATGATGTGATCCCGTTAATCAAATCACAACTCATCTCTATGGTTAGGAAACATAACCATCATTGATTCAACGAGCTAGTTAAGTAGAGGCAAACTAGTGACACTCTATTTGTCTATGTATTCACACATGTACTAAGTTTCCGGTTAATACAATTCTAGCATGAATAATAAACATTTATCATGATATAAGGAAATATAAATAACAACTTTATTGCTGCCTCTAGGGCATATTTCCTTCACTGGCAATCTGGATGCTAAATCTTTTATCTTAGGGCAAGGGAACATTATGGGAAAAGAACGTATCTAAGAATTTTTCAATTGTGTTGGGAAAGCTAAGTCTAGATGATGCTCCTATACTTAAAACTACTAGATCTTATGCGGATGCTATTTCAACACTAGTTCTGAAACTTGAAAATAAATTTATTCGTACCCATCCTACTCTGCAAAGATTGTTTTTGGAGCTTCCCGTCATAAAGAATCCTAAGGCTAAAAAGTTGGCCACTCTTGTTCTTATGAATAAGTTTGACTGCATAATACGGGAAGCTAGGGAAATCTTTGATTTTTTATGGTATGAATCGTGAAAAACTTGTGATAGATGAAGTTATTTACAATAGTGATTATGCTTCAAGACATCTACTGGGGGATAATAAAATCTTTGATGAGAATCTTAAAAAGGACGTCACCGTTCTAGATATAATCCAACAAGTTTTCAATAATGTTAATCAACATTACTTTTGGATTGTTGCGGGAAATCAAAAAGGGTATGATGAACATCAACTTAGGAATGCTAAAGTTTCCATGTATAATATGTTTTATGTTGTGTTTACAAAACCCCATGATGAAAACACTTCTAAGAAGGTTAAGAAGAAGGATGACAAAACTTAGATCCTTGCTTTATGCCTAGCTAATGGCGTAAAACTATACTGCTTGTTGGGAGGCAACCCAATGAATAAATTTTATTTTTGCTTTTTGCTTCCTGTTATTGTGTGTTAGCACAATTATGCTACTGTTATGATTGTGTTTTTATGTTTTAATTAGTGTTTGTGCCAAGTAAAGCCTTTAGAATCTTCTTGGGTGGCAGTTGTCTGATCTTTCTGAAAAAACAGAAACTTTTGCGCTCACGAAATTAATTTTCATTTTTTTGCCAGAGAGTGATAAAATACCCTTTCCACTTTCAGTATATCAATATACAAATTTCTCAGGTCAACCTAATTTTTCAGAATTTTTGGAGTTACAGAAGTATTTGAAATAGTAAGATTACTACAGACTATTCTGTTTTGACAGATTCTGTTTTCTTTGTGTCATGTGCTTATTTTGATGGCTCTATGGTTTTATTTGATGAGTTTTTGCCATAGAAAAGTTGCAATACAGTAGATATAATACAAAAACAAAATATGAATTTGTTTGATACAACACTTATAGTAGTGATTTATTCTTCTTATACTAACGGATCTCATGAAGGTTTTGTTGAGTTTTGTGTCATTGAAGTTTTCAAGTTTTGGGTTATCTTACGATGGATGAAGGATGGAAGAGCCTAAGCTTGGGGATGCCCTGGAATTCCAAGCTATTATTCAAAAATGAGCAACCAACTACGCTTGGAGATGCCCCTGAGTGGTATCCCCGCTTTCTTCCAATGATCATCAGTATTTTACCCGAAACTATATTTTTATTCGTCACATGATATGTGTTTTTCTTGGAGCATCTTTTATGATATGAGTATTTGCTTGTTTTATTTTGTGTTTTAAGTCATCAATCCTTGCTGGACACACCTATTTGGGAGAGCCAAAATTATGTCATGACTTGTTAAAATTGCTCTCTATGCTTCACTTAAATTTTTATGAGCAATGAACTTGCTCTAGTGCTTCACTTATATCTTTTTGAGCATGGTGTGCTTAGTATTTTTAAGAAATTCTCTCTTGCTTCACTTAAATTATTTTGAGAGAAAGAAATATTATGCTCATGATCTTCACTTATATTTGTTTGAGCTTATGAAAATTAACACATGAAAATTAGTCCCAAAGTGATAGATATCCAAGAAGGATATAATAAAAACTTTCATGAAGATCATTGGACAAAATAAACTTGATTCTTATTAATAGTTTTGAGATATGATGATGTGATATGTGAGTTATATTGATGAGTAATTATGCTTTCGTAAGAATATTGGTGTTAAGGTTTGTGATTCCCTATGCAAGTATGAAAGTCAATAGTCATGCAATGAAATTATATCTTACTTGTGGTGCATTATTCGGTGTTATTTATGCTTAATGCTTGCTTATGAGATTATCCGTTTCTTGGTTGGTCGCTTCTCAATCTTTTGCTAGCCTTCATTTTGCACCAAGTATGACCTCTACTTGTGCATCCAAAATCCTTCAAACCAGTTTTGCCACATGAGTCCACTATATCTACCTATATGCGATATTCTTTTGCCGTTCTTAGAAAATTTGCATGTGCAATCTCTAATTTTCAAAATAAACTTCTCTTTTATGTATTTGTTTCGCTCGCGGAGTGGTGAGGGGTGGCTAATATTTTCCATGCTAGATGTATTATTCTCACGATGAGTGTTTATTCACTTGTCATTGCACGAGAGTAAGGCAAAGGTATTAGCGATGCCCAGTCCCGAAATGCAAAAATTAATTTACTTTATTTTTTCAAATAATAAATTCCTTGGAAAGTGTTGGTATGGAGGGCACATGGGGATACGGTTTGCCATGGAAAGTGAAAGTATGGTGGAAAAAGGAATAAACTTTATTTTCTGTTTGGGAACTTCCTATGATATATCTAGCATGGAAAGTGTTCGGAACTCTAAGTCATTTTCGTTGGTGGGATGGATACACCTCCCAAAATGTTTTTTTATCTCTAAGTTTTTCACTTTGAGCTTTGGCACCTCTACAAATCCCTACTTCCCTCTGCGAAGGGCCTTTCTTTTACTTTATGCAATTTTTATTTTTGAATTTGAGTCTCCATCTTCTCTTATAAAAGAACCAACTAGGAGGCAATATGACCGTACTTAAGTATTGGGTGTATCTCATATTCGAGTGTGTTTCATGAATGGATCAATGTTTGAGCATGATGGGCTAGGGATAACTTATTTTAGCGTTGATATTTTGAAAAGACATGGTTGCTTGTTGATATGCTTGAGTATCTAAATTATTATTTCAAAAATAGACTATTGCTTGGAACAACTAAAAGTCCAAATGTCCATGCTATAAAGAAAAGAATATGATATGACATGTTAGGCAACATTCCACATCAAAATTTTTGTTTTTATCACTTACCTACTCGAGGACGAGCAGGAGTTAAGCTTAGGGATGCTGATACATCTCCAACGTATCTATATTTTTTTATTGTTACATGCTGTTATATTATCAATCTTGGATGTTTTATAATCATTTTATAGTCATTTTATATCATTTTTTGGTACTAACCTATTGACATAGAACCAAGTGCCAGTTGTTGTTTTTCCATGTTATTTACATCGCAGAAAATCAATATCAGACGGAGTCCAAACGCCCCGAAACTTTACGGAGAATTTTTATGGGCCAGAAGGAACACAACGGGCCCTGGCTGCGCCTGGGGGGGTGCCCCGAGGTGGCACAACCCACCAGGGCACGCCAGGAGGCCCAGGCGCGCACTGGTGGGTTGTGCCCACCTCAGGTGCCCCCGGACCGCCTCTTTGCTCTATCAATACCCCAATATTCCAGAAACCCTAAAGGCATCGAAGAACTATTCATCCAGTCGCCGCGGAGTCCAGAACCACCAGATCCAATCTAGACACCATCTCGAATGGGGTTCACCACCTCCATTGGTGCCTCTTCGATGATGCGTGAATAGTTCTTTGTAGACCTTCGGGTCCATAGTGAGTAGCTAAATGGCTTCATCTCTCTCTCTTGATTATCAATACAATGGTCTCTTGGAGATCCATATGATGTAACTCTTTTGCGGTGTGTTTGTTGGAATCGATGAACTTCGAGTTTATGATCAGATCTATGTTTTTATATCCATGAAAGTTATTTGAGCTTCTTTGATCTCTTATATGCATGATCTCTTATAGCCTCGTATTTCTTCTCCGATATTTGGGTTTTGTTTGGCCAACTTGATCTATTTATCTTGCAATGGGAAGAGGTGCTTTGTAGTGGGTTTGATCTTACGGTGCTTAATCCCAGTGACAGAAAGGGAAATGACACGTATGTATCGTTGCTACTAAGGATAAAACGATGGGGTCTATCTCTACATAGATAGATCTTGTCTACATCATGTCATCGTTCTTATTGCATTACTCCGTTTCTTCATGAACTTAATACACTCGATGCATGTTGGATAGCGGTCGATGTGTGGAGTAATAGTAGTAGATGCAGGCACGAGTCGGTCTACTAATCTTGGACGTGATGCCTATATAATGATCATTGCCTGGATATCGTCATGATTATTTGAAGTTCTATCAATTGCCCAACAGTAGTTTGTTCACCCATTGTTTGCTATCTTTCTTGAGAGAAGCCACTAGTGAAACCTACGGCCCCCGGGTCACTTTCTCATAATATTTGCCTTTGGGATCCACTTTTATTTGCATTTATTTTCAGATCTATTAATCCAAAAACCCAAAAATATTTTGCTGCACTTTATTTTATTTGCGATCTATTTATCCAATCTATTACAACATTTTTACCATCACGCGCCAATTTCTGGCACCGTTACCCGAAAGGGATTGACAACCCCTTTAACACGTCGGATTGCGAGGATTCGTTATCTATGTGCAGGGTCTGTTTACGTTGTGTTGCTTGGTTCTCCTACTGGTTTGATAACCTTGATGTCATATCCGAGGGAAATATCTACCGCCGCTGTGCTGCATCATCCCTTCCTCTTTGGGGAAATACCGACGTAGCTTCAAGCCACATAATCCCCTCTATATTTTTTTGTTCTTAAACTTTATAAAAGCACTCAACAGAATAAAATGACTCTCTAAAACTTCCGGGTTGTCTCTCTGGCAACGCTTTCTTTAAAGCCATTAAGCTAGGCATATAGTGCTCAAGTAATGGATCCACCCGGATCCCAAGGTATATCAAAACCAATTTTAATTCACAATGATTTGTAATTTAGTATAGAGCACAAAAAACATATATCATGCAACAACGAAGTCTAACTCTCTTCCTATGCATCGGCATGTCATAAAAGAACAATTCATGCACACATAGTAAAGGCCGATACATAGCATAAATAGTTGCTTGCAATTTTATTGTATTGGAAACATAGAGAGGTGGAGATGTAGTTCCTCTCTCATAATAATTGCAAGTAGGAGAAGCAAGTGAAGGAAATATGCGTTTAGTTTATTGCTGCTGATTTCTTCATGACTTATACATGTTCCTCTGACTATGAGATTATGCAACTCCCGAATACCGGAGGAACACTTTGTGTGCTACCAAATGTCACAACGTAACTGGGTGATTATAAAGGTGCTCTACAGGTGTCTCTGATGGTACTTGTTGAGTTGGCACAGATCGAGATTAGGATTTGTCACTCCGATTGTCGGAGAGGTATCTCTGGGCCCTCTCGGTAATGCACATCACTATAAGCCTTGCAAGTAATGTGACTAATGAGTTAGTTGTAGGATGATGCATTATAGAACGAGTAAAGAGACTTGCTGGTAACGAGATTGAACTAGGTAATGAGATACCGACGATCGAATCTCGGACAAGTAACATACCGATGACAAAGGGAACAACGTATGTTGTTATGCGGTTTGACCGATAAATATCTTCGTAAAATATGTAGGAGCCAATATGAGAATCCAGGTTCCGATGTTGGTTATTGACCGGCGATGATTCTCGGTCATGTCTACATAGTTCTCGAACCCGTAGGGTCCGAACACTTAACGTTCGGTGACGATCGATATTATGTGTTTATGTGTTTTGTTGTACCGAAGGTTGTTCGGAGTCCCGGATGCGATCAGGGATATGACGAGGAGTCTCGAAATTTTCGAGATGTAAAGATTGATATATTGGAAGGCTATATTCGTACATCGGAAAGGTTCTGACTGGTTCGGGTATTTATCGGAGTACCGGAGAGTTACGGGAATTCGCCGGAGAGTATATGGGCCTTATTGGGTTTACGGGAGAGAGAGAGGGGC